>NC_060120.1:320364500-321597357 GCF_021461395.2 Schistocerca americana | reverse complement strand
TGACGAATGACTATTATTACGGATTCAGTTACACAGATCGGTCTTGAGCGGATGCTAAATTCGCACTAACTTAGACAACGCACTATTTTCAGTATCATTGTAATATACAATATTATCTTAAGTGTTCATTAGCGAATCTTAGATTACTGCTTAAAGTCCTTTCTTGGCAGTCCATGCGCTGTTGGGAGCTGCTGAGACGTAAGGAGTCTCCTATCGAATTCCAACCGCCGCACGCCGCCGGAGGAATACTTGAAGTAAATAAGAAAATACGTAATAAATATCTTAAGTCGAGTGGAATATCATACAGAAATGAAACAATTCTTAACATTAAAATATTTATTTTCTCATTTATAGACGATAAGGAACAGCAATTTTTGCACGATTAACGCTTGTGTAAACATTCAGAAATTTAATTCAGTAAACCCTCGCAAAGCATGCTGAACCTCAATATTTTTGCTACCACTTTGTCACCATGCAAAGACTAATGCAACAAGTATCAAAACACAATTCTAAACAGAAGCTCAATGTTTTTATTACCACTTTGTTTACATGCAAAGATTAATGCAACAAGTATGTAAACACTCTTATAAACAAAAGTTTCTTTGAGGACCCAATAACGTGAGCAGAACACAATTCAGTGTGACCCCACATGGGCAACCAAAATAATGAGATAACATTTTACAATATATGGCCTTCAACCTTCAGTAGTTACGGCAGTAATTACCTATTATAGGCTACCAGGAAATATTCACTTATCTACACTGCTGGTCACAGTAAATGCAACACCCTGAAGGAAGCATCCGAATCAAGTGAAATTTACACCATGGGTTTGCAGCGATGAGATATGCAACTGATTAGAATTTCAGCGCAGAAGCACATCACGTGCGCCTGTGGCGCCACCTCATAGCGCCATTTAAGGCTTGGCGATTTCGACGAGTGTACGTTCGGCACGTGTGTTTACCTTGTGGTTGTTTCACAAGACGATCAGTTATGCCTCGTAGACAACAGCGAACATCTTTTCATCAAGTATCCGAGTTCGACAGAGGATGGATAGTGGCTTACCGAGATTGTGGATTATCATACAGAGAAATCGCCAGTCGTGTTGGACGAAACCAAACAACTGTAATGCGGATATGTGACCGTTGGATGCAGGAGGATACGACGGTCCGACGTGGTCGATCGCATTCACCTCGGTGCACCACTGCACGTGCTGATAGGCAAATTGTGCGCATGGCAGTGACGGATCGCTCAGTGACATCCCGAACCATAGCACAGCACATTGCGTCTGTAACACATCATCCAGTGTCTGCGCGTACCATTCGACGCCGTTTACAGCAGAGTGGTCTGTCCGCAAGACGTCCATTGCTTCGTCTACCATTGACGCAGAACCACAGACGTCTCCGTCGCCAATGGTGTGATGACAGACGGATGTGGACGGCAGAATGGAATGACGTTGTCTTTACTGACGAGGCACGCTTCTGTCTGCAGCACCACGATGGTCGGATTCGAGTGTGGAGACACCGTGGAGAGAGGATGCTGGACAGCTGCATTATGCACCGCCACACTGGTCTTGCACCGGGTATTATGGTATGGGGCGGTATTGGATATTACTCTCGCACGCCTCTGGTACGCATTGCCGGTACTTTAAATAGCCGGCGCTACATATCCGAGGTGCTGGAGCCAGTTGTCCTTCCTTACCTTCAGGGCTCGGCTACAGCCATATTTCAACAGGATAATGGGCGACCACACGTGGCACGCATTTTCCAAAGGTTCTTCGTCAATAACCAGGTTGATTGCTTCCCTGGCCGGCTCGCTCTCCGGATCTTTCGCCGACAGAAAACATGTGGTCCATGGTTGCTCAACGAGTGACCCAGATTACATCCCCAGCTGCCACACCAGATGATCTTTGGCAACGTGTGGAAGCTGCTTGGGCTGCTGTACCCCTGGAACACATCCAACGTCTCTTTGACTCAATGCCGAGACGTGTGGCAGCGGTGATTTCCAACAATGGCGGCTACTCTGGTTACTGATTCTGGCAGGAACCACATGTCACAGACGTCTGTAAACGTAATCATTTGATACTTGGTCAACATGTTATCTACAAAATAAATCTTGTGCTACCTCTTGTCTTTCTTGGTGTTGCATTGACGGTGGCCAGCAACGTATAATAGAAAACTGGGTAAAATCGCTACTGGCATCTACTTGTCTCGCTACTGCCAGTTACACCCAGTCACCAAGACACTAACTACCACAGCGCTACTCATCTACCCACGCTTACACCTAATTGATCTCTACATTCATTTAAGAAAATATGTAGCTTAACAGATATATCCTTCTTTCTATCTGAGTAAATCTTCCTAAAACTGTCTACGAAAACTTCTCAGAAATGAGTACCAAAACAAACTAATTCTAGACTTAAACTCCTGTACTCAGCAAACTTCTGACTATACTGAATTATATAGAGACTTTATGTGATTTCCTCATGATTGTCTACAAATTGCAGCTAACCGTTTCTATAAAAATGCAGCACTACCCTGAATGTAACCTGGCTTCCGAAATACTAAATACGCAGCTGGCCTTACCTCGTGTCTTGACAAACATTTTTGCAGATTTCTGGAAAGCAGCGGACAACATACAACAACAAAGCAGCACTAAAAAACTACAACTGAAAATTCCATGCCACAAAGGGCAATGCGTGTACATACATAATCAACTGAATGACAAGTGGGAATTTCAACTAGTAAGAAATGACGTCTGCCAAAATCCAAATGAAACTGTATTCAAAATTAAAGCTTTAAAAATCAACTGAATGACCACTGCAGTACTAACATAACACGATTTTAAGAAATAACTTTCAATAAGATGGATGTCATCTTCCTATCACAGCTATCTGTATAACAGTCATACCATCTGAGCTTCGTTACTACAATCTGAATAACACAAATCAGTGTTACACGCCTGCGTGCTTACCTCAGTCTCTCAACACTGCAGAATAACTCGCGAATAATCTCCATAGCTTCTCCTTCAACATTAGAATCAAATATACACATACTCCAATGCTGTGAGTCTCATATCACACTTCTAAAGGAAATCTCGTAACCATTCTTCAAAATGTATCTGCTACTAAACAATTCTCAGCATTGAATGCGTGTAACTTTGCTAGCTCACTCAGGCAAATGCGGTGTAGCAACACAAAAATATTGTATCAATAGTCAAAGATTACTCAGCTACATGATTTTGCTGTGTGTGGGCTATGCATATCGATATTTACGTAAGAAACATTATTTACAGGGTGACCGAAATAATATGCATACGTCACAAATATGGCAACTCACAATATAGGTGGGTGAACCACAGATTCAATAACAAGATTCGAACTGAATCAGCATTGGAATCACGGAACATGTTACAGATCAACAATTGTAAAAAAAAATTTTAATCACATATAACTTTTGCGCAATTACGCACGCTGCAGATACTGATAAGAACGGGCTTGCTTCATGACACAGTTTTCACGTTAGCACACTCCGCATACAAGAGACGTTATTCACTTAGCACAGCCCCGAATATTATAGCCACAACATGCCGTCACTCCACGTTCACAACTTCTAGGCAAAGTGAGCTACAATTGATTTCACTTACTGCCCGTTTGCCTATAACACTGTGACTCAACGTGAATACAAGAGCAACAGGATACCAATATCAGCTCAAAAGATCTAAAATTGTGATCCTTGCAGTCTGCTGAAGCCGTTCCTCACCATTCACTAACGCCATGTTTGCGACCATAAAAAACAGTACCGGCTCCCACAGGTTGTTGTCCACACGCCAGAGCCATCCACGCTGATGTGACCATCTGGTGCAGACTCACACGCGAAATCGATGAGAATGTTAGGCTTGGCTTCCCACTGAACTGCTTTCCTTGGCATCTTTCTACCAAGTCCTCACACTTACTGCCTATCCCTCAAGCACAGACTGAGCATTCAGCCTCTGTCGCTGCCACTACCTTCCGTACCCCCATGCTGACTGCAGACGGGATGCCACCTGTCCCGAACACAGACTCAGCGCTTGCTTCCTGGTGATATGTCCTCTGTAGTTGAGTTCAGCCGACTCACCGCTACAGTTCGCGTCTCTTCTCAGCACGGTCCCGGCAGGGCTCCCGCACTCTGGAGCCAACAGTACCATACAGTTAGGAACAGTATCACTGGCGCCAGGGCACATAGTCCTGTTCAACACAGCACAAAGTGAAGCATTAGCATTTACTAAGGAGTCATTTCCTCTCTTTGATAAAAAAGGTGAAGCCGTATGACATGAATAGTTGAGGGAGCCTGAGGGGCCCAGCTCAGCCGCACCCAAAGGCACCGTTCCCTCGCGAAGGATGAGAGTTGTATATGGAAGTGTATCTGTTAAGTGTTGGTGACTGCAATGGTGTGTGTGTAGTGTAGTGTCATGTTTATGTTGGAAATGATGAAAGAAGGGTGAAAGTCGGTGCCGGCTGCTAGCCCATTCCTCTCGAAAAGCACCAAGGGGCCTGCCAAGCTTTACGTCCCCGGATCACCACCATATGCTCTCACGTCATGAGATATTGTGAAATTGTGGAGAGGTTTGGAATTTGACCCAGGACATCGGCGCAAAGATGAAACTTTACACCACCACATCTCCTCCCATTGTGGGTCAAACACTGAAAGTCAAAATTTCATTTACCACCAGGATTTGAACCGGCTTTCCTCCCCGAGTCGAGCGCCACCGAGCAGATGTGCGTTAGCGATATGGGCTGCAGCGGCAGCTCTCGCTAATGAAATAGGAGCTTTGTTCAGCATGCAGTTTGTAATCTTGTAGTCGAAACCTACTATACAGGCATAAGAGCTAATTATGAAGGCAATTGTTTCGAGTGCAAGTTCTGAAAAATGCAGGCAGGAGGAACCACTTCGCAAAATTGTTACTGATGGCAGGAAATAATCAGATAAAACGCCCTTATTCAGCTAGTGAGGCTGTGTGTTTGAAAGTCCAGAATGATAGACCATTTTGTGAGCGAGCTTGCGAAATGAAGGAGTAGGCTGCCAGCCGACAATTTGTGAAGAAGCAACGAGTCTACTTGGCAGAAATCCGAAGAAAAATCTGAATTACACGCTCGCTGAAGTGGGTGCAGATAGTGGATGTTTGTGTCACACCCACAGCTAGAGAGCGGCCAGTTTTCCAGGAACGCCGGACGCTCGGCTATCTCCGCAGCCGTAACTGTCAGCGGGGCAGAGTGGGGGCGCGGCACTCCGCTTCCTGCCGACCGGGGCGGACCTGTTAGCGCCGCCGCAGCCGGGTCACGGGGTCACCCTCTGCTCTGCCCTCCTCCCCCACCTTCTCCTCCTCTTCTCTCTCTGTTGCTTGCGCTGGTAGCTCGGCCGGCGACTTTACATGACAAAAGCATCTATTCACTTATGCTGGTTGCAGATTGACTTTGGTCGAGGTGTCGAAACGAAACTAGAGATCGATCTTACGGTTACCATTGCATTCAAGAAAACAGCTATCGTAAAGTTAGTAGATTACGTTAAATTTGTGTCTCGTCCTTTATGCAGTTTTTTCCTAATCTCAGAGTCTCTCGTTGCTGGGTAGCTCCAGCAGGCATTTCATGCAGCAAACAAGCAAACTGAAACGCCTACAGTATCACAACTCTCCTGAAGTCATAAAATGGAGATATTAGGTTTCTGCTCAAGTTTTTTACGTTTTTGTTTCGCATGTTCGTATTACGGCTGCTACGGATTTACTTATCGATTGTTATTTTTTTATTTGTAGTTCACTGTTGCTATTTCAGATTACATATTGTCAGTCAGTCATTTGGTAATAGTTAGTCGAGATATGGGCGCTAGACGGTGGTGTGCCAAGTGGAGAAATCGGAACATTTCCTACATATACTTCTGAGTTCAGTAGAGGGAAAACAACAGCGGAAGTAGCCAGAAACATTTGCGCTGTGTATGAGGATAATGCCATTGGGCAGAGCACGACAAGATAATCGTTTTCTTGTTTTAAGTAGGACCGTTTTGACATTAGATGCTCTCCACGTTCAGGAAGACCGTCTGGGTTTGATGGAGATCTTGAAACGCATTAATCCACAATGATCCAAGTCAGTGTACTCGAAAACTGGCAGATGTGATGAACTCCGATTATTCCACCAACTTGCAACACTTGAATGCAATGGGAAAGGTTAAAATATCGGATGGATGGGTACCGTATGCTCTGAGCCAAAATCACAAAAGTCAGCTGCTGGCCATATGTGTATCTCTGCCTGCTCGTCATCAATTCGCTCGTGAACAGCACCGATCATTCCTATCCTGTGTCGTTATTCATGACCGGAAATGGTGTCTTTATCCTAACATAAGGAAAAGAAAGGACTGCTTGAGGTCAAAGAAAGCATCAACTCCCCATACAAAGACATGCGCGAATCCACAAAAGATAATGTTTAGCATATGGTGGAACAGCGATGGTGAGGTGTACTACGAATTGCTTCTCCGACCTGTAGCCGTCACTGCTGACATTTACTGTCAACAATTGAGACGTCTTGCATACGCAATCCAAGAACAACGACCAAGAAGTCTGCGTGAAGTGATGCTAGTCAGCTATTAGCCGCATTCTGCTAGACTGACAAAAAATGCTATACGGGAGATGAGTCTGGAAGTCGTTCCGCACCCTTCTTGTTCACCTTATCTTGCTCCCTCAGATTTTCACCTTTCCCGCTATCTATCGAACAGCCTTCAGGGAACTCTCTTTCCGGATGAAAATACTCTCCAGAAATGGCTCGACGAGTGTTTCACTTCAAAATCACATGTTTTCTGCAGTCGGAGAATCGAAAAGTTACCACTTCCCTGGCAGACTGTTATAAGCAGCAAACGAGAATATGTTATTGACAACTAAAACCTGTGTTATGCGTAAGTGTATCTGTGGAGTTTATGAAACTTAAGGAAAAGCGCTACGAACTTACGCGCCAATCCAACATTAACAGAATCATAATGGTGTGATTAACAGATTGTAATCTGCACATGTAACCGAGTTGTTATTCCCACGAGGAGCTGCTGTACCGCACTACTGATTGTCTGGCAGCCGATATTATCAAATCTCGATATTATTTAATCTTTACTTTATGGAATGCTTCGCATTACCGGAGTATTAGAGAGTATTTAAATTTCTCAACATATTCTTTAGACTATGCTTTCCATCATATCTCAATAATCTAAGCGGACTGTACCTTGCATATGTGTTATTGTGGCATGATATCAACTGTTACATCTCTGCACGTTCTTAAACAAATATTGTCATCATCAAACGTACCATTAACACAATAAGGCGCTGTTTACGGTATCATTGAGACTTCCCTTAGTTCTCTCTGCGTAGAATATGCTTATTTCTCAATATAAATGGCTGGTTCCATCTTACAGCATATACAGGAATCGCGAATGTTTAAAATTTTTACAGAATTGCTAGAAATTAGTACTTGTACATAAAGATGGACGTGACACCCACGAAGTCACTGACTAGGGCGAACTGACAACTTGGTGCCCAAGCGATTTTTGAAGTTGGCGGATCGAAGTTCGACGATTATTTTTACTTGGTAACTTCTGAGATAGGTGTGTACTTCCTGCTTCCTGTTCTCTCTGTGTCACCAGCAATACGAGTGATCATATACTGTCTTCTGTCTACGCCGAGTAGTGTAGAGAACGACTCTTACATACAACTCTAAGACATTTAGGTAATTAAACGCGTATTATCTTTAATGTATACCAGCCTTTGCTGTGTTACTAGGTAAACATCGGGAAGAAAGCTGTACTTGCTTTCTCCGAGCTCTCTGCCTCTACGTTCGTCCTTCTAAATTTAATTTGATTAATCCTGTGCTGCTATTCAGCGCGCTTCTGCTTGACCATCTGCGCCTCATCGTTTTGGGAGTTCAAATTGTCGTATGAGTATGTATTACCCTTTTTCTGCTGCCTTCTAGTCAGCGGCATTGGTTTGTCAAAGACCAGGGAAAGGACACTTCGATACCAAATTACCTGGTACTCCAGGTTGCCGGTTGTGGCTACGGGCTTGCGCCCCATTGCATGGAAGATGTTTCACGCTGCAAAAATCGACCAGTATAACACTCGGATTATGGGTGGATGTAAAGGTATACGACAACGTCTATGGAAAAGAACTGTTGCTAAAGGTACATGAAGTATCCGACATTTAAGAACAGAACAAGCTGAAGTGCCAAATGAGACTGAATGGTTGGATCTGGAGGTGCTTTTACTCAGCGAAACTAAGAAAAATGGATCACGAGATGAAATACTGGACAATTATATCCATTTTTGGAGTAATGCACCAAAAAGCAAAAACCAAAAAATGGGGTCTCACTAGTGATTAAACCGAAATGGGCCAAGCAAGTGACAAGGGTAGAATATATGTGCGATCGATTGTTAAAACTGGACCACAAGATCTATGGACAACCTACTATTTTAGTAGGGATATGTGCACTAAATGACAATGAATTTTGCAACGAGAAGGATAAGCTTTTTTTATAAGTTTGATGAAATCTTGAAAAGAAAAACGCCTAGCCTAGGTAAGGTAATAATAATTACCTGGAGATGTAAATAGTATGTTTGACCGCAAAAACACAGTTGTGGTAGGGCATTATGGAGGGAAAGTAGTTATGTAACAACGGTGATAGACAAATACAAAGATATAGGTAATACGAATGCATAGTTGTAAATAGGAGTACGTTATTCTAACAAATGAAAATACACATGTACACTCGAGAGGATCCAGTGCGAGATACTGCACTGAAGAGTCAAAGAAACTGGTACACCTGCCTAATACCATGTAGGGCACCCGCGACCCGGCCACTGTAGCCGAGTGGTTCTAGGCGCTTCAGTCAGGCCCGCGCTGCCGCTACGGTCGCAGGTTCGAATCCTGCCTCGGGCATGGATGTGTATGATGTCCTTAGGTTAGTTAGGTTTAAGTAGTTCCAAGTCTAGGGGGACTGATGACCTCAGATGTTAAGTCCCATAGTGCTCGGAGCCATTTGAACCATTTTTGGTACCCGCGAGCAAGCAACACGACGTGGCATGGACTCGACTAATGTCTCTAGTAGTACTGGAAGGAATCGACACCATGAATCGTCCAGGACTGTCCATAAATCCGTAAGAGTACGAGAGGATGGAGATCTCTTCTGAACAGGCAAGGCATCCCAGATGTGCTCAATAATGTTCAAGTCTGGAGAGTTTGGTAGCGAACGGAAATGTTTAAACTAAGAGGAGTGTTCCTTGTTCCACTCTGCAGCAATTCTGCACGCATTGTCCTGCTGGAACTCCCAAGTCCGTCGGAATGTGCAATGGACATGAGTGGATGCAGGTGATCAGACAATATGCTTACGTACGTGTCACATGTCAGAGTCCTATCTAGACGTACCAGGGGTCCAATATCACTCCAACTGCACACGCCCCACACCATTACAGAGCCTCCAAAAGCTTGAACAGTCTCCTTTTGACAACCAAGATCCATGAGATTGTCTCCATTCACTTAAACGTCCATCCGCTCGATACAATTTGGAATGAGATTCGTCTCCCTAAGAGGAAGCTTTATTTTTAACTTACATTTCTTAAGTTTGTTACACCACCAGAAAACGAGATAACGTTCAATATGTTGTATTTGAAGTGATGAAACCTTGTGAGCAAGAGAACAAATTTCTTGTGTTAAATTACTCGTGAGGAGGACAAACAAACTTACAATTATATGACGAGATTTTTCAACATGGATGAGGATTGATATCATGCAGTATTAAAGTGATTCCACTTCAATTACGCTACCCAGAAACATCTATTTTTACCATCAGCTAAGTAATTTGATGAAAAAACTTCAAGACTGCTCTTATATCGTCGAGAGAGAAAAGGAAATCACACATCGAGAAGACTGCAGGAAGATGCATTCAACTACACATAGGCAGCTGTCATCACCAACATTTGTCGACATGAAGCGTTATGTGTGGTTTTCTGTCAAAATGTGCAATGAGACAGAACCTTTTGTGAATGTAATTCAAATTTGTTTGTTTTTATATAGAGGCTTTAAAATAACTGAGCAATTGTAACAATGTGGCATTTATAACACGTGCAAGATGCCGAGAAAACTATTGCTTCCCCAATTTTTACGATGCATATTACCCCAACACATGTAAAACATCAACTGTAAAATAATGAAAGTGTATAAATTTACATACGAATCTTCTAACGTCGGCTTTACCATCCCTTTATGGATATTTATCTTTAATCATAAATTTTCCTTTGCCTTTACTTGTCATGCCATTTATGAAAATATTATTAAATACAGAACGTTGAGAATTATTTCAGGTTATTTGCAGTAAATAACGTAAAAACTGAAAATAAAAGAAACGTCCCCACTTAGTGACTCGACCCTACGCCCCTTGGATTACCATTTTGTAGTCTCTAAGCTGTGCGACCGTTGTCTGGAATCTACGCTAATACAAATAGCCATGCCTCGCACGACCGTTTATTGATTCGTATATCATCCTGACTATAATTTGCATATAAAAATGTGGCTAGTTTGTATAATAACGTAAGTATATATACTTGAATGTTTCTGGTATCTCAACTGCAGATTTTTCAGCGCTCATTTGACTTTAGGACTCTGTATCTCAGAATGAACATAAATGGACTTATACCACTATTGAAATAAGCCCTTCGTATGTTTGGTGGGGGAGTGAGTGTTTCTCACTGCTGGGAGCGCTGAAACGCTCGGACATTCGGATTAGTGGAGTTGCTCTTAGGAGCAAGGTGGGATTTCTGGGAGAAGTAGAGATTTCAATTTTTGGCGTAGAGGCGTGACAGGGAGAACTTTTTATTGAGATGAGGTATAGGTAAGACATGAAGCCGAGATGGTAAAAAGGAGAGACTTGATGTTGTAGGGTAATTAGTGCGGTAAAGAAAAATTCCAAGGTAATGGAACTTTGTCTCACTGAGTTGGTATGAATGTTAACTATGGGCGATCATCATATGACGTGCTTCATGGAACTCTCACTTCATTTACTGTACTTTCTGTCCTGGGATTATTTGTGCCTGGTTGAAAACATAGGACTTTGTTATTTGGGAACTCTCACTTCATTTACTGTACTTTCTGTCCTGGGATTATTTGTGCCTGGTTGAAAACATAGGACTTTGTTATTTGGAAAAACAGTGATGAATTATCGATTTCTGGTGAGTCTACTACCATACTGCTTACGCAGATCTACGCAGTCTTAACTGCAATAAAATATTTACGAAATTGTTTCTTTTAAACTAAATCATTTTTGGACCATCTTCTTTAGATATTCTTTCAAGTGATGGATTGAATAACTTAACACTTAATTCAACAAAGAGTGTGACGTCTTCTACATCAATTTATTATCAGCAGATAATAAACGTTCATTGCCATTTATTGTTATTTATTTATCTAAATTTGTGTTACTTTAAAATTTTGCTTAACTTGTCAGTGCTTCAGCTACATGACTGGAAGATCGCAATCTGCAACTTCTGCTTCAGCTCTCTTAGCTAATAGGCATGAAAGCAGACGTGCATGACTCGGCCCTATGACGACGTTGCGCCACATTTTCTGAACAGGTCGTAACCACTTAGGCTATCGGTGCACGGTTCTCGGACCAACCCAAAGCACTATATGTTATACTGTCTACGACCCCATTCCCCGCAACTTTGCATTAATTACTGCCACATGTTTCAAGGAGACAAACAGATTCAACGTTTTCTATTGTGACAGTCATGTTGCCCGTCTAGCTTGCTAGGATAGCTGAAGTAGTTAAGGAGACCGCTTCTGACAAGTGAAAAATCCGGTTTCAAGTCCTAGTTTGGCAAAAATTTTCAGGCGTCACCAGTAGGGAATATTTCATACCTGATGCAACTAAGGTCTGAAAGTTTCAGAAATTGCGGCTAAGTTTCACAAATTTAGTACAGATAGTCACCAATGCCTATTTCTTCATTGAGGGAAACGATTTAATTCTATTTTTAAGCGTGTAATCTGGGTTTCAGTCCGTGATAATTGTAGATGTTGCCGTTGGATACTTAGACGGGGAGTGGTATGTGTAGAGTGTTGTTTGGCGTTTCTCTGGAGTGACTGTTGGGGAACTGATGATTGACGAACTAAACGAGACTCCCTAATGGAAATGAAGGCTCTAAAAAAAAACTACTAGAGAATCGCTAAACGGAAGGAAAACATTTGTGTCCTTCAGGCTGAATGAGAACACTCAATGTTGCCCGAATACGCCAAAAGATCGCGGGGACTAGATAATTGTATCAAGCAAATTGTGAAAGGGTACAGCTCTTAAACTTTTTCGTTTAATTTAGATATCACAATACCGAACAAATTTGGCTTGTTACCTGAAGCAGAAGGGGAAGAGCGTCATCCAGCTGTAGGTTAGCGTAGGGTGCAGCAGATTGCATCCAAAGAAACTAAGTGTGGGTCGGTACCAAAAGAAAGTAGGAAGAAGCCTTGGTGCTAGGTAGTAGCCATGAGAGTGATGTGGCCCAGATGGCTCATGAAAAATCATAAACTCGATACCAAATCACAAGTATTGTCAAGCGAAGTGATTACCTTATCCAGGTGACAGAGGACGTGGGGAATTTATGCAAAGATTTTGAAAGAGGATAAAGTTATTGAAGTAGGTGGAGAAGCGAACAGCCTGGCTAAAGACAGTATTTAGAGCGTCAGGGGTGACCTGGATCGCTTAAGGAGTTGCAACTACAACACAAATGTGAACAGTGCCATGACAAGACCTAGGTTAACAAAGCTGTGAGCTGTGCGAACACTGAGTTGAGCAGGCTTCTGCTGACTGAAATAAAATCTCATATGCGTAC
Organism: Schistocerca americana; assembly: GCF_021461395.2. Lineage (NCBI taxonomy): Eukaryota > Metazoa > Arthropoda > Insecta > Orthoptera > Acrididae > Schistocerca > Schistocerca americana. Next base: position 321,584,485 of record NC_060120.1, on the reverse strand, counting down.
AGTCCTGTTGCATTAGTTACCCTACTGAGAATGGCATTTACTTGATCAGTCACCTTATTTTACATGCTTTAAATAACAAAATTGTGCCAGCTGGTACTTTCTGTGACCTATCTAAGGCATTTGACCATGTGAATCACAATGCTCTAGTAAATAAACGGAAGTAGTATGGAAATGATGGTATAGCCAACCAATGGATAATATCAGATGTAACCACAAAAATTCAGAAAGTTATACTTCGTAATTCAACAAATGCAGTGTGGGGTCATTATTCTGAAAGGGCAGAAATCACAAATTGAGTTCCCCAAGGCTCAATATTTAGTCTCCTATTGTTCCTTACGTATGTCAGTGATCTTCCGTCTAATGTACAACAAGCAGATTTAGTTCTTTTTGCAGATGCTCTAGTATTGTAATTAATCCAAGCATACATACAGCAACAGAAGAAATGGCAAACAAGGTTCTTAAAAGTGTCATTGACCGGTTTTCAATGAATGGTCTCACCCTCAACTTTCAAAAGGCACATCTTTTTCAGTTCAGGACATCTAGGGGTACTACACGAATGATGAAGGTATCACGTAGTGAGGAAATGGTAAATAGCGCGGAAATTTCCAAATCCATACTGATGTCAATTTAAATTCGAAAACCCACATTTTAGGACTCCTACGGTGACTTAGTTCAGCCAAATGTGCACTTAAAATCATTGGGAGAGACAAATCAGTAAGTTGACATATTTTGCATATCTTCAGTAAGTCGTCTTACGGAACAATGTTCTGGGGTAACTCATCTTTAAGAAAAAAAAGTGTTTATTGTTCAAAACGTGCTGTGTGAATAATATGTGGTGCTCACACACGATCATCTTTTGGACATCTGTTTAAGGAATTGGGCATTCTGACTACTGCTTCACAGTATACTTATTCCGCCATTAAGCTTATTGTAAGTAATCCACTGCAGTTCAAAAGTAACAATGATGTACGTAATTACAGAACTGGAAGGAAAAATGACGTTCGTTACTCTACTTGAAGGTTGTCCTTAACATAAATAGAGCTGCACAATGCCGCAACAAAAATTTTTGATAATTTATCGTATGATATAAAATGTCTGACAGACACAAAAGTAAAATTTGAAAACAAACTGGAGAAGTTTCTCCATGACAATTCCTTTTGCTCCGTAGAAGAATTCCTGTTGTTGTAATTTGGTGGATAGGGATTAGTAAATCACATCAATATATTTAACAATAATAGTAATAAAAGAAAAGCAAAAATAAAGGTATAAAGCTCAGTACGTAGCCATACTTACAAATTAATTTGGAAAGTGAACGTAAACTGACTCGTTCCACATCATTACGTTTTATCGTGCAAATGATCCATGGAACTTAACAGAGACAGCAATCCTGTACCAGGTTCACTGTTGGTGCCATGTTCATCACGATGGATTCCGAAACAGTACTGATATTTAAAATTTATCGTCCATTTTGCCGCTTCAGTTGCACACTTACTTTTTATGGTACGACTAAATTCGTTCAAATTGAGTACCTTCAGAGAGATGCAGTTGTGAAAGCAACCCGTCGTATCCATGTGGAACTACGCATCAGAACACTATCCTGATGTGTGCGTCTGTCTGGTCACCACGGATTCCTTACGCACCTACACGGATCTAAAGAGATCAATTGTGATCGAAATTAGTCGTATCATTAAAAACTAAATTTGTATCTGAGATGCCAAAACAAAAGAAAAGTTTTGAGCCCCTACAAATACTCTCAGCAGGGAAGTGCATTGTCCGTAGCTGTTCCCACCAACTTTTTGATGAACAGAGTGAAATCCTTCAGTGAACTGGTGCTCTGGTACGAGTAACAAGAAAAGACCTATCAGGATACAACTCTATCTCAGTCATTTTGCACTAAATGGTTGAGCTAGGTTCGTGGTCCCCCCCCCCTCCCCCTCATGAGCCATGGACCTAGCCGCTGGTGGGGAGGCTTGTGTGCCTCAACGATACAGATAGCTAGCTGTACCGTAGGTGTAACCACAACGGAGGGGTATCTGTTGAGAGGCCAGACCAACGTGTGGTTCCTGAAGAGGGGCAGCAGCCTTTTCAGTAGTTGCAGGGGCAACAGTCTGGATGATTGACTGATCTGGCATAAAACTCTAACCAAAGCGGCCTTGCTGTGCTGGTACTGCGAACGGCTGAAAGCAAGGGGAAACTACGGCCGTAATTTTTCCCGAGGGCATGCAGCTTTACTATACGGATAAATGATGATGGCGTCCTCTTGGGTAAAATATTCCGGAGGTAAAATAGTCCCCCATTCGGATCTCCGGGCGGGGACTACTCAAGAGGACGTCGTTATCAGGAGAAAGAAAACTGGCGTTCTACGGATCGGAGCGTGGAATGTCAGATCCCTTAATAAGGCAGGTAGGTTAGAAAATTTAAAAAGAGAAATGGATAGGTTGAAGTTAGATATAGTGGGAATTAGTGAAGTTCGGTGGCAGGAGGAACAAGACTTCTGGTCAGGTGACTACAGGGTTATAAACACAAAATCAAATAGGGGTAATGCAGGAGTAGGTTTAATAATGAATAGGAAAATAGGAATGCAGGTAAGCTACTACAAACAGCATAGTGAACGCATTATTGTGCCCAAGATAGACACGACGCCCACGCCTCCTACAGTAGTACAAGTTTATATGCCAACTAGCTCTGCAGATGATGAAGCAATTGATGAAATGTATGATGAGATAAAAGAAATTATTCAGGTAGTGAAGAGAGATGAAAATTTAATACTCATGGGTGACTGGAATTCGACAGTAGGAAAAGGAAGAGAAGGAAACATAGTAGGTGAATATGGATTGGGTCTAAGAAATGAAAGAGGAAGCCGCCTGGTAGAATTTTGCACAGAGCACAACTTAATCATAGCTAACACTTGGTTCAAGAATCATGAAAGAAGGTTGTAATCATGGAAGATCCCTGGAGATACTAAAAGGTTTCAGATAGATTATATAATGGTAAGACAAAGATTTAGGAACCAGATTTTAAATTGTAAGACATTTCCAGGGGCAGATGTGGACTCTGACCACAATCTATTGGTTATGAACTGTAGATCAAAACTGAAGAAACTGCAAAAAGGTGGGAATTTAAGGAGATGGGACCTGGATAAACTGAAAGAACCAGAGGTTGCACAGAGTTTCAGGGAGAGCATAAGGGAACAATTGACAGGAATGGGGGAAAGAAATACAGTAGAAGAAGAGTGGGTAACTTTGAGGAATCAAATAGTGAAGGCAGCAGAAGATCAAGTTGGTAAAAAGACGAGGGCTAGTAGAAATCCTTGGGTAACAGAAGAGATACTGAAGTTAATTGATGAAAGGAGAAAATACCAAAATGCAGTAAGTGAAGGAGGCAAAAAGGAATACAAACGTCTCAAAAATGAGATCGACAAGAAGCGCAAAATGGCTAATCAGGGATGGCTAGAGGACAAATGTAAGGATGTAGAGGCTCATCTCATGAGGGGTAAGATAGATACTGCCTACAGGAGAATTAAAGAGACCTTTGGAGAAAAGAGAACCACTTGCATGAATATCAAACGCTCAGATGGAAACCCAGTTCTAAGCAAATAAGGGAAAGCAGAAAGGTGAAAGGAGTATATAGAGAGTCTATATAGGGGCGATGTTCTTGAGGACAATATTATGGAAATGGAAGAGGAGGTAGATAAAGATGAAATGGGAGATATGATACTGAGTGAAGAGTTTGACAGAGCACTGAAAGACCTAAGTCGAAACAAGGCCCCAGGAGTAGACAACATTCCATTAGAACTATTGACAGCCTTGGGAGAGCCAGTCCTGACAAAACTCTTCCATCTGGTGAGCAAGATGTATGAGACAGGCGAAATTCCCTCAGACTTCAAGAAGAATATAATAATTCCAATCCCAAAGAAAGCAGGTGTTGACAGATGTGAAAATTACCGAACTATCAGTTTAATAAGTCACATCTACGAATTACCAACGCGATTTTCTTACAGACGAATGGAAAAACTGGTAGAACCCGACCTCGGGGAAGATCAGTTTGGATTCCGTAGAAATGTTTGAACACGTGAGGCAATACTGATCCTACGACATATCTTAGAAGAAAGATTAAGGAAAGGCAAACCTACTTTTCTAGCATTTGTAGACTTAGAGAAAGCTTTTGACAATGTTGACTGGAATACTCTCTTTCAAATTCTGAAGGTGGCAGGGGTAAAATACAGGGAGCGAAAGGCAATTTACAATTTGTACAGAAAGCAGATGGCAGTTATAAGAGTCGAGGGACATGAAGAGGAAGCAGTGGTTGGGAAGGGAGTGAGACAGGGTTGTAGTCTCTCCCCGATGCAGTTCAATCTGTATATTGAGCAAGCAGAAAAGGAAACGAAAGAAAAGTTCGGAGTAGGTATTAAAATCCATGGAGAAGAAATAAACACTTTGAGGTTCGCCGATGACATTGTAATTTTGTCAGAGATAGCAAAGGACTTGGAAGAGCAGTTGAACGGAATGGACAGTGTCTTGAAAGGTGGGTATAAGATTAACATCAACAAAAGAAAAACGAGGATAATGGAATGTAGTCGAATAAAGTCGGGTGATGCTGCGGGAATTAGATTAGGGAATGAGAAACTTAAAGTAGTAAAGGAGTTTTGCTATTTGCGGAACAAAATAACTGATGATGGTCGACGTAGAGAGGATATAAAATGTAGACTGGCAATGGCAAGGAAAGCGTTTCTGAAGAAGAGAAATTTGTTAACATCGAGTATTGACATAAGTGTCACGGAGTTGTTTCTGAAAGTATTTGTATGGAGTGTAGCCATGTACGGAAGTGAAACATGAACGATAAATAGTTTAGACAAGAAGAGAATAGAAGCTTTCGCATTGTGGTGCTACAGAAGAATGCTGAAGGTTAGATGGGTAGATCAGTAATGAGGAAGTATTGAATCGAATTGGGGAGAAGAGGAGTTCGTGGCACAACTTGACCAGAAGAAGGGATCGGTTGGTAGGACATGTTCCGAGGCATCAAGGGATCATCAATTTAGCACTGGAGGGCAGTATGGAGGGTAAAAATCGTAGAGGGAGACCAAGAAAATGGCTCTGAGCACTATGGGACTTAACATCTTAGGTCATTAGTCCCCTAGAACTTAGAACTACTTAAAGCTAACTAACCTAAGGACATCACACACATCCATACCCGAGGCAGGATTCGAACCTGCAACCGTAGCGGTCTTGCGGTTCCAGACTGCAGCGCCTTTAACCGCACGGCCACTTCGGCCGGCGGAGACCAAGAGATGAATACACTAAGCAGATTCAGAAGGATGTAGTCTGCAGTAGGTACTGGGAGATGAAGAGGCTTGCACACGATAGAGTAGCATGGAGAGCTGCATCAAACCAGTCTCAGGACTGAAGACCACAACAACAAAAGGTTCGTGGTTAAATTTGAGAGTTCCTTGGCTTCTTCCAGTCTGCTGCAGCCTTCAGAGTGAAAGCTTAGCGTAAGCACGTTTTATATCATGCATTGTTACAACTATATTCTACTCTAATTCATGGTCGATTCTTTGGACAATGCGATTCTCATTATGAACAGGCGACATAGGGTAGTTGGGGTTTCGGTTCAAAATGGTTCCAATGGCTCTGAGCACTATGGGAGTTAACATCTTAGGTCATCAGTCCCCTAGAACTTAGAACTACTTAAACCTAACTAACCTAAGGACATCACACACATCCATGCCCGAGGCAGGATTCGAACCTGCGACCGTAGCAGTCCCGCGGTTCCGGACTGCAGTGCCTAAAACCGCACGGTCACCGCGGCCGGCTGGAGTTTCGGGTTCCGCTAAATAGGTCAGGAGTCCACTACACCACATGGGGTACTATCGAGGTAGCGGGGGCTATGTGGCGTGGACTGGGCGGTTTTTTAGGTTAGAAGGTTTCAGTTAAACACAGAAAGGGCTGCACTCTCAAAGGACGCTGGCCGGACACAGGAAGAATGTAGATCTAGGAATCATCGCTAAAACAATTATAAATTGTCGTATCCGTGTCGCAAAAGTACCAGAGCTCCAAGCGGTAACAGAAAGTACTGATGCTCAGATCGTTATAGCCACTGAAGGCTAGTTAAAGCAGGAGATACGTTCAGCCTAAATGTTTGCGAAGGACCTGACGGTTTTCAGAAAGGACAGGATAAATACAGTTGGCAGTGGCGTATTTGTTGATGTTAGAAGTAGTTTGTTTTGCAGCGAAATTGAAGCATATAATTCCTGTGAGTTAGTATGGGCAGGGGCCATTCTTGGCGACGGAATAAAACAATAATTGGATCCTTTTACCGACCGCCCAAATCAGATGATAAAATTGCTGAAAGGTTCAAAGAAAAATTGGATCTAATTTCAAATAGGTACCCGTCCCATACAATTTAGTTAGTGGTGACTTCAATTTATCCTCGATATGTTGGCGAAAATACATCTTTTCCATGAAGATGTAGATGTACCATAAGCTCTTACACTTCAGTTAAGTATGTTGGTTCTTTAAGGAAGTTTAGGGTGATCGATTTCAAACTGAAGCCGGTTGTGTAATAAAGACTACCTCGCCTAAGTGATACAACCATGATAGTCGAAATATTGTTCTTGTTTTACGGCCTATAATACCAAGACTCATTATGTAAATTGAAAGTGGAGGGAGAGAAAGGAGAAGAAGGGAAGGAACTAATCACATGTATAGGGAGTTTATATGGAGTCAGCGGCGATAATTAAAGTTTGTGAGCCGGACTGGGAGTCGAACCAGTGACTCCTGCTTACTAGGCATTTGCGTGAGCTACTGCGCCATTTGGACACAGAATTTATCGCAATTTCGCGGACTGTCTCGGCACTTTCCCTGGCTGACTGATATTCCCACCTAACACCACATATCCGTAGTCCCTTCCAAGTTCTCCATGTTCGCTAGTTTTAGATTCACGTTGGAGGTCGAGCGTAAATGTGCATCCGCACATTGTGGGTTCATTATCCATCAAAGTGAATGAATTATATGAAAGCGTGGTGTCTGTTCTTTCGGGCATGTTGGTAAGAACAGATACCACGCATTAGTATAAAACGAAGACTCTACATGCCAGTCCATCCTGTCTCTTCATCTCTGCATAACTTCTGCAATCTAAATTTAGTTGCATCAGCTTGGACTCTCTAACAGACTGATGGCCCTGGATGTCTCCTATTAACCGATAACATCCTTTAGTTGAGTCATACCTTATACTTCTTTTCCACAATTCGCTCCAGCACTTACTCATTACTTATTAAATCTGCCCATCTTACCTTCCGCATTCTTTTGAAGAAGGCATTCAGCAAATAATGCAACAATTTTTTCCCCGACAAATTTCAGTTGTCGTGGGACATTGTTCGCATCAGCCCTTATACACTGAAGAGCCTTATATCATGCAAGGCTCCCGGGAGCACGTAGAAGTGCCGCAACACAAGGTGGAATGGACAACTAATGTCTGAAGTAGTGCTGGAGGGAACTGACACGATAAATACTGCGGGGATGTCCATAAATCCGTAATAGCACGAGAGGGTGGAGATCTCTCCTGAACAGCACGTGGCGAGGCATCCCAGATATGCACAATAATGTTCACGTCTGGGGAGTTTGGTGGCCAGTGGAAGTGTTTAAACAAAGAAGGGTGTTCCTGGAACCACTCTGTAGAAATTCTGGACTTGTGGGGTGTCGAATTGTCCTGCTGGAATTGCCCAAGTCCGTAGGAATGCACAATAGACATGGGTGGATGCAGTTATCAAATAGGACACGTACGTACGTTTCACCTGTCAGAGTCGTACCTAGACCTATCGGAGGTCCCATATCACTCCAACGTCACACACTGCACACCATTACAGAGCCTCCACCAGCATGAACAGTCCCCTGCTGGCATGCAGAGTCCATGGACCCATGAGACTGTCTCCACACCCCTACATGTCCATCCACTCCATACAATTTGAAACGAGACTCGTCCGTCCAGGCAACATGTTTCCAGTCATCCACGGGCGCAGGTGGGGGGTAAAGCATTCTGTCATGCAGTCATCAAGGGTACACGAATGGACTTCTACAGCGAAAGCCCATATCGATGATTTTTCTTTGAATGTTTTGCTCGCTGACGCTTATCAATGGCCCAGCATCGAAATCTGCAGCAATTTACGGAAGGGTTGCCCTTATGTCACGTTGAACGATTCTCTTCAGTTGTCGTTGGTTCCGTTATTGCAGCATCTTTTTCCGGCCGCAGCGATGTTGGAGGTTTGATGTTTTACCGGATTTCTGATATTCACAGTACACTTGTGAAATGGTTGTACGGGAAAATCCCTACTCCTTCGCTATCTCGGAGTTGCTCGGTCCCATCGCCTTGTGCCGACTATAACACCACGTTTAGACTCACTGAAATCTTGATAACTTGCCATAGTAGCAGTAGTAACCGATCTAACAACTGTACCAGACACTTGTTGTCTTATATAGGCGTTGCACACCTCAGCGCCGTATTCTGCCTGCTTACATATATCTCTATTTGAATACGAATGCCTATGCCAGTTTCTTTGCCGCTTCACTGTAGTTTCATATAGTTCCGATAGGTGGCGGTACTGTACATAGCCTTCAAAATAGCGTCTGTAACGAAGTTGCATTCCAAGCACAGAGATGTAACTGAGTTTTTTCTTATGGGAAACCAGAGCATGGTAGATATTCACAGATGCTTGCAGAATGTGTGCCGAGACACGGCAGTGAATAAAGTAAGGTGAGTCGTTGGCCGAGGCGTCTGTCATCAGCGCAACAATTTCGGTCAAACCCGTCCGATCTCTCGCGTACCGGCCCGCCTCACACAGCCGTGACTTCTGCAGTGCTGCAACGTGCAGGCACTTTCATTCGAAGTGATCGACAGATCACAAACAAACATCTCGCTGCTCAACTGGACGTCTGTGTTGGTAATACTCAAACACTCCTCCACCAGCTGGAGTACACAGAGATGTGTGCCTCGATCTCGCAGCTTCCAGTGTCCGTCTGTTTCGCTCAATGAAAGTTGAATTCCATACAAAGCAGCTCGTTGATGATGGCGCAATGCAGTGCGTTGTTGATGGGGAGATTTTTGATGCAGTAAGACTTTGGCTCCGACGTCGACCAGTAGAGTAGTACACCATAAGGACATTCAGACCCTCCTGGTAAGGTAGCTTAAGGCCGTCGCGTTCAACATAGATTATGGTTAAAAACAGGGCCTTGTGGCCAAAAGAATGTGAAATAATATGGTGTATGTTTTGAGAATTCCCGGCGGGGTCAGGGATTTTCTCTGCCTCGTGATGACTGGGTGTTGTGTGATGTCCTTAGGTTAGTTAGGTTTAAGTAGTTCTAAGTACTAGGGGACTGATGACCATAGATGTTAAGTCCCATAGTGCTCAGAGCCATTTGAACCATTTTTTTGTTTTGAGAATACCGTTCCAAAGTCGGGTCAGGGACACAGAAAATTATTTAGGAAACATGGCAGAGTTACGTGTTGTCACAGAGAGGATTCTACTTCATTGAGAAAGAGTATTCTAGCAGTTCTTTTAAGATAGTTATGTAGAGTTGAAGACAAATAAGAGGGAGCGCAGTGATTGAGAAGAAGATGGAGAAAAAATAGTGTATTATAGTTTTTACGCTTATCGGCAAATAACCGTGATATTTGTTTGTACGCGGGAGTGATGTGATCGAGACAAAGTAAGTCACAAATGTATCGTATACAACATTCGTTGCCAGTTATAGCCTGAGTGAGCTTCAGTGCGAAAGTCAGTGGAGAATAACATCACCATAACCAAGTTTGGAGAGTATTAGTTGAACTACGAGCTTCTATTTATGCTCGAAAGGAGATTTTGTTTTATTTTTAATTTATTTCATTTTATTTTTTCATTTATGCACTGAATGACGTGACGCTGACATCTTAGAGACTGGAGTTGTGTGTTCAGTGCAGTTTAAGTGATGGTCCAGAATTATCTTTGCGGAAGCAGGAAAGGATATTCCTTTGCCGTTTAGGACAAAGGGTGGAAGAGATTCTCTGAACGTGGAAACAAGTCTTTTGCGAGCGACTAAGATTGAAGTTAAAATCTTTTGGGTTATTAGGCCGCGTCATATTTTCACTAAAATGATCGACGTTTCGACCCCTCTAATGAGATCTCCATCAGGATCTTATGGTGTCCACTACTACTAAAACTCTGCTTGCGTTTCAGATTGCTTAAGTTTCTAACCTATGTTCGGCGCCCACTCTGATAAAGCAAGCAGATCATCCTTTAGATACTGGCTGCACATGTGTATACGAATTGCACTTAAATGTAAATGAAGGCCGTCAGTGTGTAGGTGATATTTGCAGTGGAAGAGAATAGCTCAAAAATCGCTAACATAAACTGATGGGGAAAAAAATCCTAGCACCGAGAGATAATTAAAGTTGCGTAATGAAATTTCGGGACTACGTTTGTATAGGTAATATATTCAAGAGATTAACATTACAAGATCGCTGGTTAACGTAAGCACGATTAAAGCCATTGCAAATGTGAAATCATGCTACATTAGTAACCGGTGTAACTGCCAGAATGTTGAATGCAAGTATGCAAATGGGCTGGAATGGAGACAGATCTGGTGATCAAGCAGTCCAAAGCAGCAAGAGCCAGCTGGGCTACAGCAGCGGTATTTGGGCGAGATTTATGCCATTAGAAAACACCCTCTAGTATGCTGTTCATAAATGGCAGCGCAACAGCTCGAATCGCCAAAGCGAAGTAAAGATTTTTAGTCAGGGTGCGTGGGATAACCACGAGAGTGCACCCGCTGTCGTACGGAATCGCTCCCCAACCATAGCTCCAGGTGTAGATCCAGCGTGTCTAGACCGCAGAGAGGTTGGTTGCAAGCTCTCACTTGGCCTCTTTCGAACAAACACACGGTCATCACTGGAACTGACACAGAACAGGCCTTCATCAGAAAACACGATAGACTTCATTCCGCCCTCTAATTAGATCTCCCTTGACAACAGTGAAGTGTCAAATGGCGGAGGTCTGGGGTAAGTGGAAAGCACACTGCAGTGCGTCTGGTTCGGAGCTGTCCTTTAAGTAACCGATTTGTAACAGTTCGTTGTGCCCCTGCGGTGCCAACTGCTGCTAGAATTGCTGGCGCGACAGAGCCATACGCCGAACGCGATGGTCTTCCCTGTCGGTAATGCCATGTGGCTGTGCGGAGCCGTATTCTTTAGACTGACCCTTCCCATGATCATCTTTGCTAGTACTCATGTACAATGGCTACATTCCCGACAAGTATTTCTGCAAAATCGCGGAAGGAACGTTCAGTTTCTTATGGTCCTTTTACAAAACCTCGTTAAAATTGAGTGATCTGTTGATAATGGTGTCTTGACATCAACTCACTCTGTCCAATCTCACACGTAACTAACACTCGCTACTAGCGCCACTCTCACGCGACTGGCACGAAATCTTAAGAGACGTTGTTTTTCAGATGTAGAAAGACAACTACCAACTTCCGTTTAATTCGCACACCTCTTTCTTGGTGCTGGGATTTCCCCCCCCCCCCCCCCCCCCCCCAGTGTATAAAAAGAAAAGTAACCGACTCGATACTGATACTTTCGTTCCTCACAATCAGTTAAAGGACGTTGAGCACAAAAACCGGAGATCTTCTTTCGAAATCTGCCCCAGTGTGCAGTTTCAGGCTGTCACGAGGGTTTTACATCTACATCTACATGGATACTCTGCAAATCACGTTTAAGTGCTTGGCGGAGGGTTCATCGAACCACCCTCACAATTCTCTATTATTCCAATCTCGTATAGCACGCGGAAAGAATGAACACCTATATATTTCCGAACGAGCTCTGATTTCCCTTATTTTATCTTGGTGATCGTTCCTACCTATGTAAGTCGGTGTCAACAAAATATTTTCGCATTCGGAGGAGAAAGTTGGTGATTGGAATTTCGTGAGAAGATTCCGTCGCAGCGAAAAACGCCCTTCTTTTAATGATGTCCAGCCCAAATCCTGTATGATTTCTGTGTCACTCTCTCCCATATTTCGCGATAATACAAAACGTGCTGCTCTTCTTTGAACTTTTTCGATGTACTCCGTCAGTCCTATCTGGTAAGGATCCCACGCCACGCAGCAGTATTCTAAAAGAGGGCGGACAAGCGTAGCGTAGGCAGTCTCCTTAGTAGGTTACATTTTCTAAGTGTCCTGCCAGTAAAATGCAGTCTTTGGTTATGCTGCCCCACAATATTTTCTATGTGTTCCTTCCAATTTAAGTTGTTCGTAATCGTAATATCTAGGTATTTAGTTGAATTTACGGCTTTTAGATTAAACTGATTTATCGTGTAACCGACGTTTAACGAGTTCCTTTTAGCACTCATGTGGATGACCTCACACTTTTCATTACTTAAGGTCAACTGACACTTTCCGCACCATTCCGATACTACTTCTAATCGTTTTGCAGTTTGTTTTGATCTTCTGATGACTTTATTAGTCGATAAACGACAGCGTCATCTGCAAACAACCGAAGATGGCTGCTCAGATTGTCTCCCAAATCTTTTATGTAGATAAGGACCAGCAAAGGGCCTATAACACTACCTTGGGGAACGCCAGAAATCACTTCTACATCTACATCTACATCTACATCTACATTTATACTCCGCAAGCCACCCAACGGTGTGTGACGGAGGGCACTTTACGTGCCACTGTCATTACCTCCCTTTCCTGTTCCAGTCGCGTATGGTTCGCGGGAAGAACGAGTGTCTGAAAGCCTCCGTGCGCGCTCTAATCTCTCTAATTTTACATTCGTGATCTCCTCGGGAGGTATAAGTAGGGGGAAGCAATATATTCGATACCTCATCCAGAAACGCACCCTCTCGAAACCTGGCGAGAAAGCTACACCGCGATGCAGAGTCTGCCACTTGAGTTTGTTAAACATCTCCGTAACGCTATCACGGTTACCAAATAACCCTGTGACGAAACGCGCCGCTCTTCTTTGGATCTTCTCTATCTCCTCCGTCAACCCGATCTGGTACGGATCCCACACTGATGAGCAATACTCAAGTATAGGTCGAACGAGTGTTTTGTAAGCTACCTCCTTTGTTGATGGACTACATTTTCTAAGGACTCTCCCAATGAATCTCAACCTGGTACCCGCCTTACCAACAATTAATTTTACATGATCCTTCCACTTCAAATCGTTCCGCACTCATACTCCCAGATATTTTACAGAAGTAACTGCTACCAGTGTTTGTTCCGCTATCAAATAATCATACAATAAAGGATCCTTCTTTCTGTGTATTCGCAATACATTACATTTGTCTATGTTAAGGGTCAGTTGCCACTCACTGCACCAAGTGCCTATCCGCTGCAGATCTTCCTGCATTTCGCTACAATTTTCTAATGCTGCAACTTCTCTGTATACTACAGCATCATCCGCGGAAAGCCGCATGGGACTTCCGTCACTATCTACTAACTTCTGGTTTACTCGATAACATTCTGTCAGTTACTACGAACTGTGACCTCTCTGACAGGAAACCACAGATCTAGTCACATAATTGAGACGATATTCCATAAGCACATAATTTCACTACGAACCGCTTGTGTGGTACAGTGTCAAAAGCCTTCCGGAAATCCAGAAATACGGTATCGACCTGAAATCCCTTGTCATCACTTAGTGCCCTCGATTATACTGAAGATTTCTTCAGCTTATCTTGTTAGACGTTCTAAAGGCGAACAGCAGCAGCGTCATGCCGCCACTTCATTTGTAACTAGCTAACTGGTCCAGCGAGGCTCCCAAGGAGTACGAAATGAGCGGCTGCGCAGTTACCCCCGAGAGCTGCCTCGCGCCGTGGTACCTGCTGGTAGCCGGGCCGGACGCCACGCTGCGCCGCGGCGCCCCCTGCAGAAGTCGGCGTCATCAATCACGGCGAAACCCGGTCTGCGCCTGCGCTACCTACAAGCGCGGATTCAATCTAAATGTAAACGCGCCTCGCCGCTAGACGGCGCTCCTGGCATTCGGGAACCTCCGCTCTGTGGGAATCACCGCAGCAGCTGGGCCGGGAAGCTCGGCGGTGCATCAAACTTGACGGCCCATCCGCCATATAAATGTTCCCGGTTCTGCTGATGAAGGTTCTCCACTACTTTTAGTAGCTGCTGTCTGCTTCTTAATTGTCTGTTTGTGAACGTCGGGAGGAAAAAGATCCAATCCTTTGTTCCAGCTGTTGATAAAAACCATGAAATGGTTGCTACGGAGTATTACCACATCGATTCAAGCTCGTTATATCACACCTGCGTCCGGATTTCATATTTCTGCCACAAGAGTTGCACCAGAGACTGTGAGAAGCTCACACTGTTTTGCTTATCAGGTGACTAGAAATTAAACAGTTAGAGATTTTATGCGTGCTTGACATTACTCAAATATTGGGGCTACCTAGAATAATATGAAATACAGAAGTAAAAATTTCAACAGCCAAGATCGCTAACTAGAACTTTAGTTTTGAGGACCGGTTTCGGCAATGTCAGTTATCATCATCGGATGTTATGCAAATACAACTCGGTGAATCTCTGTCATCTGTACAATACACGTGTCTACATCTACATGATTACTCTGCAATTCACATTTAAGTGCTTCGCAGAGGGTTCATCGAACCACAATCACACTATCTCTCTACCATTCCACTCCCCAACAGCGCGCGGGAAAAACGAACACCTAAACCTTTCTGTTCGAGCTCTGATTTCTCTTATTTGATTTTGATGATCATTCCTACACATGTAGGTTGGGCTCAATCAAATATTTTCGCATTCGGAAGAGGAAGTTGGTGACTGAAATTTCGTAAATAGATCTCCCCGCGACGAAAAACGTCTTTGCTTTGATGACTTCCATCCCAACCCGCGTATCATATCTCCCACACCCTCTCCCCTATTACGTGATAATACAAAACGAGCTGCCCTTTTTTGCACCCTTTCGATGTCCTCCGTCAATCCCACCTGGTAAGGATCCCACACCGCGCAGCAATATTCTAACAGAGGACGAATGTGTATAGTGTAAGCTGTCTCTTTAGTGGACTTGTTGCATCTACTAAGTGTCATGACAATGAAACGCAACCTTTCGCTCGCCTTCCCCACAGTATTATCTATGTGGTCTTTCCAACTGAAGTTGTTCGTAATTATAACACCCAGATACTTAGTTGAATTGACAGCCTTGAGAATTGTACTATTTATCGAGTAATCGAATTCCAACGGATTTCTTTTGGAACTCATGTGGATCATTTAGCGTCGATCTTTTCTAAATCGCTTTGCAGCTGATACTGGTCTTCGGATGACCTTACTAGACGGTAAATTACAGCATCATCTGCGAACAACCTAAGAGAACTGCTCAGATTGTCACAGAGGTCATTTATGTAGATCAGTAACAGCAGCGGTCCCAGGACATTTCCCTGGGGAACACCTGATATCACTTCAGTTTTACTCGATGATTTGCCGTCCATTACTACGAACTGCGACCTTCCTGACAGGAAATCACGAATCCAGTCGCACAAGTGAGATGATACCCCATAGGCCCGCAGCTTGATTAGAAGTCGCTTGTGAGGAACGGTGTCAAAAGCTTTCCGGAAATCTAGAAATACGGAATCAGCTTGAGATCCCCTGTCGATAGCGGCCATTACTTCGTGCCAATAAAGACCTAGCAGCGTTGCACATTATAGTTCGTCATACCAGGTACATGAAGAACATGATACAACGGCGTGTTAGAGATTTACTAATATGAGATGAAATTCTATTACTCTAGAAGAAGTAAACGTTCTGTTGAGCAGTGTTGGCAGGATAAAATCTTTTGAGTCTTCGCGGTCACTTGCATTTCGCAGACAACGCTTCTCCGACTGAATAACGCGAGTACGCCACGTTGGAAATATTAAACCTACCGATACCACCCGTCTGCTTTTCATTGCTTCGGGAATTCACAAGCAAATTGTAGTCTTCCAACTAACCTCTTCTGTTCTTTGTCTGTTTGCGCGAGTGTGGTCTCTCGGACTATAACATCATTTCCTCATAGGTTAAATATGACATTTGCGATGAAACGAATAGATTCATGGCTTAAACCTGTCTTCTCTTCACCGTTTAGAAGAGGCTCTCCTGCTAAGCTGATTAAGTGGCATATCCAGAACAGTGGTTGCAGCACACGAAAAGCAACTCGGCACAAACTTTTCACAGACGTTCAACAAAACATTCCGTTCACCAAGAATCAAAGAATTTCAACATCAGTACTCAGTCCCGAGCCTGTGGCCTTCCGGAATAGCTATTTTTCGAGGATACGAGTTCCATATTACTGTGATGCAACACGTCTAGAGTTTCTAGGAAACGTAGAACAATCGGAGAAAATTACTACTTTAAGTCCAGTACAGAGAATCCTCAGTTCAGTCATAAGTGGGCCGCAAGCGACAGTTACTTACAGTAGTTCGAGTCCCAATTAGGCATACTATTTTCAGTTGACATACACTCCTGGAAATGGAAAAAAGAACACATTGACACCGGTGTGTCAGACCCACCATACTTGCTCCGGACACTGCGAGAGGGCTGTACAAGCAATGATCACACGCACGGCACAGCGGACACACCAGGAACCGCGGTGTTGGCCGTCGAATGGCGCTAGCTGCGCGGCATTTGTGCACCGCCGCCGTCAGTGTCAGCCAGTTTGCCGTGGCATACGGAGCTCCATCGCAGTCTGTAACACTGGTAGCATGCCGCGACAGCGTGGACGTGAACCGTGTGTGCAGTTGACGGACTTTGAGCGAGGGCGTATAGTGGGCATGCGGGAGGCCGGGTGGACGTACCGCCGAATTGCTCAACACGTGGGACGTGAGGTCTCCACAGTACATCGATGTCGCCAGTGGTCGGCGGAAGGTGCACGTGCCCGTCGACCTGGGACCGGACCGCAGCGACGCACGGATGCACGCCAAGACCGTAGGATCCTACGCAGTGCCGTAGGGGACCGCACCGCCACTTCCCAGCAAATTAGGGACACTGTTGCTCCTGGGGTATCGGCGAGGACCATTCGCAACCGTCTCCATGAAGCTGGGCTACGGTCCCGCACACCGTTAGGCCGTCTTCCGCTCACGCCCCAACATCGTGCAGCCCGCCTCCAGTGGTGTCGCGACAGGCGTGAATGGAGGGACGAATGGAGACGTGTCGTCTTCAGCGATGAGAGTCGCTTCTGCCTTGGTGCCAATGATGGTTGTATGCGTGTTTGGCACCGTGCAGGTGAGCGCCACAATCAGGACTGCATACGACCGAGGCACACAGGCCCAACACCCGGCATCATGGTGTGGGGAGCGATCTCCTACACTGGCCGTACACCACTGGTGATCGTCGAGGGGACACTGAATAGTGCACGGTACATCGAAACCGTCATCGAACCCATCGTTCTACCATTCCTAGACCGGCAAGGGAACTTGCTGTTCCA
The DNA here is from genome assembly GCF_021461395.2 of Schistocerca americana. Taxonomy (NCBI): domain Eukaryota; kingdom Metazoa; phylum Arthropoda; class Insecta; order Orthoptera; family Acrididae; genus Schistocerca; species Schistocerca americana. The sequence goes on along the minus strand of NC_060120.1, from coordinate 321,567,037 downwards.
ACAGGACAATGCACGTCCGCATGTATCCCATGCCACCCAACGTGCTCTAGAAGGTGTAAGTCAACTACCCTGGCCAGCAAGATCTCCGGATCTGTCCCCCATTGAGCATGTTTGGGACTGGATGAAGCGTCGTCTCACGCGGTCTGCACGTCCAGCACGAACGCTGGTCCAACTGAGGCGCCAGGTGGAAATGGCATGGCAAGCCGTTCCACAGGACTACATCCAGCATCTCTACGATCGTCTCCATGGGAGAATAGCAGCCTGCATTGCTGCGAAAGGTGGATATACACTGTACTAGTGCCGACATTGTGCATGCTCTGTTGCCTGTGTCTATGTGCCTGTGGTTCTGTCAGTGTGATCATGTGATGTATCTGACCCCAGGAATGTGTCAATAAAGTTTCCCCTTCCTGGGACAATGAATTCACGGTGTTCGTATTTCAATTTCCAGGAGTGTATGTAGCTGATGTCCTCTGCAAAGCTTATTTATAAAGCTACAGAAAAAATTATATACACAGCAGGTTTGTTTACAAATAACTTTTCTACTACAAGTCACGATTTTCTTTTACTTATACTTTACTCGACGCGACTCCGGAAATGATTCGCATAGTCAAGTGGATTTTTCTCTGTGTAATGTTTTTGTTGTATGACGTTCTGCTTTGTTCTGTTCACTTTAGTTTTCTTAAGGTCCATTCCTGCGGAGTCTCTAGCCGAGGTGAGTAGCCGCGCGGTCTCAGGCGCCTTGTCACAGTTCCCGCGGCTCCGCTCGTCGGAGGTTCGAGTCCTCCCTCTGGTATGGGTGTGCGTGTTGTGCTTAGCGTAAGTTATTTGAAGTTAGATTATGTAGTGTGTAAGCCTAGGGACCGATGCCCTCAGCAGTTTGGTCCCACAGGAACATAACACAAATTTGCAGAATATTTCGTGCGGAGTGTCATGGACCGCGGCTCAAAAGAAAACTTTAAGTCAACAGAACAAAGCATAACGTCACACATCAAAAACATTACGTAAAAATGGCATAGCACACAGAGAAAAACGTATGTGCTCGGCAATGGGAATCGTTGACCGAAACGCGTCGTGTACAATATAATAAGAGATTCGTGACTTGTAGCAGAAAAATTAATTATAAACAAACCCATCGTTTTCACAGTCGAAGTCTCTGAAGAACAATTTATAATGGATCAGATACATACACAGGCCTAACAAAAAATGTGAAGCACTCAGAAAACGTGGTGGGAAGAGCTGGAATCATGTTTGGTAAGAAGGGTGGCCATCAGATGCATTAGCATTGTTCGTGTTTAGTGTTGTTACCTGGCCTCGTAGGGTATATATGTTGCGTGAACAGCGTCAGGTGTCTCGTATTCACTGTGGACGACATAGAGATGCCGAACTCGTTTGAGACAGCGGTATCAAAGTTTGACAGTTTTTGAAAGTGGCCTCATTGTAGGCCTCCATTTGCTCGGCTAGACGAAACGTGCAGTATCTAGATGTGTGAGGCTTTCGAATGTGACAGAGGTCTGATAATGGACTGTGTAGGAACGCGAGGGCACACATACTGATAGTCAAGGAAGGATGGCCGTACAGTATACCAATCACGTCGGGAGCCCTACGCACCTGCGTCTACCATACGAGAGGAAGTAATGGAATCATTGCAATACTCTGTATTTTTCCCAGTTGTTGCTCGGAGACCACCAGCAACCGGACTAGGAGATTACCATCCAAAGCATAAGCTACCGTTAACAGCACAATATACACAGGGAAGTATGGGCTGCTGGTACAGTGTCACGTCGTGTTCAGTGATGGATCGTTATCCTGCATTAAAGTGCATGCCCGTCAGCAAATATGGTGATGACCTAGCGAGAGGCCCAATTCATCCTATGTTTCGAAGAGGCACAGCCTTGTTACTTCTTGCGTCATGACGGAGCCATAGTGAATGACTTCAAATCGCGGCTGGTAGTGACTGTGAGAACACTGACGGCACACCAGTACATCCTGCTTCATCATGTGTTTCCTCTTACGCGAGTGAATGGTGGTACCATTTTTCAATAGGACAATGCTCGTCTGCGTACGGGACGTCTGTATGAACTGGCTATGCAATGTTAAGGTACTCAAGTGGCCGGGAAGATCCCCAAACCTGCATCTGTTAGAACATGTCTTGGACCAACTCCGACATCAACTCCGTCCCAATGCCAGTAGCCAGGTTAGCAAGGAGCAGTTACAATAGTTGTGGTCCAGTTTCCCGCAAGAGAGGATACAACGACTTTGTGACACCCTTGCAAGCCGAATCTGTGCATGTATCCAGGAAATAGTGGGTGTAAATTGGATCTGATTTTGTGGTCAGTGAAATAACATTAGACGTGCCCCTTCAAATTATGAGGCTTCATTTAGTTTTCTCCTACACTTCTGGATGTTCCACTTAGTTTCTTTAGGCAGTCTAGGTCCACTGAGAAAACTGGCTGTCATAATTCGGCAGCTTTAAATATTCAAAAATTAATTGAATCTTGCAGAAAATTCGCCACATCGTCTTGCATAACTAAGCAAAAATAGCTATCAATTACTAATTCTGGCTATATTTTGGGGCTCTTTCCTTAACTGTCTCGTCCTGTATAAACTGTTGCTTTCTACACGATGTACAGAGCGGAGAATCCTCTGCATGAACTCAGGATAGCAGCTCGGTACCTGTGAAGCGCCTCTAACGCTAGTAAAATATTGTCAAAGTTCAGTTACTTATTAACCATGTTTACAGTTGTCTTATTCCACACCGACCATGTAGCCGATGCTTCATTCAGTTGCGTGTTGGATTCCCGCTGACGGGTGCCGTGTCAGCTCCTCGTCTGCAGGCCCACGTGCAGAGTGAGTGACCCGGCGCCACGAGGCGCTGCCGGTGCGGCCATGGTCTAACACGAATGGTCTCATACTAGTTGCTGGAGTGTCCTCGATCCCACTCGGAATTCTGTGTTGACCTTTGATGGCCATCCACGATGTGGTGTTGTCGGCAGTCGTGTGGCCGGTTGATCTCCTTCCTACCGGCCAGGTACGTAGGTTTCAGCACCCGGAGGCGCCTAAGTGTTGCTCGAGAACGCGGACCCCGCGAGGCCCTGCTGCCGGTTTTCGCGCATAATTTCGGTGCTGTCAGCACTCCGTGATGTGGTGTGGTCGGCATCGGCAGTGGTAGGCAGTGAACTGTACGAAGTTCATCAGGCAAAGACCGTCATCGCAGGTAAATCTTCGGCTGGTCTGTAGACTTGTTATTTAGGACACAGATTCAATACAGTATCGTAATCATGAAATTGAATGCTATTATTGGGAACAGCATCAATTTCAACGATCAGCTCCTTGAGAGCTCGAAATTCAAAGGAAAGTCACGTGAAGATATGACGTGATGCTGGGATTGTAATGACCGCATGTGCTCTCCTTATTCTTCTATAATTTCGTAACAGACTCTTAACTGCTGTGTAGCTTCTCTGATACTGGTTCTTGTGAAATAAGTACATTTCACTACGACATCTCTTACGAGTTAACTAATATGCATGTCACATTTCTGCTGGTTTTCTGTTCTGTGCTATCTTCTGCTGAGCTCGTGTTGTCTCTCTCTCTCGACGCAATGTCGTAACACACTGAGGCCTGAACCACTTGCGACATACAGCTTGTTTCCTCTTTCTACCACTGGGATGTTAACACTTTTCTCATAGCACGCTGAACGAATTTTAATAAAATTTTCTATTTTTCAACCCCTTACTGTTCTGTGTTGTAACAAATGTGTATCAGAACTAACCTCAAAAAGTGCTTTCATTACTTCAATAAATGTACAGCTACAAGTAATGATACATTAAAATCAGGAACCAGAAACTAAAAATCAGTCTTGCTGATAGAAACTTAGCTGCCCTGTGAGTAAAAATAAAGAGTATAAGAAGTTAACCTACAGGTTCCCACCGCCACCCCACATGCGACTGTCCTGCAGAAAGAATGAGGTTTGCTTACACGCCAGTAGGAACGTACTCCTAGCGCTAACAGCAGCTGCTACACCCACTAATAGTACAACTGTGTCTGCTGCCACCTGTTTATTCCTCCACAATAATGGAGTTCCCGCATGGTTTGTCAAGCAAGACTACACTGAGGTGACAAAAGCCGATATGAACATTTACAGATGGCTGTGGTACAGTGCAGACAAGGTACAAAAGGCAGTGCATTCGTGGAGCTGTGATATGTACTCAGGTGATTCACGTCAAAATTTACCGAAATGATTATGCCCGCACGACAGCACTGAAATAAAATATTGCTCTTTTCAGACTTAGTTTGTTACAAATCCAACACGTGCATTGACAGAAATAACATAAATATTACTTACCAAAAAAAAATGAAACAAAATAAGCGATGAGAGACGATGCTAATGGCTGGCAAAGTCATTAAAGGGAAAGAGGGCCAAGCTAAAGGAATGCCCTCCTTCGTGGAAGGAATGATCATCCCTATCCACAAATCATCCGGTGGCACAGGGATACAGCCCTACTGGCCACTGACCTTAATTGCGACTACAAGATCTACACTAGGATACTTGCAGCACGCTTTAAACGCGTACTACGCCAAGTGATATCACTGGACCAAACACAGCTAGGAGGCGATAGCAGTATACAAACGGCACTCAGCGACTACGACAATGTTAACCCACTGGCAGCAACATGTCTCCGGGGTGCACTGGTATCGATAGACTTCGATCGCGCCTTCGACAGGGTGAGCCAAGCCTATCTCACGGAAGTGATGACGCAAATGAAGTTTCCAGAAAGTTTTGTCATCGTCGTTATGAGACTACTCCATGGAGCCTCATCCAGAACGCTTATCAATGGACGCATGGTGGGGTCCATCACCATCTCACGATCGATCAGACAAGGATGTACGCTGTCGACGATATTGTATGCCATCGCTGTCGAGCCGCTGCTTTGCGGGCTCCGGAATCGACTCCAAGGAACGACCGTAAGTCACAATAAGTTTATATGCAGAACAATACGCCAATGACCTAGTGTTTTTAGCATGGTTGGGCGACGAGGCAAGAGCGGCCCTGCATTGGATTAATTTGTATTGTATGGCTACGGGAAGTCGCCTGAACACGGAAAAGTCGGGAGCGATGAACATCGGGAGAGGACCCCCGACAGGAAGTGTAGCACCATTACAGCCGATCAACAAGCTGAAATGTCTAGGAATTATCTTCACTACAGACGTTGACGCATGGCGGCACTGAACTACAGATATCTTCTGCAAACAATTCGTGCGAGTGTCCGAAGTCACAGGTTAAGGGCACTGGATATGATACAACGGGTCACCTTTGCCAACAGTTCTCGCATTCCACATCTGACACAAGTTCTTCCTATGCCGGTGGTGTTGGCGTGCCGAATCCTGGCGGCATTAGGATATTTTGCTAGCACTGGTCTGCTTTTCAAGGTCGGATACGCAACCCTCACCCTTCCTCGTAGTCGTGGAGGTCTTGGACTAGTCCACGTACGAGACCGAGCAGTGGCTATTTACGTAAGCACTATGATAAAAATTGGACACGCCAACGGACAAGTCTGACGGGCACCTTGATAGACGAACTAGCTCCACCTTCTCGTTCGGCACCGGTAGCGGTGTCTTACATCTCACGATCGCTTGCCCATATGCGAACCTTTTTCGTGGAACACAGTTATGTACATATGGAACTACCGACTACCAGGACGGCAACGGCACGTGATATATATCACATCTTGACTCGACGACGGCCGAATAATGCTGTAGAGCGCCGCCAACCAACAGTTACGTAGTCATTGATATGGCGTACAGTGCACCACCCACACCTCGGTACCGGAGCGGGCGCACTGTGGCATCAGCTGGTAAATGGGAAATACGTGACTCGTCCAGGTTGCATACAATTCATATGGCAGGCGAACCACTGTGTCCGCAGTGCAATGTTATAGACAGAGGGGAACATCGCCCGATATGCGGGCCTTCGGCGGACGTATGGTATTTAGTCCAAAAAATGGTCACCTTCCTCCTTCGGGTGGTGCCGCAAGCAATAGAACCACGGATACTACTTCGCCCAGATATGACCTATTATCCCCGGAGAAAGACAAACGCATTGACTTGGATTCGAGGTTTGACTGTGCTTTATCTTTACTGAGACGGAAGAAAGAATGTACTCGACTTTTGGGCCTTACTCCAAGAACATCACTCACAGCTTATGCAACATCCGAGATTTCGAAGATATTACGCAAATTTTTTAGAGAGTGCCTTGCTTGATCCCCCACCCAGTTGGGGTGTCCCGGGTAGGAGAATGTAATTATTGCCTATAAGTATCAGAACAAGAAAAAACCGGGACAGTGGAGAGGATCCACCACCACACGTGAAGACGTACCCGACACCAACGCGAGGTCCAGCGGGATTAGCGAGGAACGTGCCCAAGAAGAGGAACGTGGTCCGTTATTGCTTTGTACTGACAGAAGCAGGTGTTTTTTCATATATGAAGCAGTTTATTTTTGTTACTGTTAGACCATTATGTAAAAAAAAAAATAGCGCAATGGCCAAGCTAACTGGCTGGGAATCGGAAAACCCCGGTTCGAATGTCGAAGAAACCTAGCGGATGTTATTCTGTTTGTTTGTATTTTTCCGTATCTCAACTGATAGGGATAGGAGGGTTAATAAGGTAAGTAAATCAATAAGAAATGATAATAATGAGGTAGGCAAACTAATTTCCCAAACGCCGTGTGTTAGTAATGTATTAAACTTTTAATCTTTGTCACATGAAAACAACTCCGACTAAGAGTGCTGCGAATTCCTCACGAGGAATCACAGATAGCCAACCGCGCAACGCTTGTTTACAGCGAGGCACGGGACAGAATGCACACAGAGAGAGTTATGTTGTCCCGGTTGCCTTTTCGTCATATCATAGTTTTGAACCTGGAGGAGTGAAGGCGTCCAGAACGAGCCTTATAGAAGTCAATCGGAAAGAGTTGTTTTCCGTCATTAGGCTGCCGCAAACCTCGCGTATACATGTAGTGATTTCTCCATCATTAATGCGCCGAATGAAATACGTTTTGTGAATGAATACAATGCTCTTCCGTATGTAACATATGACGAGTACTATATGTAGTTTGTAGTAATTAGGTTGCCTGTTTATGCCGTAGTAACTAGTTATTGTTTGTTGTGTCATATCTTTCAGGTACATAATCTGAATAATGAAGGATGTACACCCTTCGATTAATTCTGTAATATAGTTGGGAGCCTGCCACAAACGATGGTAAGCGGGAAGTTACCGACGCTGTGTTTTGGTTTGTAAAAGTGCTGAAAGACAGATACATTATCAATGCACTACCGGAAGCATGCAGTTCTGTTTCTCGGCGTTCCAGATCGATAGGAGCGGCTATCGTCGAGCGATTTTTGGAACAGAGGAACGAAATTACTTTGGTTGATACTGAAGTACTATACCATGAAGACGAAGCAGAAGGAGATTCGGTGGAAGATATCCCGACTAGTGAATCGCAAAATGGTCGTAACACTTTGGAAATCTCCAGGTCAATGGGAGTATGTGCTTGATCTGTTCCAGATGAGTATTACGAACCGGTTACTAAACGATTGAACTACGGCGCTATACCCCTTGAAGTAAAAGTAAGGGCATTAGCGCTAGCCAGGAATCATCCAAATTGGAACTTACAAACACTGCAAAAGAATGGAGCAACAACAGCCCTGAAAAGAAGAAGGACTTGAAAATGTGGGAAAGTGATATTGTTAAAGGAGGGGCAAGATACGACAAATACTAGGCGATAAATAAGTGGACATACGACCGATTTGTCGAATCTTGTTGTCGTAACGAGAATGCAACAACGAAAATACTTCAGGAGTGGGCTGCAGGTGCAGCGCTTCAATATACAGCCAACAAGGATTTTACGTTTGCTGCACCATTACCTTGGGCAAGAAATTTCAAATCGGAGTATAAAATTCGTCAACGGCACGTCACTAAATACTTCTCTCATAAGGAGGTACAAAATATAGAAGATATACAGAAAGTGGCTGCTCTTTTCAGCACGCAAACGGCGTCAGTTATGACCGGTTTTAATCATGATTACGTGATCAACACCGATCAAACAGGATGCGAGTATCGGGTGAACATTCGACGCACGTTATCGCGTAAGGGAGAAAAACGAACCCTTGTCGCAGTTGGTAGTAAAAACAAACTAACACATTCGTACACGGCGCAATATGCCATCACAGCCTCTGGAAAAGTGTTGCCTAAGGTTTACCTGTGTTTACAAGAAACGAATGTTACATTTCGTCCTCGGGTTATAGAAGAGGTCAATCTTTTAACCGACTAGTTGAAAAATGTTTACAGTACCTACTCCAAATCCGGGAAACTGACGAATGCGATTTACAGAACATTTCTTGAGAATGTTTTAAAACCATACGTTTTTGATAACAAGTTTTGTGTAATATTGGATTCCTGGAGTGGACAAATTAATACTACAATATATGATACACCGTTTATAGATGGCGAGGGTCAACCGACGTGCACGGAAAAAGTAATATCGCCAAACTGCACAGCTGTGTGCCAGCCGTGTGCTGTCTATTTCTATCGCCAGGTTAAAAACTTTATTTCTAGGCTTCAGAATTGCAGTGTGCTTCTGGAAACCCAGCGGGAATTGCACAACCGCACGGATGCAGTAACTATTCATAGCACATTTCATAACCAACTTTCAGCGCCGATTTTTCAGGGAATGGTATCGTATACGTGGTACGCATCAAAATTAATTCCCGAAAAAGACATATTTTTAAATTTAAACCAAGTTGTTTTCCGCCGACTCTTCTGAAGGAACAGTGTAGCTGTCGAAAGATTGCATTTATTAGATGCTCTTGGTGCCACGATTATATTTGTTTCAAATGTTTATATATATGACAAGTACCATCCATCTAGTTGTTCGAAGAAAAGTGAGGACGCGTAACAGTGACTGGAAGAGCCATTGTAAAATGAGCTGGAGTAACATTTTAGTTGTTTACTATCCCAAGAGGTTTGAGAAATTTATTTGCCTACCTTATTGATTTACTTATCTTATTAACCCTCCTATCCCTATCAATTGAGATATGGAAGAACACAAACGAACAGAAGAACACCTCCTAGGTTTCTTCAAGATTCGAACCCGGCTTCTCCGATTCCCAGCCAGTTACCTATTTTTTTTAAATCTCATTTTGTTCGTTTTCGTTAGTTTCATCTGTTCGGGGCGTTCGTCGCAAGACATCCGTTTGAGTTCGTCGTTGATCCATTAACTAAGTTTTTTCTTATTTTTGTATTTGACCGAACACGCTGAGCTACCGTGCCAGCTAACCTTGGCCGTTGCGCTATCGGTGCTGTCGGCGAAAAGCGTTTACCATGTGAGTACAGAAAGGCAGTTGTAACAATTTTTTACCTCGATTTCTGGAAAAGTATGCATTTTCGGACCCAATACCTGATGATTAAAAATGCTCTATTTACAATTATCTATCGATCCCGCCAATTTTGAGTCGATTGCTCGTCATAACCTTTAGGGGTGATATTTTCAAAAACGCGGGGGTGTTGACCCAAAACATCTTAGATTCCTTCGTTTTAGGTTGTACACAAGCGACCTGCCAAATTTGAGCCGAATCGGTTGGCCGCGTCTGAGGCCTTCCCTTTGTGAGTGAGATATTGCAGTGATTATCGGAGCTCCGATGCCCGATAGGTGACTCTGGTTTAGGTTCTACAGGTTTCCGCAGACCGTTTCGTCACATAAATGGTTTCCTTGAATGGGGAACAACCGATATTATTTCCAATCCTCCTCAGTCCAAGCTTACGCTCCGTTCAAAAAAACCAGCGTCGACGGAACGATGGTATAGTGCAGTGATAATTGTATTAGGGGTTTACAGAAACATTTCTGTTGTAGGATATCAGCTAAAGAGGAAAAGGCTTAACACGATCAAGTTAAAGCGTCGTTTTGTCCGAGGTGTTGTCGTACAGTTTTCATTACCACATCGAAAAACAAAAAGAAAGGTACATAATAAATTTTGTTTGTATACAGATAAATCTATGCAATGTAGGAACACAACTAAATCCACATACTTTTGTTGCACCCCTAGAGGATCCAAAACAATGGCACAGTACAGTGTAAAGGGAAGTATCACGCGAAGATTCGTTTCGTGCAAAAATCCATGCTGAGTTGATGGAAGTGTACGGCAACAATGGAACATCGTATGACACAGTGACGCAGACGTTGCCAGTGGAGCCAAACTAGTATGAATAACAAAGAACAAAATGGCAGACCACGTCTGTTAAGAACTAGGAATCACAAGAGAATTGAGTACTCTGTAGTCGAGACGATCTAAGGAGTTCACTGACAGCTCGCAGAGCTGTTGCCAGCTACAGTCGTCTACAGAACCCTGTAAACATTGAGACGTTGCCATGGAGATGTTAACAAAATCATGTTACGGGACTGGTTGAGGTGGGGCAGTGGTGCTGCCGCGCCCAACTCACTGCAGCTGCCAGGGATCAACTTAAGCCGACTCAACTATAGACTCTTAAAGATCCACCTGTCATACTCGAGCCGACAGTGGAAAATGTCAAAGTCAGTCACGGATCATTCAACATCTTAACACGGTAACTCCATGGCCTCGGCATACGAGGGCGTTTGAAAAGTCAGTGTAAAGTCCGATAGATGGCACCACCGGCGCGTATCGAGGTCATGTTTAGTTAGTAGCATCTTTGGAAAGAATGCACCCCACTTTTCAGCCATATTGGTCTATTTCTTTGTGTTTGGCATTTGTGTGAATCAAGGAAGTCGGGTGATCGTCAAAAAATGGACGAAAAAGAATTTCGTGTGGTGATTAAACATTACTTTATGAACGGAAAAACGCCTCAGCAGACTAAAGAGAAGCTTTACATTACTTTATGAACGGAAAAACGCCTCAGGAGACTAAAGAGAAGATTGATAAACATTATGGTGACTGTGCACCTTCGATTAGAACAGTACAGTTTATAAGTGGTTTCAAAATTTTCGGAGTGGCCATATGGGCACAAGTGCTGCGGAACGATCTGGACTCCCTGTAGAGGTTACGACTCCAGATAAAATCCAGGATATGGTGATGGATGACAGAAGAGTTAAGGTGAGTGAGATTGCTAGTGTTGTGAGCATCTCGAATGAACGGGTACATAATATTTTGCATAACCATTTGGACATAAGAAAGCTATCCGCAAGATGTGTTCCTTGATTGCTCACGCTCGCGCTAAAACGGATCGTGTGAAGTGTTGCAAGGATGGTTTGCAGCTGTTCAGTATGAATACGCAGGACTTTAAGCGTCGTTTCGTCAAAAAAATGGTTCAAATGGCTCTGAGCACTGAGGTCATCAGTCCCCTAGAACTTGGAACTACTTAAATCTAACTAACTTAAGGACATCACACACATCCATGCCCGAGGGAGGACTCGAACCTCCGACGAAGGGAGTCGCGCGAACCGTGACAAGGCGCCTAAGACCGTGCGGCCGTTGTATCCTGTGGCTGTATAGGTATGAGCAGCCCATAGTGGCTCGCCTTCATTTATTCTATATTAAACATTTTGTGACTAAAGCCGTTTTGGCGTGTTAATTACTTTATATGTGACATGTAAGTACTGCATATGTCTTTTACTGTTAATCAGTACTTACACTCTTTATATAAAAATGTCTTACTCCATAACTCTGTGACTATGTTATAGGCCACTTTAATCGTTTTCCATTCTGATGAAGGCACTACTAGTAGTGTCGAAACCAGGTTAATTAAGTTTAAAAATAGTGACCGAGGGCTCATTCTTGCAATTGTAACCCATCTTTTTGTTCTATACATTGTGACAATACCATGTCTTCTAAGGACTCTACTGATACGATGTGTGATCCTTTTTACGAACGGATAGAAAACTTTACAAACTTTACCTTCATTTGGTTCTTTTTCAGTAGACATTCCTACCGTTTTAGGGTGTAGTTTCCTATTTATCTCTTTATTAGAGCAGCCGTCTGTTCCGAAAGAAGTTCTTTAATAAACGAGCTCGTACTGTACTGCGGTCCACAGCTTCTTTCAGCCCAGTCCACTAGTGTTCCCATAACTCCGCGTGGGTGGTCTTTCTCTAGACCTTATGCTCTAAGGCACCATCTGGTTTCCTAAGTGCCAGTACATCCAAATATAAAATTTGACCTTCTTCCTCTGTTTCATATTGAATTTCGTATTTGAATTAATGTCATTAAGAAAATTTAGAAATGATGAGATTTCTTTTTCTCCGTGAGACCAGTTAACGAAAGTATCATCAGACTATTGAAACGAACATGAGAACTTCTTCTTCGCGATTCTGAAAGACAGTTTCTTCAAAATTTTCCATAAAAAATTCGCTACAATTGCCCTGAGTGGGTTCAGTGGGTTCCCTATAGTCTTATCATCAGTTTGCTCATTGAATTTCTTGTTCCATTGAAAGTAAGTTGATGTGATACAACGTTTAAAGTTTTCGGATTTAGTAGTTTTGAAGTTTCATGACTATTTACTACGAATCCCTTAATGAGAGGCGTACAGAGTGGCCGCGCGGTCACGAACTACGCGGCCCCTTCCGCCGCATGGGTGTGTTGCTCTTAGCATAATTTAATTTAAGTTAGCTTAAGTAGTGTGTAAGTCTAGAGACCGTTGATCTCAGTAGTTTGGTCCCTTAGGGATTCACACGCATTTGAACCTTAATGAGATTATATCAAAGTCCTAAAATATTTTAGCAGATGATAAGGCAGATCTCTTTAGACATTGTCTCATCTCATGGCTTAATGCCCATAAGACAAGTATCACCGAAAACATCAAAGAACTGCTCCGGTATCAAGGGTACTGCGGGTGAGAGGCATCACTCGGATACTGGTCCACTCACAAGTTGCATCAGTCTACGAGAAGTTTTTTTTTCTTTTTTCCTTTTTTTAAGTCTTCTGACTGGTTTGATGAGGCCGCCACGCATTCCTCTCCTGTGCTAACGTCTTCATCTCAGGGTAGCACTTGCAACCTCAATTATTTGCTGGATGTATTCCAACCTCTGTCTTCCACTACAGCTTTTGCCCTCTACAGCTCCGTCTAATACCTCGAAGTTATTCCCTGATGTCTTAACAAATGTCCTATCATCCTATCCATTCTCCTTGTCAGTGTTTACCACATATTCCTTTCCTCTCCGATTCTGCGCAGAACTTCTTCAATTCCTTACCTTATCAGTCCTCCTAATATTCAACATTCGTTTGTAGCACCACATCTCAAATGCTTCGACTCTCTTATATTCTGCTTTTCTCACAGTCGATGTTTCACCGCCATACAATGCTGTGTTCCAAACGAACATACTGATAAATTTCTTCCTCAAATTAAGGCCTATGTTTAATAGCAGTAGACTTCTCTTGGCCAGGAATGCCCTTTTTTCCAGTTGTCTTCTACTTTTGATGTCCTCCTTGCTCCGTCCGTCATCGGCTCTTTTGTTGTCTAGGTAGTAAAATTCCTTAAGTTCAACTACTACGTGACCATCAATCCTGATGTTAAGTTTCTCGCTGTTCTCATTTCCGCCACTTCTCATTTCTTTCGTCTTCCTTCGATTTACGCTCAGTTCACATTCTGCACTCATTACAAGCTTCATTACATTCTGAAGATCATGTAATTCTTCCTCACTTTCACTCAGAATAGCAATGTCATGAGCGAATCGTTTCATTGATATCATTTCACCTTGGATTGTACTTCCATTTCATAAACTTTATTTTATTTCCACCACTGCTTCTTCGCTGCACAGATTGAACAGTAGGTGCGAAAGATTACATCGCTGTCTCACATCTTTTTTAGTCCGAGCTCTTCGTTCTCGGTCGTCCACTCTCATTATTCCCTCTTGGCTCTTGTAGATATTGTATATTACCCGTCTCTACCTATAGCTTATCCCTATTTTTCTCAGAATTTCGAACATCTTGCATCATTTTATATTGTCGAATGCTTTTTCCAGGTCGACATATCTTATGAACGTGTCTTGACTTTTCCTTAGTTCTGCTTCCAGTTTCAGCCGCAACGTCAGAACGGCCTCTCTGGTTCCTTTACCTTTCCTTCAACTGATCGTCACCTGACACATCCTCTATTTTCTTTTATATTCTTCTGTATATTACTCTTGTCAGCAACTTGGATGCATGAGCTTGTAACACTCCGGTTTGATCTTACTGACTTATCCCGCTCGATCGGGATCTGATAGCAGCCCAAATAGATAATAACTAATGTGACCGTGTACCTAATGGGGCTGGCAATCGGATTGGACTGCTACGAAGTTGTTACATTCCATTTTGTCCTTTTCGAATGCTGTAATAATGAAATGTCTGGTGGCAGGAAGAACAACAACACAGCTTCATTAATCAACGACCTATATTCTCACAAAAACACAAAGTAAGGAGACAGCCACTGCCTTCGTCGTACAGAATTAATAACGGCTAATCTCAGCACAGGCCCTTTCGTTATTCATTATCGTCACACGCAATTTCAATCATTGTAATCCAACACTACAATCCAACACTGCAATCCAACACTGCAATCCAAATGATGCCGGCGCGGTAGACGCGTAATTACAAATATCGGCACAAAAATATCACTGAATCACACTAGTAATTGTACTTGTTCACTTTCCCGTATATTTCTAACACAAAAGGGGTTAAGCCGCGGCGATGGCCACCCCCTTTGTCGGTACGGCCTTGCATTACGGCCACCGGCCGCCCCACGGCCCGGCCCGCAGCCTGGGTCCCACTCTACTGTCTCAACACTCGCTCTTGCTCTCGCAACCCGACACACACTATCGATTGTTTGTCCTGTCGACCTGTGCTGTCGCAAAACTTATAGTAAGGGCCTACGGACCCCTTACAAGCTGTTACGCTGATTGTGCGATAATTCTCTCACTTGTTAGCTCTTAATGTCTTCGGCAGTGAATGGATGACATTTTGCCGAAAGTCAGATGGTATGTCGCCAGTCTGATACATTCTACTCACCAACGTGAATAGTCAATTTGTTACCTTGTTGTCTTTCACCGCCTCTAATGAGGCCGGTCGATAGTGGTAGACTTTCGACTCTGGTAACACCACAACCAATAAACACACGGATTGATGTCTGAGGGGGACCAGGAAGGACAATCATGACGAAAGTGGCACCCCAGCATGATGTGCGCAAGAGGTTATTCCCACGTGTTGCTACATGGGGCGGGGGAACGCCATCCTGGATAAATGCCCTACCTTCCGGCAAGTGTTTATCATCCAGGCCAGGTATAATGCGGTTCTCTAACATATTGGCGTACCTCGCACGCATCTCACTACAGTTCATTTTACGTTTCACGCATATGTGTCAATTTTTACGTCTCTGTCTACTTTATTCCGTGTATCAGTGCATTTTCATATGTTAACCGAATTTTGGGTCACCCTGTATACATGAAAGGTAAGAATCACGTGAAGGTTCAGTTCAAATCGGCTCATTGTGCGAACAGTGTTGCAAACCACGGCTCAGAGACATGTTACGAAACGCTCCTTTTTTTTTTTTAATATTCAGGTAGCATTTGATAGAGAAGAAGACATAATTGACGAAGAACTTGAGGAGGAATTAACTTCAGAAGTGAAATTCTTGATGTTCACAACAACCTGAAGAAAAATTCCAGACATGGAGAAGCTATGTGTGTCTCGTCTATTTCAGCTGAAATTACTTTCACTGGTCAGAGACTACCGACAGCGCTCTACATTATGAACAGAGGATGCAATGTCTATCTTTGCGTTCAGAATGTCATGCAGTGCCATAAATGCCTTAGATATGGCCACAGACATAAATTTTATCGCACTGGTGTGCGCTGTGCAAAACGTGCCGGACACCCACAACACAAATAAATATAGCTTCCAGGGAGTTTCTCAACGTGTCTACTGCCGGGGACCCCACCTCGCCCAAGACAAAACTTGCACCAACTTTCTCAAAAAGAATCGTATTTAAGTACATATTAAAATTGCTACACCAAGAAGAAATGCAGATGATATACGGGTGTTCATTGGACAAATGTATTATACTAGAACTGACATGTGATTACATTTTCACGCAATTTGGGTGCATAGATCCTGAGAAATCAGTACCCAGAACAACCACCTCTGGCCATAATAACGGCCTTGATACGCCTGGGCATTGAGTCAAACAGAGCTTGGATGGCGTCTACAGGTACAGCTGCACATGCAGCTTCAACACAATACCACAGTTCATCAAGAACAGTGGCTGGCGTATTGTGACGAGCTAGTTGCTTGGACACCACTGACCAGACGTTTTCAATTGGTGAGAGATCTGGAGAATGTGCTGGCCAGGGCAGCAAACGAACATTTTCTATATCTAGAAAGGACCGTACAGGACCTGCAACATGCGGTCGTGCATTATCCTGCTGAAATGTAGGGTTTCGCAGGGATAGAATGAAGGGTAGAGCCACCGGTCGTAACACATCTGAAATGTAGCGTCCACTGTTCAAAGTGCCGTCAAGGCGAACAAGAGGTGACCAAGACGTATAACCAATGGCACCCCATACCATCATGCCAGGTGATACACCAGTATGGTGATGACGAATACACGCTTCCAATGTGCGCTCACCGCGATGTCGCCAAACACGGATGCGACCATCATGGTGCTGTAAACAGAACCTGGATTCATCCGAAAAATGACGTTCTGCCATTTAAGCACGCAGGTTCGTCGTTGAGTACACCATCGCAGGCGCTCCTGTCTGTGATGCAGCGTGAAGGGTAACCACAGCCATGGTCTCCGAGCTGATAGTCCATGCTGCTGCAAACGTCGTCGAAGTGTTCATGCAGATGGTTGTTGTATTGCAACGTCCCCGTATGCTGACTCAGGGATCGAGACGCGGCTGCACGATCCGTTTCAGCCATGTGGATAAGATGCCTGTCATCTCGACTGCTAATGATACGAGGCCATTGGGATCCATCACGGCGTTCCGTATTACCCTCCTGAACCCACCAATTCCATATTCTGCTAACAGTCATTGGATCTCGACCAAAGCGAGCAGATATGTCGCGATATGGTAAACCGCAATCGCGTTAGGCTACAATCCGACCTTTATCAAAGTCGAAAACGTGATGGTACGCCTTTCTACTCCTTACACGAGGCATCACAACAACGATTCACCAGGCAACGCCGGTCAACTGCTGTTTCTTTATGAAAAATCTGTTCTAAACTTTCCTCATGTCAGCACCTTATAGGTGTCGCCACCGGCGCCAACATTGTGTGAATACTCTGAAAAGCTAATCATTTGAATACACAGCATCTTCTTCCTGTCGGCTAAATTTCGCGTCTGTAGCACGTCATCTTCGTGGTGTAGCAATTTTAATGACCATTAGTGGGACACCCGTAGTCTAGGGGTAAGTGCGGCTCTCGCAGCCGAGCGAAGCAGACGTGCGGTGTGTGCTCTCCGCTGTCAGAGAGAGCCCGCGCGCCTTGTTTACCTTCTTCGGCCGACACTAACGTGACGCCGTAGCGCTACAAGACCATGGCAAACCAATACAGAAGATCCACCTTGAAATTCACATTTCGGAACGACTTTACCCGACCAAAGGCGCTCGAAGTCGAACGCTTTTTAAAAGAGGAAGCCAAGATCCCGGCTGCCGACATTGTCGGCATTCACTTTTCGATCGTCAGTAGCACGGTCTATGTAAAGCTCATAAACGAAACTACATGCGACAAGGTGCTTCGTGAGATGAAACAAGAACTCCGCTTCTGCCACGCAGATGGCAATGTTGGCAACGTCGAGGTCGGCCATGCCGCAATGGGACTGCGGACTATCCGCATATTCGAACTTCCATTTGAACTCCCGGCGGCAGAAGTTGTCGCGGCGCTCCGCCCCTACGGCACGGTACACGAACACGTGGCTGAAAAATGGACCCAGTTTAAGACGTATCCAGTACTCAATGGAGTACGCCAAGTGCGCATAGATCTCCAACGACACGTGCCATCCTATCTACAAATAGGAGGATGCCGGGCCATAGTTATTTATGACGGCCAGCCGAAGACGTGTTCCGGATGCGGCAAGGAAGGACACCTTCGTTCCGAGTGCCTCCAGCGTCGGATCACACAACTACCACCGAAGGACGTTGCACCACCAGCGGCGAAGACTGTTCTACCCGTGACTTACGCGGCGGCGCTCACGACGTTCTCCACACAACAGACACGGACGACCGCTTCAGCGGTACGAGAATCACTTTCCACGGACAAAAACCTGGATGATCCGCCGACCTGGCCAGTGGTGGAAAATAGTACTACGACTCTGGAGCTACCGAACGCGACAGACATTGACGCCGGCAAGATGGCAATTGACTCCCTTATTGTACCGACCGAAGCGTTTGTTCCGGCGGAGCGTGAGTCAGTGCCGTCTTCTGACAACGAAGGCCATGTACGGAAACAGCGATCACCGAAACGCCGAAAGCGCCGTCGTCGGACCGTGTCGGAACACAGCGGTTCGCATTCGGCCGGGGAAGAACAACTGACCCCTCAAGAAGCCAGCCGCGAAGCTGAGGCTGTTTCCACTGACTCCAACCTTGCAGAACAGACAGAAAAACATGCAGCTTTCGAACATCAGACCATTGACAGAAACAGTGAGCAGCGGGAGGGTACCAGTGCAGGCAACGAAGTCGCCCGGTCCCTTACTACCAACCATTCCGAGGCTATGGAACATGAACAGACATCCGCGCCCGCTTCGTGGGCCGAGGACGTCGAGACACAAGATCCCGACCCGCGGCCAGCTGAGGCGCCGCCGGATCATGCAGCATAAGCAGCGCAAGGAGGACCGCGTTTGGCGGGGGGTGACGTCACTTCCGATGTTCGCTTCTCTCCAACTTCAACATGGATAACCTCGCCCAAACAACGCGTTGCCAGGCTTACCGCCTGGCGACAATGAATGTCAACATGATCTGTTCTCCTGTCAAGATCCAACTTTTGAAAGAAACCATACGAGCCATGGGAGTTGACTTTGCTTTCCTACAAGAAGTGAAAACGACTGCACTCCCGCACTTTTACGGTTACGCCACACATGTGACGCCCGGTAGCCCTGCAGACACCGGAGTGGCAATATTAGTGCGTGAAGGTATTGAAGTTACCGACGTCACGTTTCTTCCCTCCGCGCGAGGAATAGCATTTACGGCACTCAACACCCGATTCATTAATGTTTACGCGCCGTCGGGGACCACAAGACGTCACGACCGCGCCAGATTCTACTCCACAGATGTCGCTCCCCTTTTCCTTGGACGATACGACCACAGCGTCTTCGCCGGCGATTTTAATTGCGTACTTCACCCCAAGGACCAAATCCCACATTACATGCCTTGTCCGGAACTGGGTGCGATGACCCAAGAACTTCACTTGTGCGACACGTGGGAAAAAGTCCACGGTAACCGCTCTGGCCACACTCATCTTACCAGTCATTCGGCCAGCCGACTTGACCGCATATATGTGTCACAAGATCTCACACAAGGTGTGGTCGACGCCGAATTATGGCCTCAAGCCTATTCCGATCACAGTGCCTATATCTGCACTATACACCTGCGCCCCCAACAAGTCTGGAGCAGCAATGGATTTTGGAAGCTCAACATAACTCATCTCCAGGACCCGGATTGCCGTGGGCAAGTTGCAGCAACGTGGACTGACTGTGAACGCCGCCACCCACGATACACCTCGACCCTGGAGTGGTGGCTCCTCTGTGCCAAACCAGCAATCCGCAGGACACTTATGCGATATGGCAAGGACGTGACTGCGTGGCATCGACAGACCCTCGATTTTTACTACGCGGCACTCAGGGACCTCGACGCCTTACCCCCTTCCCCGGAGAGACAACATGACCAAAGCAGAATCAAGCCTCACATACTATCATTGACGAAGCGTCGACTAGAAGGTGCAGTAGTCCGCTCGCGACGGCACGACCGAACGGTTGCAGAGGAACCCACTATGCACCACGTTGTGGCGGATAAGCGCCGACAACGTCAACATTTAATCACACAACTCAGGACACACGACGGTCGCTTATGTACGACCCAAGCAACCATAGTAAAGGCGGTGGAGGATCATTTTCGTCATCTTTACAAGGAAAGAACCGTCATTGACGAGGCCACTACTGAAGTGTTACAGCAGATAACACGTACTATCGACGAGGCTACCGTGAATGCACTAACAGAGGAAATCTCACTCGAAGAAGTCGAAGACGCCGTGGACAAAGGTGCGGCCAATAAATCTCCTGGACCTGATGGATTGCCCATCGAATTCTACCGGACTTTCCGTGACATCATGATGCCTCGCTGGGTTATAATGTTTCGCGAACTTATGTCTCCAGACTGTGTTGTGCCGCCAGCGTTTGTAGAAGGTCTCCTCATACCAATACACAAGCCAGGTGGAGGGCTATCGATTAACGACTATCGGCCGCTTACAATGTTGAACGCCGATTACAAGATTTTCACCAGGATTATGGCGAGCCGTATTAAGACGACTTTGCCGATGATCCTCGCTCCAGAACAGACGTCGCAGGGGGGAGAAGCCAACATACACATGGCCACCGGTGACTGCAGGGACTTAATAGCGATCGCTTCTGCGTGCCGTCTGAGAGCGGCGATCGTCTCCGTCGATTTCAACCGCGCCTTTGATAGAGTGCACCAAAACTTCCTCCTACGAGTGATGGACTGTATGGGATTCCCCCCAGGCCTCATCGACACCCTACGGCGTCTTTGGACCGCAGCCAGCTCACACGTCCAGGTCAATGGAAGGACGGTAGGACCAGTACCCATTAAGAGGTCTCTACGACAGGGTTGTCCCCTTTCTACCTACCTTTATGCAATCGCACTCGAGCCACTCCTAGGGGGCCTTAACCACCGCCTATCTGGTATCACGCTGCGGGACGTCACCTTTCGCTATAGGACATACGCTGACGACCTGCTACTGCTGGTTCGTTCCAATGACGAAGTTCAAAGTGTATTAACCTGGATTGAGCGATACGGACAGGCCGCAGGCAGTCTTCTGAACATCAACAAGTCGGCGGCGTTGGACATTGGGCGTGGTCTCGGACCGGAAGCCCTCGCTCCCCTCCCACCAGTTTCTGATCTGCGATATTTGGGCATCACGTTCAAGAAAGATGTACGTAAAACAGCTGCAGCAAACTACCGACGGTTATTACAGATCATACGCGCAATGGTGCGACAGAACCTGCTCCAGGACTGTAATCACCTACAACGTGTTGAATACTTGAACCTCCACGTAGCCTCCAAACTCAACCACGTGGCACAGGTCCTCCCACTACCGCTGCAGATAGGTCGCCGGCTTCAGGCGGCCTTCAGTTACTACGTTTCCGCAGGTCATATCTTTAAAGTACGATACGACACTCTTACCCTCCCAGTGCACAAAGGAGGTCTGGGACTGGTCAACGTCAGGGCGAGAGCAGCTGCCCTTTACATGAGCAACATGAGGAAACGATGGAAAAGTCAATATGCCTCTCTCACGGGTCGTTTACTACAGGTTCTGATGCCAGCCTCCAACGTCCCGCCGGTGTCGGTTGCGCACGTCGCACCACAGCTCTCCCATGTGTCGACCTTCATTCTTGATTACAGCTATGTCAGCTTGAACCTCTCCGCCACACGTCCACCGAAGGCGAAAGATTTTTATACCAACCTTCTGCGGGCTGCTCACCATAACGTGGTGGAAAACAAGTACCCTACGGTTCACTGGCCAAGAGTGTGGAAAACGATACACCACCACTTTCTGTCATCCACGGTGCGTTCGAAGTGGTATCAGATCGCCAACAAAAAATATGCCACACGCCAGCGACTTCACACTATTGGACTGGCAGACTCCCCTTATTGCCCAGAGTGTCACCTTTTGGATACCGATGAACATCGTTTTACTTGCGCATCATCGTCCGGAGTTTGGCGACTAACACAGAAGATACTGGCTTGTTACCTCCGGGTCACACCTTATATGATTGACCCGCAGACCCTACTCTGTCCCGATGAAAATTACTTTCCGGCTGCAAAATATCATGCGCTTACATGGTTCAAAGGACTTACCGTCGCCTACATCTTTAGCGACGGAGAGAAAGAGCAGCTTGATTACTGGTGGTTCCTACAAAATGCTCACAATGCCCTCGAATGCACACCGAAATACCGTACGCTCTTCGCAAATTATTTACGCAGCGTTTTCGTTAACCCCCCACTCAGCTGGGGAGTGCCAGGCTGTGGTTAATGTGCTGTGCCGCATCACACTAACGGCTCAACGTTCTGTCTTGTCAGCCATGACCAAAGGAAGAGACAAGTTGCTGCAAGGATACTGTTTTCCTTGCGGCACTAGCGAAGCCGAATGCCTCCGTTGCAGATGCCCTTCAAAGGCGCTACTGGAGATTTCATATAACGATGGCAAGGCTCCAAGTGGAACCAGTTACATTATTGAAGAACCTTTTAGTTAGAATTCCATCGGTCGTTTATATTTTTATTTTTTTGATTACTCTTTTATGCCACCTTTGTTGTTGTAACACTTACTTGTAACACTTAGTTACTAGAATTCTCATTTGTACACGCTCCCTAAATGTAATCATATATAAAAAAAAAAGAAAAAGTGGCAACGAATAGCCCTCACCTTGATTCCCATACTTCCCCTGGTCTATAGGCAGCTCTCTGGAGTGGGTTTACTCAGGAGCCAACGCCTGAAGTGGATCAGATTTAAAAAAAAAAAAAAAAAAAAAAAAAAAAAAAAAAAAAAAAAAAAAAGGGTAGCGTCTTTGATTCATAATCAAAACGTCATCGGTCCCGGGTTCGATCCCCGCCACTGCCTAAATTTTGATAAATAATCAGCATTGGCAGCCGAAGACTTCCGGCATAAGAAGTCAGCCTCATTCTGCCAACGGGCTTGTCAAAGAGGGCGGAGGAGCGGATAGAGTTTCAGGGCACTCTCTTGTCCCAGGGGTGGGAAATTGCCCCTAAAGGCGGAAGAATCAGCAATGATCAACGACATGAGGATGCAGAAGGCAATGGAAACCACTGCATTAAAGACACGTAATGTGTATCCGCAGGACATGTGGCCTGTAATTGAAGAAGTGTCATGATGATCTCTCCATTGGCAAAAGATTCCGGAATAGTCCCCCATTCGGATCTCCGGGAGGGGACTGCCAAGGGGGAGGTTACCATGAGAAAAAGACTGAATAATCAACGAAAGGATAACGTTCTACGAGTCGGGGCGTGGAATTTCAGAAGCTTGAACGTGGTAGGGAAACTAGAAAATCTGTGAAGGGAAATACAAAGGCTCAATCTAGATATAGTAGGGGTCAGTGAAGTGAAGTGGAAGGAAGACAAGGATTTCTGGTCAGATGAGTATCGGGTAATATCAACAGCAGCAGAAAATGGCATAACAGGTGTAGGATTCGTTATGAATAGGAAGGTAGGGCAGAGGGTGTGTTACTGTGAACAGTTCAGTGACCAGGTTGTTCTAATCAGAATCGGCAGCAGACCAACACCGACAACGATAGTTCAGGTATACATGCCGACGTCGCAAGCTGAAGATGAACAGATAGAGAAAGTGTATGAAGATATAGAAAGGGTAATGCAGTATGTAAAGGGGGACGAAAATCTAATAGTCATGGGCGACTGGAATGCAGTTGTAGGGGAAGGAGTAGAATAAAAGGTTACAGGAGAATATGGGCTTGGGACAAGGAATGAAAGAGGAGAAAGACTAATTGAGTTATGTAACAAGTTTCAGCTAGTAATAGCGAATACCCTGTTCAAGAATCACAAGAGGAGGAGGTATACTTGTGAAAGGCCGGGAGATACGGGAAGATTTCAATTAGATTACATCATGTTCAGACAGAGATTCCGAAATCAGATACTGGACTGTATGGCGTACCCAGGAGCAGATATAGACTCAGATCACAATATAGTAGTGATGAAGAGTAGGCTGAAGTTCAAGACATTAGTCAGGAAGAATCAATACGCAAAGAAGTGGGATACGGAAGCACTAAAGAATGACGAGATACGTTTGAAGTTCTCTAACGCTATAGATACAGCAATAAGTAATAGCGCAGTACGCAGTACAGTTGAAGAGGAATGGACATCTCTAAAAAGGGCCATCACAGGAAGGAAAACATAGGTACAAAGAAGGTAGCTGCGAAGAAACCATGGGTAACAGAAGAAATACTTGAGTTGATTGATGAAAGGAGGAAGTGCAAACATGTTCCGGGAAAATCAGGAATACAGAAATACAAGTCGCTGAGGAATGAAATAAATAGGAAGTGCAGGGAAGCTAAGATGAAATGGCTGCAGGAAAAATGTGAAGACATCGAAAAAGATATGATTGTCGGAAGGACAGACTCAGCATACAGGAAAGTCAAAACAACCTTTGGTTACATTAAAAGCAACGGTGGTAACATTAAGAGTGCAGCGGGAATCCCACTGATAAATGCAGAAGAGAGAGCAGATAGGTGGAAAGAATACATTGAAAGCCTCTATGAGGGTGAATATTTGTCTGATGTGATAGAAGAAGAAACAGGAGTCGATTTAGAAGAGATAGGGGATCCAGTATTAGAATGGGAATTTAAAAGAGCTTTGGAGGACTTACGGTCAAGTAAGGCAGAAGGGATAGATAACATTCCATCAGAATTTCTAAATCATTGGGGGAAGTGGCAACAAAACGACTATTCACGTTGGTGTGCAGAATATATGGGTCTGGCGACATACCATCTGACTTTCGGAAAAGCATCATCCACACAATTCCGAAGACAGCAAGAGCTGACAAGTGCGAGAATTATCGCACAATCAGCTTAACAGCTCATTCATCGAAGCTGCTTACAAGAATAATATACAGAAGAATGGAAAAGAAAATTGAGAATGCGCTAGGTGACGATCAGTTTGGCTTTAGGAAAAGTAAAGGGACGAGAGAGGCAATTCTGACGTTACGGCTAATAATGGAAGCAAGGCTAAAGAAAAATCAAGACACTTTCATAGGATCTGTGGACCTGGAAAAAGCGTTCGACAATATAAAATGGTGCAAGCTGTTCGAGATTCTGAAAAACGTAGGGGTAAGCTATAGGGAGAGACGGGTCATATACAATACGTACAACAACCAAGAGGGAATAATAAGAGTGGACGATCAAGAACGAAGAGCTCGTATTAAGAAGGGTGTAAGACAAGGCTGTAGCCTTTCGTCCCTACTCTTCAATCTGTACATCGAGGAAGCAATGATGGAAATAAAAGAAAGGTTCAGGAGTGGAATTAAAATACAAGGTGAAAGGATATCAATGATACGATTCGCTGATGACATTGCTGTCCTGAGCGGAAGTGAAGAAGAATTAAATGATCTGCTGAACGGAATGAACAGTCTAATGAGTACACAGTATGGTCTGAGAGTATATCGGAGAAAGACGAAGGTAATGAGAAGTAGTAGAAATGAGAACAGCGAGAAACTTAACATCAGGATTGATGGTCACAAAGTCAGTGAAGTTAAGGAATTCTGCTACCTAGGCAGTAAAATAACCAATGACGGACGGAGCAAGGAGGACATCAAAAGCAGACTCGCTATGGCAAAAAAGGCATTTCTGGCCAAAATAAATCTATTAATATCAAATACCGGCCTTAATTTGAGGAAGAAATTTCTGAGGATGTACGTCTGGAGTACAGCATTGTATGGTAGTGAAACATGGACTGTGGGAAAACCGGAACAGAAGAGAATCGCAGCATTTGAGATGTGGTGCTATAGACGAATGATGAAAATTAGATGGACTGATAAGGTAAGGAATGAGGAGGTTCTATGCAGAATCGGAGAGGAAAGGAATATGTGGAAAACACTGATAAGAAGAAGGGACAAGATGATACGACATCTGCTAAGACATGAGGGAATGACTTCCATGGTACTAGAGGGAGCTGTAGAGGGCAAAAACTGTAGAGGAAGACAGAGATTGGAATACGTCAAGCAAATAATTGAGGACGTAGGTTGCAAGTGCTACTCTGAGATGAAGAGGTTAGCACAGGAAAGGAATTCGTAGCAGGCCGCATCAAACCAGTCAGTAGACTGATCACAAAAAAAAAAAAAAAAAAAAAAAAAAAAATGTATAATATGGCATATTGTAATATGGCCGTGGCACTGCAGTGGTTTGTACACAGGACGTGCTGCCACTTCTCCATTAGTCTTTTGCGCTTGCGATGTCCCGCCGCTGCACACAAGCACTGCGCCTGCTACTTGCTGGCTGATCTCATTGTCGCCGCCGGCGCGTTTCTCCAACCCAGCTCCACGTGCTCCGCCTCATCTGACCAAGGCGTCACCTTCCAGCCTGCTTGCACCTATCGTAGCACTTGTACCACAGCACGGACTTTGCCGGCTCCATTGTTAGTCTAGGGCAACAGCAACCAGCGTCGGATGCAGGAAGTACCAGAGGACTTATAAGCACGCAAGTCAGAACCAGCGGACACATTCGGTGCTCCAAGTACCCAGTGATTTGTACTACGATGTACCTATCATTACTTCCCCAACAATACAGAAACCTTGCTGATCAGTGTCTACATTGTAAGAGCAAATCTTGTTGACAGTTTATGCCAAATGTGTGTGTCCTGATCCATAACGACTCGTACCGATTGTGCTTCTCAACAGTTATCTGTGCTATTTGACTAGACTGGGGAGCAGTTATGACAGTGTGGCTGAAGATCGGATGTTCAGAAGATATGTACCACGTGACTCACAGTCAATCGCGCGTCACCGACATTCGCGTCTTCCATCTGCGCACATCGTACTGTGTTCATAAAGGTTATCGTCTGTTTCAATTGCAGTGTTCCGTGCTGGGTAATTATTTTGCCGTCATAATGTTCATTAAGAGTGATAGTAAGCCAAGAGCTGCACAAACAAGCAGGAAAAATTGTGTTCTTTGTGTATCAGAACTTTCAAAGACAGTCTTCCACTGTCACATTCAGTGAATCCACGCCGGCAGAAGGGGCATGTCGCGCCGTTACCGAATGCTAGAAGCAGATAGCTGAAAAATTTTTGGAAATTTGTGGTAAGTTCCTATGGGACCAAACTTCTGAGGTCCCTACACTTACACACTACTTAATCTAACTTAAACTGACTTACGATAAGGACAACACACACACCCATGCCCAAGGGAGGACTCGAAACTTCCTACGGCAGGAGCCGCGCGAACCGTGGCAACTCGCCGTGAGACCGCGCGGCTACTCCGAGTGGCAGACAGCTGAAACGTGTGGTATTTGCCTAAGGACCGTTCGGAGAATATCCAGCGAAGCAAAACATCTCTACCTGCCAGAAAATCAGCTGTTTTTAAGTCACGAGGCAGGCAGCACAGCCGTGATAAAGAAATGGGTAAGACAGACAATTTTGCAAAAAACGTTTTGCAGTGCAAAGTATTCAGCAGAAAAATTGGCTTCACATATGAGGGAATCCGAAAACTGGGAGGAAATTTCTAATGGCACGTAGCGGTATTGTAGCTGCAAGGACTGTGAGTTTGAGAGCAATCCAGCAGGTCAGACAAGTTGGCACGTCTCGTATTTGGCACGTCTTGTTTTTACTATGTAGATGAAACTTCCGTCTATCAGTACCATGCGAGAGCTGTGTTGGAAGATGAGCGACGGGGACGGTGGATTAAAAGTTCCAACTAGTAAGCGTAGTAAAATTTTGGTGCTTCGTTTGGAATCAGCAGAAACTGGCTTTGTTCCCCGGAGTAAGCTGATATTTATGGCATCAAGACTAAGAATTCCGAAGTTTGCCATTCTGAAATGACGTACAGTGTCTTTGAATGGTTGTACGAAGAACAACTGCTGTATATACTTGTGTGTTCGGTTATTGTCGTGGAGAATTCACATGGTGCAAGTGAACAAAGCTCTAACTACGAATTCCAAAAATGCAGACGTTGTTGCGTGGTTGTCATCTACTCTTACAGTTCGCAATATACCAGGCAGAATTACTGGTTCTTCCCATTGCGTAATGCATGCAGATAACCGGCAGCATGAAGACTACGACAAAGAAATTGACAAGGACACTATCGTGGAACCTCCAGTTATAAATCTTGCTGCAAGAGAATCTTCTACGTCAGACAGTGAAGACTATAGCGTGGATTTCTTACTATGAAGTACGTAATAACTGCTACATATGACATTTTGTGTGACTCTGTCTGACGCCGCATTATAAATTGCTAGTAACAGAAATACTCATCTTTGCTCTCATAATAATGCAGTTTCCTTCATAGAACGTGTTTCGTTCAATTAAATACAAATATCGTAAAGCTGCAGCAGGTTTTGATATCCGTAAGGTCACACATTTTTCAAGATCCAAAATGCTTCGATCTCTGTGGATGCCTAATGTACCAGTAAGCAATGTAAAAATTAGTTTGATTTCAAAACACACCTATAGGATTCAAAAAAATCAACATGGAACACTGACAGTGTCTAAAGGAATAGTGACAAAAGAGTGTGTGTGTGTGTGTGTGTGTTTGTGTTTGTGTTTGTATAGGCGTTCGCGATTCTAATAATGCAGTTCACTTTGGAACAATGTGTATGCTAGCGCAACGTTAGCTGTCAAGGTGCCTGAACTACCGGAAGAAGATTTGCAGCGTCGAATATTCCCGCTCTCTACGCGCAGAACGCACGGCGCAACTGCCTTTACGGTTGCTCACCACTCTAACAGCGGGTTCAGGAGAGTTCCTGAGAATACGCGGGCTGTTCACCAACTCGATGCGCAGGTTAGAGCAGTTCTGTTTAGAACAGTTCTATTTTCGACCGCCGACCGGTGTGGCCGAGCAGCTCTAGGCGCTTCAGTATGGATCTGCGCGACCGCTACGGTCGCAGGTTCGAACACTGCCTCGGGCATGGATATGTGTGATGTCCGTAGGTTAGCTAGGTTTAAGTAGTCCTAAGTTCTAGGGGACTGATGACCTCAGACGTTAAGTCCCATAGTGCTGAGAGCCATTTGAGCTATTTGTTTTCGACCTCAGACGGGGGCAGATGAGAAGATGCAGCGCCAGCCGAAAGCAGCGCAACGGGGCTGTACGAAGCCAGTAGCCCGGCCGGACGCTACTTGGCTGCACTGTGCAGTGGGCTAGGTGACGCGATCGGCCACGAGCTGTGGTTGGGAGCACTGGTGAACTGAGTGCGAAAGCGTGCTAGAACCAGCTTATTTAGCCCCAGCCGTCCTGGTATGAAGGGGATTTGGTGAGCATGATTCTTAACATTTTCTTCCTGCATTTGTATGCTCCAGGAAGCACACCTGTGGTAACATGGCTTGGTGGGTTGGTGTGGTTTTCAGATTCAGCAAATTTGGGCAATGGTCATAGCGAACATTGTTCGGCTGTCTGGCCATCCTACATTTATATGATACTCCACATCTGAGAACCTTCAAACTGAGGCCTGTTTTGTTGCTTAAGGCTTTGCAAGTTTATTCAGTTGTCATATATGTGTTTTGGCTCTAAAATTCCTTTTAATGTATTTAATGTGTATTATTTATTTCCTGGTGTTTATCCAAAGATGGAAAATTCTTCCTATCAAATTCCTGAGTTTCCTGGATACTTGCTGGTAAACTAACGTTTTCATTGTTTAACTATAACTTAGCGGCTTTCACAAAGTTGCCAAGGTTTCTGGGTCCTCAGAATCTAACTAGTTTACCTTCTATTTAAACTTCAGATTATCATTTTATTCGCTATTTTGCCGAAAACTTACCATGGCTGCTACGCTATAAGGTTCATAATTGAAACAATAACCAGCCAAAAGTTGATGGTTGCTGTTTCAGCTGTAAACCTTATGATGTGTTCAATGTGAATCTTTTCTTTTTCTTACTTGTGTATTTATTATACTGTAAAATCGTTTGTACTTCTGGAGTTTTTAGCGGCTTAGTAATTCGTATCAATATTTGGGGCTTAGGAATCACTAAGAAGATTGCCCTGGTTGTTATGTACAGTTGTTATAGTTGGTTGAATGAATTTTTTCTGAATGTTATAAGAAGTCCAGTGGCTGGCTGTGGAAACTTAGATGAATGCTCACCAGTGCCGACTTCTCGTTTGGTGTTTTACTACACAACTATAAAAACCTTTGCTAGTCTTCTTAGCACATTATGTTTTACTGCACTTGTGCGTCTTTTGGCAGCTTTTAGCTTTAATTCATTTAATGCAATCTTAGCCTGAGTGAATAATGTTTTCTTCCTTTAATGGAATGATATTTATTTGGTCGCTTGGCACTCCCACTCCAAAGTCCTTCCTCACTACCTTTCGTGTCCGTAATTGGAATGGCTCAATCAGATACAGTCCCAAACAATTTGAAAACCGTGTGAGAGTAACTGCTGCAGATATCGTTGCTCTCATAGAAAATAATAGATAGTGACCCTTCAGACACATTTTTTTTTCTTTTTGTAACATCAGGTCGACTCATTCTAACAGGGCAAGTTTAGGTTCTTTCTTGAAGGAACATAAATTTCATATTATGGAAAAGGCAGAAATTTGGCTACAGAAGCAAGAGAACTTCTATATGTCCATATAAAATATGGGCAGCAAAGACAGAGACTGAGCTGGAGGAGCTGCTATTCTAATCGAAAATTGGGAGGAATTTAACCATTTACCTACATGTAGGCCTAATGGGAGTGATCCCTTCGAGGTATGTGTAATCAGAACACAAATAAAAACATTGAAGTGCTCATTGTGGTATTACACCGACTCGCAAGAACTGTTAGCATTAGACATGCCTTCCATAGTTTGTTGGATAAAATCGTCTACCCTCCGATTATCATAGGAGGCTTCAATAGACATAGTACAGCATGGGGAAGTGGTAGAGTCAACCAGACTGGTGCAATTGTGCTTGATGCAGTGCAGGAAAATAACTTGTTAATTCGGAACGATGGTTTTGCCACTAGAATAGCAAGATCAGTCAAATCCTAGTCAGCGATAGATGTGGTTTTAGCATCCCCGCCACTGGCATCTCCTGAATTACATGAAAATGACAGCAATCAATGTCAGAGTAATAGTCCATATGTTTGTAAAACAAAAAACCTGAGGTGGGAGAGGAATGATTCTAGTCATACATGGAATCCGGAGACAGAGGAAGACTACCAAGGGTTTGTGTGGAATATTAGTAACGCAGGGATGACATCGATACTGTGCATAGCACCTGCCATGTGAAGGACAGGGAGGTATGCCATCGTGGGGTGAGGAATGCCAAGTACTGCTTTCAGAAAGGAAAGGACCATTATGAGCATACCAAGAAGCTAGCATGGAGAAAAACTTCATTTGGCTTAAGCATGTCAGGCACAGGAGAAAAGAGAACTGAAAGAAAGTAAAAGATGCAAGTGTACAGAATACTGTAGTAAGTTAAATCTCAAACACCAATAGCGATAATCTGCAAACTAATTCGAAGGTTCTGTAATGCTACAGATGTGTGGCCATCAACCCAGACAAACTGCCTGGTGATGGAAGAACTATTGTTTACCAGTGGCGGAAAGTATGACTGAAACTGACCATCTACTTATGAAGCTTTCCACATTAACCGAGGTAGCAACAGCCACCAAATCATCCAAACGTACAATCCCAGACCTGATAATATCTGTTTTCCCTTGATCAATTTCTTGTCCTCATGGGGCAAACAGATGTTATTACACTTTTTGAACAAAGTGCGGAAGAACAGAATTAATATCACAGGTATGAAAACGATATGCATCATGCTCATTTTAAAGAAAGGGAAAGACACAATGTGAGCTGATTCATACAGACCGTATCGCATTTATTCTCTGTGCATAAAATTTTGGAATGTGTGGTTAAGAGGTGTCTTGAATGGTACATAGGGCATTTTCAATTATCACCCAATGTTCAACTGAATTTTTTGCTTGGACAGGGCATAGCAAATATCGCACCTGACGACCGTCTTCGAGTCGTGTTACTGCACGAATAAATATTTAAGGGCATTGCACACAGGTTTAAGGCATGCAGACAACAAAGTCCTGTTACCTATAATTGCTCGAAACTTGAGACACATGCACCTACTACAAAGGTTCGTCTGCCGCCTTCTCTCCCTTTTTCAGAAAAGGAGGTTAGTGATATTGTCAGATCAGGACACTATCAGATTGAGGACGACTATTACAGGGCTAGTACACGAATGTTCTCGTCCCCCTTGTTGCTTAACGCTTATACCATTGACTTCCACTGCATCCAGTCAGACATAATTGACACACTTCCGTATGCCAATGATGTGTGTGTTTGTGCCACTGATGATTTCTTGAACGCCATTGAAACTAACTTGTGTGGGGAAAATACATCACTTTGAACAATGGCTTCAGGGGAGCAGGTATACGTTACATCTAAAAGGTCGGCAGTCAGCATATACTCACAGGAAAGATTTTAAACAGTAGAAGCCAAACGACTAGGTGTTTGTCAAAGACCGGTCAAAGGAAATGTTAAATACTTAGACCTTCATATAGGCAATAAGTTTCAGTGGTTCCGCCATGTTGCCCAAATCAAAGCTAACTGTGAAAGTGCTCTGAATATATTTCCCGTCACCATGAACCACATATGAGCTATGGATCCCGTAACAGCTTTAAATACCTATTTCTCGCTACTGTGCATGCCTGAATGCTGTTTGGCACAGCCTCTAGGAAGTTGCTGAATATGTTCGACTGGTATCAATATAAAGCACTGCTATTATGCGTAGGAGTCTATGATCCACTCCGATGGAATCACTGTTAATCGATGCAGTTAGTCTTGTCACTATGAAGAAAATACCTCAGCAAAAAATTTATTGTGAAACACCAAGAACGCTTTGGGGATGAGCTGACAAATAAAATTTGTAGTGTGATGCTATGCAGACACACTTTTTCCCGTACATCGTTACACCCATCATGCCTGTGGAGGCATTTTCAACGCTAAGCAAGTACCTGAAGCCCGTTCAAAGACCGTGACTGCCACCCTACTTTGAGCAAGAGTATTACCATATGAATCAGATACTCAGTGTATGTATTAATCTGACCTACTCTGTGTAACAGTAGTCAATATCAGCAATTTAGAAAGCCTTCTTGAACTATGGACATGTGCTGCGTGTGTAAATATCGACGGGTTCAAACATGGGGAAATGTCGGCTGTGTCCATGTAGATATTAAAGAAGAAAAAGAGTTAACTATTTTGCCTACCTAAAGAGGTGTCAAGTTACACAGCTGTGGCCCTAGCCGTTGAGAGGGCACTGAAATACAATATGACCTTAGCACAGAACAATATCATAATACACTCCTGGAAATGGAAAAAAGAACACATTGACACCGGTGTGTCAGACCCACCATACTTGCTCCGGACATTGCGAGAGGGCTGTACAAGCAATGATCACACGCACGGCACAGCGGACACAACAGGAACCGCGGTGTTGGCCGTCGAATGGCGCTAGCTGCGCAGCATTTGTGCACCGCCGCAGTCAGTGTCAGCCAGTTTGCCGTGGCATACGGATCTCCATCGCAGTCTTTAACACTGGTAGCATGCCGCGACAGCGTGGACGTGAACCGTATGTGCAGTTGACGGACTTTGAGCGAGGGCGTATAGTGGGCATGCGGGAGGCCGGGTGGACGTACCGCCGAATTGCTCAACACGTGGGGCGTGAGGTCTCCACAGTACATCGATGTTGTCGCCAGTGGTCGGCGGAAGGTGCACGTGCCCGTCGACCTGGGACCGGACCGCAGCGACACACGGATGCACGCCAAGACCGTAGGATCCTATGCAGTGCCGTAGGGGACCGCACCGCCACTTCCCAGCAAATTAGGGACACTGTTGCTCCTGGGGTATCGGCGAGGACCATTCGCAACCGTCTCCATGAAGCTGGGCTACGGTCCCGCACACCGTTAGGCCGTATTCCGCTCACGCCCCAACATCGTGCAGCCCGCCTCCAGTGGTGTCGCGACAGGCGTGACTGGAGGGACGAATGGAGACGTGTCGTCTTCAGCGATGAGAGTCGCTTCTGCCTTAGTGCCAATGATGGTCGTATGCGTGTTTGGCGCCGTGCAGGTGAGCGCCACAATCAGGACTGCATACGACCGAGGCACACAGGGCCAACACCCGGCATCATGGTGTGGGGAGCGATCTCCTACACTGGCCGTACACCACTGGTGATCGTCGAGGGGACACTGAATAGTGCACGGTACATCCAAATCGTCATCGAACCCATCGTTCTACCATTCCTAGACCGGCAAGGGAACTTGCTGTTCCAACAGGACAAAGCACGTCCGCATGTATCCCGTGCCACCCAACGTGCTCTAGAAGGTGTAAGTCAACTACCCTGGCCAGCAAGATCTCTGGATCTGTCCCCCATTGAGCATGTTTGGGACTGGATGAAGCGTCGTCTCACGCGGTCTGCACGTCCAGCACGAACGCTGGTCCAACTGAGGCGCCAGGTGGAAATGGCATGGCAAGCCGTTCCACAGGACTACATCCAGCATCTCTACGATCGTCTCCATGGGAGAATAGCAGCCTGCATTGCTGCGAAAGGTGGATATACACTGTACTAGTGCCGACATTGTGCATGCTCTGTTGCCTGTGTCTATGTGCCTGTGGTTCTGTCAGTGTGATCATGTGATGTATCTGACCCCAGGAATGTGTCAATAAAGTTTCCCCTTCCTGGGACAATGAATTCACGGTGTTCTTATTTCAATTTCCAGGAGTGTACTTACGGACTCACTCACGCTATACAAACACTGACATCAGCTGGTAAGGACAAAGAGAGTTCTTATGTATCATACCAGATAGCTGCTGTTGTATCACAGCCGCTCGGAACCAGAGTGGACATATAATATGTGTGGATCAAGGCCCATGCTAGGAATGTGGGAAATGAGAAAGTTGAGTAACTGGCTGAGGATGCAACGACAAATGGCATACAAGAGTGATGTGTTGCGGTAGACGATATAATTGCTGTTGTTAGAGATATACCCAAAATCTAATGGAACGAAGTGTGGGAAACTGAAGATCTACCCAAAGGCACCTGGTACAAACAAATCCAGCACATTTACCTAAGACCCAACGTTATGCTGAAACGTGAGGTCTGAAATCAGCTGAGTTGACTTAGAGAACCTAAAAGATTTCCCCTCATCGCGCTATAGACATCACCCCTACAGACACTACAACATATCATCGTCATATTGCCACTGTGAGGAAGTACAAGACATCATATGTTTTAAATAACTCAGAAGTAGTAGAAACGACAGATTAATGCCTCTGACGTATAGGCAGCACTGTAAGTATGGAGTAGCTGAACGTTTAATAATTTATTAAATAATTATGGAGAAGTCTGTCATAGACAAACACTGCGGTGCGAAATTCCTCTGTACTTTTCCAGAAGGTATCTGCCTAATGTTCACATGCAGATGAAGAGCAGAGAAACACAATTTTATCAGAATATGACAAATACATCATTTACAGTAATAGGCACACAGGATCACAACTTTCATTTAAAAACTGTTGTCTCCATCTAGATACTTAGTCAGTATGTACGTTGCGTGCCGAAATCGTAGAATTCCAGTGTTAGTACAGTATACAGGCTAAACAGTAGTCGAGCCAACATTGACTTTCACGGTAGACCTTCAAGCTGTTGGACGTAACGTATTACAAATAAGAGCCATAATGGTGGTTCACAGACATGGCTGAAGACAACATAGCTATATAAATATCCACAGCCTGTCACATAACTTTTTTTACTGTAACACATTTTTATTCGCTAACACCTTAGTACAGTGCGTTTTGATTTTTATCCAGTATACGGTGCCTCATTACGCTTACATTCCCCAAAGAACACATTCTGGTTAGTGCAAATTAATCTCAACGTTGCTGCCTTCTCTTTATTGTTATGTGTCTTCAACGTAGAAAACTAATTCTGTAACTTCCGCTAATGTTGAGTATTCCTTTCACTACTTCACTGAAATAATTCGTGTTTGAATTATCTTACAACTGTCAATATTGTCAAAGTTCGTTAAGAGTGAGCGGCGGGAGTTGTAAGAAATGAAGCTTGACCAGATTCCAATTGAAATTATCGCTCAATTTGAAAAAAAAAAGCCCTGTGTTCACAAAGAAACATAATGAACAAAAGCTCGAATCGATTTAAGGGTGGGGTAAAAAGTCAGCCGTTCCCTTTCGGGGGAACTATTCCGGCATTTGCCGTAAGTGAATGAAACCTAAATAACGGTTATCGTACAGATACTTGAATCCAAATCTTCTCCAATGCAACTCCACTTTCTGATTCATTACGTAGATTTCACACAAGACACGTGCCACACTTCATAAAATCACCATAAAATTGACATATTTCTATAGTCTATTGAATAAGAGAGAGTGAAGTATTCAAAATACGTCATGGAACATATTAATATTTATGTCAGTATGTGAAGTCTTTATTTGTTGTGTAGTGAAATATTGAGAGGTGGCATGAGCCCCCTCTCATATTTCTATCTTACTCTTAGTAATTCGATTCTCCTCTCTAAGTGC
The DNA here is from genome assembly GCF_021461395.2 of Schistocerca americana. Taxonomy (NCBI): domain Eukaryota; kingdom Metazoa; phylum Arthropoda; class Insecta; order Orthoptera; family Acrididae; genus Schistocerca; species Schistocerca americana. Next base: position 321,530,561 of record NC_060120.1, on the reverse strand, counting down.
ATGCAGTGAAAAGTTGCTATTCCTTCACATGCGGACTTCCCACGCAGCGCCTCTCGTCACCTGGGTGGTCCGGTGACAGGCGGGTTCTGCTGAACTTGAAAGGGTTAGGCTGACGGGCGTGAGGGAGTCGAGTGGATGCTTTCCAGACGCCGACATTGTCATAAGAGCGGGCGCGACATGTCCACAGGGATCTGACGGAGCGGCTGGGCTAGAGATTCCGTTACTTCGCAGAAACTTAGTGAAAACACTTTCTGGCGGGCTACCAGCGAGGCGTGGGAATGACTTGTGTTCCCAGGCAGTCTTGGCGGGCAAATTCCCACGTTTTCTGCAAAGTTATAACTGTGATCGGCTGGCTCGGGGGATAGCTCTGTGACGCAGCAAAATCGGCGGAGAAATCGGCATTGGTCGAATAGTAGTGCGTCGGCAATATAATGGAATTTTTCCGCCGGTTTTCGAGTTGCTGATTGGAACGTTTAACCACAGCCACTGTCGTGGGGGCGGGAATGTTGTGTGTTCGGCTTGTACAGGGACTCTTGAGAGGGTTCGCTCTCGCCTTTCGGTCGGATTAGGTTACAAGACTGAGCTCTCGCTGCACTGGACAGCCTGCCTTCCGTTGGCTGTCTAATATACCTTCATTTAATTGTAACTGTTTGACGAAGTTGCCGAAGTTTCTACTTCAACGCAACTTTCCGAGTACAGTTGGCAATTGAGCGTTCTGCGTACAAGCGGCCTGTGTTGTCCGTCTTGAGCAGTTTTGGCTAAAGTTAACTGTATCGCAGTTACTGTGTGACTTCGCTTGTTGAAATCACTCACTGTACCGTCACTAATCGTGTAGCGAGCCTTCTTCGTCTTCCTCAGAGGCGTATTTGTGTTGCTAGGAAGTCTTTAGTCTGGAACAATCAGACCAGGATAATTTGTTTCGGGCTATACTCGCGACATTATCATCACCACCACAGGACGTCGAAGCAACCAGCCATCGCCTCCGGTATGCCTGATCGTGTCCTTGCAGTTAAGAAGCCAGCTTGGTAATGTATGTCCACAGCACCGGCAAATCAGGGAATTTTGCTATGTGACAATCAGAGCTCAGCAGAGCGCGCCTGTTCCAGTCTTTTCTAACGTGGTTCTGTCTTGGGCGTTCATTGTCTGAGTTCTCACTACTGTAGCAGCAATTAATGTTGGGTTGGCTGGGTGTTTCTCTTAAGATTTGAGTTGCAAGGAATTGGCTCCACATACCACTTGGTCATAAACATCACAAGCTAGTTTATGAACAACTTCACCTTCACAACATTTATTTGAGTATCCAATTTGACGTATTGTAAATGTTTCATGTGTTTTGTTTATTATTTTGAGTTTAGTCATAATAAATCAAATTGTTATTTTGTACAGAACTCTCATTCTGTGAATCGGTAAAGCAACCTTTTCGTTTCTCACTACATTAATGAATCTTTCCTTTATCTAATTAATTTCTATTCAATTAAATTATTGCAGGTGCCAAACTCTTTTCTACTCCACTTGCAGGGTCGGTTACAGTCAGTTCGCGTTTCTTCTTAATCCATGTGCAACAGCAAAAGTCGGAATTAGAAAAGGAGGGCTTAGAGCATCATTTCCATGTGAAGATTCGAGAAGAATTTAGTGTTAAATACACTGCTAGCCCCGGCACATTGCAATATTACGTGCTAGATGCAATGATAATTTTTTTTCTACTCAACTGTTGGTGACGCATGAGGATATGTGAAAGGTGTAGAAATATGAAAATCCATCCTATCATGAATACAGATATGGGCAAATTTTCGATCCCTGTTGCACTAAACTTGTGTTCATTAGATGTTAGATTAATATTCTAATAAACATTATGATGTTCTTCAAAAGCAAATTGTGTTATTGACCAATCAGTATCACCATCTCGAAATGATATGTCAACAAACACCTTTCTGTTGCTGATCTTCTGATCCTACATTTTTAGAGTTTGTTGTTTCTTGATTGTGGTAAGTAACGGTCTGCATTTTGGATCGGCCACTTAAATTCCTCCAGAGGGCGAATGAAGAACTTCTATGTGCATGTTGTAATTAAGTGATGTTTTATTAAAGCCACTATTTGCAATTCTGTCGACGTGGTGGTCTCACCGCAACTTAGAACTAAAAATAATGGGTTTAATGAAAGTAAGTTGCTGACCCGTTTTGCGACATAGAGCTTTGGTGTCTGAGTGTACGGATTCTGGTCCACTCTGTGATACAAAACGTTCTGCAAAAAGAATGTCGACTGTGTTTCATCAGAGTCACATGTATGACCATACAATGGATTATTACTGTTTGTGGTCTCACGTATCAGTACCACCCCACAGGTGTCGTTGCGTTGATAACGGAATTGCAAGTTTCCATCTGATGCCGATAGCGGCCACGCAGGTTCTGACGGACAGCCTCAATGGTGCGCGTCCACTGAGCCACACCTGCAGCAACTCAACTACGAGTTCCCTCTGTTGGTACAGTGCAGAACGGCCGGTGGCATCCGCTCAGCCCAATTCAACTTGAAACCACTTCGCTAGAGGAGGCTACGCAGACACTGCCTGGTCGCAGCACCAACATCTTCGTTCATGCTATGCTCCAGAGAGACTCTTCCTTGTTGACAATGAGAGCTGAAATCTCTTTTTTGTCGCATTATTTGTAACGAGACTTCGTATGCTAGGAGAAATTAAAGCTAAATCAATCTACTGTTTGTTGTGTTAACTTGTTGCCTAATCGTTTCTGCTCGCATCCAGCTTTCCTACGACGAGAGTTGCTGCACCACTCTGTAGCCCTCCTCTCCTTACCATTGTGTACGATGTCCAACACAACACTGTTTAGTGAGGCAGCCTGCCTGAAATAAAACAAATTGGGCCCATCACGTGGCACCAGTGCGATAATATTTTCACGTGTTAGAATTCGAAAGTAACACAATAAAATGCGTGCTTTAGAGTAGTGTGATGATGCAAGCAATTTAAAATACGAAATAATATTATGTAGCTGGGCGGTGTGGCCGAGAGGTTCTAGGCGTTACAGTCTGGAACCGCGCGACCGCTATGGTCGCAGGTTCGAAACCTGCCTTGGGCATGGATGTGTGAGATGTCCTTAGGTTAGGTTAGGTTTCAGTAGTTCTAATTTCTAGGGGACTGATGACCTCAGAAGTTAAGTCCCATAGTGCTCAGAGTCACTTTTATTATGCTTTTATTATGTAACACAAAGTATTTATATATATATATATATATATATATATATATATATATATATATATATATATATATATATCGGTGTTTAATTGGGATGCTGACACTGGAGTCATCACTGCAGACGTACACATGCTGGAGCAGAGTACCAACTTCGACCCGGTCCGTGCACCCATAGCCTCGAGGGCCAGGAAAAGTGAAGTCTTTACCTGTTCACTGTTGTTCTATTAGGAAATTTAGGTACCTTGATTGCCAACAAATCAATTGTGGTGGTGTCAGACACCAAATGTGGCGTATTGACACCAAATGTAGTGGGTGGGTGCCAGGAGGTGCCGTATTAAAACTCGGCGAGAACATTCCAAATGATTTATTTGCTTCCACTACAGTGCTCCATCCACCTCGGTCTGCATCACAGGCCCTGCAATTCTGGAGAAGCAGCCCAGTGGCCTGTGCAACGCAACGCTGTGTTGAGCGAGCCTTGTACGCCAGCAGAGTGCTGCGTTGTCAGGATGCCGCGGTTGACTCGGCAGTCTGCGTCGCTGCCGACTCAGCGCCACTCTCTGTGAGCTGCAGGTGGCCAGCTGCGTCCTTCTTTTCGCCGGTGGGGAGATCGCGGTGACCAACAAGCACCCGCTATCCGGCATCCATATCTGCGCCCTCGCCTCGGAAGTCTCCGGCGTGTGTCGGGAGCCGAGACGACTGCCTTCAGTAGTGAGCCAAAGAGTGGCCCACTCTGGCTGGTTGCGGACCCCGCACTATCTCCCCGAAAATGTTGACTCCTGGTTTAGAAGATGTATTCAGATCACTAGAATGGAACAGCAGAGAAATACAAACCAGTGCCTCATTTTTGAACCATCTGCTCTTTGAAGATTCGGAAGAACCAAAGATAATGACCCAAGAATGAATAAACTGGCTGTGGAAACGCTGGGTTGGAAATGAAAGTCAACGAAACAAAAATATTGAGCCCAGACAACCAAGCACTTACAGTCGGAAACCATTCTATAGAAGCTGTACATGGGCACACTCATCGTGGCCACATAATTAAACCAGGGAGAAACAATCAAAATGAATAAATTCCTCGCAGGATAGTGTGGGGCGGCGGGTGGAAATATTTGTTATTAAAATGTTCCTATTATTCATTTACTGCTGTTCTTTGCCGTTCTCAACACTGGCTCTCTAACTACAATATTGGCAACCAGAAAGTGATTAGCAAAATGTGAAGCCTGTAATTAGAATTCCTAGTGCCTACTTCATCTGAGAAATACATTTATAGCTACATCTTATAGCTCTGAGGAATTAGGAGATTGTCTGGGATTCATAATCAATAAAACCATTCTCCCTAAAATGTTCACTATATTCTGAAAGTCACAGACCAAAAAGAATTCACACAATCCAACTACCAGAGCAGTTCAGAGTCTAATGCTCTGATGCAACTATAACTGTTCAAATTAAATGTTTAAGTGAATGCTCGCCATAATTTGATGATAATGTTCATCAAACGCCACGCTAAATAATGGTAGAATGTCTGTCCCGCGGCGCCACGTAAAAATACGACATACGCAAACTGAAGATAGATCATCAAAGTCATCCCAGAATTAACACTTCACTCGAGAACGATTTCATGGTTACGCGTATCCCTAGTAACTTATTACGGCATCCTAGGCTGTTTATAGCAATGATACCGATGCGACGCGACTCCCTGCACAGGTGGTGCGCTAATCAGCATCTGGAGAGAACCGGGGCCTTCTTCTCTCACGCTGAGTTCTAATATACACTCCTGGAAATGGAAAAAAGAACACATTGACACCGGTGTGTCAGACCCACCATACTTGCTCCGGACACTGCGAGAGGGCTGTACAAGCAATGATCACACTCACGGCACAGCGGACACACCAGGAACCACGGTGTTGGCCGTCGAATGGCGCTAGCTGCGCAGGATTTGTGCACCGCCGCCGTCAGTGTCAGCCAGTTTGCCGTGGCATACGGATCTCCATCGCAGTCTTTAACACTGGTAGCATGCCGCGACAGCGTGGACGTGAACCGTATGTGCAGTTGACGGACTTTGAGCGAGGGCGTATAGTGGGCATGCGGGAGGCCGGGTGGACGTACCGCCGAATTGCTCAACACGTGGGGCGTTAGGTCTCCACAGTACATCGATGTTGTCGCCAGTGGTCGGTGGAAGGTGCACGTGCCCGTCGACCTGGGACCGGACCGCAGCGACGCACGGATGCACGCCAAGACCGTAGGATCCTACGCAGTGCCGTAGGGGACCGCACCGCCACTTCCCAGCAAATTAGGGACACTGTTGCTCCTGGGGTATCGGCGAGGACCATTCGCAACCGTATCCATGAAGCTGGGCTACGGTCCCGCACACCGTTAGGCCGTCTTCCGCTCACGCCCCAACATCGTGCAGCCCGCCTCCAGTGGTGTCGCGACAGGCGTGAATGGAGGGACGAATGGAGACGTGTCGTCTTCAGCGATGAGAGTCGCTTCTGCCTTGGTGCCAATGATGGTCGTATGCGTGTTTGGCGCCGTGCAGGTGAGCGCCACAATCAGGACTGCATACGACCGAGGCACACAGGACCAACACCCGGCATCATGGTGTGGGGAGCGATCTCCTACACTGGCCGTACACCAGTGGTGATCGTCGAGGGGACACTGAATAGTGCACGGTACATCCAAACCGTCATCGAACCCATCGTTCTACCATTCCTAGACCGGCAAGGGAACTTGCTGTTCCAACAGGACAATGCACGTCCGCATGTATCCCGTACCACCCAACGTGCTCTAGAAGGTGTAAGTCAACTACCCCGGCCAGCAAGATCTCCGGATCTGTCCCCCATTGAGCATGTTTGGGACTGGATGAAGCGTCGTCTCACGCGGTCTGCACGTCCAGCACGAACGCTGGTCCAACTGAGGCGCCAGGTGGAAATGGCATGGCAAGCCGTTCCACAGGACTACATCCAGCATCTCTACGATCGTCTCCATGGGAGAATAGCAGCCTGCATTGCTGCGAAAGGTGGATATACACTGTACTAGTGCCGACATTGTGCATGCTCTGTTGCCTGTGTCTATGTGCCTGTGGTTCTGTCAGTGTGATCATGTGATGTATCTGATCCCAGGAATGTGTCAATAAAGTTTCCCCTTCCTGGGACAATGAATTCACGGTGTTCTTATTTCAATTTCCAGGAGTGTATAAAGCTGCGGTGCGGACGGCTAAGGGAACGCATGATCAAATCCGCTCTCCCGACTAGCCACTGGGCTAGTAATGCACCACTTTCAGTTATCAAATAAATCATTGCTTCCTTTGCTGATGGCCGATGAAGCTCTCAATTTAAATGTGCAATCAGCACACAGGTAAGTAAACATAATAAAAGTCTGACGTGGCTAAGTAAAATACTTTGGGCGAGAGAATTAATTTAATTACACTACATGCAGTAGACGAGCTCTAAACTTGCTCTTTGGAGATACGCTATCGCTATAGTTTTATAGTTATTCTGTTGAAACTTCTCACATTTTATGATTGTAGCAGATCTCCATTCTACTTAAATTTAAACATCCTAGCCTTATTTATTCGCCTACTTAATCTATCTTGCTTCCTTAATTTCTAAGACAAAAACCAGAATATCATGAATTTCAACTAAAATTTTAATTTGTGAGATCCAGAATACTGTTTCTACTAAATTATTATGCACAAGGAATCTAAATATAAATTTTTAAGTTTCTAGCTCTCTTCTGTTGCGCCAATGATTTTTACAGAAAAACGTCCAAATTTCGAAAATGGTTAAAATTGTTGAACTGATATTCAACACATATTGATTTAGTATTACTCCTGACATGCTAGAAACGTTTCAGGTTATTTACTTGATTTTTAAAGTATTGCGCAACATTTATGAAGTCAGAGCTAGTTACAGCGGACTGGGCTGGCACACAATGGAAAGACTGATGTGAATTTTATAAGGCGTGAGTATGCTGCTTCCCTACAATAGGACTGAAGTGGGTAGCATTCCGGAAAGCTAAGATTTATCCTGAGCAACAACAATGTCCCATAGAACCTGAAGCGAATGATTTATAATATATGCATACTACCAGTTACAACATAAACGTAAACTTTGACAAGTGCTTGTAAACTGAAACGCACCTAACGAGCTATCGTCACGGACAGGATACAATCAGAGGACATCAGAAGGAAAGCAAAGGTGACAAACATCTTCGACAGCACTGAAACACTGAAGTACCAAGGGCACGGACATGTACCTCGACAAGATCACACCCTGGAATTGCTCACTGCAGACCGTGGGACTACAAGAGAGTAACTGGAAGACACCAAAAGTAATGGCTTCATGAAGTAAAGGTTGTGACTAGAATACGGTGTTGCTTAGCGCCTCAAAATCAAAGGCAATCACAACGTAGCGAGGAGCCCTACTTCAGTCAAACAGTCGGCTGAGACAGGCTGAAGAAGAAGATGAAGTAGTAGGAATAGTTTAACCGACGGACCTGTTCTGATTATTTCTCTTTCCTGTATCCCGGCCAACGTCAAATCAGGCAGCGATTCGGACGCCAACATCGACACAGCAGAATCGCTGACGTACAGTGGCCCGTAGGTAGTTCCGCGGTGATGTTACTAACATTCACGAGTGATGGAGAAGGGGAAACGATCAATGTGGGACCCAGGCTGTAAACGAACGGGTCGAAAGTTTAACCGAAAATCGTTCTGGTACTTCTGACCGTCGATCTCTTCTACTGTAAGTCCTCCTTTCCATATTTTGGGTGGAAGTGGTGGGGGCGAAACAGCAACAGATGTCTAGTTTACGTTGGCTCTAAACTGCATGCCTTAAGACCAATGGGTACTTGTTCAACCTTGCTACTGTGATATACCGGGTGATCAAAAAGTCAGTATAAATTTGAAAACTTAATAAAACACGGAATAATGTAGATAGAGTGGTAAAAATTGACACACATGCTTGGAAGGACATTTTTATTAGAACCAAAAAGAAACAAAGTTCACAAAATGTCCGACAGATGCGCGTCGTTTGGTGATGATCGTGTGCTCAGCCGCCACTTACGTCATACTTGGCCTCCCAGGTCCCCAGACCTCAGTCCGTGCGATTATTGGCTTTGGGGTTACCTGAAGTCGCAAGTGTATCGTGGTCGGCCGACATCTCTAGGGATGCTGAAACACAACATCCGACGCCAATGCCTCACCATAACTCCGGACATGCTTTATAGTGCTGTTCACATTATTCGTCAACTACAGCGATTGTTGAGGAATGATGGTGGAGCCGGCCGGAGTGGCCGAGCGGTTCTAGGCGCTACAGTCTGGAACCGCGCGACCGCTGCGATCGCAGGTTCGAATCCTGCCTCGGGCATGGATGTGTGTGATGTCCTTAGGTTAGTTAGGCTTAAGTAGTTCTAAGTTCTATGGGACTGATGACGTCAGAAGTTAAGTCCCATAGTGCTCAGAGCCATTTGAACCAATGATGGTGGACATATTGAGCATTTCCTGTAAAGAACATCTTTGATTTCTCTCACTTTGTTACGCTAATTACTGCTATTCTGATCAGATAAAGAGCCATCTGTAGGACATTTTTTGGACTTTTGTATTTTTTTTTTTTTTTTTGTTCTCATAAAACCCCATGTCATTCCAAGAATGTGTGTCAATTTGTACCTCTCTGTCTACATTATTCCGTGATTTATTCAGTTTTCAAATTTATACTGACTTTTTGATCATCCGGTACATTTCTTCTACTGAAAATGTGCTCATGGCTCATAAGGTACGCATTTAGATTCCATATTGACTAGACAATTTTTTTCTTATATTGGTCCGTACCACCTCCTCCCAAAACATGGGAAGCGAAGGTCTTGCAGTAGAAGACGTCCCCTGTCAGAGGTATCAGAAGGGGCGATTAAAAAAGCTCCCGTTCGAAGGTCGTACACTTTAGAATCGGAATGCCAACCAGGCAAAATCGCCGTGAACATTGACGCAAATATTCCAACGGAACACCAGGCTGACGATATCCGTTTGAGAAAATACCGTGTCCTGCTGTGTGAAGAAGTACTTGGCATTGTGCTGCACATTCTCGTCCGGCAGGAGTGGTCGACACTTTAAGAGGACCCCATCGTGGTTCAGGTCGAAAAAAGATCGGTTTTCGGTTTCATCACATTTCGATAGATTAAGGTTTTATTTAAGTACCGATACTCTAAAGAGGATTTTGCTGAAAAAATTTTTTTTCGAGCTTTTAAGGAGTTGTTCCTACCACGTGTGTTTATGTGCCACCCCCACTTTTCTGTCACCCACTTTTCTGCTTATATTTTAGATCTTTATATCCACTACATTGCACGTTAGGGATATTTTTTTACTCCCGAGTGTGTTGGCTAACCTTGGAATGCAACGGTCGGTATTGTTTTGTTTCTGCTCATTGCAGACAATACGCTTACAAACAAGCGGTTAGTTTTGTTCAAGTGTGATTGCGAGTAGTTGTTATAGAAAATTTGCTGGTATACTATGGGCAGGCAATTAGGAGAAATAAATAAAATCTAGAGGCAATGAAAAGAGATGTTTGGGCCATATTCTTCCATAAGTCCTCTACTGATGGAAATGTCGTGTGGCTAGGGCCTCCCGTCGAGTAGACCGATCGCCTGGTGCAGGTCTTTCGATTTGACGCCACTTCGGCGACCTGCGCGTCGATGAGGATGAAATGATGATGATTAGGACAACACAACACCCAATCCCTGAGCGGAGAAAATTTCCGACCCAGCCGGGAATCGAACCCGGGCCCTTAGGATTGACAGTCTGTCACGCTGACCATTCAGCTACCGGGTGATGAAAAGCCATGTCAAGGATTGTGTCCATCAGAAGAAAATTCGTGGTGCAAATACAATAGGGTTCAGGTAACTGGAGAATCTTATTCTCACCAGCATTCTCTTTCTGCTGCTGTTATTACAGCAATTAAACCTATTTTAAGAGACTTGGCTCATCCCGACCTTCTTAAGGAAATCCCTGCATGGGCAGACGCAGAACCCAAATGAATGTTTCAACAGCACAATTTGGAACCGCCTTCCTATAACTGTAATTGTAGGCATGCATACAATGAAACTAGGAGTTGATGATGCTGTTATTACGCTCAATTGTGGTAATATTGGAAAGTGACGGGTAATGAAAAAGCTGGGAATTTATCTTAGTGAAAATATGATCACTGGGCTGCAACATAGCGATAAAATGAGGATAGCCGATGCAGACAGATCTGCATCTTATATGGCCAAGAAAGCAAGACAAACATCCGGGAAGGTGAAAAAGAAGCTGGAAGACCTGCGAGAGGCCAAAGAAGGGCCATCATATACAGCAGGACAGTTTTAATTGATTGTAAATAACACATTTCAAAAGTTTTTTCTTTAAAGTCATATGCCACATTATATCAGAAACTATCATAGATGTGTTGTTGTTGTGGTCTTCGGCCCTGCGACTGGTTTGATGCAGCTCTCCATGCTACTCTATCCTGTGCAAGCTTCTTCATTCCCAGTACCTACTGCAGCCTACATCCTTCTGAATCTGCTTCGTGTATTCACCTCTTGGTCTCCCTCTACGATTTTTACCCTCCACGCTGCCCTCCAGTACTAAATTGGTGATCCCTTGATGCCTCAGAACATGTCCTACCAACCGATCTCTTCTTCTAGTCAAGTTGTGCCACAAACTCCTCTTCTCCCCAATTCTATTCAATACCTCCTCATTAGTTATGTGATCTACCCATCTAATCTTCAGCATTCTTCTGTAGCACCACATTACGAAAGCTTCTATTTTCTTCTTGTCTAAACTATTTATCGTCCATGTTTCACATCCATGTTTCACTCCATACAAATGCTTTCAGAAACGACTTCCTGACACTTAAATCAATACTCGATGTTAATAAATTTCTCTTCTACATAAACGCTTTACTTGACATTGCCAGTCTACATTTTGTATCCTCTGTACTTCGGGCATCATCAGTTATTTTGTTCCCCAAATAGCAAAACTCCTTTACTACATTAAGTGTGTCATTTCCTAATCTAATTCCCTCAGCATCACCCGACTTAATTCAACTACATTCCATTATCCTCGTTTTGCTTTTGTTGATGTTCACCTCATACCCTCCTTTCAAGACACTGTCCATTCCGTTCAGCTGCTCTTCCAAGTCCTTTGCTGTCTCTGACAGAATTACAATGTCATCGGCGAACCTCAAAGTTTTTATTTCTTGTCCATGGATTTTAATGCCAACTCCGAACTTTCCTTTTGTTTCCTTTGCTGCTTGCTCAATATACAGATTGAATAGCATCGGGGAGAGGCTATAACCCTGCCTCACTCCCTTCCCAACCACTGCTTCCCTTTCATGTCCCTCGACTTTTATAACTGCCATCTGATTTCTGTACAAATTGTAAATAGCCTTTCGCTCCCTGTATTTTACCCCTGCCACCTTCATAATTTGAAAGAGAGTATTCCAGTCAACATTGTCAAAAGTTTTCTCTAAGTCTACGCGAGAGACGTAGGTTTGCCTTTCCTTAATCTAGCTTCTAAGATAAGTCGTAGGGTCAGTATTGCCTCACGTGTTCCGGTATTTCTACTGAATCCAAACTGATCTTCCCCGAGGTCGGCTTCTACCAGTTTTTCCATTCGTCTGTAAGAAAATCGCGTTAGTAATTCGCAGATGTGACTTATTAAACTGATAGTTCGGTAATTTTCACATCTGTCAACACCTTCTTTCTTTGGGATTGGAATTATTATATTCTTCTTGAAGTCTGAGGGAATTTCGCCTGTCTCATACATCTTGCTCACCAGATGATAGAGTTTTTTCAGGACTGGCTCTCCCAAGGCTGACAGTAGTTCTAATGGAATGTCGTCTACTCCCGGGGCCTTGTTTCGACTTATAGATAAATGAATGGAATTTTCAGAGACTCTGCATAACATAAAAAGCCACCTGTGGTACTACATTCATTAACATTCCCCCTTTAGGAAGTTCACAAAAAATATTTTCTGCAGAAAAAACTTAATATTTTTTGTTACTTAATTTGAGAAAAGTATTTCTTAAAAACTGTAAAATGGATAAAGTAGATTTTCCAGTACAGTTGACCCTATTAGCATCATGGAACATACAGTAAAAATATTAAGGTACTGCATCAAATAGTTTTTTTCAGAAATGGGTCAAATACGTGCCTAAATTAACATGGGTTAGATAGAAAGAGTGTGGTCCCCTTATGGTCTTTTTTAAGGGGTCGAAGGCCTGATAATCGCATGCGTAGAGATCAGGACCATAGGGCAGGTGCTCGAGTGTCTCCCACTTGAGGCTGGCGTAATTTCTACGTCATAACATTCGTGATATGGAGAAGTGCGTTACATGAAGTAGCAGCAGCAACCCTGTCGCACCATTCACCAACGGTACTTTTCAACATACATGATGGCCCATACACAGTCTCCATTCTCCGATGGACGCCTACCGGTGTTTGTTTGTCCTTCGGCAGCCAAGTAAAGAATAACAAGACACTGGTATTGTTTGGACGCATTTGGCAATAACATCGCCATAGTTCACGTTTCCGCATTAGCCGCACTCACGACGAAAAGACACGAATGCCACACTAATCCCTTTGCCTAGATGTCGGTGCTTATATACCCGCATCGGAGTTGCGTTACGTTTCATATGCACAGGAGCAATGCCCTCAAACGGAAAAGTTTTGATCGCCCCTTATAACTTCCGGTTCGCTCGTTTCCGGACCAGCGCTCCTTACCTCAGAGTGATACATTTACCATTCTCCATCATCTCTCAAATTTTTTAACATCATCACGGAACCACCCTGTATAACAACCTGCATCGGTCGTGAAAGAGCACTTCAGATATTGGTGCGGCTAACGACATCGCCCGAACGGAGCGTGGAAATCTGTCATAGCCTGTGGACTCGGTTACGTACTTCTTCTTTCCCTTAGATTTATTCCGTCCACCTTTCCAGGATCATAAAACCGTTTGAGGGCATTGCTCCTGTGCATATGGAACGTAGCGCAACTCCGATGCGGGTATATGAACACCAACATGTAAGCAAGGGATTAGTGTGGCATCCGTCGTGAGTGCGGCAAATGCGGAAACATGAACTGTGGCGACGTTATTACCAATCACGACCATTCTACCAAGAATAAAATGTGTGTTGTACCACAGGCAAGTAATTTTTGTTACATTGCACTGATGTAAAAACAAATGTATCATCAAACTTCCTGTCAGATTAAAACCGTGTGCCGGACCGAGACTCGAACTCGGGACCTTTGCTTTTCGCGGGCAACTGCTTTACAATCTTCTTTTTTTTTCTTTGTTTATTCCACAAAAACAGTAACAAAAATGCCTACAATGAAATGACATAAATAAGGTGACAGATAATTGCAGTCATAAATTACAGCATTCAAAGAATGAGTCTTTATCGCTAGCACACGTTTAGCACCTCCATTGTCACCTTCAACTGGAGGCAGTTCATCATGCACATTTCCTTATTCTGCAGCCTGAGGTTCCTCATCATCATTTCCCAGATCCAAATTAATCATTCAATAAATCCTTGATGCGTGTTCCTCCCAGGGTAAGTTACGTGGACAGCAGTCCCGAACAGCGACATCGCAAAATATTTCACTGCCTTGTTATTCTTGTCAGTTCCAGCCTCCTACACGCATCCATAGGGAGTTCAAGATCTTCCTTTATGTCAGACACCAGATGTTTGTCGCCATATTCTTGTATGTGCTGTATTACTGATTTATTTTTCATGTGTGATTTGCAGGTGAGGTTATGGTCGGGAACGTGACCCAATCCATTCCTTCTGTACTAGGAATCCATTTCCTAACCTATACCGATTCTGTTGAAGACAATTCGGAGCATGTTAGCATATTTCTTATTGCGATTCTGATATTTAAGTCAATTCTCGAATTCATTTGCCGTATACATCTTGTATTCAATATGTTCATCGCTCCCAATATTGTTAAAAACGTAACTTGTATATTTGCCCATTAACCAAATCACTGCGTTATTTTTTGCCTGAGGGTAGTAACTTTCCTCTGGTCTGAAGAAAATGTTAGTCGATACATTGTTTGCTGAAGTTCTTGTTATTTGAGCAATTTTCTCCATGGTCCACCTCCAGTTGATAATCCGATCTCCACATGTGTAACGATGAGGCACACTATCAACGAGGTTGCATTTGCTGCAGAGGTTAGTGTCACTTAAACCGATGGCAAAGAGACGCTCATTAGTGCTGATGATGTTATTGACTACCTTGTACCACGCTCTTCTCACGTCAGACGAAAGAACATCACTACTGATGTTTTTCCAGACCACATTCCATGCTATTCCAGCATATTTAGTTTCTGTGTTATTTTTCCTTTCATGTTTCCGTCTTTCAGCTAAAATCTCCCTTGCTGTAACGTTTTTGGAGTTTAAAAGCTTTTTGCTGCTATAACGTAGTTCAAGATAATACTCCCTAATGTGTTTTAGCTTAAAACTTATTTTTTGTATATTTATCGGCGTCTCTACAATTTCTGGCCTGACAATATCGTATAGTTTTGCTGTAATGCACCCTGAATCATTACACATTGTGCTCCATGTTCGTTTGACATACAATGCCATCGCTTTAGACTTGATGTCGGTTAGACCCATGCCTCCATTGCTTGGATCCAAAACTGCTGTCTTCACTCGAAACAATTCCTCTTTCCACAAGAATTTTGCTAAGGTGGACATGATCGTCTTCTCCACCATTGATGGAATGGGGAGAACCTGTGCTATGTAGTAGGCCTTGGATAAAATATACGTGTTGATAAACAGTATTCTCTGGAACTGGTCTATGCTACGTTGACAGTTTTCAATCAAAGCCCCCTTGATATTTCTTGCCACCTCCCGCCAATTTATTGCTATCATTTCTAAAAGGGGAGTTTTCAATACCATTCGAAGAGCTTTGTGTTCATTAACATGGTTCGCCCACTAAATGCGCAAGTTTGCAAACCGCTTTATAGTTACAAATTTACTTTTGTTTTCATTTACCCTGGCACCTGACGCGGAACAGTTTTTTGCAAATACCATCTCTAGTTGTGTCACATCTGTTTGGTCTCTGATGATTACGCCTACATCGTCCGCGTAAGCACCTACCACGGTCTTTGTTCCTTGAATGGTAATGCCTGTCAGCCTGTGCTGAAGCTGTCTCAAGAAAGGTTCCAACGATACAACAAACAGGGGCATGGATACGGGGCTTCCTTGGGTAACACCCCTTTTTATTTCAATTTGTTTTGTCAGTTGACAGTTAACGGAGATTTGTGCAGTAACACCCATTGCCATGTTCTTGATCTGAGCTACCCAAGCACGATTGAGGCCCTGTCCTCACAGCTATACTTCTGCCAGTACCTCGTCTCCTACCTTTCAGACTATAGAAGTTCTCCTGCGAACCTTGCAGAACTAGCACTCCTGAAAGAAAGGATATTACGAGGACATGGCTTTCCCACAGCCTGGGGGATGTTTCCAGAATGAGATTTTCATTCTGCAGCGGAGTGTGCGCTAGTTTTAAACTTCCTGGAAGATAAAAACTGAGTGCCGAACCGAGAATCGAACTCGGAACCTTTGCCTGTTGCGGACAAGTGCTCTACCATCTGAGCTACCCAAGCACGACTCACGCCCCGTCCTAATTCTGGAAACATCCCCCAGGCTGTGTCTAAACCACGTCAGGAGTGTCAGTTCTGCAAAGTTGACAGGACAGCTTCTTTAAAGTCTGGAACGTAGGAAATGGGTACTGGCAGAAGTACAGCTGTGAGGACGGGGCGTGAGTGGTGCGTGGGTTATTGAGACGGTAGAGCACTTTCCCCCGAAAGGCAAAAGTCCTCATTTCGAGTCTCGGTCCGCCACACAGTTTTAACCTGCCAGGATGTTTCATATCAGCGCACAGTCCGCTGCAGACTGAAAATCTCATTCTGGAATTGTATCATGTACAGTGAAACATTACAAACGCAGGTATGTCACAAAAGATTTATTGCACTGCTGTAATCTGTACACATAAAATATTTTTATTTCATTTTCTGCTAATAATATTGTATCTTCTAATGTAGGCAATGGCTTGAGAATGTGCGAAAAGTTGTGAACTAATCACTAATAAAAGTTACTTTTGAATGCATTATGGGAGTGGCAGGGATCAATGTGTTACAAATATTTACTATTAAAAACAGTCTTGATCACGATTTATTTATTAAGGTGACCGGTTTCGGCCACTACTGTGGTCATCTTCTACTCAATGGTCTGAAGATGACCACAGTAGTGGTCGAAACCGGTAACGTTAATAAATAAATCGTGATCAAGACTGTTTTTAATAGTAAATACTAATAAAAATGTTATTTCCAACTCTAACGTAAACCTTAATCAACTCATTACAAGTAACGTTTCGCCGCTACAGACGCAGTGGTGCGTCTGGTACGTGCGCTCGCTACCATGTGCTCCACCCCGCTGGCCGCCCCCTCTGTGGCGGCAGCGGCGGCGAGCTGTCGACAGGCGCGCCCGCGCTGAGCTGCGCGCCGGCCGGCCAGCCCAGGTGCTCGCCTCGCATCCCTGGCGTCTCCTCGCCAGGCCTCGCCTCGCCTCGCCTCGCCTCCGGTAATGATCCGACCCCGGCTCCGAAAATAATTTCACCGGCTGCCGTCCCGGGACTCGCGTGTTCCATAAATTAAGGAATTTCCAATTACTTGTCGGGGCGCGTGTGTCGCGGCACAGCGGGGGTCCGCCGCCCATAACTCAGGCCGGGGCCGGGCCGGCCGCCCCACTGGCCGCCCCCACTCGCCGCCCCCACCGCCCCCGGCTGGTAGCGGCGCGCGCCGCGGGGGGCGCTACCCGCGGGCCGTGCGATATGCCGCCATTAGCCACATTCCTCCATTAATTGGCCGCGTGACACTTACTAAGAGCCGCCGGCCAAAATGCCGCAGCAGCTTTCGTCCCGAGCCACCGGAGGCCGAGCTGGAAAATCACCACATCACACACGAGATTCACGGCCCCCTCGAAAAACTGGACCAGGAACACTTACAGCCATCCACACCTAATTTCCTTAACATATGTGTCAAGTGTGCCTCTGCAGTGATCGCGCAGCTGTTATATTTACCAAAAAAGTTCGCCGAACGAGTACTTGAGGGAGCTGGCAGCTGTGGCCCAGCGGTTCTAGGCGCTTCAGTCCGAAACCGCGCAGGTTCGAATCCTGCCTCGCATGGATGTGTATGATCTCCTCAGTTTAGTTAGTAGTTCTAAGTCTAGGGTGTGGTGTCACCGCAAGGCACCAGACTGGCTGGGTTGTAGGCTTCAAATCGGCC
Source organism: Schistocerca americana (assembly GCF_021461395.2). NCBI lineage: Eukaryota > Metazoa > Arthropoda > Insecta > Orthoptera > Acrididae > Schistocerca > Schistocerca americana. The sequence goes on along the minus strand of NC_060120.1, from coordinate 321,513,039 downwards.
GCGGTCCGTCAGTACACATCGGACCCGCGAGTCACCACTGTCGACGCCAGCAGGCCGAGCGCCGCCACCCGGCTGGTCTTACGAGACAAGCTAGTGCACTGCCCAGTTGTACGGCCGACTTTAATAGGAGTGGTTCACTGGCTATAGCTTCAGAGATCTCAACTGCCGAGACGCTAGTTACCATAGCCTTCAACTAAGTCAGTAGCTACGACCTAGCAAGGCGCCACATACAGTTTATGCATTGCCAATTGATCTATATGTGTGAAGCAATCAGAACTGTAAAGCCGTATTCGCAGTTCAGTCTATAACTGCACTTGTAAATATTATTGTACAACAATTGTGAACAATGTGTTCAATAATGACCACCCCTTGTGATCAGACTAAGAGTCAAATTGCGTGACTTAGCCGGGTCACCCTTTTCCCATGAGGCCCATAGTTACACCTCATACATACCATACGGCACTGATGACCTCAGATGTTAAGTCTCATACCGGTTAGAGCCATCTGAATATGTACGCCGGGGCGTGGACTGGCTGATCGCCGTAAAGGTCACAATCCCCCACGTCACGGACTAGGAGGGAAGTGCGTTTATGACTGATGAAGGAATTTGCACTAGGTTTTAAGTTAGTTAGAAATAGGTTAGATTAAGCAGAAATAGTGTTTTGAAATTTCTAATTTAGTGTACGGCAGCGAAATTTGAGTTTGCAGGGCCAGCCAGTGCCAGGGACACGCCCATTGGCGGGCACGACCTCAACAGTAGGTTTATATGTAGTTTGATGACACATCTGAACTCTGCAGGTAGTATAGTTCAGTAGAAAAGTACTGCAGTTCAACTGCAGTTTTCAGTGCGGTCATTAGTATGGTAAAGGTAACTTGCCCGTTAGAATGAACTGTAACAATAGGAATGATATTAGCTGCATGTTGAATAATATAGTACTTTGTAGGACCCACTAATCTATTAGGGGATAGGCTATTACTGTACCATTAAGATTATTACGAATGAATATTTAACAAAAATCTTGCCATAGGGCAAATAAATGGAACTACAACAAAAATAATTTATTAATTTCCAACATTCAGGTAGGCACGATGTCAATAACTCTATGGTTTACCAAATTACGTAACAAATTGCACAGAGCCGTCGAATGATAATGAGCTCAGACTCGAAACTAGTCATCAAATAATAAAGAAAAATAATATTACAGTTTCGATGGTTTTTTACCATTTATTGCATAATTTGGTAATAGAAACGCTTTGAGGAACAGTTAACCATCACTTATTGATTTATTGGAATAACCATCTTCGATGAAGATGATAAGTAACCATTGGTTTTCCTTCTTTGTGTTTATTTTCATTTCTCCCAGACTCCCTTCATCCTTCGAGCGTTATTCCTTTTCTTCTTGGTCCACTTCTTGTCTTTTGAAGGTCTCTTTCCTGAAATCCTTCCCTGTCTGTTGATTCTCTAGAAAGTATACTGTTATCTACTGCGATCATTTTAATCTCAGTGTTTTTCATATCTTTTTCATTTCAGTGATCACGTAGGTTTCGATTTCTAGCTCTTTAGTAACTTGAAGATGTGCTTAGTTGGTCTGTTACTGTACACTCAGTATCTGAATCCATAAAACAGTAGTCTTCTTTTCCCCATATTCAAATAGAACTTTCCGTTTGATCTTAATTGTATTCAGCATTAGTATTACTTCTAGGTCCCAATATTTTCCTTAGAATTCTTCTTTCAAATTTTTCCAGTCTTTCAAGTTCCCTAAATCTTGTTGGTTTAAGTGTTTCTGCTACATACACTATTTCAGATCTTACCACTGTGATAGTGTATTAGTTTGGTGTTCCAAGACAATTTTATTTTGCTACTCATGTCTTTATCACATGGAACGCTCGAGCCATTATATCTGCGCCGTTTCCTATGGCTACGTGTTCTTTTGTATTACTCGTTGACCTTTTCCTAAGTATTTGAAACTGTTTGTTTCAGATATTGTGTTGATATGAATGTTACAATTTCGGGGAGGGAGGGGGGGGGGGGGGCAGGACCACTGACATTTATCATAAAGTGCTTTTTTCAAATGATATTGTTTTTTAATCTTATTTTGTCTGCTTGATTCTATAGCTCTACGATTTGTTCTTTGTCACTATCCTGTGAATTAGGAATTATTGCCTCATCTGCAAAAGCTAGACAATCTACAGTGATTTAATTTGGGTTTCCATTTTCAGTACGTTCTCTAACGTGCAACTGAAAAGTAGAGGTGATTAACCATCTCCATGTCTGACACCTCATTTCATTTCAAAAGGTTTTGACAGTTCCCCCATACATTTTACTTTCGATGTTGTGTTGGTTAGAGTTCTTTTAATTATTTCTGATTTTTTACTGTCAAGTCCGAATTCTTTCGTGTTGTTCATTAGTGCATTTCTGAGTAATACGCTTTATTAAAAATCTACAAAACTTATCAGTTATGTCAAATTTCTGACTTTCATCATTTCCAATATGATCTTTAGCTCTAGGATTTCCTCTGCACAAGGCCTTCCCTTTCTAAATCAACCCTGATATTCAGTCGTCTTTAAAAGTGCCATGCGCAAGATCTTATATGTCATTGGCAAGAAGGAGTTTCCTCTATAACAATCATGTATCAACGTCGACGTCCGTTCTGATCGTAAGCTGTTTGTGGACCAAATTTCATTAATGATTCCTGTTAGACGTAGAATAATGTTGTCAGTAGAGCTTTTACACAACCCAGAAACAATATTGTCTTTTCCCTATGCTTTCTTATTTTTAATCTGTTTTATGGTTTCTCTGATTTCCTCAGTTGTCTATGGCTTTGCGTCTGGTTATCTTTGAATTACTCATCAGAATGTTTTATTCTTCTGGCAGATCACAGTTGCTTAGTTCTTTGAAGTAGTCCGCAAATATTCTGCAATCCTCGGTGCTATCAAATGCGTTCTTCTGTGTTTTTGGATTTATGAACTGTTGACTTGGTCGTGTGTAACTTTTCAAAATATTTCTGAATATTTTATAACAGTTTCTTGCCTTGTTCTGCTTGATATACGACTCAACTGCCGTTAGGTGATCTTATATACACTGTACTCTCACATTTTTGAGACCTTCTGATCCACATTTTAATGATCACATTTGGATGTACGTATTCGAGTTTAGCGTAATTATGATTAGAAAATGAAATGTGGCAAGCCTTGCTAAACTCAGAATACTTTCCTAAACCTAACCCAGTGAACTATGCGTAGCTGGTGTTCAGTTCCAGTCTGTCTCTGCTATCATCGACAATATTCAAGCTCTTGTTCCGCCAACAATGCACACTGCGACACTTGGCAGCTGCTGCGATAACTGTGCGATGACTGCGGAAACAGCCTGTGCGGTAAGACTGTCGGACGATAACCTCTGGCGCGTGATGGCGACTGACTGACGGAAACTGCGACAACTGGCCGGGTGTAGCTGTGCGGTCACTTAAATCCACGATCGTCGGGCTAATATTCATTTGCCAACTATTCGTCTGACGCCAGGATACAATCTCTGTTATTAGTGCCCTCTATGGCGTCGGACCAGAACTAAAGAAGATGGATACCGCTCTTTGGATCTCGTACGGCGAAAGCACAATATGGTTTCTGTCAGGTGCTCTGTCTGTGGCGACCGACGATAACTATGTGGCGACAATCTGGCGATTATCCATGTGGTTATAGAAATCAAACGTGTTGCAAGAAGCGTAGTGCAAGTTACGGGGCGCAGCTGCTGGTAAAACGATCTGTGAAAAGAGTAGCTGATCGATAGCAGTGTGCAGTCGACAGCCGGGCTAGATCTTTATGTGGCTTTGTAAAGATCTCGGCGCTCACCTAAGCTTCAGTCGTATTGAACTTAAAGTGACTTGTTTTTAATTATCATGAATCAATTATCATGAATCAATGGCAATCAGGTTTTTAACACACGCATTGCTGCAGTTCTTTCGAGACAAGTTGAATTTAACCTGTGGTGACCCCGTTTTTCGTAGTTGAGTGTTCGGATGGACTGATACGGTGATATGCGAGTCAGCTTAAAGTAAGAGTCAAGTATAATCGCCCTTACAGAGAGGTAGAAATATTTTATGAAAGTTACGTGGTATTTATTCTGCGAAAGTGAATTAGTCTTAGTAACTGATAATCATAGCTCAGGAATCGTAATAGTCCACCCTCTCCAATTTCTGAGCAGTTAGGGAAAGTTATTAATTCAGGCTGGATTACTATCATGAGAGAGCATTTACTATGGTGGCCCTTATTCGTGTGGCACCTTCCTAGGCCGCTGGCTTGTACTCGGTTCGCCTAGGTTCGTGAGGGTCAATTGGTCGACAAACCATATCCTCCCAAGAACAAGAGTGATAGAGGCCATGCCCAAAGGGTCGCTACGTTTCCCCTTTGCCAGCAGCACGACATCGCCTGCGGCGCCTCTCCTGGCCTTATGACCATTTCGGTTGGACCCTAAGCGACTGGAAGACCGTAGTTTAGTCAGATGAGTCCCTGTTTCAGTTGGTAAGAGCTGACGCTAGGCTTCGAGTGTAACACAGATCCTACGTAGCAATGGATCCAAGTTGTCAAAAAGTTACAGCGCAAGTTGGTGGTGGCTGTGTTCACATGGAATGGACTGGGTCCTTTGATCCAACTGAACCGATTGTTGACTGGAAATGATTATGTTCGGATACTTGGAAATCATTTGCAGCCATTCAAGGACTTAATGTTTCTAAACAACGATGCAGTTTTTATGGATGACAATGCACCTTGTCACTGGCCCACAAATGTTTGCGATTGATCTGAAGAACATTCTGGACAGTTCGAACGAATGATCTGGCCACCCAGATCACCTGGCGTACATCCCATCGGACATTTATAGGATGAAATCGGGAGGTCAGTTCGCGCACAAAATTCTACACTGGAAACACTTTACAATTATGGGCGGCTATAGAGGAAATATGGGAAATTTGGATCAATATTTCTGCAGGGGACTTCCACCGAGTTGCGGAGTTCATGCCACGTCGAGGCATGAATACCAAATTCACCACTCCTTGAACATCCCAAAACACCGTGAGCATGACTTTGTCTGCTGTTGGTATGGGCTTGCACGTTTTTGGCGTCGGTGATCCATTTTGGTGGATCTACATTGATATTCTCTTTTTTTCGGAGTCAAAATGGTGAACCCAGTTTTCTTCACCTGTCACAATGCTGCTAAGGAACCCGTAACTCTCACGCTCAAACCCGAAAGAAATTGTAGATAGATGTCCAATCTTCTCTGCTTGATTTCAGGAGTGAGCATTCGAGACAGCCACCGTGCACACAGTTTTGTGTAGTGCCGAAAACGTGACCTATTTAACTTCTCGTAATAAGCCACACTTACGTGAGAGATGCGTCCATGTTGTCCGACTATTTTCTCTGATGAGTTCCTCACCCGATTCCGATGTGTCACGTCGGTTACCGTAAGCTGTGAATCACTCAGAGCTCTGCCCGCGCGCATTAAGGTTAGCACCAACGTTTCCTTCATTGCAAGCACGAGCAACCAAACGTCGCACATTACTGACGTCGATGCTGTCATCACAGTACACGGCCTTCATTCTTCTATGGATTTCAGTTGGAAGCACGTTTTCTGCGGTTAGAAACTCGATTACAGTATGGTGTTTCTCACCCACCGAAGTAGTTACGTTTCACACCGCCATGTTACACGATACAATTGGGAGCCCTCTAGAAGCAGAGGGTTCCAACTTGCGTCATCCAAGCGGGACAGTCGACCGAGTAATATGTATGACATGTAATAGCCGATAATGAGACCAGAATAATAAATTCGGAGGAATTTCTTTTCAGTAAGCTTTCTTATTAGCACTGCATCATTGGAATCCCCAAAAATACGCAGCATCACCTTGTCCAATGATGGGTCTTTCTCTTTTTTCGGCGTTGTTGAATCAGCACCCTTACACTGCTTACTTTATTTCATTATCTCGGCATTAGGGTTAAAGCGGCTGGCGCCTCTTTGTCGGGCTGAAAATGTCGTGGAAGATGGTGAAAATTGATCCATGACAGAACCACTTTTCTACTGCCGTCTCGGGTGTCCTAAAGACAGCATGCGATTCCTGGTTCTTCATTGAGATGGCGACCCACTTCGTTCGTCACCATTCACACTTCTTTGACCACAATGGAAATGTCTACGCCCTCTGACTGTGCCATCGTTGTATGGTGTGCTATTGCTAATCTTGAATGCTGCGTTCTCTGCATCTAGTAAGTTTTTATTAAAAGAAGGCATCCTGTGCACCGTAGGCTGCATTTAAATACATTTAATTGCCAGACCTGTGTTCGGGCATACAGCCCACATTCAGTGTCATGTATGGGCTATTCCATTTCGAATCGAACGAAAAATGAGAAAATTGGCGTCAAATATTTTTAAATCATTAATAATTCTTACATGTTTCAATTAATGTAAAAGAAAACATACTTAATAAACTTATTTCTTGCATGTTCATTAATGTCAGAGTTAAAATTAGGGAAATTTTGTGTCATTTTCCGAAGGCGACAATTTTTCTGTCGTGTAACTTATATCGGATTTCAGTGAATTGCTGTTCATTTTGAAGCTGAATGTCTGCTGCTGATGGAGGTAAATCACGATAATGTAAGAATGATTAATACAATCCTCAACGTTTCATGTGCATTTTTTCTGAATCTGTCCATTGAAGATACCGTAAAAAGTTCATTAATACTGCTTTTAAACCAAATGCTGAAGAGTACAGCATAATTCAATTCAAAATGTTGTTATTTTTTGCAGAAATACTCGTATGTGAAATATGATGAGAATTACATTTTGAATAGATTCTGAGCTAGGAGTTGCAGAATCGCGTGATTTTATTAAATTATGGTAGCTTTGACCGTTAGAAAATCTTGAAACAATTGTTTAGCACAGCTGCGAGTTTGCAAAATATAATAACTTAATGTCTTCTTTAGATGCCAGAAAATTGAGCCCCTACAAAAAATGCATGTGTTCCTTCTGTTCGAAGTGAAATGGGCCAGCCCAGATGTATACATCAATATTAAATGACTTGTGTGACAAGTATGTAACCATTTTGAAGTGAAAACTGATATGGATCCTGTTGTACACAGGTCATGTGTGCATGTTATAGCTGAGAAACGCTAAACGGACTCCATTTTTGGTCGTGTTAGACAATACCGTCAGGGGATGAAAAAATGGAACTTGTTTTAATGAGATTCATTTCTCAACCACACTTACAGTTGCGTAATATACATCTGGAGCACACCACTGTATGGAAGAGAATCATGGAATCTGAGGAAATTGTGCATCATTTTCGCATCCGGCAATCTATCGGGTGATCAAAAAGTCAGTAAAAATTTGAAAACTGAATAAATCACGGAATAATGTAGATAGAGAGGTACAAATTGACCCACATGCTTGGAATGACATGGGGTTTTATTAGAACCAAAAAAATACAAACGTTCAAAAAATGTCCGATAGATGGCGCTTCATCCGATCAGAATAGCAATAATTAGCATAACAAAGTAAGACAAATCAAAGATGATGTTCTTTACAGGAAATGTTCAATATGTCCACCATCATTCCTCAACAATAGCTGTAGTCGAGGAATAATGTTCTGAACAGCATTGTAAAGCATGTCCGGAGTTATGGTGAGGCATTGGCGTCGGATGTTGTCTTTCAGCATCCTTAGAGATGTCGGTCGATCACGATACACTTGCGACTGCAGGTAACCCCAAAGCCAATAATCGCACGGACTGAGGTCTGGGGACCAGGGAGGCCAAGCATGACGAAAGTGGTGGCTGAGCACACGATCATCACCAAACGACACGCGCAAGAGATCTTTCACGCGTCTAGCAATACTGTTTTCTCTGTTTATACTGATTTTATTTCCGTACTCCTTCTTGGTCTACTAACACCAGACTACCTGACCCCACCAAGCGAGGTTTTTCAGTGGTCAGCACACCGCAGGAACTGGATTAATATCCCAGCTCAGCCATCCATATTCAGGAACCGTCGTTTCCTAAATATGTTCAAATACTCAGATGGATCAAAAAAATGGCTCTGACCACTATGGGACTTAACATCTGAGGTCATCAGTCCCCTAGAACTTAGAACTACTTAAACCTAACTAACCTAAGGACATCACACACATCCATGCCCGCGGCAGGATTCGAACCTGCGACACTAACAGCAGCGCGGTTCCAGACTGTAGCGCCTAGAACCGCTCGGCCACCCCGGCCGGCTCAGATGCATTCTTTGAAATGGCCACACCTGATTTTTTCCCTATTCTTGTCTGATTCAACCTATTCCTAAGTCTGTAATGATTTTTTTTGTCTACCGGGCGGTTAAATTAAGCTTCCTCCCATGCCTCTACTATCTGTCGAACTTAGATGTGGATGCAATATGGTTTGTTTTATATATTCTAAAGTGAAGGCAAACTTTTTTTTATTTCCGTCGACACTTTCCCATGATATCAGAACGGCACTTACACCCATCGCCGTCAATAATGTGTTGAATATATTCTATTCTCCGTCTTACCCTCCAGACTTACATCCTCTGCAACTTCCTGTAGTACCACGAAATTTGTTCCACGATATCTTCGCACGTGTACTATCATATCATCCTGTCCCTTTTACTCGTCAGTTTTTCACATACTTTCTTCGCCGATTGTGTGGGAATCCTCCTCACTTCTTATCTCATCGGTATACCCACCCTTCGACATCCTTCTATAGCACCACATCTGAAACTCTTAAATTCTCTTCTTCTCCTGTTTCCCCACAATCCATGATTCATTTTCAGAAGTATATTCCCAGACACCAGTAGACTTATGCGTTAGGAGAGTTTGCGCTACTTTAACTTTTGAAAGCAATGTACTGGCAACCTGAGCGTCTTTAGCGCAGAAGTTTTTACTTTTTATCTACTGGGGTACAACTTAACATGTAGTATTGAAGGAAGTATCTTTCCTCTTTTTCTGGGGTAAAATGTACATTCATTTCTTCAGAATTTATTTAATTTTTATCATATGGCTCAACTGTTCAATTACGTATGAATTTAATCCTTAGGTATCAGCAAAACATCAAACGATTTAGCTAGAATCAATTTTGTGAAGGCTACAGTATAATTTCTATCCTCGACGACAGTATTAACATATATTTCGTTTTTATAAATTACTTCAGAGCAATTGTAGAACGATATTTTCAACAAAACTATAATAATCACTCTGGTGCACTTTCGAAACTAAATTTCTCCTTTTATTTATGGTATGTCGTTGTTTCGAATGGTCTTGTAGTTATTTCTATGTCATGTCAGACCCTTGTCTAAACACAGCGTTACTCGTAAGTACTTCTGAGCTTTCAGAAGAAGGCTGCATGAAAATGTACAGAGAACTGACACATATCAACAGATAGTCCATCGCTACAAGTTTTTGACTCACGGATCAGGTGCTCAGCATGGGCAGCATTTGTGACGCGGCGAACATTGATACTACTATCGAACTCACCTTACACGTCGCGACACGTCACGGTCGATATTAGCGACCACGGTAATTACTCTTCCTCGCAACTTTTCGAAATTAAATGGCAGTGGAGGGAGGAACACACGATCTCTGACATTAACCCATAAGAAGAAATCACATAGTGTGGAGTCCACTTACGAAAAGGAGATTCACGACAGGAAGCAATTCAACGCCGATATACTTACACATTGAGGTGATCACATACGTCTGAAAGGAAGTGTGAGGGAACACTATCTTGTTGCAGAACTGGCTTGCTGTAAGTGTGACATAAGCCATTGCTACGACCTGTCCAAATAAACGAGCTCGGTCACAGTTTTCTCTGCAGAGAAAAAGATCCATAAACTTTTGAAGAGGACGTTTCACAGAAGATGTTAGAAATAGATGAGTCATGAATACTTTGCAAAGTCTCACGTGGATACTCTGTGCTTCAAATAGGCACGTTTTGACTATTCACCTTTCCAGAGACGTGAAACCAATTATATAAAAGCTATCTTCCTCCAGTATCCGCTGCAAATCACTGCAAAAGTTTAAACGGCCTCCTTGTCCCTAGCAGGCAGCACCTGCCCTCTAGTAGTGGTTCTGCAGTTATGCTGCTTCACGTATTACGAATCTAAACGTGGAGAGATTCTCTATCCAGTGGTATCTATCATTTTCTGTATGTGTTGTAAGTTCGATGCAGTAATAAAAAGAGCGGGATTAGGTTTTCCACTCTCATTTCAGATTCGCTTCCCTAGTACGTATGCACAACAGACTCACTATTAACAAAATTAAATATCCATTTCACCCTGCAAGTGAAACGTCTATTTTTCTTTGCACACAGATAGAGCTAATGTTTCCAGAACGATCTGCGATTCCCGATAGCTTATAATACTAATTACCTCTCTATACATGAAAAGTAATACGGATTGAAAGTAAACTTGAAAAAGAGAAAAGTAACAAGGAGCAGCACAACTGAGAATAGCGAGAAGCTTAACATCAAAATTGGTGGTTACGAAGTACGCGAAGTCAAGGAATTCTGCTGCCTTGGGAGAACAAAAGGCCACATCGGACGAAGCAAGAACAGCATAACAAGCAGACTAACACTGGCAAAAAGGACATTACTGCTCAAAACAAGTCCACTAGTATGAAACATAGGCCTTAATACGAGGAAGACATTTTTAAGAAATTACGTTTGCAGTACAGCAATGTATGTTACTTATGGAAAGTGGGAAAACAGGAACGGTGGAGAATTGAAGCGTATAAGATGCGGTGCTACAGAAGAATGTTGAAAATCTCGTGGACTTGTAGGGAATGTGGAGGTTTTCCACAGAATCGGCGAAGAGGGGAACGTGTGGAAAACACTGTCAAGAGCGGTCAGGATGATAGACCATGTGTTAAGGCATTATCACCAAATATATAGTATTTTCTGCAGAGACTGTTATGACACGCGAGAGGGCCGCATGGTTTAATGTCCCGGTCTGTCAGACGATATACGAAAGCTGTGTTCAACAGAACCCAAGTTCGATTATGCCAGTCAGCGCCAGTGAGGGTTTTACAGGTCCAGCGTTACGTGTTACGACACTTCGGCCACGGACTCGTGTTAGAGGTTGGTTGGTTGGATTGGAGGAGGGACCAAACTACGCATTCATCAGTCCCTCCGACTTTTGAATAACTAAAACCGGTAAAACCTCACACAACAAGAGGGAACTACAATAGTCATAAAATTACAAATTATTGAAAGAGAGGGAAGGAAGAAGGCAGAAGAAGGCAGAAGAAGAGAGGAGGGAAAGAAAGTGATTAATGACGGGTATGAAGGAAGAAGTACAGGTAGACAAGTAGATACTCAAGATAAAACAGATCCTATAAAGAAAGGAGAGGGAAGCCAGTCCAATCAGAGCGAAGGGGGGAGGAGCAAGACGGCCTGCCATCCCCTCAACCCACCGATAAGGCTGAAAGTCCCACCCTTAAATGAAGCGATAAAAACCCTCATGACAAAGAAATCGTAAAACTAGATCAGCCACTGAGGTATTGTCAGCTAACGCCAGGGGTAGCGTGTCAGGAAAGCTAAAAGTCCGTCGGGACAGTCCAGTAAGAGCTGAACCATAGTCAACATCGATCCACAAAGACAGAGAGGGGGGTCCTTGTGACAGAGGAGATAACTGTGAGTCAGCCAAGTATGACCGATGCGGAGCCGGCAAAAGACGACAGAGGCTCTACGAGAGGCTCATAAGGGAGACCGCCACATAGTTGTAGAATCCTTTATCGTCTTGAACTCGTTTGACGAAGGAAGAGTGCACCATTCTGCATTCCAGAGTCCCACAACCTGACGACGTAATGCAGAGCAAAGGTCAATTTCCAGAATTCCAATAGCAAGAGATGCCTAATTAGTAACCAATTTAGCCAGTCGATTGGCAAGTTCATTGCCAGGGATCCCAACTTGACCTGGGGTCCAAATGAAAACCACTGAGCATCCACGTTGATCAAAGAGAGAAAGGAAGTCCTGGATAGCTATGACCAACAGGTGGCGAGGGAAGCACTGGCCGAAAGCTTACAAACTGCTCAAGGAGTCACTACACATAGTGAAGGACAGTCCTGAGCAGAAGTGGATATGGTCCAGTGTGCTCCAGATGTCTACCAATTCTGCAGTGAAAACACTACAGTCATCTGGCAAGGAACGAAGGTCCATGTGTCTCGCATAGGTGTAAGCATACCCAGTGTGACCAGCAACCATGGAGCCATGAGTATAAATCACTTCTGAACCTTGGAATGAACTGAGGAGACAATACGATTGGTGGCCAAGAGTCTGTGGAGGGACAGAATTCTTTGAATTGATGGAGAGATCAAGACAGAGCTGTGGTCGAGAGAGGCACCACGGAGAGGTGTGTACATGAGCGGAGAAAAGAGGCGGTAAAGGGCAGTGCTTGAGCTCAGAAATGAACGACTGATTGTGGGCAGCCATGATAAGCCCACATCGTGGCCGCTGCCACGAGACTATGGTCTCTGTGTCTGGCTAAAGGAGACCATAATTAGGGTGCTTTGGCGTGCACCGAATGCGGAGCGCATAAGATATCAGCTGTTGGCGCAAAAACTCACAGCAGTGGAATCCCCGCCTCTGCAAGAAAGCTAATCACGGGGCTAGTCCAGAGGCACCAGTCACAAGTCGTACCCCACAATGATGGATGGGGTCTAGTATCTGCAATGTCGAAGGTGATGCAGAACCACAGACAGGACTCCTGTAGTGTAAACGAGACTGGATCAGCACTTTGTACAATTTCAGGAGAATAAAGCGGTCTGCACCCCAGGTGATAATGCACAGACATCTAAGAACATCGAGATACAACCAGTACATCCTCTTCAGCTGGCAAAGATGAGGGAGCCATGTTAACCAGGCATTGAAGACCGGACCCAAGAAGCAATCGGTGTCCACCACCTCGAGGGATTGGCCATCGAGGAACAGGTCTGGATAGGGATGGACTGCACAGCGACGACAGAAATGCATGACACACGACTTGGCCACTGAAAACTGAAAGCCGTGGGAGTGCGGGACAGAGCGCAAGATTGCAACCTGTAGATGCCCCTTGTAGATGGCATTTGGCAGCGCCCATGACAGAGGAAGCGACGTAGATACAAAAATCGTCAGCATACAAAGAGGGGGACACTGTCGGCCCAGCAGCCGCTTCCAGTCCATTAATGGCGACGGGAAAGAGAGGAACGCTTAGCACAGAACCCTGTGGAACCCCATTTTCGTGCCGATTGGAAGTGCTGTAGGAGGAACCAACTTGGACCCGGAAAGAGTGACAAGAAAGAAAGTTACGGATAAAAACGGGCGGAGTGCCACGAGAAGTGGTGAGGATGTGGTAGCGCCAGGTGGTGTTATTAGCCTTATGCAGGTCAAAGAAGACTGCAATGAGGTGTTGCCGATGGGCAAACGCCGACCGGATAGCAGACTCCAGGTGGACCAAGTTATCCACCGTAGAGGGGCCACAGCAAAAACCACCTTGAGTCGATGACAAAAGAATCCAAAACAGCCGCCGACTCACCAGGTGTTCAAGGAACTTGCAGAGGGTGTTGGTAAGGCTAATTGGACGGTAGCTATCCAACTGAAGAGGTGGATTCCCAGGCTTCAACACCGGAATAAGAATGCTTTCCTGTCACTGGGTAGGAAATACCCCATCACTCGACAGACAGTTGAAAAGGGTCAGTATACGACGGTGGTCAGCCACCAATAAGTGTTGGATCATTTGGGTATGTATCCAATCCAGTCCAGGAGCTGTGTCAGGACAAAGGGCGAGGGCGCTGGCGAATTCTCACTCGCTATATGGGGCATTATAAGGCTCCAAGCAGCGAGAAACGAACGACAAAGGCAGTCATTCCGAGCACTCTTTCAGGAGGAGGAACGTGGGCGGATACTGAGTTTATGCAGAGGCTTGGGAAAAGTGTTGAGCGAAATGCCGTGCAACAAGGTCCGGATGGGCAAGGACAATACCATGCACAGAAATTCCTGCAACGCCGGTGGGAGACGATGGCCAAAACTTCGCATGTTTTGCCCAGAATTGTGAAGAGGGGGTGTGCTGTCCTATGGCAGCCACATATCGTTCCCAGCAAATCCGTTTCTGAAATTTGATTAGGTGACGGGCCCGGGTGTGGAATCGTTTAAAGACCAGAAGAAAAGCAGTAGAAGGGTGCCACTTGAAGCATTGAAGAGCATGGTCGCAGCAATTCCCGGAGGCCACCAACGCACCATCTTCCGATGGGGGGAACCTGAGGAAGAAGGGATGGTGAAACAGCTCCAGAAAGAAGGGCGCAGTCAAGGTCTGTGTGGACTCATCAATACTACTGTGTGGTAGTACAGGAGGGATGATAGCAGAGGAGAAGGCGCCCCAGTCAGCTTTAGAGAAGGACCACCTGAGAGGGTGACAAAGCGAGATATACTGAAGGAAGGTCAAAACAATCAGGTAATGATCGCTGTCACATAAGTCATCGTGGACACCCTACTGAATGGAGGGATGAAGGCTGGGACTGAAGATTTAGAGGTCAATGGCAGAGAAAGTGTCATGTGACACACTGATGTGTGTGGGAGCGCCAGTGTTTAGGAGACAGAGGTCAAGCCCTGCCAGAACAGCTTCAACTGTCCTGCCCAGGGCAGTAGTCGTGTGACTACCCCAAAGTGGGTTGTGGACATTAAAGTCCCCTAGAAGTAGGAAGGGAGAAGGGAGTTGTTGAAGAAGGGTGGTTAGGGCAAGGGATGTGGATAGCCTGTCAGGTGGGAGGTATGGATTACAGAGTGTTCAGACAATAAGAAATTCAGCCTTCAGTTGCAAGGTAGAATCTTTTTAGTTTACCTAGGATTCGATGCCAGTAATGGTATATGCTTCAGAACAAAAATTAAATTATTTTGAGGTCAAAACGTTGGCCATATCACAGAATACAACAAATACAGAATAAAGACACATAATCAAAAGATTATGTCTATCAAACGTAGACAGAGTTAAGTTTCCTTGTTGCTTATATGTGACCCTTATTCCTGGCCTGGCGTAGCATCAAAACCTAGGTAAACTAAAAACATTTTACGTTGCAACTGGCAGCTGAATTTCTTATTGTCTGAATAATTCACGGTTGCTGAAGCGCTGCATTACGTGTAAGATTGTGATTGTAGTGGCCAGATGGACCCTGACAGCAATTGCTTCCAGAGTGGTATGGATGTGAACCCATTTACTAACAATGTCATTGCGGACCAAGGTGCAAACACCACCAGAAGCCTGTAAGGGGCCAATTCGGTTTCTACAGGAAGAGTGGAACCTACGAAAGGCGGGCGAGCAAGAATTGACAAAATGGGTCTCCTGAAGAGCAATGCAAGCAGCAGAGTAAGAGGAAAGAAGCGGTTGCAACTCTGGGAGGTGATGCAAATAGCCAATACAATTCCACTGGAGGATTCTCAAGATGGAGTCAAAATAGGAAGACACCGGTCACACTGCTGAGTCGCCATCCATCAGCTATAAGGGTGGGGTAATGTCCATATAGTGGGGTCAGACTGTTGGTTCATTGGCTGGAGGAGGAGAAGGCAGCATCTCAGGGGGCACTGGAGGGGCCTTGCCCTTGTTCTTGTGTTTCTGCTTCTTCTCTTGTGAAAGAAGCGAAGGGCAGACTGCAGCGAGTTCGGGCAAGGAACTACACCTGGCAGTTTTGGCGCCCACCGGCCGCAGTTCGTGCGGCTAATGTTGAGCTGCAGATCACCTTTCAGGGGGGTGCCAGGAAGAGGAGTCCCAGGAGGGAGCTACAGTACTGGCAGCTGCTGAAGAAGGGTAGTTCTTCTCCAATGCGGGAGGGGGAGCAGCACCTGAAGGGGAACTGGGATGGAGGGGGAGGGGAGCGGGATAGAGAGGGTGAGGTGCAAGGTGTGGGGCAGATGGGGTGGGGCTGGGAAGGGGAGGGGGTAGGAGGGGGAATGGACATAACTTAAGCAAAAGTAGAATTACAGGCATGGGATGGAGCCGGTCATACTTTTGACAAGCCTCAGCGTAAGTCAGTCGATCTGAGGTCTTCTACTCTTGTATCCGTCATTCTTTCACATACATAGGGCATGCTGGCGAGTGTGAGGATGCTGTGCATTACAATTTACACACACTGGCGGGGGAGCAGAGGCACTCCCCTCATGGAGGGGGCGCCCACAGTCACCACAGAGGGGATCACTGGTGCCGGAGGAAGGCATGTGCCCGAACCATACGCATTTAAAGCATCTCATCGGTGGTGGAATGTAATGTTTTACATTACACCAATGCACCATCACCTTTACGCTCTCTGGTAGGGTATCCCCTTCGAAGGCCAGGATAAAGGCGGCTGTATTGGTGCAGTTGACTTTAGGGCCTCACTGTACATGGAGTATAAATCGGACTCCTCACCGCTCGAGTTTTGCACGGAGCTCCTCGTCAGTTTGAATAAGAAGTTCCCAGTGGAAAACGATGCCCTATACCGAGTTCAAAGGTTGGTGGGGTGCGACGGAGAGTGGGATGTCGCCGAGATGGACACAAGAACACAGGGCTTCAGATTGGGCAGCAGAAGATGCCTTTATGAGCAAAGAACCAGACCACATTTTACGCATGAATTCCATTTTGCCATACTTATTTTCTATCGTCTCCACGAAAAACAAAGGCTAGGTTGTGGCAAAGCTTTCGCCATCTGTCCTGGTACAAACCAAGTACTGAGGGAAAGGTTTCAACATAAGCGGGCGAGCTCAACCCTCTTGCCAGGGGGTGGCCAGGGAGGGGAAGGCCGAAGGATCAGAGAAGGAATGTCACGTCTTCTATCACTCTTAGAGACGGTCACAGAATGGCCAGGATGTTGGAGCTGTTGTCGCTTCTTGTGCAAGGTGGCCACCCTAGTACCACCCACTCCTACCAAAACAAAGCTGGGAGGATAGCCAGGTCGATATAAAGGTGTGGTCAGGGAGAAAGGTGCAAGGACAGGGAAGGAGAGGAACAGGGACGGTAATGCAGTCTGGAAAAGGAAGGAGACTGCAATAGCTTGGGGCCCCATACGTGCCACACTTGTACCCACCAAAGGGACTGTGGGCTCCCTGGGGGGTCGTGCTAGAGGGGTGCGTGGTTTAATGTGCTGCTCTGTCAGCTGACAGAAGAAAACTTTCTCGGACTGAACCCAAGTTCTGTTAAGTCAGCTAGCGTGACTGTGGGTTATAAAAGACAGCGAGATATACGGGCCCCATGGCCTGTGTTGCAGCACGTGATCCTGCACGTCTTACGAAGTGCAGCGACCGTCTTCGGCAAAGAACGGATTACAATTTTAGACCAGTTTAATACTTCGTAAATGCTTACGCTCTCAATAACAAATGACAACGTTTAGACCTTTAGTGGTTATCTTTCCATTGAGATACCGATTTTCCTCTAGCCCTGGACGCAGCAGAGCGTTCGCGATGTGTAACGGGCAACGCAACACAGTGTGACGTCAAAAGTTAACCGTTTAACTATTACTACTGATAGGAAAAATTCTTGAGGATCTTAATACCACTAGGAGAAGGGAAGTGAGAAAGAACTTGTCTCGCATGTAGTCATAGAATTATGTTAATACCGATAAAGAATTTGGTGTCATCCTCCTCCGAATATACCGTTATCGGTAGTTTAGCGACCTACGAAACGTGTGGTTCCTCTGTGTGGTGTGATGAAGATGATAGAAACGTGCAGCAGCAGCAGCTGCCGGTGATTTGAGCCCCACCACCTAATTCACGGAACTGCGTGAGATGTGAGCACTGTTTCGTTCCAATGCGTCAGAAATGGCTGATTCTTGTCTCCGAACATCAGAAATTCAAGTATTACAGCTGTATTCGATCACTGAATGTACGATAACAGGGAAATAGGAAATCAATATGTCCAGTCTGAACAGTTTAAAACACTGTTGAAAAAATTAAATTACAAAGTATTGGAAAATCCGTTTAAGAATTGTGCATCTTGTAGTTAAGAGAAGCTCGCATCCTGAAGAAAATTGTTGTTACTGGCTGTGATATTTGTTGATAACTATTCTCCTTTCACTTGGGGCAGTAGAAAAAAACTGATCATTTTGTTAACTTTTTTACTTAATTTTCTTTGTTTTCTCATTAAATCCTACCGTTGGTCGAATTGGTATATCACTCTTTGTTCCTGAAGATTTAACTTCGGACACATGTGAGTTGACAGTGCATTGGTAGCACTGTGTCTCCTTCACTGTAAAGCCCTGCAGATCAGCATAACGAAAAGGCGAGGGGTCTCGTTAGTTCTGTATCGACTGTGTGTACGTGAAGAAGTGCGATAGAGCTTTAACCTAATGGAAGACCCAGTGCATGGAAGGTCCAATGGAAGAGGAAAGGCGCGGGATCACCGTGCATGCTGTGGGTGTTCAGTATTCAGCACCTTATGAAACACTAAGGCGCGACATGCTTCGCCACAGAGCAAACAAAACAACGCGAAATATGGAAAAACAACCTGCTTTGATAAGCAGTCAGGAAAGTGATCTAGGTAAGAGGCTCGAAGGACTGCATTCACTGCAGCCAAAGCAGCGTACGGTACCGTAAGTACTATGTCGAAGCAGGAAATAAAAATTGTTCAATTGGCTGTGAGCACTATGGGACTTAACTGCTGGGGTGAGCAGTCCCCTAGAACTTAGAAGTACTTAAGCCTAACTAACCTAAGGACATCACACATATCTATGCCCGAGGCAGGATTCGAACCTGCGACGGTAGCGGTCGCGCGGTTCGAGACTGTAGCGCCTTGAAACCGCTCGGCCACTCCGGCCGGCAGGAAATTAAAAAAACTACTTTGCTCCTGCTTCTCATTTAAACCCTCGTATTGGGTTGACGTAAGTAAGAAACAAAATACGAAAAACATATCATTTACTGTTTCTTTATGAGTGCGTTTTAAAATCGAAAGCATCCACAAAATCACAACTGACTCTTAAAAAAATTTCTTTCTTTGATCTTCAGCGCTTCCATGGTGTTGTGCGAAATCACACTCGTGGTTGAGGCCTGCGGTGAGCGAAGCCAATCACGCAATATATCGAAAGGACGCGGATTAATTTCATGAACTGCTACAGATGTAAGGCGAGTCTAAACAAGAGTTTCCAGGCACGTTTTTACCCGAAACAAAACGTAAAACTTCAGAACTCAAACGTCAATAATTAAAGGCCCTATAGCTATGTAACAGTCACGTTTCCGTACACCACCTGCGACTAACTACTAGCCACTCCCAAAGATAATTAGTACAACAACAAACCAGCAACAGAGATGTCATGGCGAGGGAATAGTTTAGTTAAATGTAAGAAAATAAGTGGAACAATTTCGAAGGAGCTTCTTGGCAGCCACCAGGCGCTACAAGGGCGAGGCGAACACAAGTATTTGTAAACGATAAGGCCTTCCGGACCAGCTTACTTCCAGTTATAACTTGACTGGGTGCCAAGGCTACAACACATGGATAACAGTTCTCAACCAGTCAAATAAGTCGCGAGTCAAGGCCAAACTCGTGACGGCAAAGAGCCAGTTCTGGATTTTGGCTACTAGACGGAAATTAAGATGATTACTTGTAGATAGAATGTTCCAGAAAAATAATGGTGAAGGTTGTGAACAACCAGAAAGAAATGGAACTGTCACTTAGGAACCGTGTAAATGGTCAGTAGTAAGCAATAGTGAAGTAACAGAGAGTAGTCAGTAGTAATGGAATAAGCAGAGTATCAGCTTGGAAGACAGCAGCTACTGATGCAACGGTTGTACTACATCCATGAGAAGACAGTACTACTTAGTTGATACAACGGTAATTGATGGATGAGCATCAATTTTACAAGGATCTTCTATATGTTTCATTGAATACAGATGAACAGAGGCAGTCTGCCCTTGTCTCAGTTAGTTGACTAGTGGATTTCTTTTGCTAGTGAGACCAAGTAGCTGAATATTACTCGTCCTCAGTGAATTAGGTCAAGTGTTTATTGAGTTAGCAGTCAGGCCAAAAGACCATTGATTCAGTAGACAACAGAACAAAAGGCAACAAATGCCCTTGTTACTGAGCTAACACCGTCTCTAATGACCTCGTTGTCGACGGGACGTTAAACAAACTAACGTAACCTACTGAGCTAACAACCCCAGATAGTGCGCTTTATATTGATTAGAACAAGGAGCCAGGTCGCTTTTGCCTTTGAAAGTGGAAATCCCATGTGTAGTAAAACTAACTCATAGTTTAGACAGCAAAAAATTGATACCAAGTGTAACTCATGTATGTACGAGGGCAATTCGGAAAGTGAGGAACGATCGGTCGCGAAATGGAAACCACTGTGAAAATCCGACAAGGCTTTCCACAGACGTTTTGGGCAGTGTCTCTAGTATGCCCGTCGAGAGCATCAAGACGCTCCTTTCAGCTGTGAGCGCACTGTGAGCGAGTAAAGGTGCCTAGAACAACAATATCTCCCGCCAAGTAGGAGGGCCCGCTGAGAGGCTTCACCTCAATGAATACAACCCACCTAAAACAAATGCCAAGCACTTCCTTCTTCATGGCAAATCTCAGCCACTGACTGCAGGGGCAGTGAAGACGCCCCTGCTGCCTCTTCGCTGGGAAGTGTCCGATCACCCACAACACAGCCCTAATTGGCTCGTCATGGGTATCATCTCTGTTCACATGAAACGCTGGATACGAAGACAACACTTGGGGGCAGGCTACGCGCTATAGACCAGCGTAGAGAATTATCGGGAAGCACAGGCGGCTGCCTTCTATGACGATGGTGTTGGAGATTTGGTATAACGCTCCGACAAATGTATAGGTCTAAGCGGCGACTATGTAGAGAAGTATCTGGAAGGTGAAGCTAAATATGCAAAGAAAACAGTTTTCATTTTCACTGTGGTTTCCATTTCGCGACCGATTGTTCCTTACTTTCCGAACAACCTTCGTATGGTAGTTGGTCAGGCACCTCACATATAAATATACCTACTGACAAATAAATTTATTTAAGGAGTTCACATCGTCTTGTTACTTTGACAGATCACCATCTCTGTCGAAGACCCTTCCGTGTTCGCCATCACCAACCCTGAAACAACGAAGGAGTTTCTACTCCCTCTCCACTCCGTTGGAAAGGTTAACTAGGCGAAAACAAAACGAAGAACATTTTCTTCAGCGTCCTGACTGTGCCACGCGTGTCAATTAACGCTCGGCAAGCCAGTCGCTGTTATCCGACACCACTTGCAGCTAGCTGATGGCACCTGGTTCCTCACTGACGCCTCCTCTGAACGGAAACGATCGCTCTCACTAATCCAGAAGAGTCGCTGAGGAAAATAGAAAAGTATCTAAGCAGAATTTTATGCCTGCGCGTGGGAACGCCCTGTCGAATGCTTTGTATGCTTGCCAGACACGAGAAGTAAACTCGTTGGTCACTGTGGCTCACTGACTTCAGACTTCCGAAGTGGTAACAACAAATCGCGCCCCAGAGAGCCCATGACGCGCCGCTCCAACTTCCAGAGGTCCGCTGGCCGACTCGGATTTCAGAGCTCCAGATCGCTCCTCGGATTTATTTAAGCCCGGGTCGGCCATGGAGTGCCTTACTTCCAGTGAGCCGTGTGTGCACGCCAAGTCCCTGCCAGTCTCGGCTGTGCTGGCTCTTTCTCGCAAAAATAGCCGTATAGCGTGACATTTCATTTAGTATTGCGGTCTACCATTTTTCGGTCGGCACGTCTCTCGCGAGAATCGTGGTGTCGGCGCTGTTTGCACATCGCTTTTTATTTGTGGTATGAAGGACGTTCACAGGTCCACTGGCTGTTTGTACAAAAAGAGGAAGTCCAACAATGTATCGTGACGAGCAATTAAAAGTGAAAGAGAATGACAAACCGTAGAATGAGAATCGTCGCCGGCCGCGGTGGCCGGGCGGTTCTAGGCGCTGCAGTCCGGAACCGCGGGACTGCTGCGGTCGCAGGTTCGAATCCTGCCTCGGGCATGGATGTGTGTGATGTCCTTAGGTTAGTTAGGTTTAATTAGTTCTAAATTCTAGGCGACTGATGACCCCAGAAGTCGCATAGTGCTCAGAGCCATTTGAACCATTTGAGAATCGTCAGTACATACACTCCTGGAAATTGAAATAAGAACACCGTGAATTCATTGTCCCAGGAAGAGGAAACTTTATTGACATATTCCTGGGGTCAGATACATCACATGATCACACTGACAGAACCACAGGCACATAGACACAGGCAACAGAGCATGCACAATGTCGGCACTAGTACAGTGTATATCCACCTTTCGCAGCAATGCAGGCTGCTATTCTCCCATGGAGACGATCGTAGAGAGGCTGGATGTAGTCCTGTGGAACGGCTTGCATTGCCATTTCCACCTGGCGCCTCAGTTGGATCAGCGTTCGTGCTGGACGTGCAGACCGCGTGAGACAACGCTTCATCCAGTCCCAAACATGCTCAATGTGGGGACAGATCCGGAGATCTTGCTGGCCAGGGTAGTTGACTAACACCTTCTAGAGCACGTTGGGTGGCACGGGATACATGCGGACGTGCATTGTCCTGTTGGAACAGCAAGTTCCCTTGCCGGTCTAGGAATGGTAGAACGATGGGTTCGATGACGGTTTGGATGTACCGTGCACTATTCAGTGTCCCCTCGACGATCACCAGTGGTGTACGGCCAGTGTAGGAGATCGCTCCCCACACCATAATGCCGGGTGTTGGCCCTGTGTGCCTCGGTCGTATGCAGTCCTGATTGTGGCGCTCACCTGCACGGTGCCAAACACGCATACGACCATCATTGGCACCAAGGCAGAAGCGACTCTCATCGCTGAAGACGACACGTCTCCATTCGTCCCTCCATTCACGCCTGTCGCGACACCACTGGAGGCGGGCTGCACGATGTTGGGGCGTGAGCGGAAGACGGCCTAACGGTGTGCGGGACCGTAGCCCAGCTTCATGGAGACGGTTGCGAATGGTCCTCGCCGATACCCCAGGAGCAACAGTGTCCCTAATTTGCTGGGAAGTGGCGGTGCGGTCCCCTACGGCACTGCGTAGGATCCTACGGTCTTGGCGTGCATCCGTGCGTCGCTGCGGTCCGGTCCCAGCTCGACGGGCACTTGCACCTTCCGCCGACCACTGGCGACAACATCGATGTACTGTGGAGACCTCACGCCCCATGTGTTGAGCAATTCGGCGGTACGTCCACCCGGCCTCCCGCATGCCCACTATACGCCCTCGCTCAAAGTCCGTCAACTGCACATACGGTTCACGTCCACGCTGTCGCGGCATGCTACCAGTGTTAAAGACTGCGATGGAGCTCCGTATGCCACTGCAAACCGGCTGACACTGACGGCGGCAGTGCACAAATGCCGCGCAGCTAGCGCCATTCGACGGCCAACACCGCGGTTCCTGGTGTGTCCGCTGTGCCGTGCGTGTGATCATTGCTTGTACAGCCCTCTCGCAGTGTCCGGAGCAAGTATGGTGGGTCTGACACACCGGTGTCAATGTGTTCTTTTTTCCATTTCCAGGAGTGTATTAGATCTACAACTTCGCTTCCGCCGTTTGGCAATAGACGGAAGTAGCGGCCAGTGGGGTTCAGGTGGTTGGTCATAGGTGTAATATAATAAGTGTAGTAATCTGCAAACATAATACCATAAAAATATTAATCGATTTGTGATTGCATCATAAGGTTATTCTCGATTAAATAAGTCAACTTACGTACTCATTTCTCGCCATTTGCGGGAAGTTTTAGTTTTCTGCTTTAACATAAAGAAACCTGCGGCTGTGGCTCTTAAAATGCTGGGTAAGGCCAATGGTGACGGAACTAATAGTGGAAGAATGTGCAGAGAATGTTTTCAACGCCTTAAGAACGGTGAGTTTGAAGTCGAAGACCGCCATGGCGGGGGAAGACAGAACGTTTTTGTAGCAACTGAAACAGACGAAGACAGTCACAGGACATCATTATTGAAAGCAACTGATGCGTTCGAGCCCGGCACTGAAACACAAACGGCCATGATACAGCGATAGACCCATAAAGGTAATTTTGCAGCAGGTCAGTGCTCGACCCTATGTCGCAAAACACGCCAAAATATACATAGAATCGTTGAAACGAGAATTCCTATCCCTCCCGCCGTATTCTCCATACGTTGCTCTCTTTGACTACCACCTTTTTAGATCAGTTGCATACAGTCTGGCTGACCAGCACTTCAGATTATATGAAAAGTGCGAAATTGAATCGATTCATGCATCCCCACAAAAGACGCCCAGTTCTTCCGACACGGGATTCGTATGCTATCCGAAAGATGGGAGAATGTAGTGGCCAGCGATTGGCAATACTGTAAATCATAATTTTTTTGTAACTTTTTCACAATAAAACCCCGAACTTCGAGAAAAAACGGCGAAAGCAAAGTTGTCGGCCTATTATTATGCAGTTACGTGGACGACGCGAAGGGCAAATTTGCTGTGAAACGACACTGCAGTACCATGCAGTAAGAACCTAAAGATTTTGCTGACGGTGAAAGAGCAAAAAATCACAACGATCGCTAGACGGGATACATTGTTCTGTACAAAACGTGAAGAAATTGGTGGTACGAATATAAAGTTTCTGAAATTGCATGCAACATTCCAGTCAGTTGTTCTCGATGGAACTGAACTAAACGTGTGGAGACATTACGTACAGGGTGTTACAAAACTATACCGAAAAACTTTGAGTCACTGTGGAGAGTCTCCGGAGGAACAAATTGAGGATAGTTCCCCCTGTCCGGGAATGACGCTGCAGAGCATCGAAGCTTCAGGCGCCGGCGCCTGCCGCTAGGCAACCCCTTAGGCACCTACGTGACTTTGTACGCTGACGGACCGTAGGCGGAACGGCCCTCAAAGTTGTTTGTTATTCAGTGATCGTGACTGTTCGTCACGGTCACCAGCGCAGAGGATGGAGCTACCTGCTGTGCAGGCAGGTCTTGTCTCCCATGAATACGATGCTCTGTTGCCTCGATGGATGACGGTTTCAGAAACAGGCTTCCGACCGCAGTTTATTTTCCTCTTGCATACCGGAAAACTATCTAGATTTTAGAGGGTTCCCGCAGAAAAATAGACTGCATACGGAAACCTGCGTCCGATTCCGTCATCCACTGAGGCGACAGACATTCATAGGAGATAAAACCATTCTACGCAGTAGCTGTCTCCAATTTCCCCGCTGGCGATCGTGGCAATCAGTCGCTATCACTGAATACCAGACAGCATTGCAAAATGTTCTGTCTATGGTCTGCCGGCATACAAAGTGGCCCAGAAGCAGGCAACAGTGCCTGTAACTTCGACGCTATGTAGCGTCGTTGGATGACGTTCCGGGACACTGGGACCTATCCTCAATTTGATCCTCTGCACACCCTCTACAATAACTCAGTCTGTCGGTATCGTTTTGTAATATCGTGTATAACTGCGAAATACATTGCTTAATATATATGAAGATGGTATCTGTTCTTTCGGACATGTCCGAGAGAACAGATACCATCTTCATATACGAGGGGCGTTCAGAAAGTAAGCTCCGATCGGTCGCGAAATGGAAACGACTATGAAAATCCGATAAAGCTTTGCACAGATGTGTTGGGTAGTGTCTCTAGTATAACCCCAGTTAGCATCACGTCGCTCTTCTCATTTCTGAGCTCGCAGTGAGTGCGTAAAGATGTCTAGAAAATAGTGTCTGCCGCCAAGTACGAGGGCCTGGTGAGAAATTTCGCCTGAAGCTATGCTGCTAACATTACATAACTGTCGTGCTGTTTCTTCTTCAAGACAATTCTCAGCCGCATTCTGCAGGGGCAATGAAGATGCTCCTGCATCGTTTTCAAATGGAAATGTGAGATTACCCACAATACAGTCCGCAATTGTCTCCCCCTGAGTTTCATCTCTGGTCACATGAACCGCTGTCTTTGAAGACAACATTTTGACACAGACAACGTGGAGAATTGGCGGAAAGCACTGGCGGCTGCCTTCTATGATGAGGCTATTGAAAAGTTGGTACAACGCTATGACAAAAGTCTAAGTCAGAACGGCGACTACGTAGAGAAGTAGCTGAAAGGTGTAGCTAATTGTTACAAGTAAAATATTTCTGATGTTCACTGTGGTTTCAATTTGGCAATCAATCGGAGCTTACTTTCTGAACAGGCCTCGTATATATATAGGTAAGGCTCACTGGGGCCGGCCGTAGTGGCCGTGCGGTTCTAGGCGGTACAGTTTGGAGCCGAGCGACCGCTACGGTCGCCGGTTCGAATCCTGCCTCGGGCATGGATGTGTGTGATGTCCTTAGGTTAGTTAGGTTTAATTAGTTCTAACTTCTAGGCGACTGACGGCCTCAGAAGTTAAGTCGCATAGTGCTCAGAGCCATTTGAAGGCTCACCGGCCATTTGTGCGGATGCACAAAAGTGCCCGAAGGCTTACGGGAATCGGCAGTAAAGCCGCGAGTAATGAGTGTAATGCGCAGGGGCACTCTGAATATAGTGCAGGACAATAAGTTGAGAATGTGGGTCTCACAGGAGGCGTGCCAGAGATATCTCCCTGCAGTCGCACTATCCTCTGTGTCCGCGGTGGCTCAGATGGATAGAGCGTCTGTCATGTAAGCAAGATCCCGTGTTAGAATCCCAGTCAGGGTATACATTTTCAACTGTCACCGTTAACTTACATCAACGCCTGTATGCAGCTAGGGGTATTCATTTCATTGTAAATGCATTGCTTAAGTTAAGGGGCATGCTTAGAACGATTTTTCGATTTAAGACCCATTATTATTAAGTTCATGAAGGAAACAGTAGCGCAGGAACCAAAATTAGACCATCCGGATTGGATTGCTGAGCTCGCATTTTCAGTGACTTCACTGCACATTGCCTACAATGAAACACTGGAAAGTCACAAACATCCAATCTCTGATACGATCGAGATGGATTTAAAAATAAACTAAATAGGATCGCGTTGGAGAAGGGCACATTCTGACAAACACAGCCCAGTCCTCAAAATTTGAAGAATTCATTGTGGCCTTGAAAGAATTGTAAGGATAGTTTCCTAGACTTTCTGAGCACACTGCCAATCTTAAATATGTTTTCGAGCTATTTTCGAGAGCGTTTGTCGTTTCAGTTGAAGGTGCCCCTGCGCATTTGCAGACGTAACTGACTGATACGAAAGATAATTTCCGGTTTAAAGACAAATCCGTTTACGTTAAAACTGTGCAGGACGCCTGTATTGCATTCCTCAGGTAAAGTCCCCATATCTCCATAAGGAGGTTGCAAAAATGCTATAACATTTTGTCAAAGGCTTTTTTCGATTATGAAATTAAATAATTCACGATTACGTGGCAATCCGAATGCGAAAAACTGTGAAATTGTCTGTATCTATCCGTATACCAACAGTTGGTACCAGATAAAAACTATAATAATTAAATAATAATAATAATTAAATAATACTGAAAGTTCGTTTTGTGTGTGATCTAGGCTCTTGAGAAATAAGAACTATAAAACCAAGTAGTATGCAGTGCGACTGCACTACCTTTTAAATGTGGCATGTTCACAGTTTGTCCCTTTTGCCCTCCTTGCGTACAGTCACCGAGACATGACAGCGGAGGAAATGTACAATGATGTTCAGTGCTGTGGCACCGTGCAAGGACACGCCTCGCGACCCGAATTCTTGGCCGCCCCTGATTGAATACATAGACATTTTAACCACTCAGAATCAGGTGTAGAATGTAGACATTGTCGTTGGTAATTTACTGCTCCAGCTTAACGCGTTTCTCAAACGTTGCGTTAGGGAGATTTCAACAGTTTTCCTCGAATGGCTGTCATGCGGGAATTATTGTGCCTGCAAGCCAACCATGCTGGCCACGTTCACAACGCATTTAGGAGATTTACTGGATTACTGCCCCTTCAGGTCTAGGTTGAGGAAAGCCTCCTTTCCTCAGAAACCAGACGCTGTCGTAGGCAATGGACAAGGAAAAGGCACACAGGCATGGCCAGGAAATGAAATGTAGCGCAGTCCGGTTAAGTTTAAAAAATCAGATTGGCAGGAAGTGCAGAAAAGCTAAACAGGATTGGCTAGAGGACGAATCTATACATTTAGAAGCATGTTTCGCTAGAGGAAAGATAGACACCACCTACAGGAAAATTAAAAAGGCCTTTGGGGAAAAGCCGCTGTATGAACATCAAGAGATAAAACGGAAAACCTGTCCTACGCAAAGAAGGTAAATCTCAAAGGTGGAGGGGGTATATAGAGGGTCTACAAACAGGAAATGAACTTGAAGGCAATGTTATAGAAATGGAAGTGGACGTAGGTTAAGATGAGATGGGAGATATGATATTGCGAGAAGAGTTTGACAGAGCTCTGAAAGATCTAAGTCGAAACAAGGCCCTGGGAGCAGATGATATTCCGTCAGAAATACTGATAGTCTTGGGAGGGCAAGCCATGACAAAACTCATCCATCTGGTGTGCAAGACGTATGAGACATGCGAAATTCAATCAGACTTCAAGAAGAATATACTGTTTCCAATTCCAAAGAAAGCAGTTGCTGACAGATGCGGAAATTACCAAACTACCAGTTCAATAAATCATGGTCGCAAGATACTAACACGAATTCTTAATATAAGAATGGAAGAAAATAGATGCTGACTTCACGGAAGGTCAGTTTGGTTTCTGGAGAAATGTAAGAACACGCGAGGCAATACTGAGCCTAATACTAATCTGAGAGGCCGGCCGCTGTGGCCGAGCGGTTCTAGGCGCTTCAGTCCGGAACCGCGCTGTTGCTACGGCCGCAGGTTCGTATCCTGCCTCGGTCATGGATGTGTGTGCCGTCCTTAGGTTAGTTAGGTTTAAACAGTTCTAAGTCCAGGGCACTGATGACCTCAGATGTTAAGTGTCATAGTGCTTAGAGCCATTTCAACCAGTTTGAACTTATCTTAGAAGGCAGATTAAGGAAAGGCAAACCTACATTCATAGCATTTGTACACTTTGAGAAATCTTTTGGCAATGTTGACTGGAATACTGTCTATGAAATTCTGAAAGTAGCGGAATAAAATACAGGAAGCGAAGGGCTGTGTACTACGTGTGCAGAAATCACATGGCGGTTACAGGAGTCGAGGAGCATGGAAGGGAATGGTTCAAATGGCTCTGAGCACTATGGGACTCAACTGCTGTGGTCATCAGTCCCCTAGAACTTAGAACTAATTAAACCTAACTAACCTAAGGACATTACACACATCCATGCCCGAGGCAGGATTCGAACCTGCGACCGTAGCAGCAGCGCGGCTCCGGACTGGAGCGCCTAGAACCGCACGACCACCGCGGCCGGCATGGAAGGGAAGCAGTGGTTGAGAAGGGAGTGACACAGGTTTGTAGCCTATCTCTTATGATACCCAATCCGTATATTGAACAAGCGGTAAAGGAAAGCAAAGAAAAAATTTAAAGCAGAAATTAAAAGTTTAGGGAGAAGAAATAAAAACTTTGAGGTATGCTGATGAGATTGTAGATTTGTCAGAGAAGACAAGGAATTGTGAAGAGCAATTGAGCAGAATGGACAGGATCTTGAAAGCAGGATATAAAATTAACATCAACAAAAGGAAAGGGAACAAGATGGAATGTAGTCGGTGTAAAGCAGTTGATGGTGAAGGAATTAGATTACGAAACAAGGCACTTAAAGTAGTAGAAGAGTGTCGCTATTCGGGCAGTAAAATAACTGATGATGGCAGAAGTGCAGAGGATATAAAATGTAGACTGGCAACGGCAGGAAAAGCATTTCTGAAGAAGAGAAATTTGTTAACATCTAATCTATGTTTAAGTGTTAGAAGGTCTTTTCGGAAGGTATATGTCTCGAGCGTAGCCTTGTATGGGAGTGAAACATGGTCGATGAACAGTTTAGACAAACAGATAATAGAAAGGTTTCAAAATGTGATGCTACAGAAGAATGTTGAAAACTGGATGGGTAGATCAGGCAACCAATGAGGAGGTACTGAACAGAATTGAGAAGACAAGAAATTTGTGCTACAAGTCGACGAAAGAAAGGGGATCATGCAGCTAATGAGGAGGTACTGAACAGAATTGAGAAGACAAGAAATTTGTGCTACAACTTGACGAAAGGAAGGAGTCAGTTGATAGGACAAATTCTGGTATGTCAAGGTTCAAATGGTTCAAATGGCTCTAAGCACGATGGGACTTAACATCTGAGGTCATCAGTCCCCTAGACTTAGAACTACTTAAACCTAACTAACCTAAGCACATCACACACATGCCCAGTACTGGATGAAATGTGCGTGATAAAATCGGTAGATGGAGACTAAGAGATGAATACAGTAAGCAGATACAGAAGGATTTAGATTATAGTAGATATTCGCAGATGATGAGTCTTGCACAGAATGAGGTATCACGGAGAGTTGACTCACACCAGTCTTCAGAGTGACGACCACAAAACAACGGTCAATGTTGCATGTGAATTTCATCTACATCTACATCTACATCCATACTCCGCAAGCCACCTGACGGTGTGTGGCGGAGGGTACCTTGAGTACCTCTATCGGTTCTTCCTTCTATTCCAGTCTCGTATTGTTCGTGGAAAGAAGGATTGTCGGTATGCTTCTGTGTGGGCTCTAATCTCTCTGATTTTATCCACATGGTCTCTTCGCGAGATATACGTAGGACGGAGAAATATACTGCTTGAGTGTTCGGTGAAGGTATGTTCTCGAAACTTCAACAAAAGCCCGTACCAAGCTACTGAGAGTCTCTCCTGCAGAGTTTTCCACTGGAGTTTATCTGTCATCTCCGTAACAATTTCGCGGTTACTAAATGATCCTGTAACGAAGCGCGCTGCTCTCCGTTGGATCTTCTCTATCTCTTCTATCAACCCTATCTGGTACGGATCCCACACTGCTGAGCAATATTCAAGCAGTGGGCGAACAAGCGTACTGTAACCTACTTCCTTTGTTTTCGGATTGCATTTCCTTAGGATTCTTCCAATGAATCTCAGTCTGGCATCTGCTTTACCGACGATCATTCCATTTTAAATCGCTCCTAATGCGTACTCCCAGATAATTTATGGAATTAACTGCTTCCAGTTGCTGACCTGCTATTTTGTAGCTAAATGATAGGGGATCTTTCTTTCTATGTATTCGCAGCACATTACACTTGTCTACATTGAGATTCAATTGCCATTCCCATCATCATGCGTCAATTCGCTGCAGATCCTCCTGCATTTCAGTACAATTTTCCATTGTTACAACCTCTCGATATACCATATCATCGTCCGCAAAAAGCCTCAGTGAACTTCCGATGTCATCCACAAGGTCATTTATGTATATTGTGAATAGCAACGGTCCTACGACACTCTCCTGCGGCACACCTGAAATCACTCTTACTTCGGAAGACTTCTCTCCACTGAGAATGAAGGTGTATAATAGATGTAATGTCATTAGACAGAAAATGTTTGCTGATCAACTGATGAATGAATCAGTTGGAGAAGTTGGAAATGTACGGGAGAGAAGCTAAAAAGACAAACAGGTGGAATCAGACGCGGGGAAGCTTCGTACCTGCTGCGTTTCTTTTGTATTCTTTCGGGTCTCTCAGCAAGTACTCCATTCGTCCCTTTCAGCTGCAAGTGCCGGCCTCTTAGTAACGGAGGCCCGCCCAGTCGCTGGGCGACTTCATTAGCTGCCGCCGGCGAGAGCGGAGCCTTGTCACAGCCGAGCCGCCGGGGCTGGTGAAGAAGCGGTCGGCGACAGGAGGTGCCCTCCCCACAGCGCCGAGATAAGGCCGCCACCCACGCGCCCGCCGAGCCGGTGTTATTCCGCGAGCAGAGCGCGGCCCGCCGTGAATCACGCAGATAAGCCGCGGACCACACGCAGGCGCTGCGGCCGGCGCGGACGCGCTCCGACTAGGGAGCGCCGCGCGGCGGCGCAGCCGCGCTGAATACCGGATGAGGGCTAATGCGGCGGCCGACGGACAGGTAATGGCCGCGCCGCGCACCTGAAATACAGGCCGCGGGTCACGGCGACAGTAAACAACCGGGCTTTTAGCGCTCCACTACTAGCCTCCATTCTTCCCGCACCTTTCGGAACTTTCGATGTGGCCCCGTGTGCCATCAAAATGAGGTTTGATCGTCGTTGAAGGGCATAAAAACCCAGCAGAAAGAAGCTACAGCTCTCTAGGGGCAAAATCACGTCGTCTGCGATGCGGTCAGAGGCACAAGTTTTAATGATTCAAGTATCGTCCCCATGTCATGGAAAGTTATCAGATGATGAAAACGACTTGCAAAATGATTTCGATAAGATATCTGTACGGTGCGAAAAGTGGAAATTGACCATGAATAATGAAAAGTGTGAAGTTGTTCACATGAGTACTAATAGGAATCAGCTAAATTTCGATTACGCGATACGACACACAAATGTGAGGGCTGTAAATACTTAGAGATTACAATTACAAATAACTTAAATTGGATCGATCACATAGATAGTATTATGGATAGAGCGAACCAAAACTGCGATTCATTGACAGAACACTTTGAAGGTGCGGCCGACCCGAGTGGCCGAGCGGTTCTAGGCGCTACAGTCTGGAGCCGCGCGACCGCTATGGTCGCAAGTTCGAATCCTGACTCGGGTATGGATGTGTGTGATGTCCTTAGGTTAGTTTTAAGTAGTTCTCAGTTGTAGGGGATGATGACCTCAGAAGTTAATCCCATAGTGCTCAGAGCCATTTGAACCATTTTAACTTCGAAAGAGACTGCTTACACCACGCTTGTCCGCCCTAGTCTGGTGTATTGCTGTGCAGTGTGGGACCCGCATCAGGTGGGACTGACGGATGACATCGAAAATGTACAAAGAAGGGCAGCTCGTTTTGTATTATCGCGAAATAGGGGAGATAGTGTCACAGACATGATATGTGAATTGGATTGGCAATCATTAAAACAAAGGCGTTTTTCGTTGCGACGGGACCTTCTCACGAAATTTCAATCACCAGGTTTCTCCCCCGATTGCGAAAACATTCTGTTGCTACCGAGGGAGAAATGATCATCACGATAAAATAAGAGAAATCTGGGCTTGCACAGAAATATTTAAGTGCTCGTTTTTCCAGCGTGCCGTTCGAGAGTGAAACGGTAGAGAGACAGCTTGAAGGTGATTCATTGAACCCTCTGCTAGGCACTTTATTGTCAATAGCAATCACGTAGGTGTCGATGTAGATGTCTAATACCGCCCACAGGTCTAGGCAATACCCATATTCGAGGCCTGCTCCGAAATTTAAGGTCAGATGGATCTCGAAATGGAAACCACATTGAAAACCCGATGAAGCTTCACATAGATGTGTTGGACAGTGTCTCTAGTATGACCATCGATCGCATCACGTCGCTGTTTTCAATTCTGATCGCACAGTGAGCCCGTAAAGAAGCCTAGAAAACGGTGTGTCCCGCCTACTATGAGTGCCTGTGAGAGATTTCGCCTGATTTCATGTAGCCCACACAATGTAGGTGTCATGCATTTCCTCCTTCATAACAATCCTCAGCCGCACACTGCAGGGGCAATGAGGTGGCTCCTCCAGCGTTGTCGATGGGAAGTGTTTCATCACCCACCATACAGGCCAGATGTGGCTCCCTCAGAGTTCCGTCTGTGCTCACATGAACTGCTGGATTTGAAGACAACATTTTCGCACAGACAACAAGCTGCAGATCAACGTAGCGAATTGGTAGCAACCACAGGTGGCTGCCTTCTGTGACGAGGTTATTGGAAAGGTGGTAGAATGCTACGACAAAAGTCTCAATAAGAGCGGCGACTGTATAGAAAAGTGGTTGGAAGGTGTAGCTAACTCGTGCAAATGAAACATTTTTGAGTTTCGCTGCCGGCCGGAGTGGCCGAGCGGTTCTAGGCGCTACAGTCTGCAACCGCGCGACCACTACGGTCGCAGGTTCGAATCCTGCCTCGGGCATGGATGTGTGTGATGTCCTTAGGTTAGTTAGGTTTAAGTAGTTCTAAGTTCTAGGGGACTGATGACCTGAGAAGTTAAGTCCCATGGTGCTCAGAGCCATTTTGAGTTTCGCTGTGATTTCCAATTCGCGACCCATATGACCTTCCTTTTCGAACAGACCTCGTACATTTCATATTAACTGTTAAACTTCGTGTTCTGGAGTTAAACTACACACGACAGTAGGAGAGAGCTTTACACTGAGGTGACAAAAGCCATAGGATACTTCATAATATCTGTCGGATCTCCTTTTGCCCGGCATAGTGCAGCAACTCTACGTGGCATGGATCCAAAAAGTCGTTGGAGGCCTCCTGCAGAAATACTGAGACATCTGCCTCTCTAAAAGTCCATAATTGTGAAAGTTTTGCCGGTCCAAGGTTTTGTGCACGAAGTGAACTTTCGGTTACGTCCCATAAAAGTTCTATGGGACTCGTGTCGTTAGCAAAGGCACTCGAGTCGGCCGTCGGCTGCCATAGCCCACTGTCCTAACGGATACGTTCCTCGTACGTCCCACATTCAATTCTCCGGTTATTTCACGCAGTGCTGCTCGTCTGTTAGCACTGACAACTCTACGCAAACGCCGCTGCTCTCGGGTGTTAAGTGAAGGCCGTCGGCCACTGCGTTGTCTTTGGCGAGAGGTAATGCCAGATATTTGGTATTCTCGGCACACGCTTCACACTGTGGAGCTCGGAATATTGAGTTTCCAACTACCATTCCCTGTTCAAAGTCTGTTAATTCCCTTCGTGCGGCCACAGTTACGTCGGAATGCGTTTCGTAGAAATCACCTTAGTACAAATGACAGCTCCGCCAATGTACTGTCCTTTAAGCCTCGTCTATGCGACACTGCCGCCATCTCTGTATGTGCATATCGCTATCCCGTGATTTTTATCATATCATTGTGTATCACACGGGCAACACAGTAACTGAGTTGAAAGCCATCTACTTTTTAATAAAATCATTTTGGTTATTGCGCCGTGTAGCCCTTTCACAACCTATGGTATACACTTCAGTAAACAGTCATTCTTTTTACCTAAGCTACCGATAAGGTATCGATTCCGAAGAAAATAAATCGAAGTGACGTAGAAATTCTTCAGCTAATGATTAAATATAACTAATGGATGCACTGCCTAATAACGAATGAATGCAAATGTATATCATTACAAATGTTAATTTTGCAAAAATACTCGAATATGCCATAATGAAAAACTAGTTTCATGAAATTTTATTCATACAGAGAAATAAGACGATCGCCATTTCTAAAGCTAACAACTTCAACTCATGAGATTTGATCGAACTGAACTCTATGTAACAATTAGTAATGTGCGTCTGGGTATAACAGACATTACTCACGTGAGAGCTATTTTGCATAGGAAAGTGATCAAAAAAGTAGTTACTCAAATTAAAGTAGATATTCAGAAATCTAGAATTCCTTAAAAAAATTTATAGGAAATATCAAAACTGAATGAATTATTGTACCACGTGCCGCAATATTACGTATGGTAACCTCACGTGTTAATCCCTTCCAAACATTTATAATTCACTCTCAAGTGTGTAACAGTTGAATGTAAACCGCTCTAAACAACAACAAACTACCATAGAAACTCTCAAAATACACTCCTGGAAATTGAAATAAGAACACCGTGAATTCATTGTCCCAGGAAGGGGAAACTTTATTGACACATTCCTGGGGTCAGATACATCACATGATCACACTGACAGAACCACAGGCACATAGACACAGGCAACAGAGCATGCACAATGTCGGCACTAGTACAGTGTATATCCACGTTTCGCAGCAATGCAGGCTGCTATTCTCCCATGGAGACGATCGTAGAGATGCTGGATGTAGTCCTGTGGAACGGCTTGCCATGCCATTTCCACCTGGCGCCTCAGTTGGACCAGCGTTCGTGCTGGACGTGCAGACCGCGTGAGACGACGCTTCATCCAGTCCCAAACATGCTCAATGGGGGACAGATCCGGAGATCTTGCTGGCCAGGGTAGTTGACTTACACCTTCTAGAGCACGTTGGGTGGCACGGGATACATGCGGACGTGCATTGTCCTGTTGGAACAGCAAGTTCCCTTGCCGGTCTAGGAATGGTAGAACGATGGGTTCGATGACGGTTTGGATGTACCGTGCACTATTCAGTGTCCCCTCGACGATCACCAGTGGTGTACGGCCAGTGTAGGAGATCGCTCCCCACACCATGATGCCGGGTGTTGGCCCTGTGTGCCTCGGTCGTATGCAGTCCTGATTGTGGCGCTCACCTGCACGGCGCCAAACACGCATACGACCATCATTGGCACCAAGGCAGAAGCGCAACTGCACATACGGTTCACGTCCACGCTGTCGCGGCATGCTACCAGTGTTAAAGACTGCGATGGAGCTCCGTATGCCACGGCAAACTGGCTGACACTAACGGCGGCGGTGCACAAATGCTGCGCAGCTAGCGCCATTCGACGGCCAACACCGCGGTTCCTGGTGTGTCCGCTGTGCCGTGCGTGTGATCATTGCTTGTACAGCCCTCTCGCAGTGTCCGGAGCAAGTATGGTGGGTCTGACACACCGGTGTCAATGTGTTCTTTTTTCCATTTCCAGGAGTGTATTTCACACAAGAGAACGACACTTAGACTAAGTTAACCAAAACACGTATAGTGGTAAGTGTACTTGATTTGCCACATTCAGTACCTTTCAGTAGGCATTACAAAAATTATTTTCAAGGAATTAATTGTGAATGTTATAGTTCACAATGAATGACTTTGATTAATTATCAGGATACGACTTTTCAATTCAAGAAGAATTTTGGCTATACCGTCTGGTAAAGTTACTTTCTTTTGCTGTATTCTTCCGTTCATGATGTGATTTTTGAAACGTACGATAATGGAATACGGTTTCTATTTATGGTGACGATGAATTGGCTTAATGACAACTATTAAATTTTGTATATGGTTCACACAAGTAGAATATTTCCCCACAAATCTAAGACACTGGCAAACCGTTTACAAAACTGGATGTCAAAATAGTTCAGTCTTACTTTTTGCGAAGTGGTGGCGAGACGAACTGAGGTGGTGTCTACAATTATAATTATCGTGACCCATTTTCCGGTTGTAAATATTACTAATGTGTGCTTCAGCCAAACAGTATTCTTCTTTTGAAATCCTCTTGAAGCCTTCTTATAATCCATCAATACACTATGGTACATTGCTTTGCCTCACACAGAAACAAGGCAATGCTGCACGCATAGCCAGTGTACCAGAACCACACACACTCTTGAATTGTCTGTCACCATAGCTAAATCACATCCATTTCTTCTGCACACTGTGTTGCTACTCTGCACGCGTATTCGAAAAGAGTCTCTTTTACCATTCAGACAATATCGTAGACTTTATACAAAACTTTATCCCTGACACTGCCAGTGTATCTATTAGCCTACATAAAAGTTACAAAAAATTAGTTTTTAATCGTTTATTACAAAGCAATGGGAGGAAGGTTACATTCATGAAAAGCAATAAGAATTCTGTAATTCAAATGCTATGTGCTATTACATACTGACCTACTGTGCTGTAGTGTTACAGCCGCGTCTTTTTGAAACAAAAATTACTTTTAAAACTGACGTTTCGGTAGTCTTCACAGCGGTTCTCAGTAAGATGGATAAACTGCTGCTTCCTGGGAATGATCTTCCCTAAACAATGACCTAAATAATATCTTCCCTAAATAATTCGTTGGACACGTGGTCCAGAGGAAGCATCTTTGATTACTAATCAAAACGTCCTCGGCCCCGGGTTAGTATTTAAGAGAGCTTTGGGGGACTTAAGAACAAGTAAGACAGAAGGGATAGATAACATTCCATTAGAATTTCTTAAGTCATCGGTGGAAGTGGCAAAAAATCGGATATTCATCTTAGTGTGTAGAATGTATGAGTCTGGCGACATACCATGTGACATTCGGAAAAATATTATCCACAGAATTCCGAAGACTGCAAGAGCTGACAGGTGTGAGAATTATCGCACAATCATCTGAACAGTTCATTCATCCAGGTTGATGACAAGAATAATATACAGAAGAAAGGAAAAGAAAATTGAAGATGTGTTAGATGACGATCGGTTTGGCTTTAGGAAGAGTAAAGACACCGGAGAGGCAATTCTGACGTCGCGGTTGCTAATGGAGGCAAGACTAAAGAAAAATCAAGACACATTCATAGAATTTGTCGACGTGGAAAAAGCGTTAGACAGTGTAAAATGTCGCAAGATGTTCGAATTTCTAAGAAAAATAGAGGGAAAATTATACGGAGAGACGGATAATATACAATTTGTACGAGAGCGAAGAGGAAATAACAAGAGCGGACAACCAAGAACCAAGTGCTCGTATTAAAAAGGGTGTGGGACAAGGAAGTAGTCTTTGCCCCTACTGTTCAGTCTGCACATCGAAGAAGCAATGACGGAAATAAAAGAAAGGTTCAGGAATGGAATTAAAATTCAAGGTGAAACGATATCAATAATACGATTCGCTGATAATATTGCTGTCCTGAGTCAAAGTGAAGAAGAATTACATGATCTGCTGAATGGGATGAACAGTCTAATGAGTACATAATATGGACTGAGAAAGACTGGAGTAACGATAAACTAATAGAAATGAGAACAGCGAGAAACTTAACATCAGGATCGGTGGTCACGAACCAGATGAAGTTAAAGAATTCTGCTACCTAGGCAGCAAAATAAGCAATGATGGACGGAGCAAGGAAGACATCAAAAGCTGACTAGCATTGGCAAAGAGGGCATTCTTGTCCAAGAGAAGTCTGCTGGTATCAAACGCAAGCCTTAATTTAAGAAATTTCTGAGAAAGTACGTTTGGAGCACAGCATTGTATGGTGGTAAAATATGGACTGTGGGAAAACAAGGACAGAAGAGAATCCAAGCATTTAAGATGTGTTGCTACATACAGATGTTGAAAATTAGGTGGACAGATAGGGTGTGGAATGAGGAGGTTCTGCGCTGAACCGGAGAGGAAAAGAATATGTGGAAAACAGTAACAAGGAGAAGTGATGGGATGACAGGACATCTGTTAAGACATCAGGGAATGACTTCCAAGGTACTAGAGGGAGCTGTAGAGGGCAAAAACTGTAGAGGAAGACAGAGTTTGGAATATATCCAGCAAATAGTTGAGGACGTAGGTTGCAAGTGCTACTTTGAGGTGAAGAGGTTGGCACCTATCTATAACTTTCATCAGGTGCACCATATACAGCTGAAGCCACTCATTGACGAGGTCATGCAGAACCACCAAATTTCGAGGATGCTGCCTGCTAGATTTTACTCGCTGCTCCAAGCAGTTACAGACATATTCTACTAGTTTAAGATCGGGTGATTAAACGGGTCAACTGAGGTGCGATAGGATGCCTGAGTGTCCATCAAACCAGGAGGGTATGTATCCAGTCCTGAGAAAAATCTGGTGTCGTCTTAGAGACTGGGAGTGTCTATAGCATACTTGTTATGAAGGTGTCGATGAATGGACAACATTTCGTTACCAGGATTGTTGAAATAAACATTCTGGTTCAGGTTCATGGTATACTCGATCAGTGAGACCAAGATAGGATACGAAAAAACAGCAACAATACAATTGCAGTAGCACCTCCGGCTTTAAATCTACGTACTGTAGATGAAGTGTCAGGTTCGACCTAAGGTGCACGCGACGCCTTGCGTCATTCGGCAAAAGGCAGACTGCTACTCGTTGGATTACACTAAAGGTCTCTAACTACAAAATGTCTGGTTCCTGTGCTTTTTGTCCCCGTGGAGACTTCGAGGTTTACACTGGTGAGCCGAAACATTAACACCACCGCCCTTCGCGACGTCGAATGCCGCCTGGTGGCGTTTCGGGCACATGACGTGGTAACAAAAGTGTGGAAGTGGAGCGGACATGGACATGAGATCACCCTACCAAAGATATGTGCTTCGAATTGGGGAATCCACTGAGATAAGCTACTTTGACAAAGGGTGATTATTATTACGCAGAGTCTGTGAACGGTTTTCTCGAAAATAACAAGTTGATCGAATGTTCACGTGCTAGCGTCGTGAGAATCTATGGAACGAGGTAGGAGGTGAGTGAAACTACCACTAGGCACTAAATGGTTGGAAGTCCACGACTCTTCACATAACGTGAGGTTCGAAGGTTTGCCTGCTCTGTAAGTAGGATATGATGATCTGTGGCATCTCCGCTGAAACAGCACAATGCTGGTGCTCACACCAGTGTTTCGGAGCACACAGTTTATCGTACATTGCTGAGCTTGGAGCTTCGCAGCAGACGATCCCTACGTGTTCACATCTTGACACAACTAAATCGTCAGTTACGAAGCAGTGGGCACAGGACCATAGGGATTCGACTGTCGATCAATGGAAATGTGTCGGCTCTTCGAGTGAATAACATTTTTGCTACACTAGATCGATGGTCAACGCTACAAACGCCAACATGGAGGTGAACGGCGGCTCGAGATGTGCAGAACGCCATGGTGGGAGCAGTGCTATGCTATAGGAGACATTCTCCTACCTATGGATGGGACCTGTGTTGGTAACCGAAGACACAACAATTGCGAACCACCTTCATGCTTGATGTCTTCCCTGACGGTGATGTCATATTTCAGTAGCATAACTGTCCGTTTCTTGGAGCCAGAGCAGTACTACAGTGGCTTGAGAAGCATCATAGTGAATTCACGTTGATGTCTCGTTCAACAGGTTCGCTTGATGTAAATCATACGGAACCCATCTGGGTCGCTATCGAGCGCCATCATCGCGTACGCAAAACAGCGACCAGTTATTTACGCGAATTACGTGATCTTTGCGTAAACATCGAATGCCACTTACCTCCACAAACCTACCAGCAGACTGTCGAATCCCTGATACGCACAATCAGTGAGGTGTTTTGTTCCAGAGACCGATAAACAAGCTATGAAGCAGGTGGTCATAATTTTTGGTTCATCAATGTATAAGCGGTTGTGATGATGGCCTTTTACGGGTAATCTACTACAAATTTTCCTTATATGTAGTTCCCTTCACGCTGTATTTTTGTAAACAGGTTTGTGATAGACCTTCATTCAGCGGAGAGCTGTAGAGGCCGAACAGCGATTACTATCAGGTCTGAACCAATGCAATGCGTCACAATCTCCAGTGCCTGTCTCTATGCCGCGTTACACGTTGGACAGTCGATGTTGCTACATTATCAAATCCGGTAACTTGATTCATGGTGTATGCATGGGTACACCCAGTCACAACAGTTCCTTTCTGCCGTTCTGTTACGCGTCTACGCTAACCCTAATGCGTTGAACCATAGAGTGACTGGTGCTTACACAATTCCACTGCTATAACTTAAGTCAGCGATGGAGGGTTATAAGACTTCCTGACACCAGTTCCACATCGTCTACAGTGTTCCAGAGTGACCTGTGTGCTCTTTCAAGGACGTGCCTAATATATTGTCTGATGAGTTTGCATCGTTGGCGCGATAAGTGCCTTGGTGCGACAGAGCTATGTGATGGTAAGTTTATCTCTGGTTGTCGCTTCCAACGTAAATCTAAATGCTTGGCTAGTTGTGTATTCGTGTCGGGGGTTAGCAGCGCATCGAGCGAAGTCGAGGACTGTTTTCGATTGACAAACATTGCATAGAATGCTAATGTCTGGTATATACAATGTTTCTTATTGCCTTCTAACCTTCATACAGCCGTGTACAAAATAACTTGTTTCAAATTCCATGTTTTCAGTGATTGTACCAAGTCGAACTGTTTACCTGGTATCGCAAACCAACACGCGCTCGATATCGGCTACCTTATTGCCTGGCAGAAAAAGTGTAACATGCAGGAGGTATGGTAGGATGTCAATGTAACGTTGTGCATGTTCACAACATCGACAGTATGTAAATGATTACTGGAGCAGCAATTCTTTGTGGGAGGTAGAACGGCCGTCCGTTAGCGTTAGTGAAGATCTAGTTACAGTTATTACCAGGCCCGATAGACTATAAAATGGGCATGAACAGCGTCAGATAATGAGTGATCACTGTGAGGGACAGGTAGGTGACTCATACCCGTGTGAGATAGTGTTATCAAGACCTGACGGAGATTTGAGGGGGCTCATTGAGGATCTATATTTGGCCGTCTGGTCGAATAGTGCAATATCCAAATTTGAGGTTCATTCGGATGACACAGCGGCGCGATGATGGACTGCATGTTAACGTGGGGGCGAATGTAGACGTCGTCAAGGTTCAAACCCACAAGAGAGGGTCGCCTTATTGTGTTGCAGTTACACCGCAACATCTGCGCCAGCCATCTGAGAACATTCTGTGCCATTCTGCACCACTGGTCATGGAATAGCAGCAGCTGGACTAAGGAATTACCGTCCTAGCCATAGGCTGTTATTCATACAACTGTGGTGGTCAATTCACCCTAATCAGCCAATTGCTGTTGAGCGGGAGGGTCGGGCCACATAAGCAACATTCACAGTTTATAACAACAGCACGTTTATTAAGTTTTTCTTTGGTAAAATAAAATTTTATATTTAAAATTTTTGTGATAAGGTAAGTTAGCAAAAAATCCTTAGAAGCACGGGCAACCGCCCTGTTCAAACAACAACATTAATCTTTAAACAAGCATTAAGTGACTCGTAAGTTAATTAAATTCTGTACACAGTAAAGCTCCCAAAAGGAGACTACAATAATGAGATAAACTTTAACCAATAATGGATATCACAATTTTTTCTACACAAAATAAAATACAAACAGATACGCCCCTTCGTGACACATTTTCAAAACAGGTTCAAGTAGCAGAAGGGGGGCCCATTGGACCCAGACCAGAGGCGGTCAGACCCAGAACCCACAGCGGGCGGGCGAGCTGGACAGGGTGCCGCACACAGTACACTATAACACATTGAAAAAAAGGTCTTAGAGCCCGTGCTACTATACAATTTCAGAGAAAAGGGGGGGGGGGGACAAAACGGTAAACGGCAAACATTAATTCCTCAAACGTAAAATAACTACGATGTATAAAATGATAGCCTATTTCACGAACATAGAAATAAAATAATTAAGGGTGCATCAATAACGAATGCCCTTGACGTAACCTTAAAGGACGAGGGCGAATAGCATATACCAAGTCAGCTTAGAAATTTAAACTACACTAGTAGGTTAACATATGATCACTGAAACTGGGGAGCTCATTTAAATTACGCCTTAACAGGATACTGATAAACTTAAACAGTCAAGTAAGACTACCATTTCACTGTTTAAGAGTCAACAAGTAATGCAATTAGATAACACAGAACGTACAGGTTTAATGTTAAGTCTGTGCTTTGAACCAACTATAACAACATCCACACAGCTCACTGTACCAGGAAAAATATTACAGTTTCACCATACTGGCTTATGCCGTCCGCCACTGCGAACAGCAATAGTACCAATTAATACAACTCGCTTGCTAAGACTGTAACACATCACAAAATCCAGATAGACCAAATCTTTTATGAAATCCTTTACAGATCCAAATCAGGGCCACACGACTCGATTCGGGTAATGTGGCCGAGTCCAGTTTCCACACTACAAGCCAGGTTCGGTCTTGCAAACGTGTCAAACACACCACAAACTCTGCGTCGTGTCCCGGCCTGCTCAACCACGCTCGCCCCCGATTCTCACGCACCGCGCGGCTCTCCGGCTGTCCCTCTCTAGCGCCACACTCCTGTCGCGGCCAAAAGCCACCTCAAACGGCCGAGCCCAAAGATCACGCCATGCCGACCCGATCGATCAGTCGATACGAGCCGGCAGGGCTCAACAACAAAGCTAACGGCTATATTTGGAGTGGAGCCATCGGCGGAAAGCATGGGCTGCTGGCGAATGGCGTCGCATTGTGTGCAGCAGTGAACGCAGTACTACACTGGATGATGTGCATACTTATATTTCACTTTCTCAATCGTTTATATCGTTTTTATGACTTTAATATTGTTTCATTAATTTACTTCGGTGAAGCAAGCTTCTACGATGCCTAAAGGAAAGAATAAAAGACAGATATGGTCCAAATAAGATCTACAGGCTGCATCTCGGGTTGCCAGTAGTGAAGAAAGGGGGCTGCTGAAACTTCACAAAATATTTGTAGTATCAGGGTCATCCATTTGAGACGGCATTACAAAAACTAAAAAGGTGTTGAAGTACGATGTGGAACGAAAAAAGCTCGGGAAATGAAAAACTATGCTGACAATAGGTTTGCGAACAGAGTTAATTTCTGGACTGAGATTGAAGAGAATTTCTTTGACATTATTCCAAGTGAATGATCCCGTCCATTCTCAAATCCCCTTCCATCATAATTCTTCCTAGAAAGAAAAATTACGCTAAC
Organism: Schistocerca americana; assembly: GCF_021461395.2. Taxonomy (NCBI): domain Eukaryota; kingdom Metazoa; phylum Arthropoda; class Insecta; order Orthoptera; family Acrididae; genus Schistocerca; species Schistocerca americana. The sequence goes on along the minus strand of NC_060120.1, from coordinate 321,468,750 downwards.
CTAACAAAACAAGCCTCTCCTCGTTCCATTGTAGGGTTCCATGAATCAAGGTGGATCCGAACCGATATATTCTGTCAGCAGACGAAACGTTTTGCTTTTGAAGTGAAACTTCAGCTGAATATTTAATAACTTTGGTTTTAGATGGCCATTATTCATATATAAGAGACCTATTGCCGGAAAAAATTCGTAATATAGGTCTGCTTGCCACTCAAGAGTACTCCAGACTGTAGGATCTTGATTAATAATTTAGTCTGGTAGGCCATATTAGAAACAAGCATACGCAGAATTACGATTAGATTTTCGAAACTTCACGTTTTCGAACTTTTTACACTCGGCTCAATAAATTCACAACGGAATGGGTTAGCAGAGGTATTTCTCGAGCTTTATCTGTCATCACAATAGGTAAAAATAAAAAAAATAATAATTACAGTAGACGATATTTGGAACTCGGACCTTATGAACCTTGGAGACAAGACCCTATTTCGCCAAGCAACTCTTGTCTGTTTCGGAGGCAGGCTGGATAGTTTGAAGTATATAGTGGGTTGCAATCTAATTTGAATCACATTAGTGTGGGGTAACTTAACACAAATTAGAGAAAAGAGCGACCATACACTTCTAAGAAACATTAGTGACTCACATTATTATTATTGCTTAATATCAACTAGTTCGTCCGCCTTTTTAACAAGCATAGTAGCTATAAAAGTTGGAAACGACTCGGGTTGTCCCATACCTGTCCTGTTCCCCGTGCCTGCGAAGAGCCACACAATTGTTGAATAATTTTTACCGAAAGATTCATATAGCTAACACAACAATCAAGTTGATCCCATGAGGCGTTTAATTCTATCAACATTCGGCTAATTTGGTTGTCAAGGAACTACTTGCAAGTCTTGGCCGTGTTCTTCCAACCGTCTGTGAACGGAAGGACTTCATGCCAGAAGATGTATTGGTTCAAAAAATGGTTCAAATGGCTCTGAGCACTATGGGACTTAACATCTATTGTCATCAGTCCCCTACAACTTAGAACTACTTAAACCTAACTAAGGACATCACACACATCCATGCCCGAGGCAGGATTCGAACCTGCGACCGTTGCGGTCACGCGGTTCCAGACTGAAACGCCTGGAACCGCACGGCCACACCGGCCGGCCAGATGTATTGGTAACGTGATGATCAAAACCATAATGCATGTTGAATATTAGTCCTAGAGAATACCACAATAAAATTTCCCACTTGAAAACGCTACCTCCTATTTGTGATCGTCAAGGCGTGGATGCAAAAAGTCAAACGGCATACGTTACAGGAAAAACGACGCAAACAAGACGTCTACTGATCACCAGTTGATGGCTTTTTAGTTTCACTTCTGTCGAAAAATATTTTGTCTCTCTGTCGCTGCAGCATCTAGATCTACATTTGTAACGCTAAAGTCCCTGTAGTGTGTGTGTGTGTGTGTGTGTGTGTGTGTGTGTGTGTGTGTGTGCATAGCCCAGGACACATTTATTGACTCGACTTTCTTGCATCGCCTTCTGTTGGAGTTAGTCCAGAATTTTGTAATACTCTCGGGATGAATAAACAAAAGGTACCAGAAAATCAATTCAGACGTTATTCTTAGTAACGGAAAGCAGTGGGACACATAAGATGCTTGGTATTAGTGAAATCCCAGTTCGGTTTTACACAGAGTGCTCTTTGGCATTGGCCCCTTACTTAGCTTGCCTTTATCGCGAATTTGTAGCCCAGGCGAAGCGACTGGAAAAAGGGCAAATGACTCCTGTGTATAACAAAGATAAATGAACGGATCCACAAAATTAAAAAGTTTGCTGCATATTTCTTGAGCACTTCCTCAGGTAGAATATAATAAATTTATGTCCAGAAATAACCATGAATTTAGAAAGAATCAGCCGTACGAAACATGAATGAAAGGCAACAGGCAGATACCAACTTATTAGATTGCCAGAAAACGATTGACATGGTGTCCCACTGCAGAGTGTTCAAGAAGGTTCGAGGATACGGAATAGGTTCCCAGACACATGAGTGACTCGAAGACTTCTTGAGTAATAGAATCCAGTACGTCGTCCTGACGGTTAGTGTTCATCAGAGACAAAAGTGTTATCTGGAGTGCCCCAGGGAAGTGTGAAAGGACTAGTCCTGATGAATAATCTGATGGACAGTGTGAGCAGCAAGTTGCAACTGTTTGCCGATGACGCTGTAGTGTATGGGAATTTGTTATTGTTTGATATTTGGAGGAAAGTGTCGTCGTTGCGCGACTGTAGGAGGATACAAGATGATTTAGGCAGCTTGCACTAAATGAAAAATATACGTAATGCACTGAGTAGGAAAAACAACCCAGTAATATTCAAATGAAATATTAATGGTGTGTAGCTTGACACGTTCACTTCGCTTAAATATCTAGGCGTGACGGTGATAAGTAATATGAAACGGAGCAAGCACTTAAAGGACAGTAGTAGGCGAGACAAATGGTAGACTTCGGTCAACTGGGAGAATTTGTGGGGTCTGCACCACACTCGAGCCCTTCCAATAACTCTTACCAATTGAAATCGGAATTCATCTGACAGGCCGCAGTTTTCTGGCCGTCTAGGGTCCAGTCGATATGGTCCACAGCCCAAGAGAGGCACTGCAGGCGATTTCTTGCTCTTAGCAAACGCACACGCGTTGATCGTCTGTTGCCATACCCTTTAACGATGGCTTTCTCACTGTCGTAACGCATAAGTTCGTCGTATGTTCCACATTGATTTCTGCGCTTATTCAACCAAGTGTTGCATGTCTGTTAACACTGACACCTTTACGTAAACGCCACTGATCTCGATAGTTAAGTGAAAGCCGTCGGTCACTACGCTGCCCACGGTAAGAGGTAACAACTGAGTTTTAATTTCTCGGCCCACTCTTGACACTGTTGATCCCAGAATATTGAATTCCCTAACGATTCCAGAATCGGAATGTCCCATGCAACTAGCTCCAACTACCATCCGCGTTCAAAGTCTCTTAATTCCCGTGGTGCGGCCATATTCACGTCAGAAATCTTTTCATATAATTCACCTGAATACAAATGACAGCTCTGCCAATGCACTGTCTCTTTTTTTAATACCTTGTGAACACGATACTACCGCCGTGTTTATATATGCATATCGCTATCCCATGACTTCTGTCACCTCAGTGAAATAAGAGTGTAAGGCATGGTTTTATCTTATCACCACTATTGATCAACTTGTAGCACGAAGAAGCAGTCTAGGAAGTAAATTAATTTTGGTGGAGGGATAATAGTGCAAGGGAAGGGAGAGTACAATGATGTGGATTGCAGATAGCACTGCTGTTCTCGTCCGACTTGAAAAAATCTTAGACCCTTTGAAGAAAAAGAACAACATACATTGCACGAAATGCAGCTTAAGAATAAAATGAGAAAATACACTAGCAGTGAATAGTAGCAGTAAGGACATCAGCACCTTGCTTAAAACCACAAATGAAAACGAGACATTTGCGGAACAGGCGAAAGAATTCTCCTCTCTAGGAAGCGAGATTATTTCTACATCTACATCTGCATACATACTCCACAGTCCACCATACGGTGCGTGACGGAGGGTACCTCGTACCACAACTAGCATCCTCTCTCCCTGTTCCACTCCCAAACAGAACGAGGGAAAAATGACTGGCTACATGCCTTTGTACGAGCCCTAATCTCTCTTATCTTATCTTATCTTTGTGGTCTTCCCGCGAAATGTAAGTTGGTGGCAGTAAAATTATACTGCAGTCAGCCTCAAACGCTGGTTTTCTACATTTCCTCAGTAGCGATTCACGAAAAGCACGCCTCCTTTCCGGTAGAGACTCCCACCCTAGTTCCTGAAGCATTTCCGTAACACTCGCGTGATGATCAACCCTACCAGTAACAAAACTAGCAGTCCGCCTCTGAATTGCTTCTATGTCCTCCCTCAATCCGACCTGATATGGATCCCAAACGCTAGAGCAGTACTCAAGAATAGGTCTATTAGTGTTTTATAAGCGGTCTCCTTTACAGATGAACCACATCTTCCCAAAATTCTACAAATGAACCGAAGACGACTATCCGCCTTCCCCACAACTGCTATTACGTGCTTGGAAAAAAAAGATACCAAAAGTGAACTGGCACAGGCGAAGAAGGCTCACATCAGTAAAAGTGCCGTTCTGGTATTAGAACATTGATACTGAATCGTTATTGAAGTTCTGGAAAATGTACGTCTGGACCACTGGAAATCGGCAGAAAAAGAAACTGAAAGCATTTGAAATTAAATGCTATTGAGAGATTTCAAAAATTAAACGGACAGATGAAGCTCAAAACGAAGAAGCACTTCGAAGAACAGTTGAGGAATGGAGGGTATGGGGCAGTTTTGTGAGACATATGCTACAGCGCTCAGGAAAAGTTAATGTGGTGCTGGAAGGATCAGTAGAGAGGAAAAGCAGTAGCAACAGACAAAGATCAGAAAATGAAGAATAAGATGTATAAGGTGTTGAGTGTAAAGTACAGATGAAAAGATCAGCAGAAGACGGGAGAAGAACAGTATTTATTTATTGCCAAATTATAGACCTGTTACCTGATGTTTAAAACAGGTCGTACATCTTACAATTTTCGTTTTTCGTGTTTTTACACTTTTCTTTCCTTTTGTTTTATCTACAACATTTACAAAGAATGATACTTTTCAAAATAACAATAGTTTAAGGTTGAAATATAGATAAAATTTTGTTGTTTTTTAAGAAGAATATAAAAAGAAGATAGGATAGATGAGAGATTTGTTAGTACCATAAGCGAATGTGACTGATGATGAATGCCTCGGAATGGTTTCTACGAGCCGTTGACCGCCAGCCACACACACACAAACACAAACACACACACGCACAAATGGTTATTAGTAGAGAAATAATGTTGCTTATCCTATTTATTCCTAATGCTATGTATTAACTACTCTAGGTGCCCATCCATGTACAGCATTTGGTGTTTTCTTGGCTACATTGCCAGCACTTTTGCTTATTTACTGTCACATCTCAGCTTCCTCCTCCTGTTCCTCCTCATTGTCACTATTTTCGCTGTCACTGTGGGTATCGCTGTCCATCCTCTGGAGATTGCTGTTACGCTGCATACAGGCATGTCTGTAATGTCGTGTCCGCATATACTCTTCATGTGTTGTTTTTGAAATACTGTTTGTCAGTGCGTTTAATTGTGCCCATTGCTCTTCGTCTCTTATTGCTGTGTATACATCTATGTATCTGTGTAGTCTAAGTGTGGTGTATGTCTATTGTTCGCGTATTGACCGCAGAAAAAGACAGTGTGTTCTGGGGAACCTTCTTCCCCGCATGTGCATGTAGGTGTCTGCCTCAGACTCACGCGTTTTAAGTGCGTGGACAGTATAATACCAGTCGAAAGGCAAAGACTGCTGTCTCAAAAACATATATGTCTTCACCAAACGAATTAAACTCACCGCGAAAGTACCTGTGATTTTCCTTAGTCGCTGTATGACGGTGGTCCTTCATCTTAGATAGGATTATTTCAATTCCCACCTATAACGAAACGAGCTAATATCGCGTCACTAATGAGCTTTAAGATAAATGTTAAGCTTTCCGTGAGACCATAGGTTTCGCGAAATATCTGCCACGTGCAGTTAAACAGACAAGATGACTTCCCGAATAAGCGACCGTCTCTCGGATGGGACTCGAAAAGACTGCACAGCCAATACCCAAACTGAAACTGATGTGTCGACAGAAGTGCCGACACATTGTGATTTGAGGAGACCGAAATACACACTATAAGCTCACGCAGGATGGCGTGAGGTCTGAAACAGGATACGTAATGAATGCTATAAAGAAAAGTACGTAGCTCCTGGAATACTTAACTTTAATCCATCCTTGTGGTACATCGCTCTTGACGTTACAAGTGAGACTCTTTAGATACAAGCTATATAAGGCTAATGGCGCCTTGCTAGGTCGTAGCCATTGACTTAGCTGAAGGCTATTCTAACTATCTGCTCTGCAAATGAGCGAGGCTTCGTCAGTGTGCATCGCTAGCTACGTCGTCCGTACAACTCGGGCGAGTGCTAGTAAGTCTCTCGAGACCTACCGTGTGGTGGCGCTCGGTCTGCGATCACTGACAGTGGCGACACGCGGGTGCGACATGTACTAATGGACCGCGGCCGATTTAAAGCTACCACCTAGCAAGTGTGGTGTCTGGCGGTGACACCACAGAAACCATAGTCGGATGGTTGCTCCTGCGAAATCTAATCTCATCAGATTCGCAAATGATATGCTACGAAGTGCTGTGAAGTGACTAGCTCGCCTGCAACGTCTTTCAGTTTTCGAAATCTCAGTGAACAAGCGGTGTTACAATGTCGTCGGGAATCAGAGACCATCAGAAGCCTGGTGTGTCATTACCCACGGACGGAAAGTGAACACAAACACTTTGGCGTTATCGCAGAGACATGGGCGCGATGACAGCCAGAAAGATGGCGTGGAGGAGTACGGTGGGAGTGCCAGTCGCCACGGCTTTCTCTTTCTCGCAGTCCACCTGGGAGCTGCGGCACCGTAGATTCAACAGCGGATGAGATCCAGTAGGGCCGCAGTGGAATACGTGCTCCTAGACATACTCCTTCATCTTAAGTTACGGTGCTTTGCTGGTTACGACGTGTACTTCATTCACAGTGCTGTATCTGTGTGTTAGTCTCAATGCCGCACATATCAGAGACAGTCTCCTGCCCACATATTGCTGCCGGCAGCTCACTAAGCTATGCAGTCACTTTGCTAGTCTTATCATCTTTACATAGTGTCCAAGAAATGTTGCAGTCATTAGGTATTGAAACATAGGATGGCATTTTACCCCTGTTGATATGCTTTGCGTATTCCAAGCATTTGAATCTAAGTTAGCCACAGTACAGAGTCCGACACAATAATTTATATAGATGTATAGCCAGTATGAAGCCAGTAAAGCCAGTATGAAGTGCAGCTTTCAAAACTAAGATACACATCTATCCTTACAAACCACCGTACGTTTGGTGGCGGAGGGTATTCAGTGTACCAGCATCATTCTTTCCTTTTCCTATTCCATTCGTTGGTGGTATGTTAGGAGAAAGACCATTGGTACACCTCTACATGAGAACCAGTTTCGCTAGTTTAAGACTCGTGGTCATTACGGCCGATACATGAGTGAGGGAATAATATACTTCTTCGCTAGTTTTGAAAGGTGCGCTCTCGAAAAAATTGTGAGTACGCACGGCGTCTTCCTTGTGACAGCTCACTCTCGATTACGTCGAACATTTAGCCGATTGTGTCACCTCACTAAACCTTTGATGAATCATGCAGTTACTTTTGAATATTTTTTCATATTCGTCTGGGTAACGCTACGAATATGTGGTACAATAGAAAATTTATGCCAGACTAGGTCTCGAACCCGGATATCCTACCTATCGCGAGCAGTCGCCTTAACCAGTAGGCTGAGCGCATTTCCAAACCTGACGCAAACGTTCATTGACACTGCCGTTTCCATGTATGTTTTGCGAGTACTACTGTCTGAGATGTGTATGATTTATGACTCTGGAATCACGCAATCAGACTTTCAGAAAAATATCCTGCACACAATCTAGAAGAGAGAACGGGCAAATAAGTGCGAGAATTGTCGAACTGTCAACTTAACGGTTGGTGCGTACAAGTTGTTGACAAGTATAATATATAGAATAGTGAAAAAGAAAGTTGAGAAACTGTTAGATGGACATCAGTTTTTGGCTTTAGGAAAGATAAACGCACCAGACGGACAATTATGACGTTGCAATTGGTAATGGAAGCAAGACTTAAGAAAAATCAAGACACTTTCTTACAAGTAAACCTACCTAAGGGGTACAATTCGATTTTGATCGGCTTTCAATATATTGTAGGGTCGAGTAAAATAAGAGACACCTTTTATATGTGATCATGCGGCTGTTGAGATGTGAAATACCCTGATGAAAAAAATTGGGTTTAATATTTCGGAATGAATACCACTGAAACGATAACAGATAAGCAAAGCTCCTAATAGATGTTCTCTGGCCTTTAATTTACAGTAGAAAGGTGCACCTTGATTTGTGGAAAAATTCATTCTTTTCCAAGTCCCTCCCCCACTGTGTTTTTTTTTTTCATTTCAATATTTGAGTAGCAACAAAACTTATAGCATCAGTAAGACCATGATGAAGTGGTAATCCAAAGACTCACTTGTTAGAAATAAACTAGAAATACCTCTACATCGTTGTACGTGCAACCAATATGTGTCCGCTTCAGTGCCAGTTGTTTACTTAACAAATCTATTCCAGATAAATATGTTCTAAATATGTATTCTACAGATACTGTTCTCTATATTCTGTCCTCATTATTTCATCACCATCATCATCATTCGTGACAGTGATCCGATTGAAATGTGAAAAATATATTAGACTGTGTAAAAACTGGTATTTCGTACGGGCGTCGATGACCGCGCTGTTAAGCACCCTACAAACCAAACAGAATCATCAGACAGTTACAGTTTCATCACAGGAGTCACCATAGGGTCACTGTGTTAAAAAAAAGTGAACAGGTTTCTCACATTTAGGTAGTTTCTATTCAGTGTAATCACGAATATGTAAAAAGGTTCACAAATCTGGGAAAAGAAAATTGATTGTGAATGAGGGATTCAGTTTTTAGCAAATGCAAATTGACGTCATAATTCTGTGATATAATTATGTGCGAAAAATATTTCAAAAAGTTTTCCGTGGTAGAAATATGCGTCTAATGGCTGTCGTTCTGACAGGAATCGTTAAAATGTTAACACCTTTCCCATTTTTGTCAATGGTGTTAAATACTGTTTTTTTTTTCTTTTTGCGAGGTCCATAAATCTAAACACAAGAGAGATTTATCATTCGTATTAGGTATGTAAACCTGTTCAAATCATTTCCTTATGAGTTCTGATGTCAATTTATCGGAGGTAGAAGGGAACACGAGGATATTATTTCTTCGCATATATCTTTCCAACTTTTGGTCCGATTTTTCCAACTTTTCTTTCAAAACAATAAGGAAGGGTGAAATTAAATTTCCACTTGCAAATATAATGATTCAGTTGTATGAGTATGTGTTAAGGTATTTAAGGATTTTGCTGGAGTTTCACCTTTTGATGTTCCTCCGTAGGCTAATGTTCGCCTCACATGCGTTTCCCAATTAAAACCTTACTGGCCAGAATTACAGAACTTATAGACAGTGGCCTCTCCAATCAATACAGTTTTCGATTCCACAGTCCCCAGAAATTCGTAAGTTTCTCTCCTCAATTCTTCTTTATTAGCTATGTGCACTTGAGTGATAAATTTATTTATTTTCTTCGAAACTATTCGTTGTCTTACTTTAAAATTAATAATCCTTCTTTAAGGAAGCCTTGAACAAATCTTCTGATAAATTACCATCATCCCTCACTTGTAAAGCCTACCTCTTTATATACATGTCATGTATCTGTAATGATGATTTTCTAATACATATTGGAAATACATAACGTTCTCACCCATTTGCAGAAATTTGGTGGTTCCCATTCATAAACAATTTCTCCGTTTGGGACCTTTCTGTATCTGTTTTACAGTTTCACATTTGTTTTTATCGGAGCACCAACATGTAACTGCTTTTTGTTTGTACTCTATACCTATTAATATGTCACGTTTTCCTTGTTTTTATCTTTTTACCGTTTCTTGGTTATCTTCTTCATTACGTTCTATAATTAGAATAGGATCTGAAATAAGGCTTTCGTCTTCAAACCTTAAAATCGTGTGACTTTCCATAATTGTGTCGTTATCAATAGTAATCAGATCCTGTTACTGTGAAGAAAAATTAATTTCTTTGCTAGTGATTATAATTTCCACATTATATTGTAGCTGATCAAACTTTGTACATAGTAAGCACAAAATATTATTTTGGGTTCATCGATATTTTCCCTATATTATTTTGATTCTCAGCTATGTGAGCCGAGAGAAACAGTAAACTTCGCGTGCGACAGTGGTGCGAACCAGGCGTCCCTGTATACGGCGTTTCTCCCACACACACCATTCGTCCCTACTCCGCTTCCTGCGCACTTGGGTAAGGTTGGTCGGCCGAGGGAAGGAGATGGGAAATCGTCTCTCCTTTCCCGCTCTTGTCATGAAATTGCACTTTTCAGATGTGCTTGATGTCCAAAATCAAAGTACATTCAGATGAAAGTACATTCAGCATTTTCTGACCCAAGCAACTCTTGGCTCCCTTATTAGAGAATAGATTTAAAATAATGTTGCAACAATAATGTACAAACAATATAAAATATAGCATAAATAAATCTGAAAAGGTTGCAACTAGAACAAAAAAAGTACACCAAAAATAAAAATAAAACACAAGATTTTTATATTTCATAAAATTAAAAGAAAAAAATATACAGAATAATATATTCGTAGAATAAACATTTATATTTATCTAGGAAAGACTTTTTAAATAACCTAGTATGACAACTGGCATTGAAGTGGACACAAATCAGGCATCCGTACAACGATGTAGATGTATTTCTAGCTTATTTCTTACAAATGTGTCTTTCTAACACCACTTCATCATATATGATAGAATATGGTATTGATGACGCTATATGTTTTGATGTTACTGAAACGTCCAAATGAAAAACAAACTATTTCTGCAGGGGTTTCAAAAAAATTGACTTTTTCGACATATCTGGATGCACCATTATAAAGTACATTAACAACCATAGAACATTTATTAGAAATTTTTTATATCTGTTATCGTTTCAACGGTATTCATTCAGAAACAATGAACTCATTTTTCTCGATGTGGTGTTTCACACTCCTAACAGTTGTTCGGGCACTATTAAAAATGTGTGACTCTTATTTTGCTCTATACTGAAACATATTCAAAGCTGATCAAAATCGAAGTGTATCATTTGGGTAGGTTTACTTGTTCGTATCTCCCGACCAGGAAAAAGCTTTTAGTATGATATACAATATGCACCAAAACAGACACAAGACAGAACAATAAGATTTTAAGACCAAGAAGAAAGTGCACGGATTAGAAAGGATGTAAGACAGAGATGTGGTCTTTCGTGTCTACTGTTCAATCTATACATGCAGTGACGAAAATAAAAGAAAGATTCAAAACTGGGATTAAAATACAGGGTGAAACGATAACAATGTTTAGATTCACTGACGATATTCCCATCCTCAGTGGAAGTGAAGAAGTACAACAGGACCTTCAGATTGGATGAACAGTTTAATAAGTACAGAATACGGACTGAGGGTCAACTGGAGGAAGTAGCATAAAGTGGAACACTAACAAACTTAGCATCGAAATTGGGTACCACGAAGTAGACGAACTGAAGAAATTCTGCTACCTTGTAAGCAAAATAACACATGGCACAGAAAGAAAGGAGGACACAAACAGCAAAAGAAGGCATTTCTGGCCAAGAGGGGTCTGCTAGTATCAAATATCTGTCTTAATCAGTGGGAGAAATTTACGAGAATCCACGTTTGAAGAAGAGCATTGTGTGGTTGAGAATCGTGGACTATGGGAAAACCAGGTGCAGTAAAAGTATGTTGAAGTTTAAGTGGAATAATAACATAAAGAATGAGAAGGTTCCCCCCTCCCCCCTTCCCCACCCCCACCCCAAGCGTAATCGATGAAAAAAGGAAAGTAAGGAAAACTGTCACAAGAAGAAGAGACAGCATGTTGGGACATATGTTAAGACATCGGGAATAACTTACGTGGTACAAGAGGGAGCTGTAGTGCAGAGGATAAAATCTGTGCGGGAACACAGATATTGAAATACAGCCAACAAATAAATGAGGATGTGCGAAGCAAGCGCTACCCTGAGATGAAGAGTAGCACTAGAGAAGTATTTATCCTCATCGAACCATTTCGAAGACGGACGATTCAAAACCTGTCAGACGTTCTCCCAAAGGGATGCGAGAATAATACTATTAATAGAGTGGGATAAGCGGAGGACAAGGTAAAGACCGTGACCAACGAACAACTTTTCAAGACTGGTTGCACATGGATAAGTGACCTCTACGTGCACGAATTGCACTCCCTTGGGATTCTTCCAACAAATCGGAGTCAGGCACGTTCCTTCCCCACGACTGGATTTGTGGGATCGTTCCACCTGATAGGAATTTGTAAAAATGGTTCAAATTGCTCTAAGCACTATGGAACTTAACATCTGAGGTCATCAGTCCCCTGACTTACCACTTAAACCTAACTAAGGACATCACACACATCCATGCCTAAGGCAGGATTCGAGCCTGAGACTATAGCAGTAGCGCGGTACAGGACTGAAGCGCCTACAACCACTCGGCCACAGCGGCCGGCCAATTTGTAGACACTTGTAGGTTTTAACTGATGAGCAGCACAGTGAGAGGTAGTGTCCCTACTGCACTACCTTAATGTATGTCGGACACTACCACTGATTCTGGCAGTGCTTCTCTTTTAAGGACAACATACTGTTTGCTAGAAAGTCTTCAATTCAAACTCTCCCCTGTTCCCATCTAACGTGTTCAAGTATTTTGTTTACTAGGTGACACAGTTTAGGAACATCGAAGCATTTCTGGAAATCAGAAAGCACCGTATTGGTTCAAATGGTTCAATTTGCTCTGAGGACTATGGGACTTAACTTCTGAGGTCATTAGTGCCCTAGAACGTAGAACTACTTAAACCTAAGGAAATCACACACATCTAAGCCCGAGGCAGGATTCGAACCTGCGACCGTAGCGGTCACGCTGTTCCAGACTGAAGCACCTAGAACCGCACGGCCACGGCAGCACGAGAATCTCAGCATTTCGCGAGGAGAGGGCGGAGCGTTTGAATCACTCGGCTCGGCAGATGACAGAGTTAAGTCTCCGTGATTGGCCGACACAGTAGCATGAGAAGTACTATGGGTGCAAGAGTGCAGCAGGTGCAGTACATGTCGGGCAAGTGAAATGGAGAAACCTGGTGCGCTCGGCCATAGGGCACATGTATGGAGGGGCTGGCTGCCATGGTGGAAACAAGAGCCTGCCGTACCTATTAAATCTGAGAGGCTGCCAAGAATTCGACTCGCGATCCGCGCCCTGGCTCACTCGCCTCAGCGCTCAGCATGGTCACACACTTCCCCCAACAGCCGCGCCACACTGAGCGTCAGAAGCGGGAAGAGTGGGAAACTGTGAATGCGCCGTATTGAGATGGCAATTCAGTCGCAATGCATACGACTAGGTTTCATATTTCATACTTCTCAACATCACAGATTACAAACTAAACAAATTTTCTGTGTTCTTTAGATATTTTTGACGTGCTGAAGACATAACGCAGTTCCTCTCTGGTACAAACCCTCTGCATATTGAAGAAGAAGATGATGATGTTTGGTTTGTGGGCCGCTCACTGCGCGGTTATCAGCGCCCGTACAAATTCCCAACTTTTTGCTCAGTCCAAGCTCACCACTGTCATGAATGATGATGAAATGATGAGGACAACACAAACATCCAGTCACCTGGAGGCAGGTGAAAATTCCAGACCCCGCTGGAAATCGAACCCGGGACCTCGTGCTCGGGAAGCGAGAACTCGACCGCGGGACAAGGAGCTGCGGATCAGGCATATTGAAGACTCCGACATTTTCGCAGATTTTCACACTCAGTTTTGCACATAATCTTATTTACATTATCGAAAAGGGCCTTACACACACTTTATTGATCAAAATATTTCAACATGATTGCAAATTCATTTTAGAGATGTGGAAACTCTTCCTGAGCGCGATCATGTGCAGTAGCTCCAGTATCACAGAAGTAATATTCAACTTCTCGCAGACCTATTACACGATATCCTTCAAACTCAGTGAGGCAGTAGTAATGGCATCTTTGTCGCCTTAAAGGCATTCTTGACTAACACCATCTCACCACGTCCAGTTTCAAAGATAAGTGACGGCACGACCATTACAGCGTGTATTTAAAGGAAATCTGATTTGCATCCTCATAGTCGCACTACCAGCGCCAATATCATGCGACTGGCAGGAGTTTTGAACAGACATCATGTTTCAGATGTAGAAACACGATGACCAATTTTAGTTTATCTCGCACAACTCCATCCTAATACTGCAATTGTTTCTGGCAGTGTACGTTCAATTAAAAAAAAAACAGGTTTTGTTAGCCACTGTTATTTTAAAGACTTACTTCGAATTTACTGCATGCATATGCCAGTTTCTAAAAACACAGATCTCTGACATGTGTGATACACTTCACCTTTGATCACATCAGCCTAAACTACATCTTTGAAGCGTTTGGAACCTGTTGTAAACAAATGTGCACCTTGAGTGACATCATGTGCGACACCAGTATGAATCAACCAACGTATGCTGACCTCAAAAGATCAAAGATGTCCAGCCTGGTGTATTCGGTAAGTTTTTCATTGTTATTTCCACTGTTTTTTGCTTTTTTATGTATTTCCGCACTGGATTCATGAAATACGAAACGTAAAATGTATCCGTTAATATAAATTTCGCCTCACTTAAGAAAGAATGTAAGTTTTGTACTTAACAATTTTCACCTGAACGTGGAGCCAACGAGGCGGAATGCATCGTCTAATTTAATAAAAGACGTAAAAACAGTGACTGAAGGCGTTTTTATCCAAACTCTCTGCGCATTGAATATAGTCACGTTCAGAGCTGCAAGACATGGATACTTATCATCAGAGTGACTTTGATTCAAATTAATGGAAACTAATACACATACACCTCACAATCTGTAATAGAGTTGATTACAGTTTCGTATTATGTAAGAGAGACGTAGTTTTCTTAGACATGAGGATAAACGAGAAAGTCTTTGTGGAACGAATATGGCTCATAAAGCCTCCATAACGAATTTAGTTACTACTAGCTGAGAAACTCAGCATCAAAATGGTTCAAATAGTTCTGAGCACTATGGATCTTAACATCTGAGGTCATCAGTACCCTAGAACTTAGAACTACTTAAACCTAACTAAGGACATTGTAAGCATGTATCGAGTAGCACTGATATCGGTTATGATAACATCGCTATAGTCGCTTCTTTGTTTTTTCGCGCCAGAACGAGCGAGAGAGTCACGTGGTGGTTTTCTAACCGTGTGTTTTGTATGAAGATGTTAAGGAATCAGTCTAAGAGAACAAGGAAATTTTGTGACTATAAAGGTGTTTGATGCTGTGTAATTATTCGTGTACCTCACAAGACGTAATCCGCGGTTCGCGAAGTCAAAAACCACGAGAAAAATCGCGACAACATGATTAGATGCCCTCGAGCGTCTCATCCTCGCCGGTAAATGAAACTTGAATTACCTATAATGCCACGAATGCCGCATCTGGATTGCAGTGTGGGATAATGTATTGTGGTGTGGTGTTACTGTGTGTATCAATGGATCAACATATTTGTTATTTTGTGAAGAGTGTAACAGTGCAGCCCTGTGTAGTGCAAGTGTTAAAAAAATACATCAATGGATTATACTGCGCTAAAACTTGAATTTTGGTAATTGGCACTCCTTTGTTCCCCTTGTTAGTTATCGTTTATTACAGCAATGCTCAAGCTGCTGTTCCTAGACTGCAAGGGGAGAAGCGAATGACGATAGTATTTACGAGGTGAGTGGGTACAATTAGCCAACACAGACGGAACAATGACCCCACCCACCCCCATTCGCTTACAACATAGCACACATCCATGCACGAGGCAGGATTCGAACCAGCGACCGTAGCAGTCGCACGGTTCCGGACTGAAACGCCTAGAACCACTCGGCCACCGAGGCCGGCCAACTCAGCATCGTACAGATATTTATGTTCAGCCGTGCCTGAGATTTCGTTCGTGTTGAATTTATTTTTGGCTTATACAGCATTTTTCTATGCAACACTGAAGCAATATAACTGAGGAAATAAACGAAGAGCTTGTTTACTACACTAGCATGGGAGAAAGCCATGCAAAGCTGACCGTCTAAAAGCAACTGAGACGGTCCCACCACCGCAACATGCAGTTTCTGGCATTGTCCTTTGTTTGTGTTCACGGCATACCATCAGATTACCCAGAAATTGTGAACTATTTGGAATAAGTGGAATTTGGGGTATAAAAAGGATCTTATCTGCACCAATTCACAACAAAATTTCAGCTTCTGTTGTGTTACGTCGGGGAGAAGTACCTTTGAGCCTCTGTTAGTGAAGGGATCCGAGGAGCGAGATGATGCAGGACACTTTCGATGTGAGTTCTGTTGCGCCTCACTTTCAGAAGGAGTTCGCAAAGAGTGAGTTGAAGTTCCATGCTCTTAAGCTGTATCAAGTCTCGCGTAACGAAATTCATTGTGTTGTTGAGAGCATGCGGTCCTCATTCGTTTAGCCATGTATTCAGAAAAACTCGACCGTTTTTTCTATAAATTTTGATTCGTAAACATAACTAAATCAAAGTCTAATGAGTAGGCATCCAAATCTCAAAAGCAGTCTAAATAAATTCTTTTTCCTAACTGAATCATTAAGCCCATAATTATATCCTAGCCAAGTAAATTCAGTGTTTGTGTGTATTCGCAAAGATAAGATTACGGGGCTCAATATTATCAAAAAAATGGTTCAAATGGCTCTGAGCACTATGGGACTTAACATCTGAGGTCATCAGTCCCCTAGACTTAGAACTACTTAAACCTAACTAACCTAAGGACATCACACACATCCATGCCCGAGGCAGAATACGAACCTGCGACTGTAGTTGTCGCGCGGTTCCAGATTGAAGCGTCTAGAACCGCTCTGCCACTACGGCCGGCCTTAATTCTATCACTGTCGTAAACTTCTGAAAGTGCTTCTGTCACTGAGATGGAAAAAATTTCCTACGAAAGAAGTCAAATACAATTAAATCCTATTTTGTCGAAAATTGACATTCTGAGTCCGTGGCTGTGTACTAAATATAGGTTGACCTTTACAGAGAAGACAACAGCAGCCACCCACCTTTTACAATGCTATTTATTTATTTAAACAGCGCCTTTGCTGGTTTCGAACCGAAAGGTGTATCTGCAGACTGATAGTTCACCTTAAGCTACATTTCACATTACCTCTCACTTTTTGTTTTCGTAAATGATGAAATTTCCTGGCGATGGTGGTGTCCTGCAACCAGAACAAGATGTGAGACAATGTCTTTTTAACTGGAATTGTCCTCGGAGTGATTATAAATGATGTAAACAAATTATTCTAGTGGAGATGTTTTGAATACTGTATTATTTTCATCAGGTACTCGTATTTACAGGTATTTGATCAGACTATTGCTAGAAATTATTCACTCATGGGGATTTAGACTGTTTGATTTTAATTATAAAATACGTCTTCCATTGTTGCACACAAAAAGAACGTAATTTTCTGTTTTAGCTGGTTGACTACGCGATGCGTTGGTACTGCCACTATTATAGGGTGGATCACATTATGTTTATACCGCGATGTGTACTTATCACAAGCACGTGTGATATCAGTTTACGAGATCCCGATGTAAAAAGGAGGTTACGTGTCATCTTGCTCTATTGAAAAAAACATGTGTGTTAATTATACTAATGAAGGGTCTTCTTATATATTTCTACACGGTATAAAATCACTAACTCCATGTTAGCGTAGGCAACCACTAGCGTTCATCGCAAAATACTTGAAAAGCACAATAATTTGCAGCTTTCGCGAAACAGCGATGTTGGCTGTCACAATAAAGATATTGGATGCCAACGATAAATGTTTCAGAGTTCTTTTGATTGAGAAATGCGGTCCAGGCTTAATGCTTTGTGAGATGATAAAATATTTCATTTCGTGGAACAGCAAAAAAATAAAAAAATAAAAATAGCGTAGGCAGAAGAAGTAGCGAAAAGCTTTGTTGAGTAGGTCCCAGATATCAGCACTGTCAGATAACGGACACCTCCGGAGGTGACAAAGGTATCCCCGTGACGTTTACGGCACGGCACTAAAGCGCAGAGAGCTCTCAGTGAGCGAGCTCACAGCCAAAGAGTTACGACCTACTGGGCGGTGGTCCACCGATGGCGCTTTGCGGCTCTCAAAATCTCCATCGGCAGATCTCACAATAGCGGGCGCCACGTGGGTGGTTCTCCACTCTTTTTTCTGAACACTTAAACTTTGCTGTCAATATGCTCCCACGTTTGGACCGCAGTATACCCCATCCTCTCCCCGCCCATCCTTCCTCCTCCACCGACACATCATACGAGTTTAATTGACTGTTTTATCGTTCATGAAGCTGACCGTTTAGTACGATGTGATCATTAGGCTCACGGTACAAAACGGAGCATGAGTGGTACATGTATGCAAAAAAAAAATTAATCTGCAGCTGTATATACACTGCCGGTCAAAAAATTAGTACACCTTTTCAGAGGTTTCCGCTTCACTCGAGTTTTAATGTTACAACAGTGCATAGGAGTACATGAAGTGATTACATTTAAAGATCAGTAGTACAGGCGGTTTTGACGTATCAGGTGTCGAACGATGCAAAAACACTCATATTACGAGGGTAATCCCAAAAGTAAGGCTTCCTATTTTTTTTATAAGTACATAGACCTATTTTTTTCTACACTGGCTTACATCAGTTTACAGCTTGAACATTTAGCTATTTTTCGACATAATCACCATTTCGGTCGATGCATTTTTGTAGACGCTGTGGCAGTTTTTGTATGCCCATGTCATACCAGCTCACCGCCATGCTGTTCAGAATGTTGTGAACCTCTTCTTTCAACTCGTCGTCGGAGCTGAATCGCTTTCTGGCCAAATGTTCTTTTAACCTTGGGAACAGGTGATAGTCACTGGGCGCCAAGTCAGGACCATAGGGTGGGTGGGTGATTATGTTCCACTGAAACTTGCAGGAGAGCAACGGTTTGACAAGCGATGTGGGTAAGTGAGATTGTGACGACCTTCCCATCATGTGACACATCTACGGCGGCACTGGGTAGAATCGTGGCGAAATTTGATGCCAATATGACATCATTAACGCATCTTACAAGACACGTGAACTTCTGGTCTGTGGCCTTTCTTCCGCAGCTGTCCACACATTGCTGTTAAAAGCGTCATCGAGCTCTAGGTTAACGTAATAGGACGCCACGCTTTTGTAGCACTGCAGAGGAAGGCAGTAGTCATCTCCTACTCAAACGTAAGCTTGGCAATAGTTGGGAACTGAGGGGTTTCGAAAAAGTGATCCTTTAATTCTGTTGCGCAGTGCAGTAGGCCTCGACGAACAAAGTATTGTGATGCGGCTGCCAGCTCTACGGGAACAGCTTAGCACAGCGTTGTTGTGCCGCTGTGCGTTTGCAGTTAGATAACTCATTCACGAGATTAATATCGGCCAACTCTTAATAAGTAAACGTATCCGTACTCCCATGTTTCACTGTTACAGTACGGCTTACACTGGTTTATAAACAAACCTGACACACAGCGGAAAAGTGTAAGAGTAAGGTAGCATTATGCCCGCCCGCTTAGCCGCGCGATCTAAGCGCTGCTTCCCGAGCTGAAAGGCGTGCTGGTCCCCAGCACGAATCCGCCCGGCTGATTAGTGTCGAGGTCCGGTGTGCCGGGCGGCCTTTGGATGGTTTTTAAGGCGTTTTTCCATCTGCCTCGGCGAATACGGGCTGGGTTCCCCTTATTCCGTCTCAGTTACACTATGCCGGCGATTTCTGCGCAAGCACTCTCTCCACGTACGCGTACACCATATAACACTACCATGCAAACATTTTGTGGGATTACACTTGTCTGGTATGAGACGTTCCCGGTGTGTGTGTGTGTGGGGGGGGGGGGGGGGGTCCACTGGGGGCCGAAACCCACAATAATCCTGGGTTCAGTGCGGGGCGGCGGTGGGGTGGGGGGACTGTTGTGGCCTGTTGTGGGTATGTGAACCACTGACGGCAACGGCAGTACTATTTTAAACAGCAATTATCGTCAGTGCTTAATTTCTGTACCATATGCTCAGCGAATACATTTGACATTTGAACTGTTCTGTAGATTTTCTTAGTGCAGTACGGATCCAAACATAACTGGGGGTAAGAAATCAAAGGAAATGCAATTACTTTGCAATGAACCAACGGAGCTGACTGGTCCTTTATATCATAATACTCAGGAAAGCTTCTTGAACGATCTCCAAAAGTTTCTAAACGGAGTTCCAGTTCACCTTGTATACAGCGTTTGCTCGGCAATATGTGTTTTTATAAGATGTTCCGTGTCTCCAACACATTCCAGCACTGAACCACAGCTAAGCTCATAAACTCCTGGTCTGAAACTAATCTAAGATGCCTTAATGAGACGAACGAGGTCTCTTTCTTGTTGTACAACCTACAAGGACAAAAATACTTTTCGCATGAAGTGTTACGTCGATGAAACTTGAACTATACATAGAAAGAACTGCACGGATAGTTCATAATGTAACTGAAAGAAATACGCAATGAAGCAAACAGAAAGGACATTTTTGTTCAAAGACAGTAATTACGCCGAAGTCCCTGTGATATATGATGCTCCCCTGTACATTACAGAAGGCGGGACAGTTCTTAATAGCGTTTGTGAGCACCACGGACGGCGGTGTATCCTCTGCTTCGTACTCCCATGCTGGTCACAAGTTTGGTAAGTAGTTTCTGTGGTAGAGCTTTCCATCTCTTCACCAACACGGTTAACAACTGTTGTATGGTCGTTGGTGCATGTCGACATGCTGCAATACGGTTCTCCGACGAATCGCACACTCGATGGTATTTAAGTCGGTTAAATGTGCAGGACACTTCATTCGCCGAAGGTCCTCTCGTTCCAAGAGCTCCTCCACCTGCGCTGTTTGATGTGGTCGCGCATTTCACCCATAAGTTCAGGTACGTTCTGAATCACTACGCAGACTGGATCTGCTATCTTGTGAGAAGTGGACGCTATCCCACTTTTCAGCTGGTCCAATCCTTACGTTCTTGGCTCCACAACAATCTTAGAATATGGTGAATTCACCAGTCAGCGTTATTGTGATGATCTACTCCTTGCAAATGTGCTTTTCGGAGGTGCAATTAGCCCTCACTTCATTTTTATGAACGAAAATGTGCGAGTGCATCGAACAGCTCAGGTGAAAAAGATTTCGGGACGAGTAGACCTTCCGCGAATGGACTGACCTGCACGTTCCCGCGACTTAAATTTCATTGCGCGTGTGAGCGACTGCTACGATCTTCTCAGATCACCAGAAAATGATTATGTATCAACTTATGACCTTATTTGCTGCCATATAGTTGGCATATTGCACGTTACCTGGTATTAACAATAACTGTTCTGGACTTTTTTCGTGAGAGTTTTTAATTTCAGAATGATGATACACCATCTTCCTGTGATACTCTCTCTAAGCTCCTGAATATAAAATGCCCTCTTCGTTGGTTCGGAAGTTGAGTTACCGCCCCACGGTCAGCGTGATTACCTACTTTTACATTGACAGATTTTTCCTGTGATGTAAATGAAATGGTTCGGCTTGATTTAGGCTGCCTGTCTCATTCAGCAACAGAATAGAGGGATATCTGACAGAGTGTGGAAAAATATTAGGCTGCCCTGCAATGTACATTATGTGATCAAAAGTATCCGGATATCTGACTGAGAATGACTTACGTTCGTAGCGTCCTCCATCGGTAATGCTGGAATTCAGTATGGTGTGGGCCCACCCCTAGCCGCGATGACAGCTTCCACTCTCGTTCAGTCAGGTGCTGGAAGGTTTCCTGGGGAATGGCAGCCCATTCTTGACGGAGTCCTGCACTGAGGAGAGGTATCGATGTCAGTCGGTGAGGCCTAGCACGAAGTCGGCGTTCCAAAACATCCCAAAGGTGTTCTATGGGTTTCAGATCAGGTCTCTGTGCAGGCCAGTCCATTACAGGCATTTTACTGTCGTGTCAGCCGCAGGGCGTACATTATGAACGGGTGCTGAATCGTGTTGAAAGATGCTATCGACATCCCCGAATTGCTCTTCAACAACGGGAAGCATAAAGGTGCTTAATGCACAAATGTAGGCCTTTTCTGTAAAAGTACCACGCAAAACAACAAGACGTTCAAGCCCCCACCATGAAAAACACGTCCACACCATAACACCACCGCCTCCGAATTTCACTGTTGGCACTACACACGCTGGCAGGTGACGTTCACTGAGCATTCGCCATACCGGCACCCCGCCATCGGATCGCCACATTGTGTCCCGTGATTAGTCACTCCACATAAAATTTTTCCACTGTTCAATCGTCCAATGTTTACGCTCCTTACACCAAGCGAGGCGTAGTTTGGCATTTACCGGCGTAATGCGTGGCTTCTGAGCAGCCGCTCGACCATGGAATCAACGTTTTCTCACCTCCCGTCTAACTGTCATAGTACTTCCAGTGGATCCTGATGCAGTTTGGAATTCCTGTGTGATGGTCGGATAGATGTCTGCCTATTGCACATTACGACCCTCTTCAAATGTCGGCGACCTCTGTCAGTCAACAGGCGAGGTCGGCATGTACGCTTTCGTGCTGTTCGTGCCCCGTCACGTTTCCACTTCTCTATCACATCGGGAACAGTGGACCTAGGGATGTTTAGAAGTGTGGAAATCTCGCGTACAGACGTATGACGCAAGTGACACCCAATCACCTGACCACGTTCGAAGTCCGTGAGTTCCGCGGAGCGCCCCATTCTGCTCTCTCACGATGCCTAATGACTACTGAAGTCGCTAATATGGAGTACCTGGCAAAAGGTGGCGGCACAATGCTCGTTATATGAAAAACGTATGTTTTTGGGGTGTCCGGATGGTTTTGATCACATAGTGTACGTAAGCATAGGGAGTAGCGGTCTTCATGTTCAGCAGCTGCTACGAAGTTACTTTGTTGCTGTAATGGCCGAGTTGTTTATGTCAATAAAAATTACATATTCATTTCCAACCGTTGGTTACTTGTTTCAAATTACTCGGTTTAAGTTCTCCTATTATCTGCATAAGTTTGATCGTGAAGAGTTTATAACAACCTGGAGTGAAATCGTGGTGTATGGTTCTTCAGACATATTGTTTAGATTCCATTACACTAACAAGGTCTTGGTGAAAGCCTTTCCACTGGACAACTTTTCGGCAGCTCTCGTATCAGACATGTCAGCTGTGTTACCGTATTGTGTCTGGGATTGCTATGAGTGCATTGAGAGTGCTGTGATTTATATATGTGGTCCATGATGATGAGGAATAAGGGAGAGGCAGAAACCTACTATCGGCAAGCAGGCTACTGCACACGAATAAAAGTGCCCAATGACACATTGTAGAGAGATACTGAATTCAGCTACGCATATTGGCTTATGGTTTGTGTTGATTTACTATCGTTATGGTTACGTTAGCATGGAGAGCTGCATCAAACCAGTCTCAGGACTGAAGACCACAACAACAACATGGTTACGTACGAATAATGTCATTACCGATAGTCACAGGTGAATTAGCGGAGCTGCAGGTCTTTATTGTTCCCCTAGTGGCCTGCAGAGATAATGTGAAATAAGAGCAGTGCTAAGTGCAGCAGAGCTGTGTTATAGCAAAGGAGTTTTATGGCGTTGGGCAGGAGAAGCGAGTAAAACGCAAGTCCAAGTGAAACTGTGATCCAAAACCAAAGTAGTTCTTTTTACACACGTTTGTCGTAGAAATTGTGATGCTATTTGGAAACAGAGTCATCATATTCGCACACTCCTTCCTCTCTCCAGCAGCCGAGAACAGTCTGAGTCCTTTTCCCGCCATTTTCCTCCTCCAGACCGCCATCTTGTATTATGTCATGGAAGGGACAACAGCACCCTTTGGTGGCAGTTCTGTGTGCTATGTCAGTTTGACTCCAGACCTCATGATGAACACACAGGATAAAGCTATGGCCTCAAATTGTTTAAATAAAGACTGCCTACAAAATAGAGATTTATGTCCTTCCTATCGAGCAGCCCAGCACAGGCTGAGTCCTTTTCCAATCATTTTTCCCCTCCAGACCACCATCTTGGGTTATATCATGGGAGGGATGACAGCACACTCTTGTGGCAGTACTGTGTACTAGGTCAGCTGGACTCCAGACCACATGGTGAACACACTTGATGGTGGTACTGCTTCTAATTGTTTAAATAAAGACTGAAAATAAAGACATATGTGCATCCCATTCAGCAAAGGGTGAGTCATTTTCCAGCCAATTCCTAGGAAGAGGTGGCAGTCGGATGAGTTAGGTTAGTGGAGGTAGTGCAAGTGCCCTTTTTTCCCACTATTTTCTTAGGTTAGTAGAGGTAGCCATGATGTGCTGCATTGCCCTGATGGAATTTGAACTCCTCGCCATTGTCTGGGGGAGGGGAGAGGGGGGGAGGGAAGGGGATCAGGTTGGTGGAGATAGCCCAATTGACCTATCTTCCTGCCAAAATTTGAACTTCCCACCATGACGTCATTGTGACATTGCTGTATCTATCGCTGTCATCTTGGATTCGGCATCTTGAATAAATTTGGCAACAATGGAGAGTGGGGTGCCACTGCCCTTGTTCCATTACTGTCACTTAGCAACGCTATGCCACATGGTCTGTTGGGACGTATCGATACTACCACCATTCACTGAGTACATCACTGACTTCTTCCACAGCCTATCCGAACTGCAAATTATATCACCTGATAATTCACTATTTGGCTTAGACTATCATAATAAGGGGATGAATTTAATTCTTTAACAATTTTCTATATTTTTAAAA
This sequence comes from Schistocerca americana, assembly GCF_021461395.2. Taxonomy (NCBI): domain Eukaryota; kingdom Metazoa; phylum Arthropoda; class Insecta; order Orthoptera; family Acrididae; genus Schistocerca; species Schistocerca americana. The sequence continues at coordinate 321,444,071 of NC_060120.1, read as the reverse complement.
TAATTCTTAATACTTCTTTAACATTGAAAAACAGCCTTATGTATGATTTTACATCAGATTAATTTTAATCGCACATAAAAATCAAGTTGCTAACGCCACCACAGACACGTCTAGCACTCCGTCTTCAGGCCACAAGTGGCCCATCGGGACCATCCTCAGATGAGGATGTAGATAGGAGGGGCGTGTGGTCAGCACACCACTTTCCCGGTCGTTACGATGTTTTCTTTGACCAGAGCCGGAACTATTCGGTCGAGTAGCTTCTCAATTGGCATCGTGAGGCAGAGTGCACCCCGAAAAATGGAAATAGCGCATGGCAGCCCTAATGGTCACCCATCCAAGTCCCGGCCACGCCCGACAACGCTTAATTTTGGAGATCTGACGCGAACTGGTGTATCCACTGCGGCAAGGCCGTTGCCACAGTCATGTCTAGATACACAAAAATTTATGTTGGCTATTTGCACTCAGTCTTCTGGTTGGAGGAAATGCTCGCTCTGACGCAGCACTGGCAAAGAAATATTATGGTAACATATTTACTTTAAATAGTGGAGCTAGGTATTTATTTAATTTATCAGTGTAATGTTGACATGCGTTTAGTACAGTATTTCTTGTTTTACAGAGTAACTGACAATGACTCATCACTGCAAAAAGGTACCGATTTACACACTTTACATGGTTCACATTTTGTTTCACTTATCTCCGTGTTACTCACCAAAATCTAAATGTTTCATCACTATTAAAGATGACAAAAATGCTAGGGTGCTTTGTTAAGTACTGTGTCTTAACCTTCTCAAGAATCGTTCATCATGTTACAATAACTTAGATTCTCCTGTAAGTATATTATCAATTCACATAACATGTATTTACTATATATTTGATTCATTTGGTGATTTTTCTTATCGACGACCTGATACTTCAGGGTACTTTTAACGTACCTTCTCGAAACACAAATGTCTTCCTTTACATATATTCCTCTCCTGCTGCCCAGTTACGGAATTATGGATAAGCAGACTATTTTCATGAGCGTATAGCTTATTGTGGAGGCACTGTTGAAGATCGTGTTGCCACATATATTGTTAGTAGGAGGTACTTACGAGCCAGAAAAGCAATCGAATTAACCGTCCCATTGTATCCCATGGGTATATCCAATTGCACCGTGGCAGAGCTTGATGTGCCATAGACAAAGGATCGAACCAAGGATAAATAGATTTGTAGACGCATACCCATGCAATCGCTATGATAGCTTAAGCAATTGGTGAGCAGTTGGAAAAAATGTGACGTCCAGGAATAGGTAGTTAGTAATACGAGCGGCGTTCAGCAAGTAATGCTACACTTTCTTTTTCTCGGCCAGTTTCGATTGAAAAAAATGCGGAATTTGTTGTGGGACATTATGGGATATTCCCGCTTCAGCCCCTATAGTTTCATAAAGTTCCAATATGTGGCGGTGCTATACATAGCTTTCAAAACGACGTATGTAACGGAGGTAAGTGCCAAACACAGAGCTGTCATTGAGTTTCTTTTGGCGGAAAACCAGCATCGCAGATAGGCATAGGAGCTTGCAAGGCTTAGCAGTGAACAAAAGTACGGTGAGTCATCGGGCGAGGCGTTGCAACAAACCGTCCGATTTCCCCTGTGCTGGCAGGCCGCATGCAGCAATGACTCCAGCAATGTTGGAAAGTGCGGGCACTCTCATTCAATGTGATCGACGGATCACAAGCAAACACATCGCTGCCCAACTGGTCTTGTCTGGTGATAGTGACGACACGCTCATTCACCATTTGGGGTACTCCAAAGGGTTTCTCGCCGCTTAACACGAGACCATAAAGAGCAACGAAGGACCATTAGTGCGGGGTTATTTGGACGCTACGAGGCTGCTCGTGACAATATTTTGTTGAACATCGTCATAGGCGACGAAACGCAGGTTCATCCGTTCGAAACAAAACGGTAATCCATGGAGTGGCACCACATCACTCAACTACGAAGAAAGAATTCAAAGCCTCACCATCATCCGGTAAAGTCATGGCGACGGCCTCCTGGGACTCTGAAGGGGTGCCGGCCGCGGTGGTCTAGTGGTTCAGGCGCTCAGTCCGGAACCGCGCGACTGCTACGGTCGCAGGTTCGAATCCTGCCTCGGGCATGGATGTGTGTGATGTCCTTAGGTTAGTTAGGTTTAAGTAGTTCTAAGTTCTAGGGGACTGATGACCAGAGATGTTAAGTCCCATAGTACTCAGAGCCATTTGAACCATTCTGAAGGGGTTATTCTGTTTGATGTCCTCCACTCTGAAGTATATAATGCTATCCACAGGAAACGACTTCAGCATGTGATTTGATCCATTATAAATGGTTTTTGAAAACCTGCGACTGTAGAAACAATAGGTTTGTTTATAAATAAATAAATTTTCCGATACCAGTCACGATTTTTCTTTATTTTACTTTTCGCACTACGCGTTTCGAGAAATAATTCCCATTTTCAAGTCCGTTTTCTGTGTGTATTAAGCCAATTTTTTATGTTGTCAGTGTGTGAGAGTCTGCTTCATGTTGTTGACTTTTACTGCAATACATAAGAAACACGCGGTTTTTTGTTGTTGCGTATCAATTCTTTTGGTGAAATTAGTGGCGAAATTTAGACGAATTTGTGCTTACTGTTTTCTAATGGTAGATTTGTGCAGAGTCACACACACTAAACATCACACACAACTTGTTATACACTTTAAACATCGAAAATATCTTATATAACAAAACAGTTACAAAGATATTCTTACGGGTAGTCCACAGAGGTAACATTATAGGTCTTCCACAGATTATGGTATGCTTTTGTACAGAGGTTATTTACCTTAACAATTTGGCTCATACATTACTTACATTGATTTTACAATTGTGCTTATTTCTATGTGTTACTATTTTTATTTAAGTATGTTATCTAAACATCTGAAGAAATTCAGAAATGGCTTAATACACACAAAAAACGCACTTGAAAAAGGGAATTATTTCTCGAAACGCGTCGTGCGATAAGTAAAATAAAGAAAAATCGTGACTGGTAGCGGAATATTTATTTATTTATAAGCAAACCTATTGACTTCAGCATGTTCATCGCCACATAAAAGCAAACGAACTTCTCCTTCTCCATGACAACGCAATGTCTCACACGACCTTGCGCACCCGAGGGCATCTCAAAAAACTCCATTGGACTGCTTTCCGTCATACGCCCTACAGTTCGATCTCGCCCCTTCCGACTTCTGTCTGTTTGTCCTAATGAAGAACGCACTCCACGGGAAGCAGTATTTGGATATTGGGGAGGTTATTGACGAGGCAAGATGTTGGCTTCGGCGTCGACCAGTGGAGTGGTATCATGCAGGCATACAGGTCGTCCCAGATTAAACTGAAACATAGGGTTTGGTAGGCAGCAGAGAGCGGAATGGTATGGTGTACTGGATTCCTGAATAAAACCAACCTGCTTTCAGAAAAAAAAAAATGCGTTGGATTATTTATTGAATGCCTCTCTTACCATACTTCCTCAGCCTACATTTAAGTTTTCGGCCGCAATTTGGATGGTCATCGTCAGGAAGGAAATAACTGACGACGAGAATGTAGGTAGCTCTCGGAAGCTCGGGCGTGGCCTCAGAATGGACGCAACAGAGAACATCGAGAATATTTTATGCACGGTCGGCGTCGTGAGGGACTCCGGCCCCATATAGAGCGAGCAGCTTCCCTAACAAGGCAGTCATAGCCGGAGAGAGAGAGTCGTAAGGGCCGGGATGACCCCGCTGCGTAGGACAGGACAGATTCCTGGGCTACCAGCGGTATAATGGAACGGCAGTGGGGCCCGCAGTTTATTAACGGGTCAGCGGGCGACGGGATGAAGTCCGGCGCGCTCCGAACGGCCCCAAAAAGACGAGTCGGCAGTCAGCGGCCGGCGTGGGCGGCACTGAAAGCTTTACGGCGCCGGATTCAGACATTTGCATAAACAGCCGCGGCGTCGCTCATTGATTGTCGCCGGAATACATGAATAGCTAAGCGGCCGCGGCCGCGGGCGGCACGGCGCGTGTTCCAGCGACACCGGAGCACCGGCGTTTGTCTCCAGCCGCGGCGGTCGCTGCTCGCGTCCTGTCCCAGAGGACACCCTACCACCGCGGCTGTGGTCGCCGACGCCTGTCACACGATAGCCGGCGGCCCGGACTACACGAATCTCGTTTCCTCTTTGTTCATTATCATCACAGTGCCGAAACTGGCCTCTGTCGTCAGTAGTGTGTCTGTGAACTTCAAATGAAACACGCCGAGAAGGCGTTCACTTGTTCTCGTGAACGCAAGAGCCATATCCGTCTTCGATCTGATGAGTGGTTCTTTCCCCTCTCAGGCTGGAATAAAAGATAGTGACTGTCACGTAACGACAAGTGGTTTCTCTACTTGTTGAAGTAAATTGTGAAATGTCCTGCAAAGTGAGAAAGAATACCCATTCGATCAATTAATTAGAACCAATTAAAGCCCTAAAGCCAGAAATATTTTTAGAATGAGTTTTTCACTCTGCAGCGGAGAATGCTCTGATATGAAACTTCCTGACAGATTAAAACTGCGTGCCGGAGCGAGACTCGAACTCGGGACCTTTGCCTTTCGCGGGGAAGTGCTCTACCAACTGAGTCACCCAAGCATGACTCACGACTCGTCCTCACAGCTTCAATTCTGCCAGTACTTCGTCTCCTACCTTCCAGACTTCACAGAAGCTCTTCTGCGAACCTTGCACAACTAGCACTCCTGGAAGAAAGGATATAGCGGAGACATGGCTTAGCCACAGCCTGGGGGATGTTTCCAGAATAAGATTTTCACCCTGCAGCGGAGTGTGCGCTAATATCAAACTTCCTGATAGGTTTAATCTGCCAGAAATATTTCTGCTAATAAAACTGTGCTGGCAAATTTATGGAAGATAGTCTTCAGTTGTGAAATCCAAGACGTCGCACAGTGGGACCAAATCCCAAAAAACTAGCCAAAATTGGAAAAATAAAGTTAAAGTTGCAGTAATTTCTAGTCGTGGGTTAGGTTGGGTAGGGACTCGAAGGTCGAATTCCGGTCACCACAGCCCTCTAACCTCTATACCTGCTGTTCTAGGACAGTTGAAAGGGAATTCTTCAGCAAGCTGGAAGCATCGTGCAGTGAGAAAATATTTCGACGCCACATTCAAAAGGACGCCAAATCTCTAAAACATCAATCGATTTCAATTCTTAAGGATGGAATCAACAACTGCACGTATGTAGAAAATCATTGTATAATATAAAATTAATAATAGTAGTACATGCGATAACAATAAACGAATCGTTTATGCGTCAGTGAATGGGACATTACAACGGAATGTATTAAGCACGAGCCGGCCGCGGTGATCTAGCGGTTCTAGGCGCTCAGTCCGGAGCCGCGCGACTGCTACGGTCGCAGGTTCGAATCCTGCTTCGGGCATGGATGTGTGTGATGTCCTTAGGTTAGTTAGGATTAAGTAGTTCTAAGTTCTAGGGGACTGATGACCATAGATGTTAAGTCCCATAGTGATCAGAGCCATTTGAACCATTTTTTTCTTAAGCACGAAGTTCTGTAGGTTTCTACGATCTCACCGATCGCACGTTGTAGACGGAACTACTATTGAAGGAAAAAAAGTTAAAACTTACTGCATGTAGCTGCAACTGTGTCATTGGTACGATTTCTAGTAACGTAAAACATAGTTTGCTGAATTTCGTATATCAACGAAGCGGAATGTTTCCCTTTTCTTGAATTTATCTGCGGTCTTCATTGTATATCGAGTTCTGTGATACGTAATTCACTTTCATGAATATACTCTTCTCCTTCCCAAATAATATTTTGGAATGGATATTAGTAACGAGGTTAAATATGGAATTATCCACTTATATAGATATTGTATTTTCCAAAACTATGGAAGGTATTTTCTTACGCTTATTATTAATATCCGATCCATTTATTTCAAGATTACGCGAATTGTCTTGAAAAAACTTGAAGTCGTTACTCCCACAAACAGTTTCATTGTTCGTTGCGTCACGTATACATGCAAGCACAGTAAGCTCCAGCAATTCAAAAGTAGAAACAACTGATTGTGAATCATCTTATTCTTCGGAAGACGATCTATGAACTTCGGATCTTTTACTCCATTATACAACATACGGATTTATTTTGTATTTTCTCTATAAAATTGATTAATGTTAAACCCGCCATTTTGTTTTTATTTCAAATTTTGAATTGGATTCATAATCAGTGACCCCGAGTACTGACTTCCAGCCGAATTTATAGCGTTTTCGAGTTTTGGCGAGCTTTTTGGGATTTCGCCCCACTGTGCGTCGGCTGAGCTGAAGAAGCTTTTGACCAATGTATACTGCCAGTTGTGGAGTAGTCGATAAGCATAGCACTGGCGCCTGCTATCGAGAACACAAAGATGCTCCTTGCTATCGGTATATCGCTGGCCACATCAATGAGACGGAAGTAGCAAGACTCGTTCAGAGAAGTTTTCCACACCACCGTTGGCGGCCTGTTTTGAAATAGGCCGACACACGGATGCGAGTTCAGTTCTACGCCAGGCTACATTCCAGTCAACGGCTAGTCCACAGCAAGCAGCGAGAAGAGCAGTGTCGGGTGACAACAGAGTTAGAGACAACTAGTAAGGCTCTTCAAGTTAATCTACTAGTCCCTGCATATGTTTGTGAATTTTGCCTTCCACCAGCGTTATGAGGAAGAGTTTCTACTGAACGAAAAGTGCTACGAGAAAGAATTTCTGCTGATCTGTGCTTCGAGTTCTATTCCCAATGGCAGTCTATTTAAGTACAAGTGTTAGACTTCTTCTGTTTCTATGTTCATACGCTCTGACCCCCAGTCACAGCTAAGAAGACGGCGAATAACAAAATATAAGTGTTTAATGGCTCTGAGCACTATGGGACTTAACTTCTCAGGTCATGAGTCCCCTAGAACTTAGAACTACTTAAACCTAACTAACCTAAGGACATCACACACATCCATGCCCGAGGCAGGATTCGAACCTGCGACCGTAGCGGTCGCGCGGTTCCAGACTGTAGCGCCTAGAACCACTCGGCCACTCCGGCCGTCATAAGTGTTTATTTTGACTGCATATAGATTTCAGTTCTTACATTTGACTTGCAGAATGATCATGGCATTTATCACCTGTTTACAACCCAATTCATTTGTGACAACCCGTCACAACACCAATAATAGCTTACGACTGTGAGACATAGACATTAAATGAGTTCACTGTCAGATAACTAATAGTAGCCTAAATACGAATGGAAAGATCAATTCTGGGCTACAAAAATAAATACAGAAAGAAAGCAGTTGATATCTAACGTATTCAAAGGTCAGTGACGTAGTGGAAAGAGTAAATACCCTGAAATGGCAATAGGCTGGTCATGTCACCGGTGATCAAAGCAGGTGCTACACTGGTGCCCAATAACCAAAAAAGACCGATTTGAAGATAAATGGACAGATACGACAGAGACTCGAAGAAAGACAGCAGTGGTAAGCTCAGGATCGACAGAAGTGCAAAAATTTGCTTTCGTGCCAACTCATAGAGGCCACATCACCAAGTGACCGAATTGGCTGATGATGATGAAAGAAGCTTTCATTCTCTTAAGGAGGTGATGATTTATACATTTTAAACATTTTGAAACGTCCCCTTAGAAAAATTAATGAATTACTGTGCTGATAAACGCCTACGTTACTTGATTTTCAAACAGCTGAGCAAATCGAACGTACTCAGACATTTCTCTCTTTACTTATTCTGATCAACACTAAACTGACACACAATATTTTTAGCGCAACGCAATCTGACTTTCAATAATCCCTGCAAAAGAATGGCCCTGACTAACAATAACCTATACCTTCCATGAACCACTTACCTCACAAAAACCTTCGTTAATCAAACTACTGCAATACAGCGAGCGCCACTACTGCCAGCTAAATAAAAGATTCAAACAACTGAAGGCACTAACTACTAATAGGCATAGTCAGCAAATGAAAGATTTTGATAGAGAACAAACAATGTATTTGCCTTAATAATGTTCAAAAGTCATAATGTGATATCCAGTATTACAAATTTACTCTTTCTGGCGGACACACGTCCAGATCGTCCGCTCTTAATATTCTGCCATATCTCTCCCTGCATCCACCACTGCTGGCGGCTCACCTCCAACTGCACAACGCTACGCGTTGTTCACTTCCAACTGCCCAACACTACAATAGCAAATATTCCAACAACGCAAACCAGCCACAGACCGCACACAGCACAACAGCACAGTTAGTGATTTTCATGCAGAGCGCTACGTGGCGTTACCAACATAAAAACCTAAACAGCCTACTTTCAATATTAGAAGTATCTTGTTTTGGTACCACAGCTCTATGTCACTTTATTAAAAGTACTGGCTTTGGTCAGATACCAGACCAACTTCATTTATGAATTTTCCAAGAGAAACATCGCAGTGGGGCACAATGATCCCAAATCACAAATGTCGTCATATATTCATAAAACAACCTTCACATAACCTATACTTACAAGAAAAACACACTAAATACACAACATGCGTCCAGTCGTGATCAACATGTGACACGTCAGACTATTGATTGAGCACGGATGATTGGTTTTGGTCATGAGCGCCACTGGATTTATGTGGATTTATGTGCGATTCGCCACGCGGACACGGGGCGAACATGGCTGTAGCCGGGGCTGGAGTGAGTGTGTCGGCTATCGGCGAGTGATGATGCTCTGCACGCCACGCGGCTGATCTGCAGAGGTCGCACCACGTGGAAACGTCAGGTTCAAAAAGGCGGACGTGACGTCAATTCCACCGCTACCGCGCACAGTGGCTTCTTCTAGACCGTTCGCGTTTGCGCTATTCCAGTGAAGACTGCAATAGATACAGTGAAGAACGATACGACATATTAAAGATGGAGGAGCACAGCTCTGCCAGTATGCAGATACAAATTGTAAAAAAAATTTATGATAAGATACAGCACCAAGCTATTTTTCATGACTACAACTCAGCAAATCTTTAATAACTTTTATATTTTTCAATGCGTTAAGGAGATGGAGCACTCAAATTGTAGCTCTCAGTGGTGCGCATCCATTGATATACTCACACGTGTCGTAGCATAATTAATTAAGCAGTGAGACAGATCTTAACTGGATACAAGACACATAGAAAACCAGAAAGCACTATACATTGGCGGTCCTACTTACACATGATATCCCACATTTAACTTATAAAGACTTATAATTTTTATTATGTTTTTTAATAAAATGGTGTTATATTTGCGTAGTTTCGCCCATAACTTGAAAACTGTTATAGTTATAATTCTGAATAGTGCAATGGAAAGAGAAGGAAAAATCCGATAACGAAGCCGGCCGCTGTGGCCGAGCGGTTATAGGCGCTTCAGTCCGGAACCGCGTTGCTGCTACGGTCGCAGGTTCGAATTCTGTCTCTTGCATGGATATATGTGATGTCCTTAAGTTAGTTACGTTTAAGTTGTTCTAAGTCTAGGGGACTGATGACCTCAGATGTTAAGTCCCATAGTGCTTAGAGCCATTTGAACCATTTTGAACCGATAAGAAAGGGGGGCCATGTTTATACTTACTGCAATATTTGACGGCTCATAGAGCAAGAACTAATTTAAGCACTATAAAATGAAATGTAAGAAATCCGTATTGATTACAAGTATAGCGTTCAGCTGATGGCACAACTAGGTTTTGAGTATCATTTATCTATCGTAAGTTGTGATTTACGCTGGTGAAACCACAAACCCATTTAAGTGACGTAGATACACGGCTTTCCGTGGTAGGGAGGTCCTAGGTCACAAAAGGGCGGTGGCCGACTTACAATTCTACACTGTTCGCTACCACTTGTATGAGGAAACATCTGTGCCGATATGGGTAGATAATCAGCTGCACACGTTTTCGGAAACAGAAAATTTTCAGATCATCAGTAGTAATATTTTGTGCAGGTTCTGTGAGGACTTAGAATTTTCCTGCACTGGTCAGTTCTCTTATTTATTTCTGTTAGCAGTTCGGCGACAGGTGAAATTTTGTTCGTGAAGTGATTTGGGTCTCTGAAGTTACGTACTTACTCTGTACTTTAACTCAGGATGCCAGCGAGGTATAACGTACCCAACCTTTACACGATATTTGCCCAAAGTAATGTAACTATGCCAGACACCTCTGGATGACATACCGATTATCATTCAAAGAACTTAATGTGTAATTAGTATAAATGGTCCGAGGAGAGAAAAAGGATACATAGTGGAAAGATGCAAGAATACTGAAGGAAAAAGAAAGAACAACAAAGAAGAAAGCATTGAAATTGGAGCGGAGTCCTTAGATGACCCAAACGAAGAAAGAAGAAATGGTCGTGAAACAAGGGCACCACTTTCTTTTCTTTTCTGCTCTGCTCTTTTACTCTTTTCTTTTTGCCATTGTGCTTGTCTCTCTCGGTTAGCTTGATTCACGGTACGCAGTTAATTTTGCGTATTCGATGATCTGGTCGTAGGAGATCTTTCTTCGACTGTTACTTAATTATTTTCGGCTGTAACTGTTATTAGATATCAGGATACCAAGTGTGTGCGTTTAATTATCGCATGTTTCATGTAGAGGATGTTTGGTTTGAAATATTAGGCTGTATGGAATGGTTTAAGTTACTTTTATTCCTTTAAAACATACTTTTAAAGTTTAACCATTTTTCAATTATAAACTTCTCCTTCCTTTACACATTCATGATTTTGTGTGTTTTCTTAAATACGGAAGTATTATTATAGTCTGCGCGTGCCATTTCATAGATCGTAGTTTTTTGTTTGTGAAACACTATAGAACCTGCAATCATTTCAATATTACAAAGTCCTATAATCAGTTTAATACCAATTTTCGAAAGGAAACACATTTAATTTCACGGTCGGTAACAAATTTTACCAAGAGATTTCCTCTCCAAGCTAAAACTGTGGGTCGTCGCCACTTTCAGAAGAAATTGATTAAGTTCCGTAAGCTTTCTGAATTAAGACAGTCATTTAACGGAAGAATACGCAGGTGCGGAAATCGCGCATGCGCAATGATTTGCAGATAGCTGATGCCATATTGCGCGTGCGCTGTACGCTGCGTTTGCCAACAGTGCGGCCAGACGTTACTCACTAACGGCCGCACTAGACCAATGTTATGACGGGCCTGTTATCGAAAAATCTAGATTTTCGCGTCGTGAATTAATAGCAGTCAATGCAGGGTCCCAGGTTGTGCTCAGCTGAAATCCTGCAGCCCTGTTGATGAGATTATCGGCTGTATCGGTATGTATTGCTTCCTTAATGACGCAATCCCAGAAAGATGATGGCGGGGATAAAACTTCGTCGTTTCTAAAATCATGCGATGTCCTGTATTCAGACAGCGTTCCACAAGTGCCGACTATTCCGGTTGTGGAGGGCGTATAAGACGCTGATGTTCATCGCAGATTTCTTGTAATGTGCGGCATGTCTGGCCTATTTACGCTGCCCCATATTGTCAAGGAATCTTGTACACACCACATTTCCTCAGGCCAAGGTCATCCTTAACCGAACCCAACACGTTTCTCCGTTTTGCCGATGGTTGAGAAACACACTTAATTCCATATCTTCCTGCCGGCCGGGGTTGCCGAGCGGTTCTAGGCGCTACAGTCTGGAACCGCACGACCGCTCCGGTCGCAGGTTCGAATCCGGCCTCGGCCATGGATGTGTGCGATGTCCTTAGGTTAGTTAGGTTTAAGTAGTTCTAAGTTCTAGGGGACTGATGACCTCAGAAGTTACGTCCCATAGTGCTCAGAGCCATTTGAACCATATCTTCCGTGCACTCTTCCGATTCTTGACGACATGGCACCAAAATACCGCAAAAAGGCCAAAGATGTGGGTGTCTTCATTCTGCTACGTAGAGTGAACTCGTCTGGGTCTGAATGCATTACGTACCTGTCTCTCAGAATGCCTGTTGTATTTCACTCAACAGGCTTTCAGGATCAGATACCACATGTGCTCTATGAACTGACGTTCAGATCCGTCAGTCGTACCTAGCCACCAGCAAGGTGAAGATGTCGGATAGTTGCTGCGACGAAATATTGTGGAATTTGCACAACGTGATGCGGCGGCAAACCCGTGAAGACTATTTACAACATATCCGCCGGGAAAGCTTGAAGAGTCACATATAACAAATAGCACTGCAGCATCTGATGGAAAGCGTAAGTGCACTTTATGAACAACATTTACGTTTTCAATGTGTAATTGCCATTTCTGCATAGTAAGTAAGTTTTTTACATAGCTTTGCCCATTTTATAAATTGTGCCAAAGCTACATAAATTTGTTGGCCGTCCGAAGTGGCCGTGCGGTTAAAGGCGCTGCTGTCTGGAACCGCCAGACCGCTACGGTCGCAGGTTCTAATCCTGCCTCGGCCATGGATGTTTGTGATGTCCTTAGGTTAGTTAGGTTTAACTAGTTCTAGGGGACTAATGACCTCAGCAGTTGAGTCCCATAGTGCTCAGAGCCATTTGAACCATTTTGAACATAAATTTGTTTGACATTAGTAGACACAGCTTCTGGTTGGCTATGAAACTAATGTGCCACTGGCATTTATCCAATAAGTTTTCAAGGTACACTTCACTAAGACTGAATATGGTCCTAATATATTCCTAATTATGTGAAAGTTGATTACTACCGCAGGAGAACTATTAATCCTAAAATTTATTGAGACATTTAATTTTCATCAGTGTCTCGGTGAGCATTGTTTAGTGTCTTCGGATTTAAGGCAGCACAGGAAGAAAAGAGAGCCTCGCGGAGTGGCTGAATGGTTTGAGGCGCCATGTCACGGATTGCACGGCCCCACCTGCCGGAGGTTCGAGTCCTACCTAGGGCATGTGCGTGTGTGCTGTTCGTAGCATCGGTTAGTTTAAGTACTGTGTAAGTCTAGGGTCCCTTAAGAATTCACACACATTTGAACGTTTATGAAGAAAAGAGTTTTGAGTCAGACTTGCTGCAATTAATGGGAAAAGCGAGTACCGTATTTAAAGAGGGTAGCAATTCCGACATCAGTGCCGTGTGCTGACACCGGCGGTTCAGCCATTGCTGCTTCAGATTTATTCTGCCTGCCAAGGTCTGGTCTTGGCAGCCGGAGGCTGTGGTCATGTGTGTGCGTGTGTGTGTGTGTGTGTGTGTGTGTGTGTGTGTGTGTGTGTGTGTGTGTGATGTCTATTCTGATGAAGGCCTGTTTGGCCGAAAGCTCTGTTTGACAATCTTTTTGTTGTGCCTATCTGCTACTTAGGTTCTCCGCTATACGGTGAGTAGCAGATATTCTTTTCACAATGTTATCATAGCTCAGTCTTCCACGAAACGGCCTAGCGAAAGACGCTGATCACGCAATCACGATGCCTGCTATAGTCTCATTGTTAATTGGGTAGAATTAATTTCAGCTTTGGAAGCTATTCACGGCGATTAAATTCAAAAGACTGCACTAAGATACAAAGCTGGTAAGGCGTGCTTCCTTTGCGTCAAATTCGTCGATCAAGTCTTCATGTTCTAGTTGCTGTGTTATGTCAGATTCCATGGAGAGGAAGCAACACTGCTAACTCGATCCTGCGTCATGGATGACGGCAGATAATACTTGAGTCTTTTGAGGAGTGACAAAGGGCGCTCGGCTGAACAGCTGGTGGCAGAGGTTGACAAAAATATTCGCGGTGTAATCTTCAAATTAGAAAACAGTTACGGAACGTAATTTTCATGCAACACTACATACAGAATATTGAGGGAGTACGTCTATATTTAGTTGCTCTTCACGTATGCCTTGCACGTCTCCGAACCCGAATGGTCAACGTTTGCGGCCCCCCAGGCGAGGGACCCGGATTTGATCCCTGGTACAGCCAAGAAACTTTCCTTGGTGGGAGGACTGGACCAGAGTGCACTCATCCTTGTGATGCCAACTGAGGAGCTATCTGACTGAGGCATTTTGAACGTGGTTGCACTTCAGCAACGGTTCCAGAATAGCAGGTGAATAAGATAGCCAACCAGTTGCAATAAATAGTGGTTTTCACTTATCCTTAATCATGACTTCAACAGATTTAAACACATCTTCTTCAGAAGGACAAGAAACAAACTTCACATTAGCAAACAGTCAGTTAGTGAAGCGCTCTAACATCTCCACATGAAATGTGTCGGCAACGATCTGTATACCAATTTTTAAAAGTTTGGGACCCTAAAATCAGGGGCTTGTCACATCAGTAAAATCAATCAAATGAAATGTTGGATCCTTAGGGATACGTTCGCCACAGGTCTCACATTGATGTCGGCACTTATTTCAGTATTGTTTGTCTGTTAGCACCGACAACTGTACGCAAACGCCGCTCGGTCGTTAAGGCCGTCGGCCACTGCGTTGTCCTTCGTGAGAGTTAATGCCTGAAATTTGACACTCTCGGCACTCAGTTGACGTTGTATACCTCGGAATATGTGTCCCATACGTCTAGCTACAACTATCGTTCCTCGTTCAAAGTCGGTTAATTCCAGCCGTGGGGCCTTAATCACCCATCTCTATATGTGCCTCTCGCTATTACTTCTGTCACTTCAGTGTATTTAAATTTTAACGTGAAGTGTATAGTCGCTAGATCACACATTACTTCACACGCTGATGAAAGCAACTACTCTATAAAGTGATTTGAAAATAGCTCGAACCCTCAATGTAGTGATTAGCAGATTCAATACTAAAAACTAAATAACTAAAAACAGCTAGGAAACACAGACAGTTTTCAAAACTGAAAGTTATCTCAAGTTAAATCTCATACTAATGCACATCTAATCAGAGTCTAACAGGCACACCTAGGTGTCGATTAGTAGCAAAAAAATTTCTAAGTCCCTCTCTAACGTCACCGTAAAAGCAATGGCGGTAACGTTAAAAGAAACTGAGGCCTCTTTCGTTAAATGACTGTCTTAATTCAGGAAGTTTACGGAACTTAATGCAGTTTCTTCTGGAAGCGGCAACGGCCCACAGTTTTGGCTTGGAAAGCAAATCTCGTGGTAAAATTTGTTACTGACCGTGAATTTCAGTATGTCTCATTTCGGAAATTGGTATTACTGATTCTCGGACTTCGTAATATTGAAATGATTACAGGTTCTATCATGTTTCGCGTACAAAAGACTACGGCACATGAAATGGCGTACGCAGACTATAATAACCAAATGAAATGCTTCCGTCTTTAAGGTAACACACAAAATCATGAGTCTGTAAAGGAAGGACAGGTTTATAAATGAAATATGGTTAAACTTAAACAATATATTTTAAGGAAGTTAAAGATACTTACACTATTCCACACCGAATAATACACACATCAAAGAAAGTTTTGCATCACCCCGGTTCCCAGAACTCCGAAGGTAGACGTTGACTCTGGATATTGTATCACAGGCACAGTCCCTTTGACTGTTCAGAGGTGTCATAAACCAGCCCAAAGATATAAACAACCGTACATGAGCAGCTGCTATTACACGTGGGGGTCCGACAGCCGATCAGCTCCAGTCCTTCTACCAGGAATGAGGTACACGGCTCGTGTTGTCTGTAGTTCAACCATGACTACACGGAAAATTCCCCGGTTCGATCACGTCCGCATTGTTACTTTGTGCCAGGAAGGGCTCTCAACAAGGGAAGTCTCCAGGCGTCTCGGAGTGAACCAAAGCGATGTTGTTCGGACATCGAAGAGATACAGAGAGACAAAAACTGTCGACGACATGCCTCGCTCAGGCCGCCCAAGGGCTTCCACTGCAGTGGGTGGCCGCTATCTATGGATTATGGCTCAGCGGAACCCTGACAGCAGCGCCACCATGTTGAGTAATGCTTTTCGTGCAGCCACAGGACGTCGTGTTACAGCTCAAACTCTGCCCAATAGGCTGCATGAAGCGCAGCTTCACTCCCGATGTACATGGCAAGGTCCATCTTTGCAACCACGACACCATGCTGCGCGGTACAGATGGGCCCAACAACATGCCGAATGAACCGCTCAGGATTGGCATCACGTTCTCTTCACCGACGTGTGTCGCATATGCCTTCAACCAGACAAACGTCCAAGACCTGTTCGAAGGCAACCCGGTCAGGCTGAATGCCTTAGACACACTGTCCAGCCAGTGCAGCAAGGTGGAGGTTCCCTGCTGTTTTGGGGTAGCATTATGGGGGGCCGCCGTACGCCGCTGGTGGTCATGGAAGGCGCCGTAACGACTGTACGATACCTGAATGCCATACTCCGACCGATAGCGCAACCATATTCGGCAGCATATCGCTGAGGCATCCGCTCCCCCATCGTGCACACCATGGAATGACTTCTTTCAGGATAACGACATCATTCGACTAGAGTGGCCAACATGTTCTCCAGACATGAACCCTGTCGAACATGCCTGGGGTAGATTGAAAAGGTCTGTTTATTGACGACCATACCCACTAACCGCTCTGAGGGATCTGTTTAAAACAAAGGATCCTTTACATGAACAGTTCATCGAATGCGCTGAATTAAGTGCGTAACATGAATCAAGCTAATCGAGAGAGACATGCACAATGGCAAAAAGAAAAGAGCAAAAGAGCAGAGCAAAAAAGAAAAGAGAGTGGTGTCATTATTTCACGACTGCTTATACTAATTACACATTATGATCTTTGTATGATAATCGATATGTTATCCAGAGGTGTCTGGCATAGTTATATTACACAGGGCAAAATTCGTGTAAAAGTTGGGGACGTTACAAAATTGCTCACTAAATGGTGAGATCACACTGCTGGAGATCAACATTTAACTTAAGTCACTTCATCTGTTGTTTACACAGTTCATGGCCATTTGTTGAGACCTGTGTTCTAAATGTTACATGGATACCTCTCCTTTCATTTAAAAAAATGGCGATTAGTTGAATACACTTACATTAACGCTTTACTGTTGCCCTCTTCTTTGATTGACGCCTGAGTTCTAACTTGTACCCTGATTGTAATAAATTACTCATCCACCTATTCAGGCGCGGTCCCAATGAAAATGGGATCCAAAACCAAGGGATGGACGTACATTCCTCAGTCTATTTCTTCATCGAAAATTATTTAAATATTTGGATAGCAATGTACAATAATATTTTACTTGTTACAAGACGGTACAAACATTGCAGAAATTCATAGGTATTTTGTCATGATATTTCGTAAATTCATTAAATTCTTAAGTCCACAAAATGTTCATGATAACACATGCCAAATATGATTTTTACATAAAATGTTCAGATTTTAAACAATTTTTTCGTGTACGAGTCAGCTATCATATATTTTTTCAATTAATGATCTCATTATGAGAGTTTGTCACAAACGTTCTTTCTCACCAATCAAAATCGTAAGTCTTGACAAAACTGAGTACGATTAAGAATTTTCAAAGTGACGAATACAATGATTTCTAGATGAGATGATACACTACTGGCCATTAAAATTGCTACACCTCGAAGATGTGGTACAGACGCGAAATTTAACCGACAGGAAGAACATACTGTGATATGTAAATGATTAGCTTTTCAGAGCATTCACACAAGGTTGGCGCCGGTGGCGACACCTACAACGTGCTGACACGAGGAAAGTTTCCAACCGATTTCTCATACATAAACAGTAGTTGACCGGCGTTGCATGGTGAAACGTTGTTCTGATGCCTCGTGTAAGGAGGAGGAATGCATACCATCACGTTTCCGACTTTGATAAAGGTCGGATTGTAGCCTATCGCGATTGCGGTTTATCGTATCGCGACACTGCTGCTCGCGTTGGTCGAGATCCAATGACTGTTAGCAGAATATGGAATCAGTGGGTTCAGGAGGGTAATACGGAACGCCGTGCTGGATGCCAACGGCCTCGTGTCACTAGCAGTCCAGACGACAGGCATCTTATCCGCATAGCTGTAGCGGATCGTGCAGCCACGTCTCGATCCCTTAGTCAACAGATGGGGTCGTCTGCAAGACAACAACCATCTGCACGAACAGTTCGACGACGTTTGCAGCAGCATGGACTATCAGCTCGGAGACCGTGGCTGCGGTTACCTTTGACGGTGCGTCAGAGACAGGAGCGATTGCGCCTGCGCCTCACGACGAACCTGGGTGCACGAATGACAAAACGTCATTTTTTCGGATGAATCCACGTTCTGTTTACAGCATCATGATAGTCGCATCCTTGTTTGGCGATATCGCGGAGAACGCACATTGGAAGCGTGTATTCGTCATCGCCATACTGGCGTAGCACCCGGCGTGATAGTATGGGGTGCCATCGGTTACACGCCTCGGTCACCTCTCGTTCGCATTGACGGCACTTTGAACAGTGGACGTTACATTTCAGATTTGTCACGACCCGTGGCTCTACCCTTCATTCGATCCCTGCAAAACCCTACATTTCAGCAGGATAATGCACGACCGCATGTTGCAGGTCCTGTATGGGCCTTTCTGGATACAGAAAATGTTCGATTACTGCCCTGGCCAGCACATTCTCCAGATCTCTCACCAATTGAAAACTTCCGGTCAATGGTGGCTGAGCAACTGGCTCGTCACAATGCGCCAGTCACTACTCTTGATGAACTGTGGTATCATGTTGAAGCTGCATGGACAGCTGTACCTGCACACGCCATCCAAGCTCTGTTTGACTCAATGCCCAGGCGTACCAAGGCCGATATTACGGCCAGAGATGCTTGTTCTGGGTACCGATTTCTCACGATCTATGGACCAAAATTGCGTGAAAAGGTAATCAAAATGGTTCATATGGCTCAGAGCACTATGGGACTTAACTGCTGTGGTCATCAGTCCCCTAGAACGTAGAACTACTTAAACCTAACTAACCTACGGACATCACACACATCCATGCCGGAGGCAGGATTCGAACCTGCGACCGTAGCGGTCGCGCAGTTCCAGACTGTAGCGCCTAGAACCGCTCGGCCACCCCTTGCCGGCGAAAACGTAATCACATGTCAGTTCTAGTATAATAGTTCGTCCAATGAATACCCGTTTATCATTTGCATTTCTTCTTGGTGTAGTAATTTTAATGGCCGGTAGT
Organism: Schistocerca americana; assembly: GCF_021461395.2. Lineage (NCBI taxonomy): Eukaryota > Metazoa > Arthropoda > Insecta > Orthoptera > Acrididae > Schistocerca > Schistocerca americana. The sequence continues at coordinate 321,425,011 of NC_060120.1, read as the reverse complement.
GTAGATCTTGCGACGGATTGCAGGAACGACGGTTCTTTCTGGTAGATGGTAGTCGATGCCAGGACCCTCAGGTGCGGTCAGGAACATGGGAAGACATGCCAGCATTTGCAGCTGGTTATTAGCTGCACGTGGCTAGGTCTTGCTCTTCCGCTGGACAGGCATCTCGAAAATGAGGTACATGGAATATAATCGTTTAAGCATTAATATACAAGCATACAACTACGCGGTTTGGGTGAAAGAGGTTGCATTAGTACATATATTGTCCTATTGATGCATGTAATTATGTATATTCTGTCCGTGGTGATAGATTACAATTCGTTCTGTCCTCTTATTTCTTTTGTTCGCCTCAATGAAGTTTTGCTACCTGTGCTGTTGTCAACGTCGTCACTTCTTTTCTATTGCATTACGATTGTTATTTGTTTGCTGTGAGCATTTCAGTTTGTTTATTGACATAGTACGCTATCACTGTTTGCACTGGGAGAGCGTTCATAGCTTAGCAGTGACAAATTTCTATGTTTTTAAAGGCTGCGAGTAATGGACGGTCTCGTGGCTCACATTCCACCGCGACAATCCAAAGCTCCGCGCAGAACATTGTCGTGGTGCGGTTTGCATTGTCCTCTGTGTACACTCGGTTCGTAGCAGTGCGAGTTCCCTAGAATGGCTACTTGTGCTTTACATAAGTGTTTCTGCGCAGGATGCTGCACCTGCCCACGTGATTGAACACTTCACTGAAGGTAAGCGTCAACGTTATTATGCACTAGTATGCCCACTGTTCTCACAGACTAGTTAAGTTGCACAGTTCTGTTCATTTCCACACAAAGTTCACGTACTACGGTTGTCTCTGAATATCTTTAATAGCACTGACTTTGGCATTTTTTTTACTCATTTGCAATTACATATAGTCCTCTGAGTCAAATTACGCTGAAATTGAACCTATGCGTTTCATCTAACGTCCAAATTACTTGTTTGTTCGCTGTGTAGGGAATCGTTGGATACACCATCACTTTACACTACTTGTTTAATGTTTACACTGGGACACGGAACGTGAACATTAAATTTATCAGTGTTTGCAATATCTTGGGGAATTCGTTACACGAACTGTATTTGGCCATTATTTTATGTGTTGTGCGGCTGTGCTTTACACGTATTTGTTTCGTTCGCATATGGCAACCAGTTTATTTATTCATTGTTAGGAAAACCTGTTCAAGGGCCATTCCCACTCTTGTACCATAACGATGAGAAAACACTCATAAAAGTAACTCTAAAATGAAAAATTGATTCCGAGGATACCTGTAAGTGCCAAAATAAGCACATAGTTTAATTGCAAGATAGATGACCTGAGCCGCTTTGCTGCTGGCTGAAGTATTGACAGAGGATATGATTCTACAGAAAATACGTACTTTAGTATTTATGTACGTGAGTACAATACTATCATAGAAAACTTTTATCTTGAGCTTGTGTGACATGTACTTCTGACATGAATGGTGCAAATTTATTTACACCTAATCTCATATTTTGGAGCCAAAGCATAAATGAATAATCTTAAAAGTATTACACAAATTCTGTTTACAAAACTACACTGGTATTTACAGTTCATTAGATGAGATGTCTTTATAAGACAGGTGATGTGTCGACAGAAGTGCCGACACAGTGTTATTTTGAGGGGGCCGATATGCACGCTATAAGCTCACGCAGAATAGCGTGAAGTCTGAAACAGGAAGCTCAATGAATGCTATAAAGAAAAGTACGTTGCTTTTGGAATACTTAACTTTAATCCATCCTTGTTGTATACATCGTTCTTGTTGAGGATAATTGGACGATAATTATCAATTGCTATGTAAGGCTAATGGCGCCTTGCTAAGTCGTAGCCATGGACTTAGCTGAAGGCTATTTTAACTATCTGCTCGGCTAATGAGCGATGCTTCGTCAGTGTAGTCGCTAGCAATGTCGTCCGTACAACTGGGTTGAGTGCTATTCCGTATCTCGAGACCTGCCTTGTGGTGGCGCTCGGTCTGCGATCACACAGTGGCGACACGCGGGTGCGACATGTACTAATGGACCGCGGCCGATTTAAAGCTACCACCTAGCAAGTGTGGTGTCTGGCGGTGACACCACAACAGGTTTTGGCTTTACAAGTAAAATGTAGTTTTGGCAGTCATTTTTAGTGTCCTTTAAGTGCATTTCAGCTCTTTACAATATCCATATAATATCTTCGAGACTTTTTCCTCACAACTAACTCTACTATGTACATAAAAATAGAAATGAAATATTTACACAGATATATGCAACACAAATGTTACATTTACGAAACAAATTTCTTGAAATCTTTATGTGGGTATAAACCCCTAGTTTTATTTGATAGAATATTTCTACTATTCCTCATACTAGTATTTTTTTTATTTCTTTGCTTTACGGTCTCTCTCTTGGTCCAGGGAATCGAAGTAAGTTGTGTAACAATACCTTTCATGACGCCTAACTTGCATGTGATATACGTATCCTTTTATTATACCTGGTTTTTCTGCAAAGACTTGTAGATACCTACACAAGAGATTACGTAGCTCATTTCTCCGCTGCTCACTTAAGTAATCTGATTCTAAAATCTTTCCTGGTAATGCTGCCCCAAGCTCTTGCTCGTCGTCGTAAACATCTGCACACTTGGTCACATCAGCTAGAGAAGTTGAACTATCACCTGTCAGTGCAGGTTCACTACCTACAAACTTCATTTTCACTCTCTGGCAGAATTTGCCATCGGGAACTTTCGTTTTGAGCAGATCCAGAATACTATTTTTTCCATCAACTGTAAGATAGCATTTGCCTGCCACGAAGTCGATTTTTTCGTCCTTCCCTTGCAGAAATTCTACAGAAATAATACAGTTAGCTCACAAATTCTCAACCACCAGGAACGTGCAATAAAATGCTTCATTTACTGTCAATATTCCCAACTGAGTCTTCCAGCTAATATTCTTCGACCTGGCGTCTATCGCACCAATAATTCGACAATTCTGAACTGGTAGTGTGGGAGGTGTACCCGTCTTACATATCTGTTTAAACAGATTATAAGAAATAACGCTCGCCGATGCATTGGTGTCAGTTATTACTGCTGTAGGTACTTTACCTACTTTAGTTTCAAATGCAGCCTGTACCACTGTATTGTTCTCCTCTCTGCAGGAATTTTCCTCAGGGAACAATTCGTCGCGTATATCAGCACCGTTTTGATAACGGATCACATTGTTCCGTTTTTGCGTATTGCCCCCTACAATATTCCCGAACGCTATCCGAGGGCTCGATATGACCGAGATTAGTTTGTTGGCAGGATATTTGAAGGTTGATTACTTTCAATCAATTCAATTAGAAACAGGGCGTTGACGTGCGGATACCGTCAGTCGTACCTAGCCACCAGCAAGGTTGAACCACCTGAAGATGTCGGACAGTTGCTCCGAGGAAATATTGTGGAATTTGCGCAACGTGATCCGGCGGTAAACCCGTGAAGACTATTTGTTATATAATTTGTATTATTTGTTATGTTGACTTTAATTAATTACATACTTCAGATGCTTCTCATCGGATAATTAAGTACACGTGCGGTTCTAGGCGCTACAGTCTGGAGCCGAGCGACCGCCGCGGTCGCAGGTTCGAATCCTGCCTCGGGCATGGATGTGTGTGATGTCCTTAGGTTAGTTAGGTTTAATTAGTTCTAAGTTCTAGGCGACTGATGATCTCAGAAGTTAAGTCGCATAGTGCTCAGAGCCATTTGAACCAATTAAGTACATAAATGAACGTGGTAGTAGCTCATTTCGATTCGCCTCGATTAGCGCTTTCGTTTGGTGGGTGCATACTCTCCATGGGTTATTTGCCATAAATGTTATTACAGTTATTGCACATAGTCGTTCTAGATTCCATTTTCACTCGTTTCCGTACTCAGTGCGTATATGAAAATACTCGTCTCGCTGAGCTCTTTAATTTGGCTGATCGTGATTTACTGTGTCAGTGATTTACACTCCACATGCGTAAATACTGTATGTACCACGATCACTGTTTGTGTGAACTGATAATGACGTTCGTGTTATGTTGTTGAACCTGTGGGAAGCACGTGTTTTCTGCTGCTACCTCCACATTCCTGCGCCTGAACTCCATCCTCCCCCATGCCCTCAAACGTCAAAGTGGCGCGCAGGCGAGCGGCCGGGCGCTCAGACCAAAACAGTCCGCCTCGGAGCTCGTTTCAGTCCGTCGCGACATAAACGTCATATAATGATGTGCTCCAAACGTACATTCACAGAAATTTCTTCCTCAAATTATGGCCTATGTTCGAAACTGCTTAACTCCCTTTGGCCAGGAATGCCCTCTTTGACTGCGCTAGTTTGCTTTTTATGTCCTCGTTGCTTCGGCCGTTACATGTTATGAGGTAGAATTCCTTAACTACGTCTACTTCTTGCACATCAATTTTGATTTTAACTTTCTAGCTATTTTCATTTGTGCAACTCTTTCCTCTATTTATTTCCAAGTTCTGTACTCATTAAACCACTCCATTCAGCTAGCTCTGTAACTCACAAAGGGTAATAATTTCATCAGAAAATCTGTCTTTAGGTATCCTTTCATCCTAGATTTTAATCCCATTCTTCAACTCTTTTTTTCCGTCATTGCTTCTCAGATGTATGGATTGAACAATGCCGGCCGGTGTGGCCGAACGGTTCTAGGCGCTTCAGTCTGGAAACACGCGACCGCTACTGTCGCAGGTTCGAGTCCCGCCTCGGGCATGGATGTGTGTGATGTCCTTAGGTTAGTTAGGTTTAAGTAGTTCTAAGTTCTAGGAGACTGATAACGTCAGATGTTAAGTCCCATAGTGCTCAGAGCCATTTTAACCGTTTGATTGAACAATGGAGGCGAAACACTGTATCCGTGTGTTATACCCTTTTTCATCCGAGCACTTTGTTCTTGGTTTTCCATTCATATTGTTCTTATTTGTTGTTTTACACATTGAATATTACCCGACTTTCCCTATAGTTTGCCGAGCGGGGTAGCCGAGCGGTGTGGGTCGTCATGACACGGTTCGCGCGGCTCCCGCCGTCGGAGGTTCGAGTCCTCCTCCGGTCATGGATGGGTGTTTTATCCTTGGAGTAATTTAGTTTAAGTTAGACTAAGTAGTGTGTAAGTATAGGGACCGATAACGTACGCAGTTTGGTCCCACAGAACCTTACCACAAATTTCCAAACTTTTCCCTATAGCTTACTCCTACTTTTCTCAGAATGTCGAACATTTTCCGCCAATGGTTGCTGCAGTCTTGCTCCCAATATGAATTGCAACTTCAAAACTGCCTTCCTTGTGCCTTTATCTTTCCGAAAGCCGAACTGACCAACATTTAACAGATTATCAGTTTTCTTTTCCATTTTTCAGCACATTATTCTTGTCACCGACTTGGGTGCGTGATCTGTTATGCTCATCACGCTATAATTCTCACTTCCCTGTACTGTTTTCGTAATTGTACGAATGCTATTTTTTTAAAAATCTGATAGTATGTCTCGAGGTTCACAGATTCTACTAACTGACTTGGATATTCGTTTGGTTGCCATTTCCCCCAAAGATTTTCGAAAGCTCTGTTAAACTCTGTCTCTAACACAGACTCGTTTATTTCTTCCATATCAACTCCCATTCCTTCTTACAAGATGTGTCAAGGGTTTCGCCACATTAGCTACAGTCTGCTCTTTGTAGTATAGTATTATAGTTGCATTTAATGTGATGGTTTATGGCATGACGCTTGTTAATAGGTACACTGTGTGATCAAAAGTAACCCGAAGCCACCAAAAACATACGTTTTTCATATTAGGTGCATTTTACTGCCACCTACTGCCAGGTACTCTATATCAGCGATCTCAGTAGTCATTAGACGTCGATAGAGCAGAATGGGGCTCTCCGCGAAACTCACGGACTTAGAATTGGTGAAGTGAGGTGATTGGGTGTCATTTGTGTCAAACCTCTATACACGAGATTTCCACACTCCTAAACCCCTACGTCCATTGTTTACGATGTGATTGTGAAGTGGAAACGTGAAGGGACACGTACATCACAAAAAAGTACAGGCCGACCTCGTCTGTTGACTGACAGAGACCGCCGACACTTGAAGAGAGTCGTAAAGTGTAATAGGCAGACATCTATCCAGACCATCACACAAGTATTCCAATCTGCATCGAGATTCATTGCAGATACTATAAGAGTTAGGCGGGAGGTGAGAAAACTTGGATTTCATGGTCGAGCGGCTGCTCATAAGCTTCACATCACTCCGATAAATGGCAAGCGACGCCTCGCTTGGTGTAACGAGCGTGAACATTAGACGATTGAACAGTGGAAAAACGTTGTGTGGAGTGAAGAATCACGGTACACAATGTGGCGTTCCGATGGCAGGGTGAGGGTATGGAAAATGCCCGGTGAACTTCATCTGCCAGCCTGTATAGAGCCAACAATAAAATTCGGAGGCGATGATGTTATTGTGTGGTCGTGCTTTTCATGGAGGGGGCTTGCACCCCTTGTTGTTTTGCGTGGCACTATTACAGCACAGGCCTACATTTGTGCTTTAAGCACCTTTTTGCTTCCCGTTGTTGCATCTTTCAACACGATCGAGAACCTGTTCATAATGCACGCCCTGCGGCGGTGTGTGGTTACACGACAATAACATCCCTTTACTGGACTGGCCTGCACAGAGTCCAGTTCTGAATCCTATGGAACACCTCTGGGATGTTTTGGAACGCCCACCTCGTGCCAGGCCTCACCGACTGACATCGGTACCTCTCCACAGTGCAGCACTCCGTGAAAAATGGGCCGCCATTCCCCAAGAAACGTTTCATCACCTGATTGAACGATGCTTGCGAGAGTGGAAGCTGTCAACAAGGCTAAAGGTGCGCCAACACGATCTTGAATTCCAGCATTACCGATGGAGGGCGCCTCGAACTTGTAAGTCATTTTCAGCCAGGTGTCTGGATACTTACGATCACATAGTTTATACCTTGTCACATTACAACGGAGGATGGTCTAATAGTTGTTTTATGAAGTGGAAACACAGCTGTGTGCAAACCGTGATTTTCGAAAAATTTCTAGAAGCCGTGAATTCTTGAAATAATGGAGGTATGTATACGCCTGCTGTCCAAATTGCAGGCTAAGGGCACCATAGGTGATCATTTTGTATAGCCGATGGCACCACTTCCCGTGAAGCTGCATCTCCACTTTTTAATCCGAGACGATGAGTAATGCAGAATGGATGTTTGACACTGCAGCCGCGTGTGCGCTGAAGCTTCCTAGCAGATCAAAGTTGTGTGAAGGACCGAGACTCTAACTCGTCAGACGAGTCGTGAGTCGTGGTAGGGAACAAAATCAGTAGAGCACTTGCCAGAGAAAAGCAAAGGCGCCGAGTTCGAGTCACGGTCCGGCACACAGATTTTACGCCGGCCGCGGTGGTCTAGCGGTTCTAGGCGCTCAGTCCGGAACCGCGCGACTGCTACGGTCGCAGGTTCAAATCCTGCTTCGGGCATGGATGTGTGTGATGTCCTTAGGTTAGTTAGGTTTAAGTAGTTCTAAGTGCTAGGGGACTGATGACCACAGATGTTAAGTCCCATAGTGCTCAGAGCCGTTTGAACCATTTTGAACAGATTTTACCTACGTTTTGCATGAATAACGCAATCTGGCAAGTTCCTTCTCCTTGAAGTTTCCCTACATGGGTACGTCACTGGTGATGTAAGCAGGACTGATGCTTGTCTCAAAGGAGAAGTGCTGCCGCTCCATTATAACATATTGTCGTCAGCCATACTACCGTGGGCGCGTCCAACTCTACTGCCTCGTCAAGGGAAGCCCGACGGTGGACGCAGTGCAGACAGTCCGTGGCGCTCCACACTTAGTCACACTGCCCGTATTGATACTGGTGTTGCTCCAAACAGTCCCATATCCTGATGTGGCTGTACGATCCTGCATGTCCGAGCGAAACAATGTATCAGTCCTGTTACCTGTTATTTACCACCAAAATCAGCCGTGACAGCTCGCAACAAATTGAATTAAAATTCACTAAACAATTCGCTACGATCACGTTCATGCTCGCATTGGCTAACACATTCATCGTACAGCGCTGAGAACACTACTGAATGGCCCTTGCTTGTCGCAGAACGCGTGACGTAGAAGCACCGAACAAGCCTAAACTCGACCGCAATCGTTCGTCACTCCAGCTATATTATGGTCCATCTGAACACTTCGCGCGTGCAGCGTGTGCAGGCTGCGTGTGTGCCAAGGCCCGGAATGCCACACGACTTTGCTCGGTCCTTCTCGAAAGCACCCGGAAGAGCGCGGTATTTCGCTTAGCTCTGCGGTGCGGCAATTTACGGTCGGTACAATTCTCTAACGAGGGGACCGTCTGGGAGGTGCATCGCGTTATGAGGTCCCACTTCGGCTGCTTATAGTGTGGGTAGGCACCTATCACACACTAAAACTGTTGGTACCAATGCGGCCTCGTTTCTGAAATATTGCCTGATAAAGTTTCGGCAGCCCTTTATATACAGAAAAATTTCACTATTCTAGCAAGTGAGCGAGTAGCCGAGTGACAAGGGAGCGAAACTCGTCTATGCTACTTTTGTTTCCTATTTTTTTCAAATGCCTTTTTAATTTATAATTAATCATCAATATTCCGCAAGGAATTGATTAAAAATAGTTACAAGCCTCTACAAATCAAAATTACACATTGAATGTCAAATTTTGTCTAAATTTGTTAACTCCTGCCGTTCTTCATTGTTACGTGGAGCCTACAAAAGACCTCCTTGGCCTTCCACCAAATGTTCAATATTGTCAAAATTCCACTGACTGACAACTCGTGAACAATTTGCAATTTTTGCTCAATTTTGAAGGATAAACGTCTCATACTTCAAAGTAAAGCTTTCAACTGATGAGAAACGTTTATTCGGCAGTTATAACCGTCGCTACTCACGTACACAGACAGTAGAGTCCCTTTATTCGTGGAACGGCAGGTACAAATAGGGGAACGCCAACGGTCACAGACCATAAACAGGATTAGGCGCGACGACTCGTCAACGATCTGACAGGTATAAAATTTTCTAGGGCCCAGTCCCAACATTTGTATGACAGGTTTATGACTATTTTCCAAGAAATATTTTGACAACTTCTCTCAGTTTTCAGGTAAATAGGCAAATTTATGTGTGCCAACGTTTTAATTACGGTAAATTTCCCGATAAAATAAAAATAAACGCAAAAGATTGAAACAAAATGTGACATTCAATTTGTAATTTTGATTTATAGAGCCTTGTAATTCTTTTTAATCGATTCCTTGCAAAATTTTCATGAGTAGTTATAAACTAAAACAAGCATCTTTAAAAAAATAAAAAAAATAAAACAAAAGTAGCATAGACGGGTATCGAACCAGCGCCACCCGGCCGGGGGTCTCTCTCGCTTACCACTCTGCTACTCGCTCACTTGCCACAATAGTGAAACTTTTCTGTCTATAAAGAGCTGCCCAAACTTTAACAGGCAATATGTCAAAAACGCGGCCGATGTGGCACCTACAATTTTAGTAGGGTGAGATAGGTGCCTACCCACACTATAAGCAGCCGAAGTGGGAGCTCATAGCTCGATGCACCCCCCCCCCCCCCCCCCCCCAAGAACGTTCCCTCGTAATTTCAGCAGAATCGTGCTGTCAGCGCTGTTTACCCATTTCTCGTGTTATGAACGATGTTCACAGGTCCAGTGGCTGTTTGCACAAAAAGAGGCGAACTATCGTCACTATCTTGTAAAATGACTGCTGAGAAAGAGAAAAAATTCCAACTATCGACAAACGGAATTCAATGATCTGTATATCAAGAACCACTTTGTGCTAAATTTGCAGGAATATCAACTCCCATTCCTTCTTACAAGACTTGTCATGGGTTTCGCCACTTTACCTAATGTCTGCCCTTTGTGTAGTAAAATTTCTGAAATCACACGCATTTCTGAATTGTCAGCAGCGATAGTTCTCAGTGGAACTGAACGAAGGGTATAGAGACTTCATACATTACTGCAGAGTACGTTAGTTAGGCCAAGGAGCATGCCTGGAACGCGTTAACGATTTAAAACTCGCTTTGGTTGAATTTATGAAGGAAATAGGAGTGCAGGAACGAAAATTAGACCATCCGGAATGGATTGCAGACTGCGCATTATAAATGGAAATGACTGCGCGCTACCCACACTAGAAAACTGCATGGTAACTTCTTTCTGATTTGTTCGGGACGTATTTAACGAAAAAATCGCGTGGGACAAGGGACACATTCCGACAAACACAGTCCAGTTCCCTAATCTCACTGACTTTGAAGAAACCGCGACGTCTGAGGTCATTATTCTGACTTTGAAAGAATTGCAGGGATAGTTTTATAAAGGCTTTGACGACACTGACAATGTTACAAACGTTTCAGAGCTGTTTTCGAGGCCGTTTCCCATTTCAGTTGAAAGCGTCCCTGTGCAAGTGTAAATGATACCGATTGACCTGTAAAATAATTCCATTTTTAGTGACAAATCTTTTCACGTAAAAACTGTCCAGGACGTCTACATTGTTTTCCTTAGGTACAGTTTCCAAGTCTCCAAAACGAGGCTGCAAAAGTGCAACAATATACATCGATCGACATATTTATGTGAAAGAACTTTTTCGATTATGAAACTAAATAAGTCTCCGTTACATCGCAACTGGAACGCGAACCTCTATGAAATCGTCCGCGCCTGTCCATACACTGACAATTAGTTCCAGCTGATAATTGTATTATGCCCCCAGCGTGCCAAAACAGTTAAATAATACGAAAACTTTGTTTTGTTTGTGATCTATGTTCTTGATAAATGTAAAATTGTGCAATTTGTGTGCAACGCTATTGTACTACCATTTAAATGTGTTCCGTTCGCAGTTATTCCCTCTTCCCCTCACCAGCGTGGATGGGAGAATTGTGCAGCGAGGCTGAGCGCTATGGCAGTCGTGTTTGGTCATGGCCCACGAGCTGCTATCCTGGCCGCCCCTGCATTATACAATCTTTAATTTATACTATCATTCCGCCAACATTACTCGACTCATTTCCTAATATGGTGACATCATCGGTTACATTCTTTTTAACATCACCTCATTTTACATGTACCTTCTTAATTTTCCGTTCTGCCTCACTAAATGAACTATTCATTTCGTTTTCTAAGGTACTTTTTACATTCTCCAGTACTTCTTTTATGTAATCACACTGTTATTAAATAATAGCATTAATCTCCTTGAACTTCTGTTCACTTTTATTGCGTTCTTTGACAAACTCGGTTTCTAAGTTATCAGTTTTGGTTACAACAGTATCTAATCTGGAACCCATACCCTGTTAACCAGTCTCAGCAAATGTTGTAAGCTGCTCTATCTGCTTGGTATTTAACATAATTTTACTTTCAGTATTAGCGATTTTTTCGTTGTTCTTCTCTCTAAACAACTAAATTGTTTATTGTAATTACTATTAAGTTCCCCATGTAATTTACTGGAATTTGTGATGCTCTCTTTCATCTGTGCTACCGTACTCTTGAAAATTACGTCGCTTCTAATTCCTTGGCTTCTTCCGAATAATCTAAAAAGACTAATCAAGCCACCCTTCTCTCCCCACTGTCATTTCCCCACTCTCCGTTTTTTCACGTTAGGAAATTAACTATTATTTTCCACACCCAAAAAAGAACTTGACAAAGCACTACATTGTTTATTATAACATAAAAATTATACTCGTACTTATCTCCACAACTTCCAGTACAGATCGTAATTGTTTTCGATCATGTGGCGTCGATTCTTCCTCTTACCATCCAGAAATTTACAACATTTAATTGCTATGCTCTTCTGTAGTTGTCATTCGAACTTTTGTATGTTTTGTAATTCGCATATATAATTGTTGAAAAGCAGAGTATTTACTAGTATTTCCGTCTACAATCTCTGATCCCAGCTGATGTACCCAAATAAAGCTAACTGCCACAAATCTGTTACTAACAATAATCAGTAAAACATTAATCATGAGATCACCGCATTGTCGAAAATGAAAAATGGCCCATTGAGAGATAATTACATAAAACACTGATTTTTACTTTTTTTTTAGGCTTAAGTGGTCCATCGATTAATCTCCGGGATTTAATTTGAAAGACTGATCACTAACTGTTTTTTGTTGCTGATTTATTGCACCGATTTCTTCACTGCAAACATCATCTTACTCACACATTTCATCGCACAGTACTACTTTGATTCGCATAGTTCTTGAAATTAAATTCGAATAACATACAGCCGGCCGGAGTGGCCGTGCGGTTCTAGGCTCTACAGTCTGGAACCGGGCTACCGCTACGGTCGCAGGTTCGAATCCTGCCTCGGGCATGGATGTGTATGATGTCCTTGGGTTAATTAGGTTTAATTAGTTCTAAGTTCTAGGCGACTGATGACCTCAGAAGTTAAGTCGCATAGTGCTCAGAGCCATTTTGAATATCATACATCATAAGCTGACATTCGGAAAAAGGCTTAACCAAGCAGGGCCTTAACCACGCCAACGACATAACACAGAGTGCGTCACATGGCATCAACTTATGACCAAAGATTGTATACAATACATCAAAGATATTTTTCAGAGAAGTTACATTGATCTACAACGTAACATTAGTATTGTATATTAGAAAAATAGGGACTCATGCATTATTGTTAAATGTAATTTGTGTTAACGTTAATAATTATGTTCATCCGGTTTTATTGAAGTGAAATGTAAAAGTACGGCACTACTGGATTTTTAGTGGGCACGTATTTTGTATAAAAAACATACCTAATATTTGCATAATTATCCAGTAGAATAAAGAAATAGAGATAATACGTAAATACAATTAAAAAAGCAACTCCCCATGAAAAGCCTAGAATTGCGCAAATATCGATCAAAGATGGTATCGGATGATTCATTAACAGTGTGAAGCCGGCTGGAGTGGCCACGCGGTGTTAGGCGCTGCAGTCTGGAGCCGGGCGACCGCTACGGTCGCAGGTACGAATCCTGCCTCGGGCATGGATGTGTGTGATGTCCTTAGGTTAGTTAGGTTTAATTAGTTCTAAGTTCTAGGCGACTGATGACCTCAGAAGTTAAGTCGAATAATGCTCAGAGCCATTTGAACAGTGTGGCGGTCAATGATAGAATCAACTGAGAAAGAGAAAACTACTCTAGCGCTGAGACAAAGAAAATTAGGATTTTAAATTTAATGAGAACATACGTTTACATAAGCAGTTTACGTATGTAACAATAGCTAACGGGGGAATTAATAGTCTTGTAAAATTATGGGTAATGCCCTCTGCTGTGTCCCACACCGGCATTTTATATTACGATTCGACAAATAAGTTTCACTTTACAGTACCATAAATATGTAAATGACAGTATTATTTAATAATACAGTACATTGTCGAGTCCTGAAGCTTGGGTGTATAATTTTAAGGAGACGTTTGAACAACAGGCGTTGCAGACTGTCATTAAAAGACCAGCCAGGTGGTAGCGCTTTATCAATGACACTTTCGTAATATAGACATACGGTACAGAGGAGTTGGGTGTCTTCCTGAAACGTCTCAACAGTATCAATCCGAGAATCCAATTTACTATGGAGACGGAGAATAACGGCCAGCTGTGAGCCATAGGTTATACAGAGAAGTCACGACTACTAACCGTTACCTTCATAAAGAGTCTGACCACGACTCCAGACAAAAAAGAGGTGTGTTTAAAACCTTGGTAAACAGAGCGTACAAAATTGGAGAACCGACTTATTTAAAAGATGAGGTTGAAATCTACGGCCGACATTCAAGATTGGTTATTCTAACAGACAGACAGATTCTTAGCCGTAGGGAGAGAAGCAGGATCAAGGAGGAACAATGCCCGCCAAAGGGGAAAGGTTTCCTTGCATTAATTAGTAAGATTACAGGCCGCCCTGGGAAAGCGTTTAGCTAGTATGGTGTGGAAACTATCTCCAGACCGGCCTGGAAGATAAAATAAGGCTTAGGATGGGTGTTCGACACCGCCTGTAAATAAGAACACAAGGGGAGTTTCTGCCCGGGACATACGGATAAATCGGCCGCAGTGGAACATGTCTGCCAAGAGGGAGATCATGAAATTAAACAGAATGCGGTGGCGCAGTCGTTGGCACACGGGACTCGCATTTGATAGGACTAAGTTCAGACCTGCTTCCCGCCATCCTGATTTAGATTCTCCGAGATTTCCTTCGCTTCAGGTAAATGCCGGGATGGTTCCTTTGAAAGGGCACGGTCCATTTCCTCCCCCATCCTTCCTTCATCCGATGCGACCGATGACCTTGCTGTTTGGTCCCCCTCCCTCAAATCAACCAACCAACCATGAAATTAAATTCTCTTGCGCGCATGTATACAGAGGCTATTGAGATTTATAAACAGTGTAATAATTTTAACAGAAAATTTGGTTGTCAAAGTTGCACCGCAAGAATAACGATCCATTACCTTGAGTCGAGGATATTGGCATTACGAGAAATAATTTCGTAGCCGACGTAATGTGATGGATTGTGGTGCTCTCTACACTGCCGATATATTCGGCGCTCCCTCGATTTCTGGTTACTGCTCGTCGCTTTTCTTCTGAAGACGTCTCCCGCAGTCTGAGATGAAACATTAGAAGAAAGTTTTACACATCGACGGCGGCCTATCAGCCCAGAAGTTTCGATGATAACCTACATTGTAAAAGAAAACTTGTATCGCGCAAATACTTGATGCAACGAAATTGTATTTTAAAGTGTAATTTTACTTCTCAAAGACTTTTTTGAAAAAGATGTAATCTGTTTGAAAACAGAAATTGATACGTACTGAATTAACGTATTGAAAATGTTTTGCAAGGTGAACCATTCAGTTTCAGGTAAATGATCCATGATGTTGCTGACCTTTTTTCATGGTATTGCCTGGTTTTCCACGAGAATGCACCCAAATGAGAGGCTCATGTAGTTGATACATCCCGGATTGAAAAAGCAACACACCTCATGAATAGCCGAAGAACAGCAAGAACAGTGAATTATGTATGACATGCCATCAAATAATAAAAATACAAAGGAAAATTTATGTACTGTATGAATTTTGATTCAACAAAGCAAAATTGATATAAAAATCATACGAAAAAATTTATTTCTGTCAGTGTAATGTCAATTATAAACAAAACTTTATGCATTCAAGACGCCCCCGTAGTACACATGGTTTGTAACTAACGAAAACTCGACAAAGTTGAAGAAATATTTTAACTTGTATAATTGAAATTATTCGAGTGGTTTCATCGTTATTGGTGCCGGCCGTCACAACTGGGGGCTTCATACTACGCGTATCTATGATCCTACAGTACAGAGAAATACAAAATAAAAGATAAATGAATAATTTGATAACAAGGGTTATATTCTAACGTCTGTAATTGACGTAGACGACAGAGAATTATGTTGAAAAATATATATTCGAGAAACGGCATCTCAAATGAACGGAAAATGGTCCTACGATATTCAGTTAAAATACAAACAGAAAATATTCTTATCAAATGGGTTATCTTAAGCGTCATGAAAATGGTAACAAATTCCCCAAACTGGACTGTAATCAAAGATACGTGAAAACTTAGTCCATTTCGTAATCACAATACACGAAATGTTCACCCGCTCAGAACAGTTCAGAGTTCAACATGATTACTTACAGCCGGCTGCTGTAGCCGAGTGGTTCTAGGCGCTTCAGTCGGGAACCGCGCTGCTGCTACGGTCACAGGTTAGAATCCTGCCTCGGGCATCGATGTGGGTGATGTCCTTAGATTAGTTAGGTTTAAGTAGTTCTATGTCTAGGGGACTGATGACCTCCGATGTTAAGTTCCATAGTGCTTAGAGCCATTTGAACCATTTGATTATTTACAAATTACCGCACGCGATACGAAAATTAGTAACTCCTACTCTGTTTACCCTCATTTCCGTAATACAAGCGTATAAAGTTAGATTCCAACTCTGGAGCACCTTCAGACGCCTCGAAATGTAAAGTCCCCTCAGAAGTCCACTTCCCAGAATACATCACCCATACCACCGAATCACGCACATAACCGCAGGCAGGGCTGCCTTCTTCAACAACTCGACATGACGTGTCCTTAAAAGCTAGTCTCAGAGCGGCAGTTAACCACCCAAAATCTATCAACCACCTGGTCATATATCACCTGATGCGACAGGCAGGTCTGACTTCCTCCAGGCGGGCCGGTGTGATCGTGCGGTTCTAAGCGCTTCAGTTTGGAACCGCGTGACCGCTACGGTCGCAGGTTCGAATCCTGCCTCGAGCATGGATGTGTGTGATGTCCTTAGGTTAGTTAGGTTTAAGTAGTTCTAAGTTCTAGGGGACTGATGACCTCAGTAGTTAAGTCCCATAGTGCTCAGAGCCATTTGAACCATTTTTTTGACTTCCTCCAGAACGAACATCCAAGTCCAGAATCGCTCCCTTGAGCTCTTCCTTCGAAAAGTCCCAGTCTCCACTTGACTCCCTTTGTGTTCCACATCCATCTGCTTTTCCATTGGCTGAATGCCGTCCCCACCAAAAATATGTAGTTCTTAAGCTCTATAGACATTATTTGACTATACATGCCAATTTTCTGCACTAAACTAATAAGTTACAGCAGTATTTAAATATGGTAATGTTATATACATTCAGTCACACCAGATTATCCACAATACTTGTAAATAAAGGCTTGTTCATTAATAAATAAGCCAGCAGTCTTCTGTGAGAGTGCCGGCCAGTGTGGCCGTGCGGTTCTAGGCGCTTCAGTCTGGAACCGCGTGACCGCTACTGTCGCAGGTTCGAATCCTGCCTCGGGCATGGATGTGTGTGATGTCCTTAGGTTAGTTAGGTTTAAGTAGTTCTAAGTTCTAGGGGAATGATGACCACAGATGTTAAGTCCCATAGTGCTCAGAACCATTTGAACAATTTTTTTTCTGTGAGGGTACTTACATTAAATAACAACAGACTGTACTGAATGCTTTCTCAGAAAATTATTTGGAACGATTAGTTCATGAGCCCACTCGAATGTAAATGGTTGCGAAAGCGTACTTGACCTTTTAGCAACAAATAATCTCGACAAATAGGGAGTATCGTGTGGAGTACAGGGATCAGCAATCACAAGGCAGTGGCTGCTAGGCTGAATATAGTAACACCTACAACCATCGAAAAGAAACGCAAAGTATATCTATTTTTAAAAAAAGGTGATAAAAATGCTGTTAACGCCTTTTTGAGAGACAGTCTCCACTCCTTCCGGTCTGATCATGCAAGCATAGAAAAGATGAGGAATGATTTCAGAGATACTATCGATGGCAATTGAGAGATATATACCACATAAATTAATAAGTAATGGCACCGATCCTCCTTGGTACACAAACCGGGTGAGATCGTTGTTGCAGAGGCAACGAAAAAAGAATTCCAAATTTAAAAGAACGCAAAATCCGCAAGACTGGCAAAGTTTTGCAAGAGTACAAAATATAGCACCTACTTCAGTGTGAGATGCTTTTAACAATTTCCACAACGAAACTCTGTCTCGAAATCTGGCAGAAAACCCAAAGAGATTCTGGTCATACATAAAGCACACCAGTCGCAAGACGCAATCAATACCTTTCACTGCGCGATAACAACGGTGAAGTCATTGATGATAGTACCACTAAAGCAGAGTTATTATACACGGTTTTTCGAAACACCTTCACCAAAGAAGACGAAGTAAACATTCCTGAATTCCAATCAAGAACAACTGCCAAGATGACAAAACATAGAAATATATATCCTGGGTCTCGCAAAGCAGCTTAAATCCCTTAATAAAAGCAAGGCTTCCGGTCCAGATTGTATACCTGTCAGGTTCCTCTCAGAGCATGCTGATACAATAGCTCCATACTTAGCAGTTACACACAACCGCTCGCTCACAGAAAGATCCGTACCTAAAGACTGGAAAATTGCTCAAGTCACACCAATATATAAAAAGGGAAACAGGAGTAATCCGCTGAAGTACAGGCCAATATCACTAACGTCGATTTGCAGTAGGGTTTTGGAACATATACTATATTCGAACATTATGAAGTGCCTCGAAGAAAATCAATTATCGACAAATAGTCAGCACGGATTCAGAAAATATCAGTCTTGTGAAACACAACTAGCTCTTTATATTCATGAAGTAGTGAGTGCTATCGGCAGGCGATGTCAAATTGATTCCATATTTTTAGATTTCCAGAAGGCTTTCGACACCGTTCCTCACAAGCGTCTTCCAACCAAACTGCGTGCCTATGAAATATCGCCTCAGTTGTGCGACTGGGTTTGTGATTTCCTGTCAGGTAGGCCACAGTTCGTGATAATAGACGGAAAGTAATCGAGTAAAACAGACGTAATAACCGGCGTTCCCCAAGGAAGTCCCGTCTATTGTTCCTGATCTATATTAAATTAACGACATAGGAGACAACCTGAGTAGCTGTCTTAGATTGTTTGCAGATGATGCTGTCATTTACCCTCTTGTAAAGCCGTCAGATGACCAAAAGGAGTTGCATAATGATTTAGATAAGATAATGCATGGAGCGAAAAGTAGCAGTTGACCCTGAATAAGAAAAGTGTGAAGTTATTCACATGAGTATTAAAAGAAATCCGCTAAATTTCGATTACGCGATAAGTCACACAAATCTGAAGGCTCCAAATTCAACTAAATACATAGGGATTACAATTACAAATAACCTAAATTGCAATGGTCACATATATTATGTTGTGGGTGGAGCAAACCAAAGACTGATTCATTGGCAGAACACTTAGAAGGTGGAACAGGTCTACTAAGAGACTGCTTACACCATGCTTGTCCACCCTACTCTGGGGTATTGCTGTGCGGTGTGGGATCCGCATCAGGTGGGACTGACGGATGACATCGAAAAATATCAAAGAAGGACAGCTCGTTTGTATTATCGCGAAATAGGGGAAATAGTGCCACAGACATGATACGTGAATTGGAGTGGCAATTATTAAATCGGGATCTTCTCATGAAATTTCAATCCAGGTTTCTCTTCCGATTGCAAGAATATTCTTTTGGCATCGACCTACATAGGGAGAATTGATTATCACGATAAAATAAGAAAAAATCAGGGTTTGCACAGAAAAATTTAAGTGCTCGTCTTTCCCGCGCACCGTTTCGAGAGTGGAACGGTGGAGAGACAGTTTGAAGGTGGTTCATTGAAACCTCTTCGAGGCACTTTATTGGGAATAATAGAGTAATCACGTAGATGTAGACGTAGATGTAAGCAATTATTTGTGCCTCCTTGACAGAAGCCCCTTTCAGGCCTCTTTTATAATGGTGATATCAGCTGACACATCCGACTGACCACTATTAAACGAACATGATTTTCAGTAGCACTACAAGGATAATGTAAATAAAATTTCTGGCAAAATAGTTCACTATTCGTTAGATAAGCACACGAATACGACAAAATGTGAGATATTTATGCAGCATTCATTTGCTGTGTTCCGGTCGGGGTGGCCGAGCGGTTCTAAGCGGTACAGTCTGGAACCGCGCGACCGCTACGGTCGCAGGTTCGAATCCTGCCTCGGGCATGGATGTGTGTGATGTCCTTACGTTAGTTAGGTTTAAGTAGCTCTAAGTTGTAGGGGACTGATGACCTCAGAAGTTAAGTCCCTTAGGGCTCAGAGCCATTTTGATCTGCTGTATAATTGTGTAAGATACGATATTATGACAAAAATTTGCGTAATGAAAAGATATAAAAAGCTTAATAAATCAGGAAATAAAATAGATACCGATGCGTATCTTTCAGTGATGATAGCTATAGTGCAATTCTGTTATCTGAGATATCGTTTGTTGAAATCGCATGAAGCGTCTAAAAGTTGTTAATTTAGAGGTTCGTTGTGAAAATGTTCGTTCAGTGTGAAATGTTAACTTCTGTTGTGTTAAATATATTGAAATAGCGCTGTGTCACTGGATGCACCACGTTTTTCTGAGATCGTTGATGTATTCATAGATGCTGTTATACTTAATTTTGAATTACTATACCCTTAGATCCCTAAGGAGCTATAAGAAGCTATCTTTCAGCTTATTTGACACTCTGTCGCGCCTTGGAACATTGTCTCCTGCACAAAGGCCACGTGAGCAACATTCGTCCGAATTCTCAGGTTCAGGATTTACCTATTTCTGTCTCGACTCTGCGCCTGGCTGGCTGGGACCGTCACTTAACCGGGCTGGCCGCAGAGCACCGTGAGCCCCGGGCCCGCTAGCTCCAGGCTTGCAACACATTCACCTTACCTTGTACAGTACCATATACTCTATTCGAATAATGCATGCTAACGTTATACAGTGAACACACGGAACTCCGCTTCGATGCACTGTACGGGCTGTAAAATGTACAGTCATACTCAAAAGTATCCGAACGCCTGATTTGCATGCAACCGGCATAACGCGACTGTCTAGCAGGTCCTCTAATCGCTCCTTGGTACAGTCGTTTGACTACTGAAAATGGTTCCAACATGTCACCACTAGAAAACACTGCTCTGTATCGCAGTAACTCAAGATGTAAAGTAATACCACCACGCTACAAATATTAGGGAATGCCTTATCACAGATAAGGCTGTCCTTAAGGCTTGTAAGTTCACATTTATTACAATAAATGACATATCTGAAATGTTACCACTCTCATTATTACGTCAGATAGGTAATGCGCGTAGTACGCTCGTCGTATTCATGATTTCCTCTTCAAAGTAACGTACAGTACATATTATTTAACACAAAATGACATTAAAAATTTAAGCTATCCACGAGCAGTTAGTTGAGAATATGTATGAACTGCAAATGACACGACGAACCGTCTCGTTCTGCATATGGATTCAAACCCAGGTCAGGCAGACTAAGCAAAGATTTCGTGACTGACACAAACTAACAGTCATTCCTGATTAGGCACACAGAGAGTGATATACCTCGATTTTAGACAGTATCAGTTAGCAAATATCAACTTCAAATTACATAACGCAAACGTTTTTAACGGACGCGAATTCCTACCCAGCATCTATTGTCCCTGTTAACGAACTACGAGAGATGTTAAATGTTGCTTCTTCACAAGTAACTTACTTGAAAGGCCGTGAGGCAAAGCTTTGTGTTGGACAGGGATTCGAACCCAGAACCTAATCGGATTGATATCGAAGCACAACCAACTGTGGCATATTGGATTTTCTCGGCAGTAGCTAGATGTTTTAACTGAAATGACGAGACGAAACATTAATTTTTTCCTTCCCAGGACCCCAAGCCGGCACCTATCGCTGTTATATTCTAGAGAAAACGAACGTTAAATATGGGTTTGTTGCACCAGCAGCGACATGTGAGCATGTTTGACCTAGAAATAATATGACGAAGGGTTCACTGCTCACTGGGAATAGAGCCCCACACATATCGCTGTTGACTACACACAAAGAGACGTCAGCTACCGAATTTTTCTCCACCAGCAGCTCGGAATAACATCTTGAACTTACAGTGATCTCGCAAATAGTTCTGTGTCCCACTGGGAGTGAAAAACGTCAGATACCGTTAGTGTTGACAACGAATGAAAAAACATTAAAAATCAAAATTATTAGCCAACAGCAGATAGGTGTTCTCATGCTAGAGCTTGATAATACATAATGAAACTTTAGTGCCGGGCCAGGATTCGAACCCATTGACGCGTAGTATGTGGAGATGTTGAGGAATCTGCAGTTTTGAATAAACAACAAATTGTAGCCGAGCGATATTGTCACGAAGGGATCAAATTCCTTTTTAAGGGCGGTCTGAGTTGCATTCTCAGTTCAGAACCAATTTCATCGACATACAGAAGCTCAGATAAAAGATGGAATAAGTGTACTGTGACCCTACATAGCGTTTGTTTCGTCACTAGAAATAAATAACTAGTATAAGAAAGGTTGCTGGTGAAAGAGTTTCTACAAATCGCCACTCCAGACTTTATTGTGGTCCAACCTGACGTCTACTTGGCAGAGAAAGAATATCATCTTTAATGTGAATTTCAGACCACACTGCCATTATATCTTCTTCACTTGGTGTAGCCAGAAGAGAATGGAACCTTTCTCTCCCTATCTAAAATCATTGACAGAAGTTGGAATCGAACCCAGACCATAGGTATAAAAACCTATCATCAGTCCAACAGACCACCAACTCCCCTTTTCTGTGACTCATTTTTCTATCATAACACCGTTGCGCCACACTGGATGAGAATTCTGACACACAGGTTCTCTGCAGTAAATTGCAGCATGTTCAGTAAATTCATTTACTTGGTTGACGGAATCACCATGAACTAGCTGCCTCGGCTACCCAGTGCATACATTCGACTCTACTTTGTAATCAACGAAATAAAATCACGTAACTGGCACCTACACAGAATTGCAAACAGTGTAGGATGCAGAAATTTACGTATGAAGTGTTGCTTTCCACTTGAGCTATTCTACTCGTATTGCGCTATCTGTTTGTAAAAATCGTCGTGCAGCGCAAAAGAAAAGCTGTAACTGTTTCTCTCAGAAGTCTAGACCCGGCCATTCGCATTATCTCGCAGCGCTGTGGTATGCAGAAGTTCTGGAGGAATTGTTGTTCAACTCTGGAGCTGCTGTAGCTATATGTCAACTAGTAGTGTAATGGTAAGTGTCGTGCACCATCGATAAGATGTCGCGAGTTTGAATAAATTTACTGCTAAATTTTTTAAAAACTGAATTCTGCTGTCTGCTGAAGTTACCAATCTAATGGAACTTTGAACATAATTCCCTTCACTTCTCAACCCAAAATAGTTGCATGTGGAAAAAAGGGCTAACTTCTGTGACATTTTGTTCTTTTCAGATTTAATAGACATCCAGGCAGCAGATGCATCTCGAAGCTTTTCTATTATGTATGGGGACAGCGCATCGTGCCCAAATACGTCAGAAAAGTATTTTCTACATTAGCTGTCGTGTGGTAGTGGCATTTTATTCTTCTTCAAACATTGTTTGACAGCTTTAACTCTGAACAAGTTTTCTACATGCATGTAATCAATAAACTGCATGTGCATCGTCAGACTGTTATAGATGACATCAGAGAATTCGCATATATCGTTGATGATTAATTTCGCTCTCATGTTTACTATTGTTTCAACACTAAAGGAAACCTTACGAAAATTGTGCACTGTATTATAAGAAATGAAATAAAACTACCCACGATAACATTACGACGAAAGTCTGTTTTAATAAAACTGAGTATCTGTACACAAGCATGCCTCTATTGACACGAATTAGTAAAATATTACTCACATTTTGATTGGGTCCATGTTTAATTGGTATGCTGTGTCATACTCAAGAGGTATGCAAATCTGGCATTTCATAAATATAGTTATGTATTTCTAGAAACCCAAAATTTGCTTGTCAGCAGCGGAAAGAGGCGTTAACTGTTGTGCAGCATTGTAAGTTTTTCACCATTGCACTATGAGCTGAAAGTATTTTCTTGCGATTTCCTTATTGATGTTTGATCTGACTGCTTGTAGCTCTTTCACAGAGGGGGTAAAAACGTTGAAGTGAGTGAGACTGGAACTGCGAACGCTAACAGACGCTTTTTTACAGGTCAGCACGTTACCACAGAGCTGGCGAAGAGGTATTTGTCTTTGTTTCCACTTACGAGGCCAATGGTGGCTAGAACCCATAAACCGCTATTTAAAGGACAACATTGGTTGCGCTTTCCACCTGCAACGACTTTCCTGGGCTGTAAACCGTAAGTTTACAATCTTTTGTTACACCTGAAGAAATAATAACTGAGATTATTCAATGGAAATGGCAGGTAAAATCAAGCGAACTTTGAGGCTTAATTCCGTGCGCACAAGGAAGTAACTCGTCTATCACAGGGTTGCCAAACATACCTTGCCTTGTTGCCAAATCTCAGTTACAGTACTAGCAGGAAGAAGACGAACCGATGTGATCCTACAGCGGCTGGGAAGTGAGCATAGCTGGTGTCTCCAAGTCGCAGCTGCTACGGCCTGGAACACGTAATGTGTCTGATTCGCATTTCTGTAACTAGGTTTAGGGGCTGGAGTGTAGTTACTAATAATACTCAGAATTGACTCCAGACTAAGCATCATAAATCAGTAACTCTCATAGCGGTTTTTATATTTCTTTCGTAAGTGTACTCAAAACTAAGAAATTCATTCACAGGCGTTTTCGTGCCTCGCCGATAGTCGAGCACAACAAACAAATAAAAAAAAGGAATGTGTGTGTGTGTGTGTGTGTGTGTGTGTGTGTGTGTGTGTGACAGAGACAGAGAGAGAGAGAGAGAGAGAGAGAGAGAGAAATAAAAAAGCATGAGAGAGTGTGTGTGTAAAACATTGTTGCAAAGAAATTGAATCATGGTATGTAAAGAAATATTTCATTTAAAATGACATCTTCCACATCATTACGAAATGTCGTATTCATGATCTATGGAACAAGAATTAATCTAATCTAATCTAATAACATCATATTGATGACTAGCCATGAAGAGTCATGAATTACCGAAATTTTTGCCAATACCAGTGACCAAATCTAAACTTGAAAATAAAAGACGACAATTTTTTTCATAAATTGGGACTCCTATCAAGACCCTTTCGTCCCTGTTAGCTAACCACGAAAGATGTCTGATATACCTCCATTCTGAAGTAAAAGAGTGTGCATGTCTTTAAAGGTGAAGTGCATGATGTGAAGTTCTGTGACGGAGATACGAACCCAACACGTAATCGGATTGTTAACTAAGAAAAATCAAATGTTTCCTATCGGTTTTTCTTACAAGCTGCTAGGTGTTTGAATCTAAAATAAGGATACAAACTTTTGTGCCTAAGCGACAGTCGAACTGCACACCTACTGTGCATCCACGAATATAGCTTACGTATCAGTTGCTTACTCACCAACAGTAAGATGTGTGCGTGTTTGACCAGAAATGACGACCCCTATTGCGATTGTTGGCATCATATGAACATATATTAAAAATGCACGTTAATTTTCCCTAGCAGGTGGGTGTGCACTTGATAGGGCTTGAAATGAAATTATGAATATTTTTGTACCGGGTCCTTTGGAGGAGACCTAGAGAAGATTGCAGTCTTGAGAAAAGGAACGATATGATTGACCTATACTGTTCTGAGAGATCAGATCCTCGAAAAGGGGGATACGAATTCGAATCACACTCCAGCACCAAATTTTTCAACGCCTCTAGTTCAATCGAGTACAAGTAAAATAAGAGCCCTGTTCCCTTACATTTCTATCGGTTCATCAAATAAAATAAAATGTTCTGATGTAAGTAAGTTTACTGGCGACTGTATTTCTGTTTGCCATGACTTCCGCTATGTCATTACCCAACGTAAACCGGCTCTGCCCAGTTGGTAATGAAGGAACGTGATGTTTAATGCGTATTATGGATTATAACGTCTTTCTCTTGAGGTTACCAGAGGTAAAATAAATCTGTTTCTGCCTCTTAAAAGTAAATTCTTGAACCCACGCAGTGCACCTGTGATAATTCGTTCCACCAGACCATTGTGGCCACATTTCCCAGCCTCAAGAGTGTGCTGAAACGAATGATGTGCTTAGCTTACAGAATAAGTCACGGTGGAAAAAATGCGAGTCTATTAAATGGTTAAGTAGAAGCAAGCTTATGACCCGGAGATTATGCTATTCTCATGTCAGCAGGATATAAAGACCCTTCTAGGCATCATAGGCTCGAAGTAAAGCCATTTTTAACTATCACAAATTGAGCAAATTTCTTAGTTCGAGAAAATCCACTGTGAAGTGTGAAGTTACCGGATAATTCGATTATTACCGTCATTATTACTATCATTTTATTGATACCGCTGCTGGAACACACGTGCTTGAAGATCATTTAATGCATTTTGGTCACTATAGAAGTAGTTTTCCAAGAACAGATTCTTTCCCTGTCTACGGAATCCTTTTGATGTTAATATCAAACTTCAGCAGTTATTCGTAGATTACATTAAAACTGAAGTACTTGATGAAGACGTTACTTGATAAGAAAAACGCGCTGCCTTTCTTCATTTACTTGCGCCTAGAAATGGCTATCGAGTATTGCCAAACCAAAAGGCAAGAGATATTACTGCCTTCCGATATACGTCGCTGTCAGTTCTTCCATATAATTTGGTCGACATGACCATTTCCTGCATTATAGAAGCGAATATTAAATTTGAACTAATACTGCGAAAATTTTGTACTTGGATAGCTGAGAATGAAAATCTTTCTGTTTATTTCAAAGGAAAACAATTGATTTTCTGAAACATTGTGACCAACTATCCGTTAGTCAAATTCGTATTGGCAGATAAAAATCTCCGTCACTGTGAAGTGTAATCGCAACATTTCACAGGCGAGATTCGTTCCATATGCAGCAATGAACAAATGCACAAGATATGTCTATGCTTGACTGAGTCACAGCACTTTGAGGCACAGCTGGAAATCTCTTTCGTGTAGCACGTCTAGATAAATCATGGGGAGTATAATGTGTTCTCATTCCAAACAAAATGTCCAAAAAATTTACAGTGCGTTAAAGGCCTTCAACCGTGACTGCGGTTACTCGCCTTAAAATTCTAATTGAGCATATTGGCTTGTTTTTAAAACATTATTTGCTGTGTCTGAATTTTATGCCCAGTTGGTAAATTGTAACGCTCAAAATGGTTTAAACGGCTCTGAGCACTATGGGACCTGCGATCGTATCAGTCGCGCGGTTCCGGACTGAAGCGCCTAGAAACGCTCGTCCACCGCGGCCGGCCGCACTGAAGCGCTATTAATTACACAGTTGTTTATTCCTTCATTAATAACATGTGATTTCTTTATTTATTGCTGAGTCTGGAATTACCGTTTGGAAATAAATGTGTGTAAATACAAAAGGGAAACAACAGTAACAGATCACGGCCCCGTCCACAATCGTAACCGAATCCTGCCTTCCTTGACTACCGGGTTTCAATCGCCATACGGGAAGACTTAAGCACAAAACGATGCGGGTGGTGCCACGTATTGTTCATTGCTATCACGATGCCTTAGCTTACCACCACAGACCCCGTGGAAGCCCAACTCACTGTAACCTGTAGCATAATTCTACCCTCACTGGCCTGTGGAGCAGTACATGTTTCGTGCAGCCACTCGCCTGGATAACGGCGTGTAAGGACCCAACCACCGACCTGGTGTTACAAGAAATGCAATTCACTCGACAGGCAACTCTTTTCTACTGATCCACGGTGAAAACTCAGTGATGCTGTGCCCACTGCAATCATAACTGACGTTGTCATTGGGTCAACACTGGAACATGTAGGGGTCATGTGATGTGGAGCTCCATGTTCAACAACGGTATCCTCCGAAACTCTTCTTCCTGCACCAGCATTGTACTCTATCGTCAGATCTGCCTCAGATCGCTGCCCATCCTGGAATACACAGTGGCGGATCTTCCGAATTCTGCGTTTGGTGATGAGGCCCGGCCGTCCATTACCATACGGCCTACTCGTTACATCACCATCCATCAGTCACTTTCCATAGCTGCTCACGACAGCAGTACGCCAACAGACGAAGAGCTTTGCCGTTGCAGAGATTCCCGTTTTCAACGGCACCGCTTACAACAATGTGCCCTCTGTGAAAACCGCTTATATCAGTGGATTTCCGCATTTGCGGTCCTTATCTTCGCTATAATGGCAACGGCCTTGCCGCAGTGAATACACCGGTTTCCGTGAGATTACCGAAGTTAAGTGCTGTCGGACGTGGTCGGCAGTTGGATGGGTGACCATCCAGGCCGCCATGCGCTGTTGCCATTTTTCGGGGTGCACTCAGCCTCGTGTTGCCAATTGAGGAGCTACTCGACCGAATAGTAGCGTCTTCGCTCAAGAATACCTTCTTACGACCGGGAGAGCGGTGTGCTGACCCCACGCCCCTCGTATCCGCATCCTCCACCGAGGATGACACGGCGGTCGGGTGGTCCCGGTAGGCCACTCGTGGTCTGAAGACGGAGTGCTTTTTTATCTTCGCTGTAATAACAGACAATCCGTCTCTCTTCCGTTTACATTCTTTCCTTACTGTCACGTGCTCGCAACTCCACCAGGTTGGTTGGTTCGTTTCGGGAGTAAAGGGACCAAACTACAGGGTCACCAGTCTCATCTCCTCCAGGAGGCATTCAACCTCGCGGTGGGCAGTAGTCATAATGTTTCGGCTGGTCAGTGTAAATCTTGTCTCGTAATTATTAATTTCTTCAAGGCTCTTGAACTCTTCCGAACTTCTCCTCTGCGTTGACTTTTAGCACTATGCTTGTTCTAGAAATATTCGTAAGTTCCTGCAACAGTGGTGAAATAACCACTGTTTTTTGGGTATTTCTGAGTTTTCCTTTCCCTTTCTTGTAAATTAATGTGTTCACTCTCCAAGAGCACCTGAAATATTCCTAGCTTTTCCACTTTCCACTGCTACCAAAAACTGTTCTGCCATCCACCAATTTCTCTGGCTCGTGATGACTAGGTGTTGTGTGATGTCCTTAGGTTAGTTAGGTTTAAGTAGTTCTAAGTTCTAGGGGACTGATGACCATAGATGATAAGTCCCATAGTTCTCAGAGCCGTTTGAACCACTTGAGCCATCCACCAAATAATTAAATTTCCATTAATTACTATACGTGCTGCGTTCCTCCATCTTGATAAACTTGAATCCCGCCGTAGTTAAACAGTGTCTTATGTTCAATACGCCAGTAAAAATTTAGATGAAAATTTTTGTATTTCTGTGCCACTTTTTTGATGGAAAGTGGAAGAATTTGTAAATTATAGAACTAAAAATTTCCATTATTAAACTAAAAATAACAGTAATTTTATATTTACTTTCTTTCTCCTCAGTTTTATAAATGTTTAATTTAACTACAACAATTGGTACCGTTCTTTCTGCTTTCACTAAGGGCTTTCAAAATCTCGTGAACTATCTCAAATGGAAATGAATTGTTCTTCCTTTAAGAGTGATCACTGGAAAAAGATGTAGGTATTTGTTTATCTTACAGAGGGATATCTGCGTGATAGAAAAAATTACCCATTTTATCGATCAGTATAGTTAGATTTATCTCACCAAGAACTCAGGGCGAAGGTAGCTAACGTCTGGGAGAGGAAGGGGGAAAGGGGTGCCAAATGGCCCTGCAAAGCTGACAAAAACCTCTGCTAAGTTTATCTCACCACCAACATCGGTGGAAAAATTGGCTCGTATGTATGCAGATCCTGTCTCATTAACCATGCGGAAATTTGATATCGTAACAAAATCAGCCTGTGAATTCATGGGTTGCAATACAGGGAAGGACTAAATATTTAGAGTGGTGGCGCACAGTGGAGCGTTGGAGACGATACACAGTTGCATACCTTAGGGAGCGTGATGTATGTTCCACGTGTAGCGGGAAGATTGTTAGAAGACTGGCGGCAATAGATTCAAATCTGCAGCTGCAGTAGCACCGCTGCGTGCCTTCCCTCAGCTTGTAGCTCATGGAAAATTGTGTTCTCTGTCTCAGTCGCGAGGCGGACTACACAGTACGGCGTGGACGACGGCATTCCGGCGACATTCCGCCGCCACCTGGCGGCGTGTTTACAGATAGCGCCGGATTCCAGGTTCCAGCTGCCGTCGCGACCAGAGCATTGAGACGTTCCAGAGAGCGCGAGCCGCGCGAGCCGATGTCATGTCCACCTCCTGCGACTGCCTCCAGCTGTCTCCAGCCTGCTGTCTGCTTGCTGGACGGACACTAGTCGTGCTCTCTGGTTGGAGCTTCAGCGGTTGTTCCATTGACGGTGTACCTCTGAGGGGGAGTGGGGGAGGGGGCTGCAACCGTCAGAGTCGCACTGACATGATGTCTAAGCTGCATCTATGGGACTTATCGCAATAATGAATACTCATGGGACGCATGCGACAGCATGCGCTATCTAATATGTTCCAAAACGTCGCGCACAAAAACTCGATTCGTCTGGGGTTCTGCTCCCTCGAGTTCTGTCAGTAACAGGAAAGTAGGGTCAAGTGTATAGGATAGCACTTGAGTTACGGCCATTTTTCTACCCAACAAGAGAATTGTCTTACTACTACTACCATCAGTACAGGGTCTTCTTTCAATGTTACACACTTTCTTCAACATAGGGATATGGAACAAATACACTCCTGGAAATGGAAAAAAGAACACATTGACACCGGTGTGTCAGACCCACCATACTTGCTCCGGACACTGCGAGAGGGCTGTACAAGCAATGATCACACGCACGGCACAGCGGACACACCAGGAACCGCGGTGTTGGCCGTCGAATGGCGCTAGCTGCGCAGCATTTGTGCACCGCCGCCGTCAGTGTCAGCCAGTTTGCCGTGGCATACGGAGCTCCATCGCAGTCTTTAACACTGGTAGCATGCCGCGACAGCGTGGACGTGAACCGTATGTGCAGTTGACGGACTTTGAGCGAGGGCGTATAGTGGGCATGCGGGAGGCCGGGTGGACGTACCGCCGAATTGCTCAACACGTGGGGCGTGAGGTTTCCACAGTACATCGATGTTGTCGCCAGTGGTTGGCGGAAGGTGCACGTGCCCGTCGACCTGGGACCGGATCGCAGCGACGCACGGATGCACGCCAAGACCGTAGGATCCTACGCAGTGCCGTAGGGGACCACACCGCCACTTCCCAGCAAATTAGGGACACTGTTGCTCCTGGGGTATCGGCGAGGACCATTTGCAACCGTCTCCATGAAGCTGGGCTACGGTCCCGCACACCGTTAGGCCGTCTTCCGCTCACGCCCCAACATCGTGCAGCCCGCCTCCAGTGCTGTCGCGACAGGCGTGAATGGAGGGACGAATGGAGACGTGTCGTCTTCAGCGATGAGAGTCGCTTCTGCCTTGGTGCCAATGATGGTCGTATGCGTGTTTGGCGCCGTGCAGGTGAGCGCCACAATCAGGACTGCATACGACCGAGGCACACAGGGCCAACACCCGGCATCATGGTGTGGGGAGCGATCTCCTACACTGGCCGTACACCACTGGTGATCGTCGAGGGGACACTGAATAGTGCACGGTACATCCAAACCGTCATCGACCCCATCGTTCTGCCATTCCTAGACCGGCAAGGGAACTTGCTGTTCCAACAGGACAATGCACGTCCGCATGTATCCCGTGCCACCCAACGTGCTCTAGAAGGAGTAAGTCAACTACCCTGGCCAGCAAGATCTCCGGATCTGTCCATCATTGAGCATGTTTGGGACTGGATGAAGCGTCGTCTCACGCGGTCTGCACGTCCAGCACGAACGCTGGTCCAACTGAGGCGCCAGGTGGAAATGGCATGGCAAGCCGTTCCACAGGACTACATCCAGCATCTCTACGATCGTCTCCATGGGAGAATAGCAGCCTGCATTGCTGCGAAAGGTGGATATACACTGTAGTAGTGCCGACATTGTGCATGCTCTGTTGCCTGTGTCTATGTGCCTGTGGTTCTGTCAGTGTGATCATGTGATGTATCTGACCCCAGGAATGTGTCAATAAAGTTTCCCCTTCCTGGGACAATGAATTCACGGTGTTCTTATTTCAATTTACAGGAGTGTAGGTTGGTTCATTTTGCATCACATGTGGTCGTCCATGTGCCGTAAGGGATTTAGGGACGTAAACTATGTGATCAAAAGTATCCGGACACCTATCTCAAAATAACTTACAAGTTCGTGGCGCCCTACATCGGTAATCCTCGAATCCGATATAGTGTTGGCTCACCCTTACCCTTGATGACAGCTTCCACTCTCGCAGGCATACGTTCAATCAGGTGCTGAAAGGTTTCTTGCGGAATTGCAGCCCATTTTTCATGGTGTTCTTCCATGAGGAGATGTATCGATGTCGGTCAGTGAGGCCTGGCACGAAGTCGGATTCCCAAAAGATCCCAAAGGTGTTCTGTAGGCTTTAGGTCAGGACTCTGTAGGCCAGTCCAGTTGCGGACGAAAGCAAACAGTCTGTAGTAGAAGATATTTGTTTAATAGTATCGAAGAAGTGTGCCCATAGTTCTTCAGAAATGCAGCTCAGAGCCCTCGTTCACTTGACTTTTCGACTCGAATGATCGACCCTGTCATATCCTTTAATGTTGACAGATCCTCCTGTGCAAAGAGGGAACGTCGTTAGTTAAAATCTCGAAAAGTTCTTTGCCGTTTTACCTCAAATCTTTACTCGGCAGTCTAATAAATGTTCGGACGGACGTAGGCTTATAGGTTTTCTGTTACAAACGGCTACGGAAAAGGAAAGTTCTGTGCCATGCTGTGGAAACGAACGGTTACGCTTTCTTGCTCGGAATCGGTTTTAAGTACTGTAGAAAGGCATTTAAACTGTTAGACAATTTGATTTTCTCATGTATATTGTTTCTCTGTGTACATAATTTCAAATAAATTTTGTATAGACAGCGCTCTGCTGCTTCGTCTTCTTCATAGCACTAGGTTTTAACAGAAAACCCGTATGTTAAGAAAGTTGTATTTATGGCTTGTCAACTTATAGTTACACTACTACTACGAGATCTGCAACTTTGTAACACTATCTGTTTGCAGACTAAACCTTTGTGAAGTAATGTTATCAAAGCTACTATCCTCACTCGTCCAACAGCTAGAGAGGTCTCTCTCATATTCTGTATGTCAGTGATCACAACCACTTACCCATTCATTTTAAGCGAATCATGGTTTCGTTCGCAGTAACAATATAGAAGGCTTAATGTCTGACATTCAAACGTGTTGGAACTGATTTACGATTAGAGTGTTTTTCGCAGTTGTATGTTGCCCTGTTACAACTGGTGATTCAGAAAACAAGTTCATACTCTTATCCACATAGTATTGAAAATAGTTGTATATTTTGCAGTTCTGTAATTGAATCGATAAGTTGGAAAACAGGCCATGCTCATTTTTCTACCAAGTTACTGATCTTTATTTATCTACTCATCGTTCGGTATAACAGGGTGTCATGCCCCATCAACAGAAGTGTTCGTTAGAAGGATACAGAGTTAGAGAAGGGACCATGTCAATATAAACAAGGCTATAGTGGACCTGTTCTAATAAAAAAGTAGAAACTGGACGTAAAGAAAATTTCACAATACGTACCTGACGAGCAGAAAACATTCTATAACAGTCTCTGTCAATGGCCAGCGAAGGACAGCCAAAATAAATAAGAAGTATACCACCATTACCTGCTTTGGTGTATTTCACTTGTAGCTGTATTTTGGGTACATTATGGATAAACCTGTATGCTCATTACAAACTCTTCTGTTGCTATAATGATTATGAATAATATAAACTTTCGTAACACAATCTGCTCGAAACAGAGTGCTAGTTGCCTCATCAACACTATGAAGTTTGGAAAGGAGTCGTCTCCACTACATTCAAACCCTGTCCGTGGCTAAAGCATATTGCAATGGTGTATATTGTTTCAGAATGTGGTTAATTGTGACATAGTAACTAGATGACACCATGCTTAAACCCGTTCTGTAGTAAAACAGCGTTTTGGTGTCCCATGAAAAATTTACTTTCAGGGACATGAGCATTTTCCAACTCACTGATTCAATAGTATTACATTGAAAATATTTTTGAAAGAAACTTAAAAGCAATAAAAACCATACACTAAATCAAAGGAGTATTTTCCACTTATATTCTATATGATTTATATAATTTCGAGTGTTACGCTTTCGAAGGGAGCAGAGTCGTAAATAGAAGCCGAAATTTGCGCTCTGACGCAGTACCCAAGCATACCCCATATCAGGACATACTTAACAATTACAAAGCATTTCCAGTTTCTAACAATACCACCACTTGCAAAGTAGGTTAGAAACCAGATTAATAATGTTGCTCACACAGCGTATGTTCGCTTTATAGGGCAACAACAAAATTGTTGACTGTGGATGGTCAGAATGGAAATAATGAGGTCACTGTAAAAAAGTCATTAATTTGGCACTTATCTTGAATGGATTCCCACGTAGATTTCGTCGAAGTCGTTATGGCTCATCTTGTTGATTCTAGTGTGATTCCACTTTGACTGCTAGAAGGTCCAGATCTGTATTTTAGCAATATTTGAAGACCTAACAAATGCGTTTTTCAGGAAATTCATAATGATCAAACAATCCCAGATCAGAACAATGGTATGGTAGAAGTAATTTTTGACTTGCTGTTCACGATCCACATTTTTATTAAACTTCTTGTAAATTCACATATACTTCTTAATTGTCACACCATCAAGAAAACTGCTTTGTATCAACCTTCATATATTTAATTTCGATTTTAACCAAACACAAGAGTTGACTGTTCTTTTACAAAGCGAAACAAGAACTTAACTTCTGCCAAAGTGAAAGAAAGACTGCTCTGTGCGTATTCGCGCCAAAACGGTTACAAGTAAGTCAAAGATTATGACAGTTTCACAGAAATGAATACACACAAGAACCATATAACTGTAATATATCGATACATCGGAGTACCTATACATTAATAAAACCAAATGTGAATATTGTCACAAAAATATGTCTGTCACTTCGCAGAAAAGTAGTACGATATTACTGGTATCGAGAACTGGGGTTGGAGTGCCGTAGTAGTCACGTAAATAGAGAATCATTACAGGTTTCACTGGTACTTACGGGAACATAACTTAGGACATCTGACACACTTCACTGAGTCCTGCATATTTTACCAAATTATACGTTTACCTTTTTCCAAATTATGTACAGAACAAAACCTCATTACATCCTCAATCGTTTATAAAAAGATACTAAAATTTCCGACAGGTGTCGAAAAGAAAGGGGAAACAACTGTTCATCTCGTCATCCTAGTGCTTTTCATTGGACGTGTGAGCTTCAGTAACGTGTGTGCTCTCCGTGAGCGTTTTATAACTACCTGACACCTACGTGGCATGGTCCCTACATCTCTGCAGAGGTCACACTGTGATATCCGTTCCCATTCTTCAATGAGAGCCTGTGAGAATTTTTGGAGAGCCTGTGGCGAAACAGGACGACCACGAGCATGTCGCACATATGCACGATGGAGCTTACGTCTGGAGTCACCACCGGTCATTCCATTTCTTCAATGTCCAGACATTGCAAGACGAGCATGCCGATGTCCGCCCCATAGGCCCTGGCATAAGAAGGAATTTAGTGTCAACGCATGGTCCAACAGGATCTGTTCGATGTTCTGATTGGCGGTAAGGTGAGCATGAAAAACGACAAGATCCGTATGGTTGTCAACATTGAAGAATCCACACATTGTCAATGAACGTTAGAAATTGTCGATTTTAAAGACATCATTTGACTGCTACCACTAACCACGGGTCTCCGCACACGAACACGACCATTACCTTGCATCAGAGGACACATGTACCGTCTAAGAATAACACGTTTCGCCAGTGACGAAGTTGACAGTTGACATGGGAACGATAGAACTGAAGAGGAGCTGCGAGATGCTGTCGTGTGAGCACGGTACTCGAAGAGGACGTCTGCGTCGTCCGGTCCTTTCTCGAAACCTTTCCCTAGTAGATCTGATAGGACACAGTGGTTGCACTGGCTCTTCTGAGATCGTCGCAACGTAGAGGTGACCAGAAATCCGTCCTCAAGTGGGGTTGTCCAACTCGCCTTGCGCACTGAACTGTCTCCCTGTAGGATGTTGACAATTTGCGGATGATACATGCAGAGTCACTGAAATCTGCAGCAACACGACCGGAAGTCAATTTTTTGGATCAAACTCACCGCCCTTGAAACTTACACTCTATTAAGATGTCGCAGTGACAAATGTCACCTGTGTACTTCATTAGAAAACGCTGTGACACCGGTTGTCACTTCCTTCTCACGAGGTCACCTGCATTGTAACGTATAACACAGTTAATAGATGAGGAATGATTTTCATTATTGCCTACATTTAAAGCGAATATCTCAAGCCATGCGATAAGGTCACAGTTACTACCTGTATGAAAATAGATTTAATGTACCGGACTTTGATAGACTACTGGCCGTTAAAATTACTACACTACGAAGATGACATGCTACAGACGTGAAATTTAACCGACAGGAAGAAGATGCTGTGATATGCAAATAAAAGCTTTTCAGAGCATTCACACAAGGTTGGCACCGGTGGGGATCCCTACAACTTGCTGACATGAGGAAAGTTTCCAACCGATTTCTCATACACAAACAGCAGTTGACGGCGTTGCCTGGTGAAACGTCGTTGTGATGCCTCGTGTAAGGAGGACACACGCGTACCATCACGTTTCCGACTTCGATAAAGGTCGAATTGTGGTCTATCGCGATTGCGGATTACCGTATCGCGACATTGCTGCTCACGTTGGTCGAGATCCAATGACTGTTAGCAGAATATGGTGGGTTCAGGAGAGTAATATCCCAACGGCCTCGTGTGACAAGCACTCGAGGTGACAGGCATCTTATCCGCATGGCTGTAACGGATCGTGCAGCCACGTCTCGATCCATGAGTCAACAGATGGGGACGTTTTCAAGACAACAACCATCTGGACGAACAGTTCGACGACGTTTGCAGCAGCGTGGACTATCAGCTCGGAGACCATGGCTGCGGTTACCCTTGACGCTGCATCACAGACAGAAGCGCCTGCGATGGTGTACTCAACGACGAACCTGGGTGCACGAATGGCAAAACCTCGTTTTCGGATGAATCCAGGTTCTGTTTACAGCATCATGATGGTCGCATCCTTGTTTGGCGACATCGCGGTGAACGCACATTGGAAGCGTGTATTCATCATCGCCATACTGGCGTATCACCCGGCGTGATGGTATGGGGTGCCATTGGTTACTCGTCTCGGTCACCTCTCGTTTGCACTGACGGCACTTTGAACAGTGGACGTTACATTTCAGATGTGTTACGACCCGTGGCTCTACCCTTCATTCGATCCCTGCAAAACACTACATTTCAGCAGGATAATGCACGATCGCAAGTTGCATGTCCTGTACCGGCCTTTCTGGATACAGAAAATGTTCGACTGCTGCCATGGCCAGCACATTCTCCAGATGTCTCACCAATTGAAAACATCTGGTCAATGGTGGCCGAGCAACTGGCTCGTCACAATACGCCAGTCAGTACCCTTGATGAACTGTGGTACCGTGTTGAAGCTGCACGGGCAGTGTACCTGTACACGCCATCCAAGCTCTGTTTGACTCAATACCCAGGCGTATCAAGGCCGTTATAACGGCCAGAGGTGGTTGTTCTGGGTACTGATTTCTCTGGATCTGTGCACCCAAATTGCGTGAAAATGCAAACAAATGTCAGTTCTAGTCTAATATACTCGTCCAATGTATACCCGTTTATCATCTGCATTTCTTCTTGGTGTAGCAATTTTAATGGCCTGTAGTGTGCATGTGTTCCCGGTTTTGTACAGTGTACAAAGGTGTGGTATGTGATGTGGTGTGAGCAGCAACACGACTCTCACATGCCGCATCCCGATTACGGGCCGTACAGCGAGTGGGGCCAGCGGGTCATGCCAAGCGGGGCGTGCCCGGTGCCTTGTGGCGGGCGGTGGGCGCATTCCGGGACGGGACGGGACGTGGGAACTCGGCCACGCGCCGCGGCCGTAGCCGCCCCCGCTGCCGAGGAATGCCGCGGGCGGCGCCGGGGGCGGCTCCTGCTGGCCTCCTGCCCCCGGGGCCTGGGCGCCGCCGCCGGCGCGGGGACTTCAAAGAGCACACCGAACCCAGCATCCCCAGGTACTTACCGAGGTCAGGCATCCCTCTGCTGGGATCACACCGTCACGGTGTGGGCTCAGCACTAATAGGGTATGTTCTACTTTTCGGTGTTTAGCCCATTCGTTTCTGGTTTTCTACACGATATTTGCATCACTTGACCCAGTCTTTTTTTTTCAGGTGCTGCGAGCTGTGTTATTATTGGTACGTGAGTCTGATTACTTTGGTGATGACTCATTAAACATGTGACAGAGCATATGGAGAGTGGAAAGGCGGTTTGATCATGTGGGCTATTTTTAAAGACTTTTATCAAGAAAGAGATGGTAAATTCAATAATTCTCAATCGCAGTGCCTCAGCTAAACCAGTTGGGTGAAAGCTAATTGATTAGGTCCAACGGCCATCTCTAAATAATAATTTCGGGGTTGCCCCCTCTTTTCCAAAAAATTTTGAAAAAGGAATAAATGATCAGGTACAACAACCGCCTTGAAAGAACCGTAAGTTTAGGGCATGGCTCCTATTTACAACGAAAATTAAAATTTGAACTTAAAAAACAGGAACGCAGTGGACTATTCCCCGATTACTAAAAAAATTTAGCAGTTGGGAGTTAAATTATCAGACACAACGGCCACCTAAGGAAAACAAGTACAGTGGGAATTTCCGACGACTAGTATCCTAATAGACTGTTTTAACTTTTGCAAACTCGGTGGTTACTTTCAACACCTGGTTGTCTTCTCCAGATTTCTGCTGGATTGCTGACGATTGCCACACGTCCTCGGCCGTGCAGAAGGAACCCACCACACCTAGTAATATTTCTAAATGTCAACGAAGGTGCCACCGTCGCTCTCCGTCAGCAGCGAATGAAGGCCAAGGTGAACACGGGCCACCGCACAAAGCCAATGTGGTGAAGGGTTCACACCCACCAGGAACATTGCAGGTTGAAGTTGACCAGCAGGAGAAAGTGCTGAAAGTGAAGGTAACAGAGAAGAGGAGCGCACCGCATACCGGCGATCAAAGGAGTCATCGAAGAAGGAGGCATAGGATGGGTGGCCATGGCATGCATACCTGCTGAGGAGAAATTCAAGGCAATAGGGTAGTGATAGCTCAGCAGCTTCGACATAGAAACTCTCAACCGGGATAGTGTAAAAAAGCGCCAGTGGCTAAACAGATGCCACAGTGGTGGATAGTGCTGAGACGGCATAAGAGGGACGGACATGCAGACGCATAAAGAAAGCACCCATTGTCTACTTTCGAACGGACAAGGGACCAGTACAAACGGAGGACGGTGGTTTTCTATCGAGCATGAGCCCCAGGAATTTCGGAGTTTCAACGAATGGAAGAGCAATAGGCCCAAGATGTAAAAATGGTGGAAGAAACCAAATGCTCCACCAGAAATTCGCACAAACGGTTTTGTAAGTGGAAAAACAAAATCCATTGTCGATGCTCCATGAGTAAAGACGATCGAGACATTGCTGAAGACGCCACTCAATGAGATAGGTCCGTGGAAAGCGGCAATAGATGGCAAAATCGTCAGAAAAAAGGGAGCTGGAAATGCCTGGCCAGAGACGCTCAGCGGAAGACAGACCATTATAGGGTTAATGGCGATAGCAAAGAGGTCGACGCTCAGGACTGATCACTGAGCCACACTGTTTTCCTGGATAAAGGTACCCGACAAG
Organism: Schistocerca americana; assembly: GCF_021461395.2. Taxonomy (NCBI): domain Eukaryota; kingdom Metazoa; phylum Arthropoda; class Insecta; order Orthoptera; family Acrididae; genus Schistocerca; species Schistocerca americana. The sequence continues at coordinate 321,385,655 of NC_060120.1, read as the reverse complement.
ACAAACCCACATTCACCTTGAAAACTAATCTTTTAAAAATTCCTCAAGAAAACGGGACAGGCGGTCACTATCGAAGATGATGATGTCCTCCTCGCCGTGTCCGGCGACAGCGACTCCGTCAGTCTTCTCTGTCCTTGCTGTGGTAGGCTCGGATGTAGCTCGCGAACCCGAATTTCGCTTTGAATATCCTGTTGCATGAAGCACAGTGAAGTTGATCAGCAGAGTTGTAAGTATACGTGTAGACAGGCTTGAGCTGAGATTTTCGGAGCTCTCTTTTAGCATCCCGGTTCATTAGACGCTTTTGCTCGAATTGTTCGATGCTCTTATGTACAGTTGATCGCCACTCCGATCGGCGCAATGCTAGCTCCTCCCAACGGTTGCTTGGAATGCCACAGGCTGCAAGGTGGCGTTTAATGGTGTCTTTATATCGCAGGTGTTGACCACCTTTCCTTCTCTTCCCGCTGCGAGTAGAACACCGCTTTAGGTAGCCTACTGTCATCCATGCGTACTATGTGACCACTCCATCTCAGTTGATGTTTCATTATTAAAGCTTCAATACCAGCCAGTTTCACGCGGCGCAAAATCTCCGTGTTTGGGACACGGTCTTCCCATTTGATGCGCAGAATTGATCTCAGACATCGAAGATGAAATCTATCTAGCTTCTTAATGTCAGCTTTGTAACAGCACCAGGTTTCCGAGGCATAGAGTAAGGTGGATAATACTACTGCTTTGTAGACTGCAATTTTTGTTTGTAGTTTGAGATCATGTGATTTCCATACTCGGTCATTAAGCTTACCGAAGGCTGAGGCTGCGCTGGCTATACGCGCTGCGATTTCCGTTGTCAGGCTGTTGTCACTTCTAATTTGGCTTCCCAGGTATTTGAAATTTGACACATTTTGCAAGGGTTTGTTATTTATCTCAATACTGGAGTCATCTGCATTAAGACCTCTAAGTGGCTGTTTGAGAACTTGCGTCTTAGTGATGCTAATGGCTAAGCCAAATCTTCTGCAGGAGGCATTTAGCAGATTTATGTAAGTCTGAAGAGTTTCGCAAGAATTAGCCATCATGCATACATCATCCGCGTAGAGAATCTCTAAGATGGATAGTTTGGTTACGCGACTTTTTGTTCTGAGGCGAGAGATGCTGAAGACACTTTTGTCTGTCCTTGTGTCGAGACTAATTTGATTACCACAGGCTTTGGTCGCGTCTCTCATAACAACTGCGGAGTAAAGTGAGAAGAGTGTGAGAGCCAGAACACAGCCTTGTTTTACACCACATGTCACGGGAAACTGTTCTGAGAGCTTGTCCTCATGGCGGATTTTTGCCATCATGTTTTCATGAAACTGCCGAATCAAACTGACAATTTTGTCAGGGCACCCAGTTTTCTTTAGTATGATCCAGAGAGCTTTTTCTAGGTCTACAAAGCACATGAACAAAGGCCGATGTTGCTCTAAGCTTTTCTCTTGCATTTGTTTGACAACAAATATGGCATCCACTGTGCCCCTGTTTGGGCGAAAGCCACGCTGGGTCTCTGGTAGCAGTTTTTCTGCAAAGTGTGTTAACCGGGTGTTAATTATGTGGGCAAGGACTTTTCCCGCTGCTGAGAGAAGAGAAATGCCCCTGTGGGAGCTGCAGTCTGATATGTCACCCTTGCCTTTATAGATCTTGGAAATACAAGCATCTTTCCAGTCTTGTGGAATCATTTCATACTCCCAAATCCTTAAGATCAGAGCAAACAATGGTTTCTTGATGTTTGGCCCCCTCCCATATTTATATAGCTCTGATGGCAAGTTATCTAATCCTGCTGTTTTGTTATTTTTCAGCTTAGCCAGTGCTGAAATGAATTCATCGTAGGAAGGGGCATCCGCAAGTTGTTTCTCAACTGGCAGGTCTTCAAGTGCTTCTATGTATGGAATATCGGTTGTTTGATGGTCGGGATTAAGAACGTCATTAAAATGTTCCTCCCACCGAGACAGGATGTCACTCTGTTGCGTCAGCCGACAATTTTTATCTTTGTTATAGTCTGGTGCTATCTTCCCAACTCTTGGACCAAACATAGTTTTCAGGGACTCAAAGAATCTGCCTGTTTGGTGTGTGTCGGAGTATAACTGTATTTCATTTGCTTTATTTGCCCACCAACTGTCTTTGAGAGCACGTACCTTCACTTTCAGATTGTAATGCGCTGTTCTACGCTTGTTATCATCAGGGGTGCGAAGAGAGGTTCTGAAATCATTAATTAGCTTTCTGATCTCTGGATCTGAGTCGTCAAACCAGTCCTGGTGCTTCTTCTGAGGCTTTCCCAAGACTTCTGAAGCACAGCCACGCAGTCTGCTAGCGTATGCACTCCACTGTTCATCTACAGGGGCAGATTCAGATATCAAAAGGCCATCGACACCAAATTTTTCATCCAGTTTTGCTCTCATAGTCTGATCATTGGTCAAGATTTTGCAGGAAAATTTTGTTGGTATTTTGTGTAAAGCTCGACGTGGTGCCTTCAAAGTTATCTGTAACTTGGACCTCACGAGTCGATGGTCTGTCCATCCCTGAGCGCCTCTCATTGCACGTGTGACTAGTACGTCACCAAGATCTTTTTTCCGTACTATCACATAATCCAGAAGGTGCCAGTGTTTAGATCGCGGATGCATCCATGTCGTTTTATATTTTTCAGGCAGACGAAAATATGTATTTGTTAGACAGAGTTCAAACTCGGCACATAGAGTTAGAAGATCCAAACCGTTCGAGTTGTATTTTCCAATCCCATGGTGACCGAGGACTCCATTCCAAGCACTGAAATCATTCCCAACACGAGCATTAAAATCACCAAGTAACAGAAGTTTATCTGCAGAAGGAATATCCCTAAGGACATGTCGGAGGTCTTGGTAGAACTTGTTCTTCTCTTCATCCGGAGATGGCAATGTAGGTGCGTATACATTGATCAAGTGAAGAAATTTCTTGGATGCCAGGTGAAGTCTGAGTGTTATTATTCTGTCACTGATACCTTTTGGGAGTTAAGTTAGTGAACATGCCAATTTATTGCGTATGGCAAAGCCTACCCCACTTTCCGCCCTTTCAGTGGATGATTTTCCACTCCAGTAGTAGGTATAACCTCCGAGCGGTTCACATAACTGTCCAGAGTAACTAAGATGCGTTTCACTTATGGCGGTAATGTCAATGTTGTATCTAGCCAATTCCCTTGCGATAAGTCCTGTCTTTCTCTCTGGGCACTGATTATGGTCGTTATCCTGTAAAGTACGGACGTTCCAGACTCAAATCATTAGATATTTGAGGTAACTGTTTATTTTATTATTTTTTGACCGCATATGTTAGTGAACAAGTGACCGCAGTTTGCCACTTGTGCTGGGTTGAGACGGGCTATGTTTAGGCCACCTTTTCTAGGCCCCTCCCTCGATTAGGGAAAGCAGAGCGATCCTAAATAGGGCTGCTTTGTCGTCTGACGAGCTGCCGAACCAGTCCTCCCGTCTCTCACGAGTACCAGAACGACCATCACCGTCTGACCGCCTAACGTGCAGAGCACCAACTAAGGTTCAGGTACACCAAACCCTTGCCTCACCATCAGTACTCCATCGCCGCAGGACTTTCAAATAGTCCATTGAAACTTTGCCGGAGTCATCTGCGCGTGAAGGTATTTAAAGTGGACAAGCAGTTGCGCAGACGCAGATCCACTCTCTCGTCCTCTGCCTCTGGTTGGCAGCGGATCGTAGGGCCGATACGACTGGCAAGAGGCAGGGGATGCAGTGAATGGCCATATGCCACTGGAAGTATCCTGACCTACGCCCTTAAGGCACATCACAGGTGCCTTGCTTCGTCGGTACAGAAGCCGTGAGTGTTTACCTATCGATATTACCCGCCTCCTACACCGATGAAGAGACTGACAGAAGGGAAGAAGGAAAGGGAAGGAAGGGAAAGGGAGAAAAGGACGGTAGGTCGTTGTGAGGCACACTTCGTCTGGCTCCTCTGCTGAGACCTGACCGGCTAGGTTGAACCTGCCAGTAGCTACGCTACCACCAGTATAGCTCTCAGCATCACAGGAACACGCAAACTCTCCCACCCGCACGGACAGTGCTACGATAAGGTGGTGCCTCCAGGGAGAAGACAGTGCTGCCAAAGCAGATTTACTAAACTCAGCCTTCCGAAATGCCTCCACAAAAGAAGATGAAGTAAATATTCCAGAATTCGAATCGAGAACAGCTGCCAATATGAGTAAGCAAGTCCTCTGGTCTAGACTGTATACCAATTAGGTTCCTTTCGGAGTATACTGATGCATTAGCTCCAAACTTAACAATCATATACAACCGTTCGCTCGACGAAAGATCCGTACCTAAAAACTGGAAAGTTGCACAGGTCACACCAATATTCAAGAAAGATAGTAGGAGTAATGCTCTAAATTACAGGCCCATATCGTTAACGTCGATATGCAGCAGGATTTTAGAACATATATTGTGTTCGAACATTATGAATTACCTAGAAGGAAACGGTCTATTTACACAAAGTAAGTGCTGAGTGCTATTGACAAGGGATTTCTGATAGATTCCGTATTCCTGGACTTCCGGAAGGCTTTTGACACTGTACCACACAAGCGGCTCGTAGTGAAATTGCGTGCTTATGGAATACCGTCTCAGTTATGTCACTGGATTTGCGATTTCCTGTCAGAGAGGTTACAGTTCGTAGTAATTGACGGAAAGTCATCGAGTATAACAGAAGTGATTTCAGGCGTTCCCCAAGCTAGTGTTATAGGCCCTTTGCTGTTCCTTATCAATATAAACGATTTGGGAGACAATCTGAGCAGCCGTCTTCGGTTGTTTGCAAATGTCGCTGTCGTTTATCGACTAATAAAGTCATCAGAAAATCAAAACAAACTGCAAAACGATTTAGAAAAAGTATCTGAACGTTGCGAAAAGTGGCGGTTGACCCTAAATAACGAAAAATGTGAGGTCATCCACATGAGTGCTAAAAGGAACTCGTTAAACTTCGGTTACACGATAAATCAGTCTAATCTAAAAGCCATAAATTCAACTATATACCTACGTATTACAATTACGAACAACTTAAATTGGAAGGAACACATAGAAAATGTTGTGGGGAAGGCTAACCAAAGACTGCGTTTTATTGGCAGGACACTTAGAAAATGTGACAGATCTGCTAAGGAGACTGCCCGCACTACGTTTGTCCGTCCTCTTTTAGAATACTGCTGCGCTGTGTGGGATCCTTACCAGAAAGGACTGACGGGGTACATCGAAAAAGTTCAAAGAAAGGCACCACGTTTTGCATTATCGAGAAATATGGGAGAGAGTGTCATAGAAATGACACAGGATTTGGGCTGGAAATCATTAAAAGAAAGGCGTTTTTCGTTGCGACTGAATCTTCTCACGAAATTCCAATCACCAGCTATCTCCTCCGAATGCAAAATATTTTGTTGACACGGACATACATAGGGCGGAACGATCACCACGATAAAATAAGGGAAATCAGAGCTCGTACGGAAAGGTTTTAAATTGTAAGACATTTCCAGGGGCAGATGTGGACTCTGACCACAATCTATTGGTTATGACCTGTAGATTAAAACTGAAGAAACTGCAAAAAGGTGGGAATTTAAGGAGATGGGACCTGGATAAACTAAAAGAACCAGAGGTTGTACAGAGACTCAGGGAGAGCATAAGGGAGCAATTGACAGGAATAAGGGAAATAAATACAGTAGAAGAAGAATGGGTAGCTTTGAGGGATGAAGTAGTGAAGGCAGCAGAGGATCAAGTAGGTAAAAAGACGAGGGCTAGTAGAAATCCTTGGGTAACAGAATAAATATTGAATGTAATTGATGAAAGGGGAAAATATAAAAATGCAGTAAGTGAAACAGGCAAAAAGGAATACAAACGTCTCAAAAATGAGATTGACAGGAAGTGGAAAATGGCTAAGCAGGGATGGCTAGAGGACAAATGTAAGGATGTAGAGGCCTATCTCACTAGGGGTAAGATAGATACCGCCTACAGGAAAATTAAAGAGACCTTTGGAGATAAGAGAACGACTTGTATGAATATCAAGAGCTCAGATGGAAACCCAGTTCTAAGCAAAGAAGGGAAAGCAGAAAGGTGGAAGGAGTATATAGAGGGTCTATACAAGGGCGATGTACTTGAGGACAATATTATGGAAATGGAAGAGGTTGTAGATGAAGATGAAATGGGAGATATGATACTGCGTGAAGAGTTTGACAGAGCACTGAAAGACCTGAGTCGAAACAAAGCCCCCGGAGTAGACAATATTCCATTGGAACTACTGACGGCCGTGGGAGAGCCAGTCCTGACAAAACTCTACCATCTGGTGAGGAAGATGTATGAGACAGGCGAAATACCCTCAGACTTCAAGAAGAATAGAATAATTCCAATCCCAAAGAAAGCAGGTGTTGACAGATGTGAAAATTACCGAACTATCAGCTTAATAAGTCACAGCTGCAAAATACTAACACGAATTCTTTACAGACGAATGGAAAAACTAGTAGAAGCCAACCTCGGGGAAGATCAGTTTGGATTCCGTAGAAACACTGGAACACGTGAGGCAATACTGACCTTACGACTTATCTTAGAAGAAAGATTAAGGAAAGGCAAACCTACGTTTCTAGCATTTGTAGACTTAGAGAAAGCTTTTGACAATGTTGACTGGAATACTCTCTTTCAAATTCTAAATGTGGCAGGGGTAAAATACAGGGAGCGAAAGGCTATTTACAATTTGTACAGAAACCAGATGGCAGTTATAAGAGTCGAGGGACATGAAAGGGAAGCAGTGGTTGGGAAGGGAGTAAGACAGGGTTGTAGCCTCTCCCCGATGTTGTTCAATCTGTATATTGAGCAAGCAGTAAAGGAAACAAAAGAAAAATTCGGAGTAGGTATTAAAATTCATGGAGAAGAAATAAAAACTTTGAGGTTCGCCGATGACATTGTAATTCTGTCAGAGTCAGCAAAGGACTTGGAAGAGCAGTTGAATGGAATGGACAGTGTCTTGAAAGGAGGATATAAGATGAACATCAACAAAAGCAAAACAAGGATAATGGAATGTGGTGTAATTAAGTCGGGTGATGCTGAGGGAATTAGATTAGGAAATGAGGCACTTAAAGTAGTAAAGGAGTTTTGCTATTTGGGGAGCAAAATAACTGATGATGATCGAAGTAGAGAGGATATAAAATGTAGGCTGGCAATGGCAAGGAAAGCGTTTCTGAAGAAGAGAAATTTGTTAACATCCAGTATTGATTTAAGTGTCAGGAAGTCATTTCTGAAAGTATTCGTATGGAGTGTAGCCATGTATGGAAGTGAAACATGGACGATAAATAGTTTGGACAAGAAGAGAATAGAAGCTTTCGAAATGTGGTGCTACAGAAGAATGCTGAAGATTAGATGGGTAGATCACATAACTAATGAGGAAGTATTGAATAGGATTGGGGAGAAGAGAAGTTTGTGGCACAACTTGACGAGAAGAAGGGATCGGTTGGTAGGAAATGTTCTGAGGCATCAAGGGATCACCAATTTAGTATTGGAGGGCAGCGTGGAGGGTAAAAATCGTAGAGGGAGACCAAGAGATGAATACACTAAGCAGATTCAGAAGGATGTAGGTTGCAGTAGGTACTGGGAGATGAAAAAGCTTGCACAGGATAGAGTAGCATGGAGAGCTGCATCAAACCAGTCTCAGGACTGAAGACCACAACAACAACAACACGGAAAGATATAGGTGTGCATTCTTTCCATATGCTATACGAGATTGGAACAATAGATAATTTTGCTTCTTCATACTGAATGCGGCATTGTAGCACTCACGATTTTGAGAAGAGAAGGGTATCGCCCAAGCCTCTTCCGCTCGTTTCCGATTGGAGGAAAGCAGCTGGAAATTTCCGCAAAATGGTGGCCTAAGGTGTTGGAGGTGGCAATAGGGTCCACAATGAACTGTCTGCTACTGTCAGGCCGGAAATAGAGGAATGGATCTTGGTCCTAGAGAGCCATCGGAGGTTGGCCCTCACGACAGAGGAATGGGTGGAACTGTTAAAAGAAGTATGAATGAAATCCAGCTAGCTTTTTTGATATCCAGAAGAATGCGTAGTCACTGTGCACGCATCTGTTTACAGTGAATGCAATTTGCCATCGCAACATGACGGCTAAAAACGCGGAGAGCATTCCACGGGTGTGAATTGCGTCGCGGAATGACAGTCCGCCAAGGGACTGGGACACGGCGTGGTAAAAAGGAAGTGCCAGGAATGGAACGTTCTGCAAAGGTAAGGGTAACGTTTGTAAGATATTCCAAATAAAACGCCAAATGGCTCCAAGCACTATGGGACTTAACATCGGAGGTCATCAGTCCCATAGACCTAGAACTACTTAAACCTAACTAACCTAAGGACAGCTCACACATCCATACCCGAGGCAGGATTCGATCCTGCGGCCGCGCGGGATTAGCCGCGCGCTCTAAGGCGCTGCAGTCATGGACTGTGCGGCTGGTCCCGGCGGAGGTTCGAGTCCTCCCTCGGGCATGGGTGTGTGTGTTTGTCCTTAGGATAATTTGGATTAAGTAGTGTGTAAGCTTAGGGACTGATGACCTTAGCAGTTAAGTCCCATAAGATTTCACACACATTTGAACATTTTTTTCGATCCTGCGACCGTAGCAGCCGCGTGGTTCCGGACTGAAGCGCCTAGAAGCGTTCGGCCACTGCGACCGGTTAAGATATTCCACCTGGTCATAACCGATGGGGAAATCTTGTTCTTCAAAGATCGCTAAAGAAGAGTAAAGCCGCCAGTCAGCCTTAGCAAGCTGCCATTTCGGTGTGCATGCTGGTAGGGTAGGAGTCAGCCAACGGATAGCACATGGGAAACGGTCGTTCGAATAGGTGTCAGAAAGAACTGTCAACTCGAGACAATGGGCAAGCTGCGCAGTGCAGAAGGATAGGTCGAAATGGGAATAGGTGTGTGAGGAGTCGGAAAGGAATGTGGGTGCTCCTGTGTTAAGGCAGAAGAGGTTAAGTGGATTAAGAAGGTCAGCCAAGAGGGCACCTCTCTGACAGGTTCTGGGAGAGCTCCGAAGGGGATGATGCGCATTAAAACACTGAGTAGTAGAAATGAATGAGGTAGTTTCCCAATAAGCTGGAGGAAGTCTGCCCTGGTGACATCGAATGACAGAGGAATATTAATGGTACAAATTTAAAAAGTCAGACGAGGAAGGAAAAGGCGAATTGGAATAGCTTGAAGATGGGTAGTCAGGGAGATGGGTTGACTATGAACATCATCGTGTATGAGCAGCGTGACTTCCATCCGAGATGTAATGCCGACTTCAGAGGGAAGGTCAAAATGGGCTGGGAAGAAAGGCGAAAGCTCAAAGAGGTCGTGAGGACACAGTTTTGTTTCCCGAAGGAAGACTACAATGAGACGCTGCGATTCTAAATGCAGCCGTAAATTCTCTTTGTGATTTCGAAGGTCGCGAATATTCCCTTGGAGAAGAGTCATGATGAGGAAAAAATGGATGTCACGCCGGCGGATGCCGAGTGCCAGCCTGCGAAGACTCACTGGTACAGGGCACAGAGGCAGGGGGATCCTGCTCTAGAGGCACACAGAAGCACTGGCTTTCTTGTGCTGTCAGTCTGTGGAGTCCAACGCAGATAAACGGTTAGTGGTGCGCACTGGCGACGTGGAGGCCGGCCGGGAGAAGATATCACGTAGCGACAACATCAAAGATGATCTTCAAGTCGGCGAAGTCAGGTTAGCAGAGGAGGACACAGGTGTTGGTTGACTCGAGGGACGTACGAGGTCTTCATGGGAGTACTCCTTCTGTCCTCTCCGGCCTGTCAGTTGTGTAGCTGGTGGCTTCGCCCTTGAGGCGAGATTTGGATAGCTTGTTGCACAACTGGACTAGGGGACGGCGAAGCTACATTGAGACTGGGCGATTTGACAACCTTAGACCTGAATTTGAGTTCGCATGTCTACGTGGCCATGTCCTTCATGGAGCGAGATGTAGCAAGAACAGAACTATAAGAGGCAGACGGTAGAATGCAGGGTTTGCGATTAGCCAATAACTTGCAAACGACCTGGTAAGGCACTTTTTCCTTTATCCAGATCTCCTGGACAGCCTGCTCATCAAGATACATGGGACCATCTCGAGAAGAAGCGGTATGGCCGCCATTGTAGTTGATACTGTGGGGAGAAGGAGGTGGACCATCGCCTTCGTGCACATCCCGACCTCAGTTTACGCATTTGGTTGGATGTCAACAAGACGTTCTCGTGTAGTTGAAACGATAACACTGGTAGCAGTGCATCGGGTTCAGCATGTACGGTCGGACTGTGATAATTTCATAGCTTACTTTGACCTTGAATGGAAGCACCACTCTATCAAAGGTGAGAAGAAGAGTGCATGTTGCCACTAAGGAAGAATCTATCTTTTTCATCACCCGATGGACGGCAATGACACCCTGATCAGAGAGGTATGATTGGATTTCAGTCTCAGTCAAACCGGCGAGTAGCCTAGTGTAAATAACACCATAGGAAGAATTCAAAGTTCTGTGGGCCTCGACATGAACAGGATAGCTGTGGAGAAGCGAGGCGGCAAGCAAATGTTGTCCATGAGAATCAGAAGTGGTCTCCAAAAGCAAAGTACCATTCCATAAACGAGAGCAGGATTTCACAGGGCTGGCAATTGCATCAACACCTTTCTGAATAATAAATGGATTTAACCATTGCGAAGGACTGAGCGTCTTCAGTACGTGAAACCACGAGGAACTATGGTGCAGCTGGAAGGGTCTTGGAATTGTTAACCTCATTCCGTTTGCGTTTCGTAGGCGCGCTCTTTCAGAAGGGGATACACCTGCCTTAGGTGACTGTTCATACCTCAGATCACACCTTCCGAACATCGGACAGAGGGACCAATCGGCAATTAGGAATGTAGCAGCTCAGGCTATCACCCCTGCCTGGGCCTGGCCTGTACCAGGGGGTACGTTCGAACCCTACCTGTCGACCCAGGGCTGGAAATTACGCATTACCCAGTCACCTGTTACGCTTCAGACGCCTGGGCCGGCCTTCAGGAGCGCACAGGGAAGTAGAAGAAAAAGAGGAACCTCAAACGCTGCATTGGAGGGAGGATAGGAGAAGGTAAACAAAGAAAGGAAAACGGAACGAAAAACAGTGGTGAAACTGTTCCTATATCAGCGACAATTGGTAATATTCCCAATAAGAAAACCTCAGACAGGTTCCGCAACGGAGGGGAAGAATAACAGCAAGAGGATAGACATGCAGCACGGAAGGGAAAAGATGATGCAAAGGCTGGAGCCCCGTGGTACGCTAGCACGAACTCTCCAAACAGTGGCGAGCTCCCTGAGCGTTCTACGTCAACGGCAGCCGTGCTGCACTGTTAGAACATCACCAACTGAAAAGTTTGAGGAGAGGCCAGGCATCGTTAAATGATTTAAAGAACATGATACTGAAATTCGAAAACACATGTGTTTGGGGCGGCACCTGGAAGAGGAAGGCGTCCTATGCCAGTGGAAGTTTTTGACGAGGTTGCTGTTGCTGTAACTGACCATGCAGCACGTGTCCCAGGTAGTCCTATTGCTCGTGCGGTATCACGAGAATTGTCCATCACATGGCCAACAGTGCGGAAAGTTTATCAATATATTTTACATTGGTACCTGTAGAAGATGGAGACGGTGCAACAACTGAAACCTCATTACCCATTACAACTTTCGGACTTTGCTGTTCGGTATCTGGTTCAAAAATGGTTCAAATGGCTCTGAGCACTATGGGAATTAGCATCTGAGGTCATCAGTCCCCTAGACTTAGAACTACTTAAACAGAACTAACCTAAGAACATCACACTCATCCAATCCCGAGGTAGGATTCGAAACTGCGACCGTCGCAGTCGCGCGATTCCAGACTGAAGCGCCTAGAACCGCTCGGCCACAACGGTCGGCTCGGTATCTGGCACGGATCTATGTTGGTGACATATAGGTGGGCAATATTATATGGAGTGACGAGGCAAATATGCGCTACAGGCTGCCTGTCAAATTTAGTATACTGTAAACTGCGTGTGGTGCACGAATAGCCATTGCACTCGCCGTTTGTGATCCTGTGGTGTGGATTCACAAGCACCTTTATTCTCACCCTTGCAGAGAAGACAACGAGAGGTCATGACAGGTGTAACACGAGGTCTGCACGTTACTGAGACCTCCTTGTACAGCATGGGATTTCTGCTTTAGAAGAGTGCAACTCTGTGGAAACCACTGTTTTCATGCAAGAGGGGGAACGCCTCATGTCACTCGCCCAGTGAAAGATCTGCTTAATACAACCTTCCACGAGCGTGTTATCTCCAAAGGTTTCCCTGATGAATGGCCTGTAAGACTACCTGATCTGAATCCATGCGATTTTTGCTCTGGAGATATGTAAAAGAACGCGATTACCAGGGACACTTTCGGTCGCTACTAGATCTGAAGGCCATTATATTAGTTAGTGCAGTAGTAGCATCAGTTCGATTTGTGTCGAACTTCTGCACCATTTATAATAATTCAGCATATTTCGTTTTTACGAATGGTAGTGTCACGAAGAAAGGTAGAGCCCACCGCTGGTGGTTTGAGGCCATACTAGTTAAAACCAACTTTGCTATTCCCTACGTGAGCAGTGTCGAGAGAAAATGTGATAGGAAAGAGAATACAACGTGGTTGAGAAAGCCGTTACAATTTCTGGGAACGTATTCCATAGTACAAAACAAGGTGAAAAGTTCATATAAACATACACTGGTGTCCAAAATTAAAGAAACAAATCGCTATTTCCCCGTCCTGTGTCTAACTGACTATGTAATTATAAAAATGTCTACAGATGTCCGTACGATCGTGTTCTGCACAGGAGATGGCATTCCGGTCGACAGAAAAACACGCCAACGATGACATCAGATTAAATGAGGTAGTGTTTGCCGGGTAGTCCCACGTTTACAGTTGATGTGTACTCAGTCAAAGACGATGCAATATGATAGAGAGAAGACGCCTACCAGGCTCTCTGAGGTGGAGGGCAGTAGGCAGAATTAAAGCACGACAGTCGCAAACTGATGTGACCTGGTAGCCTAATGTGTATCGTTCTATTGCTTCTCGAATGTGGCGACAGTTTATAAAGACAGAAACTGTATCCCGAAGGCCAGGGCAGGACCGGCTGCGTGAGACATCAGAAAGAGAGAGCTATTATTTGGCTGTAAGGGAACGACACCACTGACTTAGTACTGCACGGCAACTGGCATCTGCCCTCGCAGCATTCACTGGGCGTGTTGTATGGAGGCAAACGGTGTACAAAAGCTTTGGCACAGTGGCCTTTACTGCCAGAGACCAGTGTGTGTATCTCTGACTAGCCTTCACAGAAGGGAACGTCTAAGGTGGAGTCGTCAACATGTCACAATAGAACAATATTCTTTTCACATATGAGCCCAGATTTGATCTGGAGAGTGGTTCTCGACGCTTCGCATCTGGAGGGAACGTGGAACACGATTTGGGGCCCTAAACATTGTGGAAAGAGACCGATATCGAGGGGGATCCCTAATGGTGTGTTCAGGGATTATGTTGACCACTTCTTCATGAAATTGTACAGGTGAATCCACAAGGTTTAACTATTGTCAGGCATCGTGACGAGATTTTGGGAACTCATGTGCGATTGTTGCGTGGTTCTGTGGCCCAGACTTCGTGTTGATGGACTACAATGCTGGACATCATAGAGCAAGAGTGGTTGATGTTTTCTTGGGAACGGAAAATATCACATGCATAGCGTGGTCTGCGCGCTCTCCCGATTAGAAGCCCATAGAGCGTGTCTGAGACGCACTATGGAGACGTCAGCATCCACCAACCACTCTCACAAACTTGCCAGCAGTTCTGCAGAAAGATTGGGCATTATAGCACCGACATGATATTTATGACATCATTCGCAACGTGTCCCGTCATTGTCAGGCCGTATTGCTGCCAGAGATGGTCATACCCCATACTGAGCACATTAACAAGTTGTTGGAGTATGTATGCAAGTCCTTTAAGTTGGAGAAAAGGAAGAACATTTTTGTCTACCGTCATGTATGTTGCAGTTGTTTACGTTCTGTATTTTTTACATTGTTTCTGCTTTACTATAATTGGAACATTTTCAGTTGACGTTTTAATTTTGAACACCCGTGTATGTTCGAAATCCCACGTTTTCGAGTTTTTAGTCTGTACTATAATATAAAGACGTTGTTTAACATTGTTACGAAAAATCTCGAAATGTTCTCGACCGTTTTATTTCAGATTTCTGTGCGATACTCTAATAAACCAGTCAAGAACTTTTCGAGACTTTTACTAACTACGCCTTCCTCTTATATATAAAGTTCTTGACGTATATATTTCAAATTTTTACATGATCTCTAAGAAACATGCAGACGGGCATATGCTGTATTTTTTTAAACACTAATGTACAGGTTTACTGTTAAAGTCGACTGAGAGAAATTAAATGCTGTGTTGTAAAAATGTGCGGTTTCCTTCCCTTTTCTTTCTTTTATCTACGATAGCAGGGCAGTTTAACCATCGGACATATTGTTTCTTCCATCCATAATTTTTTCCCTTATAAATAATTTTAAAAGGAAAATAATATACACAAATACGCGTTGTTTTGTGTCTTTATCGCAGTCGCATTCAAAAGAAAAGAGGAAAATTGTTTTTAAGACTTATCAGCTTATGATCAGAATACTACTAAATAATCTGAATCGTTCGAACTTTGTAACCACACCCTTTTGTAGGTTAAAACTCTTCGAAATACTGTCATTGAAGCTACTGTCCTCACAGATCCAGCAGTAGAAGAGGTCTCTCATCTCTTGTATATGAATGATCCCAATAGATTTATCCATTCATTTTAAGCGACTTCAATTGCAAATCAATGTTTCGTTGGCCACAATGATAAACAAGACTCAAGATCGGAGAGAGAGAGGGGGTGGGGGGAAGAAGAGATGGACAGAGTACGGAGGGGGGTGAGGGGGAGAAAATGGACATAGAGTGGGGAAAGAAGAAGATGGACGGAAAGAGTGGGTACTTGTAACTGGAGAGAGATAAGGAAAATTAGGAAAAAGAGTGGGAGAAAGAGATTAGGACGTATACCCAATTCCTGTACGCATTTAGCAACAGCAAAGCATTGCCGGGTTCGCCAGTGAAATTATACTTAAAGGGCTTTCCAGCTACAGCTCAACAACTTCAGTACAATCGTACTAAGAAGTCTTTGACTCACCGTACCCACTGTATCCAAGATGGCAGAGCCTCGCGGTGGGTTCCTTATCTCTTCAGATTTACGTACAAATGAGGCAACGTTTGGAAGAGAAGGAGTCACAAATTTCCACAGCCAACACAAACACGCCGATGTAAATCCTCGTACTACAGGCTAACTATCAGCATCAGGTTAAGATTAATGTGTGGACAGGAATTGTAGGTGACTGTCTAGTTGATCTGTATGTTCTCTCAGGTACAGGCGCTGTGTGCAGTGACTTTATTCACAACACTCTTCAAGACTTACTTGAAGATGTGTCCTTTCAAATAAAAAGAAACGTGTGGTTTATGCATGATGATGCCGCAGCACATTGTAGTCTGGTGGAAATCTACCATGAGATATACAGGTAGATAGATAAAAAAAATGCCGGTTCCATAGCCTGCACTTCTCCCTACCTCAGTACTGGGAGTGTCCTCAACAACTGGTTTATCTAGCAGACAACTCGGGTGCAAAAGTATTTGAAAGGGTCCGAGAGTCCGATTCGGTGAGTGAATGTGTGTGTGGAAGCAAGAGAAGAACGTTTTGAACATTTGTTACGAGTTTCTCAGTTGACGAGTCTTTCAACATAGGATGCTTAACTGATGTGTTGACTACAAAGTTTGGTAGGAACACACAGAAATATTAAGAAGAAAAAATGTTAGATTTCTTCAATTAAATGTATACGGTCATGTGAACTATTTTACTTTTAAAAAATACTCTATGTTGCCTGTCAGTCTCACTGCCTGTAAAAGACACATGGGTGCTGCAATACAAATACCACAGCGCTATTCCTGTGGATGAAAAAACGGTTTCATTTTATTGTACTTCATACCAAATGTCTTAAAACAATTCCTCTTTTAGTACAAAGCACGAACAATGGCGCATTTTCCACATGTTATAGCCGAATACCCTTCAGCATAGTGCCTACGTTTTCCCTTTGGCCCATACTCTGACCACTGACCGAAATTCTCATATTGTACATGACTTACTCGCACAGGTGGTATTGTTTTCCTCTTCTTCTTCTTCTTCTTCTTCTTCTTCTTCTTCTTCTTCTGGACTGTTTGTCCATCAATGATGGCCGGCCAGGTCTCCTCTTCTCAGAAAACCTGAGTCCATTTGCAGTGCCCTCGATAAGAATTCTATAACACACTCGTGTACTTATTCACTTTCAAGACTTCTTTTCGTCTGTAAGCAGTTTTCTTTTCACAAGATAAAAAAGCGCCAAGAAATAGAAGCGAACTGCTACACCGGTAACTGACGTTCAAGTAACGTAGCACGCTACCTGCCAAAGTTGCAAACCATTCAGTAATTGTGCACCAGAGATCAGAACATCGCATCAGAGAGCTTAAACTTTACCTACTAGCATCATTGCCCACCAAGGATGAAATCTGAAACGTTGCAGAAAACAGTGCGCAACTTTGACATTGCTTGTGAGGAACATTTCTCTATAAACGGTTCATAAACAAAGGAATTATCGACACGTGCTTATACACCGCCGGAAATTAAAAAAAAAGTAACATCGCCAAGGACTGTGTTCATAATACGATGACGGAAAAAAATCGAAGCACCAAGAAGGTGCAATACTTGAGTATTGCTCATCAGTGTGGGATCCGTACCAGGTCGGGTTGACGGAGGAGATAGAAAAGATCCAAAGAAGAGCGGCGCGTTTCGTCACCGGGTTATTTGGTAACCGTGATAGCGTTACGGAGATGTTTAATAAACTCAAGTGGCAGACTCTGCAAGAGAGGCGCTCTGCATCGCGGTGTAGCTTGCTGTCCAGGTTTCGAGAGGGTGCGTTTCTGGATGAGGTATCGAATATATTGCTTCCCCCTACTTATACCTCCCGAGGAGATCACGAATGTAAAATTAGAGAGATTAGAGCGCGCACGGAGGCTTTCAGACAGTCGTTCTTCCCGCGAACCATACGCGACTGGAACAGGAAAGGGAGGTAATGACAGTGGCACGTAAAGTGCCCTCCGCCACACACCGTTGGGTGGCTTGCGGAGTATCAATGTAGATGTAGATGAAGGAGTTGAGCGATGTAAGCGAAAGTCGGTAGGCGTGTTTCTACATCTGAAAGCCGATATCTGTTCAGATTTCGGACTAGTCGCATAAGCGCCAGGGTAGTAGCTACGCTATGAGAATGCATACCAGGATTTCTTTAAATACACACACTAACGGTTGTGGGCTTTGGTTGCCTTCGAGATTGGACCTAGTGAGTTGATGCCAATAAAGAATGCCTTGAAGGCGAAAAATACGCCATTATCAACACCTCACAGAGTTTAGACAATTTCGTGTAACACGGCTGAGAGAAGCTGGATGTTCCTTATGCGATACTGCGGGATCCACACGGCGTGTGGTTCTGGCGCATCGTACTGCGTTTGCAGCAGCAATTTCAGTAGAAGTTGGCACCACAGCGACACAACGAAATGTTACAAATCAGTTACTTCAAAGACAGCTCCGAAGCAAAAGCCGCTGCAGCGTCCATTCCTCTGACCCCAAACCACCGCCACCTGCGGCTTCGCCGCGCGGAATGGCCGCGCGCTTAGAGGCGCCGTCTCACCGACTGCGCGGCCACTGCCGTCGGAGGTTCGAGTTCTCCCTCGGGCATGGCTGTGTGTGTTGCTCTTAGCATAAGTTAGTTTAAGTAGTATGTAAGTCTAGGTACCAATGACCTCAGCAGTTTGGTCCCTTAGAAATTCACACACATTTGAAATTTCTTTTCTGCGACTTCAATGGTGTCAAGCGAAAGCTCATTGGAGAGCAGAGGTGAGGCCTGTTGCGTTGTCGGATGAAAGCTGCCTCGGTGCATGTGATGACTGTGTGTTAGTTAAAAGGAGGCCATTTGAGGACCTGCAAACAATGTCTGCGTGCTAGACACACCAGACTTACACATGGAGTTATGGTCTGGGATACGATTTCGTCTGGCAGCTGTTGTTGTTACCCCACGCACCCTGATTGCAGATGTGTACGTTAGTGTGGTGACTGACCAGCCGTTCTGCAATTCAGGAGCTCCTCTCGAGGGGGTGTTTTCCAACAGGATAACGCTCAACCATATACCGCCGTTGTAACCCAACATGCTCTACAGAGTGTCGACATGTTGCCTTGGCCTACTAGATCACCGCAACCGTCTCCAATCGAGCATGTATGGGGCATCATCGGACGGCAACGCCAGCATCATCCACAACCAGCATTAGCTGTTCCCGCATCGTTCGACCAAGTGCGACGGGCCATAAACCGACATCCGGCACCTGTACAGCAGAATGAATGCATATTTTCACCCTCGCATGCAACATTCTGGCGGTTGCACTGGTTGTTAATGCTCCAGCATGCAGCATTCTGACGGTTGCACCGGTTGTTAATGATCCAGCATTTTACGTTTCCAATGGAACTACGTTACCTGGACAAAGGTATTCCCGAAATTTCATTACCCTGCACTAGTTATTTTTTCGTGTTGCGGTTTTTTCCGTCAACGTATGTACATAGTGAGGGGCCGTAGCGTTAGTGATTCATCTGTCACTGTCTTCGACGATCATATGGTGATCAGAAGACGTGTTTCTGCACACTCCTTTTTGAATGTGTAGACAGTAACTGTGTTGAGTTTAGAAGTGTTTGCAAAGTTAATTCTAGGGTACAGCCATGCCCCGCCAACGAGTAAGTGCTCCTGTTTACAGATTCAGCCCTTCAAAAATGGCTATGAGCACTATGGGGCTTAACTTCTGAGGTCATCAGTCCCCTAGAACTTAGAACTACTTAAAACTAACTAACCTAAGGACATCACACACATCCATGCCCGAGGCAGGATTTGAACCTGCGACCGTAGCGGTCGCGCGGTTCCAGACCGTAGCGCCTAGAACCGCTCGGCCACTCCGGCCGACTTCAGCCCTTCGAATGGGGTCACAACGTGGGCATGTGGGAAGCTGATACCGACGGGTTGCTGCGGATATTGGGCACAATGTATCAGTGGTGTATCGCTGCTTTCAGCAGTTGTCTGCAGGATTTTCTACTGCCAGACCAGGTTAAAATGGTTCAAATGGCTCTGAGCACTATGCGACTTAACTTCTGAGGACATCAGTCGCCTAGAACTTAGAACTAATTAAACCTAACTAACCTAAGGACGTCACACACATCCATGCCCGAGGCAGGATTTGAACCTGCGACCGTACCGGTCGCTCGGCTCGAGACTGTAGCGCCCAGAACCGCACGGCCACTTCGGCCGGCTCCAGACCAGGTTCTGGACGTCCGCGTAGAGAGGCGCCCGTCGAGATCGACGCGTTGTGCGATCAGCAGTGGCCAACCCAACATCATCCAGGTAGGAAATTCGGGCACATGTTTCACCTGCTGTGTCACTAAGGACTAAAACCACGTGTGAGTATGGCCAGCCTACTACTGATACGTCGACACCGCAAAGCACGGCTACTCTGGTGCCCTGAAAGAGTCGACTAGAGAGCGGAATGGCGCTCAGTTGCCTTCAGCAATGGGAGTATATTCTGTCTGCATGCGACTGATGGTCGTACATGGGTACGGTGATAACGTGGTGAGCGGCTTAGTCCGGGTGCATTCGGCCACGAGGTACAGACCGCACCCCAGGCTTCAAGGCGATTGGGCCGTCAGTTACAGGTCGCAGTCACATTCAGTGCTTCTGCGAGCAGAGTAAACCGGTTCTGCCCAGCCATTTCTTAGACAGGAAGCTGATGGAAATAAAGCAAACGAATCACCATAATCGAATCATATACGAAATTTATTTCAAAAGGCTGGTTTCGGCGCCACACTTACCATCTACAGGTTCAACCTCACCTGCATACAATGGGTATAACGGAAGAACATCCTAAATATAGGGTCTGTGATGAGAGTGAAGAAACTGCATGACACCTAATCTTCGAGGGCACGGCATTGGAGAGCAAGAGACACATAATTTTCGGGACAACTAGACATGAAGAAATTATGTCTAACAAAAAACTGGTGAAGGGCATTGGTTCGATTTACTAGATCTACAGGGAGCGATACCGCACAGTAAACACGGCTTCGGTGTGAGCCGTGGCGGGTCAGACCAAAGCTGTTTTAGCTTCCGTGCCAAATTCGAATCTAATCAAATCAATCTACAGGTTTACAGTAAACCAAAAGAGTACGCTCATTCTTGACCCTTGTATCTTAGAACCCATATAACTCTAGTTGTCGTGGATTGCATACGCCTGGAGTGTATACGCTACAACGTGTGGCCAAGTGGGCCCAACCCACGTGTTGAGTGGTGACAGCATGTTGTAGAGTGTACACTCCAGATGTATGGAATGTATGACAACTGGTATTACATGGGTTCTACGATACGTGGGCCAAGGAGTGAAAGTATTCTTTTGGTTTATAGTGGACCTGAAGATGTGTGTGAGATCTTATGGGACTTAACTGCTAAGGTCATCAGTCCCTAAGCTTACACAGTACTTAACCTAAATTATCCTAAGGACAAACACACACACCCATGCCCGAGGGAGGACTCGAACCTCCACCGGAACCATCCGCACAGTCCATGACTGCAGCGCTATAGACTGCTCGGCTAATCCCGCGCGGCAGGACCTGAAGATGAAAAGTGTGGCACCGAAACTAGTCTTCTGAAATAAATTTCGTTGATGCTACGGCTGTGGTGGTTTGTTTTCTTTATTTACATCATTAGCCGCTGTCCCACGTATGCGAGAACGGTGGCCCTTCACAGGAAGGTGACGTGCTTTTTCAACAGGAAAAGGAAGGTCCCCATACAGCTTCTAAAATGCAACGTGCTTTTCGTGATATACAATAAGTACCCTGGAAAACACGATCACCAGATCCATCGCTCATTGAACACATATGGGACATGAAGTGGGAACTTTCTCTTTCTCCAGAGCCTGCAAGAACCGTTGCCCGACTGCAACAGAAGCTAAAGATACTTTGGCCAATCCATTGCATAATGTCGTCCGGCACCTTTTTTGATCGATTTCAAGCGAATGTACACGCTTATGTTGCCGCCGGAGGGGATTATGCTGTGTACCGATTCAACTGTTTGGACATCCCTTACTGTGTCATGTGTTTCATTTGGTCTGAATTTGTTATGGCACTTTTCTGTCATAATGAAGTACCTGTCATACCACTTGTCAAAAAAATGACTTTGGCCTTGAGGACACTGCATGGTTTTCCGACACTGTATGAACTACTTTTTCTTGTCTGGATGCAAGGAACCTGTCCCGAAAGTGCGTACATGTATTTTCGAATCACCTTGTATATAATAATGGCAGCAGCAGAGGCCTCTCCTCTTCCATCCGAGCCGCCTACAGAGTGCCCTATACCAATAACTTCATCTTGCTAGATGACTACAGGGGACAAGAGGAAGTCTCGATGTAGTGTACCGGCTGGCGAGTGGTTGTGGTGTAGGCAAACACGCGCTCACCCTGGGGTAGGCCGTGGAGACGCGCCCAGAGCTGCAGAGGCGGGTGCGGGACTGCGCCGGCGGCTGTCGCGGGTTCCCAGGGCAGAGGCTGGCCGGGGTCAGGGGTCACGGGGTGCCCGCGCCGCCTCTCTGGCGGGCCGGACCTCGCCTCGCCCCGGGCCACCAGCTCCCACACGCCTCGCCTCTGCCCGTACAGGCGGTCTGGCCCGCTCTGCGGCCGTCTACCTGCCGGCTGGCGGGCACCACTGCTTCAGGCCGGCGTTCACGGATGCCATCTACTGGGTATCGTATCAGACTCTGTCACGTGATGGAACGGGTGTCACCAGCACCCCTGGAAACTGAGACAATTAGTGGTAGCAGCATAAAATAGACCTGTTCCGATCAGGCGGCTGCTGCTTACAAGGCAGCAAGATGACCGATTCGTGCACCTGGGTCATCTGATCAGCATTTCGTCACTTCCTGGGGCCGTTATTACCGAGTGAGGTGGCGCAGTGGGTAGAACACTGGACTCACATTCGGGAGGACGACGGTTCACACACATGTGCGGCCCTCCAGATTTACGTTTTCCCTGATTTCCCTAAATCGCGCCACGAAAATGCCGGGATGGCTCCTCTGAAAGGCCTTGACCGGTTTCCTTTGCCATCTTTGACGCAATCTGAGCCTGCGTCTCCGATGACCTCGACCTTCATGGGACCTTCAATTCAACCTTCCTTCCTTTTTTTTTTTGGCATTTATTCCCAGTTGAGGCGTCCTCGGGGTGTCGCTGCTTCTTTATTCGAGCAGCTCCTCATTTCATCTCACGGGGCTCAGAGGACCACATTCCAGACCTCCCTACGTCAAGAGGCACCGAAAACCGAACTCGGCTCCTTCCCCACCGAAGGCAGCGACTCTATTTGGCCGATTTTTTCGTTTTTCTTTTTTTTCTTTTTTTTCTGTGGGGATCACCATCCTCCCCTTTAGCTCCACCTCACACTCGCCATAAGAAACCCCTCAGGCAGCGTAAGCTTCTAGCTCGTAATTATATTTACCTCGCGTAAATTTTTCTTAGGTGTCTTCCACATAAGAAGAGCTTCTTCATGAAAAACATAGAAATAACTTCTTGTAAATGGATAAAATGACGTACTTATGAGAAGGACAGTAAATAACTCTCCTCTTTGAAGGAACGTCGTCATATGAAACAGAGACTTTATGACAAATTACTCCGCAAGACAGCAGGAAAAAAAATTCTTTAAAAAAGCTGTACACACCGTTCTTATAGAAAAATTGATACATTTTGGAAAAAAACTGCAGGGCAAGGCCTCATAGTGAGGAACTGTGGAACTTTTTTTGGGGAAAAACAGTAAGCCTCTCCTCGAAGAGAAAACAGGAGCCTTGTATTGAAAGTTCGATCTATTTGACTGAGACAGATTTCCAAAAAATGGCAGAAGAATTCTTTGTATTTTCCTTGTAACTTGTTTTAATACTTATTTTTAAGTATGCCTGAAATAACAGACACTCGCAGCAATCTTGCTGCCGCAGTAAATTTATTAAATTTATTCACAGTTTTGGAGTCGATTTTAACATTAACTCCATTGGTTAAGAAGGCATTGTCAAAAATAAGCATTACTTGCCTCAGGGTGCAAAATGACGATCGTAATACTAACGTTGAATGCGTTTGTCTCCTTGAAACCCCGAGAAGGAATCCAAGTAAAGTTGAGAGCGATTGGATCGTAGACAGTATGATATGTGGAGGTTTGGGTCGTTGTGGAAACGAGCTCCGATAGCCGAAGTGGTTATTGCAATAGCTCGAGACAAGTGGCAAATGAGGGTTCGATTCCCGATGCGGCACAGTTTTTCATGTGTCATCAATAGGTAATACCTTAATACCTGATTCCACTAATGTCAGAAAGAATCCACAATTGCAAATAAATTTCATTATTTTTAACACGAGTGTTGCTGAATTAAATAGTCTCTAATGGCCTTCGTTTCTGGCATGGAAGTCCGCACTACGTAAAAGGTAAAACGAACCACGTACCACACACGGCCGTCCTGTTTTGCAGCCGGATACGAGTGCCAGTCTGTGTCACGATATATTTTGTACTAGTACTGCCGAAGGTGCCGTGCGGGTAATACAGCCTGTTCTTTTATGAACCCATGGCCACGTTTTGTTTTCCTCGTAGAACACGTTACGGTGTTCTATGATGTCAGCACACTTAGTGCAGTCACTAAATATGCACTACAAGACGCCCCAGAACGCCATTACGTGTTCGTCGATCAAAACATAATATGGTCCGTTTCAGTGTCACTGGAAAATTGGAAATACTTCCGCCGGTCGAAGTGGCCGAGCGGTTCTAGGCGCTACAGTCTGGAGCCGCGCGACCGCTAAGGTCGCAGGTTCGAATCTTGCCTCGGGCATGGATGTGTGTGATGTCCTTAGCTTAGTTAGGTTTAAGTAGTTCTACGTTCTAGGGGGCTGATGACCTGAGAAGTGAAGTCCCATAGTACTCAGAGCCATTTGAACCTTTTTTGAAATACTTCCTCCCGCGGCACCACTTTGTCACTGAGAGCGTCATACCATTGTTACTGTCATTGGCGGGCAGAAAATACTGATGTACATGAATCCACACACGCACTCAATTCGTTCTAGGATGAACGATTTGTTTTGGATTTACGGGATGCGATTCGAAGACTGTCTAATATTGCCGTTGATAGGCGTAAGTTGTCCTCACCCACATAATTGCATCAATATAGTATTGCCTGACATTTGTAATGGGGTCTCTGAGCTACACATGTGTATTGGGAGCGACATATCTCCGGGCCTACAGCGGAACATCAAAGTTTTTGTGACGGAATTTATTATTGTTTTAAGCATGCGAAATGTGTCCTTTAAGAACATGTTGTGAAAACGAATCCACGGATGCACCGACCAGTTCCTCCTAGTATAGTTGGACTTCTTATAATCTGGAAGGGTACTTTCAGGATATTTCCTAATTATAAGTCCTTGTCTTGGCTGATAAGATTTTTCTACTGTTTATATATCATGAGATAGATGACATTATCTGTTGACACTGCTACGGAGATAACAGTAGCAGTAGTTTAATTCAAAAATGGATGACTTCATAGGGGTACTGGATATGTTGTCGTTTTACGGTTTTAAGGGATTCTTTTTCTTTATTGTATTCCAATTCCCCATCTGGGGCGAGCTGGCAGCAGCATAGGCGCTGCTCTTCAGCAGAAAGACATTGCAAGTAGACAGGAAGGCATTTAAAACAATATAAAGAAGAATACATGGCGGAGCAAAAAAAAGGTGGAACATAAGAGAAGAAAGCACACAAAAAGCGGCTACTATAAAGCGGAGGTAAAAATCTAAAAAAAGTGTTGTACACACAGAAACACTGGAAGGATTAAAAGGCACCAGGCAAAGTACGGCCACAGCATAAAAAGTCGCAGAACGATTAAAACAGCCACTTGCCGGACAGCGCAGCACGCAACAATCATGGACTATAGGGGTGAGTCACCTAACATTACCGCTGGATATATTTCGTAAAGCACATCAAATACTGACGAATCGATTCCACAGACCGAACGTGAGGAGAGGGGCTAGTGTAATTGGTTAATACAAACCATAAAAAAAATGCACGGAAGTACGTTTTTTAACACAAACCTACGTTTTTTTAAATGGAACCCCGTTAGTTTTGTTATCACATCTGAAAATATAAATAAATACGTAATCAGTGCCGTTTGTTGCATTGTAAAATGTTAATTACACCCGGAGACATAGTAACCTAAAGTTGACGCTTGAGTACCATTCCTCTGCTGTTCGATCGTGAGTATCGGAGAGCACCGAATTACGTAGGGATCCAAAGGGAACGGTGATGGACCTTAGGTACAGAAGAGACTGGAACAGCACATTACGTCCACATGCTAACACCTTTTTATTGGTCTTTTTCACTGACGCACATGTACATTACCATGAGGGGTGAGGTACACATACACACGTGGTTTCCGTTTTCAATTACGGTGTGGAATAGAGTGTGTCCCGACATGTCAGGCCAATAGATGTTCAATGTGGTGGCCATCATTTGCTGCACACAATTGCAATCTCTGGCATAATGAATGTCGTACACGCCGCAGTACATCTGGTGTAATGTCGCCGCAGGCTGCCACAATACGTTGTTTCATATCCTCTGGGGTTGTAGGCACATCACGGTACACATTCTCCTTTAACGTACCCCACAGAAAGAAGTCCAGAGGTGTAAGATCAGGAGAACGGGCTGGCCAATTTATGCGTCCTCCACGTCCTATGAAACGCCCGCCGAACATCCTGTCAAGGATCAGCCTAGTGTTAATTGCGGAATGTGCAGATGCACCATCATGCTGATACCACATACGTCGACGCGTTTCCGGTGGGACATTTTCGAGCAACGTTGGCAGATCATTCTGTAGAAACGTGATGTATGTTGCAGCTGTTTGGGCCCCTGCAATGAAGTGAGGACCAATGAGGTGGTCGCCAATGATTCCGCACCATACATTTACAGTCCATGGTCGCTGTCGTTCTACCTGTCTGAGCCAGCGAGGATTGTCCACGGACCAGTAATGCACGTTCCGTAGATTCACTGCCCCGTGGTTTGTGAAACCCGCTTCATCGGTAAACAGGTAGAACTGCAACGCATTCTCTGTTAATGCCCATTGACAGAATTGCACTCGATGATTAAAGTCATCACCATGTAATTGCTGATGTAGCGACACATGAAACGGGTGAAAGCGGTGACGATGCAGTATGCGCATGACACTACTTTGGCTCAGTCCACCGGCTCTCGCCATGTCCCGTGTACTCATGTGTGGGTTCATGGCAACAGCAGCTAACACACCAACTGCACCCGCTTCTCCTGTGACGGGCCTGTTACGGACCCGTTTGCGTGCTACGACCACACCTGTTGCATACAGTTGGCGGTAGATGTTTTGCAATGTGCGGCACGTTGGATGCTCTCTGTCCGGGTACCGTTCTGCATACACCCTGCAGGCTTCAGCTGCATTTCGTCGACATTCGCCATAGATGAGTATCATCTCCGCCTTTTCAGAGTTCGAATACACCATGGTCACAGTTCCTACAACACTACACTATCTCAGACGTCTGGTAACACGGTGTACTACAGTTGGTCTGCGTGCGGAGACGAATGCAGAATAACAATAGCAGCAACCGCTACATGCGGACACTGCGACAGCTAGACCAAACCACAACAGTGCACTACAGCCACACTCGTAAACACGGTCGTCATCGTAAACATGTCCCTGCAGATGCTGCTCGCCGACCGTGGCCCATGTTTGTTACAACACGCAACTGAACGTCAGAGGTTTCAAGCGTCAACTTTAGGTTACAATATCTCCGGATGTAATTAACAAAAAATGGTTCAAATGGCTCTGAGCACTATGGGACTTAACATCTTAGGTCATCAGTCCCCTAGAACTTAGAACTACTTAAACCTAACTAACCGAAGGACATCACACACATCCATGCCCGAGGCAGGATTCGAACCTGCGACCGTAGCAGTCCCGCAGTTCCGGACTGCAGCGCCTAGAACCGCACGGCCACCGCGGGCGGCGTTGTATTTAACATTTTACAATGCAACAAACGGCACTGATTACGTATTTGTTTATATGTTCAGATGTGCTAACAAAACTAACGTGGTTCCATTTAAAAAAACGTAGGTTAGTGTTAAAAAACATACTTCCGTGCATTTTTGTATGGTTTGTATTAAAGAATTACACTAGCCCCTCTCCTCACGTTCGGTCTGTGGAATCGGTTCGTCAGCATTTGATGTGGTTTACGAAATATATCCAGCGGTAACGTTAGGTGACTCACCCTGTATACACGTCGAGCACACAATTAAAACCGCATCACTGATGACACTGTAGAACGGCACCGGACGCAAAACTAACGCAGCACACTTGATGATGAAGAAAAACCTTGGAGGATCTGCCAGGGGTGGGAGACGAGGGAGAAGGGAAAGGAGGCGAGAAGGAGGGGAGAGAAAGGGGGCTGGAGGGCGCGCCGAAGGGGGCCCGGGGAATTAAGGGAAATGAACATGATTCACAAATATAGGCATTTACACTCAAATAACTTATGGGAATGTATCGGATTGACGTCCTCGACAGCCTCCGATAGTTCGACAGGAGAGCACCCTGTCATATTCAAGGCTAAACTGCAACAGGAAAACGCTGTGCAAAGAAATTGAAAACCTCAGCTTTCAGAGCGATTCCGGAAAGATAACACACACACACACACACACACACACACACACACACACACACACGCACACTGTAAACACCAGCGCTACCACACCAAACAGAGATGACCGACGCCCCAACGCCACAAGTTATCGATTGTGGAAAATACCAACCAACGGTTGAGCTTGCATTAACTCTCTCTCTCTCTCTCTCTCTCTCTTTTTCTTTTGATTTTGACAAGGGAGACAGCAGGATTGTACGCAGAACGAAAAAAACCTCCATCTCTATTTACAGTGTCACTCGCTAATTTAATTTCAACTGCTTTCTTCATAACACTGTCCCAATAGCTGTAAGTGCATGCCATTCCTGTAGCAATATCGTCGGTTGTTGTCGACGTCACCCGGCTGCACTCCTTTAAGTTTTTTGAACAATGCATACGTTGGGAGGAACTCAGGTCTCAGAGGCATTAACATACTAACTCGCCTAGTTTCACAATTATGGGATAGATAATCAACTGTGGCTGCATAGTTAGATATGGCACAACGACTTGCCTGAAGACCAAGAACGAAGGGCTCGGTTTAAAATGGGTGTTACAGATGGACGTAGTATTTCGTCCCTATTGATAAATCCACACATCGGATAAGCAATGACGGCAATAAATGGAACGTTCATGCGTGCGATGAAAATTCAAGATGAAAGGTTATGAACGATACGATTCGCTGATGATGTTTTGTTCCTTAGTGATATTGAGGGGAAATTACAAGACCCGTCGAATGGAATTAACAGTGTAAGGATCACATAATACGGACCGTGAGTAAATCGAAATAAAAAAGAAAATAATTAGGATTAGCATGACTTGTGTTTAGCGATGAACACAACGTCAAAATTGGGGGCCACGAAGTGTATCTTGAAGTAATTCTGCTACCTTCGAAGCAAAATATTACGTGATGGACGATACAAAGAGAACATAAAAAGCAGAATAGCCCAGGCCAAAAAAGTCTGCTAGTACAAAATAGTAGACTTACTTTGAGGAATAAATGTCTGAAAATGTGTATTTGTCTCTTTGTCGATTCTGCGGAGAACCACCTCATCTCTTTTAAGTCCACCAATTTTTTAGCATCGTTCCATAGCACCACATCTCAAACTTTTCGATTCTCTTTTTTCTGTTTTGCCACAGTCCATAATGTAGTCCCATAAATTTTCTCCTGGCTTTCCAAAAAGTCATTGCTGAAAGCAAGGTGACAGACACAAGAATTTTTATCAGTTTGCATCCAGTGTCTGTTGTAATAAAGAGGAACCGTTTTTATGCAGACTAGTATATAAAAAACGATTACACTTCCTTCACACCTCATCACGACACAATCACACTTCAATGGTTTAATGAAAAGCCTGTGGAATCCATGGAGAAAATTTATATTCACTCATGATTGCAGATTCTGCTGCGGTCGCGTGTCTTCCCAGATGTAGCGTCTACGAAGAGAGCGACCAACTGGACCGATTGCGATTAAGCTACAAGTGAGCCAATTTTCTTGTGTTGCCCGGCACCCTCTCCGAAATGTTCGTCACCTCCCTGACTATATCTGATACCCAACGAGAGTGTGAGGCCCAAGAGGGGGACGGAGTCTGATCTAATCTGCGATAAGATGAAGATCGCATGAGCAACTGGGACGTAAAACATCAATGACACGCCAACTACGGAGATGAGGTGCCGCACGACCATTATTATATTGTGAAAGTGCACTGTAAGAACAGAAGGACGGATAAAATACCACAATTATGTAAAACCGTACCCTGATGGGACAAAACATCAAGGTCACCTGCTTAGTAGCGTTGCGGTCCACCTTTGGAACTCAACAGAGCAGCGATATCCGTGGAATGTATTCCACAATTCCTTGACAGGTTGCCAGATGGACGTGGAAACGTCTTCACGCGGACTGTGAATTTCCCGTATGTTACTCGCCGGTGGTTCGTGAGAGCGTGTAAGATGTGTTCCACTGGGGTCAGATAAGGTCAGTTTGTCGGCCAAAACATCCTCTGTTATTCTCCTCAAGCCACTGCAGCACATTTCTAGCCTTGTAATACGCGTAGTTACGCTGCTGCGTGGTGCCCTTGGAGAAAACATCAAGCATGAAGATGTGGGCGTTATCTGAAGTACTGATTGCGGATTCCACAGCTATCATAACGCCTCACATTTCAAACACCGGTCTCGTTGAACCCAAATGAATATCCCCCATCCTGCCCAAACGGCCGACGTCCGTGGCGCACTGCATACTTCGAGCAGCCATTCGCCTCGATGACGTATCCGCACACTACGTTCGACATAGTATGTCAGGGAACATCACTCATCAGACCAGGTGACAACTTCCCTCTGATACACGGTCCAATCTTTATGATTGCCCACTGCATTCATAATTGACGGTGTCGTTGGATGAACTCGGAAACACGTAGGGGTCAGGACGTCGACGCGCGTAGGAGCATTTGCGCCTGCACCAGCATTGTACTTTGTCGTGAGATCTGCTACGGATCGCTGCATAGCAGGTAAGCCTCTGACTTCCACGTTCAACCACTAGGCCTTGATGTCCAAATACCTTGTCACCTTTTCATGGTTCGACAATCCTTGAACGTTGTCCCGTAGAAGCTCACAGCGGAAGCACGTGACAGCCGACCAGCGTCCCCATTTCCGAGATACGATTTCCCAAGCACTGGGCCATAACAGTCAGCCATTTATCTCACTGGATTTCTCCTTTTTCGGCCAGTATCGTCAAAAATGGTTCAAATGGCTCTAAGCACTATGGGACTTAACATCTGAGGTCATCACTCACCTAGAACTTAGAACTACTTAAACCTAACTAACCACCCATCTCTGCTCCGCTTATACACTTTCCTTACCGCGTCACCTGCCCACATGTCCACGAGGAGGCATTCATTCTAGTGGGACGCAGCAGTCGTGATATTTTGTCTCACCATATCAATTTAATGAGTAATGCAACACTTTTTTCTAAAGTCAGATTGGTTGTAATGAGCCTAGTGTTTGTAAAAACCGTTTTCACCTAGTGTGGAAAGTATCCGCGCGTGACTGACAAATTTTTACTGCTGTTATGAATTTTTCTGTTTACGGAATAGTCACGCACACTATCAGCTCATTTTTATAAAATTTTAATTGTTATTTTACCTAAACAGATGATAGGGAAAATTAAATTCATGAAAAATAAAAGGAGTTTAAACGCTGATATTTATTTTAAAGTTTATCAGTGTTCAATGAAACGTACAACATGCTGAGCCTGATTCAAAGCTTGTGCCTTATTTACTGTTAGGAAAACGTGACTTTCTAAAAAAAAAAAAGAGTAGGAAACAAAGAATAGGAAACAGGGTGCAATAGTGCATTCACAACTAACACACAAAGATCGTTGAAGGGTACACAGAAGAAAGTGCACCACAACCAACCGATTGTATTTTAGACAGTGAAATTCCGCTCGTACCGTAGTCCTGTTCATAATGGATAACCACAGACAGGCATAGTAAGTTTATACAAAGGAAACGTGGTACGATATATCCACAATATTACCAAATGGTCTATGAAATCTTTTAAAAAGAACGTGAAACAGGAACAACAGTCGTACCGATTAATTACGTTTGAATACCCGAAGTATTATCCAAAAGAGTAGCTGAGGGCATCACATGCTCCACGTGGTCAACTAGATTTACAGAAATGTGTAATTCCAGAATAATTTTAATAATAAAAAATTAAATCGAAACATTAGTTACAAGAGAAACTTCCGAATTGCGTTACTAACGCCGCAGTATTGACCTGATGGGTCAAATAATTTTACGAGCACGTGGTACTCGTATCACAAAGCACACTCCACGTGGAAAAAATAGTAATTTCAAAAATTTTATCGAGAGGAAAGCTTACAATCACACGCACATTCCCACTAAAGACCGATGATCTTAGTTACAATTACGCCTCATCACCAAGTGCTTCCACTCTCCTTTAGTCGAATGGGGACAACGCCACTACCGCAATACATTCTGAAAATAAAACTGAAATAATATAAAAACGTTTCCGATGTAGATCTGTAACAAAAGTGGCTAATTTTTCAGTTAGGCTGAACTTAAGAATTCCATTGCCCTTCGGACTCACCAGACACTTGCCGCAGACTGACTAGCGTGGGCCGCTTCCGAGCGTGCCCCACAGATACAATAGGAAGTGACCAGAGACGCAACTTCCTGTACCAACTTGACAAGGGATGGACAGGACCACATCAAGGAGTCAAACCTCTTTGCCTTAGAAATCGTAGCTACCTACTCGGACGTTGGTCCTACTGTTCTCTAGCAGACAGAACGTCTCTGCTATCACCGAGCATGCAACTGCAAATACACCCATTCATTCATCCTTTCACACCAGAAGGGAAGGAGGCCACAATATCTTAAGACATGATAAACACTATGCAAAGGAGGCTGCTGTGGGCTCCATATGAAACTATATGATACGAATTACATATAAAAATGTGTTTGAAACTGTTGTACGACAAGTTGTTCGTGTTTATGTGTCAATATAACATATACCACTGCTCTCCTCCCATGTAAATTTAGAAATACCACAGTAAATTTAGAAGTGGAAAGTATTATGTAAACAACAACAGATCGAGGAAAATAACATGAAAGGAAACTAACAGAGACCTTTCATGGTTATATTCAGGATTCCAGTGCATCATATTATTCCGCACCCGTTTTGCTACAAAACCCTAGATTGTAACGTAATTTCCGTTCAATGCGACGACCTTACTCGGATGGCATTTGGTCACTGTGGTGTCACCGCCAGACACCACACTTGCTAGGTGGTAGCTTTTAAATCGGCCGCGGTCCGGTAGTATACGACGGACCCGCATGTCGCCACTGTCAGTAATTGCAGACCGAGCGCCGCCACACGGCAGGTGTAGAGAGACGTACTAGCACTCGCCCCAGTTGTACGGACGACTTCGCTAGCGATGCAACACTGATGAAGCCTCGCTTATTTGCATAGAAGATAGTTAGAATAGTCAGTTGCTACGACCTAGCAAGGCGCCATCACCAAGTTATATTGAGATGATAATACTGTATCAACAAGACCAATGTTCACCAATTGTGGATTAAAGTTAAGTATTCCAGCAGCTACGTACTTTTCTTTATAGCATTCATTCCGTATCCTGTTTCAGACCTCACGCCAGCCTGCTTGAGTTTAACGCGTGCATTTCGGCCTTCTCTAGCTATACAACAGTCACTCTACTGGTCGACGTCGAAGCCGACGTCTTGCTGCCGGCCGCTGTGGCCGTGCAATTCTAGACGCTTGAGTCCGGAACCACCCGGCTGCTACGGTCACAGGTTCGAATCCTGCCTCGAGCATCGATGTGTGTGATGTCCATAGGTTAGTTAGGTTTAAGTAGCTCTAAGCCTAGGGGACCGATGACCTCTGATCTTAAGTCCCATAGTGCTTAGAGCCATTTGAACCATTTGACGTCTTGCTACACCAACAACCTCCCCATCATTCAAGTACTACTTCCCGCGAAGTGCATCCTTCATGGGGCCAAACTCGTTGCTCTTTATGGTCTCCTGTTAGACGGCGATGAACCTAGCAGGCACACACCTTTGAGTACCACAACCGGTGGACGAGCGTATCAGCACTACCAACAGAGACGTCCAACTGAGCAGTGACGTGTTGGATTGTGATTCGTTATCACCTCTAATGTGAGTGTCCAAACGTTTCAACACTGCAGGAGTCACAGCTGTGTGCGATCAGCCGGCTCGCGGGAGACCCGACATTTTGGCGCCACCGTGTTGCGATGATGACAGACGTATCGCCCGACGACGCACTGAGTCTCCTTAGGCATTCTGTGGATACCAGCGATGCTCTGGGTTTCCGCCAAAAGAAACTCAGTGACAGATCTCTGCTTGTAGCGCACCTCCGTTTCAGATGCCGTTATGAAGGCTGTGTGTAGCCCCGGCACCTATCGGAATTTCATGAAAGTATAGGGACTGAGACCAATAATGTCCAATAAGTCGCATTTCAGTCGAAATTGGCCGAGAAAGAAAATTCGTTGCATTACTTATTCAATGAACGTTGTATATTCGTAGGTGTATGACCATTTTATGTTCATATAACGCGTACAACCTGTGTAATTAGTATTGAAAACTAAAGTAGTAGAGGAACATTGTTTCAGATTGTTCATTTTGTACTGTTGCAGTAAAATAATAATAATGGGGTGTGACGAGGGCCTCCAGTCGGGTAGACCGTTCGCCTGGAGCAAGTCTTTCGATTTGACGCCACTTCGGCGACTTGCGCGTCGATGAGTATGAAATAATGATCATTAGGACAACACAACACCCAGTCCCTGAGCGGAGAAAATCTCCGACCCAGCCAGGAATCGAACCCGGGCCCATTGGATTGACATTCTGTCGCGCTGACCACTCAGCTGCCGGGGGCGGACACTACTGCAGTTACCATACAGTATTCAGTTTAATAATTATTGAAAGATTGCCTGGGCAAAAATAGTGTACGTCTTCCTTTCTTTTGAAACTTCCAGTACACGCTGATACGGACTACTTTCCAGTAATCTTTATTCGAGTGTATTTTAGTATTACAGGAAAGTGAAAGTTACCTGTAACTGATTTACCATTACATAATATAAAACGTTAACCGCGTTCTCGGGCGTTGTACGTCTACATCCACGTCATTAACCTGCAACTCACAGTAAAGTGCCTTGCAGTATGTTCATCGAACCACCTTCAAGGTGTTTCTCTACCGTTCCACTCTCTAATAGCGCACGGGGAAAACGAACCCTTCCATCTTTCGTGCGAGCGTAGATTTCTCTTATTTTATTACAACGATCATTCCTCCCTATGTAGGCCTGCGCCGATAAAATATTTTCCAATTCAGAGGACAAAGTTAATGACTGAAATTTCATGAGAAGATCCTGCCGCAACGGACAATGCCTTTGTTTTAGTAATTGCAAGCCCAAGTAGCATT
The DNA here is from genome assembly GCF_021461395.2 of Schistocerca americana. Classification (NCBI taxonomy): domain Eukaryota; kingdom Metazoa; phylum Arthropoda; class Insecta; order Orthoptera; family Acrididae; genus Schistocerca; species Schistocerca americana. Next base: position 321,350,770 of record NC_060120.1, on the reverse strand, counting down.
TCAAATTCATAGCACCCTTTCCCTATTTCGTGATAACACAAAACGAGCTGCTCTTCTTTGAACTCCTTCAGTGTCCTCCGTCAGTCCCGTCTGACACGAATGCAGTACCGCACAGAAATACTGCAGCGAAGGACTGACAAGCATAGGTTAGGCAGTCTCTTTTGGTAGACCTGTTGCACTGTCTAGGTGTTCTGCCAATAAATCACCGTTTTTGGATCGCTTTCCTCACAACATTAGCTATGCGATCGTTCCAGTTTAAGTCATTCGTAATTGTAATCCTAGGTATATAGTTAAATTACAGTCTTTAGATTTGTGGAATTTATCGTGTAACCGAGAATTAGGGCAATTCTTTTAGTACTCGTGTGAATGACTTCACATTCTGCATTACTTAGCGCCAATCGCCACTTTTTGCTCCATACAGATATCTCGTCCAAATCATTTTGCAATTGGTTTTGATCATTGGATGTCTTTACTAGATGGTAAATGACAGCATCATGAAAACAATCTAAGAGGGCTGCTAAAATTGTCTCCTAAATCATTTATATTCATCAGTAACAGCAGAGCTCCTCCAATGCTTCCTTGTGGAGTGCCACATATTACTTTTGCTCCATTCAATGACTTTCCGTCAGTTACTACTTAATACAACCTTTCTGACAGGAAATCACTGAACATAATTTATAAAGGAGCTATATGGTAAAGTCAGTACTTCTGATCTTCGTACAATCAAATTGGATACATTTTAGGATCAACAAATTACATAGTGGAGGTTATTAAAAAGAACTAAAATTTCAGTTCATAATCACAATGTTTAGAGCTTCTTTTAGCAAAGAGAGGGAGACCGCACAAGACTGGAATACCAAACGTCCAGCAGTCTCTTACTCGTCTCGTGACAATTGAATGCTCTGTTTACCCAGCACATGCGCACTTGCTCTGTGCATGGTGACAGCACTCGCCGTATATCCCAATCTAGAGGGCCAAAGTGAACATCACAGAAATTCCGTCGCCATTGATAGACTGGAAACTTGCGTTATCGCGGCCATCGAATACATAGTACATGATGTGCATGAAAGAGATTGGTTAAAGTGTCAGTGGCTAAAATGTTTCTCCGGTATTAAGCACTAAACTCACAACGGGAGCATCAATGGGCGGTGTGAAACATGAAAATTAATTATTTTAAATCTTGTTAAGATGGCATGGGTCTCTTTGTGTCTAATGATTGTGAAAATACAATTTCATGTTATCCAAAAAATGGTTCAAATGGCTCTGAGCACTATGGGACTTAACTGCTGTGGTCATCAGTCCCCTAGAACTTAGAACTACTTAAACCTAACTAACCTAAGGACACCACAAACATCCATGCCCGAGGCAGGATTCGAACCTGCGACCGTAGCGGTCGCGCAGTTCCACACTGTAGCTCCTAGAACCGTTCGGCCACTACGGCCGGCTTCATGTTATCACTGAATGGCAAATAATTACTCGTTTGCAGGTTTAGATACCCGCTAGCATTATTGGAATTTCCAGTTATCAACCTTCATGTTTTGTTCCCTACCATAAGATCGTTTCCAAAATTTCGATCATCAGCTTTCTGTTCCGAATGCCAACATCCCTTACTGAGGCTCGACTAGAAGGTGAGAAATGTCTCTAGTGATTAGAGAAATCAGAGCTTGCATGGAAAGATTTAGGTGTTGATTTCTCCGACGCGACATTCAAGAGTGGAACAATGGAGATACAGTCTGAAAGTGGTTCTTTGAAACCTCTGCCATACACTTACTCTCGAGTTTGAGAGTCATCATTTTGATGTAGATTTAGATGTACATGGAAAGTTGGGCTGTTTGAGATCTCAGTTTTTATTCTGTTTACCGATTCATTTTTCAAGGGACTTTTCAGCAAATTCGATTTATTGAGATTTTCGATTTATCGTGGTCAGAACTAGCAAGAGTGTAGTGTACTTGACTTTACGTTAACTTCCGTTTTCTTGTTTTTGGGAATACAACAGCGCTGCACCATCAATGCAAATTATAGAAAGCTGAGTGAAACATTTTGTTACCACCTTCTCCCAAGCTACTTTTTATCGTGCTATGCAAGTACTGTTGTTGTTCTGATTAATGTATCTTCTCGTAAAATATTTCTCATTTGTTCTGCCGTTATTATCAAGCACAGTTAATTTAACTGCCTTGTTTGCAGAAATCTAGAGTCTGTCACCTCAACGTTATAATCATGTATCTGTCTGCCAATAAATATCACGTCAGTTCTTTCTTTCTTCTCTTGCTCCTACCCTTGTAGTAGACAACACAATTTGTACTCTCCCACGACACACTACAAATGACGCGGTATTCGTGATTATGATGCAGACACCCAGGAATGACGGAGACAGGTAGACTTATCACGATGAGTCACGGAATCCAGGCCCGGAAAGGAGTGAGGTAAAACGTGTAAGCGGACGTGAAATAATAACAGATATGCTATTGGTCTGCTGCTGATGATAAAATTATAAGAGGACAATTATTTATGTGTACATTTAAAGCAAAATGCTGTATTCTATAACACATATTACGAGTGACGTCCCCAGCTTCTAGACACACATGACATTGTCGCACCCAGTCGTCGACCAGCGTCTCAGTATTGTTGTCAGGGGACCCTAATCAGAGGCGACAGGTACCTAGTTCGCAAGACTTCTTCACATGAATCCATAAGAATAAATGAAGTAATAAAGTATTCCGCCGTTCCGCACGATACTCGGTCAGCCACATCTTGCTGCTGGCCCATCACAGGGGAGAGACACCAGGAGACCGGACGTAGTCGCTAGCCGGGTCTCCCAGTAGTGATGGCTTCGTGTGTGGGTAGCGCGACGATTCAAGTCGCCATTGCTACTTTTCTAGTGAAAACCGAATCACCGCTGCAGTAGATATGAGCGGGCGTGCTTGAGCTTTCACTCATTGCAACAACATGACTAATACACGAGACGTTATGTTTTGTATCTTTCCGAAAATAGTGAATCCATTTCGGATTTAGTCACATCAGTAACAAAAAAAAAAAAAAAAAAAAAAAAAAAAAAAAATAAGAACATCAGCAAACAACGTGACAGTAAGTTTAAGGCTAACGGCCACGTTTTGTGTGACAGAACTATAAAATGAAGCATAAGACTATTAGTAATGTCACAGCTTTTCAAATCCGAACCTAAGGAAGGGAAATCGAATTGTCTGACGCACGCTCTTCTGCCTTTTTTAAAACGTCGATGGCTGAATTCTGTACACTACATCTGTAGCACCACCAGAAAAAGGAATAGAGTTTGCATTTCCGGTAATAATTATAGAGTCCTGTTTTTTACTTCGATAGTTGCGAAATTCTTGTGGAATGCGCCAAGACCACAAAAGAATCCCTAGATAGCCTTGGTTCAATCTAACTGTCAACATGTAAGCTACTCCCATGTTCCCCATATCCCTAAAGGAACCAGTGACTGAATCCACGGATGGTAAAACTCCTTCCCAAGTACTTGGAGTGTGACCGTACACGGTCTAGTCACGTAAATATAACCATGTGTCAGGAGCTTGAATAATTACCTTTTGCAGCACGGACATGAAGGAGGGAGATCAGTGAGATTCGGGAAGCCACCGACTGGGTTGTGGAGCCATGTCAAGTCCAGTGCTGTGGCCAACTGCGCCAGGTTTCTCGGTTGAGGGTCCATGGTGCGGACAGCCTGATCGAGATGGTTCCAAATATTCTCGATGTGGTTTAAACCTGGGGTGTTAGGTGGCCAGGACGGTACGGTAAACTCGTCCAGGTGCTGTTTGAACCACGCACGTATTATGCGAGCTGTGTGACACGTTGCATCGTCTGCTGGTAGCTGTCATCCTGCCAAGGAAAAACAAAATGCATGTTGGGGTGTAGCTGGTCTCCAACGATAGATGCATATTTGTGTTGGTTCGTCGTGCCTTCCAGAATGACGATATCACCCAGGAAATGCCCTCTGGAGTGGACCTTTCTGACGATTGTTGCAGGATGTTTGCTTTCACACGTCTCACGCCGTACACGCCGACGGCCATTTGCCCGATGGAGCATGAAACGTGATTCCTACGAAAAGGCCACCTGTAGCCATTGAATGGACGTCCAGCATCTGTCGCCGATGAAGGGCAGTCAGCACGGGTGCATGAACCAGGCTACGCTGCAACGTTCGCCAAACGGTCGTTGAGCAGACACTGTTGGTAGTTCCTTGGTTCATATGGGTGGTCAGTTGCTTAACATTTGAACATCTATTCGTGCATACACATACCCGCAGACGTTCACCGCTATCATCTATGGCCCGTGGTGCGCCGGTTTTGAATAGCGCCATTTGAGCACTTTCTTTGCACCTACACCTATAAATTTTGACTTTGATACCCACATCAGAATATTTTATGATCTGAACATCATAAAACCGGCACCGGCAGCAGTGAAAGGGGGGGGGGGGGTTAAACTTGTGTGATCAAGACGCAAAGTGCCACGTATGATCGCGGACTCATTTACAGACCTTATGTCTCAACTGATAAAGCTGGTTTGCCAAGCATTGTGTACTTTAACCTTGGCAACACACGCATAGTTTACAGTCTTAGCCGTTTCGGAAATGTTTCCACCCTTGACCCAAAATCCAATGATCATGACCGTTTGGACGTCAGATAAATCGCCCCGTTTCCCCATAATATCGACTGAACTGTTTCCACGTCCCCCCGACAAGCTTTCTACACCCTCCACAGCTAGTGTTGCCACCTGGCGCCTGTGAGTGGTTATTCACGTTGAGGTCGAACGTAGGCGGTGGTCACATTAACGCGACTAGACCGTACCTCATAGTCGAACAGACGTCCGAAATGCTTTTTAAATTATTTTCTAGGTTCTTAAAGTTGACGCCACATCAGCTTTTCCGGGAAATTATCTCATTTTTGATCTCGAGTTTAACACATATCGTTTACTAGGACCGTAAAATCACTTTCGCGTTCTCTTCGACACATATTTCACAGCCTCCGCGGAGTCGAGTGAAAGTAACTATGCTGCTATCCTCACAATTTGGAGTGCACGTTCGGTAGTAATCAGCGCCTCTGAAACATGTAAACCCAACTGAAAGACCGCCCTTCTGACGATGCAGCTGATCTCGTACTGACTTCTTCGTCACGATCACGACACGTCGTGAAATGAGTTCTCCGGCTAGTAAGTGGTTTCTTGGCGACTTCAACAACGGATACATCAAAAAATATCCATAAGATTCTGTCACTATCCGCATGGATATTGAAGATAGTCTAACTTGCTTCTGTACTTTCAAATTTTTAGTTCCGACGTCAGGAGCAACAACTGCAAATTATAGTTCAGCCCCTTCCGGTTCCTTTACTATTCTTTCTGATAACTGCTTATCATTTTGACTTCGAAGTAATGTACTGGATGCTTGCATGGCACAAAGAACCCACGGCTCACCATCAACTGAAGTATTACACAAGCAGACGTATCTTATTCGACTTTGAAACTTCATTCAATTGAAGGTATGAACACATAAACTTTGAATGGTTTTAAATATTTCCTTTCTAGTTCTAATTTGGTTGCCTCGTCCACGTTTGCACCACTAAACGACATGCCAAAATATACTTTGGGAGAAACCAAACTTCCTTCTAATGTTACGTTCAGTTGTTGAGCAGGTCCCAGTGAAGATGTGTCACTTAGTAGACTGAAGAATGTAAGAACACTGCAGTTCACTGTGTAGTCCAACAAGAAATCTTTAACCAGCTGCAAAATTTATCGCCGATCGTAACCACAATATTGTGATTTCTAAAGAAGGCCTAACATCTTTGTCACCTGAATGGCAGAGTACGTTGGTAGAGTCCGAGAGTATTTTGACAAATATCGGCATTCATTAACTTGCGAAATATATCTGATATGCAACATTGCTACACCTTAAAATTTGTTATTTTGTTCTATTTTTAACGTCTTTTTTTCCCAACTCGTGAGGACCGGCAGCTTCTTGTAGAAGCCAAATATTCCAACAGTCTGTGATTTTCTGTTCAGGAAATAGTACTCTCTTTCATCTGAAATTATTATAAACAGCAAATATACCTGACTGGGAGACACAGTCATGCCGGCTAACAAACGTTCCGCTAATATGAGCAGTCTCTTTATACTTCTACAACACTTTCTGCTTGCCTAATGATAACCGTAGTTGTTTGAAATGTTCCTGAGCTAAAAGGTAAAATTTTTCATGATCGGCACAAAAAATATACCGACGAACAAAATAGCTGTCACGGCCTGGCGCAAAGGAGAACTGAAGTCCGCGGCCTTGTTACGTCATCTTCCTCCTCCCCGACCCCATCACCGATACGTAAGTAAGCGTTGGCCAATGGTAGCTTATGGGCCGGAAGTGGAGTACCCGTTAAATTGCTGCATAACTTGCTGGTGAACGAGCTTACCACGAGACAGGGTACCCTGTTCTAACTCACTGAATAATGCCCGACGCAAGAATTCGCAACTAAGACGAGCAAACTGCGTTGTATCCGACTATGTGCGTGAAGATCAAAACGGGTATTTATTTCTGCTATTGAGGTTATTGTCTCTGGTGAAACAGCTTTCTACCGTGAGATTTATGAACGTAGGAAGTTTGGCATAGACCTTGGAAGACCACAGTACCCATTGGCCCAACATGTTACGAGTTCCGGGATCAACAATAAGAGTGACGGGATTACAGCTGTTGATGCTATCTAACTTTACTAACAGTACTGCACGCGAAACCCATTTTAGACACGAGTAATTGCTGCTTCTTTTAAATCGAGAATAGGCCTACGTACAGTTCGTGGTGCTCCTCTCTCAATCTATTTTGCCACCACTCGTCCTGTTTCCCCTTGCATTTGCACACTTTTGGAAATGGTGTGTGTCGGATGTCTCCTAAATGAATAGTTGGCATACGACATTCTGTTTTTGTCCATTCGCTTTAGCACATATGAACATCATGTTTGCAAATTTTTTGCTAGTTTCGTAACGGCGTACAATATCACTTCACTATGCCTGACTAGCTGTACGCTTCACGTACATGAAGACTCCAGCTTTACCTTCCTATGCATAGCACGCCATTCGGAGTGCATTAGCAGACCTTCCTGTTCCCATCCTTTAAGATGTGCACTTGCTGTGGTGTCACCGCCAGACACCACACTTGCTAGGTGGTAGCTTAAATCGGCCGCGGTCCATTTAGTACATGTCGGACCCGCGTGTCGCCACTGTGTGATCGCAGACCGAGCGCCACCACAAGGCAGGTCTGGAGATACGGACGAGCACTCGCCCCAGTTATACGACGACTTTGCTAGCGACTACACTGACGAAGCCTTCTCTCATTTGCCGAGAGACAGAATAGCCTTCAGCTAAGTTAATGGCTACGACCTAGCAAGGCGCCAATTGTAACAGTGCATGTATCTTACGAGTCTCATTTGTATAGTCAAGAGAGATGTATCACAAGGAGTGATTAAAAGTTAAGTATATTCCAAAGCTACGTATTTTCTTTATAGCAGTCATAACGTATCCTGTTCCAGACTTGACGCCAGTCGGCGTGTGTGTACGCGTGCCTTTCGGCTCCCTTCTTAGTGTGGCGTAGCTAGCTTGTTACGCCACAACACTTGCATGTTGTTCGGGTTTGCCTACTCTGCAATGTTAGCGAGTCGCGCATCCTAAACCTAAACTCTAAACTCCGTCCGAACGCGGCTCGGAAGGCTCTACGGTACTGACCGACCGCCGTGTCGTCCTCTGACATTGGCTTCCCTTGCAAGAGCTGAGTGCATCCAATTTGACAACAACGCTCGGCAGAAAGGACGGTCACCGCTCGAAGTGCTAGCCAAGCCCAATAGCGCTTAACTTCGGTGATCTGACGGGAACCTCTGTTACCACTACGGCAAGCCGTTGGCATGCATCATAAATCAACATTTTTTTTTTTTGTATACCATTCTCCACAGTATTCAGATATTTGGGAAACATCGGTACCGTCACAATCGCTCACTTAACAACAATTTTATTGTTTTGTTTTTATTTCTGTGACTGATTTCGCTCCAAGAGACTATTATGTGGCGGAACGTATTATAATGAAAGGAGTAGATGCTTCTCAAAAAGAGGAATTCGCTCAGCAGATGACGCTAGTTGCATGCTGGATACGTATTCAATAGAATTCTGTAACGTCCCATTGCTACACCGAATGTCATGCGTACATATGATAACCACATACTTAAATATCACACTTTAGGGATCTCATGTTGCGATGAGAAGCACAAATTATGCTACCACACTTGGGTTTGGTATTGTTAAGTCGATTTAATAACCCCAAAATACACATTTTAATTTTAAGACAATGAGACTTCATTCTTTGTGTCAAATTTAGGGTCAGCAGTCACAACTATAACTTTTTCAACGTATAAAACAAAGTGGGGCAACGGCCTTGCCGCGGTGGATACACCGGTTCCCTTGAGATCACCGAAGCTAAGCGCCGTTGGGCGTGGCCGGCACTTGGATGGGTGACCATCCAGCCGCCATGCGCTATTGCCATTTTCGGGGTGTATTCAGCCTCATGATGCCAACTGAGGAGCTACTCGACCGAATAGTAGCGGCTTCGGTCAGGAATACCAACATAACGACCAGGAGAGCGGTCTGCTGACCCCACGCCCCTCCTATCCGCATCCCGGATGGTCCCGGTAGGCCACTCGTGGCCTGAAGACGGAGTGCTTTATAAAACAAAGTCCATTCTTAGGATACTGGATCTTCGAAATATGTCATTTCCTGATCAGCGCTCCTTCTGCCACGTTGATACCTCTGCCCCTCTCCACCGTCCCTCAAACCTTGCATTACCATTAGGAACACTGTGCACACCGTTAGGTGCGTATGGCGACAGGTTGCAGCGTCGGTTACTGCCGCTGGCCTAGGATGCGCCGCAGGGGCTACGGACGACAACAGGAGGGGCGCCATCCATCAGCGCCGTTACGCCGGATCACCTGCTGCTGGCGCTTCCGCTGTGAGGAGCAAATCCTGTGGCCGCCACCCTCGCTCACCTGTTGCGCCCCGGTAGCTGCCCTGTCGCTGGCCTACATCTTGCACCTCACCAGCAGGTGAGCCAGGTCACTGACCCCAGGAAACCTCTGGTCTCGAGGGGGAGGCGCTCTGTGTTGTGCAACGCATATGTCAGCTACCACAGTACGATGACCTCTGAGAAAGGTGATGGTCCGATATGAAGAGGAGACAAAGAGGGAAATGTTTACAGCGCTCAGCTCGGTAGTACTTTTATTGACTACAACAACAAAGTTTTCTAAAATAAGGGTAGATTATGTTAATAATTTGAAGTTTACGGCTCTTGAATTGAGGCTATTAATGCGAGGTAGGTGCTGACAGATGTGAATGTCATAACTTTAAGAGTCATGGTTACAGAATAATGAAACGAATTATTTACAGAAATATGGAAAGACTGGAGTACGCCGATTTCGAGGACGATACTTTTGGATTCCAGAGAAATGTAGAAACACGTAGGCTCATTTTAGAAGACGTCCGCCCCCGGTAGCTGAGTGGTCAGTGCGACTGAATGGCAATTCTAAGGCCCCGGGTTCGATTCCCAGCTGTGTCGGAGATTTTCTCCGCTCTGTGACTGGGTGTTGTGTTGTCCTAATCATCATCATTTCATCCGCATCGACGCGCAAGTCGCCGAAGTGGCGTCGAATCGAAAGGTTTGCACCCCGCGAACTGTCTACCCGACAGGAGGCCCTAGTCACACGACATTTACATCTTAGAAGATAGGCTGAAGAACGGAAAGCCTACGTTTATAGTATTTGTAGCGTTAGAGGAAGCCTTTGACAATTTTGACTGTAATACACTCTGTGAAATTTTATTTATTTTATGCTGGAGAGCTGTGCTTAAATGTTGACGTGTAGTAATTTGTAAACTTTGTATATGTAAATTACAAATTACTACACGTCAACACTTAAGCACAGCTCTCCAGCATAAAATAACACAAATGACAACAGCTATAGATGAATATCAAGGTATTTTATGTATTTTATAACATTACTCGTTGCTCTGAGGAAATTTCGAAAGGACCCTTGTGGGCACGTGCGAGACTTGTCGATACAACATCAGCAACTGTCCCCACAGTCAGAAGATAGTGATGAAGATTTGGCCCCACTTGTAGAGGGTGTCTGCACATCGTCCATAGCCCGTTCGGATGCGGTTCAAGAGAGTCCAAATTGTCCGAGACTGGTCGAATCCAGGGGGTTTCTTCTGGATGCGCGGCAGCGTTAGGAATTGTGGGTAACAGTTTTGTTGACAGCTGCGTTTCCATTCATCGATGTAATTAAGTTAAGTTTCCGTGAGCGTCCTGGATGGGATGAGAGTGGGATGTCTTGATCTTAGACTTTTTCGCTCCGCAGGGAATGCACAGTAGCGCGCTCTTCTGTTTTGTCAGGAGGTGGAATGTGGCTCAAGATAGGTAGCTTGTATGTGGAAATCGATCATATTGACCCACTAATAAAAAGCGTATAGCCTCGTTGAGTTGTACCTCTATCTTTCTTACGTACTAACTGTTAAGCCAGACGACAGCTCAGTTCTCTGCTGCTGTGTGTACCAAACCGAGTGCTGATACCCGGAGAGCGTCTGCTGACGACCCCCAACGAGAGCCGCAGAGTTTATAGAGAATGTAGTTTCTAGTTTTGAGCTTAGCAGGTGTTCGTGTCAAGTGCTCCTTAAGGGAAAGTGCCCTATCTAACGTGATCAAATGGTTCAAATGGCTCTGAGCACAATGGGACTTAACTTCTGAGGTCATCAGTCCCCTAGAACTTAGAACTACTTAAACCTAACTAACCTAAAGACTTCACACACATCCATGCCCGAGGCAGGATTCGGACCTGCGACCGAAGCGGTCGCGCTGTTCCAGACTGTAGCGCCTAGAACCGCTCGGCCACTCCGGCCGGCTCTAACGTGATCCCAAGGTATTTTTGGAGCATATTGTGATTAAGTTTGTAACCTTCAAAACAGACATCGAGGGCTTTGTGTGCCAATCTGTTGGCTAGATGATAACCTGAAACTTCTGTTTTATTTGAGTTCGGTTGTTATCTCTATTTGCGGAAATAGTGGCTTAAGATATGTAGATCAGAAGTTATGATTTCTTAAGTTCTTTCAAAAATTTTGTGTTTGGTAGCTATCGCTCAGTCGCCTGCATAGCTTGACTTGACTGTGTTCTTGGGATATATACAGGGTGAGTGGCGTAAGACGTAACACCCCCTTTATTCCGGGGACGATTGCACGTATCGGCATGCTGCTTTCGGCGAATCGTAGCGGACTATGGGGCACATACATTGGTACATGCACAATAATCACAACGTTTATATTGAGCGAGATAATGAGGCAAGTACATGTTTTTTAAATGGGACGCTATACTTTTTTACCATCATTCGAACGCTCTGCAAAAGAAGCGTATAGTGATGTAAAGCATGTTACTATTGTGATTCAAACTTTGCTTAAAAGAGGGCGGATGAGGATGTACCTACGTAGCGTAGGGCGTGCCTGCTGCACAGAGCACGGCATCTCGGCCTGCGGGTCGCGCGAGGCGTGTTTACGGTCTGCAGCCGCTTCCGACCACCTCGACCTTCAATCGTACTATATTTCTCAGCATCTTTTAAGATAAGTTTGAATCACAATAGCAACATGCGTTACATCACTACACGCGTCTTTTCCAGAGCATTCGAATGATGGTAAAAAAAAAGTATAGCGCCCCATTTAAAAAACATGTACTTGCCTAATTATCTCGGTCAATATAAACGTTGTGATTATTGTGCATGTACCAACGTATGTGCCCCATAGTCCCCTATGATTCACTGAACACCGCTTGTCGGTACGTGCAATCGCCCCTGGAATAATGGGGGTGTTACGTCTTACGCGACTCACCCTGTATATTAAACAGAGATGAGCAAGAACGGATCCCTGTGGCAAACCATTATTCAATACTTCTGGGCAGCCAGTGTATTTTTCTGTAGTTACAGTGATTGTCCTTCCACTTAACATGTTGTAAATTGGTTTTGGTGTCCTTTTAAATGCGACAGGTTTGCAATAATGTATAAAGTAGTCCATGCCTCCAAACTGTGTCGTATGCTGCGCTTAGATGGTCGCAAGCAGCTGATATTTTCTGCTTCATTTGGTATCCTGCTTTAGTAAATGTTGTTAAAGATAAGACTTCACAAGCGCAACTCCGGTGCTGGACGGAATCCAGCTTGCTCAAGAGGAAGGTTCTGAAAGATTACTAGACTAATCCGATTGTATAGAATTCTTTCAAGGAATTTATAAATAGTACTCTGGTGGCTTTCCGGGCTTGAGTATTGCTATGATTTTTGATTGCTTCATGTTTAGTGGGACTCAACCAAATATCATAATGTCAGAAGAGAAGCCCGCCAGCCCTCTTTTTGCGTAGTTCCCACAGTGCAGAAGAAATTCTGTGTGGATTCCGTCACTTCCCTGTCCCTTTCCTGGTTTTCGAGTTTTAAGAGCAGCAGAACTTTCAGGTACAGAGAAATTGCATGAGATGTCATATTGTACCTTCGTGTTCCTTTTGAGCAATGTCAATTTGCGTCTCATCCCTTGGTGCTCTTGATGTGGAAAGTAGATGTGATGCAATCCTATTAGCTCGTATTTGAATGTTGTTCCTTACTTTAACTTTGTTTGCATCCAACTTCCTTTGTAATGACCATGCTTTTCTGTTTGATGTTTGAAAATTGAGTGACTCAACACTCTCTGTCCATCTAATTCGTTTGGCTGTATTGAGGTTATGAAGTGGGTTATCCACTATTCCCAGGTCCCCGCTTTTTAGAAATTCATCATATTGTTTTTGAGTAGTTTAATTTCAACCTGGAGCTAAAGAACAGTCACTTTAAGGCAAATATCTGAAGCTAAGAAGCAGAGGCTGGCAGATAATGTGAAAGATCACCTGACTGAAATGAATTTGTCACAAAACGACTCGGTGAAAATCTGAAGGTGAAGGTAAACATACAAATTTAAGAGTTCTGGCCCTGAAGGGCCAGTCGCACCCGGCAAACCACCATCCTCTGCCAATGGCCTCATCGGAGGCGCTATGAAGGGGAATGTGATCAGAAAAAAGCTCCCTCTGTCGTCGTAAGGTTTCTTGAACTTGAAAAATCACTGGCAGTACCGAGAATCGAACCCGGTTCCCCGCACGGCTATCAGCGGCTCTAACGACTCAGCTAAAGAGGCGAACAAGTTATGAACATAGCAGGGGAAGAATGTAAAGAGAGAAATGTTATATACAACTTTATACGGAAATCAGAGCCCAGTTATAAGAGAAGAAGGGCATGAAAGGAATGCAGAAATTGAGAAGGGAGTGAGCATTCTAGTCTATTCCCGACGTTATTCAATCTGTGCCTCTAGCAAGCAGTAAAGGAAACCGAAGAGAAATTTGGGGAAAAATTTCAAGGACAGGAAACAAAACTTTGTGATTCGCCCATGACATTGTAATTCTGACGGAGACATCGAAGGATTTGGAGTAGCAATTGATCGGGATGGACTGTGTCTTGAGAGAAGAGAGATGAATATCAGCAAAAGCAAGACATAGATAGTCGAATGTAATAGAGTTAAGGCAGGTGAAGCTGAGGGAATTAGATCAGGAAATGAAACGCTGAAAATAGTAAATGAGTTTTTTTATTTGGACATTAAAATGACGATTTTGGTCAAACTAGAATGGATACAAAATAAAGAGTGGCAATGTCAAGAACAGCATTTCTGAAGAAGATAATAGTGTTAACATCGAATATAAACACAAGAGTTAAGAAATATTTTATGTAGGTAATGGTATGGAATACAGGCTTATAAGTACTTGGAACGTGGAAGATCAACAGTTCAGACAAGTAGAGAAGAGAAGCTTTAGATATGTCGTCCCACAGAAAAATGCTGAAGATTACATGGGAAATCAGATAAGCACTGGGGAGGCACTAAACTGAACTTGGAAGAAAAGCAATTTATAGCACAGGTTGAATAAAAGAAAGGATGGGAGTTAAGTTTAGATGGAAGTACATGTAGAGTGAGATCAAGACCTGGCTGCATTCGATAGGTTCAGATGGATCTCGATTGCAGTAGTTACGCAGAGATGAAGGGAGTTGCACAGGATAGACTATCGTAGAGAGCTACATCAAATGACTTTTCAGACTGAAAATAACGACATCAGTAACATGTTTTGGTACATGTCGTTCGTCTTGTGTTTGTAGCTTCTTCTGTGGCGTGATATATGCAGGATGATCAGGAAAACTCTAAAAACCTTGCAAGGATGTTGCAGGGTGGGTTGTGCTGAGAAATGGTTGTTAAGAAGACAATCGATACGTTGAACCGTTTCCTAGTTAATTAGCACTGAAGGTAACTGATAAGGCTGTTGCGTGGGCAAACTGAAGCGGCCTGCCAGAGACGGTGTTGCCAAACGTGTTGAAACCTGATAGTCAAGGGAAGGCAGGATTCCGTTACGATTGTGGACAGAACCGTAATCAGTTACTATTGGTTGCCTTTTACAGTTACACACAATTTATTTTAAACTAGTAATTCCAGACTCAATAATAAATAAAAATACCACACACTATTAATGAAGGAATAAACATCTGTGTAAATAATAGTGTTCTCAGTAAGTTACAATTTAGCAAATCGCTATTAAATACAGATACAGCAGATAATGTTTTAAAAGCAAGCCACTGTGATCTGGGCAGAAGGCCTTACACTCCAGGAATGGCAATAAATTAGGAGATTGTTTAAAACTCGCAGCAATTTACAACTTACAGGCATTGAAATATCAAAGGTAAACCGCCACAAACACAGCAGGACGCATCAGACGCCAGGAATGGCAGTAAATAAGGTATTAAGGCTTACTGTGTAAATACAAATACCAAATTAAAATTTTGAGGCAAATGACGGCAATCACGGCTGAAAGCCTTGCACTCCAGGAACGGCAATAATATAAGAAATTTGGAAAACCTGTTGTAAACAGCAAATACAATAGCAAAGGTTAATTAAAAAACAAGCAACTGATAACCAAACGGGTGTAATATGACGTAGGTAAAATTTGTAACACAGCCATTAACATCCACTGTACACTACACTGCTAGATTAATTACAGAAGGCGACCGGAACTATTAACTAGACATATATAACCTTTAATGCAGGCATCACAAGGTATTGTAATAAATAATACAATAATAAAACACAAGAACCAGTACATAAGTTCCCTAAAGGGTACTGAGGCCGATTATACCCGCAGAAGGCGTGAAATGGAGCGTTGCACTGAACTACTGGCCCTCAGACCTCCTTTTACAACACACATGTCTTACAAGAGCCAAAGGGTCACAGACGGTGCTCCAGGAATCGACCTCTGAGAAGGTCCGGCAACAAACACTTTCGTGAGAGATGAGATAGGCAGCCAAGAATTGCATTCACTTCACAAGATGGTAGCTCAGAGTAGTAGCAGTCTAACCTATGACTAATGATAATCTTGCTGACGTCCTATAAACCAAATGCAGCGATGGAACAATACGCCAAAGCCGGAATCGGCGGTCTGCACTACGCCTCCAGAATACTGTGTTTAGGAATCACTACCACCCGAACAGAAGAAGATCAACCGGCCTATAACCACGAAAGCTGTCAAAACTACACGCCTTATCGGACATCAGCGGCAAGGCGAGGAAACGTACACTACCGTTACATACACTAGTCCCAGGGCAGGTAACTGGGGCGTTAGCGGTCACTAGGCAAGATAAATTACCGCTGGTTGAACTCTTTGCCTCGCCGACACTACGAGCAACAACGCGAATCCAAGTCACTGGAAGAACGCGAGATATCACAATGGTGGATGTCATCTAAAAAGGTTGCTGGATACGGTTTACGACTAGGTCGTACACCCTCGTGACCACAGCCTTGTCATCCGGCAGTAGCCGGCCGGGGTGGCGAGCGGTTCTAGGCGCTTCAGTCTGGTACCGGGCGACCGCTACGGTCGCAGGTTGGGATCCTGCCTCGGGCGTGGATGTGTTTGATGTCCTTAGGTTAGTTAGGTTTAAGTAGTTCTAGGGGACTGATGACCCCAGATGTTAAGTCCCATAGTGCTCAGAGCCATTTGAACCATTTTTGTTAAGTCCCATAGTGCTCAGAGCCATTTGAACCATCCGGCAGTCCATGCGTGGCGCCAGCGGTCCAGGAGAGTTTTGGCACTGCGCTGACCTGGCTCCTCCTGAGTCCCCAACCGAACTGGCCCATTCACACGACCTGGAAAAACAACGACGTCGCCCCAAATATGTGGCAACAGTTACGACATATCGATAACCACCACTGCTGCCACTAGCGGACAAGCAACGCTTGCGAAACCGAGTAGCGCCAGTCAACACGAGAAGAAGACAAACAACCGCAAACTTGCCAACTAAACGATACCTTCTGTCCTCCAACAGAGGGCGTAAACCTACAAACAGCACCAAAGCGAGCCGCAGCATGGCTCACGTGTCCTTCGTTCGGTTCCTTAAAACCGGTCAGGAGAGCTGTGCAAAACTTGGGCATCGGACGGTAGTAAGGATGGAACCCGAGCCAAAGGTTTAGAAGGCTCGTGCGCTATTATCTACTCTATAAGAACTGACACGAATAGCGTCTGCCTGGCCACTCGAATTTGCGCACGCAACGGCCTCATTGGCTAACTTCAATGTTAATTATCTCGGAGACGGCTCAATGCATCGAATTTTTTTCTTAACAACTGTTTCTCAGCACACCTATTATGTAACACCCTTACGGGGTTTTCAGAGTGTTTCCGGCCAGGTATTTTTGCTAATATCTAGTACTTTTTACTTACATATTCCGATACTGCACTGCTAGTTCATAAACAATTGCGTCCCTGCCAATTTCTGGATTAATATACGTATGTTTTGTTACAATATCTGATGATTTGGCATACATGTGGACCGAGCAAGGTAGCTCAATGGTAAGACACAGGACTCGGTTTCGGGAGGACTGATTCAAATGCCCATCGAGGCATCCAGATTTCATTTTTTGATGATTTTCTTTAATCGCTGAAGGTAAAAGTAATAGCGTAGGGTTCCTGACACCCAAACTTCTCACAAATGTCCCGGATTAAATTCCAAACCTCTCCTCTGGCGCCTGGTTTTACTCTCTGCTTCCTCTCATTCTAATGCAACGCAAACATTATCTAAAATTTTTGAAAACATTACCAGCGGTCTTACATAATATATATATTTAAAAAACAGTCTTGATCGCAAATTTCTATTAATCGGAGTGACCGGTTTCAATCGTTAAGGATCTAAGCAGTCAATGGGTCGGCGCAGCTTGCTCCGTGGAAGTCCACCTGCCGTTCTGGAGTCTGAAGATGATCCTTAAGGATTGAAACCGGTCACTCCGATTAAAAGAAATTTACGATCAAGACTGTTTTTAATTATATACAGACATTATACAACAAGACATACACAATCAGTACGGCCATCAGCACGAGTTCATTCGTCTCAAATCACAAACTATTTACACATTTTCCATTACGATGTTTTGTTTTCAATAGTGTTAATAACTGTTGAATGATGGCCAATATTTCTTTTAAGTGGTTTGTGTGTGTATGTGTTTGTGTGCGCGTGTGCGCGTGTGCGCGTGTGCGCGTGTGCGCGTGTGCGCGTTTTGGTGGTTTGTTGGGTGGATGTGTGGGTGGTGGATGTCTGATAACTATTTCATAGCTTTGTACACGTTTAGTAGTGAACTGTTGTTTAAGTACGATGCAAAGCATTACAGAATGGTGAAAATATTTTTCATACCATTTGACACGTCATGTGCGTTAAGTACTTATGTAACCACTCGAACTGAAAGTATATTAAGCAACTGGATTTTTATTTGTAAAATTGCAATAACATTAGCAATGCTATATAATGTGGGCGAAGGTAAATAGTGACTGACTTTCTGCGTTTATAGCTGCTTTTTGTGACTGGCGCCCACCGACATTTATGCTCGTACTTCTAATGTAAACATTCGGCGTGGGTGACTGCTGTGAATGCAGAGTAAGTGCAGAACTACATTTACGCACTTCAGCACTGAAGTAGCTGGGAGACGCAAAGTACTTCCTGGCCACGAAGCCGCCAACTCCCGTGTACTTGAGACCTTTTCGAAGTAATCAGGAGCGAGAACGGTTGTTAAAAACGCAGTGTTTAACATTGAAACATGTGACAGGTACAGCTATAGTGTGTAACCAAGTAGATGTTTTTGTTGATGAATGAAATAAGACAAAGTAAAGGCAGAAAATCTTAAGCCTGTACATGAAATACTCCTCTCGGAAAACTGAAAGATGATATCCAAGAAAATCATACACACCTCAAGGAGGATGAGCTAACCATTATTTATTTACTTATTTTTATGTTCATTACATATAGTCCCTAAGTCTATGATACACAACAATGGAGCATGTCATTTCATGTCACCAATTATTTCAAAGGATATTTCATTTTGTGGAACTACTGTGTAAAACGATTTAACAATAATAAAGGTTACTAATATTATTATTTTATAAACACTCAGCAGTACAATTTACTTTGTTTTATGAACCATCTGCAGAGACAGGAAAACTATGAGCTATTACACGTAAAACGCAATCATACCAGAATTCGCCGGGTATAATGTGTATAAACAATGGGCAAACCGACCGCGTCAGAATTCCTGGATAGGGTAAAAAAACTGTAAGTCTCATTAGATGAATAAGTATTTTCTTCATTTTAGTTGATCGAAATTGCGGTAAAACGATTAGGTGTGCTTAAAGTTGGCGTGTAGAAATGCAGCTAAAAAGGCTGAAGCTGAATAATGAAGCGACAGCTGAGACGAGCTTTGCTAGCCTCTGCTCTTTTTATTTTCTCGAAATCTAAATGATTGCTGAACAGGTCTACATTGAAAGTACGGTTGTCGCATGTACTTCCGCCCTCCAATCGCAGGGATCATCTGAAGCCTCTTACACCCGTCTTCCACGTATACACTGTGTTGACATCTGTTTTCATTAATTCGAGATAGTTCGACTAAATGAAAATAATGTAGTACAGATAAGAAAGGATGGATGATAAACTAGTAATTTTTTATATTTGAACAAGTTCTTGAAGTGGTAAATGAAAGAGAAGTAACTGCCAAACATTTCGAACTACCGAATTCAACAGAAAATTTCTGTGAGCGGACTTCCGGACTTCGACAAAGATTCCTGACTTTTGGCTGACGGTTTAAAAAGGCGTTGAAATGCAAGATTTTATAGTGCTTCCTCGTATTTGGAGTTCACCAAATTGTTCTCATCATCCCATGGAAACTAGTCCACCAGAGTCAAATCTGATGACCATGATGCTTAGCAATTCCCTCCTCACCAAATGCGCAAAACAGTCACTTCATTTCAAAGTGATACTACTGACCCAAAAAATATTACATTTAGAGAAACAACTAAGATGCCTGACACATTGTTGATAATCCAACTCAATAAAATTTCTTCTGACGAACCGTCAACTGGAACGGCACTGCCTTGTGGGACAAATTTGCTGGTTTTTGAAAACGCTCATATTTATTGCTCTGCCAAGTTCTTGAACTAACCACCAATGGTGCCATTGTATACATCGAATACCCAAGACATTCAGCAATACCCATTTTGCGCGTTTTTTGCATTATCACGTATCTGCAGGTCTTTATCGGCGTTTCTGATTTCGTGTTGGAAAAGGAAATTTTGGGTAGACTACAAATATGTCTCGCCCGGCTCTTTCACTCATACTTGAAAAAAAAAAACTTCTTTTCTTTCATAGAAAAAACTTTTTCAGAAACATTTCTAGATGTACATATTATACAGTATTCAGTTTTAATAATTTCGCTTGGCAATATTGTACCAGCGAGCTTGGTAGGAGCTAGACAACTTTGCCAACGCAGAGTATGATAATTTTCTCAACTTTTGCTGGAATTTTTTTCAAATCATGCATGATTTCGTTTTATTTTATCTGTTGTTAAAATGCGGAGACGCAGCCGAATCTAAGCTGGGATACCGGAGATACCCAAGTTATTACGATATTACACGGCGTCCTACTGACTCTGCATGTCATGTGCAGTAGAGAAACGGGTGAAAGATATATTCTGCTTAGAACAAATGAACATAAAGTGGCCCCATTTTAATACACAAGGGGGCCAGACTTCATCGAGCACTGATTAAGAAGAAGAGAGCTTCAACCAAGTCCCGGTCCATTCTATGAGACGACGAATACCAAGCTTCGTATCTTCAAATAACTCATAGCAGTGAAAATTTTTACTCCCCAAATATGTCCCAACGTGCAGGATATTACGTATGTAATTTACGTTTCTTACTACGAAAACTGGATAAAACTACGCTTTTTTACGAAAATTTGAGAAGCATGTGAATTTAAAGTTGCTAATTTTCATTTTTTGAATTCTTGTATGTACATATACACTGGAGCGCCATAGGAACTGGTAAGGTACGCACATTCAAATACAGAGATACATAAACGGCCAGAATACGGCGCTGCGATCGGCAACGCCTATATAAGACAACTTGTGTCTGGCGCCGTTGTTAGATCGGTTACTGCTATTACAATGGCAGGTTATCAAGATTTAAGTGAGTTTGAACTTGGTGTTACAGTCAGAGCACGAACGATGGGACACAGCATCTCCGAGGTAGCGATGAAGTAGGGATTTTCCCGTACGGAAATTTCACGAGTGTACTGTGAATATCAGGTATCCAATAAAACATCAACTCTCCGACATCGCTGCGGCCGGAAAAGATCCTCGAAGAACAGAATCAACGATGGCTGCAGAGAATCGTTCAACGCGACAGAAGTTAACCCTTCCGCAAACTGCTGCCGATTTCATTGCTGGGTCATCAACAAGTGTCCGCGTGCAAACAATTCTACGAAACATCATCGATTTGGGCTTTCGGAGCCGAAGGCCCACTCGTGTACCCTTGATGACTCCACGACACAAAGGTTTACCGTCACCTGGGCCTGTCAGTACCGACATTGGACTTTTGATGACTGGAAAACATGTTCCTTGGTCGGATGAGTCTCGTTTCAAATTGTATCGAGCGAATGGACGTGAACGGGTATGGAGACAACCTCATGAATCCATGGACCTTGCATGTCGGCAGGGGACTGTTCAAAGTTCTGGAGTCTCTGTGGTTATGTGGGGCGTCGAGACAACCTCATGAATCCATGGACCCTGCGTGTCAGCAGGGGGCTGTTCAAACTGCTGGAGGCTCTGTGCTTATGTGGGGCGTGTCGAGTGACATGGGACCTCTGATACGTCTAGATACGACTCTGACAGGTGACACGCACGTAAGCGTCCTGTCTCATCACATGGAGTCAATTTCAGCAAGATAATGTGACACCTGCAATGTCCAGAATTGCTGCAGAATGTCTCCAGGAACACTCTTCTGAGTTTAAACACTTCCGCTGGCCACGAGACTCCCCAGACATGAACATTATTGAACATATCGGGGATGGCTTGCAAGGTGCTGTTGAGAAGAGATCTCCACCCCGTCGTACTCTTACGGATTTATGGACAGCACTGAAGGATTCATGGTGTCAGTTTCTTCCAACACTACTTCAGACATTAGTTGAGTCATGCTATATATCGTGTTGTGGTAATTCTGCGTTCTCGCCGGGGCCCTACACGATATTAGGCAGGTGTCCCAGTTTCTTTGGCTCTTTGTTACATTTCCAGTAAAAATTAAAGTAGTATGTCGTTGTTCGCTAGTTGATCTCAAAGGTCAGATTAAGCTACAAAATGTGACAGACTTTCACTATCGAACGCGCACAATCCCATCTTTCCTTCGCGACATGTGGAAGTTGTGTATTTATGTGTATCTGAAAAGTGTAGGCGACTGTAATTGGGTTGTGTCTAGGACGATTATGGGGTGCCAGCACATAGCCCACTCCTTTCTGATAGAACGAGGGGAACGCTGAGCCAAAAGTCCGCATTCGACGGCCGGGTCACCACGCATCAATAACTGAGGTGAAAGGAACGGAAAGTAAACTGGATGGGAAAGAAAACTGAAACTTTTTCATCAGACAGCCGTCGCCTCAATATAATTATAGGTATGATTGGTGTGTGTTTTGTCGAACACTTCTGGCACAACAGACAACCCTCACGTCTCTAAAACGGATCACCACCAAGTGTCACAAGCCCTCATTTCGCAATACACTGCGAAGAAGTTTGCAATTTATTCCATGACTGGTGCAAAGACTGGTGATGTACAAATTCATGCCACTTCCCTTCCTCCCATTTGCCATAAAGGCAAAAGGAAAGCAGTCAATAGCATTTGGCGCACGCAGGCGGTTATCTGTTCAAGTACTGGTCAACGCCCGATGTTGCCTAACTTCGGAGCTCTGACGAGAACCGGTGTATTTAGCGTGGTAAGACCGTTTGTCTGTGTTTCTAGTAAATTTTTTAATAGCTTTGTTATTGTTTCCTTTCGTATTTTTTGGTGATTTCCATTTGTTTTAAAGCAAGTGCTTAAGTTACACTGTTTTTAAGGTAACTTGTCATCATTGTTTCCTATATTTTTTGTGGTAT
Source organism: Schistocerca americana (assembly GCF_021461395.2). Classification (NCBI taxonomy): domain Eukaryota; kingdom Metazoa; phylum Arthropoda; class Insecta; order Orthoptera; family Acrididae; genus Schistocerca; species Schistocerca americana. Next base: position 321,328,195 of record NC_060120.1, on the reverse strand, counting down.
AAACGTTTTCTTAGACTGTCATGTTTGTACATGTTGTGATTTTAGAGAGCAAATCTAATGGTTTCTCATGGTTGTGAAGCATTTCCGTGCATATCAGTAGTTGAAACAAAAATAAAATATTTCGAAATAATACTCAGTCACTCGGTGAGGTGTGTAAATTTTTCTCTTCTCTGAACTGTACTGCATACAGAGTGAAAATTATTTAAACCGACAAACTCTGTGAGGCTGCACGGGACACCTAAGCAAATATTTTCTTCTAATGTCGATTTTTCCTGTTAGAATTTTTTTAAACTTCTATAAAGGGTTTTCTCTGGATGAAAATAAATGAAACCAACGAACTATGAGAGGCTGTACGGAATACTGAAAACACTGAGTCTAATCTGTTTTTCTGTGAGGCACAATTTTGCAAAGGCATCGTATCTTGCTTGTAGCAGACAAAAAGTAACACAAACTGTTAGCAATACTTTAATACCAAGACAAAACAGCATCAACACAACACAATTACTTCAGCTACAGTAAGGTTCAAAACTGCCTTCATTGACTTGTAAACAAAGTTTGCATCGTCAAGTGGTCATGTTCTGTCTGACTGGATTAAAAACTGCGGAATTGTCCGTAATTTCTCCTGCTGCTGCTACTATCCAGGCAACCAGACCCTCTTTGATTCAACAGCGGTTTTGTAAACAAGGTTGTACATCTCTCCCTATGCATGGAAGTCCAGAATAGTCAAAGCAGCGGGTCGAGCAGGCCATGGTACAGGGCCACCAATGCCAATCCACTGGAAACTGTCGGTTCAAGGATCGATGCATAGGACGACTGAAATGAGCCGGCGCCCCTCATGCTGCAGCACTTGAGGTGTCTTGTAATGAGTAGCACGATATCCAGCAAGTCTGGCAATGCTATGGCGAGTAAATTGTAATAATGCCTGCCATTGAATTTCCAAGGTAGGAGAAAGTCACCAACAACGCCTATCCACACATAAAAGAATGGTTCAAATGGCTCTGAGCACTATGGGACTTAACATCTGAGGTCAAACTCAAACCTAAGTACATCACACATATCCATGCCCGAGGCAGGATTCGAACCAGCGACCGTAGCAGCCGCGCGGTTCCGGACGGAAGCGCCTAGAACCGCTCGGCCACCAAAGCCGGCCCACTCATTCACGTAGAACAGCACTTGACGAGTGCGATTAAATGTGGCATGTGGGTGTAACTCACTCGAAACATGTGAATTGTGCAAGACCCCATCATGCCCGAATGTTGCTTCATCTGCAAACAGCACAGAGGATGGAAACGTAGGATGCATTTGATACTGTTCCAGACCCCATGCCCAGACGTTGCTTCATCTGCAAAGAGACAGAGGATGGAAATGTAGGATGCATATGAGACTGTTCCAGGCACCAGAGCAAAAACTGCGCTCTAAGTGGATAAGCATCCAGTTGCAGGTTGTACACATGCTGTAAGTGAAATGGATATTACAATTACTCGTAAACGATATTTCTTACGTTCGTTCGATTCGTCCCCATGTTATGCGCAACTGTATGAGTGCTGATGAAAGGATCTTGGTGCACATGCTGCAGGACAGCTTCCCCATATTGCAAATTTCGTACTGCGAGACTTCGTCCCTGCCAAGTGATCCGCTGAATGATCCTGCCTCACGCATACGTTGATGCACAGCAGTAAACGTGATTGATGTGGTACCTGGGCTATTGTTGTTGATAAACCCAGTGTCCTGCTCACCCGTTGCGGTTCGCGCACCAACGATATAAGTGTACGCACTCCAGGTGTATCGCTCCGTTAGTAAACAAGAACTGTACTGGGCTACGACGTACAACTACACTACTGGCCATTAAAATTGCTACGATACGAAGATGACGTGCTACAGACGCGAAATTTAACCGACAGGAAGAAGATACTGTGATATGCAAATGATTAGCTTTACAGAGCATTCACACAAGTTTGGCGCCGATGGCGACACCTACAACGTGCTGACATGAGGAAAGTTTCCAACCGATTTCTCATACACAAACAGCAGTTGACCGGCGTTGCCTGGTGAAACGTTGTTGTGATGCCTCGTGTAAGGTGGAGACATGTGTACCATCACGTTTCCGACTTTGATAAGGGTCGGATTGTAGTCTACCGCGATTGGGGTTTATCGTATCGCGACATTGCTGCTCGCGTTGGTCGAGATCCAATGACCGTTCGCAGAAAATGGAATCGGTGGGTTCAGGAGGGTAATACGGATCGCCGTGGTGGACCCCAACGGCCTCGTATCACTAGCAGTCGAGATGACAGACATATCCGCATGGCTGTAACGGATCATGCAGCCACGTCTCGATCCCTGAGTCAACAGATGAGGACGTTTGCAAGACAACAACCATCTGCACGAACAGTTGGACGACGCTTGCAGCAGCATGGACTATCAGCTCTGAGACCATGGCTGCGGTTACACTTGACGCTGCATCACAGACAGGAGCGCCTGCAATGGTGTACTCAACGACGAACCTGGGTGCACGAATGGCAAGACGTCATTTTTTCGGATGAATCCAGGTTCTGTTTACAGCATCGTGATGGTCGCATATTTGTTTGGCGATATCGCGGAGAACGCACATTGGAAGCGTGTATTCGTCATCGCCATACTGGCGTAGCACCCAGCATGATGGTATGGGGTGCCATCGGTTACACGTCTCGGCCACCTCTTGTTCACATTGACGGCACTTTGAACAGTGGACGTTACATTTCAGATGTGTCACGACCCGTGGCTCTACCCTTCATTCGGTCCCTGCGAAACCCTACATTTCAGCAGGATAATGCACGACTGCATATTGCAGGTCCTGTACGGGCTTTTCTGGGTACAGAAAATGTTCGACTGCTGCCCTGGCCAACACATTCTCCAGATCTCTCACCAATTTAAAACGTGTGGTCAATGGTGGCCGAGCAAGTGGCTCGTCACAATACGCCAGTCGCTACTCTTGATGAACTGTGGTATCGTGTTGAAGCTGCATGGGCAGCTGTACCTGTACACGGCATCCAAGCTCTGTTTGACTCAATGCCCAGGCGTATCAAGGCCGTTATTACGGCCAGAGGTGTTTGTTCTGGTTACTGATTTCTCAGGATCTATGCACCCAAAATGCGTGAAAATGTAATCACATGTCAATTCTAATATAGTATATTTGTCCAATGAATACCCGTTTATCATCTACATTTCTTCTGTTGTAGCAATTTTAATGGCCAGTAGTGCAAATATGAATGCGAAACAGCTATTACGAATGAAGAGCGAAGTAAGTACTCCGCCGGTACAGCAGGAACTGTTACAACAAAACAGTCATTACAACTGAATAGTTAATACGCTGTCTACCGGATTAAAAAGTGCTCACAGGCAGTTACGAAATTAGAGAAAATTTTCAATAATCTTGACCCTGTAGATCTAAATAGAGAAAATCTACGATAGATTGCCACGTGGAGCAAATTTATACGTCGGCGGACTGCAACACGTGTGGCAAAGCGGTTGTCTATAAGCGTGTGTTATCTGCAGATTCATCTGGCGATGCCGGCGGAAGCGGCTGTGGCCCCGACTCCCACGCACCTGTTAGGGCTTCCTGTGGCGCGTCCGAACAAACAGGCGGCCGCGTTCGCGGATACAAGCGCAATGAGAGCCGCCGCGCACGCTAATTACGACGCATGTACACATGGGAACGGGCTGTGTCGTGTAACGCGGGTGGCCGCCGGAGACAGCTGTAGGAGATAGCCGCATCTGCTGCGTCCGATCGCCCGCTAACACGCGCTTCTCCACGTGTGATTTCCACCTGCAAGTTACACACGTGGCAGCGCTTCGCAGGTGCACAGGCGGTACCAGGTGTCTTACGGCACAATGGGTACATCAGAAGGTCATTACGTGAAAGCTTAAACAGGGATACGGTTGAAGGGATTTATCGATGGTATTTTCTCGCCGAGCACAGACCTTTCCGAGTGTTACCGGTACAATCGGCAGTTGTTGTCAAACCTGCTCTCAACGTCGGGAATGACTGTAGGGACGTAATGACTGGCTACTGAGAGCACGGTTAAATATTCGGGAACCATTCATTCGCGAGTTCTTGGGTTATGTCGTGGCGTCGTGCGCCGCATCCTGATCACTGTGTGAGCACTCACCTCAAATTATCCAGTATATCAAACCACTCTAACGGAAAGAAAGCATGGTTATCAGGCGACCTGGGTCAACTGCCGTTACTGATACATTCCTGAAAAGTGTCACAATGTATGTTGCCGTATTACAGCATTGCTTTTTTAATCACAAACGAAATTATGTGCCAGACTTTCTTTTGCAGGCTCAGTGTTTAAAATCCAGGAATAAGAAACTTCATCGATCTCTAAATACCAACATACACTTGAATGCACAGCTTGGAGTTACAACGTGTGCCTTTGGCCACAACTAAAAATGCAAGAAATCTATTTTTCACTGGCTGTTACCCATGGATGTGCTCGCATATCATCAGTTTTGTTATGATGAGTGATGGTGAGTAAGTAAGCAACTGCAACGCTTTATTGCAGCATTTAATAACACAGCGTGCAAAAACATAAAACTGCCTGAGAATGAAAAGCGAGATTTTATACAGGGAGTCATCATAAGAAATTAAAGAGAAAACGAAGGCCAGCGATAATGTCGAATAACAAACTCTCTGAATTTTCAGTATTTTTCATATATGAAGCAGAATCACTACATCATTGTCCACTAAGCGCTAACGGTATCTTCGACTGGAGTGTAAACGCAGCCAAAACCTCTCAGACAAACAGAAGCTAAACGATGTCAATGTTAGCGTAAGGTGGGCTATGCGTGAAGCGTTCAGTGAATTCGAAAGTAAAATTCTATGTACCGACTTGTCAGAAAATGCTAGGAAGTTCTGGTCTCACGTTAAATCAGTAAGTGGCTCGAAACAGCATATCAAGACACTCCGGGATGATGATGGCATTGAAACAGAGGATGACACGCGTAAAGCTGAAATACTAAACACCTTTTTCCAAAGCTGTTTCACAGAGGAAGACCGCACTGCAGTTCCTTCTCTAAATCCTCGCACAAACGAAAAAATGGCTGACATCGAAATAAGTATCCAAGGAATAGAAAGGCAACTGGAATCACTCAACAGAGGAAAGTCCACTGGAACTGACGGGATACCAATTCGATTCTACACAGAGTACGCGAAAGAACTTGCCCCCCTTCTAACAGCCGTGTACCGCAAGTCTCTAGAGAACGGAAGGTTCCAAATGATTAGAAAAGAGCACAGGTAGTCCCAGTCTTCAAGAAGGGTCATCGAGCAGATGCGCAAAACTATAGACATGTATCTCTGACGTCGATCTGTTGTAGAATTTTAGAATATGTTTTTTGCTCGCGTATCATGTCGTTTTTGGAAACCCAGAATCTACTCTGTAGGAATCAACATGGATTCCAGAAATCGTGTGAGACCCAACTCGCTTTATTTGTTCATGAGACCCAGAAAATATTAGATACAGGCTCCCAGGTAGATGCTATTTTCCTTGACTTCCGGAAGGCGTTCGATACAGTTCCGCACTGTCCCCTGATAAACAACGTAAGAGCCTATGAAACATCAGACAAGCTGTGTGGCTGGATTGAAGAGTTTTTAGCAAACAGAACACAGCATTTTGTTATCAATGGAGAGACGTCTACAGACGTTAAAGTAACCTCTGGCGTCCACAGAGAAGTGTTATGGAACCATCGCTTTTCACAATATATATAAATGACCTAGTAGATAGTGTTGGAAGTTCCATGCGGCTTTTTGCGGATGATGCAGGAAGATCTGCAGCGGATAGGCACTTGGTGTAGGGAGCGGCAACTGAACCTTAACATAGACAAATGTAATGTATTGCGAATACTTAGAAAGAAGAATACTTAATTGTACGATTATATGATAGCGGAACAAACACTGGTAGCAGTTACTTCTGTAAAATATCTGGGAGTATGCGTGCGGAACGATTTGAAGTGGAATGATCATATAAAATTAATTGTTGGTAAGGCGGGTACCAGGGAGAGTCCTTAGAAAATGTAGTCCATCAACAAAGGAAGTGGCTTACAAAACACTCGTTCGACCTATACTTGAGTATTGCTCATCAGTATGGGATCCGTACCAGATCGGGTTGACGGAGGAGATAGAGAAGATCCAAAGAACAGCTGCGCGTTTCGTCACAGGGTTATTTGGTAACCGTGATATCGTTACGGAAATGTTTAGCAAACTCAAGTGGCAGACTCTGCAAGAGAGGCGCTCTGCATCGCGGTGTAGCTTGCTCGCCAGGTTTCGAGAGGGTGCGTTTCTGGATGAGGTATCGAATATATTGCTTCCCCCTGCTTATACCTCCCGAGGAGATCACGAATGTAAAATTAGAGAGATTAGAGCGCGCACGGAGGCTTTCCGGCAGTCGTTCTTCCCGCGAACCATACGCGACTGGAACAGGAAAGGGAGGTAATGACAGTGGCACGTAAAGTGCCCTCCGCCACACACCGTTGGGTGGCTTGCTGAGTAAACGTAGATGCAGATGTAGATGAATGGACGTGACGTCTGGATAACGTGACAACAGGTTCTGCTGCTGCGAAAGCGTCAGTATCGGCGTCCGATGCTCGCTGCAGCTTGTCCGTGAGGGGCGGGGGAATAGCGTGCGCCTCTATCTTGTCTGTTCATTGTGTGTCAGTCGATTTGCTCAAGCCAGAATAGGCAGGGTGAACATGGGCTTAAGACGGTGGACAGCGTTTGTTATTTGGGTACTCATGACATCAATGTCAAACATTTTATCATCCCTGCTGATGACTGGATATGTTCCATACTACGGTGGCTGAAGAGATTGATTTGTGTACAGCATCGAGGCGAAAAAGAACTTGGTCGCATTTGCTAAGGTAGGCAAAGACAAAAGGGCGGCGAGTCTGTTGGTCTTTCGATGTAAGGTGACAGGGCTGCTGCATCTGTGTTCGTAGTTTGTCTACAAAGTCTGACGCCTCGATAGGAGTACCCAGCATGTTGCTGAGAAACGGTGTGGGCAGATCGATGGTTGGCTGCAGAAAAGATCTGCGGCAGTAGATGTAATTCCGAGGAGGATGACTTGCAGCGTTATCTCCAGTACAGACTTTCCACTAAACCATTATCTGCCGTGTGATAAGCCGGTGATCGAATGCGCTTCATGTCTCACAGGACGGCGAGCTCCTTAAATAGGTAGGATTCAAACTGCCTGTCCTGGCCAGCGATAATACGTAGGGGCACTCCAGAACTAGCATACTGTCGTCGAAAGAATGTGGTTGCAACTGTTTTGGCGATGACTGGGAAGGCTTCAGGCCAATAAGTCATGCGGTCGAGGAAAGTTAGGCAGCAAGTACATCCTTCAGATGGTGGTAAACATCCGACAGTGCAGATGTGTACGTGGTGGATCTGCTGGTTAGGTGGGACAAATATGACAAGGGGTGCAGTGACACGCTGAGTGATCTCACTCTGCCGACAGACCGTACACTGGTACACAAGTTTCTTACAGTCTTTGTTGGTATTTGGACACACAAAAGTTCATTTAACCGTATTCACCACACATAGGACACCTGGATGAGACGTACCGTGCAGGGATGCGATTGCCTGTTGTCGGAAGTTAGTAGTTACAAATGGTCGTGACTTCGGCGCTGAGACGTGACAATAGAACAGCATGTTTGATGGAGGTACTTGGTCATGTCTCACAGGACGGCGAGCTCCTTAAATAGGTAGGATTCAAACTGCCTGTCCTGTCCAGCGATAATACGTAGGGGCACTCCAGAACTAGCATACTGTCCTCGAAAGAATGTGGTTGCAACTGCAGCTGCAGACTAGATGGCTGCGCCAGTAAATCTTGGAGCTCATTGATGGATTGCTGTTCCAAAGGAAGCACTTCAAATCATTTGCGTCGGTTATCGCTTCTACACTAGAGAGCACATCTGCTGGTACATTCGATTTCCCTCGACGTGGACTACCTGAGTCGTCAATTGCCTTACATATTCTAAGTGGCGCAACAAGGAACAGTTTGTCTGGTTTGTGAGGGATCTTTTTTTTTTTTTTTGTTTTTTTTTTTTGTTTTTTTTTTTTTGCGCTATGGGACTTAACTTCTGAGGTCATCAGTTCCCTAGAACTTAGAACTACTTAAACCTAACTAACCTAAGGACATGATACACATCCATGCCCATTCCCGGCGGGGTCAGGGATTTTCTCTGCCTCGTGATGACTGGGTGTTGTGTGATGTCCTTAGGTTAGTTAGGTTTAAGTAATTCTAAGTTCTAGGGGACTGATGACAATAGATAATAAGTCCCATAGTGCTCAGAGCCATTTGAACCATTTGAACCATGCCCGAGGCAGGAGTCGAACCTGCGAGCGTAGCGGTCACTCGGTTCCAGACTGTAGCGCCTAGAACCGCTCGGCCACTCCGGCCGGCTTTTGTGATGGAGAGTGTACGTCAGTGGCTTGCGGTCAGTGTCGAACGTTAAGTACTGATCTTCGAGCAGGCGCCGGACTTCCTTGATTGAAGCACACGACGCGTACACCTCGCAATTGTACGTTGACCAGCTCTGCTACGATGAAGATGGCCTCCGTCTGAAGAATACCAAGGGCTGCCAAGGCTGGTCTGCTTGTCGCTGTAACACAGCACCTATTGTGGTCACATGCTTGCCAAGCATTAAGGTGAGCAGCGCTTACGAGACAAGATGTGGTAGCAGCACAGCCTCAGCGACAGCTATTGAAGGCTGTCTCAGATTCGCTTATCCCTGGCAGTCTGTCGCTTGGTTTCGACGAGCCTCATAATAATTCGTTCAGTGGGGCGGCCAAGAGTGCATGTCAACACATATTGGTGGGGACGAACAATTGTCGCAACTCGTGGGCAGTCAAAGGCAACAAGAAGTTCGATATAGCTTCAAGCTTACCCTGTGGCGGCGTAACTAAGGAAATGGATATAAATATTCCAGGTGTTTCGTTTCGTAACTGGACGTCATCAAGACATTATCAATGTAAACGCAACAGAAATCGAGATCTCGTGTAACTTCATCCTTGAAACGCTGGATGGTCGGTGCAGCGTTGCATAGTCCAACAGGCAGTCTCGTAAATTACAAGAGACCGAACTGGGTACAGACAGCGATTTAACCTACGTCCTCTGGAGCAAACGGTGCTTGGTCAAACTCACTTACCAAATCTAACGTGGAAAAAACATGCTTGTCCTGGATGCTGATTGCAAAGTCTTTAATGTGCAGGAACGGATAGTGATTAGGAGTTGTTCTAGCAATGGTCTGTCGGTAATCACCGCATGGACGCTATCCGTTCGTCTTCTTGGAAATTATGTGTAGCAGCGAGGCCTAGCTATTGCTTGAATGGCGGCAGATTCCTTGTGCGAGCACAAAGGGAAACTCTTTTTTCACTGACTTCAATTTTTGTGACTTTAGGCGACGGGAGCGAGCGTGAATTGACGGTCCTGGTGTTGTCTGTACGTAATGTACTGTCGAATGTCGCGCCGTCCACTAGTGTAGGCAGTTGCCGAGCTGTCTCTGAGAACTGCTTGAAAGTTCTACGTAGGGAGAACCACCTGCGATCATTCGCACAGCAGTGTCATCCACACAACATATAGGTCCATGGCTGGCCAAATTAGTGATGATGTCGAGGAGATGACAATGACAAGGTCCGGTAGCAGGGTGGCGTGCAGCGCATTTGCCATTATAAACTGCCACCCAAAATTGCGACGTAAGCCTAGGCTTAGCGACAGTGTCACGGAACCACATGTGTGGATGGTGGAGCCATTGGCGGCAGGGTGGACTGCACAGCATAGCTGACTGGGTAGCAGCAGGGCGCGGATGGCTGACGGCGTATTGTTACGTTTCCTCGATGAGCGGTGGCGTGCTGGTTAGAGCCAAAATGACTCTGCGAGTTCAGCGGTTTTGCTCATATAGCGATGCGATAGAAAGTCAATAGCTCCTACATTAGTGAATGGATACATTTCTGCGATGCGATCTGCAGTTCGTGCCAGTGCGTCAAGATAGCCGGCGCACACTGAGTTTTCTGTGCGTTTGATGGTAGACATGACAGCCAGATCCTCGCTGACAGCGTTACTTGCTAAGATTCTGTAGCCGGCGCAGTAACTGCGAGGGAGTTCGGTCATTTAACATCTCAGTACACAGTAACTTCTCTAGACGCTTTGCTTCGGACGGTGACTGGCGACTGATCAGGGCGTTCTTGATGGTAGAGAACCGGTAGGTGCTTGGTGGTAAAGCCAAAATTTCCTGCACTTCCACAGCCATGTCCTCATTTAACGCAGCGACAATGTAACTGCTTGGTTTCATCAGCCGTAACGTTAGCTAGCACAGACTGACTCTCGAGCTTTGCAAACCCTAAGACTGGGCTATGCCGCCAGAAAGGTGATGGTTCGACCGTGACCCGGTTAATCAGCGCAATCGGAGGCACGTCAACAGTCAGTGGCGGATCCGACACTGCAAAAATATCAGTAAGCGGACGGCGTACAGCGCGGCTGGAGGCGTCGGTTTGTGATTGACGTTTGAAGCCGAAACGTTCGGAACGTCGATCAACGCCGGGGATCACGTCGGGCTCACCATGCTGCTTTACTGCAACATTTAATGGCGCAGCATGCAAAAGCGTCAAACAGTCCGAGAATAAAGGGTGAGACACATTACAAGGAATCATTATGGAAACCAAAGAATAAATGTCCATCAGCGATATTGCCACTTAGCACCAACACTTTGCATCTTAACTATATTTGATACACGATGCACAGTCATTACAAGCTTTTCCAAAGGGTGCGGAAAAAAGTCGAAACACCAAGAAGGAACTGTGCGACATACAAAAGTTGGTAGGCGTGTTTCTACATATTAAACAAGACGTCTACTCCAATTTCGCAACAGTTTCATAAGAGCGGCGCTAGTAGCGCAAATCAGATTTGCTCTAAGTAGATGCTGTAACGGTCGTGAGCGTAAGTTACCTTTGAGATAGGACATGGTGAGTTGATGTTAGTCAAGAATTAAATTGGAAAGACCACATATATAATATTGTGGGGAAGGGGAGACAAAGACATCTCTTTGTTCGCAGAGCACATAGAAGATGCGACAAACCTACTAAAGAGACAGCCAACATTACACTTATCCGTTCTCTGCTGGAATATTGCTGCGCCGTATGGGATCCTTACCAGGTAGACTTGACGGAGGACACAGAAAAAGTGCAAAGAAGGGCACCTCGTTTCGTCTTATCGCCCAAGAGGGGTGAGAGTGTCACTGATATAATACGCGAGTTGGGGTGGCAGTCACTGAAACGAAGGTGGTTTTCTTTGCGGCAAGATCTATTTACGAGATTTCAATCACCAACTTTCTCTTCCAAATGCGAAAATATTTTGTTGACACCCACCTACGTAGGGAGAAATGATCAACATAATAAAATAAGAGAAATCAGGGCTCGAACGGAAAGATTTAAGTGTTCCCTTTTCCCACCCGCCATTAGAGAGTGGCCGGCCAGTTTGGCCGAGCGATTCTAGGTGCTTCAGTCTGGAACTGCGCGACCGCTACGGTCGCAGGTTCGTATACTGCCCTGGGCATGGATGAGTGTGAGGTCCTTAGTGTGGTGTCACCGCCAGACACCACACTTGCTAGGTGGTAGCCTTTTAAATCGTCCGCGGTCCATTAGTATACGTCGGACCCGCGTGTCGCCACTGTCAGGATTGCAGACCGAGCGCCACCACACGGCGGGTCTAGGGAGACGTCCTGGCACTCGCCCCAGTTGTACAGCCGACTTTGCTATCGATGCTACACTGACGAAGACTCTCTCATTTGCCGAGAAGATAGTTAGCATAGCCTTCAGCTAAGTCAATTGCTACGACCTAGCAAGGCGCAGTATTCAATTGATATTTATTATATGAAGCATGTATCATCAAAAGCGATGTTATACAATTATGGATTAAAGTTAAGTATTCCAGAAGCTACGTACTTTTCTTTATAGCATTCATTACGTATCCTGTTTCAGACCTCACGGTTTCCTGCGTGAGTTTAAGCGTGCCTTTCGGCTTCCTCTCATTGTGTCTAGGCTGTCTTGTCTAGACACAACATCTTTGGCGACGAGGATGGGATAAAAAAGAGTCTTGTTCTTTATATTTGCTTAAATTTCATTGTGTCATGGCTTCGCCACAATCTCCAGATGTACTGTCCGAATTTTATCGCTTGCAGAATCAGCAGACGCAGGCCTTATTGGATGCCCTTGGACAGCTCGTCCAGGGTCAACGTGCAATGCAAACCTATGCGGCGGCCACCGCTCCACCGCTACCGCAGCCACAACACGCAGTTGCACCACCTTTTCGTCATTTCGATGCGGCACTGGAAAGCTGGACGGAGTGGTCACGCCAATTTGGATTCCATCTCGCCGCCTACAGAATTCAAGGTAACGAGCGCCTCACTTATTGGCGTGTGTAGGGGTGCAGACGTACCGTGTGATAGTGAAATTGTTTCCCCAACGCGACGTAGCAACTCTGTCCTACGACAAAATATTGTCTGCATTAGATGCATATTTTAAGGAATCAGTCAATGTAGTTGCAAAAGGTATACGTTCTTTCGTACAAAACGTACGGCCGGTCAGACTAATCGGGAGTGGGTTGCAACTTTGCAAGGACTTACTAGGGATTGTGCTTTTGAGTGTGAATTTGGACTCCCTTATTCAGATACTATGGTCCGTGATGCAATTGCACAGAACGTTTCTGATGTTCGTATACGGGAGCAAATTTTGAAACTAGTCAATCCCTCCCTTCAACAAGTGATGGACATATTGGATAGGCAAGACACACTTGACTTTGCACAGGAATCATTTGCAACTTCGCCAGCCGTGTGTCACGTTAACCGGCCCGCCGGGCGAGCTGCACGGAACGGTAAACAGCCCTCGCGCACGCCCGCGCAGCCACGTGTGCCACGCAAGCACGCAAATGCAGTGAAATCATGCCCGCGGTGTGCTACTAGACATTCGCGTGAGAACTGCCCATCGCGTCAAGCTATTTGCTTTTTCTGTAATAAAAAAGGACATGTTCAGAGTGTTTGCCAGAAAAAGCTCAGATCGGACACTCACATCGATTCCAGGCCCTTTGCTTCGCGCCGGAATCGAACCAAGACTACTCAGGCTCGTGAACCTTCACTCATGGACATTCATGTAGTTAATTACACTCCACCCAGTGCCGCTCCTTCTAACAGTGACTGTGTTCATCCCACAAATAGTGTGCGTCGACATCGCCGGAAATCGCGTCAAGTCGCAAGTGCTTCTGTACCAGTATCTGTTCACGTTGCACGAGACAGTCGCTCTTGTAGTCAGCAGAACAATAAACTTTTTGTAGATTTGGACATTCATGGCAACGTCATACCATTCCAGCTCGATACTGGAGCTGCAGTTTCATTGATCAATAGAGACACGTAGAAACAACTGGGCACACCTCCCTTGCGTGCCGCAAATGTTAAGTTAAATAGCTATTCCGGTCAGAATATCCCTGTGTTAGGGAAGTGCAGCCTTCTTGCAACATACAAGGGACAAACAAAACTTGTGTCTTTTTACGTCCTTCGTTCTTCTTCTGCAGTAAACTTGTTTGGCTTAGATTTATTTCAGTTGTTCAACTTGTCTATAGTAAATCAGGTCCTATCAGTGAACCAGACTGTGCCTTCCGCCAGTGTTTCTAGGCTATGTGAAGAATTTGCAGACATTTTTACACCGGGCCTTGGTTGCGCTAAGAACTATAAAGCACATTTGGAACTGAAAGTCAACGGCCAACCGAAATTTTTCAGAGCGCGTAATGTTCCCCACGCATTGTGTGATGAGGTCGCAAGAACATTAAATGATTTGGAATCACAAGGTGTGATTGAACGTGTGCAGGCTTCTCTCTGGGCCTCACCCTTAGTAATTTTGCCAAAACCTTCCAGAAAATTGAGACTTTGTGTGGACTTCAAGGCAACAGTGAATCCACAACTAGTGATTGCAACTTATCCTTTGCCCCGTCCGGAAGATCTTTTTGACAAACTGTGCCCGGGTAAATATTTTTCGAAGTTGGACCTGGCAGATGCGTACTTGCAAATACCGGTGGACGAAGAATCCCAGCGCGTCTTGTTGGTTAACACGCATCTTGGTTTGTACCGATTCAAAAGACTGCCATTCGCGTGTGCATCCGCCCCTGCATTGTTTCAGCAATATCTGCAAACTGTTTGTGCGTCGGTCCCTACTGCAGCAAACTATCTGGACAATATTGTGATCTCCAGAAAGACGGAAGAAGAACATTTAGCCAATCTCAGAACATTATTTCAGGTCTTGCGACAAAATGGTCTTCGCTTGCGGAAGGACAAATGTGTGTTTTTTGCTCGTGATTTACCATATCTGGGACATGTAATCAATGCCCAAGGCATACATCCTAGTCCAGAGCACCTCCGTGCCATACAGAACTTGCCTTCGCCGCAGAATTTGAAGCAGCTACAGAGTGTGTTGGGGCAAATGAATTATTACCATCGCTATGTTCCCCATGCCTCTTCCATTTCAGCTCCGCTTCATTGCTTACGCCGTAAAGGTGTTCCGTTTGTCTGGACGACGGAATGCGAACGTGCCTTTCGCCAGTTGAAATCGGCGTTGCTTTCAAATACTTGCCTGACGCCATTCGATGCCCAGAAACCCCTTTTGTTGATGGTAGATGCGTCGGATTTCGGGATCGGTGCAGTGCTTGCGCACAAGGATGGATCGCATGATCGCCCTATTGCCTTTGCGTCCAAATTGCTCTCGTCAGCACAAAGAAATTATTCACAGATCGAGAAAGAAGCTTTGGCTCTCGTATTTGGTGTTACTAAGTTCCATTATTTCTTGTATGGTCGTCACTTTACCATCATCACTGACCACAAACCTTTGACATCGCTTTTTCATCCGAATAAGCCTGTACCTCCACGTACAGCGCAGAAATTCATTCGCTGGTCAATTTTCCTCTCGCAGTACCGCTACGATATCTTGTATCGGTCCACTGCTAAGCACGGAAACGCTGATGCGTTGTCCCGTTTGCCTGTTGCTGAGGATAGAGCATTCGATTCTTCCGAACTTGCTTGCATGTTCATTGATTCGGAAACTGATGACGTGGTCGAATAGTTTCCGATTGATTTTCGTCGTGTAGCTGCAGCCACATCCACTGACCCTGTCCTTGCTACCATTTTGCGTTTTGTTGCTACGCAATGGCCTTTGTCACGGATCGAGGATCCGTTGGTTCGCCGATTTTTTGCCCACAAGGAGAGACTTTTTGTTCGACGTGGTGTTTTGCTATTGCGTTCTCATAATGATCAGTCCAGGGTCGTGGTCCCACGTTCGTTACAGTTCTCTGTCTTACGGCTTCTCCACCAAGGACGTTGGGGTATAGTGCGAACGAAACAAATTGCTCGTCAGCACTGTACTTGGTTCGGAATCGATGCTGCGATTACGAATATGTGCTCTTCTTGCATGGCGTGTGCCCAACAACAATCCGCACCACCGCGGAAATTCTTTGCATGGCCGAAAGCCACTTCCCCTTGGCAACGCTTGCACATAGATTTTGCTGGTCCATTTTGGAATGCTCGATGGTTGGTTGTTGTCGATTCCTTCAGTAATTTTCCTTTTGTTGTCCAGATGTCTTCCACGACGTCATCTGCCACCATCCAAGCGTTATCCGCTATCTTTTGAATTGAAGGTTTTCCACAGACTATTGTTTCCGACAATGGCCCACAATTCATGTCCGCAGAATTTCAGTCATTCTGCAAGGCCAATGGTATTCAACATCTGACATCCGCGCCGTTTTCGCCTCAGTCCAACGGTGCCGCTGAACGATTGGTCCGGACATTCAAGTCCCAGATGTTGAAGTTGAAAGAGTCGCATTCTCGGGAGAACGCGTTGTTGCTCTTTTTGTCCTCGTATCGCTCTCAGCCCCGAGATGGTCGCTCGCCGGCTGAGTTGTCTACGGTCGTCCTCATCGAACCTTGATGTCTTTGCTGCATCCGCCGCATCAGGTTCCTGTGCAGCGGCAGCCACCTGCTTTTGCTCCAGGCGACGTTGTCTACTATCGCAACTATCGAGGTTCACAGCGTTGGCTCGCAGGGCGCATTCTTCGCTGCCTCGGCCGCGCTATGTATTTGGTTTTGGGGGCCACTGGTGAGGTGCGTCGGCATCTAAATCAGCTGCGCCTCTGTCGTCGCCTGGGTTCTGCCGCTCCCCGTCTGCTTTCAGCGACGGTGCCGTCCGGTCAGCGCCCTGGGGACCCATCTACTGGCTCGCCTCATACCCAGGTGTTACCGACGCTGCCTTCCATTTTGCCCCATGGCGACGCGCCGCCGCCGCCGCCGCCGCCGCCGCCGCCGCCTGTTCTCCCGCCGGCGACGCCCGCAGTGGACGCGTCGCTGCAGCCGCCAAGCGCCTCCCTGGGTCACGCGCCGCCGATCGCTTCCCGTGACCAGCTGTCCTCCGACATGGACCTCTTGCCCGCTCCGGACCAGATGTCGTCTTCGCCCGTCGGCTGCCCCGACGCGATGGAGGTCGACCCTTCGGCCCCTCCTGTCTCTCTACGGGCGCATACACCGCATGTTGGCGTGCACCCTGGACTGGGTTTTCAGGCGTTTCCTAGCTCCCCTCGGACCGAATGGCAGGGTGCGGGTGGCACAGCCTCGCCTGTTGTTAGGCTCCCCACCTCATCGCATACGTCAACATGGGGTCCTCCCCACGGCGGGCGGAAGCCTTATAACTCCACCGCTCGCCGATTTGCGGGGGAGGAATGTAGTGTCACCGCCAGACACCACACTTGCTAGGTGGTAGCCTTTAAATCGGCCGTGGTCCATTAGTATACGTCGGACCCGCGTGTCGCCACTGTCAGGATTGCAGACCGAGCGCCACCACACGGCAGGTCTAGGGATACGTCCTGGCACTCGCCCCAGTTGTACAGCCGACTTTGCTAGCGATGCTACACTGACGAAGACTCTCTCATTTGCCGAGAAGATAGCTAGCATAGCCTTCAGCTAAGTCAATTGCTACGACCTAGCAAGGCGCCGTATTCAATTGATATTTATTATATGAAGCATGTATCATCAAGAGCGTCCGCCCCAGTAGCTGAGTGGTCAGCGTGACGGATTGCCGTCCTCTGGGCCCGGGTTCGATTCCCGGCTGGGTCGGAGATTTTCTCCGCTCAGGGACTGGGTGTTGTGTTGTGTTCATCATCATTTCATCCCCATCCGGCGTGCAGGTCGCCCAATGTGGCGCCGAATGTAATAAGACCTGCGATATGGCGGCCGGACCTGCCCCGCGAGGGGCCTCCCGGCCAATGACGCCAAACGCTCATTTCCATTTCCATCATCAAGAGCGATGTTATGCAATTATGGATTAAAGTTAAGTATTCCAGAAGCTACGTACTTTTCTTTATAGCATTCATTACGTATCCTGTTTCAGACCTCACGCCAGCCTGCGTGAGTTTAAGCGTGCCTTTCGGCTTCCTCTCAATGTGTCTAGGCTGTCTTGTCTAGACACAACACTTAGGTTAGTCAGGTTTAAGTAGTTCTAAGTTGTAGGGGACTGATGACCTCAGATGTTATGGCCCATAGTCCTCAGAGCCATTTGACCCATTAGAGAGTGGAATGGTAGAGAAGTAGTATGAAAAAGTTTCAATGAACCCTCTGCCAGGCACTTAAGTGTGAATTGCAGAGTAACCATGTAGATGTACATGTAGATGAAGAGTGTCTTTAAGGCGACGAAAACCCCATTATCAACACGTCACTAAGTTTGAGCGAGGACATGTAATTGGGCTCGAGAAGCTGCATGTTTCTTCTGCGATATTGCAGAAAGATTTGGCAGAAATGTAGCCTGTGGGCATGCGAGAATGTACGGTCCCAAAAAGCCCGCTATCCGGATGCCACGTGGCCTACCGAGTGGGAAGGCTTTCGTCTTCGGCGTATGGCTCTGTCGCAACGTACTGCATCTGCAGAAGCAATTTGAGCAGCAGTTGTAGCCACAGTGACACAATGAAATTTTACAAATTGGTTGCTTCAAGTACAGCTCGGAGGTAGACGCCTTGTAGGGAACACTCCACTGACCTCAAATCACCGCCATTTGCGACTTCAGTCGTGCCAAGCGAGAGCTCACTGAAGTGCAGGACGGAGGTCTGTTGTATCTTCTGATGAAAGCCGGTGTCGGTCGTGAGTTGGTTGGAAGGAGGCCAGCTAAGGGGCTGCAAGAAACCTGTCTATGTGCTAGACACACTGGATCTACACTTGAGGTGCGATTTCGTATGACAGCTTGAGCACTCTCACGTTTATCCGACGCACTATGACTGCAAATATGTACATCAGTTTGATGATTCGACCTATTGTGCTGTCATTTATCAACAGCATTCCAGGTGACGTTTTCCACCAGGATAATGCTCCCCCACTTACCGCTGCTACAACCCAATATGCTCTACATATTGTCGACATGTTGCCTTGGCGCGATCGGTCATCAGAACCGTCTCCAGACGAGCACAGATGGGACAATATCGGACAACAACTACAGCGTCATCCGCAACGAGTACTAACCGTCCCTTTATTGACCGATCAAGTGCAAGAGACACGGAACTGCATCCCACAAACTAGCATCGAGCACCAGTACAGGACAAGGCATGATTTCTGCGTGCTCGCATTCGACGTTCTGACGGTTACGCCGGTTATTAATATAGCAGCATTTTACATTTGCAACGGCTTATTTCACGCTTAGATTAACCTATGATCCTCGAATGTTAATAACTTAAATATGTTCCCTAGACAGATGTATCCGTGGAATTTCATTACTCTACATTAATAGCTTTTTGGTGTTGCAAATCTTTTTTCCGTCACTGTGTTTCCCCTAATTCGCGTAATATTCTTGAAATCAATAAGTATCTTGTACCAGACAGTAACTTAAGTGCTTCCTGAGGGGTCGAGCTATCTCCATACCAAATTTCATCGAAATCTGTTCAGCAGGTTAGTCGTGAAAACATAGAAGACAGAATTACTTTCGGATTTATAGACTTATATTAGCAGGGTGCAATAGTTCTTTATTTGCGAAACCATTACCACCCGCCAAACATATTTTTCGTTACCGTAGATTAATGAATACTTTTCTACGTAATGTCTCATATTTTTCGCTCTATTCAAATTTGGTTTCATTTTTATATGTATGTACGTTGATATTTTGAGATGTAGCAATCGATGTAATATCTAGTGTGAATATCTTTGTACTTATTGTTATCTTTGATGCTGGTTTATGACTTTTGGCGCGGAAGCGCACAGAGTAGTCAAGTTTTTGTGTTGAATATGAACAACCTTGACTTTGTGTTGGAAATTAAATGATGAGTCTAAGTTGTGGACAATGAAAAATGTTGTGAGTTTTATTAAGGGCAGCAAAGGCTGCGAAATTGTATGATGAAGTAACGTTTTGAACATGCGAAAGTATAAAAAGTTTAATAAATGTGAATTTTTGTGAAAAGTGAGTGTCTAGAATTCTTTTCAAGTGACCATTGTTTAAAAAAGTATGAAGCAGATTGCAATGAAATTCATAAATCATCAAATTAATCGTTAAAGATTGTCTTCGTAAGTTCTTCAAGTCGGCGTAATGAACATTGGAGTGCCTTTCGGACCAACAGCGACAGTCATGCTACCTAGACAACATTTTTAATTACGAGACAAAGCCAGAGCGAGATCGTCGTTGCAATGCAAATACAAGATAAGTGATATTATTTTAAATTTTCTTCAGTGACTAATCAATTGATGTAGCAATACCTGCCACATTAAAGACGTTTTAGTTGAGCAATAAAAAGATCATACTTTGAGTGCGCGACGTGATAATTTTTGAACTAATTAACTATTAGTGGAGGTATAACAGATAACACTTTAAATGACTATATCTTTTTTCGTAATGATAATGGTAATAAAGGGCGTATGGCATTGGTGGCCTGGAGACCCCTCGCGGGCGGTTCGGCCGCCGCTCCACAAGTTCTTTAACGCCACTATGGCGCCTTGAAAGTGAATGAGGATGAAATGATGATGAAAGACACACAACAGCCAGTCATCTCGAGGCAGATAAAATCCCTGACCCGCCGAGAATCGAACCCGGGACTCCGTGCGCGGGAAGCGAGCCCGCAACCGCAAGACCACGAGCCGCGGACATCTTTCTTCGTGATCTGATTTTGATCAAATAAAGCCGTCACGGAGCCCCAAGCTATTCTCTCGTGTTACCTGCGGAAACGTCGTGAAAATTCGTCAAGGATTCCGGAGCAGCGTGTTTTAACAGATAGTTTTACAGATGTATTATTGTGTATCGACTTTTAAGCATCCATTGTTTGCGACCGCCATGACACTTTGGTGGCGTGTCCAGGCGGCTCGCCAGTAGCATCCCGCGTGAGCAGGCAGCTGGCCGACCAACGGTTCCGGGGCCCGGCAGCGGGGCGCAGTGTGGCTCGGCCGGGCGTCTGCAGCGATTCGCGGCCCGCGGCGGCCACCTGCCGCCCTAAAACAAAAGGCCGGCTGTCAGCGTGATGGACGCCCCCGCAGATAAGGCGCCGCCGCGCCGCCCTGGGAGAAATCGCACGCGCGCCTCGCACCTCCGCCTCGCACCTCGCCTGCCTGGTAACGGGCGGCCCGCCGCCGCTCGCCGACACACGTGCAGTCCGGCCACCAGGCGGACACCACCTGTCCGTGGCGCTCCTGTCGAGCTGTCTGGGCGACAGGTGGGTTGCTTCCAACTGCACCCATCAGATGTGGGAGATGATACGAACACTCTCCAAACTGTACATTACGACAGTGTTCAGACAGCTATTAATGGATATCAGTATGACGTGTCTGCACCCTTCGTTTTTATGACGGCTTGAACTCTGCCGGAGATAATTTCAGTGAGGCATCTGAATGTCTGTTGAGGAATGGTTGTCCATTCTTCCTCCAGAGCCGAAACCAGATAAGATAGTGATTTATTTATTTTATTTATTTCATTAACAGTACAGAGTAACCCACCGCCTTGAAATGTAAGGTGGGTCGGATGCTTCAGAATCTAATACCAAAGACTTCTCATTGTTACAGTCTTATTGGTATACAGTTGTTAACGCTTTTCTTAAATAATATAAAGAACATAATATATAAAGATTTCTCTGAGGTTACAGCAAATTGAATGTGTATCAATTGATAAAATGGTACCATATAATTTGTTACTACCTAGTTGATGAGATGCATGCTGCATGCCCTCGGGAAAAAATACGGTTGTAGTTTCCCCTTGCCTTCAACCGTTCGCAGTACCAGCACAGCAAGGCCGAAGGGAAAGTAGAAAGGTGGAAGGAGTATATGGAGGGTCTATACAAGGGGGATGTTCTTGAGGACAATGTTATGGAAATGGACGAGGATGTATATGAAGATGAAATGGGAGATACGATACTGCTTGAAGAGTTTGACAGAGCACTGAAAGACCTGAGTCGAAACAAGGCCCCGGGAGTAGACAACATTCCATTAGAACTACTGACGGCTTTCGGAGAGCCAGTCCTGACAAAACTGTACCATCTGGTGAGCAAGATGTATGAGATAGCGAAACACCCTCAGACTTCAAGAAGAATATAATAATTCCAATCCCAAAGAAAGTAGGCGTTGACAGATGTCAAAATTACCGAACTAACAGTTTAATAAGTCACAGCTGCAAAATACTAACGCGAATTCTTTACAGACGAATAGAAAACAGTTTGGATTCCGTAGAAATATTGGAACACGTGAGGCAATACTGACTCTACGACTTATCTTAGAAGAAAGATTAAGGAAAGGCAAACCTACGTTTCTAGCATTTGTAGACTTAGAGAAAGCTTTTGACAATGTTCACTGGAATACTCTCCTTCAAATTCTAAATGTGGCGGGGGTAAAATACAGGGAGCGAAAGGCTATTTGCACAGAAACCAGATGGCAGTTATAAGAGTCGAGGGGCATGAAAGGGAAGCAGTGGTTGGGAAGGGAGTGAGACAGGGTTGTAGCAAGCAGTAAAGGAAACAAAAGAAAAATTCGGAGTAGGAATTAAAATCCATGGAGAAGAAATAAAAACTTTGAGGTTCGCCGATGACATTGTAATTCTGTCAGAGACAGCAAAGGACTTGGAAGAGCAACTGAACGGCATGGACAGTGTCTTGAAAGGAGGATATAAGATGAACATCAACAAAAGCAAAACGAGGATAATAGAATGTAGTCGAATTAAGTCGGGTGATGCTGAGGAATTTAGATTGGGAAATGAGACTCTTAAAGTAGTAAAGGAGTTTTACTATTTGGGGAGCAAAATAACTGATGATGGTCGAAGTAGAAAAGATATATAATGTAGACTGGCAATGGCAAGGAAAGCGTTTCTGAAGAAGAGAAATTTGTTAACATCGAGTATAAATTTAAGTGTTAGGAAGTCGTTTCTGAAAGTATTTGTATGAAATATAGCCATGTATGGAAGTGAAACATGGATGATAAATAGTTTGGACAAGAAGAGAATAGAAGCTTTAGAAATGTGGTGTTACAGAAGAATGCTGAAGATTAGATGGATAGATCACATAACTAATGCGGAGGTATTGAATAGAATTGGGGAGAAGAGGAGTTTGTGTCACAACTTGACAAGGAGAAGGGACCGGTGGGTAGGACATGTTCTGAGGCATCAAGGGATCACAAATTTAGCATTGGAGGGCAGCTTGGAGGGTATAAATCGTAGAGGGAGACCAAGAGATGAATACACTAAGCAGATTCAGAAGGATGTAGGTTGCAGTAAGTACTGGGAGATGAAGAAACTTGCACAGGATAGAGTAGCATGGAGAGCTGCATCAAACCAGTCTCAGGGCTGAAGACTACAACAACTACAACAGTTGATGAGAATATAATTTATACAATGCAAATGTCAAAGAAAATAAAAAAAGAAAATGTAACACAGTGAGCGTGGTGAAAATAATTTGCAGTATGTAGAGGGAAGTGATATGCTGTACTTGGATGAGTAATACAGCCTAGTAGCATGTTGGTTAGTAATGACCTATTTCTATCTATTTCAGGTGAGAAGGTCTCGGTAAAACCTCGAGCTATTCTCAACCAAAAAAAAAAAAAAAAAAAAGAAGTGAAATCTTATGGGACTTAACTGCAGCTATTCTCATGTGAAATGGTTTGCGCTAATGTATGTTTGCACAGATTATACAGATTAAATACTGATTGATCACTTCATACATGGAATACATGAATTTTAGCTTCACATGAGAAATAAACTTATGTTTGTAGCTTGTTAGTTGAAATAGAATATAGTTCATTGCTACTTGAATGCATTATTCCTTAAATAACTTAATACATTTCTGATATATTAAATTCATTGATTGTAGCTTTGAATAGAGAAGAGAATATACTTCTGTCTGCAGACAATACATTACTGCTTGTGTGCAGTATACTTTAAACACTATGCAGATTACCATGGGGTGGTGGAGTCTCGGAGTAAAATTTCTTCGGGCCTTCTCCTCCCAAGCGAGATTTCCTTATTCCTACAGTCTTAGTATGTGGTGCCGGTGTTTATTTGTTTTATGATTTTTGTGTTGTTTATGACTGTGATGTGGCATGCAGTGTCATAAATTGTTGGTTTTGGTCCGTTACATATTGATCCCTTCTGAGTCATGTTCACTTAGCGTTCCTTCCTCGGTTTCGGAATCTGTGGTCGTATTTGGGTCCTCCCATGTGGTTTGTTGTGTTGTTTGTGCTTGTCTACGCCTCCTTCCATATGGGTTTTGGCGCTTGTATTCTTCGTGCACAGTGTTCCATACAATATCGGCTACGCTACTTATTGTGTTCCAGTCATCGGGATTACTTATTATTATGGCGATGTCATTGTCATTCTCTATAGGTCTCACTTGTCCTAGCGTGCTGCACAGCGGTGTGATATGTTCTGGTGTCCCAGTTTCTCCGTATACGCATACTTCATCGTTAGTTAGTCCCTATACGGTTTAAATGTACCGGACACGGCCCGTTACCTGTCAGGAAATGGACCATCCCCCGACTTCGGTCGACATGTTTCAGTTGTAGTCTTTTGTGTACGTCAGGAAAGAAAGAATGTACTCGGCGACCCTTATAGGATGCATCCGACCCTCTCTGCCATGTTTGAATCCGCCATTGTTTCATTTGCGTTTTGTTCATAATGTTGGTTCCCGTAATTTCGGTGACTTTATCGACCTTGTCCCTCTTAAGCCATTAAAGTGCAGCTCTATAACGTATTGTTATGTCTGTAGGGCAGGTCCCCATCACAACGCAAAGTGCCTCTAGTGAAGGTTCCGCTCATTCTCAGGAGTGCACTACGTTGACCTCGTCTTGCAATTGTCTTGTTAGTCTGTGATAGTAATGTTGGGCGATGTGTTCTGAAGCGAAGTCGACTTTCTAACTCGTCTCAAATGTCTTCCGATGTGCTCAAATCTGGACTCAGAGCAGGCCATTTGAGCTATGATATCGTCCACAAACTATTGCCTCACAGTTGATGCTTCATGGCAGGGTGCGTTGTCATCGTCTCCAAATTGTACCTCTACGCACACAGTACACAGTGCTCGAAAATGTGTTCATATCCATCCCCATTTAGTGCTTCCTTAAGCGCAGTAGTGGGACCACACCTGAAGCACGACATTCTACTTCTCTTTTGGTACGGCACACACTGTTCTCCAGGAATTTATCACGCTCAGGTTCTTCCATCCTATTCCCACAGAGTGTAGCATGATTCATAACTTCAAATCACTGGTTTTCAGACAACTACTGACCAATGGCGTCACTTGCTTTCTACTGTAGAATGTGTGGCTTATGATGAGCTGCTCAGTAATTGTACCCGATTCTTTTTAACTAACTAGGAATGGAAGTGGAGTGGTGGTAGCACTTTGCACCTACAAGTAATTCTTTATGCTGATATCATGCAGTTTTTTACAAACACCTTCGGCAATGTTCAACAGTTACTGCCTGCCTGCTGTTGGTTTATCTGTTGTTGTTCGTCTGTTTTTCCAGTCCACAGTCACATCACACACGTCCTACTTGGGCAGGCAGCTTTACAAGGCCTGAAATGCCCCTCATGCATTTGGTATTCAGATGACTCTAATCAATACAAGGTTGCTACAGGTGTCCAGAAAAGGACGCCCTGATATTAAAATCAAATAACTCGAAAACAAAGATCGATAGAGGAACGCAGTAAACGGTATGTTTATTGTGAAAGCTGTAAGAAGTTCATACAGCAGTTTGAAATAATAGTTACAAAAGCTGCTAACAGATGGCGCTGTAATCGCCATACGTAATGCCTAGTATAAATAGTGATCCGAAGCCAAGAGTGATCAGGGTAGTCAGGTCGAGTTCGCGATGCCGATGAGCGAGGACGATGCGCGCGCGGCCGGGGCAGCCGCCTCGGACGCGCTGGAGTCGGCCGCTGGTCGGTCGGTTGGGCCTGGCCCGCCGGACGCTCCAGCGGCCGCTCCACACAGGACGGATCCCAGGTTGACGACCCAGGCTACGGCACCGGTTCATGACAGGATAGAACGACGATCGACAGGCGCTATTCGACAGCAGAAAACTACACACCACACGACGAAACCGTATTCGGACGTCGGCCATACATCACATCACGACGGACGCAGCAATGAAGACGACCGCCAGGACTACGCCAGAAGGCTCGATATAAGTCGGGAGGAGGACAAAGAAACGCTGAAGGACATACAACGCCTTATCCGCTATTCACGGGAAACGCAAGAGCAGGATACCGACACCTGTCTGGCATCTCCATCTTTGGACTCAGATGTCGAATCACAGCACTCCCACTAAACGGTCAACGACGCGGAGATGGCAGCGGCCTTTCCAGCAGACAACGACAACGACTCCCTACACGCAGAGGGGGACTTTACGCTCGTACACAACAAACGGCGCAGAAGCAACGCATTAGCCAAGGACTTAGCCAACCCGGCTAAGAGACGAACGGAGACCATCCCGACAACGAACCGATTCGCCCCACTGACACCTCAAGCTGGGCCTCCATCAACCACCAACAAGCCGCAGGCACAAACTTCTAATGCCGCAGAAGCCGTGCACAGAGACAAGAATGTGCTTCGCAAAGTGCCCCCAGTCACAATTTATTACACAAAGGATTACGTTCACCTCAATGAAACGCTCAACGGACTTCTAGAGGGCAACCTTAAAGCTATATACCAAAAGGACCGCATCAAATACCACTTTGAGTCCTTCGAAGACCAAAGGCGTGTAATAAAATTCTTCACGAACCACAACTTCTCCTATTTTACACATCAAGCACCAGACGACAGGGAACTGAAAGTAGTTGTCAAACGGCTTCCGGCGGAAGTTACCGAAGAACAACTTTACTATGCCCTCAAGGAAAAAGGCTTCAAAGTGCTACAAGTCTACCAATTTAAGGAACGCGACGAGAAGACGAAACAATTGGTACCGCAACCTGTGTACCGAGTCACCCTCCCATCCGGAAAAGACAGTGACAAGATATATGATGTCAAATACCTGCTCTACACACGAGTGATAATCGAAACCTATAATAGTAAAGAAGGACCAGTCCAGTGCCGACATTGCCAACGTTTCGAGCATACAGCGAACTACTGCAGCATGCCAGCACGCTGCGTCCGCTGCGGTGGATCCCATAAATCATCGAATTGTACCCATCCTAGGACGGCGCCCCCAAAGTGCGCCAATTGTGAACAAGAACATCCAGCGACCTTCCGTGGCTGCCCTAAATTTCAAGAAATATTACGGAAATATACTAGAAGAACACCAAAGAAGTCGACCCCACAACGGCCTATAATTTTTACTAACTCGGCCATGGCAGCGATTCCGGCCACCCAACAACAAGCGGCACCTCTCCCTGTGGAAACAATCGCCTCTCGACCACAACCGGCACCCAGAGTGACTCTCCGACAGACAAGACAACAGCGCTCGTACTCCGAAGCACTACATGCCCATCCACCGACGCCAACACCAGCGGAGACATCATCTGCCTGGTCGACCACCTTTACACCAGCGTTAACAGATATTCTTCAACTGCTCACCGCCCTACAGCAGAAGCTGACGTCTATCCTCTCGCTTGTAGAAAGCGTACTGACAGCTTTTCAAACACCCTAAATGGATAGACGGCATCACGCGAGGAATCTTAACTTCTGCATTTGGAATGCCAACGGCCTGAAACTGAAGAAAATAGAATTCACGGACTTCTTACATCGCCACAAGATAGACGTAGCATTTGTCTCCGAAACACATCTCCGCGAGTCAACCGACCTCCGCTTGAGGAACATGCACATCTACCGGACGGACAGACGGGACCAACGGGGTGGAGGGACCGCAGTTCTGATCAAAAAATGTATTCGTCACCACCAAGAACGTTTACCCCAACTCCAGACTTTAGAGGCCACGGCAGTAACTATCCACACGACGCTCGGAAACATTACCTGTATTGCGGCTTACCTTAGCCCAAAGAAGCCTCTCCATCCAGAAGATCTTTACTCCGTTACAGAGGGTTACGACAAGATCCTCCTTGGAGGGGATCTTAATAGTAAACATGTTGCCTGGAATTCCCGTAAGACTAACCCAAAAGGACGTATGTTGTTTGCACTGGCTGAGAATTTACATGTTTCCGTCCATGGACCACGGGAACCGACGAGGATACCTTACGTCCAGGCACAAGACGCTGATGTTCTAGACATCGCCATAATCAAGAACATCAACCCGAATCTCCATCTGCGGACGCTGGATGATCTTTCGTCGGACCACAGACCGGTGTTAGGACTCATAGAGAGGGCTACTTTGCAACTCCCACTGCCGAAGACAAGAACTTACGACTGGCAGCAGTTCCAAGCGTACCTCAACAACAATGTGCGCCCAACCCAGGTTGTTACTACCAGAGAAGCGATTGATGTGGCAGTCGCAGTACTCACAAAGAAGATTACCAGTGCGAAACAACGAGCACTCACGGAGCACCTGCAACCAGAAGTCAATTATGACGAGTTTCCACCACCACTGCAGGAACTTAAGGCAAGGCGCAATCGCTGTCGGAAACGATGGGTCCGTTACCGCCATCCGGACGATAGACGGGAAACTCACAGACTAACCCGAGAACTCCGGCGGAAGGTTCAGGACTGGAAGCAACACACGTGGGAACTCAAAATGGACAACTTTCTATTACGCACCAAAGATGAATGGCGAATAGTTAAAAGTCTCAGACAGCAACGGCCCCCCAAAAGGGCAATTCGAGGACCCCATGGCCTCTTGTACGACTCACTGGCGCAGGCGGAGCTGTATGCGGATACATACCAACAACAGATGACTACGCCCCCCACGGAGGATGGAGATGATGCACTCCACCGTGCAGAGGAGGCCACAGCGGCGGAATGGGAAGCTATTCGGGACGCCCCGACTAACACTATGCCCCGGCTGACAACGCCGGAGGAAATTCGGAGGATTATCAAGTATAGCAAACACACCTCACCTGGAGCAGATAGAATCAGCAACACAGAATTGAAACACCTCCCGCGAAAGCCTGTTGTGCTTCTCACCCGGATAGTGAACGGCTGCCTCAGGACTGGATACTTCCCAGAGGCATGGAAGATTGCCAGAATAGTGCCAATACCAAAACCGGGCAAAGATCTCTCACACCCTGATAGCTACAGACCCATAAGTTTACTGCCGACGCTGGGAAAGGTACTGGAACGTGTCCTACTGAAAGGCATGCTGGACATCCTTGTGGCACAGAACATCATCCGACCGGAGCAGTTTGGCTTCCAGGCGAAGCTATCGGCTGAGTTACAACTACTGCGCATCACGGAATCTATCCAAGACAATTTCAACAAGAAACGACATACTATTGGAGTCTTTCTCGATATAGAGAAGGCTTACGATAAAGTATGGCGACGCAACTTGATCGTCAAGCTCCGACGTACCACTCCCCTACCAGACTGCTATTTAAAACTTCTCGACAATTTTCTTCAGGATCGCAGATTATATGTTCGCATTGATGACAAGAATTCAACAACACGGCGTGTCCTTGAAGGACTTCCACAAGGATCGGTCATCTCTCCACTGCTGTTTAATTTATATATTAACGACCTCCCGACGGTGCCACATGTTACTGCCAGTTTCTATGCCGACGACACAGCGCTCCTAGCTGCAGGCACCAGAATGGACCACCTCGTCACACAGATGCAGCGCCAACTAGATTTAGTGGACCACTGGACCCACATGAACAAAATGACGGTCAATGCGGAAAAAACCAAAGTTATTGTCTTCACACGTCGGAGACCCATCGTCAATGACCGCCTGCGGATATCAGACCAGCCACTCCCCTGGGCAACAACTGTAAAATACCTGGGAGTGCATCTAGACGCCAAACTGTTGTATAGTCATCACATTATGGAGAAGAAGACGTCTGGCCTCAAAATGCTGGGAGCTCTCCTCCCCTTTCTGAAGAGCTCATACCTCAGCCAACGCACGAAACTCCAGTTGTACCATGCCACAGTCGAACCATCTATTTTGTATGGATCGACCTCTTGGGGTACTACGTGTGCCACTAACTACAAGAAGTTACAGGTTGTACAAAGCAGATGCCTACGATGGATCACAGGAGCCCAATGGTGGATCCGAAATCATGATATTCATCGAGCCTTAAGCGAATCGTACCTCTCAGACAAGGTCAAGGAGAAGGCACGAACTTTATTTCGGAAGTTGGACATGATACGTGACAGTACACCACAACTCACCACAGTAGGTACTGTAGAACCCTTACGCAACCACAAATATAAAGTACCGAAGGCGATAGTATTTGAGCCTCCGTAAATGATATCCCTACGTAATTCTCCATAATTTAAGGACATATCGTCCTTTAGCACTTCTACACACATGTATTCAAACACATACCAAAAGCAGCGAGTTAAAGGACCCTTCTGTGTGCCCAAACTAAAGCTGAAAGAAGAATAAAAAAATAAAGAGAAAATTTTTACCCCTTCCAATCCCTACAGAAGTAAAAATCAACGAAGTTGATCAGACTTCAGCACCACACACACACACACACACACACACACACACACACACACACACAAAGAAGAGTGATCAGTTCCACGATTGAAACGTGAAAGGAGGTTAGCGTACCGAAGGAAGAGATTAAAACCATGTACTCCATTGAACAACGCGTTTTTCTGGTGCTAGAGTACCACAGGTTAGAAGAGTCTTCTACGGCAACAAAGCGAAGTTTTCAAGCACGATTTAATGTTCCAAAAGGACCCGATGGGAAAACCATTCGTACGCTCTTCGCAAAATTTCAACGGACAGGCAGCGCAACTGATGATCTAGGGGGCATGTGGGCCGCAAGCAAACCGCAGTTACGCCTGAAAATATCGCCACAGTTTCTGGAATTATTCAGCGAAAGCCAATGCCATCCGTCCGTAGAATTGCATCTGAGACTGGTTTGAAGCGTTCCAGCACGCGGAAAATACTGAGAAAGAGCCTACACATGTTTCCACTCAAAATTCAAACGCACCAGGCCATACCCGTACGAGCTGTGCAACAAAGGGTTGCCTTTGCTAATCAGATGCTCACAATGATTGATAGTGAAGGATTTGATGTTGGCTGCATCTGGTTTACAGATGAAGCACATTTCCACCTGAATGGATACGTGAATAAGCAGAATTGGCGATTTTGGGGTTCCGAAACGCCATATTGGTGTGAAGCGAAACCCCTATATTCTCCTAAAGTTACTGTGTGGGATGCAGTAAGCAGCAGAGGCATTATTGGCCCTTTTTTCATTCGAGAAACGGTCACTGGTGCACGTTACGTTGCAATTTTGGAACAATTTGTCGCCACACAGCAAGCGTTAGAGGATCGACCAGGTACTGAATGGTTTATGCAAGATGGAGCCCGACCACATCGGACCGAACAAGTGTTTCGCTTTCTTGAGGAATACTTCGGAAATCGAGTCATTGCTTTGGAATACCCCAAATTTACTGGTGCAGGCATGGATTGGCCTCCATATTCGCCGGATTTGACTCCCTGTGACTTTTTTTTTTGTGGGTCACAGTTAAAGACCTGGTCTACCCGAAGCATCTCGCCACGTTGGACGAGCTTGAATCGGCGATCTCTGTGGCATGTGAATCCATTTCGGTTGAGACACTAAGAAATGTGATTGCGAATTTCATTTTTCGTTTGCGCCACCTCTGTAGTGACAATGGTGAACATTTTGAAAACATTTTGATGTGATTGTTTGCAAAGATTGTTTTCATACGATTATTTCACTTATGTATGCTAATATGAGCTGTACAGCGTACAGCGCCATCTGTTAGCAGCTTTAGTAACTATTATTTCAAACTGCTGTATAAACTTCTTACAGCTTTCACAATAAACATACCGTTTGCTGCATTCCTCTATCGATCTTTGTTGTCGAGATATTTAATTTTTAAATCAGGGAGCCCTTTTCTGGACACCCTGTATCTGCCAAAAGCAATATCTCCTCCATTGGTTGCCCTCTTTGTCACAGTCATGGCTGCGGGCGACTCAGACTGCATGGTAGAAATTTTCGAGTAAAAGCAACAATCGTTCTCACAGTGCCCGGTAGGCGCCACGGCATCTCCATCTTTGACGTCCACTCTGAAAAGACAAAAACATCATACACGGTTTTTCAGTTGAAATGGCAACAGCGGGACAGTATCCCCTACCTTCAGATAGGCCAGACGCCAGGTCTGGCCACCAAAAGACGAAGCAGGCTGTAGCCTTATTTCTCCGAAAACTGCCTTTCTCCCCGGGTAGAATCGTCTCTGATAATGAGATCACTGACTGCCTTCTGCCGACACCAGGTCTCTGAGGATACAGAAGGAGTCCACGTTCCCAGTGCAAAAACTGCTAAATTTTCCCCCCAAACCCACATATCCAGCAATCTCAATAAATAAACTTGAAATGTTGACAGAAAATGAAACAGTATCACTTAGCAATGTGTGACAGTAATGTGACATCTCGCAAGTTTTATGGTGAAATACCTACAGGCAGTTGGCGGAGGTTTCGTAAAAATGTGACTTAAGCCTCTGACAGAGGATTCATCGGACAACCTTCACAATAATTCTCTATCATTCCCCTCTCGAACTGTGTGCTGAAAAAACAAACACCTATATCTTTCAGCGAGAGCTCTAATTTCCATTATTTTATTATGATGATCGTTTCTCTCTATGTAGGTCGCCGTCAATAACGTATTTTCGCATCCCGAGTAGAATGCTGGTGATTGACAACTCGTGAGAAGATTCGCCGCAACGAGAAACGCCTTTGTTTTAGTGATGTCCACCTCGAATCCTGTGTCATTTATGTGACGGTCTCTCCCCTATTTCGCGATAGTATAAAGGTTGCTGTCTTTTTTCGAACTTTCTCGATCTACACTGTTAACTCTACTTGGCCTGGATTCCACAATGTGAAGCAGTACAATGAAAGAGAACGGTCAACAGTAGTATAGACAGTCTCTTTAGAAAATCTATTTTATCTTCTATGTGTTCTACCCGCAAAACGCAGTCTTTGGTTCGCCTTCCCCATAATATTTTCTACGTGCTCTTTCCAACTTACGTTGTTGGTAATTGTAACTCCTAGATATGTAGTTGAATTTACGCCCTTTAGGTTTGATTGATTTATCGCGTAACCGAATGTTAAAGGATTCCTTTAGCATTATTTAGGGCCAGCTCCCAATTTTCCCACCATACAGATCTTTTCCAAAGAGTTTTGCAATTTTTTAATCTTCTGATGACTTTGCTGTACGATAAATGACAGCTTAATCTGCAAACAACCTCAAGCGAGTGCTCACATTTCTCCTAAATCATTTACACAGATAAGAGAAAACAGGAGAACGACAGAAATCACTTCTGATTTATTCGCTGACTTTCCTCCAATGAATACGAACTGTGCCTCATCCCTGAGACGACATTCCGTAAGCACGCAATTTGATTACAAGCCGATTGTGAGGTACAGCATCAAAAGATTTATGGAAACCTAGAAGCACGAAATCAATTTGAAATCCCTTGTCAATAGCGCTCTGCACTTCGTCCGAGTAAAGAGCTAGTTGTGTTTCACAAAAATGATCTTTTCTAAAGCCGTGTTGACTGTCCATCAATAGACTTCTCACTGCGAGGTAATTCAAAACGTACAAACACAATATACAGTACTGGCCATTAAAATTGCTACACCACCAAGATGACGTGCTACAGACGCGAAATTTAACCGACAGGAAGAGGATGCTGTGATATGCAACTGATTAGCCTTTCAGACCATGCACACTAGGTTGGCGCCGGCGTTACCTGGTGAAACGTTGTTGTGATGCCTCGTGTAAGGAGGGGAAATGCGTACCATCATGTTTCCGACTTTGATAAAGGCCGGATTGTAGCCTATCGCGATTGCGGGTTATTGTGTCGCGACAATGCTGCTCGCGTTGGTCGAGATCCAATGACTGTTAGCATAATATGGAATCGGTGGGTTCAGGAGGGTAATACGGAACGCTGTGCTGGAACCCAACGGCCTCGTATCACTAGCAGTGGAGATGACAGGCATCTTATCCGCATGGCTGTAATGGATCGTGCAGCCACGTCTCGATCCCTGAGTCAACAGATGGGGACGTTTGCAAATCAACAACCATCTTCACGAACAGTTCGACGACGTTTGCAGCAGCATGGACTATCAGATCGGAGACCATGGCTGCGGTTACCCTTGACGCTGCGTCAGAGACAGGAGCGCCTGCCATGGTGTACTCAACGCCGAACCTGGGTGCACGAATAGCAAAACGTCGTTTTTTCGGATGAATCCAGGTTCCGTTTACAGCATCATGATGGTCGCATCCGTGTTTGGCGACATCGTGGTGAACGCACATTGGAAGCGTGTATTCGTCATCGCCATACTGGCTATCACCCTGTGTGATCTTATGGGGTGCCACTGGTTACACGTCTCGGCCACCTCTTGTTCGCATTGACGGCACTTTGAGCAGTGGACGTTACATTTCAGATGTGTTACGACCCGTAGCTCTACCCTTAATTCGATCCCTGCAAAACCCTACATTTCAGCAGGATAATGCACGACTGCATATTGCAGGTCCTGTACGGGCTTTTCTGGATACAGAAAATGTTCGACTGCTGCCCTGGCCAGCACATTCTCCAGATCTCTCACCAATTGAAAACGCCTGGTCAATGGTGGCCGAGCAACTGGCTCGTAACAATACGCCAGTCAGTAATGTTGATGAACTGTGGTATCGTGTTGAAGCAGCACGGGCAGCTGTACCCGTACACGCCATCCAACCTCTGACTCATTGCCCAGGTGGATCAAGGCCGTTATTACGGCCGCTAATGGTTGTTCTGGGTACTGATTTGTCAGGATCTATTCAGCCAATTTGCGTGAAAATGTCAGTTCTAGTATAATATATTTGTCCAATGAATACCCTTGTATCATCTGCATTTCTTCTTTGTGTAGCAATTTTAATGGCCAGTAGTGTATATGGATATCTTGTAAAGTGCCTGCATGAACACTAGTTCAATAAAAGAATAGTTCCAATGCTTAATTAAACACGAACTAAATAATTAACTGACGGAAAAGGTCAGCGCTATGGGTGATGGTATCAGTTGTGCTATTTAAGCGGTACGTTCCGACGTTTGGAGCCAGAGTACAATCTATATCCCTTCTTCATGACCTAGCGCTGTATTTCCACCACCCGAAAGGCATCACAGAGGGAAACTGTGTCATCTGTGCATCTTTCGCTTCTCAGGTAGGACCTGAATGTAACTTTATAAATTGGACAAAATTTTATTGGCTCTAGTGGAGATACCCTTGGAGGCAAATAAAGGAACTTGGATGGTATCTTCTGTTTTATTCGCTTCGTAATACGAGTCACTAACTTTTATACGTAGCTTGTATTTTTAAGAGAGGCGCGAGAGGCGGTGGTCAGCGCCGTAAAGGAGAGTGATAATAAAGGGGAGGGAGGGCACGTGCTGCAGCAGGCAGCAGGCAGGAGGCGGCAGGGCAGGCTGGCAGGTAAGGCACGGCGGCCGCCGGCCAGCCAGCCGTGGGAACCGGCGGGCGCGCCGCTACCGCCCGCGGGCACAGCGCCGAGGCACGGCTGCGGGGGCGGAGGGGGGGGGGGCGCGGGCGGCGGGGGCGGCGGCCGGCTCCGCGGGGGCGGTACGGCGCTCCACAAAACACAACGGCCTGGCAGCAGAGTCGACCACTGTCAGGCGCTAACGGATGCGACAGCGGTCGTCATACTTTCTTGTTCGTCAAACTTTCTTGTTCGAGAGTCAATACTGACACTGTGAGCCTCACCTTCGGCCACATATGCACTTACCTTTTATTAATTGGTAACCTACGTACACTACTGGCCATTAAAATTGCTACACCAAGAAGAAATGCAGATGATAAACGGGTATTCATTGGACAAATATACTATACTAGAACTGACATGTGATTACATTTTCGCGCAATTTGGGTGCATAGATCCTGAGAAATCAGTGCCCAGAACAACCACCTCTGGCCGTAATAACGGCCTTGATACGCCTGGTCATTGAGTCAAACAGAGCTTGGATGGCGTGTACAGGTACCGCTGCCCGTGCAGCTTCAATACGATACCACAGTTCATCAAGATTACTGACTGGCGTATTGTGACGAGCCAGTTGCTCGGCCACCATTGACCACACGTTTTCAATTGGTGAGAGATCTGGAGAATGTGCTGGTCAGGGCAGCAGTCGAACATTTTCTGTATCCAGAAAGGCCCGTACAGGACATGCAACATGCGGTCGAGCATTATCCTGCTGAAATGCAGGGTTTTGCAGGGATCGAATGAAGGGTAGGGCCATGGGTCATAACACATCTGAAATGTAACGTCCACAATTCAAAGTGCCGTCAATGTGAACAAGAGGTGACCGAGACGTGTAACCAATCACACCCCATACCATTACGCCGGGTGGCGATGACGAATACACGCTTCCAATGTGCATTCACCGCGATGTCGCCAAACACGGATGCGACCATCATGATGCTGCAATGAGAACCTGGATTCATCCGAATAAATGACGTTTTGCCATTCGTGCACCCAGGTTCGTCGTTGAGTACACCATCGCAGCCGCTCCTGTCTGTGACGCAGCGTCAAGGGTAACCGCAGCCGTTTGTTGTCTTGCAAACGTCCCCATCTGTTGACTCAGGGATCGAGACGTGGCTGCACGATCCGTTACAGCCATGCGGATAAGATGCCTGTCATCTCGACTGCTAGTGATACGAGGCCGTTGGGATCCAGCACGGCGTTCCGTATTACCCTTCTGAACCCAGCGATTCCATATTCTGCTAACAGTCATTGTATCTCGACCAACGCGAGCAGCAATGTCGCGATACGATAAACTGCTATCGCGATAGGCTGCAATCCGACCTTTATCAACGTCGGAAACGTGATGGTACGCATTTCTTCTCCTTACACGAGGCATCAGAACAACGTTCCACCAGGCAACGCCGCTCAACTGCTGTTTGTGTATGAGAAATCGGTTGGAAACTTTCCGCATGTCAGCACGTTGTAGGCGTCGCCACGGGCGCCAACCTTGTGTGAATGCTCTGAAAAGCTAATCATTTGCATATCGCAGCATCTTCTTCCTGTCAATTAAATTTCGCGTCTGTAGCACGTCATCTCTGCGGTGTACCAATTTTAATGGCTAGTAGTTTACATTAGTATGTTATCTGATAAGCTGGCTACCAATCACTATGGACTGATCGTTAAAAGTCGGGATCATTCGGAACATCTCGTTTCGACTGTTTCCCCCACCTCAGTGACTCCAAAACTGTGACACCTAACGGCCTGACGAAGTGTTGATGTGTTGTCTGTGTGAGCTGATGATTAATTGATTAATAACAGTAACTACATGAAAATGCTTTATCCAATATGAGACGCCATCACAAACGCGTACCAAACGTTCTGAACGATATTTTTTCTGTTCATTACGTTGTATTGTAACACCGATAATTTAATTTCATATTCCTTTCTACTATTACAGTGTGATTCCGTGATGGTATCACGAATTTTCTTGCATGAATCAATCTGAGGTCAGCGATCCCGGTCCGTAAACGACAGGGTCGGAAGTTATAAACGAAAACTGTTCTGATACCGCTGATAGTGGAATACACTTTCCGATATTACTGTTGCTAAGAAGGTAAGGAAGAATCTTTCAGGTATGGTAGTACCGACCAAGATGAGAAAAAAGTGTCTGGTAAACATGGCTTCTATAATTTATAGCTTAAAATCAATGAGCTTTTGTTCATCTCAGCTAGTGCGAAACAAAACTCTTCAACTGAACAAGTGCTCTTACGGTATGCATTACAGAACACATGTTTACCAGTCTTTTTATGTTGTTTTGGTGCAGGCTGTCACCCGCAAAAATTGCCTACCCAACCGTCTTAGTGACAACAGTGCGGGTATGCGTACGCACTGTCAGGGTTATCAGAACGATTATCAGTTATCAATGTCGATTCGGTAGTTTATCGACCCGACTCCCTTGCCTCATACTGATAAATTTACCCTTCTCTGTTATTTCTGAAAGACCGTAACTTTTTCACCCAATTACCGTGTATGTATCACATTTGAAGATGACCGCCTCTATAATGTATGTTCACGATTCCGTGTCACTCCTGTGTCGGAATTTTACCGTAGCAGTTGATCGGCACGATTCACTCACGGCCCTGTGTTTTCAGTGCTGGAAGACAAACAATAAAGCATCCCCCCCCCCTTACATCCTCGCAGGGGCCGCGCTACTTACCCCTGTGCCCCTGCGAAAGTGAGCGTATCTTAAAATATTACTGTCTCCGTATGTGTTTTTGTTTGTTACTGAGAAGGAAAATCACGCTTCTAAGAAGCTCTTAAAGTTAGCTGACGTTTTGAGATTCGGCTGTTAGCTGCTAGATCTTAGTTGCTATTAAACACGGCTGAGAACTGCGGGTGGAGCATATACTTCATTCAAGCTGCATGCTGCTCGTGGGACGCAGATAGATCACCAGTCGGCTGGAGAGTCTATGGCAGGGATTGCCAAGAACTCTGCACGTGTGCAGTGCTCTCCGTCATGTGCGGAGCTTGTCGCTGGCCAGACGCTTCCTACATTACCAAGTGACCCCTCTGAGAGGGAACAGAAGGAAGACGGGGAAACGATGATCGCGCTGCATTTAGAAGGCAAGGAACATTGAACCTTTGCATGTTGCTTGCTTTCATATTTCATAACGACGCAGATCCTAAACAAACACATTTTCACTATTATTTAATTATCTTTCGCAAGCTGAAAATATAATGAAATTTATATCTGGCACAACTATAGGCGTACAGACAGAAGCAGACAATTTCACAGGTTTTTGTCACTTGGGTTGCCATGTAATTGTGACTCAAATAGTTACGTAATCGAAAAAAAGACTTTCACGCTCATACAGGTTGAAAATAGTTTGAATTGACAAACTCTGAGGTGCTACACAAGAAACTAAAATTTTTTTTCTCTAAAGTCATAATCATCACTTAGCACTTTTTAATCCGGCAGAGGGCGTAATCCGGTCTCGTAAAATGACATACGGCCGGGAGAAAGGTGTGCTGACCGCGTGTCCCTCCACATCCGTATCCGATGATGCCTGTGCGTTGAGAATGACACGGCGGCCGGTCTGTACCGTTGGGCTTCCACGGCCTATTCGGGCGGAATTTAATCATTAGAGGGCGTAATCGCTTTCGGCACTTCAGTATTTGCTCATAACGTGGGAACTAATCAGACAAATGTTAAGAATCGTCCTTCATGACCCACTGTTAATCTATTTGGCTTACAGCGTGTACACAAACTAGAACCAGATGATTATCAACTCCGAGCACAGTGTCAAACGCATCCTACACGTCCATCTTCCGTGCTATTTACAGATGAAGGAGCGTTCAGGAGTGATTGGGTCTTGAACATCCATGATTCGCATGTTTTGAGTGAGGTTTATCGACATGCAACATTTAATCGTAACCGTCAAGGACGATTCTACATGAATATTTGAGCAGGTCTTGTTGGAGAGTGTTTAATTGGTCCATATCTACTACTTAGGCCATTAAATCAGGGGAATTATTACAATTTCCACGCCTGAACATTGCCAGAGTTGTTGGATAACGTGTCACTCGCTACAAGACTACGCTTGTGGTTCCAACATTTCACTCGCGCTGTGCACCGCTCCTTGGTTTCCAGAAAAGTGGACTGGCAGTGGTGGTCCTGTACCACGGTCTACTTGATCTCCTCACCCCTATAGATCTTTTTGTGTGAGGAGAGAGGTGTAACAATGTTTACAAACCCCTGTTAAATCAGCGGAGGATCTAGATGTCCAGATAATAGCAGCTGCAGTGAGAATTAAGGACACACCTGCAGCCTTTGACCGTGTTAGGCAGAACATGACCCACCGATCTCTGTTTACAAGTCAAGGGAGGCATTTTTGAACCTTTACCTCAACTCAAGTAACTGAGTTGTGCTAATGTTGTTGTCTCTTAGTAACAAAGAATTATAGCTTCGTTGTGTTACTTTTTGTCATCACAAGAGAACACATTAGAAAATGTGTTCTTGTTCTCCCATACAGACTACTACAGTTCGTAAGGATAATTAATTTTCAACCAGAGAAACCTCCATCCACCAGTTTACAAAATTCTGACAGGAAAGTATCGTATCAGAGAAAAATATTTGTTTCGGTGTTCCGTGTAACTTCCCAAGGTTTGCCGATTTACTAATTTTCATCCTATATATTGACGAAACATTACGTCACGTTAGCAACCTCATTATGGAGACGAGGAAACTCTTCGCGAAGGAAATACAGCAGAGCTACTTTAATGTTTTACGGTAAAAGGATATGTCTTTAAAACAGGAATTGCACCGCAGATCGCTCTATTCCATCCCCTTACGTACAGGGGCATTTTTAACTGAAATGGCAAACGGTATCGGAAACTGTTCAAAAACAGATGTATGACTGGCAGTGTTTTCAAAACGTTTAGGAAAATGTACCTGCAATTCTTTCAGGGCCACAACAACTTCTTCAAAATTCGCTCTCTCTCTAACGCCAGTGAGCTCATAGAACTGGACAGTCACTTATTCAGAAGTTACCGCTTCCACAACGCAGTTTTCATTTTGAATGCATCGCCACTGAAACTCTACAACTCTGGATCTTAAATCACCAATAGTTTCACGCATTCCTTAACTGCAGAAAGTGCCATCACTTCTGTCTGTATGCTGTTAATTTTTGGAACACAACCTACGACCAGCTTAGAGATAGAAGTGATGACACTTTCTGCAGGACCTGACCGTCATTTTGCAAGACAATGCTCAAGCACGTACAGTGCAAGCTGTTACTGATTTGTTTGACTGATGGGGCTGCTAAGTGCTATACCACCTACTGCACTCCCCTGACTTAAGCCCTCGTGAGTTCAACTTGATTTCTAAACTGAAGGAAGCACTTCAAGGCATTCGCTTCAGAGCTGCTACAAATTCGTCGGGGAATAGACCGCGCCGCTCGAACTGTCAACACAGCTGGCACTGCCAAGAGTATCCTACGACTTCCACATCGCTGGCAACAGGTTATACACGTTGCTGGTGACTACTTTGAAGGTCAGTAAAACTGTGAAACATGTATCTATTTTGCACGAGCTGTAAATAAATAGTTGCCACTACTAAAGTTCCAACCTTCGTAGATATTCAGAATTCGAATTCTTCCCACCTGTGATTCCCATTCATTTTTAAGGCTTGGAACAATAGATCGCTAGACTGCCTCTTTTTGCGCAGACAACCACCGGTCTTAGAACGTCTTTTGCACCACGAATGAATAGCAAAAGGTAATAAGCGGTGACACCACGATCCTGCGAAACTGAAGAAACTCGTGCAAATTGCCGCACCAAATGTCGGAAGAAACAGTGTCGCAGCGCAGTCCTACATTAAATGTCGCACTCTACACAGTAGTTCAGAGAAGGGCAGAGTAAAACCCAGACGCGCGAAACAGGTCCAGTTTTAGCTCGCAAGCGTTCAGAACATCGTGCACGCATGACGTTTTGCACACCGACCCTGGTGTACGATACCCTCCCGAATATAGGGGAAAAGTTAAGAATAAAACACGTTAGTCCAAGCCGTGGAATGATACCTTACGCATTTACATTGAATTCCAAGCTAAAGACACACTTGCGGAGAAACTGACTTCGTCCATCACATAATTATACACTTCACCTCGTGTACAGAGGCTAGACGAAAAAAGGATTACACACGACAACGTACAAGTCTTCCTTAAGAATCCAGGTCACCAGGCAGACCTAGTCAGAACAGTGGACACTATTTCAGCAATCAACGAAATAAAGGCACAACGAACCCACACTAAACATAACCGTGATACCAAGGAACAACAATAATAATATAAAAATGAGCATCATATAGTGATACGAAAATAGAAGGTGGAGCAGATGCACACTAAGACATGGTAATACATAGTACAAGCGTAGCTACAAAACTACGTAAATAAGTAGAATAAAATTAGAGACGGAAATGTGCACAAACATAGGTGCACTGAAACTAACGAATAAAGAAAATGCTGGTCAGAAATGTATAACCCGGCGACATTATTCCGACAACTGCTTACTTGGCAATCCCCATAAACATATCTACATAGTTATGAAATTGATTCGCAAACTTCGAAATCGGTGTCACATCAGCTGTACTATTTAGTAGTGACAAGAAAATTTGTTGCCTTGTCAGGACTCCAACCGTGAATTCCCGCTCATCGCAAGAGGTCACCTTAGCCACTTGTTTTTATTTTAACGCCCTTTTCTTTAGTTGCCTTAAGGAAATAGAGCGGTCAGCTTCAGGCAGGTGGAGACAGGGTGGTGATGATGATGTTTGGTTTGTGGGGCGCTCAACTGCGCGGTCATCAACGTCCATACAAAGTCCCGATTCTTACACAGTCCAATGTAGCCACTGTCACGAATGATGATGATGATGAAATGATGCGGACAACACAAACACCCAGTTTCCGGGCAGAGAAAATCCGCAACCCGGTCGGGAATCGAACCCGGGACCCCGCGATCCGAAACACAGCAGCGCTAGCCACTAGACCACGAGCTGCGGACTGAGACAGGGTGCGCAGAGGTGAAAACCTGAAGTCGAACCACGATGCCTCCCACTTCTCGTCTCTGAACCGCCCCTCCGATGCCTTTTCTTTTGTGGAACAGAAAAGCAGTTTCAAAAAAGAATTTCTATTCGTACAATCGTGGCTTTCTAGGGGTAAACAGCAGGAACAAAACTGAATCAAAAGTATAACGTTAAGGCCGCCCTTCCGGCGGAATCAACATTAGGCACTACACCTGCGGCCTCCAGCGACAAGAAATTGGTGGATCTGTCTGACCCGCCACTGGTGCCGGGCACACCTTCACAAAAATGAGCTCTGTAAGGTTCTGTCAATTGTTCTGGTCTCTAAAACTGACACTCATGTTAACATCCCATACCGACCACAATCAAACTGCAAGGGGGGAGGGGGGGAAGGTGGAGGGGGCGGAGGATGGGGTCCAAGAAGACACTACCTACATAATTAACAAAGTATTCGCGGTAGCGCGGGTGTATCAGAAACGAATGGATTGCTCTAATTTAAAGCTCCAAAATTCGAGAAAATGCTTGTCACAATCATGGTAAAGATTCAGTATTGTAAAAACTTTGATCCGTGTCACTGTATACATCTTAGTACATGGATAACATTTCATATCTGGGAGGTTGGAGTCACTGCAGTTGACGTCATGCACTGAATCAGGACCAACTTCAGTCTCGTCACCTCCACATCTCCACGGCAGACCCACATTCCAGATATGTTCTTCGTATGAGGTAGATGGGACGACATAACAGAGAGTCTTCCATACATATGGAATCGACTCTCTAGCGATTCATATATTTATGGTTGACCACCAAATAACAGGCCACTCTGGCATTCGAATCAAGGAGAGCCTCACGTCTTGAACGCCAGACCACTGGTCAAGAAACCGAGGGAACACAGCTTTTCAGTCGAATTCCAGGGATGGCCTCGCATCATCCGACAATAAACGTCACGAGCCATCTGCAGCCGCTCACTCAGCAGTTGACGTAACTGAGGTCCACAAAAAACTCCTTAAGATGAGATGGTTTAGGGGAAATATGCGCCACTGGAATCACTGGCTCGTGACAGGTGGGGGTCAGTCCTTCGATCAGAATTCCTATGAAGGTGTGTTGACGGCGAGTGCCCATCTTCATCGTCGTGGAAACATATAAAGAAACTGCTGTAACCTGTACACAGACCATTCTAAGATTGCCCTCT
Source organism: Schistocerca americana (assembly GCF_021461395.2). Taxonomy (NCBI): domain Eukaryota; kingdom Metazoa; phylum Arthropoda; class Insecta; order Orthoptera; family Acrididae; genus Schistocerca; species Schistocerca americana. Next base: position 321,284,848 of record NC_060120.1, on the reverse strand, counting down.
GTGGTTGGGAGGGTGAGTATATTGTGTCGCATTTTGATGATAAAATTCAAATGGTTCAAATGACTCTGAGCACTGTGGAACTTAAGATCTGAGGTCATCAGTCACCTAGAACTTAGAACTACTTAAACCTAACCAACCTAAGGACATCACACTCATCCATGCCCGAGGAAGCATTCGAACCTGCGACCGAGGCGGTCGCTCGGTTCCAGACTGAAGCGCCTAGAACCGCTCGGCCACAACGGCCGGCTTTTGATGATCGTTCTCTCCCTAAGACTACATGTAGACTGTGTGCGAACTGTAGCCACATGGGGTGTCTTGGGCGAACGCTAAAGGGTGAATATGTATATTTTCCTTTGTATGTGTTACTTGTCACAAATAACTGCCTCTCTACATATGTTGTCATTCATTGCAATCCAAATGGGTCAGAACCACTATACGGTCCTTTGATTCCAGGTCATCAAGTAAAACTGACGATTATAAATTTTATCTGTGGACGCTAACATTTTGATCCATCCACGGCGGACTGTGTCAGCAGAGACAGCCATCCACGGTCGAACGGTAGCGGCGAGCTTCAGCGAACGCCATCGACACGGCGCATCTACACTGAAACGCCAACTAATCTGCTATAAGCAGGCGTACTTACATACAAAGATATGTAAACAGGCAGAATACGGCGCTGAGGTCGGCAACACCTATGTAAGACAAGTGTCTGGCGCAGTTGTTAGATCGGCTACTGCTTTTACAATCGCAGATTATAAAGATTTAAGTGAGTTTGAACGTGGTGTTATAGTCGGCACACGAGCGATGGCACACAGCATCTCCAAAGTAGCGATGAAGTGGGGATTTTCCCGTACGACCATTTCACAACTGTTCCGTGAATAAAAGGAATCCGGTGAAACATCAAATCTCCGACGTTGCTGCGGCCAGAAAAAGATCCTGCAAGAACGGGTCCAACGAGCACTGAAGTGCATCGTTCAACGTGACAGAAGTGCGACCGTTCCGGAAATTGCTTCAGATTTCAACGCTGGGCCATCGACAAGAGTCAGCGTGTGAACAATTCAACGAAACGTCATCGATATGGGCTTTCAGAGACGAAAGCCCACTCGTGTAACCTTGATGACTGCACAACACAAAGCTTTACGCCTCGCCTGGCCCCGTCAACACCGACATTGGACTGTTGATGGTTGGAAACATGTTGCCTGGTCGGACGAGTCTCGTTCCAAATTGTATCGAGCGGATGAACTTATACGGGTATGGAGACAACCTTATGAATCCATGGACCCTGCATATCAACAGGGAACTGTTTCAGCTGGTGGAGGCTCTGTAATGGTGTGGGACATGTGCAGTTGGAGTGATACGGCGCTCTTGATATGTCTAGATACGACTCTGACAGGTGACGCATGAACACTGGTGAGCATATCTGGGATGTATTGCAGTGTGCTGTTCAGAAGAGATCTCCACCCTCTGGTACGCTTACGGCTTTATGGACAGCCGTGCAGGATTCATGGTGTCATCCCTCCAGCACTACTTCAGAAATTAGTCGACTTGATGCCACGTCGTGTTGCGGCACTTCTACGTGTTCGGCGGGGGGCCCTACATGATATTAGGCAGGTGTACCAGTTTCTTTGGCTCTTCAGTGTGTAATGTCAATACTTAGTCTGGTTACCCTGCCTCCTATAAATTCCCACTCATCCTAACTGCTATTTCTGCTCTTGCGTGCCACCACTAATCTTTCATATTGGTTGAAATGTTACAAAAGAAGCTTGCTACTACACACTCGGTGGCGAAAGAAAGCCTCACATGCTTGTTCAAGTTTGAAAATGAATTTAACGTTACAGGAAAACCGATCCCCCGAGCCTTGCACCACGGTTCCTTACTCTTTCCGCTGCGCCAGCGGGTCGCCCGACCGAGCGAGGTGGCGCAGTGGTTAGCACACGGGACTCGCATTCGGGAGGACGACGGATCACACCCGCATCCCGTAATCCTGATTTAGGTTTTCAGTGCTTTCCCTAAATCGCTTCAGGCAAATGCCGGAATTGTTCCTTTGAAAGGGCACGGCCGACTTCCTTCCCCATCCTTCCCTAATCCGATGGAACCGATGACCTTGAAACGTCCCCTTTGAAAAATTTATACACGACTGTCCTTAAACTGACACACAATATTTTTAGCGCAACGCAATCTGACTTTCAAAAAATCCCTACGAAAGAATGGCCCTGACTAACATTAACCTATGCGTTTCACAAATCGCTTACCTCACAAAAATCTTGATTACTCGAACTACTGCAATATAGCAGGCGCCACTACTGCCAGCTAAATAAAAGATTCAAACTATGGAAGGCACTAACTACTGATAGGGATAGTTAGCAAATGAAAGATATTAATAGAGAACAAACAAGGTATTTACCTTAATATCATCAAAAGTCATAATATATATAGGAGTTCATAACATCCGTTTTTACAAATATCAGAACTCCGCCATTTCTCTCTCCATATCCACCACTGCTGGCGGCTCACCTCCAACTGCGCAACGCTACGCGCTGTTCACATCCAGCTGCCGCTGCCCAACACTACAATGGCAGACAACAATGCAAACTAGCCACTGCACACAGCACAGCCAGTGATTCTCACACAGAGCGCTACGTGGCGTTACCAATAAGAAAACCTAAACAGCCTACTTACAACCTCACTGTTTGATGCCCTCTCCCAAATCAACCAGCCAACCAATAAATCTAAGTCACTGCTAGTGCTGCACTTGTCATTTGCAACCTGCCTCACGCATTGCACAAGTGCAGCAAATTCAGGCAGGTCTCATGTAGTGAACGCAAAGTTATTGTGATGCTCAACAATTTGTGATCATAGGGCTGCTAATTAAAAATCTGGTTGGCTTGTCGAAAATGACACCACACGTTGCTACACGCACGAGTACAACATACACAAGGAAGAATTGTCCAAGTGACTTGCAACACAAACACGATGACATACAACCGTCAACCGCATCGAGTTATTCCCAACAGAAATTTAGCAAAAAAATGGTTCAAATGGCTCTGAGCACTATGGGACTTAACATCTGAAGTCATCAGTCCCCTAGAACTTAGAACTACTTAAACGTAACTAACCTAAGGACATCACACACATCCATGCCCGAAGCAGGATTCGAACCTGCGACCGTAGCAGTCCGGCGGTTCCGGACTGCAGCGCCTAGAACCGCACGGCCACCGCGGCCGGCCACTGGCCGGCAGAAATTTAGCACTGGCAAATGAATACTGCTCGCGCCAGAGAGAATAATATTGTAAGACAGCAGTGGAAAATTGCAAACTTGCCGTAATCTATTAGAATTTGGGTTGTAGTCATACTTTATATCGGAAGCATGCGCACAACGCATCAGACTTCAAAAATGTCGGAGCGGAGTAGCAGTTCATGGAATAGGTGCAACCCTCTTAGAAACAAAACGCAGTGTCTCTGTTTAAGTCGCCTGCAGTATAAAAAACTTCATGTTATCTGTCGAAAGTTTAGTTTTTCCGAAGATAATTGACGTCTTTCCGGAACAAACAGCTGATCTCAGTACGTGGGACTTGTTGAGTATACAACTCGCTGATTCAGAATTTTGATCACCTGGCAAGATCGACTTGTTGCTGGGAGCAAACGTTTGTCCATGCATTCAGGGCAAGGACTACCTCCACAGGGGCTGATCGTCCTGTGCTTCAAGAGATAGAACTAGGGTGTGCTACGTCAGGGCAGTATCAGACAGTAGAGTACAACATTTCGTCAAGGCGACCAGTCGTGTCGTGCTTTGTAAAAACCGACACTGACGAGCAAACATTTTTGAAGAAATTCTGAGAGACATAAGAGTTAAATAGTGTAATTATGACGGAAGAAAAGGAGCAATGCGAAGCACACTTCGTGAAACACACAACTAAAGACTCCACAAGCAGATTCGGTGTTTCGTGAAGAGCCGAGTCAGTTAGGCGATTCTTTTCACTCTGCAGCAGAAGGAACAGAAACTAGCGAGACAACTGAAGCTTAAGGAAAGCTACACAGAGTTTATGAGGGCGTATGAAGAACATTTGGAACCGGTAGTCAGGACAGATGCCATTTCATATTACGTGCCACATTATCCAGTCCTTAAGGAAGCCAGCTAGTTTATTAAAAGAGGAGTAGTTTCGCCAGGGCGAACACGAATTTATCGCTAAACAGTTATCCAATGGTAGGATCAACAATGCAATCGGATTTTTGCTCCATAATTTTACGCTTCCGCATGCATCGTATTGCCTTCACAGTAGACGTGGAGAAGATGTATCGACAAGTTCTGGTAGCGGATGAAGATCGCACTTACCAACGTATATTGTGAAGGTCTGACAGATCTGCACCACTTCTGAAATACCAATTAAAGACAGTCACTTACGGAATGGTTTGTGCACCCTTTATTACAATACGGCTCGTGAAGATGGTGAGCGGAGTGAGGCAGAAAACATTTTTGCTAATCATTTCTGTGTGCGCGACTGTATCTCAGGCTGCGATACGGTAGAGGTTGCAATCAAGGTCCAGAAAGATTTCACGAAGCTATTGAAGAAAAGTGATTTCTCAATACGGAAAGTAAGCAGTAATAGTGCAGAACTGCTCGAAAATATCCCATAAGAATTGCGAGAAACACAATACGTTTACGGCTTGATGACGATGAGGTTTGCTGTGACATCCAGCTGCTAATAGTTCCAAATTGATAACAATGTCAAGCCACCACGTAATGTCTACAGTTTCACAAAACGCACTGTACTGTCTGTCACTTCATACATTTTTTATCCGGTGGGATTAATTAGTCGCATTGTGATCTCATTCAAGACATTTTTGCAGCGTCTATGACAGCATAAGTTAATGTGAAACGAGCCCTTGCCTTTAGAGTGGCACTGCTTGTCGCAGACACTACACAGCGAATTTCGTATGAAGACAACATTCGTGTTGATCGTAGGGTCATTGCGGGGGCGACACCTGTCAGCATGCAGCTGCGCAGGTTCTGTGACGCTTCGCAAAAGGCCTACGGCTGTTGTATATGTGCACGATCAACTAATCAGGATGGAGTCACATGTGCCAAACTACTCATCTCCAAAACACGAGTGGCTCCACTGAAAAATCTCTGTGGGATTCTCTTGCTTTCAAGACTACTGCATCACGTTGTTCGCGCTATGGGTATAGATACTGTACGAAATTACCTGCGGAATGACTCATCCATTGTGCTGGCATGGCTCACTGCTCCACCCACACAATGGAACGGAAGGTGTTCGTGGGGAACCGTGTTTCCGAGATACAGGACACCACAGCAGCTGCGGTATGGAGACATGTAGCTACAATGGAATACCCTGATGATCTGACTTCCCCAGGAGTGTTTCCTACTGACCTGCAAGAAATGAGCCTGTGGTAGGAAGGACCAGCCTGACTTACAGATGCCTCAAGTTGTGCTTCTCAGGAACTGCCAGAAGAAAGACCTGAAGTCCGTTGTCACAACAGCAGAATAATCCAAGATGAACTCATCTGTCGATTCTCGAAGTAGTCACGATTACAGTGGACAATATACTGTATCAGATTTATTAATAACTGCAAAACTGCGATGGAATCAAGAGTAACTGCTGACTTATGTCTCAATGAACTGCAGGATTCCTTGCTATAGTGCGTCAGAATACCACAAGAAGACACATATGCAACAAGAATCTGCCAGTTGGAGACTAACAAACTAGTAAACAAGAATAGCAAGTTCGAACCATTGCATCCCATCCGCGATGACACAAGATTACTACAAATTTTCAGCAGACTGCGAAATGCTGATTTGTCATATGAGGAGAAGCATCAGCTCATACTCTTATCTCACCATCATTTCACAAGACTAATAATGGAAAGTGAACATCATTGTGTTTCCCACTCAGGGTACCAACTGTAGCTTAGATCTCTCAAGACGCAAAATTCGATACCTAGCAGACGAAATGCATTCCGGCGTGTTCTGCATCAGGGCTTGACTTGTCAGCGATTACAGACAAAGCCCATCATCTGATGGGAGACCTGCCACGCCCATGTGTAGTAACTGTGAGGCCTTTCTTCAACTGTGGGTTTGATTACAGAGGACCGTTCTATTTGAAAACTGGCTCACGTCGATCCAAATTAAGGAAAAGTGCTATGTTGCCCTGTTTGTGTGTCCGGAGACAGAACCAGTACATTCGGAAGTGGGTGGAAACACGACTACTGAAGGATTACTGTCGACCCTTAGAAGATTTGTGCCTTGACAGGGTAGATACCAACACCAGTACAGTGACCATGAGACCAACATCGTCGGAACTAGTCGGAAACTCCGTTAGTTACAAGCTGCCGTGAGCCATCATTATCTTCAGACACAGGTGAAAACTTCATGCATGAAGTAGACATCGATTCGCACTTCATTCCTCCAACGTCAGCACACTTTGGAGGAATATGGGAAGCAGGAGTTGAGTACTTCAAGTAGCACTTGCGGTGAACGATGGGAACCTTATGTCCAACAATCGAATAGTTGAAAACCCTGACTTGCGAAACTGAGGTTTGCTTGAATTCTCGTCCTCACACCACTATCTTGCTATCCTCCTAATCCCCACGTCCTCACCCCAGGTTATTTCCTGATTGCAACCCCTTCAGCCAGATGAAGGTAAAGCCAAACTGAGCTTGTTCATAAGATGGGAACTACTGCAGAAAGGGTTCCAGATCTTTCGGCAGTGCTGGCCAGCTGAGTGCCTGCATCATTGTAGCCGCGTGGTAATTGGACTGCCTCAGTCACGATGTTCGCCGTGGAATATCGGTCGTAGTAAGGGAACATAACCTGCCACCGTTGTACTGGAAGCTATCCATCATTGAAAGAGTATGTCCTTGGCGCGGTGGAATGGTGCGAATGGCCACTAACCAGGGGTTTTCAAAAGAGCAATCTGCTAGCTCTGTTGTTTACCGAGTGAAGTGATACAGAAGTGAACAGTTTATGTATGTTTCTTCTTTTCTTGTGCACTTTCTTTCTCATATTCTGTGCTTACTTTGCAGCAGACTCAGTAAATTTCGTCATTTTTTATGTTTCAGTGTATTCTTTGTTTATGTGATTATGTTTCTCAGGCACCAGTTTCAAACTGTAGTGACAGAAGAACTTGACTGAAAGACGCAATGATATACGTATTTCCATATGTTCACCATTACGCTTTAGTAGGACTTGTATCATTTTTGAAGGTAATTAATATTCCTCTGGGGGGCGATATGTTCGGTCGCTACTCTCGACCGAGTCACTGTACAGTGTGCTGTCTGTACCTGAGGGACAATGGGCAGGACGCCACCTCTGCAAGGGCGACTAGCGGGACACACGCCACGGAGAAAGGCAGAACAGTTGTGAAAGAGCACTCGATTGGGTGTCTGTCTTAGGCCATGGCCCGCGCGCCTCGTACACTAAAGAGCGAATATGTATATTTTTGTAACTAAAGAATTGGGGATGAGGGGTACACTTAGGATGGAAGGTCAAGGCTCCTCTAATGCCACTCCTTAAACAACAACTACCAAATTCATTGTTTATTCAAAACAGGTAGGAGACAATCAACGTGGGCATCTTTTTATAAAATATTACAATATCTTGCTTCTCAAGCAAGACAGCAGATAACAGTTACCAACGGACTTAAAGAGATGACCCACAGAGATTTCAAATGAATTACAGCCTGAAGCTGATTTAAAAAATGGTACAATTTTTTTAAATACTTTACAATATGAAGCTGGTTTACGAAAAGCATCAGCTCGTTAAGAACCCCCAAAAACCCAACCAGCAGAACACGTGACTAGAATTACCATTCACGCTCAACCAATTTAAAACTTTTTTTTTTAAGTAGTACATAAAATAGGCTACGTTTATCAAACGGGCGGTGACCCCAGGCTGCCCTGGGCAAAGGTGACTTAAGTGCCGGAAGCAGCATACCAGCCGTCCAAACAACACATAAACGCCGGGGCCCAACCGGGAGTCACTTTCCATCAGACGGCACGTCACAGCTTCTGTGCACTGAGGCGGGACGTGGCGCCGCACCGACGCACCCCAACTCGCAGAAACTGGAACACGAACAGACCGCAGAAGACACGGACGTCAAGCACCAAGCAAACATCAGTCAATATACGTTAAGAAACTGATAAACAATAAAACACACAAACCAATCGCTGTTGAGAGAGTGCATTCAATAAGTGCACGTATATAAGGAAGTACATATAAATGACTAGCTTTACAAATACAAGTTTAACCAATAACAGAATAACTGGTCGCATTTTTTTCTTTTTCTGCAATATGCCAGGGACGTCGCTTGATGGCAATAACCCAAAATCACACACACGCCTTCGTGCTAATCTGCTTCCTAACAGTAATCCAACCAACGGATTTTAAAGCAAATAGTAACTGCTGGTCTGCTTACAGTCACACAGACTCTGCCGGCTGCTCTTACTTCCACAACACGTACATTAGAACCAACCGGCCAACAAATACACTCGCTGCAACGCAAATCGTTTGACGAAACGAAAGCACCAAAACCACTTACACGTACGATGGAGAGCGTTGTTTGAGATGGTCTCGAGGGATGGGTCTCTCCGAGAAAACAGGCCCCAAAGCAATGCGACGAGCAGCGCTCGAAGTTGACATCAGACAGGTCCACCGTAAACTCGCGACCATCATGCAGGGTAGACCGGTCGCACCACCGCTGGCTGAGCAAGGGGGTTTTGGTCCGTCGTCCCCTCAAGCATGTCCTAGCGCCTCGTAGCGAATCCGACGACCAACTCGCCTACCGCAAATACCCGCCGGCAGACCACAACAGGGGCAAAGATCGTAGTACATCCGAGTAATCGATAGTCGTTCCAAAGAGTTGGTGTGCCAGAAAAGGCGCACCACGTCTCAGTTTTCTTTTCTGTTTTTTAATTGTCAAAATAAGTGCTTCTCTACAAATGTTGTTATTCATTGCAATCCAAATGAATGTAATAATTCCTGATCCTCCGGTAAAATTCACGATTAAAATTTTAGCTTGGAGAGTTTACACAGCTGTAGAGGAACTGTCCGTGTACAGGATGATTATAATCAATCTTCCGTTACTTGAGCCGGCGTAGGCGGAAAACTATTTACTTTATCGGTTACTCAACCTTACAGGAACGGTATTCAGCTTGTGTTGAGACTGTGCGGCCGGCCGGAGTGGCCATGCGGTTCTAGGCGCTACAGTCCGGAACCGAGCGACCGCTACGATCGCAGGTTCGAATCCTGCCTCGGGCATGGATGTGTGTGCTGTCCTTAGGTTGGTTAGGTTTAATTAGTTCTAAGTTCTAGGCGACTGATGACCTCAGAAGTTAAGTCGCATAGTGCTCAGAGCCATTTGAACCATTTTGAATGGTTGTATATGATTGTTAAGTGTGGAGTTATTGCATCAGCATACACTGAACGGAACACAGCTGGTATAGAGTCTGGACCAGAAGACTTGCTTTTAGTAAGTGATATCTACTAAGTTACTCATGTTGATGGCTGTTCTTAATTCGAATTTTGGAATATTTACTTCATCTTCATTGGTGAAAGAATTTCGGAAGACCATGTATAATAACTGCTTTAGCAGCACTGTCATCGATGCAGTTTATAATCTCGTGATAATGCAGTACGTGGTTGTCGAGATATCACGACTGTTATATGATTACGGTACCTATGGGTTCAGGAAGACCATATTCAACTCGAAGGAGGATCTCAACGGCCCTATAGAAGAACTGGAGAGGGCAGTCATATACACATGAGCCTATACATTAACACCACCAGTTTAATAGCACTTTGGACCACTTTGACGCAATAAAGCAGTAAACCTTGGTCTTGCGGGAGTGTGTTTGATTGGTAATCGGAACACGCTGGATCCCCAGTTAGAACTTAGCCATTGCTAACATTTCGAATAAAAAACATCAGCAAAGGCGGCCGAAACGTTTGATGTAAGAAGTCACCCTCGTTCTGTCAATGACCGCATCAAACAAGGTGGAGGAGTGGACACGGTTTAAAGGTGGAATAATCAGATTTGATCAATGGTATGAGGGGCAGAAGCAAAAGCAAACCACTGCATTAAAGACGCATAACTTGTATCCACAGAGCATGTAGCCTGTAACTGACAAATGTATCCTGATCGTCTCTCTATCGACAAAAGATTCCGGATCAGTCCCCCATTCGACTCTCCGGGAGGGGATTGCTAAGGAGGGGGGGGGGGGATCATGAGAAAAAGATTGAACAACCACCCATCATCATCATCATCATCATTTAAGACTGATTATGCCTTTCAGCGTTCAGTCTGGAGCATAGCCCCCCTTATAAAATTCCTCCATGATCCCCTATTCAGTGCTAACATTGGTGCCTCTTCTGATGTTAAACCTATTACTTCAAAATCATTCTTAACCGAATCCAGGTACCTTCTCCTTGGTCTGCCCCGACTCCTCCTGCCCTGCCTGTTCGCCCTGACAGCTACATCTATAGAGTTCATTCCCAGTTTTTCTTTGATTTCCTCATTGTGGACACCCTCCTGCCATTGTTCCCATCTACTAGTACCTGCAATCATCCTAGCTACTTTCATATCCGTAACCTCAACCTTATTGATAAGGTAATCTGAATCCACCCAGATTTCGCTCCCATACAACAAAGTTGGTCGAAAGATTGAACGGTGCACAGATAACTTAGTCTTGGTACTGACTTCCTTCTTGCAGAAGAGAGTAGATCGTAGCTGAGCGCTCACTGCATTAGCCTTGCTACACCTCGCTTCCAGTTCTTTCACTATGTTGCCATCCTGTGAGAATATGCATCCTAAGTACTTGAAACCGTCCACCTGTTCTAACTTTGTTCCTCCTATTTGGCACTCAATCCGTTTATATTTCTTTCCCACTGACATTACTTTCGTTTTGGAGATGCTAATCTTCATACCATAGTCCTTACATTTCTGATCTAGCTCTGAAATATTACTCTGCAAACTTTCAATCGAATCTGCCATCACAACTAAGTCATCCGCATATGCAAGACTGCTTATTTTGTGTTCACATATCTTGATCTCACCCAGCCAGTCTATTGTTTTCAACACATGATCCATAAATAATATGAACAACAGTGGAGGCAGGTTGCAGCCTTGTCTTACCCCTGAAACTACTCTGAACCATGAACTCAATTTACCGTCAACTCTAACTGCTGCCTGACTATCCATGTAAAGACCTTTAATTGCTTGCAAAAGTTTGCCTCCGATTCCATAATCTCGTAGAACAGACAATAACTTCCTCCTAGGAACCCGGTCATATGCCTTTTCTAGATCTATAAAGCATAGATACAATTCCCTGTTCCACTCATAACACTTCTCCATTATTTGTCGTAAGCTAAAGATCTGGTCCTGACAACCTCTAAGAGGTCTAAACCCACACTGATTTTCACCAATTGCTCCTCAACTAATACTCGCACTTTCCTTTCAACAATACCTGAGAAGATTTTACCCACAACGCTGATTAAAGAGATACCTCTGTAGTTGTTACAATCTTTTCTGTTTCCTTGTTTAAAGATTGGTGTGATTACTGCTTTTGTCTAGTCTGATGGAACCTGTCCCGACTCCCAGGCCATTTCATTTATCCTGTGTAGCCATTTAAGACCTGACATTCCACTGTACTTGATGAGTTCCGACTTAATTTCATCCACCCCAGCTGCTTTACTGCACTGCAATCTGTTGACCATTTTCTCCACTTCCTCAAACGTGATCCTATTTCCATCATCATTCCTATCCCATTCTACCTCGAAATTTGAAACATTAATGATCGTATTTTCACCTACATTGAGCAACTCTTCAAAATATTCCCTCCATCTGCCCAAGGCATCCACAGGATTCACCAGCAGTTATCCTGACCTGTCCAAAATACTTGTCATTTCCTTCTTACCTCCCTTTCGAAGACTGCTAATTACACTCCAGAATGGTTTTCCAGCAGCTTGACCCAATGTCTCAAACCTGTTTCCAAAGTCTTCCCAAGATTTCTTCTTGGATGCTGCAATTATCTGTTTGGCTTTGTTTCTTTCTTCAACATAACTTTCTCTGTCTACCTGAGTTCTAGTATGTAGCCATTTTTTATACGCCTTCTTTTTCCTTTTACAGGCTGCCTTGACTGTGTCATTCCACCAAGCTGTTTGCTTCCTCCTACTTTTACACACTACTGTTCCAAGACATTCTTTAGCCACTTCTAGTACTGTGTCCCTGTACCTTGTCCATTCCTTTTCCAATGACTGTAATTGACTACATTCAACTAACTGGTACCTTTCTGAGATCGCTGTTATGTACTTGTGCCTGATTTCCTTATCCTGAAGTTTCTCCACTCTTATCCTCCTACACATGGACCTGACCTCCTGCACTTTCGGCCTCGCAATCCCAATTTCACTGCAGATTAAATAATGATCAGTGTTATCAAAGAATCCCCTGAATACACGTGTGTCCCTCACAGCCTTCCTGAATTCCTGATCTGTTATTATATAGTCAATGACTGATCTGGTTCCCCTGCTTTCCCAAGTATAACGGTGAATGTTCTTATGTTTAAAAAAGGAGTTTGTGATTACTAAGCCCATACTGGCACAGAAATCCAAGAGTTGCTGCCCGTTCCTGTTGGCCTCCATATCCTCTCCAAATTTACACATAACCTTTTCATACCCCTCTGTTCGATTTCCAATCCTGGCGTTAAAATCACCCATGAGCAGAACACTGTCCTTGTCCTTTGCTCTAACATCACTGAGTGCCTCATAAAACTATCCATCTTATCTTGATCAGTCCTTTCACAATGCGAATATACTGACACAATCCTAATTTTCTTGCTAGACACAGTCAAATCTATCCACATCAGTCGTTCGTTTACATACCTTATTGCAACTACGCTGGGTTCCATTTCTTTCCTGATGTAAAGCCCTACACCCCATTGTGCTATTCCTGCTTTGACTCCTGACAAGTAGACTTTGTATTCTCCCACTTCTTCTTCTTTCTCACCCCTTACCCGAATGTCACTAACAGCTAAAACGTCCAGCCCCATCTTACTTGCAGCCTCTGCCAGCTCTACCTTCTTCCAAGAGTAGCCCCCATTGATATTAGTAGCTCCCCATCTCATTACCATTTGTTTGCCAAGTCGTATCTTAGGAGTCCCTGGTTTGTCAGTTAGAGGTGGCACTACGTTACCTCCAAAGGTCCGAGGCATTTTGCTCTGATTGTTGCCAGCATCATATTTAAAGTACCAGGGAAGCAGGTTGCTAGCCTTACTTGCCCCGAGTCCCATTGGGTTTTACCCCTAACGGCTGAGGGACTAACCGGTGGATTTGGTAGTCTTTGCCGTATGAGCACAAAGGTGACCACGACTCAGAATATGTCCGAGATGCCCAGCCTTATTCCAAAGTAACTGGTATCCCGACTGTCGGGACCACTTACTTGGCCACTCATACGTTGCCCGTGGTTCATGAACTAGGACATGACTACAGGAACCCACACCATGAACCACCCAAAGGATAAAAATGGAAATGAGCGTATGGCATCGATGGCCGGTAGACCCTATCTGGGGAAGTTCGGCCGCCAGTTGCAAATCTTATTTCAGTCGGGGAGGGGGGGGGGGTGGGGGGAGTTGGGCGCCGGTGATGAGGATGAAATGATGAGGAGGAAAACACAACACCCAGTCTCCGAGCGGAGAAAATCTCCAACCCGGCCGGAAATCGAACCCGGGCCTGCTTGCACTTGAGCAGAGCACGTTACCACCCAGCTAAGCAGGCGGACACCGAAAATGTAACGTCTTACCAAACAGGTTGTGGAATGTCAGAAGTTTGAACGTGGTATGGAAGCTAGGAAGTCTGGTAAATGTGGAGTCTCAGACTAGATATAGTGGCGTCAGTGAAGTGAAATGCAATATAGAGTAATATTAACACCAGCAGTAAATGGCATTACTGGAGTAGCGTACATTATGAACAGATATGTAGGGCAGAGATTGATTTATGTGAACAGCTCAGTGATAGGGATGTTCTCATCAAATTCGATAGTATACAACAACGACAACAACAGGTACACATGCCGACATCGCGCACAGAAGATGAAGGGATAGAGAAAGAACGAGAATAATGAGAGGGTAATCCAGTACGTAAATGCAGTGAAAATTCTTTTGTAGGGGCTGAGCAGGAGAAAGAGTTACCACAGAATGTGTGCTTGGAATTAGGCATTAGAGAGGACGAAGGCTAATTGAGCTCTGTAATAAATATCACCTAGTAATAGCGAATGCTCTGTTCAAGAATCATGAGAGGAGGAGATATACTTGGAACATGCTTAAAGATACAACAAGATTCCAGTTGGATTACATCACGGCCAGACATTCCGAAATCAGATATTGAATTGTAAGCCGTACCCAGGAGAAGATACACACTCATATCAGAGTTTAGTAATGATGAACAGTAAACTTATGTTTAAGAGAATCGTACGGAAGAATCTGTGTGGAAAGGAGTGGGATACTTAAGTACTGAGGAATGGTGAGACGCATTTGAAGTACGCTGAAAATGTGAATACTACGATGAGGCACACCGCAGTATGCGGTTCAATTTAAGGGGAGAGGACACTCCTAAAAATACCAATCGACAATGTTGGAGAGGTAAGACGAATTCAAAGAAACCTTGGGTAAAAGAAATATATGAGTTGATTGCCGAAAGAAGGAAGTAGAAAAATATCTAGGGAAAGATAAGTATTCGACAAATATGTCGCTTGGGAATGTAAAACATGAGAAATGCTGGAAAGCCAAGGAGAAATTGCAACGAAAAAAATGTGAATAAATCGATAAAGAACTGATCATCAGAGGAACTGGCCCAACAGATAGAAAATTCAAAACAGCCATCGATAAAATTAAAAGTAAGGGCGACAACATTAAAGCGCAATGAGAATTCCTCTGTTAAATGCAGAGGGAGTGCGGACATGTGGAAAGAGTATATTGAAGGCCTTTACGAGGGGGAGAAATTATCTGATGACGTCATAGAAAAAGAAATTGGAATCAATATGGAAGAGATAGAGGAACTAGTCTCAGAGTCATAATTCAAAAGAGGTTTGGTAGACCTGAGATCAAATAAAGCAGAAGGAATTCTATTGGAATTTCTAAAATTATTGGCAGTAGTGGCGACCAAACGACTTTTCAAGTCGGTATGTAAAACCTATGAGATTGGCGACAGATGGTCAGCTTTTCGGAAAAAACTTCGTCCACAAAATTCGGAACATAGTAGGGGCGGCTAAGTGACAGACCAATCGCAGAGTCAGGTTCACAATTCATGTAACCAGGTTGTTAACGAGAATAATATACAGAATAATGAAAAAGAAAACAGGATCTGTTAGATGACGTTAGATGAAAGACCAGAGTGGCAGTTCTGACATTGCGCTTGATAATGGAAGCCAAAAGAAAGAAGAATCAGAACACTTTCATATGACTTGTCGATCAGGAAAAATCGCCCGACAATGTAAAATGCTGCAAGATATTCGAATTCTGAGAAAAATAGCATGATTAAGTACGGGGAGAGAAGAGGAATATACAACATTGAAGAACCAAGAAGGAACAATAACAATGGAAAACGAAGATAGAAGCGTTCGGATTAAAAAGGGTATAAGAAATTAAAAAATGAAGGATTGAGAGCGTATTTAATATTGAGAGTGAAATGATGTCGCTGATAAGATTTGCTGCCGTAACTGCTATCCTCAATGAAGGTTGGCTGGAATGAACAGTGTAAAGAAAAAAGACGAAAGTAATGGGAACTGACGGAAACGATAACAGCGAGAAACATAAGTTCAAAATTTGTGATCAAAAAGTAGACGTTGTTAAAGAATTCTCCAACTTTGCACGCAAAGTAACCCATGACGGAAGAAGCAAAGACGACATAAAAAAAAGGAATCGCGTATCGAGGGTTCCGTTCAGTATTAATTAAGGATACAGATAGTTCTTCCATCCGGCGAATCGAGATTTTAGAAGACTTTATATCTGTTATCGATATCGATACGGGCAAGGTATCAAAATATGTGACATTAAGGGCAGTATGTTATGTTTACATTGACCTTCAAGGTTACATTCTGTGCACCTTTAATGGATCGTAGACCTTAGTGTGTGATATAAACTTCAACTTGATATGTCTACCTGTTCCTGAGAAAAAGGACTCTAAGCCTCAGACAAAGTGACAGACGGACGGACGGAAAACAAAGTGATCCTATAATATGTTTGGACAATATGGTTGTGGAGTGACAATCTCCTGCCATACCTTGGTAGACGTGACGCCACCAGTAGTCGACCAGCGGTATGTTCGCCCTGAAGATGGCACCTGCGATGGGCTGAAACCGGTCGGCACTAAATAAATATAAAAACGCGATTAAGACTGTTTTCTTAATACTAAGTTGATCGTATAAGAATTCAGGTTTTACCGATTGATACACAGAACCCTACAAGGAGGCTAGCACAGGCAAAGAGAGGATTGCTGCAAAGGAACTCTACTAGTATCAAAAATAGGCTATAATCTAAGGAATATATTTAGGCGAACGTACGTTTGGAAAAAAATGGTTCAAATGGCTCTGAGCACTATGGGACTTAACATCTGGGGTCATCAGTCCCATAGAACTTAGAACTACTTAAACCTAACTAACCTAAGGACATCACACACATCCATGCCCGAGGCAGGATTCGAACCTGCGACCGTAGCAGTCTCGCGGTTCCGGACTGAGCGCCTAGAACCGCTCGGCCGGTGGTACGTTTGGAGCACAGCTTTGTATGATACTGAATCATGAAATGTAGTAAAACCAGAAGAGACTCGAATCGTTTGAGCGGTGGAGCTACAGCAGAGTTTCGAAAATTAGGTGGGCTGATAAGGTAAGGAAAGAGGACATTGATCTGTGAAACCCAGCTCGCTCTGTTCGTCCATAGATACAGGTGCTCAGATAGATGTCATGTTCTTGGACTTCCGGAAGACTATCGATACAGTTCCGCACTGCCGTCAAAAGAACTTAACACCATAGTATGAAATATCGGACTAACTGTGTAACTGGATTGAAAAACGTAGGAAAGAGAACACCGCATGTCATTCTGAAAGGAAAGAAGCCTTCAGAGGAAAATGTAACTTCGAGCGTGCCCCAAAGGATTGTTAAAGGGCTTGTACTTTTCACAATATACAGAGTGGGCCATTTTTGTCTATAACTGGAAATAACTTGAGGTAGAAATGAGACACAGAAAAATGATTTGGGTAAAGCTTGTTGGTGCAAACGGGTTTATGCATTGCTACTAATGGCAGTGATCTTGAAAGTGATTCCCAAGGTGATTTGGAGCTAAATGTAATTTTTTTAGTTGGGAACCCTAATATTTGACTTAAGATTCGAAAAGAACGGCAAATTTTATGTCTAAAATGATACATTATTGAAGGTATGACAAGGTTCAGTGAAGGTCGATGACAAAATAGCTTCTTAGGTCTAGTAGGGATTAACTCGGAATAAAAGAGGAGTACAGCAAAATACAATCTTACATACAAATTCGTAGGAGCGTACCGAGGAATGAGAGGCGAGGGGAGTCACTCATGACTTCTAAATCAATGATTTACGTTTTATTTAAGTCTCTTCTGTATTGTAAATATGAAAATAACATTTATGAATTGCTATTATTTATTTTTTCCAACAAACATGTTAATTGGAACTTAAAGTTAAAATCGCTCCTAGCTCTTTCCAAATCCGACGCCACAACTAGGGATTTCCATGAAACAAAACTATACTTTCGAATGATCTTCAATAAATACCTTTAAGATCATGGTTATTGTAACGATACGTGACCACTTGTGCCCCTTCCAGTTTATATCTACCGCTGTATTTTGCTGTACCCGTCTCTTCTACCGAGTTAGTCGCTACTAGAACTAAAAACATGTTCGTTTCTCTGACGTTCATTGAACCTTGCCACGACTTTGAATAATATAGCCTTTATACGTAAAAATTTTCCGTTCTATTCAAATCTTAAATCAAATCTTAATGTTTCAATTTTAAAAAATCGCTTTAACCACCAAATCCCCTTGAAAATCACATTCAAGGTTTACGGCCATCAGTAGCAATACATGACCCTCTGCAACTATAGATTTTACCCAAAACATTTTCCTGTATCTCGTGTTTATCTCGAGTTGTTCCTCATTATGGATTGAAATGGTCCACTCTGTTTGGTTCAAAAATGGTTCAAATGGCTCTGAGCACTATGGGACTCAACTGCTGAGGTCATTAGTCCCCTAGAACTTAGAATTAGTTAAACCTACCTAACCTAAGGACAGCACACACATCCATGCCCGAGGCAGGATTCGAACCTGCGACCGTAGCGGTCTCGCGGTTCCAGACTGCAGCGCCAGAGCCGCGCGGCCACTTCGGCCGGCACACTCTGTTTATAAATGGCGTAGTAGGTAAGGTCGGAAGCTCCACGAGACTTTCCGCGGATAATGCTGTTATAAACAGAGAAGTCGCTCAGGAAGATCTGCAGAGAATCGGACACTTGGTGCAGGGAATGACAACTGGCCGTCAACGTAAATAGATGGCATGTGTTGTGAATAGGTGAAGGGAATGATTCTTTTTTGTATGATTATAAAATCGAAGAACAATAACCGGAGACGCTTAGTCTCATAAAACATCCGGGAGTATGCGCACGGAGTGATTTCAAGTGGAACAGCCGTATAAAATTAATGGTGGGTAAGGCAGATGTCAGACTGAGACTCATTGCAAGAAACTTTAGAAGGTGTAGGCCAACAACAAAGGGAGTAGCTAACAGAACACTCGTTAGATCGATACTTGCGTATTGCTCGTTAGTGTAGGATTCCCACCACACATAAGACTGATACAGGATACAGTGAATATCCAGAGATGAGCAACACGTTTCGTTACAGGCTCATTTAGTATGTACGAAAGCGTGTAGTAAAATTTTTGCCTCTAAAATACAATTCAGTGCCCATTCACTTTTATTAAGGCAGATACAGCTGTTAAAACTTGGTTAGCTGCTGCGAAGGGTTTAACATATTTACTCAAAAAAATGATTCCAATGGCTCTGAGCACTATGGGACTTAACTTCTGAGGTCATCAGTCCCCTAGAACTTAGAACTACTTAAACCTAACTAACCTAAGGACATCACATACATCCATGCCCGAGGCAAGATTCGAACCTGCGACCGCAGTGATCGCGTGGTTCCAGACTGTAGTGCCTAGAACCGCTCGGCCACTCCGGCCGGCGATATTTACTCAAACTGCAACAACGTACTGTTTGCAATAGATGATGTTCTAAAAAGTGTTGCACACGAATGAGACTGTGTATGAAATTCATACGTTTCCACTGTGTGATACCGTAAGACGACAAAGTTGACCTTCCAGCAGGCTCGCCTAAAGTTTTCACATGAGGAGGTGCTCGTTATAAAATTTACAAACTGGATATTTTGAAGTAAAAAAAGCCTGGCGCTATAGCTCTATTTTAAAGCATCGATAAGGCATAAAAACCGCTGCTGTTGTACTTCTTCCAACAGTAATTCTGCTGGAGGGCAAACCTTCCGGCCTGCACATTTAACTTTGTTTCACGTGCATTTACCTCTACGATATTTTTAAGTAAAAATAAGCCTGTGCTGAACAAGCTGTTAATATATTGAATAAAAAGTAAGTAAAGGACAATAAATGAAGATACTTAACTTCTTATTACATTTACCTCTGCTTACTGACTCCCAGAACAGGGCTTGCAACGGTCACAACAGCAGGCATGCCTTATGCTTTTTACAACACTCAGCACCTTTCAGAAGACTGACCGAGAAAACTAAACAGAGAAACTGGTGCCATTTTAAAACTGTCGAGTGAGCATCAACAATGGAATACATTGTAACGATGGCGCAGTAGTTCAAGGTTAAGACACTGATAAGGCATAAAAACTTGTGCTGTCGTACTTTTACAATAACACGTCCACTGAATGGTCAAATGTGGTTTTAGTATACGTGAGAATAAAAAGAACATCAAACGTGATTTGTGTGAATATTTGAAGAAAAAAGTTGTAATAAAATTTATATCTGGAGTATTTTTATTTGTGTGTTTTATTCTCCTGTATGTGTGTGTGTGTGTGTGTGTGTGTGTGTGCGTCGTCTGCTTCTATTACAATTTAGCTGTAAAAAAAATTCAGAGCATATGGACTTCTATTTCTTTTTTATCATGGCACTAATACACACAATTAACTGTGAATACTTTTGAATTTGTGCAAAATTCACATACTTTTAAACACACAGCATTGTAGTGACAGGCGTTGTTCAGAAGTACGTTGCAGTGTCACTTCGGACATACAAGCATTTCGGAAGGAACAGGGAGTGCGGCGACTACAGCTGTTAAGAAATGATTGAAATGGTTCGCAGTTGCGAATATGGACAGTCATCAGCTGTATAATAAAAGGACGACAATGAAAATTTGTGCCGGACTTAACGCAAGTGGTCCCCTTGCCATTAAGCTACCAGAGCACACCTCACGCCACACCTTAACTTCCATATGACGTCATGTATGTGTCTACAACCTGAATTCGTACATCCATTATGTATATTCTCGTACAGGGGCAACACTTTAATTAAAAGTCGCTTGCCTGTTGTCGACGGAAAAATACGAAATTGCAGTGCCTGTGTTTTCATAGGTACGAAGCAATGTTCCTTCGGACAACTCTACATACTCGAAGGAACTGCCACTGTGGCGACTACCTCATAACTGTGTGAAGACTCACGAGGACCGATACGTGGTTCGGATTTCACGATTAAATTAGGTTCCTGCCCCCAGGTAGTATCACTGGGGTAGGTTAGGGACATAAAAAGTGTCGAAGTGGCAACCAGTGCTCCAGGCCGTTGAGCCACATGAAATAATTATTATTATCGACTCTGGAAGCGAAGTTTGAAATATGAGATTCGAATAGACGTGTGAAGATCTCACGGTCCAACAAAAAGAAGAATGTAGAAGGCTGTCAGATGCCTGGTATCTGTATGAAGAACTTTCAAATAATGGAAGGAGTGGCCAATTGGTCACCTGTGTTTAGTGAGACCTGTGAAGAATAATCACCAGGAAAAGAGCCGGATGAAATTTTCACGAGGAAGACTAAATCTTTGGTTCTTCAAGCATATAAAAAACAGCCTTAAATGCCAAAATGATACAGAAGAAGGGGATAAATGTAGAACAAAAGTTGTTCACGACGAATCGTTTGAGAAATGGAGATCGATGGGGAAAATTAGCGGAAATTCAGGTTTACTAGAACCTCACCTTGTGTAGAGATAATCACATGAGAAGGCCTCTAGAGCTGATAACCCTCAGTGAATGAATCTTTCTTTATTTACTGGGATGTGCGTTGTTTTGAAATTTCATGTCTGAGTAAAGCTGTTTGCCAGATCAGGACAGGAGCCCGATGATTCGTGAGTCGTGTCTGCATAGCTCACTGGGTAAAGGCACTGTCCGCGAAAAGCAAGGTTTCAGGTTTGAGAAACAGGCTCACACACAGCTTTAATACAGCTGACTGTATTTTTACACTCCGCGGTACTTCACTGAGCGATGCCACTTTCTTGTCGTTCCCAGAAATAGCAAGTGGCTTCGATGTCTGTGAGCGAAGTAAAGGAGCGTATCTCAACTTGTGTAGAGAATTGCACGCCTTAGTGGACGCCTCGGACAGTACAATAGACGAGCTTTCGACGTCTCGAGGAAGCGCTCCGCGTGTGCTAATTGGTTTGAAATGGAAGTCGGTGCACATCGTGCCTCTTGAAAGGAGGCGGCTGTCCATAGAGCCGGCGCAAATGAACCTTTTCACCATTAATGAGTTCCCTGACACCCTGCGGCCGCGGTGCGTGTGAGATCGGCTGCTTTCATGGCGCTACGCTGCAACGCCCACCGCCTGCGAGCACAACGTGCCATCCGAAGCATCCTGTGTCTTGGGACGTGCCCTTCCGCCCTGAGGACCTACCGCCTGTACACGTCATGCGTTGTGGCCACTAAAGGTAATATAGTTTTGTAGACAAAAGTGTCTGTCCTCACGTGTTGAAATCTAAGCTTTGTGGGGAACGATGGAAGGTGAAAGACGTGGTCGACGGCTGGATCATTAGCGAACGTGATATACTTTCCCCTGACACCCAGACCTCCAGACGTCAGACACTGAGATCGCTACCAAACGTTGTATCTGCCGTCGTCCAGTAGAACATGCATAAATAATTATTAAAACTAACACCAGAACTACGGAGAATCTGTGAGCAATAGGTTTGTAGATCTCGCGTTGGGCCGGCCCTTGTGGCCGAGTGGTTCTATGTGCTTCAGACCGGAACTGTGCTGCTGATACGGTCGCAGGTTCGAATCCTGCCCCGGGCATGGATGTGTGTGATGTCCTTAGGTTAGTTAGGTTTAAGTAGTTCTAAGTTCTAGGGGACTGAAGAGGTCAGATGTTAAGTCCCATAGCGCTTAGAGCCATTTGAACCATTTGAACCAGCTCGCGTGGGTGAGTTGGTAGAGGGTGAGATCATAGCGCTAAAGGTTCACACCCCACTGATAACAATTATTTTTAATTGTTTACTCGGGAAACTGTTGTATAGGAGAACATTTTCCTGCCGTGTAAAAGGACTTTTCGGAGTTTGTAGGGATGTTATTTTGGCAGTCCGCTTTTGCTTCATTAGTTGAAGGAAGCAAACCTGTACACTACGTTTGTGTAGATCGCAGTGACGACCTGTCGGACATGTGCGTCAGAGCAGGCAACACTCGTGATGTGCATTTGTTGTTTCACAATATACAAAATCGATCGGAACAGTAGAATAAAGAAACAATTGCATCACACATGCGGAAGTATTAAAAGTTCCATATCACACTTCACGCATAATATAGTAAAAAAATTGTCGTTATTGGAGTAAGAATCCAGGAACCTTGGGACGACGATCTACCCCTCTATCAACTTCCCCACGGAAGCTATACGTATAGGTTACTCACAGTTATGCTTTTCCTATTCTCAGTAGTTCTGGTGTTATTTTTAAAATGACGCTTACACCCGTTCTGCTGGACGGCAGCACACAGTAAGACCTAAATCGGAGTTTTGGTTGATACTCTTTCAACATAAAACGTTTGGTACCGATCTGAGAGTCTGATATCTGGAGGTTGGCATGTGAGATGAAAGGGAAGATGATATCGCATTTATTTGTTTTGTGTGTGAATAATTTGCAGGAATTAGTGGCAAGTTGAGGAGAATGGGAATCTTGTCCGGTTTAATAAAATGGTTGGGTGTACTATACTACAGTTTTGCATAGTTTTGAACGCTGCGGAGTTTCGAGAAAATCTCAACAAAAGATCATTTAATAGGCCTATACAGGAAATAGGAAATACAAAGTAGTCCAACAATATCAACAAACAGAGAACAGATTCAACCCTGACTGAGGTGCTGTTAAGTGGGTTTCTTAAATGATATCACTTTCTGCCTCTAAAAGTAACAAATAATTTAAGAAATCGTATGTTTTGATAACACAGGTATCACTGCAAAAGACGTGGAATATAACTTAACTTTTTTAGGTAGTTATGTAGTCAGCATTAGCTCATGGCTTAGAGAAAACAGATAACCGCTTAATTGCAACAAAACACCGTACATATAGTTTCTGACAAGGATGATGATGATGATGTTTGGTTTGTGGGGCGCTCGACTGCGCGGTCATCAGTATCCATACGAAGTCCCAATTTTTTCACAGTCCAGTTTTTTTTCCACAATACAATCTAGACACTGTCACCAATGATGAGGAGGATGATGAAATGATGAGGACAACACAAACACGAAGTCCCCGGGCAGAGAAAATCCCCAAACCGGCCGGGAATTGAACCCGGGAACCCGTGATCCAGAGGCAGCAACGCCAGCTACTAGACCACGAGCTGCGGACTTCCGACAAGGAACTCTTATAGAAGCGAAACTTCATTTTCAGAATGTGACCCGATAATCGGTAAAGTCGAACATTTTAATTCATTTGACTGATGATTCATGAAAGTTCTTTAGGAAGTATCATATGAGAAGCTATTATTATCTTCCCAATAAATGATCTCCACAATTTCAGACAGTGATATGCAAAATCTTGTTTACTCTACTTAATTTCTCACCGTTGTTTTCTTTAACATGATACTTTCGGGAGGCTGCCCAGTCAAAATGAAGAAAAGGGCAGTGGGAATGTAAATGCGAACTTCGAGAAAGCCGTTTGTTCAAGCGTGTCGTGTCTGTATTCTAGTAGCATCCCAGCATATACACCTCCCCCCCCCCCCTCCCAATGGAAACTGTGGTTGATAATAAATCACTGAAATCCTTCATCTTGATATATTTTTATTTTTTAAAAATACAGCTTTACATGTTTCAGCCAGAGCTATGATCAGAATCTGTCAGATAAACAGAAAAAATGAGAACTAATACTTCTACTACAATCACAATAATACACTGTACAAACGAAAATAAAGACAAACGATATTTTAAAAAAGTCGTTGAACTGCATCTCGTCGATTCATGTGTATACTTGTATCAAGAATAGCGCTGTTTAGCGAGGCAAGTTGCCTTAAATAACTATTTTCATTTCATGAATATAATCAGTAAAAACTTGCGTTGTAAATAACGTCCACAAGCTTTAAAAATAGCGAATAAACTTGTCACATTAGAAATTCAAATATACATCACATATTAAGCAAACAGACATTTCATGAAACTGACACTTTCCCTCAGTGAAGATTAAAAGCAAAAACGTTTTGCACTAAGATATTTCTTTATCTGTTTAGAGGAATGTGCATTATTCTAGTTGTACCATTTTCTATAGGTGTCCAGCACAACATTTTCTATAGGTCTCCAGCATAACTCAAAGGAAAAAGACATTTTCAAATCTCAATTGAAACGCATTCATGTGGCACACCTTTTTTATTCTGTACAAGAGATCCTCGCAGTATTTTAGACCACAAGTAATGTAAAGGATTTCATGTACACCCAATATAAAGGGTATTCGTTTCAGCTTGAGACAACTACATATCTCTAAAACGAAGCATTGCTTGAAAATAAAAAAAGTGTTGGTGTAAAAATATTGGTAAAGAGGACATCCTCTTATGTGACAATTAACCACCTTATAACACCTCCTTATGCGTGGGTTGGGTCAGTTTCACATTTTGAAATGGGAACTCCCCATTTTTGTTGCATATTCGGATTCAACGCCGTTTTCTCAAACTATTGTCGCCCATTCGTGGTAGATGGTGATGTAATCGACATATATCAAGTGTGTCTGTTATTGCAATTAACAACCAATGCATTTGAGTCTACATTTTAATATAGGATATAGATGTATACCTTTGTGCTCTAGCGACTGATATTTATGTTCGAAATCTACTTTAGTATTGCAATTTGATTGCATAGAACAATATGGTTAGCCGTTAGAGAGTCTGGCTAGAAACCTCAGTTAGCCTGATCCAGGGAGGACGACGTGGGTGTAACAGCTTTCTGTTCCCGTCAGGATGCTTGACGCCGGTGAGTCCCCTTGCTCACACCATTGGAGCGTTTGATTTTGGTGAGTCCCCTTGATTCTCACCATTAGCGCGCTTGATTTCAGTGACTCCTCTTGGTTCTTACCACTCCGATGCTTGATTTCGGTGAGCTCCCTTGCCTCTCACCATTGGGGTGCTTGATTTCACCAAGTCCCCTTGCTCCTTACTACTGCAGTGCTTGATATCAGTGAGTCCCCTTGCCTCTCACCATAGGGGCACCCCTATGATTTTAGTGAGTCCCCTGCCTTTCACCATTGGGGTGCTCGATTTCAGTGAGTCTCCTTGCCTCTCACCACGCGGGCCCTCAGAACGTAAAACATATTCACATTTATTACACAATTCAAATGCAACGTATTGTTCAGATTCTTTATAGCACTCTTCCTTGAGCAGCAGTGTTATTTTCACGTTCACTTCTAAAACGTTTTTAGGTCATAACCGAAACCACTAATCTTTAACGTAAAGTCTAAATTTAGCACAGAGCCAAAACAACAGTCATTCTTAAGATAGTGAACAATAATTTCTCTTTCAGTTCCGCTGTGTGATACTTTATGAACAGGGACTGACATTTTATTTATACAGGTAATACTAAGCACAAAGGAAAAAAAAAACAAGAAAAAATTACCTTAGTCTGTATGACTATTTCTAAAATCAACTTTTTCCATGTGATTCGCTCTACCGTAACTAAGCACAAATGAAAAAACAACAAAAAACTACCTTAGTCTGTATGGCTATTTCTAAAATCAACTTTGTCCATGTGATTCACTCTACTGTAACACACTGAGGTGTCAAAAGTCATGGGATATCTCATAGTATTGTGTCGGACCTCCTATTGCACAGCGTCGTCCAGCTAAGCAGCATGGACTCAACCAGTCCTTGGAAGTCCCCTGTAGAAATACTGAGACATACTCCCTCTACAGTCATCCATAATTGCGAAAGTGTTGCCGGTGCAGAATTTTATTCCATAAATACAAGATGTGATTCATGGCGAGAGATCTGAGTGGCCAAATCATTCGCTCGAGTTGTCCAGAATGTTCTTCAAACCTATCGCGAACAATAGTGGTTTGGTGACATGACATCGTTGTTTGGAAATATGAAGTGCGTGAATGGTCGCAAATGGTTTCCAAGTAGCCGAACATAACCGTTTCCAGTCATGATCGGTTCAGATGAAAGAGGACCCACACCATTCCATGTAAACATAGCTCACATCATTGCAGAGCCACCACCAGCTTCCACAGTGCCTTGTTGACAACTTGGGTCCGTGGCTTTGTGGGGGGTGCGTCACATCGAACCATATCGTCGGCTCTTACCAACTGAAATCAGGACTCATCCGACCACGCCATGGTTTTCTACTCATCAAAGATCCAACCGATACGGTCACGAGCCTACGAGAGGCACTGCAGGCGATGTAATGATGTTAACAAACGAGCTCGCGTTGGTCGTCTGCTGCAATAGCCTATTAACACCAAATTTCGCCCCAGTCACCAAATGAATACCTTCATCGTACGACCTACATTGGTTTCTGCTGTTATCTCGCTTAGTGTTGCTTGTCAGGTAGCACAGAATACTCTACGCAAACTTCGCTGCTCTAGGTCGTTAAGTGAAAGCCATCAGCCACTGCGTTGTACATAGTGAGGGGTAGTATCTGAAATTTGGTATTCTTGGCACACTCTTGATACCGTGAATCTCGGAAAATTGCACCCCCTTCTGATTTGCGAAATGGAATGTCCAATAGGTCTAGCTCCAACTACCATTCCGCGTTCTAAATCTATTAATTCCCGTCGTGCGGCCATAATCACACCGGAAACAGTTTCACATAATTCGTCTGAGTACAAACGACAACTCCGTCAATGCACTTCCCTTTTATACCTTGGGTACGCGATGCTAACGCCATATGTACATGTGCATATCCCCTCAGTGTAGATTGTGCACACAGTACTAATATCGGAAAAGTCCAGTTCCCCATCACTAACAGCTAAAAATCTTGACGCGATGTACATCTTACAGTTCTGCAAATAAATGAGCACTGCTGATCCAAATTTCAAGTTGATGTATCTTGTATTCAAGATGACATATCTTTCTCCCTTCTCCAATGATGATAATCTTTCGGTTTATATTGCACTTACTCCATCCTCCATATACTTCAAATTCTTCAACATGGACGCAGAGTAATCCCTCCTTTCTAGAATTATAAAAACTAATTCAGAAGCGAAATACAAATTTTGTTAGCAGTGGTGGAACTAGTAGTGCATATTAGACATACACTTTTGTAATTCGATGACACATGTCTAGGTAACAGCAGCAGCAGAAGCAGCAGTAGTGGCACTGATGTTTTACTCGTACCAGTAGCTGTCTCTTTGTGTACCTATTTCCATATTCAGGCAGAAGATCAACACTTTTGCAGTCACCAAACGTGTCATGTTTCACCGACTTGACAAAAATGCTTGTGTGCTTTGTCACAGACAAGCCAGGACTAGTTATAATTAGCTGCATTACGCAGAACGCTTAGTTAGCAGGATGAAACTTGCCAGCGCTTCCCTAGGAATTGGCACCTGCATTATAATTCGCTAAGCCGAGTCAACTGAATTGGAAAGAAGAGCGAGCCACATCACGAACAAAATTCCAAAGCTGGTTTACAGAAATATTAAGTTATGATTATTCCGTCAAACATCAGTCATATCACTAACCTACAACCATAATGGAAGTAAAGGAGGCCCATGGGAATCAGTACATTTTCAACTGATCACCCTAAGTTGTAGATGTCATCGCACGATTTACCATATCTAATCGGACACACATAGCCATGCCATTCATGTGAGTATGGAACACGGGCCAGGACAAGTGCGTGCTGAAGCAGTGGAGTTCTGTCATGTGCAAAGCGTTGTGGCTGTTCAACGCACAATCCGCTGTGGAAGAGAGCGCCATTTCTTTCTTCCAGACAGAATAACATTATTCAAGGGAATAAAACAATGGCATGAGATGGATTCTGCGAACGATGTGAAGCATAAGGGACCTGAAATGTCAGTTGGAATGCTGGAAAATATCTAATGAGATTGTGCAGTTCTGCAATGAAGCTCATGCCAATCTGCCCGTCGCCATTCAAGAACCTTTACAAATCCGTAGAATGTTTTTACAGAGGACTGTGAAACAGGATTTAAAGTTTTTTCCTCATAAGCTCCAAGGTGGTCAGTAGTTGAAGCCAGGAGATAAAGTAAGTAGGTGCAATTTCTGTACGACATTACTGGACAGAACTGACTAGGACAACTAATTTTTAACAAATCTGTGATGTATGATAAGGCAAACGTTTATCTCAGTGGGTGTATCAATACACAAAACTTCTGATGTTACTCCGATACAAATCCGCAAGTCTTTCATGAACAGGTTCAGCGTAGTCTAAGAGTCGTTGTCTCGTGTGCTACTGGACAGTCCATTTGGAAACGTTCGTAGTATTTTATGAAGAAATTGATAGCCGGCTAGTGAGTGTCAATTTCGAGCTATTTGCGGGCATGATTGATAGTTTATTAATTACGCAACTGCAGGGAGAGTGTTGATTAAACGTGATATGGTTTCAGCAAGATGGAACTACAGCCCATACAGCCCACAATTCAATTACTGCACTGAAGCTCCACTTTCCACATAGATTCCTTTCACGATATGGTGACATCCGTTGACCAGCGAGATCACCTGATCTTCCAGCCCTGATTTTTTTGTGTGGTGTCATCTCAAGAATAAAGCTTTTCGCAATACTGCCGAGACGGAAACTGCAACCCAGGAAGACCTATAGGCCAGTCCTCAAGAAATGACTGATAACGAAATGGTGAGCTTCGCGAACATCTTCAGTAATGGATTGCCAATGATGAAAGCCATTTGTCTGATATACTTTTGAAGAAACAGATCTTGATTTCCATTACAGTAATGGCAATTTGTCTACAACGGCTATCCGTTAGCTGTATTGGCGTAAATATCAGCTAAATCAAATAATAAATCAAATGAAAGTGTACCACTTCCTGTGGTCGACCCTGTAGTATGGTTGTTGATTATTATTAATAATGCAGCGTTGCTCAAACATCCTATACCAACAATTAAAAGTGATAGACCACACAGTTTCTGTCAAAATTATTTCAAGTCTCATTGTCATGTAATAGCAGTTCGTCAAGCACCAGTAATTCATATGCATATCTTTAACTTATATCATTAACATGTGTATAGTATGATCGTTGATTACAATAACAAATCAGTTGTTTGCCGCCTTGTCCGCCGTGGCAATCCATTGCATGTAATCGTATATATCGCACTGTGGTACATTGGAGTGTCAGCACATCTCCGTGACTTATCATATGTCTGTTAGCTCGGTCTGAAGCTCTCTGAGGTCCTTAGTGGCTTTTAATCTCACAAACAGCTTGTTCTCAGACTCACATGTGTTGCAACCATTTTGCTTTTGCTACCGTATACTTTGATTCATGTTAGTTTTCATTACTAATTATGATGCTCGCTGTGTATACATAAGATGTAACTTATGAATGAGGTTACCACCATGCCTCCTGTAGTATGCAAACTGCCAGCTCTGCCTATGATATCAAGATGGCATACATCAGCTGAGATCTATTACTTACGAGAAAAATCTTGTGACTGTGACTGGAAATGAACAGATGTTCTGCCACTACAATATACTGATAACGTCAGAAGCTTTATAAGGCTTTATCCGGACAAAACTGTTTTCTGTAGGAATGTAGTAAGGCCAAAAGGCTGTAGTGAAATTCAGGACGTCCTACAGAAAACCGGCGCTTGGAACAGCTACTAGCAATTGATCTAGAACGGAAATGAGTGTCACGTAATGCATGTAAATCACCACGGGATCTACAGTTTTACTTAATACATGCTGTTAGATTGCGATCCACCTAATAAATCTATGAGAAAAGTTAGCCAAAGGTAATCTTGTATGATTAATTTTGATGTCTGTCAGATTTGATTAAGAGAGAAATATCTATTAAAATTTGGTTATCTTCTAAAAGTGTTTCACACATTTAACTGAATTATAACAACCTACTTTTCGTATAGATGGTACTCAAAAGAGCTTTTTCCTTTTTTTAAGTTTTCGTAATGCCTTCAGCAGCAATTCTCTTCA
The DNA here is from genome assembly GCF_021461395.2 of Schistocerca americana. Classification (NCBI taxonomy): domain Eukaryota; kingdom Metazoa; phylum Arthropoda; class Insecta; order Orthoptera; family Acrididae; genus Schistocerca; species Schistocerca americana. The sequence goes on along the minus strand of NC_060120.1, from coordinate 321,254,179 downwards.
TTTCATGTCGGTTGATGAAACCTGGCACGAATTCGGCATTCCAAAGGTGTTCTATAGGATTCAGGTCAGGACTCTGTGCAAGCCAGTCCATTACAGGGATGTTATTGTCGTGTAACCACTCCGCACATTATGAACAGGTGATCGGCCGTGTTGAAAGATGCAATCGCCATCCCCGAATTGCTCTTCAACAGTGGTAAGCAAGAAGGTGCTTAAAACATCAATGTAGGCCTGTGCTGTTATAGTGCCACGGAAAACAACAACAAGGGGTGCAAGAACCATCCACGAAAAACAAGACCATACCATAACACCACCGTCACCGTATTTTAATTTTGGCATTACACGCGTTAGCAGATGACGTTCAACGGGCATTCACCTTACCCACACCTTGCCATTGGATCGCCACATTGTGTACCGTGATTCGTCACTCCACACAACTTTTTTCCACTGTTCAATAGTCCAATGTTTACACTCCTTACATCAAGCGAGGTGTCGTTTGGCATTTACCGGCGGGATGTGTGGCTTATGAGCAGCCATTCGACCATGAAATCCAAATTTTCTCACCTCCTACTTAATGGTCACAGTACTTGTAGTTGTTCCTGATGCAATTTGGAATTCCTGTGTTATGGTCTGATAGATGTCTGCCTATTACACATTAGGACCCTTTTCAACTGTCGGCGGTCTCTGTCAGTCAACAGACGAGGTCGGCCTGTACGCTTTTGTGCTGCACGTCTCCCTTCACGTTTCCACTTCACTATCACATCGGAAACAGTGGACCTAGAGATTTTTAGGAGTGTGGAAATCTCGGGTACAGACGTATGACACAAGTGGCACCCACTCACCAGACCACGTTCGAAGTCCGTGAGTTCTGCCCTCTCACGATGCCTAATGACTACTGAGGTCGCTGATATGGAGTACCTGGCTCTAGGTGGCAGCACAAGGAACCTAATATGAAAAACATATGTTTCTGAGGCTTTCTAGATACTCTTAATCACATAGTGTACATTGGATAGATTAGTGACACTTGTGATTTTGATGTAGGAACAGTACTCATCTGTAGATATACTACGCGCATTGTAACTTAATTTAAGGATGATCTTTCGTAGTAAATTATGCCATGTATGCCCTTCCTCCTATGACTCCATGTTATGCTCATGAAATAAATCCGAGATGTTTTACGCTATTTTAGGAGCACGTTACTTTCGAGCAGTTGTTGCAAAGTTCTTATATAAGGCCCTCGTTTTAAAGTACTTAACACTAGGAAGATTATAATTATATTACAGAAATTTGTTAATTAACCTGCATATGCTTTTGTTCTCAGCTATTTTTAATTGTCGTTCATCATTTGTGTGAACATGACTGTATGCAATTCCTTTAAAATAACTTTTAACTATTTGACCATTTGGAGATAAATTTTGTTCTGGAATGAGAAATGATTGTAGAAAGTGATTAACTGTAGAAGTTCAGTTGCTTCACAAAATTCCACTTGGGTGATTAAGTTGTTTTAGTGGTTTATATAGTTTCCGTTAATGGAATGTTTGTGAACATGTTAAATATGTCGAGTGATAAGAGTATTCGATTTTCTGGTACTTGTATGCTTTTAATTTTGTTCACAATACCGTAACAACTTTATGTACTGTATTTTTCGTTGTATGTGTAGTATTGATTAATAAATATGTTGAGTTTTTTACTGGGGTAGCGATAGGCTCATGCCTAGCAGTTACATTAGCTGATATTTTCGTTAACACTTTAGAAGAAAAAAGATTTAATAAGTTCACTCAAACAGCCAAAAAAATGCTTTAATACTATAGATACGTCGATGGCATTTTAATCCTATTCGATGCACAATAGATGAGAGTAACGCCATCCAGTCACAATTCAATAGTTTGAATCCAAAAATTAATTTCGCTATGGAAAGAGAAAAACATAAGAGCATAACATTTATGGATTTAAAAGTTTCAAACGAAAAATCTGAACAGACGTTCGATATTTTTCGTAAACCAATGACAACAGACATAATTATCCACAATCAGTCATGACACTCTAGAGCACAAAAGTTCGCATATTTTCATTCTATATTACATAGACTAAACGACTTACCACTGCAAAAGAAGAAATTGACAAAGATCTAGATCTTCTCCGAAATGTAGCTGTAAGTAATGGTTATCCTAAAACCTTAGTGGACACATTATTCAAAAAGAAAAACAATCAAACACATGCCAGTCCCATGGATGAAATAACTTTAACCAGAGACAAAAACAAACCATATCTACGTATTATTTCCGAAAAAATTACTCTGTTACGAGAATATAAAATTACACCCCAGTTTCAGAATCCCTAACAATCTACAGCGAATATTGAGACACATACACGTAAATCAGAACCGTTTTCGCAATCAGGAACCTACAGAATTAACCTTGAAAAATGACCAAAATTTTATACTGGGCAAACAGGAGGTACACGATTTACAGAACACACAACAATAAGCGACATTAACCTATCCACATTTGCTGCATACTTAAAAGACACCAACCACAAAATACCTAATATAAATGGACCACTTCGAATACTACGTAAGTTACAGAAAGCAAAAACCATGGATAAAATGGAAGAAATTGAAATCTACATCCATCTAAAAAATCAGTCAGTGTGAGTTATAAATGAGCAAATTAGACCTGCTAAAAGTGAAATTCGTTGAAAACGTTTTACCAGTTCTACGGCGAAACATTACAGAACCATAGAATGTAAAATTATAACTACGCTCATTAATAAGTATGAGTGTAATACAAAAGATCACGCAACCATAAAGCAATGTTTATTCGACTCTCATAGTTTTCAGTACTGTTTCATTAGATTTATATATATAAGATCTTTGTACCAACAATTAAAAAATGACGTGCTCCCACAATAAGATTTTCACAGGTTATTTTAAAGAAATTACATGCAGTCATATTTACACCAACGATGAAAGATAATTAAATAATAACCGCGCTGCAATGTTGAAGGTTCTATAATGAAATATAATTGTGAAAAAAGCATATGCAGCTTAATTAACAAATTTCTGTAAAATAATTATAATGTTTCTAGTGTTAAGACGTTAAAACATGGGTCTTATATGTAAGAACTTTGCAACAACTGCTCGAAGGTAACGTGCTCCTAAAATAGTGTAAAACATCTGAGACTTATTTTATGAGCATAACGTGGAGTCATAGGAGCAAAGACATACCTGGCAGAATTTACTATTAAAAATGATTCCTAAATTAAGTTATAATGCGTGTAGTATATCCACAGATATGTCCTGACCCTACTTCAAAATCACAAGTGTCGCTAATGTATCCAAGGTATAATCTTCCGCTTTAGATACCTGGAACCGGCCTAAGGCCGAAATTGTACAATGTTCATGAACCAAGGAGAATGGCAGCTGAAGGCATCACGAAATCTTTCAGATAATTCATCGCAGCTGCAGACCCTATCGCATAGAAAATTCTTAAAAGCGTTGAAGATCAATAAATAAGTTTGAAACGTCCCCTTTGAACAATTGTAGATGACTGTGCTTAACCTGACACACAACATTTTGTTAGCGCAACGCAATCTGACTTTCAAAATTCCCTACAAAAGAATGGCCCTGACTAACATTAAACTATACCTTTCACAAATCACTTACCTCACAAAAATCTTCGCTGCTCAAGCTACTGCAATACAGCGAGCGCCACTACTGCCAGCTAAATAAAAGATTCAAACTACTGAAGGCACTAACTACTGATAGGGATAGTTAGCAAATGAAAGATATTAATAGAGAACAAACAATGTATTTACCTTGATATCATCATATATAAATATAGCGGTTCATGACAAATTACAAAACTCCGCCATCTCTCTCCCCACATCCACCACTGTTGGCGGCTCACCTCCAACTGCGCAACGCTACGCGCTGTTCACATCCAACTGCCGCTACCCAACACTACAATGGCAGACAACAATGCAAACTAGCCACAGACTGCACACAGCACAGCCAGTGATTTTCATATTGAGCGCTACGTAACGTTGCCAATAAGAAAACATAAACAGCCTACTTACATAGAGAAAACATAAACAGCCTACTTACATAGCCCCCATGCTCCCCACAAAAAGTTTTACAAATTTTTTTTTGGGCACTGGCCAATAATGATTTGATAAAATTTTTCATAATTACAATAACAAAGAAATCAAATGCACACACTTATTGATACAATGTTGGTCAGAAGCTAAAATTTTCTCACAGTCCATAAAGACAGTCCTAATCGTACATAACAGTAGAATAGCAGTGTTTTTCTCAAAGTCTGAGCAGTAAAAGAAAATGCACACGGAAGTAGTGGATTTCCATGCAGTCTTGAAGAAGTAGTGTTGTCTTTCCGTTGGAAGGACAACAGTAGCTTGAGCAGCGAAGATTTTTGTGAGGTAAGTGATTTGTGAAAGGTATAGTTTAATGTTAGTCAGGGCCATTCTTTTGTAGGGAATTTTGAAAGTCAGATTGCGTTCCGCTAACAAAATATTGTGTGTCAGGTTAAGCACAGTCATCTACAATTGTTCAAGAACGAGTTATGATGAATTGGAAGAAATGCATTGAGAAAACAGGTTTAGGTAGGATTTTCTTGGAAATAAATGTTGAGGTAAGAAATGTGTGAACATATAAATACAGAAAGCATGCTTAGATAGAATTTTTTGGTGGAAACAAAGGATGAAATAAGAGGAAAGATATATGAAGTTTTGGGTTGGACTGCAGTACCACATGTTACACTGAAAACAAACCCTGTCCTTTCCTATTGGTGTTATCCCACTATGTGTTTGTGTACCCTTGTGTAGTTGTTTTCTTCCTGTCTCTGTGTAATTTCATAGAATTTTTCTTTTTTTAATATTAAGCTACATTCACTATGACGAGGAATACTGTTATCCTCGAATATAATTGGCATTAATAATATGCTATTTACTTTGTAAAGATGTTCAGACATTATTAATTCTGTTCTGTTTAATGCTCATGTGTGAAGTTGATGTTTCAAAAGTTATTGTGATCTTTTATGTATGTACTCATGTCATAATTCCTGTAACACTGATGTATATGTTATTTCGATTCTTTTGTAAAGCCCATATTACTACAAATGTTATCTGTATTATTATGTTTTTAATGATGTATTTTGTACCTTTTGTAATTATATTTTCGTGTTATAATATTGTAATTGACACCAGTTAATCAAATTAAGTAACTTGTAAGTTACATTTCACTGCACACGTTTCTGTTGGTCATAGTATATGGACAATATGTGAGAAGTAGGGACTGATAGTGTTTGCACGTGTGTTAATGATTCAGCAAGGGACTGGATAACAGCATTGCTGGTTCTAAGGACAATTTCAAAAACTTTGTGAGTGCACAAGTGGTGATTTATGGACTTGCTATATTCTCCGCAAGACTCTTCGATGGTGAATGTGCTCCTGCACAATCGCAACAGATGGCTGCTGGCCATCTCTACAAGGACTACAGTGGGTCTACATCTTTGATGATCCATCAATACCATTATTTCTACAAGGACTGCAGTGGGTCTGCACCTCTGGTGGCCCACCAATATCGTAATCTCTACCAGGACTACAGTGGGTCTGCTCTGTGATGACCTACCTACCAATATTCTTCAAAACTTCGACTGACTCCGCTGTGGGTTTGCTATGTTGTGGCCCATTACTTGTCTGCATGTCGAGAGTCAGCACTGTCTTTCCGTTGGAAGGACAACACTACTTCTTCAAGACAGCATGGAAATCCACTACTTCTGTGTGCATTTTCTTTTACCTCTCAGACTTTGAGACAAACACTGCTATTTTACTGTGATGAATCAGGACTATCTTTATAGACTGTGAGAAAATTTTAGCTTTTGACCAACATTGTATCAATAAGTGTGTGCATTTGAATTCTTTGTTATTGTAATTATGAAAAATTTTTTTCAAATCTGTATTGGCCACTTCCCAACCCAATTTGTAAAAAATTTTTGTGGGGAGCATGGGGGCTATGTAAGTAGGCTGTTTATGTTTTCTCTATGTAAGTAGGCTGTTTAGGTTTTTTTATTGGTAACGCCACCTCTGTATGAAAATCACTGGCTGTGCTGTGTGCAGTCTGTGGCTAGTTTGCATTGTTGTCTGCCATTGTAGTGTTAGGCAGCTGGATGTGAACAGCGCGTAGCGTTGCGCAGTTGGAGGTGAGCCGCCAGCAGTGGTGGATGTGGGGAGAGAGATGGCGGAGTTTTGAAATTTGTCATGAACTGCTATATTTATATATGATGATATCAAGGTAAATACATTGTTTGTTCTCTATTAATATCTTTCATTTGCTAACTATCCCTATCAGTAGTTAGTGCCTTCCATAGTTTGAATCTTTTATTTAGCTGGCAGTAGTGGCGCTCGCTGTATTGCAGTAGCTTGAGCAGCGAAGATTTTTGTGAGGTAAGTGATTTGTGAAAGGTATAGTTTAATGTTAGTCAGGGCCATTCTTTTGTAGGGAATTTTGAAAGTCAGATTGCGTTGCGCTAACAAAATATTGTGTGTCAGTTTAAGCACAGTCATGTATAACTGTTCAAAGGGGACGTTTCAAGTTCAAGTGTATGATGAGCTAAGAAAGAATTGTAATGTTTTTATAATAAATTTGCATTTAGAGTATTTTTTATTTGTTTTGTTAGGGTTATTCCCCTTCACTGTTGTAATACATTTTATTCTTGTAATCAGCAAAAAAGTAGGATGGAATGAACAGTAATTTTTGTGTACTCCAAATACACATGAAATAACTGCACTAAAAAAAGAACAACTAAAACTGATACTGAGACTGCAGATGTTCAGCGTGTTAATTGTTGAACTATATGAAAAAAAAACAAAGTAGTTACAAACTATGGCGTGCACACACGTTATTCAACATGTAAACGTCACTACAGATATTCGGATTTACGTAATGATATGTTCAATACGCTTGTCATCATTGGCGACGATGTGGCGCAGACGAATAGCGGTGTTCCGCATGACCCGCTGTACATTTTGTCTTTAATATAGCCCCACAGAAAGGAGCCTCACGTGTTCATATCCGGAGAATATGTCGGCCTCTGGGTACCCCAGATCCAAAATGAGGTCCTCAGTGCTCCTCCAGGACACCAAACACTCTCCTGCGTCGATGGAATCGAGTTCCCTCTTACATGGACCACATCTTGTCGATGTCAGGGTCACTTCAAAACCTTCAGGCACCTTGTGGTAGTCACCATGCCATCCAGGAATGTCGCACCGATCACTCCTTGACTGGACACCGCACAGGACACAGTCACCCATTGGGGTGAAGAGACTTCTCGATCGCGAAATGCGGACTCTTAGTCCCCCAAATGCGCTTATAGACGAACCCATTCTAATGAAAGTGGGCTAAACCAAACCATGCGCATACTAATTCCCGCGGCCAACCGTGCAGATCGAACGTCTTAAAGCAAACAGTTGAGAAGTTATGACGATTTTATTTCATATAGTTCAGTAACTGCCACCCTATACTTATAATAATATACAGTAATAGTAGTTGTAGTAGTAATAGCAGCGGTGATAGTAGTAGCAGCAAACTGAATCATTTACCAAAAGACTAAAGTAATGATCATTTTCAGAATCTAATGCAAAATCACTATTCACCGATTTTCTACATTGAAACTCTCAGTTTTGGAGCGATTTAATGGGACTCTTAACGGTAAAGACATGTTTCGCTGCACGAAATTCTCTCGAATGGATGGACATGATACAAGAGCTGGCAAGTCTGAAAATATAGATGCTGTACATTACCGTGGAGCTGCTATAATGTTCACTGCTTCAGCCACCTCCGTTTCCGATAAAATGCTAGTAACTCTCTGAATAGTGCTTACACGAGCATAAGCCTGTTATCAAAAATGATAGACTGCAGTTTCAGTACAGTAAGCCGCCTGCCTGTTGGCTCATTCTTGGGAAATGGCAGCCTCTCCCTCTCCATTTCGTATCTCACGCCATCACTTTCCTGCTCCTGCTGACTTAAAGAAGGTATTTTCAGAAGGTCTTTGCAGACATACGTGATATGATATCTAATGTTATCCAAGGTCTTCTCATTGTCTCTCTCTGTCTTGTCCATCCAGCCACACGCTGCACATTGTAGTCTGAAAATATATGCGTGGTGACTTTCTCAGATGTGTGTGTTTTTTCATAACTGATATTTTTAAAAGGATTCAGCATGATCGGATATTTCTTGAACATGACACGTATTTATGCATTGTGAACACAGCGCGGTATGTACTTACTGGCTATTTCGTTTTAATAACCCTTGGTAAAATACAGCGCTATGATTATCTGCTTTTTTTTAGTGAACGCTAAAGTAAATTTTAGTTTCCTCGCCAGTATTATCTTGCGGTTTTTTTTTTAATTTTCGCTATCACCGTATTGAATTTTTAAATATCCTGCCTCCATCATCACGGTGTAAATGCCCTCACAATGCCTTGAAGCTATGACCTCCGTATCCGAGCACAGAGCTGAGGGGGAAGCACAGATGAGATACATGGAATCAAGGAGGAATGACTAGGGGAGAAATGCGGAATTGTAGAAGCTTGTATGACTGGGAAAGGTTGAAGAAGCTGCTGGAGGAGAGGAAAACAGGAATGTGGATATTAAGATCTCAGACAATAACCATAAAAAATACATTAGTTTGTATGACTGTATGACTATTTCCGAATTCAACTTCGTCTATGTGATTCACTCTTCAGTAACACACTTACGAAGAAGTAACTTCATGAAGTAAAATATTCGTTTTGTGGTAACACCTCCCAGCTTGAGATCAAAATTGCTCACGGCTCCAAATGTGCCTGTATTGCTACCTGAAATAATAAAGTTGAATACGGTCGTCAGATTAATGTTATTCAACGATTCGTCTGGAAGGATAACCGATCACCCAGCTAAGGGGAGATTGGGTCGATTCTATTTACAGGTTTGGACGGCAATATTGTGACCGTAGATCGTTTCCTGGAATGAAAAATGGGAGGGTGTAGGAACACATATTCTATTATTTATGCTGGACGTATAAAATAGATTATAAACACAGGAGTTGTGGAAAAATGTGTGAAAGTGGGCTGCTTCTGTGTTGGCAGCGCTGTGTAGCGCTTTGCATTGGATCTCTGACTGCGCTTTCTTTGTAACAGACTCTGTGGCTGGTTGGACTCGTCGTTGGAAGTTAATCGCCAGTAGTGTTAGGCTATTGGAAGTAAGTCGCCAGCAGTAATTGAAGTACCGTTGAGCAGTTGGAGGTGAAGAGCCAGCAGTGACGGATGTTAAATGTGGGACATTAGCATTTATGGAGGGTAGAGGTCTGAAGTCTTAGTGTAGGCTAACGACCTGTAAGTATCCGACTTTGAGATTGAAAAGTATTCATGATTATATATCTTTGTACTGGATGTCAATGACGATTTATATTCGTGTTTGAACTGGCTGTCACATTATTAAGGTAAAAAAATACATTATTTGGTTTGCAACAAAATCTTTCCTTTGCTAACCACATGCCTATTAGTAGTTAGTGGCTTTAGTAGTTAGAGTCTTTTATTTAGCTGGTTCAAAAAATGGCTCTGAGCACTATGGGACTTAACATCTCAGGTCATCAGTCTCCTAGAACTTAGAACTACTTAAACCTAACTAACCTAAGGACATCACACACATTCATGCCCGAGGCAGGAATCGAACGTGCTACCGTAGCGGTCGCGGGGTTCCAGACTGTAGCGCCTAGAACCGCTCGGCCACCAGCGGCCAGCTATTTAGCTGGCAGTATTGACGCTCGCTGTACTGCAGTAGTTCGCGTAATGAAGATTTTTGTGAGGTAAGTGCTTAATGAAATTTATAGGTTATTGTTAAGATTTCTTTTTAGTCACTGCCATTCTTTTGGATTAATTATTCGAAGTCAGGTTGTAATTTTTTTGAGCAGTCAGATCGCGTTGCGCTAGAATATTGTTGGTCAGTGTTGACATGATAAGAAAAAGTAAAAAGAAAGTAGGCTCAGCACGTCCAGTTTTACTCAGCTGTTTCAGAATCAATTAACGTGGAAGTTTCATCTTGTCAGTCATTCTGCAATTTAAATACAGACACATTCATTTAAATAAAAAAGTTTCATGTGTACACGTTCAATGCACAGCTTGTTATGGCGATAACGCACAGAAATCCGATGAACATAGGAGAAAACAGAGTAATTACGGAGGTGAGGTTTGCTACAGACGGTGAGTTCACCTTGATACAGCAACATGGTTTGCTGCGGCGACAGTAGCCTCAGTGTGGCATGAACCCGGCGTCGAAAGCGGAGGCTCATCCACCACAGAGTTTGCCACAAGCCGAGTCTTCTCTGTAACACTGCCTTTCTACTAGTGGGCTCTTGTAGGACCCCGCAAATCGTTGGCCTTTTTTCGGAGGCTAGCTTCAGCGATTCTGTTGCACTCGCTGTTCCCATTTTGCCGACCCTATTGGTGTCGTAAGCACGTTCCTTCCACCGGAACTACGGCAGACTTTGTCTCCGATCTGTTTTCTGGAAGAGTTGATTTTCCACAGCTGTCGTTCACACTGAGCTTCAAAGTAAGGGCCTCGCTATCAATTCCTGTTCTAGAAGCTGCCACTGCTGTAAAACCCGCAACAAGTGACCGCGAGGCACGCTGTACCCCAGTCAACTCCCTCCCTCATATCGTAGACAATACGAGAAAATCTCTCTATAAATTCGTGATTCCCTCTACGTCACACGACCCAATTTGCGGTGTGGAATCAAAATATTCGTATCGCGACAATTTATCGAGTTCAGTGAACAGTTCACGCAGCTTACAGATAAATAGCGTGAATAAAAAGTGGAAACACCAAAAACGCAGCACATTGCTATACCTAATACGGAGTAGGCGACACGATGGCATTCAAAACAGCTTCCAATCGTCTCGGAATGGATAAATAAGGGTCCTGCGTGGTCTTCAAGGGAATCTTACACCATTATTCCTGCAAAATAGTGGCACGTTCAGATAACGATGGTGGGTGTGGAAAGCTATCACGCACCCTTCTCTACAAATTAGATCGCAAAGGCTCATTGATGTTGATGAGATATTGTAATGTCCGTGTTGTTCAGAAGTACGATGCAATTTTCATTCGGACGTGCATGCATGTCTGAAGAAACAGGCACTGTGGTGACTGCAGCCCATATGAAATACATAAGATGTATATGCTACTGCGAATATGGACAACCATCAGCTGTGTGATGGGATGATGATAGTGAAAATGTGTGCCAAACCGGGTCTCGAACACGGATTCTCCGCATACCTCGAGCGGTCGCCTTACCATTGGGTCATCCAAGCACGCTTCACAGCCAGACCCCAGTCAGGGCAGTGGCTGTTCATTCGGACATGCATCCATGTCCAAAGGAACACTGCATCGTACCGCTGAACAACACAGGCACTGCAATACCGTATTTACACTCCGACACCGGAAAAGCGACTTCCAATTAAAATATCTCGCCTGTACAGGAATATACGCTGAACAGCTAGACCACCTACCTAGTAGCCGGCACGTCAACCTTTGGCACGAATAACAGCGGCGAGCGTCGTGGCATGGAAGATATGAGGCCCCGGTAGTTCGATGGAGATAGTTAGCACCACATCTGCACAAATACATCACAGATGTGTTCGATCGTGTTTCAGTCTCACGAATGGGCGGTCCAGCACATCAAAAGGAACTCGCCACTGTGTTCCTCGAACCATTCCGTCACACTGTCTTGTGACATGGCGCATTACCTTGGTGAAAAATGCCATTGTCGTCGGGAAATAAGATTCTCATGAAGGGATGTACGTGGTCTGCAACTAGTGTACCCTCATCCTGTCTTGCATAAGCTCATCTGGACCCAAGGATGCCCACGTGAATGCTCCCCAGATCATAATGGAGCCGCCGCCAACTTGTCTCCGTCCCGCTGTACAGGTTTCAAGGAGCTGTTCCCCTGGAAGACAACGAACTAGCACCCTCCCACTGCGCCAACGTCCAACGCCGTCGGTCACGTGCCTATTTCTGTCGAAGTTGCCGATGTTGTGGCGTTAGCATTGTCACACGCATGGGTCGTCGGCAGCGGAGGCCTATCATTTGAAGTGTTCGGATCACTGTTCAGACACACTTGTACTGTGACCAGCAAGAAAGTCTGATGTTAGTTCCGCCACAGTTTTACCAGTCTGCGCAACCTACGACGTCTGGCATCTGTAACGAGGTGTGGCCGTCTTACCCCACCACTTCTGGACGGGGTTTCACGTTGGTTTCGCCACGTGTTGAAGGAACTCACCATAGCACTTCTAGAGCACCCAACGAGTAATACAGCTTCCGAAATGCTCATGTCGAGCCTCCAGGCCATTATTATCTGCGCTTAGTTAAATTCAGGTAGACAGCGCGGCTTCCCAATTTTACACAAAGACAGCACGCTCCTGATGCTACATGCACCGTCCGTGTGTCTGACTAGCAGTCATTCCTCTTCAAGTGACGCTGCTATCGCTGGGACGTGTATATATAGACGGTAGGTTGGATGTTGTAACGTTCTGGCTGAGCAGTGAACGTAAAGAATGTGCGAGCGACGGTTGGAGGTACAGGTTTGACGACATATGAGAGTTTATGTGTGGCCGTGAGTCGTGCTCGGATAGCTTAATGGTAGCCGGCACAATAGCTCAGCATGTTCGGTCAGAGAGCTGGTTGGCCTCTGTAAAAAAACTGAGTGAAAGGACCAACAACGAACTTGAACGGATGTCATGTGACGACAACAACGACCAAACACAACGATCAACGATGAACAAAAAAAAAAAAAAGCAAAAAAAAAAAAATGTTACGGCCACCGCTCGCGGTAAGCAGGAAATCCGGTTCGAGTCCCGGTGAGGCACACATTTTCACTGTGGTCATTCCATTATATAGATGATGGTTGTCCATATTCGCACATTTTGCAATAGCGAATACAATTCATGCATCAACATCGAAATCTGGCGACCGTGGAGACCAGGGGAGACGCGACAATTCATCCTCGTGCTCACAAAAGCAGTCCTTGACGATAGTAGGTCTATGAAGATGATGGACACTGTCGTCGTGGAAAACAGCATAGCTACTGTGGGGGACTTGATTAGCCAGAATGGTCACATAATTCTTGGCAGTAATGTGACTTTCCAGAGTAACCACGAATCCCACGGAGTATAACGATATAGCTGTCCAATTCATCACCACAACCCCGCCATGTTTTTCTGCTACGTGCATATTTATCACTGATGCGAGTTGAAACGTTTCGTCACTGCAACGTTCACTTCTGCAGTGATTTTAGCAGGTGTTGTCCACTTATCTTTCGTCTCAGTCTTCTTGAATGACCGTCTGGTACGATCACTCATGACATGCTCTCCTGGACATTTAGACTTAGTGGATGATGTTTTCCCTCTTTCCCTGTAAGTGGTATTAATTTTCGATATGGTGCGTCTTCAAATACAGAGCACTTAACTTACCTCGGTTGCGGAAGCATCCACCATTCGAGCACCAACAATTTGCCCACTTTAGAAGTCACTTAGCTCCGACGTAATTCACTCGCTACTACAGAGAACATTGTGCTGACCACGAGGGACACAGCATATTGAGAACGCTGCACAGCTGCAGTTCGTGGTCAAATATACACTACTGGCCATAAAAATTGCTACACCGCGAAGATGACGTGCTACAGACGCTAATTTTAACTGACAGGAAGAAGATGCTGTGATATGCAAATGATTAGCTTTTCAGAGCATTCACACAAGGTTGGCGCCGGTGGCGACACCTACAACGTGCTGACATGAAGAAACTTTCGAACCGATTTCTCATACACAAACAGCAGTTGATCGGCGTTGCCTGGTGAAACGTTGTTGTGATGCGTTTTGGAAGGAGGAGAAATGCATACCATCACGTTTCCGACTTTGATAAAGGTCGGATTGTAGCCTATCGCAATAGCTGTTCGCGTTGGTCGAGATCCAATGACTGTTAGCAGAACATGGAATCGGTGGGTTCAGGAGGGTAATACGGAACGCCGTGCCCGATCCCAACGGCCTCGTATCACTAGGAATCGAGATGACAGGCATCTTATCCGCATGGCTGTAACGGATCGTGAAACCACGCCTCGATCCATGAGTCAACAGATGGGGACGTTTACAAGACAACAACCATCTGCACGAACAGTTCGACGACGTTTGCAGCAGCATGGACTATCAGCTCGCAGACAATCGCTGCGGTTACCCTCGACGCTGCAACACAGACAGGAGCGCCTGCGATGATGTACTCAGCGACGAACCTGCTTGCACGAATGGCAAAACGTCGTTTCTCGGGATGAATTTAGGTTCTGTTTACAGCATCTTGACGGCCGCATCCGTGTTTGACGATACCACGGTGAACGCACATTGGAAGCGTGTATTCGTCATCGCCTTACTGGCGTATCACCGGACGTGATGGTATGGGGTGCCATTGGTTACACGTCTCGGTCACCTCTTGTTCGCATTGACGGCACTTTGAACAGTGGACGTTACATTTCAGGTGTGGTACGACCCATGGCTCTACTCTTCATTCGATCCCTGAGAAACCCTTCATTTCAGCAGGATAACGGACGACCGCATGTTGCAAGTGCTGTACAGGGCTTTCTGGATACAGAAAATCTTCGCCGGCCGGAGTGGCCAAGGGGTTGTAGGCGCTACAGCCTGGAACCGTGCTACCGCTACCGTGGCAGGTTCGAATCCTGCCTCAGGCATGGATGTGTGTCATGTCCTTAGGTTAGTTAGGTTTAAGTAGTTCTAAGTTCTAGGGGACTGATGACCTCAGAAGTTAAGTTCCACAGTGCTAAGAGTCATTTGAACCATTTGAACAGAAAAGGTTCGACTGCTGCCAGCACATTCTCCAGGTCTCACACCAATTGAAAACGTCTGGTCAATGGTGGCCGAGCAACTGGCTCGTCGCATTACGCCAGTCACTACTCTTGATGAACTGTGGTATCGTGTTGAAGCTGCATGGGCAGCTGTACCTGTACACGCCATCCAAGCTCTGTTTGACTCAATGCCCAGGCGTATCAAGGCCGTTATTACGGCCAGAGTTGGTTGTTCTGGGTACTGATTTCTGAAGCTCTATGCACCCCAAATTGCGTGAAAAAGTAATCACATGTCAGTTCTAATATAATATATTTGTCCAATGAATACCCGTTATCATCTGCATTTCTTATCGGTGTTGCAATTTTAATGGCCAGTAGTGTAACAGTACAACATGCAGGCGTGAATAGCATCAGAATTTATGGTGAAGCATGCCCTTCTCGGGGTGTCCGTATTTTTGTCGAACCTCCGCACAAGCGCTTAGGTGCCAGGACGGGCTGTGAAAAGGCAGCAGGAGGGCCAGCCACAGGGCGAGGTGCGCTGCCAGGTCCCTGTAGGGGTCGTGGCGCCGCTTCCGACCCCGTCTGCTGCGGCTGGCTGCTCGGCGCTAATTAGCGTGCGCGGGCCTCGTTAGCGATTCGCGACGCGTCCACGCCTGCCGCCAGGCGCCATGCCGTGCCGCGTAGAGCAGCGCGGCGCTTTGTGCGTTGTGCGAGAAAGCGGCCCCACAAAAGAGGAGACAAGCCACTACCTTGTTCCCGTCCGAGCCAACTCGGCAGAATTAGCTGCAAAAGGCGCGACCACTGGTCTGGAGCTGGGGCTCCTCTCGACCCACTTTCTAGATCACATCGTATCCTCTGCCTATATGCTTCTTCTGCTCATTCTTGTTGTGAGGTTACGTAAATTTTCGGAATTTTTTCGTTATTGTCTTTCCCGGTACCAACTGTTTCAATACCTTCAGCTTTAGCACCTCGATTTCATATTACGCAATGACCAACACCTAGTTACACTATGTGACCAAAAGTATCCGGACACCTGGTTGAATATGACTTACAAGTTCGTGACGCACTCCATCGGTAATGTTGGAATTCAATATGGTGTTGGCCTACCCTTAGCCTTGATGACAGCTTCCACTCCCTCAGGCATACGTCCAATTAGGTGCTGGAAGTTTCTTGGGGTATTGCAGCCCATTCTTCACGGAGTGCTGCACTGAGAAGAGGTATCGATGTCGATCGGTGGGGCCTGGCGCGAAGTCGGCGTTCCAAAACATCCCAAAGGTGTTCTATAGGATTCAGGTCAGGACTCTGTGCACGACACTCCATTGCACGGATATTATTTTCGTGTAACCGCTCCGCCAGAGGCCGTGCATTGTGAACAGGTGCTCGATCGTGTTGGAAGATGCAATCGTCATCCCCGAATTGCTCTTCAACATTGGAAGCAAGAAGGTGCTTAAAACATCAATGTAGACCTGTGCTGTGATAGTGTCACGCAAAACAACAACGGATGCAAGCCCTCTCCATGAAAAACACACCATAACACCACCGCCTCTTAATTTTACTGTTGGCTACACACGCTGGCAGATAACGTTCACTGGGCATTCGGCAAACCCACATCTTGCCATCAGATCGCCACATTGTGTACCGACATTCGTCACTCTACATAACGTTTTTACTCTGTTCAGCCGTCCAATGTTTACGCTCTTTACACCAAGCGAGGCATCGTTTGGCACTTCCCGGCGTGATGTGTGGCTTATGAGCAGCCGCTCGACCATTAAATCTAAGTTAGCACACCTCCCGCCTAGCTGTCTCAGTACTTGCAGCGAATCCTTATGCAGTCTGGAATTCCTGTGCGATGGTCTGGATAGATGTCTGGCTATTACACAATACGACCCTCTTCAACTGTCGGCGGTCTCTGTCACTCAACAGACGAGGTCGGCGTGTACGCTTTTGTGCTGTACGTGTCCCTTCGCATTTCCACTTCACTATCACATCGGAAACGGTGGACATAGAGATGTTTAGGACTGTGCAAATCTCGCTTACAGACGTATGAGACAAGTGACACCCAATCACCTGACCTACGTTCGTGAGTTCCGCAGAGCGCCCCTTTCTGCTCTCTCACGATGTCTAATGACTACTGAGGTCGCTGATATGGAGTACCTGGCAGTAGCTGGCAGCATAATGCACATAATATGAAAAAGTATGTTTTTGGGGCTGCCCCGATACTTTTGATGAGATAGTGTACATTACGTTTGACTATGGTCGTATTGTATGTCAACAGGTAGCTATTTAACATTGCAAAAACACACTGACGGAAAAAAATCGCAGCACCAAGGGGGGGAGTTGCGTGACATAAACGAAAGTTTGTGAGCGTGTTTCTATATCTGAAAGATGATATCTGTCTAAATTTCTATCTAGTCGCAGGAGAATGGCGCTGATAGCGCCGCTATGAGGATGCAAATTAGGTTTGCTTTAAATACGTGCTGTAACGATCGTGAGCGTTAGCTACCTTTGACATGGGACGTGGTGAGTCGATGTTAGTTAAAAATATCTTTACGGTGACAAAGACGCCGTTATCAACACGTGACTCAGTTTGAACAAGGTCGTGTAATAGGGCTACGAGAGGTGGACGTTCCCTCTGTGATATTGCAGGAAGATCTTGCAGAAATGTAGCCACAATACTTGTTTCTGCCAGCGGCAGTCATAAGGTACGGTCGCAAGAAGATCGGCCTCCAGATGGTCACGTGACACTACCGAGCGATAAGAGCATCGTTTTCCGCGTACGGCTCTGGCGCATCGTACTGCTTCTGCAGCAGCAATTTGAGCAGATCTTGTCACCACAGTGACACAACGAACTGTTACAAATCGGTTACTTCAAGGACAGCTCCGAGTCAGACGCACTGTAGCGTGCATTCCACTAACCCCAAAACCATCACCGTTTGCAACCTCAGTGGTGCCAAGCGAGAGTCCTCATTGGAGGGGAAGGTGGAGTGTTTTCTGATGAAAGGCGATTCTGCTTGGTGCCAGAGATGGTTATGCATCGGTTAGAAAGAGACCATTTGAGTACCTGCAGCCAACCTGTCTGTGTGGTAGACACCTGGAGTTATAGTCTGACGTGCGATTTCGTATGACTGTAGGAACACTCTACATCTAAATCTACATCTACATCTACATCTACATCCATACTCCGCAAGCCACCTGACGGTGTGTGGCGGAGGGTACCTTGAGTACCTCTGTCGGTTCTCCCATCTATTCCATTCTCGTATTGTTCGTGGAAAGAAGGATTGTCGGTATGCCTCTGTGTGGGCTCTAATCTCTCTGATTTTATCCTCATGGTCTCTTCGCGAGATATACGTAGGAGGGAGCAATATACTGCTTGACGCTTCGGTGAAGGTATGTTCTCGAAACTTTGACAAAAGCCCGTACCGAGCTACTGAGCGTCTCTCCTGCAGAGTCTTCCACTGGAGTTTATCTATCATCTCCGTAACGCTTTCGCGATTACTAAATGATCCTCTAACGAAGCGCGCTGCTCTTCGTTGGATCTTCTCTATCTCTTCTATCAACTCTATCTGGCACGGATCCCACACCGGTGAGCAATATTCAAGCAGTGGGTGAACAAGCGTACTGAAACCTACTTCCTTTGTTTTCGGATTGCATTTCCTTAGGATTCTTCCAATGAATCTCAGTCTGGCATCTGCTTTACCGACGATCAACATTATATGATCATTCCATTTTAAATCACTCCTAATGCGTACTCCCAGATAATTTATGGTATTAACTACTTCCAGTTGCTGACCTGCTATTTTGTAGCTAAATGATAAAGGATCTATCTTTCTGTGTATTCGCAGCACATTACACTTGTCTACATTGAGATTCAATTGCCATTCCCTGCACCATGCGTCAATTCGTTGCAGATCCTCCTGCATTTCAGTACAATTTTCCATTGTTACAACCTCTCGATACACCACAGCATCATCCGCAAAAAGCCTCAGTGAACTTCCGATGTCATCCACAAGGTCATTTATGTATATTGTGAATAGCAACGGTCCTATGACACTCCCCTGCGGCACACCTGAAATCACTCTTATTTCGGAAGACTTCTCTCCATTGAGAATGACATGCTGCGTCCTGTTATCTAGGAACTCCTCAATCCAATCACACAATTGGTCTGATAGTCCATATGCTCTTACTTTGTTCATTAAACGACTGTGGGGAACTGTATCGAACACCTTGCGGAAGTCAAGAAACACGGCATCTACCTGTGAACCCGTATCTATGGCCCTCTGAGTCTCGTGGACGAATAGAGCTAGCTGGGTTTCACATGACCGTCTTTTTCGAAACCCATGCTGATTCCTACAGAGTAGATTTCTAGTCTCCAGAAAAGTCATTACACTCGAACACAATACGTGTTCCAAAATTCTACAACTGATTGACGTTATTCCAAGCACCCTGACTGCTGATTCGATCTCTTGTGGTGCCGTTCATGAACAGCATTCCAGGGGGTGTTTTCCAACAGGATAACGCTTACCCACATACCGCTGTCGTAGCCTTACATGTTCTACAGAGTGTCCACACGTTACCTTGGCCTGCTCGATCACCAGATCTGTCTACGATCGAGCACATATGGGACATAATCGAAGAACAACTCTGGCACCATGCACAAGCAATATAAATCCCTGTATTGAACGACCAAGTGTAACAGACAAGTTCCTACATCCCACAAACTGACATCCGGCACCTTTACGACACAATTCATACACGTTTGCTTGCCAGCATTCAGCAGTCTGGCGGCTACAGCGGTTATTAATGTACTAGAATTTCCATTTGCAATGGCGTATCTCGAGCTTACAGTAACCTCTTACCTTGCAATGTCAACCACTTAGATACGTCATCTAGACAAATGTATTCTCGAAATTTCACTACTATACATTACTTATTTGTTGGTGTATCAATTTCTTTCCATCAGTGTATATTAATTACAAGGTTGAATCAAATATAAACAGATTTTTTTTATAGTTTTATTGAAGCTTCAGATAAATTCATACACAAAATCTTATTTTTCTGTATAGTCCCGTGGGAAACATAATCTCTAGCGAATAGGCTGCTTCACGATCCCGTTTCCCTAAGATGAACGTGGCTGTGACAGCATTATGTTGCCCTCGAACACTTCGACAGCGTCATTGTTGTAAATTTGTGTTCTGCAACTGCTCCCTACAGTAGTATATGCAAATGAAAATCGCAGGATGATAAGGCCGGATTGTAGGGAGCAGGTTCTAGTTCCAGAAACATTCATGAATTCTTTTGTTCAATTCGGGCAGCTGTGTGGAGTCGAGCGTTGTCATGAAGCACGATCACATGTTCCGGACTGTAAATGCCCGCCTTCTGAGGGTATGCACATTTTGTTTGTTCCAAGAGTAGGCAATAGTATGCAGCGTGCACAGTACGTTATTCGTGGTGAAAATCGATGAGAACTGCTTTAAAACCGAAAAACGTTGTTGCAAGAATGTTAGCCGCCGAGATACGTTGTTTGGCTTTGACGGGGGCAGATTCGTCCTGTTTGTGACATTCGAAGCTGCTTTTTCCGATTCCGGAGTGTAATGGTGCAATCACATTTAATCTGTTCTTCAGTTTAGTAGCGTGTCAGTAGCAGTTTGCAAGCCTCGATATGATGAAATTTGTGCTCTGCGGTGAGAAGAGAAGGCAGCTACCCTGCGGGGAGTCTCCGAAATCGAAGACTGTCAGTAATGATTGCCTGAGCAACACCTTAGCTTATGCCATTTTAGCGTGTTTCTCGGAGATCGACTTCAGAAGTTGGCTAACAGAGCAAGTATTCTTCTCAGTCATGCTCGTCCTAGGGGTGTCGTCGTTGAGTTGCATTCTCAGCTGCGTCTCGACCTTGTAAAAACTGTTTGTGCCATGCGTACACATGAGTCTGCGAAGCGTGCCACAAGCCTTTTCAAAATTTCTGACTGTTTATGCCTTCTGTTGTGAGAAACTTGATTATAATGCGTTGCACAATAGATGACGGTACCTCTTGCTCTGACTGCGATTGTGACTAAATAATAGGTACAACATGGTTCTAACTCTAGAGAACGATCAGTGGAAACGAAAGCAAGAATGAGTAGAGATCGTGCCGCTCTCCGTTTGCAAAATGGAAAGTTCCAGAGTCTGCAGGGTGAATCAGCTGACCCTACTGTCCGGTTTTATGCAAACTGCAACACCTTCAAATACCAGGTTCAAGATTTTGCATTTTTCTCATGCTAACTACATGCAAACTGTTAGTCCTATACAAAAAATGAATGGGAACTTTTTGTAATGACTTTAATGTAGTTTAATTTTGTATTTTCGCTAGAGGCATAGTTTCCGAATTATTCAAGAAAAACTTACAAAAATTACCTTCAAACACGTTTTTTCTGAATAACTCCAAAACTTTGGCCTGCAGCGACAACATATATCTCTACAAAATTTACCCACATTAAATTTCCTCCAAATATGCCCTGTTCAATTTTTCTTTGGGATTAATAGTTTGTATGTAATGAATAAGAAAATATGAAAATCTTGTGGGTCGCATTTGAAGGCGCTGTGGAGCAGCTGAATCATACTGTACTCGATTCATTGTCACTTTTACGATCGGGTCGCCACTAGGTTGAGCTACCTAGAAGGGGAAGACTTAGTTTCTGTTGCTCTTCACGTCTACGCCAGAGCAGCGAATCAGTATATATTATCAGCTGTCGAAACCTTTTCAATTGTTTTGATACATTTTCGTACCACGAAGCACAGTAAGCACCCAAGATTTAAATTACATAAATCTAGTGTGAAGTATTGCCAGAAGACCATAGAAATAATAAAATAGGTAAGTAAACAGCAGTACATCTCATTCTAGGTACTTACCGTCAACTGATACCTCATTTCCATAGAATTTTTACTCAGTCTCAGCTATACTCTCGTGGAGCCCCTAGACAAAGAGAGAGTTCCTGTCCAGAGACTTTTTTACAAGCTAGTGTCTACAGTCCATGTAATTGCACCGTATAGAATTAAACAAATTCATTTAGATTTCCCACCACAACTCAGGCCACCTCCACTTGTCGCAAGTACTCACTTCTTCTTCTTCGTCTATACCTTCAATCTATCTTAACGCACTGCAGGATATAGACCTATTCCATATGTTTCCATTGTCTTCCATTCTGAGTCACCTGGCACCATTGTGTTCCAACCACCAGCTTCACATCATCAGACCATCTCTCTTGCGGTCTTCCAGTGACTTTTTGTGGTCGCTTGATCACCAGTGAACAATTGTTGGGGTCCATTTGCTGTGATCTTGTAGAGCCACGCCTCCGACCCATTGCCACTTCAGGCTTGTAATTCTCTCAAGAACAACTGTTACCATTGTTCTCCTTCTAATGTCCTCTGATCGAATCCTATTCCTGACGTTGAGTCCTAATATTCGTCACTCTATGGTTTGTTGTGTGCGCTTTACTTTACGATCACGTGCCTTAGAGTCATAGTTTCCAGACCTTAAGTTGTAACTGGTAGTATGCACATATTATAGATCTTAGCCTTCAGGGCATCCTTGTTCGTCAGGATAAATCTTAGTTTCTGGAACGCTGTGCAGTGCAGTATTATCCAGGAAGGATTTCTGCATTTTTGTTATTTTTCCGTAGTTTAATTTCGCAGGCAAGGTAGACGTATTCATCACCAGCTTCTTCAGACTCAATTCCGACTACAAGTGGTTGGCTGTCTGGGCTTAGAATTGTGTTTTATTGGTGTTCATTTCTAAATCAATCATTTCAGAGCAAAGTTTTAGTTGTTGGATCATACTCTTTAGTTCTTACAGATCTTCACTTATGAGCGCAATATCGTCGGCAAAACTTACATTGTTCAGATATAAGCTGTCGATTTTACTCCTCCGTTATTCAGTCTAGTGACTTGAATACATCTTCCAATGCAAGCGTAAGCAGTTCTGGAGAGACGGTGTCACTTTGGTGGACTCCTTTGCCAATTGGGAACCTCCTGGCGGTAAGTTCTTCACCCACTTTGTCATTGTTCCCCGTTCACAGATGTATTTCAAGAGTTTTATATACCTTGATTTTATCCTGAAATTTTCAAGGGCTTCATGATTGCCAAAATCTCCACGGAGTCGAAAGCTTTTCCATAATTTATTAAGGCCAGATGAACCCTGATGTTACATTCACTTGGTTTCTCAAGAATAAGGCGAATAGACTGAATGTGATCCATAGTCGAAAACCCTTTCTGAAATCCCGCTTACTCAACAGGTTAATGGCTTGGAATACTCAATTACTACGTAGTATTCGTAAGATATACTTCTCCCTTTTACAAATACCAGGGTTATTCGGAAAGTAAGGAACGATCAGTCGCGAAATGGAAACCACAGTGAAAATACGATGAAGTTTGGCACAGGCGTGTTGGGCAGTGTCTCTAGTATGTCCGTTGATCGCGGTACGTCATTCTTTTTAGTTCTGAGCACACAGGGAGCACATAAGTATACCTAGAACAATAGTGTCTCCGCGAAGTACGAGGGCCTGGTGAGAAATTTCGCCTGAAGCTATGCAGCCAACATCCCATAACTGTCGTGCGTTTTCTTCTTCAAGACAATTCTCAGCCGCATTCTGCAGGGGCAATGAAGATGCTCCTGCAGTTTTTTCAGTTGGAAATGTTTGATTTACCACAATGCAGCCCATAATTGTCTCCCTGTGAGTTTCATCTCTGCTCACATGAACCACTGGCCATGAAGACAACATTTTGTCACAGAAAACGAGCTGCAGGCCAGCGTAGAGAATTGGCGGAAAGCACTGGCGGCTGCCTTCTATAACGAGGGTATTGGAATGTTGGTACAACGCTACAACAAACGTCTAAGTCGGATAGGCGACTATGGAGATTAATAGTTGGAAGTTATAGGTAACAGTTGCAAATAAAACAGTTTTGATTTTCACTGTGGTTTTCATTTCGCGACCTATCTTTCCTTACTTTCGGGATAGCCCTCGTACTTTTTTATTTTTGAAGCTTTTATTACTCAAATCGCTCAGTGCGCTAATAATTACTTTGCACCATTCTAATGTAACTGAATTTACAACAGTGCTCGTAATTTAACGGAAAATCGTTCCCTGAAACATATCTTAGGCGTACCACTAAAAATAGTTCCTTACATACAGACGTATTCGCTTACATTACGCAAACCATGATGCTTATGTCATGATGATGATGATTACCCGTAACTGTTTATTCTAAACTCCCTATTAGCTGCTCAGAACCTTAATTTGCGCTGGAGTCTATCTCCTCCAACAGTAATTAACTTGGCATTGTCCTTAAGATTAACTTGACTGAATACAATTACGAGAACTGAGCTGACATATTACTGTTGCGCAACGAACGTAACTGTAACGAGACGACTGCTCGCCAGATTCATCAGCAGTCCTCTGAACACGCCTTAATTCAGTCGCACGCGGATGTTTTTCTGGAATTAATCAAAGGCTGGAGAAATCATCCACATTCACAGTGACAGTAACTGACTATGGTCGTATCCCATGGGCTGGTGACATAGGTCGCGCATGCTGCGTTCGTCATTTTAATCGTTTTTCATCACCTTCTGCATAGTTTTCCCGGAGAGGCGCGGTCTAGCGAGAGCTTTCCATACATTTTGGTAATTCACAGTAATCAGTGCATCCCGTGCCTCCCATCTGTCCTCATCCCTAACGATTTTATTGGAACAGAAAAGCAGAAACACGTGTTCCCTTCGTTGTGGAACCCTCTCTGTTCCATTCTATCCATTTGTGAAAGATTTTCGCTGGAAGATCGGGACTTTGTAGTGGTCTTCCTGACAGTACCAGAGAACTGTCCCGTATCTCTAGCTTTCAAAGAGCTAACGACTATCTCTTAGAGCTACAATACAGTTACCTGTTGCATTGATTATCCCCTTACAGTGATTAATCCCCTTTTGCAACAATACATTTCACGGGTCCCAAAGCTTCATTTCCTACACTTTAATCTACAGTAGCCATGTTTTAACATTTATGCTTGTGCTCTTCTGACCCGAGAAACGTAGTTGTTTGCGTCTTACTTTATCTGTATCACAAACAAAAAATGAAATATGAAAAGAAACCCTATCTCATGCATAGCCGGAGGCACTGGAAGTATAACAAGTGGATGGAATCCACACTAGTAAATATGTAAGAAACATTCTTACTTTTGTACTCCACCTCTTGTCTATTTTACCATTTTCTTTAGATAATATTAATATTATTTTAATTCCTTATTATATATTGTCATTCAAAAGAGCATTCAGTATTGTACTGACTAAGGAATTAATGAAACTGTTTCCAGAACTGTTCCAAATCAGCTTGCCACTGTTGTAATAATCGTTTTCGTTATTATTTATGCCATTACACACAACGACATAAAATAGTTAAATTGTCATGCAACCAGTTACATATGTGTAATATGCTAAACACAGCACCTGCTCCTCGCCAGCTTCAGCAGATGCCCATAGAGTAAGTGGTCTGATGATGACCAGAATAGGGTTCGAAACAGGTCGCCAGTAAATGAAATAATAATCTTTATGCGTTTGTGACTGTTTGAGCAACTAAAAATTTTTTAACGTAACCGCTAACTTCCAAAGCAAACAAGATAACATGCTTAAAAAATTTAAAAGTTAAATACAGTTTGAAGTGGAAGCTATTGGAAACTAATGCGAATATCTGATCTGAGGACAGGTAAATTTCTTAAGGCATTAACGAAACTGAGTTCAGTTGCAAGTATCACACGATCCACTGTAAAAGACTTTCTTCTGTTTCAAGGTGCAGGATTGTGCACGATTGACGTAGTATGGCTTTACCGCCCACATGCAATAACTTTTAAAAGATACAGAACTTTGCTTGTCATAAACTCTCTAAGAAGAATTAACATATATTCAAAATACCTTAATACATTGTACAACACTTAAATGTATAGAACTTGAAATATCTACAAATGCAGCGCAAAACACAACCTCATGTCTAATGAGAACAAAAACTGTAGAAAACTGCGGAAACTGCTTATTGCCGTCTCTAGTGCACATTCTTTCATGTGATTCTAAAATCAACACTAGACCGACCAGAAGGCCTGTAACACTTCGTGTGAACGTAGGAACAGTATGCTCTAGGTACAACCCTCCCCTACTGTAAGTAGCTTAAGTATTGGTTTACATGATAGATTAGACGAACTTATTAGGTAAAATTGATATTACGCGGAATATAGAGCATAACAGCTGAAACTCAGAGTGTTTAGTTAAGTAGGAAAGATGGATGTTTCGGACCTTGATATTTAATAAAGTATGTACTGGGAGATATGATAGCGTGATGGTATGACGACCACTAAGAGAAAAATCAGTGGACGTTATTTAGTTCCCAGATGTTGAGGGGAATGTAAACAGTGCTGAAGCACTGACAGAGTTGAGCCTAGTGTAAGTGGCGCAGACGTAGACTGTTGGATGGTTGGCGTTTCCTGTCTTTCCATCACGCGACACTGATATGAAACAGC
This sequence comes from Schistocerca americana, assembly GCF_021461395.2. Taxonomy (NCBI): domain Eukaryota; kingdom Metazoa; phylum Arthropoda; class Insecta; order Orthoptera; family Acrididae; genus Schistocerca; species Schistocerca americana. Next base: position 321,227,760 of record NC_060120.1, on the reverse strand, counting down.
AATATACTGCGCCCCCCTCGAATGCGAGATGATCGTTAAACGTAACATCATCAGTTAAACAGATACAGGCCTACTGAGATACAGTGCATATGACAGGAGAAAATAGGCCAACGATATCTATCCATCCTATAGATCTGTCTTTACAGAAGAAAGTGCTGGCGTACTAGGGACAGTTGCACAAAGTTTCAAAGGTATGTTAAGGGCACAGAAGGAAGATCAAAAGCGACTGGGACCCTGAAGTTAAGCCCGTGGTATTGGAGAGCTTCGTAAATGAGGGCCACTGAACTACTCATAGATTCTCGGAATGAGAGGTATTGATATGTTGAGAGACCGATTCTGAGTGCTTGATATTGTTTGTATAAGTTAATGCAGGGAGTGACTGAATGCTACAAATGAGAATCTTATTCAGGTTTCCTTATTACTTATTATAAGTGTGTGATACATTTATGGAGAGGCTTTTACATCGAAAATCCCATTAAAATCAGGATACTAAGGTAGTAGCATTAGCATGTAATTATTAAGTGGGAAAATATATTCCTGACATGGTGGGTAATCAGCAGGGTGTGGTAACTGAAGAAAACTTTACCAGTCAAGATCGCTAAAAATGGATTTCACTCGATTATCTGTTTTGACAGATAATGATGACGACATAATATCTTTTCAGCTAGCTTCGCTTTTGAAGTTTTCTTCAGTTACCATAAATGAGAAGAACTGTGAGTCGGTTCTAAACGTGAAAGTGAAGCAAAAACGAGATCTAGAAACTCCGTGCGTGAGCGTCGCAAGAGTAAAATGCGCGAAGAACACGCAAAGGCGAAAATTTCCTCTGAATTACAGACAATTATCACTAAAGTCAATCTGCAGTAGTATTTTGGAAACTATATTGTGCTCAAACATAATGAATCACCTCGAAGAAAACGGTTTATTGACAAACAGGCAACGGGGTTCAGAAAACATCGTCCTTGTGAAACACAACTCGCTTTTTATTCTCACTAAGTAATGAGGGCCATCGACGGGTGACGTCAAATTGATTACATAGTGTTAGATTTCCATAAGGCTTTTGACACTGTTCCTCAAAGACGACTTCCAATTAAGTTGTGTACCCATAGAGTTTCATCTCAGTTGTGTCACTGGATTCGTGATTACCTGTCAGAAAATTCACAGTTCATAATAACTGACAGAAGTCATTGAATAAAACAGAAGCAATATTTAGCGTTCCCCAAGCTAGTGTTACAGGCCTTCTGCTATTCCTGGTCTACACGAATTAAGAGACAATTTGAGCAGTACTCTGAGACTGTTTGCTGTCATTAGATGTAATGTCATTAGATGGTCAAAACAAATTGCACAACGATTTAGACAAGGTATCTGTATGATGCAAAAACTGACAATTGACTCTAAATCATGAAAAATGTGAATTCATCCACCCGAGTGCTTTCACACCAATCTCACTGCTGTAAACTCAACTAAACACGTAGGGATTACAATTACGAATAACGTAGACGGGAGCGATCATATAGATAATGTCGTGGGGCGAACAAACCAAAGACTGCGATTTATTGGCAGAACACTTAGAAAACTAACAGCTCTACTAAAGAGATTGCTTACACTACGATTGTCCGTCATGTTCTAAAGTATTTCTGTGCGGTGTGGGATCCACATTAGATAGGATTGACGAAGGACATTGAAAAGTCCAAAGAAGGGCAGCTCGTTTTGTATTGCCGTGAAATAAGGGAGGGAGTGCAGTGGATATGATACACGAATTGGGGTGCAGTCATTAAAAAACAAAGGCGTTTTCCGCTGCGGGGGGACCTTCTCACGAAATGTCAACCACCAACTTTCTCCTCTGAGTTTGTATTTATTTATTTATTCATTGGCGCCTACCTACATAGGGTGAAATGATCGTCATAATAAAATAAATCGGACCTCACACGGAAAAATTTAAGTGCTCGCTTCTCTCACACCTGTCGAGAGTGGAACGGTAGAGAAGTAGCGTGAAGCTGGTTCAAAGAACTCAATTGTGAATTGTAGAGTAATCATGTAGATGTAGATGTAAGTGCGGATGTAGTGTGATGAAGTAACTGTCACCTAGTTTGTTAATAAAATCACCTTGTTGTTGACGGTGTTAAATTTAATTTGTCAGACAATGAATTTTCATCAAGATTCACTTATTTTTCCTTCTCGGCTTTTTCTCACATTTTGCTTGTTGTTCTCCGTATATAGTATGAAATAAAGCGAATGGTGGCTACCATACTACGGAGCTTACGCTAGGAATTACATAAATTTTGACATCTGAATAGCTCCGGGTAAGATTCGTCTTAGCTTTTGAGTTGCGTAGCTTTCACTCAGTCTGTTCGTTCGGGAGTCAAAGGTCTGACAATATGGCGCAGTCTAACCTACGCTTTCCCTGCTAGATTAGCAGACGCGAAACTGACTTTGTGGGAGTTAATTTATGTGACAGACGTGAAGAAAGTTCATGCAACTCAGATCGCGAAATGGCATCCGCCCTTTGTTCTCGTAATTATAAGTCAATGCTGAAAGTCTCACGTCAAGCACTCGCTGGAGTCGGAATGAGGGAGGTCAAATTTTTGATGGAGATGTCCCTTCACCAACTGTCTGGGGATTTCAAGTTGTGTATAGTAAATGCGCCCTCCCGTATCGAGAATCCTGTCTCCTCAAGAGGTTGCAAATGTTGCCTTGTTCCTGCAGATGTATACAAAGACATATAAGGAAGTACTGCAGGAATCGTCTTTAGGTGTGTTGTAGTATCAAGAACGAAACATTTCCGTTGTAAAATGGGAAGCAATATTTAATTTACTACATTTGTTGACAACCTGTGCGTTGTTTAGAAAAACAAGCTACATGAGGAAGTTACTCCAAAAGAAACAGTTGATACAAAAGTTTTGCCGCTCGGCGGAGGAAATCCAGGAACATCACTGAGAAAATGAAGTTTGTAAATACACAGTAAACCGCTGAAATAGAACATACTGTGGCTGGATCGAAAGGTAGAGAGCAATAATCATAAAAAGGGACTCTAAGTACAATAGTGACAAATCAGCAAATACAGGTAAAAGTAACAGGACATATTTCACATTGTTAAAAGAAATCATATTCGCCGTTGACTGTAGAAATTATTTATTTCACAACTGAAATTTCGGCTTTTGGGCCATTTGCAGGTGCGAATGCGAAATATTTTAATAATTCAAACTCTGGCAGCAGGGATCGAGTCGCGAATAACAAGCCTCAATGATAGCTTCGACATTGGCAGCGAAGATATAGAAGGCGAATATTGTACAGGTGTACATGCCCGTTGGTTACACGACGTGACTGATTATAATAATCAGAAGTCTGTGTTTATACTCACTGATGAGGAAGTACAATGGGTGGTGCGGAGCACATGAAGTTATCTGCCTCTTCCGTGGTCGACATCTCAGATTCCATGCTGAAAGTCTCACGTCAAACACTCGCTGGAGTCGGATTGAGGGAGGTAAAATTTTTGATGGAGATGTCACTTCACCAACTGTCTGGGGATTTCAAGGAGGTTTGTAACCACTGTTCCTCGCCAGCTTCAGCAGACTCCCATGAAGTAAATGATCTGATGATGACCAGAATAGTGGTAAAAACCGGTCACTAGTAAATTAAACAAACATCTACATGCGGTTCGGACTTTTATTTTAACTGTTTTTTGATAATACTTCTGACACTATAGCCAAGTATCACTGAGTGGTATTTAACTATTTTTCTGCTCATATCTTGGCTACTTTTTGAGAGAAGTAGCCTACAAGGGTTTTTAGCTGAGGAAGAAGGCTGAAAACTATCGTGTTAATAATCGAGTGGACCCAGGTTTTTGTCCCGTAGTCCGGCTTCACCGCAAGTTCTAGGGAAGGGAGGGAAGGGTAGATGGACCCCAGGTCTCCATGCAATGGTGGCAGCTGCCACTAAACCACTTGACGTCCCTCCAGCATAACTGTGTGTGATAAATTCACCCCCCTTTATGCAGAATGGGCAGTCATAGAGTTGCTTGGCCACCCTGAGAAAATTCGTTGCTTTTTTCTCCCGACTTTTTTCCTACCTCCCCAAATGCAGAATGGGCGGCGATACTGCTGCCTGGCCACGCTGAGAAAATTCGTTACTTTTTCCTCCAGATCTTTTTATTCGGTCAACTGAGTCTTGCCCGCCACTTTCCTTAGGCGCTAAAGGCCGACCAATGAGTGGAAAACGACTACCAGTCTCTTGTATGTTAACATGCGTTCTGTAAGTTTTCCGTGCAGGGTTTCCCTGTGTTTGTGTAATCCTTCCATGCCGAATTTTCCTAAAACTGGGGAGCTAAATTTAGAGTTGGATAATTTTGAGCACTTGCCGTCCTATCGGGGAGGGAGAGAGACTTGCGGTCCTGCCATGGAGGGAGAGACAATTCTCGTCCTGCCCCTGATTTGGGCGCACGTGCGCTGAGTTTGGAGTAAGCGTCGCATTTGACGTTAGCGTTATCACTTTCTGAGCCGCCCACAATTTCCAAAATTTTCTACGTGACTTGTATTGCCTGATTAATTATACCGTTTCGTGGGTCTTGGGCTCGCATATTTGTATTTGCGAGCCGCACAAATTACGAAAGCTTGTAGCGTTTAACAAGCAGTCTTCCACGTAGATCAGGTACTTTCCTACAGTGTTAACGAGACACTCATGAGTCGATTGAGCTTTTAGACAGATTTGTGTTTGAATATTTTTAGATAACTTTGTGCTCATCGTGTTGGAGCAATATTACGAGACTTTATGTTCATTTCGCTGTCATTTTCATGAGGTACTTGTCGAGATATTCCAGTAAACAAATGTCTTATTAAACTCAGAACCAAACCATCGTCCTACAACTGATCCTGATTAGGCGATCATATATAAAAAATGGAGCCCTTACATACCTGACTGGCTGTCTCACTGTGACGGTATTCCGTTGCAGAGCAAGTGCCGGCCCTTTATCGTTTAAATATTAAATATGAGTGTATCCTCATCTGTGGTTATGCCTTGTGACTTACTAGTACTGCGCTGAGGTAGTCACAGATGTATTAAAGGCAAATTGGAGAGTCCAAGAAAGATAGGCACGGCATTTTAGGTTCATGCTTCCGCTTATTATGATTGCACTTGTTGATTATTGGTGTGTAGTAGAGAGTTAATGTAACAGGTAGACTATTAAATATTGTCCTGACAAGATTTTCTCGATTAAACGCTTTTAAATTTCAACCGAATATTTTTCATAGTGATATCACCATGTTATACGTTGCATGTTTTCACTTTTGGAATGTCTTTAGTTATCAGATTAATTTTTATAGTTTCAGAAAAATACTGTGCATATAAAAAGATTATGTCATCATTTTAAAATAAAGTAAGCTAATATATTAAACTTACGTTACAGGAATGGCTAGAGGTGAAAATCTGAAACGTGTACCAAAGTACAGCGCTCTCCAGTACTCACTGTACAAAATCCCTGTACACAAGATAAACCTTACGTTTACTCTGGCCTACATTTTGTGAGCTTGGTGTCACTGAACACGAAACTTCGCATATTAGTTCTACTTTCGAAAGACAAACGCTACCGGTAATTACACAATTGTCTTTAAATATCGGGTTCCACCTTCAAAGAGCTGACAACACTGCCTGAGCAAGTCACAAAACCCGTCTGTAAACCTAGAGCTAGCAGCTTCCTCTGAACAAAGGTACATCTGCCGTAGAGGCTCTTTAAGACTGTATTTACTGTAAAACAGCAATCACATCATCACGATGCTGAAGGCTGCCTGTAATATGTATCAATCGAAATAGTATGGCGCGGTCACAAATGCAGGAGGATTTTATAGAAATACACGCAGTTTAGAGTTAAACGACATGGACAAAACTACAGTGTTATAATCAAACCTCTTTCTTCCCTTCAAATTGTGCTGATGTGAACGATCAACAGAAGGGTATTTGAATAAAGGAGCAAAGATACAGAGGAAAACGGAGCGCCCTCAGGTGAGATGATTGTTGCTGACCCTTGAAAACGGACAACCCGCCAACACGGTACCGGAGGAGAGCCAAAGAAGGAATTAAATAGTTTAAAACTATTTCATATTTTTCGTCTTTCATTTTAAGATACATATAACAGTATCACTATCTCAAACATGGGAGACTGACAATGAATGTAAGCCTCATTTTCTAGTTCTGCGGTAGATAAAAATCCTATATAAATTATCTTTTCACATGGTACAGATCCCAGACAGTAGTGACAAAAGTCGAAGGACATGGAAGGCAGACAATAGTTGAGAAGGCAATGAGACAGGAATATAAACTATCGCCTACGTTATTCAATCTGTATATTGCGCAAGAAGTAAAAAAAAAGTGAGAAGAAATTTGGAAAAATCTTTTATGTTCTGTCAGAGGAAATAAAAAAATTTGGTCAGTGGAGGAAGAACAGCAATGGATCGCGAAATATGTGGATTTATTGCAGAGGATCTACATTTCAACTATTACATTGCCGTCTTAGGTAACTTTTTGCTCATTTTGTTGAAGCAAAGGAAGACAATGGTTGAGAAGGCTGTGAGACAGGGATATAAGCTATCGCCCCCGTTATTCAATCTGTATATTGCGCAAGAAGTAAAAAAAGTGAGGAGAAATTCGGAAAAATCGTTTATGTTCTGTGAGAAAAAATAAAAAAATTAGGTCAATGAAGGAAAGAACAGCAATTGATCGCGATATGTCGTTTTACTGCAGAGGATCTACATTTCAACTATTACATTGTCGTCTTCAGTGCTAAAAATTACAAAACAAGAGACTCAGGAACAAGTACAAGATAGTTGGCAACATATCGTAAGTGCAAACATGCCGTGTGACAACAGACGACATTAGGCCAAAGGATCACGTAGTAAACAATGTTGGTTGTTGTAGAGCGTGCAGGAGTCTAACATGAACAGAAGCCGTTGCTTACGTGGTTGAACAAGAAGAAAAGGTGACGTCAGTGCCGTGTAGTGCCCTCTATCGAAGTGCCGGTGAATAGCTAAATAATAGGAAAGCTATATAATTTTTAAGTGTTTCAAGAACTGTACTGAACAATAAAACCACAAGTAATGGTTAAACCGTGGAAAGCAAATCATATGCGTGGTGGAGCCATAAGTACAGCACGCTCACTGGCAGTAAGTGCAGGGTAGTACAGATACTTTTGCATTACAAAGTAATTGAAGAAGATCAGTTTACAATTCCATACGACACGAGAAATACAGTCTTAAAATAATGTAACAAAATAATGGAAATTTAAAGGAGTGGAAACAGCAAAATAAAACATGATATTCACCCATCTGGGCATTAACTAAAATCTTACAACTTGTAAAAATACATCTCTGGGCTTACAGTGTAAACATGGGGAATAAAGTATCGTTACAATATGGAAAAGTATGAAGCTACGCAGTGGCGCATAAAAATGAACAAATATAAGAATGAAGAAAGTACAGTTAACACAAGTGTGCTCTCTCTGGGCATAAACAAAAATCCTACAGATCGTAAAAGTACATTCGCGCCATATCTAGGGTTACAGTATAAACGTGGAGTAAGACAGGAGTCAAGAGATATTAAGCCAGCCAGTAGCTCACCGAAAATGAACAAATAAGTAAAACAATAGAATTTAGCGAAGTTATGGGAAATAAATATGTTCAAATGACTAGGATTAAGTGGGGACGTCGTTATTTTCTAACGTGTGCCCTCAATGGGCTAATGCAAATCACGATACCAGCCAAACAACAAGATAACCACGCTTATTGTCGTTTTTATGTCCCTCAAGCAAATAAAAATATGAAAATAGTGAGGCACCATCCGATTCTGACGTTACATTTTCTCCCTGTTCCTCGACGTAAGCAACGGCTGCAGTTCATGTTAGACTTCGGTATGCTCTACACCAACCAATATGTTTTACTCGTGACCCTTTGAACTAATGTCACCTGTTATATGCTACGTCAGTGTGGGTGCTTACGTGTGTACTTACGATACGTTGTCAGCTATCTTATATTTGTTCCTCATTCTCTTGTTTTGTAATTTTTAGCGCTGAAGATGACTATGCAATAGCTGAAGTGTAGATGTGCTGTAATAAAACGTTGAATTCCGCGATCGATTGTTGTTCCTTTCTCCATTCTCTATATTCCATGATCACTGCGCTCAACAGGATTACATAGATCCCAGTCTGATTGAAAAATTTAAGGTTTGCTGACGAGACTGTAATTCTGTCGGAGAATGTAAAGTCCTTGGTAAATAAACTGAACGGAACAGATAGTTATTACAACGGCTATTGGGAAATTTAGATCGGAGAGGGCACGAAATGGAAACCACATTGAAAATCTGATGAAGCTTTGCACAGAGATGTTGGGCAGTGTCCCTAATATGCCCGTCAATCGCATCACGTCGCTCTTTTCAGGTCTGAGCACGCAGTGAGCACGTAATGCTGCCTAGAAAATACTGTCTCCGCGAAGTATGAGGGCCTCGTGAGAGATTTCGCTTGATGTTATGCAGCCTACATAACGTAATCTGATGCAGAAACTCGAGTAGTAGAGAGAAGCGCTAAACTGATCTTGATACACACTACAAGTGAAACCAGCAGTTCATGTCAAGGCTGACGAATCACTTCGTATACGGACGTCCATATAGTTGTTGTGGTGTCACCGCCAGACACCACACTTGCTAGGTGGTAGCCTTTAAATCGGTCGCGGTCCATTAGTATACGTCGGACCCGCGTGTCGCCACTATCAGTGATTGCAGACCGAGCGCCGCCACACGGCAGGTCTAGAGAGACTTCCTAGCACTCGCCCCAGTTGTACAGCCGACTTTGCTAGCGATGGTTCACTGACAAAATACGTTCTCATTTGCCGAGACGATAGTTAGCATAGTTACGTCATTTGCTACGACCTAGCAAGGCGCCATAATCAGTTGCTATTGATATTGTAAAGAATGTACAGACAAGAGCTACGTTCAACATTAATGGATTAAAGTTAAGTATTCTACCAGTTACCTCCTTTTTTTCTAAGTTCTAATTCCTTGTCCTGCTCCAGACCTCACGCCAGCCTGCGTGAGCTTAAACGCGTGCCTTTTGGCTTCCTCTCAATTTAGTGGGTTGGTCTCCTGCCAATCCACAACAGTTGTTACGATGTTAACACTCATTATATCAGGTATTACCACTTCGTTCAAATGGGAAGTTTTACAGAGATTCTTAAAAACGAATGATGTGGATGTAGTATGAAAGACATTTGCCTTAGACCTGTAGATAGCATCTAACGGACACGGTTGTACAATATTAACAGAGTGCTGAGAACGTCGCCCGCATGGTAAAACAAGTCATCGGTGACATTACTTCTCAAAACGCGTATGCCCTCCCCGGATCGAATAAAAAAAGGAAAGTGGAAAAACCTTTTCCGGGAAACTATCGCCTGTTATTTAAGAAACTCCCATAACGGACTGATACTTGAGGGGGGTGACTCTGATTGTGTGCTAACAGTCATGGATACCAAGTGTAGCGCAACATCCTTTGAGCCCTTGCGAGATGTAACAACTACTGTCAGTGAAAAAGGACATAGTCGAAAAGCCTCCTATCGAGACAACTCATTACACCTACATCAGCTCAAACGTTCCATCCTGACGGGACGGGTTTTATGTTTCGGAAAATATCGATGTATAAGTAAATAGAATCATACTACTCAGCGTTGACTTCTCCAAATGGAAGAGAAAGAAATAATTTTATAGAAATCACAATGAATGGAGGGAGAAGATAGGTAAACCAGGAATTATGTTTTTTGTAGAAATGCTTCGTATCAAGCAATGAGAGAAAGGCAAGCTACGATTGAATTTTTTAAAAGCCCTTTATGAGAAATACAAAAGCAAATGCGTGGAGCATGATGAAATAAAGGAACTGAGATTGCTCAGAAAGAAAATACTCGAATTACAGGCAGACAAACTGAAAGGGAATATTGTTAGGTAAAAAGACTAAACGTGTCACCCTGATGAAAGGTGGAGTCTCTACCACTTAGCGAGAGAACAAAGAAGGATAAAGGGAAGAACTATAGGAAATATAACAGCAGGCGACCACGCAATGACATGCAAGTGGCCAAACTTGTCGGCAATGTCAAGGCGCTCTATAGTTACTTCCCAGCTGACGACACGGATGTCGCTGTATTCTTAAACAACAGTGTACGGAAGGTAAGCGACGAAAGTAGAAATTCTTTCATGAAGCATGTGACAGAAGACGAACTGAAATCCGTGATCAAACACTTGCCAAGTCACGGAAACCCAGGTACTGATGCGATCCCATACGAATTTTGCAAAAAATATTAGCATATGATACGGTAGAATAGAAAACAGGCTACAGATCCATGTGCAATATTAATTCTGTCGAAATATCCAACAGAGAGCCCACTTTCCGATTACTGTTCAGTCATATCACTTTGCACGGATTAGAGGATAACAGCAGAACTTCTCGCCATGAGAGAACAAAGAATACTGTACATCACTGAACCATACCGGATATGTAGCGTTGCTGGTAGAAACATCCTAAATTAGGATCGAACTATTGTTAGATTGTGTTTTACATGCCCAGAGAAATCAGCCAGAAAGTACTGGCTTCTTCAATACTGGCTTGCACGATACGTTCGACAAACTTATCCACGAATTCTTGAGAGAAGAACTTTAGTTCCTCGGAATCAATAATATACATAATATTACAGATAAATGCAGAAATGATTTAAAGTGTTCAAGTCAACAGTTACCTAAGACAAGGACTCCACTAAACATATCTGTTAGGCAAGTGTTCCCGTTGTCCGTAGTTTTATTTATAATATCTGTAGGGTCATTATTACGTACGCTACATAGTTATTTTGCTGGCAACCAATTTGCGAACAACAGCTTTACAGTCTGTGTGTACGCAAATGGCTTGATCGTAATAATGAAAAATAATGTTGCAGTAATAGGAAAATTATGGGTGCATTCAACTGTTGCGAGGAATTGGTTCCTAAGATTTCTCAGCCACTGCAGTTTTCAGTTAATCTAATGGAATGCTTAGCTTTTACGACCTTACTGCGTCGCAGTACAGTACGTCATAGTCATCGTAGTCAGTTGCATGAGGAGATACTTACGTTCCAGAGAGAATAAACTATTCTGCAACAAGGAATCACTATGTTGTTTACAAATATACGTATATAATCTTGCGTATACAAATGTACATTGGAACTGCCTCTTTTTCTTGTTTCTTTCAATCATATTTAATTATTTCTTGTTTAATGTGATAATTTAAACGATGTGTTGTCAGTGTTTAAGTTTTCCATCAATGTGTGTACAACAATGCAATTCGATATTTTCAGTACGACACAAAATTTTAGAAAAAAAGAAAAACAAAGAAGCAGCCGAGGTGGTGGCGCTTGAGTAGGAGGTGAGATGGTTCGATTCCTCTGCTGGGTGAACGTTTTACTGTCAGTATTTTGCCGCAAGAAAGGAGAAGTGGTGGCGTAAAGCTCACTATCAGTAGTCATTGCGCCAACGTCCTGTATTAAGAGTCCAGACAACTACGCAGTGTATGATGAAAATGCAACAGGTCTAGTACATAAACTGCCTACACTAGGCTTGGCCGTCCTCCTCTGGAGTATTGTTGCGTAGTATGGATTCCACATCAGATCAGTTGACTGTGGACGTCGAAAAAGTTCGAAGAAAAGCAGCTCGTTTTGTATTATTGCGAAATAGGGGAGAGAGTGCCACGGACACGATATGCGAGTTGGGGTGATAATCATTGAAACAAAGGCATTTTTCAATATTTATAATAAAAAATCAGTTGTCGAACAGAAAGGTTTAAGTGTTAGTTTCTCCCGTGTGCTGTTCGGGAGTGGAACAGTAGAGAAATAGCTTGAAGCTGGTTCGATGAACCCTCTGAAAGCCACTTAATTGTTAATTGCAGAGTAATCACATAGGTGTAACCACATTCACGGTGATCTGCCCAACGGATGGGAACGTTAAGCTTAGCAGGTTCCTTGGTGTTACTAGAGAGAAGTAGGCTATACGCTGGCTCCGCGTTTCACGTTGTGTCTTCTCTCCTCCTCCTCATCATATAACACAGATACCAGTATGTACACCTGCAAACTACAAATACCTGCAGGGTGATTCAGGAGGAATGTCACATAATTTGTGAGGTGCTTTTACATTTGAAAATAAACCGAAAAAGTCCTATGAACGTGTGTTCCATTTTCGATCATTATGGAACTGGACCAGGCTGAAGATTACACATATCCACGAATGAATATGAAGGCAATTGTGAATATCACTTATCGAAATACTGTGTAGGCGCTGTGGTGGACAAAGTAACGGTGAGACGGATGACTGCTCCATTCTACAAGAGGTGTCCAAAAAGTTCTGCACCCTTCTCAACACACTTGTCAACACGTTGCAGGGTGTTTTGTGTTGCATATCGAACATCATCTCGGCGACCTTTAATGCGGGCAATAGCGTCTGTTATGCGAGCGACAAGTTCTTTACGTGTATCCACCTTTGTAGCATACATATTCCTCATTAACCAGCCCAATAGTAATGGGGTTAGGTCGGGTGATCTGGCAGGCCAGTTGAGGGGTCTACCATGGCCAATCCACCGTTGCGGAAATGTGTTATTCGGATACTGGGATATATGTACGAATGCATGATTTCACCGCGATATGAATTAATAAAATTTTCTCGGGGTTCCAGCCGCATCAGGTGGTTAAAATCCCACGAGCTCTCGACCGAGCTCACCTCAGTCATTGTCATTCTTACCATTTGACAATGACTGAGGAGAGCTCGGTCGAAAGCTCGTGGAATCTCAACCACCTGACGCGGCTGGAAGCCCGAGACAATTTTATTAGCTGAGATACATGTTTGCTAAAGTGATACGATGCTCCACCATGTTGCAGGTACATTTGCCATCGTTGTTCTAATGTCACGTTATCCAAAAGTGCAAGTAGGTCTTCTATTAGGAAATGTGGACATGCTGCAGCTGTTATACAATTTGGTAGAAACACAAGCCCTATCACGAGGTCATCAATCATACTACACCAGACATACACCGAGAACCTAAGTTGCAAACTTGTTTACCAAGTATCATGTGGGTTCCCCATCACCAATGTATAAGGAATTCAGGTGGTCATGATACCACTGTACGTAAATGTAGCCTCCTCCTTAAATAAAGTGCATTGCATGACATCTCTGTGTACAGCCAACCATTCACAAAGCTGTTGTCTGCTTCCTGAGTCACCTGGATGCAGATGTCACATGGGCAGCAGATGGAATTGGTACAAGTCCTCAGAATGTAACATACGCCACACTCGCATTTGTGGAATATCGAGGTGATGGCTAATGCACCATGTACTGGTTGTGGGACTCAGTGGTACCATTGCAATAATGTCTTCCCTTTCCTCAGCTGACTGGACAGCCTTATGTTCGGATGTTACCCGTTTACTGGGTAATGTTCCGGGTTCAAGTAATGTTTGAAGAACCCTGGGAAATACCCCGGCACAAGGGGTGCGTCGATCCGGGAAATGTCTCTGGTATACGGGCAATGCCATTGCAGTACCCGTACACAAACAACACGTCTGCTTAGTCTGCACGGGTGAGTATATGCAGTATGTTGTTATTCAAGGAAATAACGAACTTGCTCAATTAAGCAGCACTCAAGCTTGACACGAATACAACCTCACGACTGCTCACTGATCCAACCCACGATTGCACACTCGCTACGCTTGCAGCTGTTCCCTCAGTGTGACGTCACAGTGCTCATTTCTGCTTGAGAATTACCACACCTCTTGTAGGATGGGTCTGTTTTTTGTCTCACCATTATTGTGTCCACCACAACGCCTGACACTGGACTCGCATTCGGGAGGACGACGTTTCAATCCCGCGTCCGGCCATCCTGATTTAGGTTTTCCGTGATTTCCCTAAATCGCTCCAGGCAAATGCCGGGATGGTTGCTTTGAAAGGGCACGGCCGACTTGCTTCCCCATCCTTCCCTAATCCGATGAGACGGATGACCTCGCTGTCTGGTCTCCTTCCCCAAACAACCCAACCCAACCCCAACAAACCACAACGCCTATATAGCATTTCGTAAGATTCACTCATGTCTTCATATTCATTCGTAAATGATTATAGTCTTCAACGCACTCCAGTTCCGTAACGACTGGATATCAGACACATTTTCATAGGATATTTTCGGTTTATTTTCACGTGTAGAATCACTTCACAAATTATGTGACGTTCACCCAAAATCACCAACAGGAAAGAGACCAGCAATACGGCTGAACCCAACCTTGGGATACCCCAGCCCAGAGATAAATACCATACGTACCTTCCTGGCCGATTAAAACTGTGTGCCGGACCGAGACTCGAACTCGGGACCTTTGTTATCAGCGCACAATCAGCTGCAGAATGAACATTTCATTCTGGAAAGATCAGCCAGACTGTGGCTAAGCCCTGTCTCCGCAATGCCCTTACTTCCATGGGTGCTAGTTTTCCATGATCTGCAGTAGAACTTCTGTGACGTTTGGAAAGTAGGAGGCAAGGGTCTGGGGGAATTTTAACTATGGGGACGGATTGTGAGTCGTGCTTAGGTAGCTCAGTTCGTAGAGCACTTGCCTGTGAAAGGCAAAGGTACCGAGTTCGAGTCTCGGTCCGGCACACAGTTTTAATTTGCCAGAAAGTTTCAAATCAGCGCACGCTCCGCTGCAGAGAGCAAATTTCATTCTGGAATGCGTACGTCATCGCAACCTAGTTCATGAGCTGCATGGCCCTGTTGGTGCTCCGAGGGACACCACAGCTGGCCCGCCCGGGCTGCGGCCTGCGCAGAGCGGCGGTGCGCGCCGGGCAGCGGCCAGCCGCGTCATCCATCTCCGGGCGCGTCGCCCGCGGCGTCTCCCACGACCGCAGCCGCAGCCGGGCTGGCTGGACGGCTGGCCGGGCTCTCCCAGCCTGATGGGATTCCGGGAGGAGGGCAGCGGGCGCAGCACGTGCTCTACCGGCGCCGGCAAACGTCCAGGGGGCTGCCGCTGAGCGTGGCACACTGCTCTCGAGGCCAGCAGCAGTGGGCCTGTCTCCGTCTGGTCTTCCACACGTAGCACACGCTGATTCAGGTCTGGTCACATCATCTGATGGTGACTCAGCCACAAGTCGAGATCGGTACTGATACCATTTGTGTCACTTGGAACTGAAGCAAACAAGGCGAGTCTCCGATGATGTTATAAACTTTCAGGGTTGCCGGGGAAGTTAAATGTATGAAATTGGTGCAAACGGACTTTTGCCGGAAACGACAGAGTCAAAAGCTTTAACCGAAAATCGTTGTGACGCCTCTGATGGTCCAATACATGTACCGGTAATGTTGTTGCTAAGATTCAAGCGGAGAAAGGCTTCAAAGCCGGTAGTATGGACCAATACAAGGAAGGAATGTCTATTAAACATGGGCTCAAAAACGCATACCGTTGTAAGTAGGCTGTTTAGGCTTTTATGTTGGTAACGACACGTAGCGCTCTGTATGAAAATCACTGGCGGTGCTGTGTGCAGTCTGTGGCTGGTTGGCATTGTTGGAATACTCGCTATTGTAGTGTTAGGCACTTGGATGAGAACGGCGCGTGGCGTTGCGCAGTTGGAGGTGAGCCGCCAGCAGTGGTGGATGTGGGGAGAGGGATGGCGGAGTTTTGAGAGCAGACGATCCGGACGTGTGTCCAGAAAGGGTAAAATTGAAATATTGGATATCATGAACTGATATATTAATATGATGACTTTTGAATACTATTATGGTAAATACATTGTTTGTTCTCTATCAAAATCTTTCATTTGCTAACTATGCCTATCAGTAGTTACTGCCTTCAGTAGTTAGAATCTTTTATTTAGCTGGCAGTATTGGCCCTCGCTGTATCGCAGTAGTTAGCGTAACGAAGATTTTCGTGAGGTAAGTGATTCATGAAAGGTATAGGTTAATGTTAGTCACGGCCATTCTTTTGTAGGGGTTATTGAAAGTCAGATTGCGTTGCGCTAAAAATATTGTGTGTTAGTTTAATGTTGATCAGCATAAGCAAAGAGCGAAATATCTGAGTACGTTCAGTTCTGCTCAGCTGTTTGAACATCAAATAACGTAAGGGGTTTATCAGCACAGTAATTCATAAATTTTTCTAAGGGGAAGTTTCACCGTAAGAGCTATTGGCCGTGCTCTTAAGGTCCCATATATGCTAGATTTTATTTCCTTCGTTTGGCCCATACTACCACCACCTGGGTAGATCACGTAACTAATGAGGAGGTACTGAATAGAATTGGGGAGAAGAGAAATTTGTGGTACAGCCTGACTAAAAGGAGGCACCGATTGTTAGATCTCATTCTGAGACACCAAGCGATCACCAGTTACCAGTTTCGTACGGGTGGGAAGCGTGGCGGGGGACCGAGAGATGAATGAAGTTGATTCAGAGGAATGTAAGTTGCAGTAGTTACTCGGAGATGAAGAGGCTTGCACAAATAGAGTAGTATGGATGCATGAAACCAGTCTTTGGCCTGAATACCACAACAAGAACGTCACCACCTTGCAGAACTGGCAGAACTGTAGACCTATATGTCTAACGTCGATCTGTTGTAGAGTTTTGGAACACGTATTATGTTCGAGTATAATGACTTTTCTGGAGACTAGAAATCTACTCTGTATGAATCAGCATGGGTTTCGAAAAAGAGGATCGTGTGACGCCCAACTCGCGCTATTCGTCCACGAGACTCAGAAGGCCATAGACACGGGTTCCCAGGTAGATGCCGTGTTTCTTGACTTCCGCGTTCGATACAGTTCCCCACAGTCGTTTAATGAACAAAGTAAGAGCATATGGACTATCAGACCAATTGTGTGATTCGATTGAAGAGTTCCTAGATAACAGAACGCAGCATGTCATTCTCAATGGAGAGAAGTCTTCCGAAGTAAGAGTGATTTCAGGTGGGCCGCAGGGAAGTGTCGTAGGACCGTTGATATTCACAATATACATAAATGACCTTGTGGATAGCATCGGAAGTTCACTGAGCCTTTTTGGGGATGATGCTGTGGTATATCGAGAGGTTGTAACAATGGAAAATTCTGCTGAAATGCAGGAGGATCTGCAACGAATTGACGCATGGTGCAGGGAATGGGAATTGAATCTCAATGTAGACAAGTGTAATGTGCTGCGAATACATAAAAGAAAGATCCTTTATCATTTAGCTACAATATAGCAGGTCAGCAACTGGAAGCAGTTAATTACATAAATTATCTGGGAGTAGGCATTAGGGGTGATTTAAAATGGAATGACCATAAAAAATTTATCGTCGGTAAAGTAGATGCCAGGAAGAATCCTAATGAAATGCAATCCGAAAACAAAGAAAGTAGGTTACAGCACACTTGTTCGCCCACTGGTTGAATATTGCTCACCAGTGTGGGATCCGTACCAGACAGGGTTGATAGAACAGACAGAAAAGTTTCAACGGAGAGCAGCGCACTTTGTTACAGGTTCATTTAGCAACCGCGAAAGCGTTACGGAGATGATAGATAAACCCCAGTGGAAGACTCCGCAGGAGAGACGCTCAGTAGCTCGGTACTGGCTTTTGTTGAAGTTCCGAGAACATACCTTCACCTAGGAGTGAAGCAGTATATTGCTCCCTCCTAAGTATATCTTGCGAAGAGACCACGAGGATAAAATCAGATATCTTAGAGCCCACACAGAGGCATGCCGACAATCTTTCTTCCCACGAACAATACGAGACTGGAATAGAAGGGAGAACCGGTAGAGGCACTCAGAGTACCCTCCACCCCACACAGCCAGGTGGCTTGCAGAGTATGGATGTAGATGTAGATGTAACAGTAGCGATACGGGTATTACACTGTCAGAGAAATCAAAACGATTTTCGATTATAACTTTCGACTCGTTCGTTTCCGAAGCAGAGTCGCTTACCTCAAATTCATACGTTCACCCGTTCCATCATACCTGAAACTTTGTAATAGCGTCACACAACGATGTTCTAAAGGAGAAGCGCTGGCATAATGGCTTCCTTAAAGTGACAGGTTTCTTTTATTTTCTTATTACCTGAGCTTTAATCGACCTAGCAATTCCAAAATCACAGGTTTTACAATCAAACTGTCCTCTTACCTGTCTGATTTTTTCATTCTCGTCAAAAAAAAAGGAAAGCACTTAACCAATAATCTGAAAAGAAGACAAGTGGCCACCGTGCCCTATACGATAGGGAATAATGTCTATCAAGCTATAAACGGTTAAATTAGAAAACAAATTTTAAATTGAAATAATTGATTTGGGAGAAAAATAATCTATTTACAGTAAAATTACGCTTTGAGAATAAAAATATAGCTCTTGTAGTTGTAGTCTTCAGTCTCAAAACTGGTCTGATGCAGCTTCCTTTCTACTCCGTCCTCTACAAGCCTCTTCATCTCCAAATAACTACTGCAGCGTACATCATTCTGAATCTACTTACTGCTTCATCTCTTGGTCTCCTTTTACCATTTTTACGCCCCACTCTTCCATCCAGTACTAAACTGGTAATCCCTTGATGTCTCAAAATGTGTCCTACCAACCGATCTCTTCTTTTGGTCAAGTTGTGCCACAAATTTCTTGTTTCCCCAACTCCATTCAGTTCCTCCTCATTAGTTACGCGATGTACCCATTAGTCTTCAATATTATTCTATATCACCTCATTTCGAAAGCTTCTGTGCTCTTTTTGTCTAAACTGTTTATCGTTCATTTTTCACTCGCATACATGGCTACACTCCACACAAATACTTTCACAAAAGACTTTCTAACACGTGAACCTATATTCGATATTAACAAATTTCTCTTCTTCAGAAATGCTTTTTTTTGCCATCGCCAGTCTACATTTAATATCCTTCCTACTTCACCCATCATGAATTACTCTGTTGCCGATATAGCAAAACTCATTTATTACTCTAAGTGGCTCATTTCCTAATCTAATTTCCTTAGCACCACCTGATTTGATTCGACTGCATTTCATTATCCTTGTTTGGCTTTTGTTAATGTTCATCCAATAGCGCCAGACTGTTCGTGGGCCCACACTGCGTATCATGAGAACTTGACCACAATCTGAGTCTTGGAAAGCTTTTCCGGAAACCAGCAATCCGCCTCTTTCAAGCCATTCTCGTCTCCTTATTAATATTATTGGTTAGGCTATGGTGTTCGGACAGTTCACATGCTGCACACAATGCATCCTTATATGATTACTCCGGAAAATCGTATTCACAACAGATGGTCGTAAATTTCTTTTTCTTGATTTGTGTTAAAAGCGACGGAAACCCTCCAAATACTTTCCTGTTGTAAATATTCCATATCTGTGCACATAAATAACAGTAAAAATGGAAGCAATTAAGTTTTAATATAGGACTGATATACTGGCTTGCCTGGCTATTGTGTCCGCCTAGGTCCCATTCCACGAAACTTGTTTGTAGTTAGCAACGGCCTCCGATGAAGCTAAGTAACTACTTAATCAACACAGTTATGTTAAAAAAAACTTGCTAAGTAACATGATGTGTAATTATCTTAGGTCAAAGCGTCTCTGAACCGTACAAAACGTGACTGCGAGAGATCCGGATTCCTTCAAACAGCTATGCGTAACTGAGGGGCTTTGTGTAACACGTTTCTGTACTACTGCATCACTATATGGAATCACTACTTTAAATGGCCGTTATACCCGCCTGGCCACTTTGCGCGCCATTCTCCATATATACACATGTCGTGTTCGTTATCTGTAAACGATTCTATGTCTGCACAGAAAGAAAATCAACTCCGTGCCTTTACTGGTGTGAGACACCGCCCAAATACCGGCTCACGCTGGTCGATATGCCCAATGGGTGTGGCGGGCAATTGTAATTTGACGGTCAAAGCAGTTAGCTATACGAACAGTTTTCTGCTTTCCATACTCTTACTAAAATTACGTCAAGCAAATGTTGTGATTCTAGCCCACGGTTCAATCCTACTTCAAAACCTTACCTATCTCAAATAAATATCTCATGGGAAAAGAAATGCATTGTTTAACTTCCTTTTCGCGACATTTTCACGGACTTCATACACGAAATACGAATTCTCTGTCTGGTGTTGTAATGTAGAAAATGATACAGCGTACATTTACTTTTGTGACTGCGACTTTCCCATTTACATAACTGTAATTAGACCCATCCACCTACGTTTTTGATGAAATAAATATTAATTTTAGGTCTCCCTTGGCAGAAATGCAGGGGTTGGACAAAAATATGGAAACACAGTGAGAGATGTAAGCCTAAACATAAATGCAGATGCTAGCTGAGCCTGCAAGTTGCGCTCTCACGTTTGATCATCAACAGTGCCCAGGCAATGTCCTCAGTACGTTGCAAGGGTCAGTCGTGGTCAGAAGAGTGTTCTATGTAGTTCTGAGTGCATTATGTCTGAGATAGGTGAATTCGAACATGGTAAAATTTTTGGTTCGCGTACGGTGGATGCTTCCGTAACCATGGTGTTTCAAGGGGCAACATGTCGAAGATTTATACCGCATGCAGGGGAAGCGGAAAACATCATCCTCTAAGGGACAGCGCGGACGAAAGTATATGCTGAGTGAGCATGGAAGATGGTCATGGAAGAGTATTGTGACGAAAAATAAGAGGATGACAGCGGTAAAAGTCACTGCAAAACTGAATATCGCACTCGCGAACCCATTCAGCGCCAATACAAAAAGAAGGGAGCTCCGTAAGAAGAGAATGTTGTGTTTCAGGTCTTTCAAAATTTTTGTCCACCCCCTTTACAAATACGCTTGCTGTATTTACGACACGCAAAAGTTTCGTGAACTGCGATTCGCTTATGGATACATAAACTACTTAGCGTCAGGAGAGTTTATCCAACTAACCTTTGTAGTAGCCCATCTGCAGAAAGACAGTTCATAACAGTTAGACTTTAATGGGCTGCGGGTTTCAGGTTGTTTAATTAACTGTCCCGTTTGGAGAATTATGGGAAGTGATGACATTAATATCTGCAATATTTCTGTAGAAGACTGTACAGTAGTCTATGAATTTCTGTGAGAGTAATAATTAATATTAAGATTTAGTCTGTTTTGAATGACTGAAGGCGTTTTCAAGATAGATAGCTGTATTGTCTGCAGGCCGCCCAGTGTATTAGAGTCGAGGTCCGGTGCGCCGGCCAGCCTGTGGATGGTTTTCAGGCGGTTTTCCATCTTGTTAAGCGAATGCGGGCTGGTTCCGCTTATTCCGCCTCAGTTACACTACGTCGGCGATTGTTCGCAAACACCGTTTCCACGTACGTGTACACCATAATTATTTTACCATGCAAACATTTGGGGTTACACTCGTCTGGTATGAGTCGTTCCCGGAGGGGGTCCACTGGGGGCCGAACCGTACAATAACCCTGGGTGGGGTGGCGGCGGGGTGTGTGGACTGCTGTGGCATGCTGTGCGGTTGTGAACCACTGAGGGCTACGGCGCGACGAAGCCTCTCCACCATTTCCAGGTCCCCGGTTTAAAATAATGCAATACAGTGGTCTGCAACAAATAAATTATGAGAGGTTTCACTGCTCCTGTTTTACTGTTACTAAACGACACAGTAGTATTCGCTCACATTAGTCTGATAAATTTTAAAGTAATTACACTGTGCAACAAAACTGAGGGATCACTCTTTCGAAACGCAGTAACTGTCTCCTATTGCGACACATAATGTTGAAATTTGGCTCAAAGGTGCCAACAATCTTCCCCTGTAATGGTGCAAAAGCATGGCATCCTGCGGGGCGACGCTTCGCAGTTCGAGCTGTCGACAAGTGCGAAGAAAGGGCCATTGCTCATAAGTTCGTGTGAGCTGTAAGGTGGGTTCATGTTGTCACATTGGCACCAAATTTCCCACAATTTTACTCAACACCACCGTGGACGTGTCGTACGATGAGAAAGTCGTCACACCCCATCCTATCGACATTTCAACCCTAACTTTGACGCCTCTGTGATGAAGGTCAGAACCGTGACACCCAGTGTTGATATCACGCGGTTTTCTTGTGAGTGGCCGAGGAAAAATCGACATGAAAAGGCCTCAGGGGAAGCCGCAAAGGGCGTAGTGTAACCAGTCCACTCCTTGGAGTTTTGATTCCCATATATTCGTCTTCGAAAACGACAGTTCGCAGTGGGATGAACAACATGACGTTCTTGACAACATACGGCAATGCTGCCACCCTATGGGGGTTTCATCATACTCTGAGGATACCGTGGGGCTGTAATCCTATTGAACTTTATCTGAGCCCTCTGGAATGTCTGACCTCAATTTTTCCTCTAGTATACAGCGTGAAACCACCAGGGACCATTCTAAACCATTCGACCAAATCTGAACGTGGATCGATGCACCATAGGTTGGCGAACTCCAGCTAAGAGGTGTAGAAGAGGTTGCGCACACTCAGGTGCTAGAGCAGTCACAAGGCTGAATGGGTAACAAACTTTCTAACAGGTATATTTTTCATGAGCTCAACAATGGTGTGTGAATGGCAAAGAGGGTACTGCCGAATTGGGAGGTGTTAGAGGGACCTTTTTCCATTTTATTATGGACGTGCTCCTGTGATTATGTCACAGAAGCGATGAAAAACATAAACACCTTTTGCTATTTCGGGTTAAGTTCAAATTTCCTCGAATGGTTTTGAAGATCCCTAGTGATTCCACCCGTTATATCAGAACAAAAACTGCGGTCGCCCCACACTCCCAAGGGGTCAGATCCCGTATAATAAAGTTGCAGCCCCACAGTGTCCTTAGACTAGGGTTGAAACGCCCAGAGTGTGGCAGCAACATCGAACGTTGCCAATAACGTAGTCCTGTAGCTTGTTGCACTGCGAGCAGTCGTTTTCGACCGCGAAATGTGTGGGAATCAACGGGCCAGTGGATGAGGTGGGCTCACTGAGACACTTTATGCCACCCCGTGAGGCCTTTTCATGCCGGTTCTGAGCGACAGTACGTCTGAAATTTTTTCCCCGGCCACCCGTAAGAAAACCGCGTGATTTCAACGCTGGGTGCCGCGGTTCTGACCTTTATCGCAGGGGCGTAGAAAGAAGCAGTGAAATGTGAGGAAGTGACGATTTTCCCATAGTGTGACATGTCCACGGTGGCGTTGGGCAGAATTGTGGTGAAATTTGGTACTAATGTGACTTCATTAACCCGTGTGGGGTAATGCAAACGCACTCTCACCAGCTATACATATATGGCAATATTACAAGATTTTTTAGCGGTAGAATAGTTGAGTGGATCCCCACTCCTCACACACAGTATAAATTCAAGTAATTTTTATATTCATGGGACGTTAAAGAGAAGGTATACGCCCACAAATACCAGACGCATAAAAAGTTGCAAGTCAGTATTTGGTTTGTAATTCAACAATTTAGGCATTCCAAATTCGACGTGTGTTTGGCAATGTGTTCAATGGGTGACAAGCTTTTAGCGCAAAGAGGCGCTATTTTCAGAACCTGCTTATAAATAACGGCATCCGTTATGTAACCGTATTTCGTTGTAGGTTATGTTCAGCTAAGGGAATAGGCGATAGCTGTCGAGGAAAATAGATGGGGGTAACCACTACGAACTGAAAGCTTGCCCTCGCATGAAACATGCTGCGCTTTACAAAAGATTTTCCCATTGCATATGTTGCGACTCATCGGAAGACATCTGTCAATCGATGAAGATACTAGAGCTGTTCCTTTGAGCTGGAAAAGACAAGTATTTTCCGAGAGTATATCGTCGCTGAACTTGATTTTCCTCCTACGTAATTCATTCTTCGACCAATATTAAAAACAAATGTGCAGAAACAACAAAAAAAGCATGCCAGATTCAAACGAACGCAAAATCCCCAAGATTGGTGATTTTTTACAGAAGGTCGAAATTTAGCGCGGACTTCAATGCGAGATGCTTATAGTAGTTTCCACAACGCAATTTTGTCTCGAAACCTTGCAGAAAATCCAAAGAGATTCTGGTCGTATGTGAAGTATGCTAGTGGCAAGACACAATGACGGCGTTCTCCGCGCGATAGCAATGGAAATAGTATCGATGACAGTGCTGCTAAAGCAGAGTTACTAAATACAACTTTCCGAAATTATTTCATCAAAGAAGACGAAGTAAATATTCCACAATTCGAAACAATAACAGCTGTCAACATGAGTAACTTAGAAGTAGATATCCTCGGAATAGTGAAGCAAGTTAAATCCCTAATAAAACCAAATCCTCCGGTCCAGGCCGTATACCAATTAGGTTCCTTTCAGAGTATGCTGATGTAATAGCTCCATACTTAATTACGAGCATATACAACCGCTCGCTCGATGAAAGATCCGTACCCAAAGACTGGAAAATTGCTCACGTCACAATGTCGATATGCAGCAGAATTTTTTAACATATATTGTCTTCGAACATTATGAATTATCTCGAAGAGAACGGTATATTGATAAACGGTCAACACGAATTTAGAAAACATCTTTCTTGTGAAACACAACTAGCTCTTTACTCACACGAAGTGTTAAGTGCAATTGACAAGAGACTTCAAATTGACTTCGTATTTCTAGATTTCCAGAAGGCTCTTGACACAGTACCTCACAAACGGCTTGTAATCAAATTGCGTGCTTGTGGAATATGGTTTCAGTTATGCGATTGGATTCGCAATTTCCTGTCAGAGAGGTCACAGTTCGTAGTAACTGACGGAAAGCTATCGAATAAAACGAAGTGGTTTGTGGCGTTCCCCACGGTAGTGTTATAGGCCTTCTGCTATTTCTTACCCATATATGCGTACGATTTAAGAGACAATCTGAGCAACCGTCTTAGGCTGTTTTCTGATGATGCTGTCGTTTATCGTCATCAGAAAATAAAAAAAAATATTAAACGATTTAGATGAGACACCTGTAGGGTGCGAAAATTGGCAATTGACCCTAAATAATGAAAAGTATAAGGTCAGCCACATGAATGCTAAAAGGAACCCATTAAATTTGAATTACAGTCATGACCAACTGAAATTGGAAAGAACACATATTAAGTGTTGTGGGGAAAGAGAACCAAAGAGTGAGTCTTGCTGGCAGAACACTTACAAGATGCAATAGATCTATTAATGCTTGTCCGCCTTCTTTTGGAGTACTGCTGTGTAGTGCGGGATCATTAACAGATAGGATTAACGGAGTACATAGAGAAAGTTCAAAGAAGAGCAGCACGTTATGTATTATGGAGAAATAGGGGAGAGAGTGAAACTTCCTGGCAGATTAAAACTGTGTGCCAGGCCGAGACTCGAACTCGGGACCTTTGCCTTTCACGGGCAAGTGCTCTACCAACTGAGCTACCCAGCACGGCACAAGTCTCGGTGCGGAACACAGTTTTAATCTGTCAGGAAGTTTCATATCAGCACACACTCCGCTGCGGGCATGATACAGGATTTGGAGTGGACACCACTAAAACATAGTCGTTTCTCACGAAATTTAAATTACCAACTTTCTCCTCAGAATGCGAAAATATTTTGTTGACGCCGACATACATAGGAAGAAACTATCATCATCATAAAATAAGGGAAAACAGAGCTCGTACGGAAAGATTTAGGTGTTAGTTTTTTCCGCGCGCTATTCGAGAGTGGAATAACAGAGAATTACTGTGAAGGTGGTTCGATGAAACCTCTACCAGTCACTTAAATGTGATTGGCAGCGGATCCATATAGATATAGACGTAAATGTAAGGGCTTGCAGTCTGGCAAAGCCGGCCGCGGTGGTCTAGCGGTTCTAGGCGCTGAGTCCGGAACCGCGCGACTGCTACGGTCGCAGGTTCGAATCCTGCCTCGGGCATGGATGTGTGTGATGTCCTTAGGTTAGTTAGGTTTAAGTAGTTCTAAGTTCTAGGGGACTGATGACCTCAGATGTTAAGTCCCATAGTGCTCAGAGCCATTTGAGCCATTGAAGTCTGGCAAATCGTAATGCTAAGGAGACTCTACGCGTAAAAACTAGTAACTAGTCGTCTGGCCAAATGAGGGTTGTATGGTTATCCTGGAAATGTATCCTATGAGACCAACATCTCATTATCAGTACCATATACCAAAGTACATTAGTTGACAACAGAAATGAAGCACCCAGAAGATATGGTCACATGACAGTGTAAGTTCATACACGTACACATCACCTGCGGTTATGCCAATAATTAAAGTTGCAATTCTCCGTGGCAGGTAAAAAAAAATGGTTCAAATGGTTTTAAGCACTATGGGACTTAACATGTGGGTCATCAGTCCCCTAGTCGTAGAACTACTTGAACTTAACTGACCTAAGGACATCACACACATCCATGCCCGAGGCAGGATTCGAACCTGCGACTGTAGCAGCAGCGCGGTTCCGGACTGAAGCGCATAGAACCGCTCGGCCAGAGCGGTCGGCCGTGACAGGTAGAAAGGTGACCAGAGCGCATTAGTGTTTTTCGCGTTTAGTGTTGTTACCCGTTCTTTTAGGGCATATCAGGGGCGTGAATAGTCTCTTTTTCGTTGAGAGATCATGGATGTGTGTGATTATAAGTTCTACATAAAGTTAATTAACAGGTATACATAAAAGTAAGTAATGAATATAAAAATTGCTATGGCAAATTCCAATTCAAATACAAATAAAAATATGTATAATCAATATTAAATATGTATGTAGATTCAGCGTCTTTGTTATTGGTGACCTCTATAATTGTGAGAGGTGCTGAATGCCGATGCCAGTCATAAGAAATCGTGGCACAGATGTCGTCGAGGATCATGTTTCTTAAAGAATTAACATTTTGTATACTTTTTGAACGACTTGTTTGTGTAGCGTTGTCAAACGGTAATGTATCACGTTCGCCACGTAATGCAAGGTTCTGCATCATTTGGGTTTGTTGCCTTTCGATTATCTTCATGCGATGCACAAAATAGACTTTCTATAAATGTGCCGTCCGACGTTGAAAATGCAGTGGTCTGTAACTTGGCTTGCAAGAGAACATATATTTGACAAGAGATTATCACAGGTTACCGTTTCCAGCTGAATCGGTTTGTGTGGTAATGCATGTCGCAGTGTAAAGTAATTTTTGGTTGCAGAGTTTCGGAGTTCTGAACTGTCGCTGACGGACACCGCGGAATGTCACCAGCTGGCAGCACCTGGCAGCCCCGATTTGTGCGCCCCTGGCGGCCGCGGGGCGAAGCAGCGTGCGTGGGTGGAGCGGCAGGTCGCGTTGCTGTCGCCACAGGCGGCTCGGATAGGCCAAGCATACCGTCCGCCGCCGACAGGCGCGGGAACTTGGGATTCGACGCGCAAGTGCGGCAAAGCGCCGCTCAGCCGTGAGGTGCCGCCGGAGCATACTGCGGATGCGTCGGAATTTATTCTCCATGTTGTAATGTTGTGTACTTTCTGTTCATCTCACATCTGTCTAAGAAAAACGACACAAAAGAAACAAATTTGAAGCTTCATTTACGTGTGTCTCAAACGTGTTCAGCTAGCGTTGGTCGCCTTCAAAGTAGGGCACATTTGAGATACATACGTGTCTTCATTCGTTCTGTCCACTGCTTGAAACTTTTCTACCTGTTCTTTTTTCGCAAAGGTGCGCAGGAATTTGACCACTTCTGCCATTACCACTGGCATAGTGGCAAAATTCATTCTTTTAGAGGTGACGAAGTTTTCGTAGGCAGAAAAAGAGCCTCACGCTAACAAACTATTTGAGAAACGTGAATCTTCGAAGAGTTGACGGTTTTACTACCCAGAAGGTCCTCACTGATTTAGTGCTGCGGCCCTGTGAATGGTGGTGATGCAAGATCCACTCGTTCCTTTGGA
This sequence comes from Schistocerca americana, assembly GCF_021461395.2. NCBI lineage: Eukaryota > Metazoa > Arthropoda > Insecta > Orthoptera > Acrididae > Schistocerca > Schistocerca americana. The sequence continues at coordinate 321,199,957 of NC_060120.1, read as the reverse complement.
ACCAAGGGCGCTTCTTTCTCATATTTCACTCAGTTTTCGCAAAGCTACAACACAATATTTTTACTTTACTATCGAACAATGAGTACAGATTCTGGGAGTGGGAAAAAATAAATAACGAGCACTGTTTTGAGCTTCGAACTACTCATGTCTTGCCTGTGTGCGAATGTAGACTCTCCAGGTGTATACTACTGATGAAAGCCTTCCTGGTTTCCAGCCGGGGCTGTGTTGAGCGTCGGCGACGTATCGACAAGTGTCATTACTTCAACAAAATGTCATGAGTACGATACTCGTGTGTCTCAGTACTACTTCCTGCTGGAAACCCCAAGAGCTTTTGAATGATACTCATATCTGTTGTCTGCGCTCGCCTTTGAGACCGCCATTTGCATTGCATGGTTTGCTGCTTGGTTCCTGGGTCGTATGTAATAATCCAGGCCTCATTAACAGAAACAACAAACTTTCAAAAATTTGATTGTTCACCAATCTATTCCGAAATAACAGAGTATACTTCCCTGCTCCTCTCCTTTTGTTCTTCCGACAATTTTTTCAACGGCATTTTTGAACACACTTCCGTCCACTGCTGAAAGATGTTAGCATCTTTTCTGTACGTGGCAACATTTTCAGCAATACGTCGGACACGCAGTCTTCTCCTTTTCCTGATGGCAACCTCAGATAAACCTGTGCGAAAATTTCAGATCAGTCTGACCAATAAACTAGTTTTAACCAAGGAAGTGTTATTCAAATGGTTCAAATGGCTCTAAGCACAATGAGACTTAACATCTGAGGTCATCAGTCCCCTAGACGTAGAACTACTTAAGCCTAACCAACCTAAGGACATCACACACATCCATGTCCGAGGCAAGATTCGAACCCGCGACCGCAGCGGCCCCGTGGTTCCAGACTGAAGCGCCGAGAACCGCTCGGCCACCGCGGCCGGTGGAAGTGTTGTTCTGAAAACAGTTCTTGTCTACTTCCTCTAGCCCCCCTTTTCTCCAGGTGAATTGTTGTCAACGAACTTTTCCTTTACTAGAGAGAGCGATTCTAGTTACGATCCTAGTATCGTTTACGAGGCGACTTCAAAAAGTAAGTTCCACGTGTCGTCCGACGCTAAGAGCACTGCGTAACGAGAGTGGCGCATTGTCGAAAGAGAGTACTCATGTTCTGGGTGTGGTGCAGACACAGTTCTATTAAGCTTATCCATTACTGAAGTTTCAGAAGCCGTGACTGTTTATTCAGTGTCCATGCTTAAAACTGCAACCAGTCACTTTTTTGAAATAGTTATTTATTATTCTATGAACCGTTTTCCGAACCTTTTCAGGCTCATCTTCAGACGGTTTTCTGGAAGTTACATAGCTATTTTAAGCGCCATGCTGGTTGCTGGCTCTGTGAAAAGAAGACGTAACATGCTTTAATGCATCGCCATGAGTCTTGTCTAACTGTCGATTTGGATCCAAAATTTAGTTTTGTACTTACTGCGTCAGTAAGTAACTACAATAGTGCTCTCTAGAAAAAGGAGAGTTAGTTAACAAAAAATCAACTGGAGCAGAGGGGGCCCAGACGAAGGAGACATGAACTAAGAACATCACTTCCTTGAGTTAAAACTAGTTTATTAGTAAGAAGATTTGAAATCTTAACAAAGGTTTAGTCAAGGTGCGATCAGAAAAGGGAGAATATTGCATGTCCGACGTATTGCTGAAACGTACAGAGAAGCTGCCAACATATTCCAGCAGCGGAGGGAAGTGTGTTCCAAAATGCCGTTGAAGAAATTGTCTGAAGAACGAACGGAAGGAAAAGGGAAGTATGCTTGAAATAGCTATGTAACTTCCAGAAAATCATCTGAAGATGTGCCTCAAAAGGTTCGAGAACCGGTTCATGGAATAATAGATATATTTTTCAAAAAATTGACTTCTTGCAGTTTTACGTATTTACAGTTCTATTTTCGTACGGATAACAAGCGCATCACAGTGAGCAAGTGAAATTCTGTGGCAACTGCGAACGTAGTCCAAAGTTGAAGCATGCAGGTCAGTACGATTCTTGTGGGAATATTTTCTGAACGGCTCACAGTTTCACCGTGTTGTTGCGGCGGTAAATGATCAAATGTAGTGTCGCATCCATTCGTAGTAAAATGGAGCTAACAATCTGACCAAGTCCGCGTAGGCGTGGGTGATTTTGATGGGGAAGGAAGATCCTCTATACTGACCACAGCCGACAATACTCAGGCTATCGAGGAACTGATTCGTAGTAACCGTTGATTTTTCAATGATGTTCACTTAGCTGTTGTCGAGTGCCTCCGCGATCAAGCTGGTGATTCCTATCGTCGAAGAATTGAACGACTGGTGAAAAGTTCCGACTCTTTTTTATGTAGACTGAGGCGTAAATGCTAGTGGACAGAAGAGGTAGGTGTACTAGAGTGGTACGTGCGGTTGCACAAAGCCACTGTGACAGCGTGACGTAGTGGTTAGCCTATCTGGCTAGTAAGCAGGAGAACTGGGTTCGAATTTCGGAGGTGTTACAAATTTCCATTCATCGCTACAACCCGCATATATACACTCCTGGAAATGGAAAAAAGAACACATTGACACCGGTGTGTCAGACCCACCATACTTGCTCCGGACACTGCGAGAGGGCTGTACAAGCAATGATCACACGCACGGCACAGCGGACACACCAGGAACCGCGGTGTTGGCCGTCGAATGGCGCTAGCTGCGCAGCATTTGTGCACCGCCGCCGTCAGTGTCAGCCAGTTTGCCGTGGCATACGGAGCTCCATCGCAGTCTTTAACACTGGTAGCATGCCGCGACAGCGTGGACGTGAACCGTATGTGCAGTTGACGGACTTTGAGCGAGGGCGTATAGTGGGCATGCGGGAGGCCGGGTGGACGTACCGCCGAATTGCTCAACACGTGGGGCGTGAGGTCTCCACAGTACATCGATGTTGTCGCCAGTGGTCGGCGGAAGGTGCACGTGCCCGTCGACCTGGGATCGGACCGCAGCGACGCACGGATGCACGCCAAGACCGTAGGATCCTACGCAGTGCCGTAGGGGACCGCACCGCCACTTCCCAGCAAATTAGGGACACTGTTGCTCCTGGGGTATCGGCGAGGACCATTCGCAACCGTCTCCATGAAGCTGGGCTACAGTCCCGCACACCGTTAGGCCGTCTTCCGCTCACGCCCCAACATCGTGCAGCCCGCCTCCAGTGGTGTCGCGACAGGCGTGAATGGAGGGACGAATGGAGACGTGTCGTCTTCAGCGATGAGAGTCGCTTCTGCCTTGGTGCCAATGATGGTCGTATGCGTGTTTGGCGCCGTGCAGGTGAGCGCCACAATCAGGACTGCATACGACCGAGGCACACAGGGCCACCACCCGGCATCATGGTGTGGGGAGCGATCTCCTACACTGGCCGTACACCACTGGTGATCGTCGAGGGGACACTGAATAGTGCACGGTACATCCAAACCGTCATCGAACCCATCGTTCTACCATTCCTAGACCGGCAAGGGAACTTGCTGTTCCAACAGGACTATGCACGTCCGCATGTATCCCGTGCCACCCAACGTGCTCTAGAAGGTGTAAGTCAACTACCCTGGCCAGCAAGATCTCCGGATCTGTCCCCCATTGAGCATGTTTGGGACTGGATGAAGCGTCGTCTCACGCGGTCTGCACGTCCAGCACGAACGCTGGTCCAACTGAGGCGCCAGGTGGAAATGGCATGGCAAGCCGTTCCACAGGACTACATCCAGCATCTCTACGATCGTCTCCATGGGAGAATAGCAGCCTGCATTGCTGCGAAAGGTGGATATACACTGTACTAGTGTCGACATTGTGCATGCTCTGTTGCCTGTGTCTATGTGCCTGTGGTTCTGTCAGTGTGAACATGTGATGTATCTGACCCCAGGAATGTGTCAATAAAGTTTCCCCTTCCTGGGACAATGAATTCACGGTGTTCTTATTTCAATTTCCAGGAGTGTACATTATAGATGTTTGAGACTTCAAAAATTCTGTGAAACCATATAATTTCAATTGATTATATAGACTTGGTGAATATGTTAAAATATAATGTCATCTATCTTTGTCCCTGTGGAGTGCAGTTCAGTATTCTACAAGCGTTACTCGGCCAGCAATACTAATGGGTAATTTACTTTTTAAAGTCTCCTCGTATCATGAACAACAAACATTTTTATTCGGCTCTTCACAAGCATACTTGATAGATGCTATTGTGAAATTTCTCTCACGAGATTAACTGGGAAGCAACTGTCTGATAACTACTCCCTTTGCAGAAGCTGCGGGCAAACGGCATGCATCTTTTTCCTTCTGCAGTTAAATGTTTTCCAAAAATTCGTACTAACTACACGTAAATATTGCATCATTCTCCCACGCATGAGCGTCGTGGAATGCGGTTAGCATAATACTCTTGGTAGATAGGAGCGAGTAATCCGTGACGATGCACTCGTATTGTAATATGGCGGTCAAATTGGTCGTAGAAACATGCTACAGAAAAAAATCACATGATTAGTCACTGACTGCAAGCACTCTCGCCCGTCATATATAATACATTAAGTCCTACTGTTTCTGTGATTATACGCTTATTTGCTGTGTGCTTATAATTTGATCGGATAGTCTCTTACACAGAAGCACGCGGGAAATGAGTACAAGCAATTTGGTGATGACAACAGAAGTTATTGTCGTGCTTTGTATGCTTTGTATTATATATTCACTACAACATATTAAATATGCTCTTTTTAAAACGTTTTATCTATTTTGTGAGTGACTTATGGCTTCTTGGTCAATAGTACATCAACAGATCGACCTTTCTTATGATTTCTTTACTGTTTTTTCTACAATTAAAGGAATGAAAGCAGTGATAGTAATGTGTCACTCTGCCACCGCCTACGTTTAATCGGAGTATAAAACGCTACATCTCATGTATCTTATATCTAAGAATACCATACAGGGGACGTGCATTGAGGAAATGTGCAAATAAATCTCTCCTTTCTTAGCACATCCTGGGTACTTTAAGGGGGAAATACGATTTCCACTTTTCCGTCTTTTTCAGCGGAGATACCCTACTCTGGGAAAAAAATCATGCAAATGACAGAAAAAAATTATATCATTACTTTGAAACGTCCCCTTAGAACAATTATACACGACTGTCCTTAAACTGATACACAATATTTTTTAGCGCAACGCAATCTGACTTTCAAAAATCCCTACAAAAGAATGGCCCTGACTAACATTAACCTATAAGTTTCACAAATCACTTACTTCACAAAAATCTTCGCTACTCAAGCTACTGCAATACAGCGAGCGCCACTACTGCCAGCTAAATAAAAGATTCAAACTATGGAAGGCACTAACTACTGATAGGGATAGTTAGCAAATGAAAGATATTAATAGAGAACAACCAATGTATTTACCTCAATAGTCATAATATATATAGCAGTTCATGACAAATTTCAAAACTCCGCCATCTCTCTCCCCACATCCACCACTGCTGGCGGCTCACCTCCAACTGCGCAACGCTACGCGCTGTTCACAGCCAGCTGCCTAACACTACAATGGCGAGTATTACAACAATGCAAAGCAGCCACAACAGCACAGCCAGTGATTTTTATACAGAGGTGGCGTTACCAATAAAAAAAACCTAAACAGCCTACTTACAACGTTAAGAAAACATTTTTTATCTCTACAGGAATTACATTTGGAAACAGTAAGATATCGACGGGTCAACAGTAATAAATGAGATCTTATTGGAGTGACAGATATACAGAGAAAGTAAAAGCTGGACAGTGACTTCAGAAATGTAGCTAGTTGATTATTTTTTATAGACATTGGTGAACCTAAAATTCAGATAACATGAACTCGTAGAACTATGCGATGGGATAACAGGAGTAAAGCCGTATGGAGAGGAACACGTAAAGTTACCTTATCTTATTCCATAGGTCAGATCAGTTTTGTGGCTCTGTCGTTAATACCACGTTGATATTCTTGCCGTGAGCGATTATTTCACTGCTAAGCGAAAGTTTAGAATTATCAACAACAGAATTCATCCGTATTTTGAATGGTATATTCGATCTCAGAGACATTCATCAGCTTAGTATATGTATGTCATCGCCTTTTCTTCGGAAAGAAGGAATATCCACCACGGTGTTGATGTTTTTCTTTCATTCGCCTTGATTCACATAAAGCATTCAATTTATTTCGAAGCTCAGTCTATTCTTACGCATAATTTCAAATATCGTATCAAAGGAAAACTTGAAATTAGCAAAAAATTATGTTGACTAAGTTATTAAAGCCACTGTTTCCAGGAAGTGAAATTAGTGTACATCAGCTGAACGTTCTTAATCGCTCATTCCTTCATTTGATGTTACTAAGAGGTCCGAATGAAACTGAAAACGATTGATAATGTTAGAAGAAAGAGTAAAATAAAGCATGTACCGGTAATGCTATTCGCTGTTTGCAAGTAAAAGCAGAATTTTCAAACTACTTCGTTTGTGTTGGTCTCCTCATGAAACCGATATTTTCGCAGTCGCCTGTAAATTTAATGCTTCACAGATGGTGTATAAAGGAAGAGAAAATTTTTATCTAACACAAGTTTGACAGCTACGGAACAGCAATTTGAAATTTCTCGCATTATGTACTCATAATAAAATTGGGAGTCGGAAGCTACCGAATGTATGTTTTTAGAAATTTTATTTACATTGACTACACATTACACATATCTCAATTAAAAGAAATGTCATCCGTCAAATTCTATCGCGAATTTATTACACTATATATAATTTGAAACAACGAACTAGAAGCTTTACGCAACATTAGAAACAAAGACGAAGTTAACCACATATTGAATGATGCTTGATATTTTAAAGTGCTATCTGATAAACAACGATCGAACACAGAGCATTATAAAGGGTGTTCCAGAAGGAATGGTCAATATTTACAGATATGATGGGAACGCTCATTTGAATCTTCATACGGATTCATACCCTATTTCGAATAGTTTCCAACGTAGAAAACATTTAATGTGCATGTTCGGTATCATGTCGGTAGGTCAAGTCATTTTAATAGAGCGAATGATGGCAGAGAATTAGTTGGCTTTTTCTGAAAACTTGGTTTGTTGAACTGGTTGAAGACGTTCCTTTGCCCATGCAGAATGCACTGTAGTTTCATCATGTCGGAATCCCTCCACATTTTGTCAGACATGAGGGGAACATCTCAATTGCACTTACCCTAATCGCAGGGATTGGTCGTGCTAGTACAGTTAACTGCCCACCAACATTGCCGCACCTTACGCCATTAGACTTCTGTTTAAGGGGTTGTATGAAGTCTGGCGTGTACAAATGATATATGAATACACGAGATTAACTGCTTAGTTGCATCATGGATGCTGCTGGCCTCATTAGAGAACGTGCAGAGATGCCCAGACAAGAAACACCAGCGTTTTTCCAAGAGAGCACAAATGCAATGAAGTTCACAGTAGGGCATTCGGACATTTATTGTGGACTGTATAACAGCTGTAGTGTGTCGTGAGTGTTTAAGGTTGGGTTGTTTGGGGGGAGGAGACCAGACAGCGAGGTCATCGGTCTCATCGGATTAGGGAAGGACGGGGAAAGAAGTCGGCCGTGCCCTTTCGAAGGAACCATCCCAGCATTTGATTGGAGCGATTTAGGGAAATCACGGAAAACCTAATCAGGATGGCCGGATGCGGGATTGAACCGTCGTCCTCCCAAATGCGAGTCCAGCGTGCTAGCAACTGCGCCACCTCGCTCGGTGTGGGTGTTTAAACTGACACTTTGTAAAATGCATGCTGTAATCTTTACTAACTTTTGAGTATATGTACAAATGTGGACCTGACACTGTATTGAGCAATACAGAAAATAAAAAGAACGCATGTTCCGTCTCTGGAACCATTCGGAATAGGGTTTATGTCCACATGAAGTCTTTTGCTTCTTTTCATGTCCTTGAATACTGAGAATTTCTCCTGGGACTCCCTGTATGAATGAAAAGTTCGATGACCACACGCTGAAAGAGCTGTGGCTAACAAAACTTAAAGAAGGCAAAGTAAAAGTTAAGACTGGAACGATTCTCGTGTTCAACTTCTTTTGAACGCTGAGGCTGGAAATTGAAAACCGCTTGTCAATGAAGTCGGAGGGTGACGGGAAACTTGCGAGCGACCGGATGCTTCCCGGAGGCCGAAGTGTGTGAGGAATCTTTCCTGCGAGCAAATATTTCTGAGGAACAAACATGGAGGTCCTCAAAAGGAACCGCCCAGCCGTGAAAACCGGGGAAGGGGCGGTCCTGCAAAAGGTCGCTCTGTCCGACAAAGGCCCCGAACTAAAACGGATGTCCGAGGGGAGCCGTTAATTCGAGCAAACCGTGACACTGTGGCAACAGGAGAGCGCAACAAGGCCCACGACTCAGAGTCGAATAAAAAGGCGTGCCAACTTATGAAGAGCTCCATATTAGCAATAACGCACACCAATGGAACGTAGAAAACCTACGAAAGCGATAAATCGTGCTAAATTGCTGAAAATTTCGTTACGATGTTGGCGTGTTTTCTGTAGCTTCAAGAAATTCGTAGTTCTTCGGTAAGTTTGGTTCAAATGGCTCTGAGCACTATGGGACTTAACATCGGAGATCATCAGTCCCCTAGAACTTAGAACTACTTAAACCTAACTAACCTAAGGACATCACACACATCCATGCCCGAGGCAGGATTCGAACCTGCGACCGTAGCGGTCGCTCGGTTCCAGACTGTAGCACCTAGAACCGCACGGCCCCCGCGGCCGGCGGTAAGTTTGTTTTTGTAGTTTTTCTTTCGTATGGAGAGAAAATTAAGATCTTTCATTTACTGATGCGCAACATCAGTGGGAGCAATTTGAGTGTTTTGCTGTCGTGATTACCGTCGAATGATCAGAGCTCACTGGTCACGGGCTCGCTACTAAAAACCCCTAAATTATGCTTGTCTGATCTTTTCCTTTCGTAGTATGTGAATGTTTGCAAACAACTGATTTAGTGTGGTAACGGCTTGTCTGATGTTTCCCTTTCGTAGGATGTGAATGTTTGCAAACATCTGATTTAGTGTGATACCAGTAGAGAAGGAAGCTCAATGGAGCTTATACCCAGAGTCGGGTCTGTTTCTTCTGAGATCGTCAAATTTTCCTCTACAGCTCATACTTCTGGCAGATCGTAACTTCGCTTTCTTCCGCCCTCCTCCTCGCCATTTTCTTATCTCTCTCTCTCCATATATGTCCTATAATGCTTTTGCAATCGGCCCGTCGTACAACATATCTCCAGGTAGCTTTCGAAAGAAATAAGAATAGCATTTAACTGGAAAGAGTTCAAGGAAAAACTAGTTCCACATAAGACTCAACAAAACGACAGCATTCAATGTCGATCCAAAATCCCAACCCGTGATCAGGCGATGAGCATCAGCCATTGTAGTAAAAAAAAAAAAAAAAAAAAAAACAAGAGCCTTCTTTTGGAACAAAGCTCTTCAGCTGGCTACGGACGTATGTCCTGAGTATGGCGCAGAGAACCGGAACATATCCGCTAAGCGAAGAAGTATTGTAATGAAGACGAATAAATTACCTTCACAGCTAACTACGTTCTACAGAAATTTGAAGGCTCACTTCGAATGCACCTTATGCTTCACGTTGCCGTCTGTGTAGTGTATTCTTCCTACAACCGCGTCATCTGCCGCTGATTCGACTTGCCAACTAACTCAATCGTCCAATGCGAAGGAGCAAGTAGGTCATAGTTCCAGTAGGTGATATACGGGACCCTAGTAGCTAATGAGCCTTTGCTTAAGGAAATATTCTAAGTAGGCTGTTTAGGTTTTCTTATTGGTAACGCCACGTAGCGCTCTGTATGAAAAATCACTGGCTGCGCTGTGTGCAGTCTGTGGCTAGTTTGCATTGTTGTCTGCCATTGTAGTTTTGGGCAGCTGGATGTGAACAGCGCGCGTAGCGTTGCGCAGTTGGAGGTGAGCCGCCAGCAGTGGTGGATGTGGGGAGAGAGATGGCGGAGTTTTGAAATTTGTAAGACTGGATGTCATGAACTGCTATATGTATTATGACTATTAAGGTAAATACAATGTTTGTTCTCTATTAAAATCTTTCATTTGCTAACTATGCCTATCAGTAGTTAGTGCCTTCCGTAGTTTGAATCTTTTATTTAGCTGGCAGTAGTGGCACTCGCTGTATTGCAGTAGTTCGAGTAACCAAGATTTTTGTGAGGTAAGCGATTTGTGAAACGTATAGGTTAATGTTAGTCAGGGCCATTTTTTTGTAGGGATTTTTGAAAGTCAGATTGCGTTGCTCTAAAAATATTGTGTCACAGTATAAGCACAGTCTTGTATAATTTTTCTAAGGGGACGTTGCAGTATTTTCAAACCAGTTGTGAAATTTATCTGCTGTAATAATGCACAAAAGCAGCTCTTTGGTTGAACGCCGCTTGTTCACTATATGAAAAAGAAAAGCTGAATGGATTTCCTCTTTAAAATTCTGAAAGTGTGTTGTCAGCCAAATGGTATCCAGATGTCACCAGTGATCATCTTTATCAAAACCTTAAACCTGCCAAATGCGAATGAGTGTTTTGTGACAGACGACTACTCCCAGAAAGATGATGTCTGTCTTTATGAGCTTTGGTGGTGACAAAGGAATCGATGATATAGACCAGATAAACCCCCAGGTCACAAGGCAAGAAGCAGCCGGGAGAGGTATCGTCTGGGAACAGCTGTTCAGAAATGACTGGACACGAAGACATGATGTTACGACCATAAGACATCATGTTTACAACCCCAGTCTCCTACGAGTGCGACTAACGAGCTGGTGATTCTGGGACAGCTTTCAGCTGCAAAACGTTTATTGCACCAGAATTAAACTACTCCTTTTAAACTTCCAATACGCCAGCATGTACACTACATACCTTGTTTTGTTGGAAATATGGAAGTTACAGAATGTGTGTAGCATGTTGTACTCTCAACAGTTTGCACTTTTTTCTATTGCTGTTCGATACGAAAATACCGTTAAATCCGATGCTTCGCATAAAAACGTTTCAGTGGGAGTTAATGCCCCGTGTCTTCGTTATAGGCGCTACCCAACACCTATTTGCCGCATCTGAGTTGGGAGTGTTTCTCTTCCAATTTCTTCTGCTGGAAAGATTTACTTCAGCATGCCTGTCGACAGAATTTTAAACTCTATTACTGCATCCTGTACAAAAGAAGGCATTTTTGACAGTGTTTCCCAATCTGCTGAGAACATTACCCCTTAACGAGATCACGTGATCTATCAAGTAGTTCCTCCCACCCACCACCAAGCTGTGTGTGGCACCTAACTGTGTTTCTAGACCGAAAATAATTTAACATGTCTGTTTTGGAAGTGACCAGAAAAGCTTTAGTTAGCGACAATGGCAAAGCAGGCAACAAAATTCTAGGATGTGGAGTTGGTACTTTTGAGGCATCCTCTGACAGCAACGGATTCTCACTACCAAACTTTCAGCGGAATGTTTCCTGACTCTACTGACACAATCTAATGTCAGTGTGCTGTCTTCTCGAAGTCGAAATGGTTTTATACAACCTTTCACAATGTCTATTTTCCAAATCACGATAATAGTAGCACGATTTTGTAATGACAAATGTGGACTGCTGCACTGGATCTACAGCAAAAGAAATAAAGAGAAGAGTAAAAATTTTTCGTAAACTAAGCTGAGTTTTCAAAACCAAGCTTCTGATTTGTCCAACGCGGAGAGTATACAGTCACTGAGTATTACCAGTACTGACTGAGACATGGAATTTTGGTGCAAAAACTCTCGAAACAGGGTGTTACCGAGTGCGCTATGGAAATATGCTGGTTAGAGTCATTAGGACAAAGAGGATAAGGAAGTAGATCATGTAACAAACTGGAGTGGAAGACACAATTACGACTGTTTACCTAGTGAAGATGACACTTTCAGCCGCATTTGTAGGTCTAAGTTTTTTTGCAGTCGAACTGTCAACACATCGTAGCAACAACTTAGTCGACTTGCTGCCACCGCTCTCCCGACAACCAGTAAGGGAGGTACAGCATAGCGGACATCCTCTACGAGATATACAATGTTGATCAGCCCGTATCCACATGGCCACCTGATATCAAACGGGGGCCTGAATGTGTAAGAACGAAACTGATTGTAAATAAATTAAGGTCTATATAAGTCCAGCTGAAAGTGTCATACCTACTAAAAAACGATAGGCCTACAGAAACGACTGCCATCCCGTCATCTATTGGAAGATGAATGTATGGGGACTGGACAACTACGGCTCACCTCCAACTGCGCAACGCTACGCGCGCTGTTCACATCCAGCTGCCCAAAACCTGTGGCATCTTCTAAGTGTTCTGCCAACAAAACTCAGTCTTTGGTTTGGCTCCGCCACAGCATTATCTATGATCACTTCAGTTTAAGTTGTTCGTATGAGTATAGATGTAGAAATGGAGGTGGACGGGATACTTTCACGAAACGAACGAACGGTAGATGGACTAAGAGATTTTTTTCCTGTTTTAAGAGATTGGAAGAGCTGGAAGACCAATTGGGAGGTCGGCAGACGATACTTGAAGAATTACAGGAGCGGTATGTACGTGTATGACTGAAGAACGTAGTGCAAGCAAAGACAGATAAATTACAGACCCATACCACTCACGTCGACTTGCCGTAGGATTTTTTTTATCAGATTAAAAGAGCTGTAAGATCAATGGGAGGTCTGCAGACTGTGTTCGAACATTATGAATTACCTCCAGCAAAATCATGTATGGTACATAGTCATCACGGAATCAGAAAATACAATCCTTATGAAACGGAGCTAGCTCTTTATTCGCACGACATAATGAATACCACCGATAGGGTATCTCAAATTGATTCCATATTTCAAAATTTATAGAGGGTTTGCGACACCGTTCCTCCCAAGAGTATTGTTTCAGTTCTGCGACTGGATTTGAAATTTTCTATCAGAAAATCCACGGAAACTCATCGAGTAAAACAAGTGATATGTGGCGTGCACTATGCAGATGTTTACGCCCTCTGCTGTTCCTAATTTAGACAAGATGTTCCGAAACTATTTCTTTCAAATTAGTACAGGAGGTAGACAACATCAAAATAAATATATTTTGTTATGATGTATATGGTCTACGTCGGCACTTCCCGGTGCTAGGGACGATTTACACAGAAGGTAGTTTATCCTGTTAATTACAGCAGTGGGATGCACAGGAAGTGCTCGAATGCGCGACTATTGGCCTGTAAGCACACAGTACGTCGTCGCACCACTTATTTTTGTGTCTGATCGAAGTTTCCTGGTATGTCCACAATGGTACCAGCAGTGACGGCAATTCTATCGATGAGTTCTTCTTCTCTTTTCGGAACGATTTCAAACACTAGCTGCTTCATATGCTCCCAGAGGAACAAATCCAGACCTGTGAGAACTGGCGACCTGAGTGGCCATGCCACAGGGCCACATCGTCCGGTCCGCCGATTCGCGAAGGTGGCTATCAGATAATGCCTCACAGCAATACTGAAATGGGCTTGCGCCCTATCACGGTGGAAGTACATCCTTTGTCTAGCATTCAGAGACACGCCCTCCAGCAGTTCCGGAAACACATGTTCTACAAAGATGCGATGTCTTCTTCAGTTGAGGTGAAATGGAAGAATGTATGGGCCCAATCAGCCTATCACTGAGAATTCCGGCCCTCGCATTAACAACAAATCGCTGTTTATTAGCACTAGATCGCGGACCTCATGGGTTCACATGTGGCCAAACGTGCGAACTGTGGATATTTGAACGTCATTACACATTCCCAGTCAGCGACGACGGTACAACAGCTTACGTCAGGACCACTAACAGAATGTTCTCTTACATTACCAACTGACTTCAAATACCACGTGTTCCTTATCGAAATATATTTGTTTTGATGTTCTCTACCCCCAGCATTAATCTGAACGATTTGTTTCGGAACACCCTATACAAGCGGTTTAGGAGGCAATCTGAGCAGCTACTTGCGGATGATGTTCTCGTTTACCATCTAGTACAGACATCAGGAGATTAAAACCAATTTAAAAATGACTTAGACATGATAACTGTGCGGTGCTAAAAGTGGCAATTGTCTCTGAATAAGGAATGTGTGATGTCATTCACATGGGTACTAATTTCAATTATACGAGAAATCAAAAAAATGTAAAGGCTGTCAGTGCAATTTAATACTTACGGACTACAGATACGAACAACTTAAACTGAAGTAATCATAGATAATGCTGTGGCGGAGCCAAACCACAGACTGAGTTTTGTTGGCAGAACACTTAGAAGATGCCACAGGTCTACTAAACAGGCTGCCTACACTACGCTTGTCCGTCCTGTGCTAAAGTATTGTTGTGCAGTATGGGATCCTTACCGGACAGGATCGACAAAGGACATTGAAAGAGCCCACAGAAGGGCAGTTCTTTTTGTTTTATTGCGAAACAGGGGAGAAAGTACAACGGACAAGATACACGATTTGGGATGGTAGCCATTAAAACAAAGGTGTTTTTCACTGCTGCAGGATCTTCTCAGAGAAATATGTTACCAGCTTTCTCCTCTGAATGCTAAAGTATTTTATCGTCGCCATCCTTCGTCGGGAGTAGTGATCATCGAAATAAAAAAAGATAAATAAGATCTCGTAGAAAATATTTAAGTTTTCAGTTTCCGAAGCGGCGCTAGAGATTGGAAAGTTAGAGAAATAGTCTGAAGGTGGTTCGAAGAATCCTCTGCCAGGCACATAAGTGTGAATTGCAGAGTAGTCATGTAGGTGTAGATGTAGACTAGAGGAGGCCTTCACCTAGCTGAGGGTGTCAAATGGTTGCAGTTTATATTGATGGAAGCGAAGACGGTAAACAGTAGAGCATAACGACACAGCAATAACAGACTCTCTGTAAGAATAATTTAGTGATGAAAAAATCGTGAACTGCACCTTTTCGTTTTTGAAGTTAGCAACCATTCGTGTAAAACGGCAGTCATGATTCTTTGAGTTGTAACGAAAGAGAAAGTAATTAGATTGCAAGCAGAAGATATGATGATTTTTTTTAGAAAGACTTTAGAATACGAACGAAGAGATAAACAAATAAATGAAAATCTTTAAGGACAGAATTGCAGTTACAAAGTGAAGGAGATCTTCTGCAGTACTATACAACGCAACTGAAAAATAAGAAAATATTTCACTCGTATTTTCCATAACGCTACGTCAAGGGCAGCCGGAGACAAGATTTACAGGCAAACATTGCCAACCAAAAAGAATAAATCGAAACATACATCAAACCTAATACGGAAAGAAAGAAAAAAGGAGGTTCACGTAATGCGTGGTCAACGTTAAAATGAGGACAGAGCACTCACTCACCTAGATAAGGGCAGAAAAGTATGTCGGCCATAGCCTTATCAAACATCCCATTTGCCTGAAGGAAAAACAAATTGAAGATGACGGATGGAATTTGGACTTAGATCTTTCATAATATGAATGGGGGGTCTTAACAATTCCATACCTTTGGATGTACGGTCGTTGCGATATTTAATACATATAACTGTAGTCCTCATGCATCTGATACGTCCTTTAGTGATCTCTGACAAGAACAATTGACTACAAAGGCTTAACCACAGTAGAGGACTGGTCAACATCAGTTCTTGCTCCGGAAAGACTGCCACTATAAAAATATGGGTTTGTCGCAGAGCAGTGATAGATTCATCACCATTCATCACGTAGAACAACGGAGAGTACTCAGGTTATATAATATTGTGACTTTGTATGCTGAAAATGTGACGCTGATACAATCATGAACATGGATGGCGTTCAGCAATCGTATTTATGATTGAATGGACGATAGAAACAGCCAACCGGTTGCACAAATTTTGTTTTCTTGATCTGGTTTTGATACGGACTATGGGTATCTCCATCAAATTAAATTACAGTTAACTACCAAAAAAAATTATCAACATAATAGAATAAAAAACATTTCAAAAACCATAGGTAGCGCAAGACGTATTAAAAACAGAACAGCTACTACTTAGGCCTACATAGGTTCACATTACATGGGGAGATAGTAAAACCGTATGAGCTGAAGAGCTTAAGTGAAATAAGTAAAAATTTTCTTTAAAGCCAACATTAAAACCACAGGCATAGCAAGCCGCTAGGACTGACTTCAGACAGAAAGGTTTGTCAACTGATTACGCGGCTACGTGGGAACAGGGCAGTGCGCACCACCTATGGGGTGTGAGTGCCACAGAGCGGCACAAATTAAGAAAACAGTTATCCAATAAACGAAAACATTGATAACAAGAGACGAAGCTTAATAACATAAGTACAAAAATAGGCAATAAATGAAATGAACAGGAAACTCTGACAAAACGAAACAGCACCTGATAATAAGCCATCAATCCAGTGCACGTAGCATTAACGGACATATGCTAAAAATTTCAAGTTCTTCAGAAACTTGAGGTCAATAACATTTCTTTTCTTTATGGAGGTTAGCAACGTCATCGATTCCCTTCGGCTTATGGTTTGTAATAAGCAAATGATCCGCAAAGCCGCAGGGAGAGAAGATTATAGAGTTGATACTCTTGAATAACTGGAAATTTTCAAGCATACGTTCGTTGAAGAAGGTCTCATTTTTAGATTACAACTACACAGAACAGAATGCGACGTTATTCATCAACAATTCATGCTTCCCGGTGACGGCACTATTCCAAACACTGGCGTGTTGTGGTGTTAACGGTAGCACGGTAATTTCTTTGGTCGGCTGCTGCTGTTCGTTGCAAAATGGTGTGGGACGGGACGACACAGTACAGTGCAGGGAGTCCATTACTTGTTTTCGGATGGCAGGCGTGGATATGAAAGGTCTATGACGTACTTGGAGCACAGTATGGCTACTGCAACCTCGACGACAAGTGTACCTGGCCTCAGGTTCCCCCGGGGTCCTACATCCGGCCACTGTCACACCCGAATGCCCCACAAATATGGATACTGCATAACTCGAACAGCTGGCTAAATGGTAACAAATAATGAAGACACTTTCAAAATGCAAAGTGCGGACAAGCCTCTCTGCAACGACCACGCGTCATCTCCATGTCCTTCAGAGTGTCACTCAACGTTCGACGCTGTTCTCTAAACACGAACAACACTAACAGTCGTTCTATCGGTCAAGGCTAACTGCAACTGTAACTATTTACTTATCCGCTGATGCTATGTACACTAAAGCGCCAAGAAACTGGTATAGACATACGTATTCGAATACAGAGATATGTCAACGGGCAGAATACTGTGCTGCGGTCGGCAAGGCCTGTATAAGACCACAAACGTCTGGCGCAGTTGTTTGATCGGTTACTGCCTCTACAATGGCGTGTTATCAAGATTTAAGCGCCGGCCACTGTGTCCGAGCGGTTCTAGGCGCTTCAGTCCGGAACTGCGCTGCTGCTACGGTCGTAGGTTTGAAACCTACCTCGGGCTTGGATATGCTTGATGTCGTGAGGTTAGTTAGGTTCATGTAGTTCTGAGTCTAGGAGACTGATGACCTCAGATGTTATGTCCCACAGTGCTTATAGCCATTTGAACCATTTGAATATTTAAGTGAGTTTGGAAGTGATGGTACAGTCGGCGCACGAGCGATGGGACACAGCATCTTCGAGGTACCGATGAAGTGGGGATTTTCCCGTACGACTATTTTACGAGCATACCGTGATTATCAGGAATCCGGTAAATCATCAAATCTCCTGCAACAACGGGACCAGCGACAACTGAAGAGAATCGTTCAACGTGACAGAAGTAAAACCCTCCCGCAAATTGCAGCAGACTTCAATGCTGGGCCATCAACAAGTGTCAGCGTGGGAACGATTCAACGAAACATCATCGATGAGGCGGAGCGGTTCTAGGCGCTACAGTCTGGAACCGCGCGACCGCTACGATCGCAGGGTTGAATCCTGCCTCGGGCATGTATGTGAGTGATGTCGTTAGGTAGTTAGGTTTAAGTAGTTCTAAGTTCTAGGGGACTGATGACCTCAGCAGTTAAGTCCCATAGTGCTCAGAGCGATTTGAACCAGTTTGAACATCATCGATAAGGACTTTCGGAGCCGAAGGGCCATTTGTGTACTCTTGATGACTGCACGACACAAAGCTTTATGCCTCGCCTGGGCCCGTCGGCATCGTCAGTGGACTGTTGATGACTGGAAATGTGTTGCTTAGTCGGACGAGCCTCGTTTCAAATTGTATCGAGCAGATCGACGCGTACGGGTATGGAGAAAATCTTAGAATCCATGGACACTGCATGTCAGCAGGGGACTGTTTAAGCTGGTGGAGGCTCTGTAATAGTGTTGGGCGTGTGCATTTAGAGTGATATGGGACCCATGATACGTTTAGATACGACTCTGTCAGGTGACACGTACTTAAGCATCCCGTCTGATCATCTGCATCCATTCCGATGGACTTGAGCAATTCCAGCAGGACAATGCGACACCGCACACTTCCAAAATTGCTAGAGAATGGCTGCAGGAACACTCTTCTAAGTTAAACAGTTCCGATGGTCATCAAACTCCCCAGGCATGAACATTATTGAGCAAATCAGGGATGCCTTGCAAAGTGCTGTTCAGAAGAGATCTCCATCTGATCGTCCAGGATTCAAGGTGTCAATTCCCTCCAGCACTACTTCAGACATTAGTCGAGTCCGTGCGACGTCGTGTTGCGGGACTTCTGTGTGGTCGCGGGGGCCCTACACGATGTTAGGCAGGTGTACCAGCTTCTTTGGCTCTTCAGTGTACGTGTACGAATTTACATTGATATGCATCAATGTCTTCCGGGTGCTTCATTTGTCAGGCAGTATACATGAGTCTATTATGTACCAGTTACCAAGCGCACAAATTCAGATTCCATTGTACTGCATTTGTTTTCATACTGCGCTAAAGTTAATAACGATTGCTATAACTTTTACGTTAACAACGCTTTGCTACGTAATTCGAATACGTCTGCAGTCAGACGCCGATGTGAACTCAAGCTACGTTATTGAAGCACGGTACGTGAGCCCACAGCAACTGCTCCATTTGCGTCACGGAGATGAAAACCTGTAATTATTTGTAACGGTGTGGAGTGTGGGACCGCGGCCGGCCTGCTCAGAGACACGGAAGTGCGCTGCGTGTGCCGGCCGGTGCGTGCGATCGGACGCGCCTTTCGCACGGCCGAAGCCGTAATGGCGGCCCACGGCTGATGTGTGGCTGCGGCCACTGCGAGAAGTGCGCCGTGGGAAGGCCACGTCCGCTGCTATCGCACCGTTGTGTGGTGCTCGCACTGGCCGACACTGGAAACCAGAAACGCCAGCTGGACGCCAATATGTGACGTCTTGGTTGGCGGAAGATGGCGACTCCTGTCTTAAGTCTCCTTAAATACGTGGTAGAGATACACAACCTGATCGTAGCATCTGGCCAGGAAAGTGGGTGTTAAATCGAGTGAAGTTTTTCCAAGTAACCATAGATCGATCAGGCACCGTTGTGAAGTTACGAGCATAAAGCGGCAATCGGTCAGCGTCAAGCGCGGGTAATTATATGAAATTAATCCAAAATGCCCCAGTCAGTTTCTGTTATGCCATAGAAAACAGTTACTAATTAAAGTAGCTGCAGATCGTCGAAAACTTTCCGATCTGTCGCTGGTTACGTTACACATGCATATTCTGTGACGTTTGTTACGTAATGCTTCACAAGTAAACTACCCTAATAGGGTCGCAATGCCATTACTTTCCCAAGCTGCACTCCAACAGCAGTACTGCATCAAGATATTCGGCATGTGGTACTGTAAGGTGCACTGATACTAACAATGAAATCTCAAGGCCACATTTCTTAAGTTGTTGATAATGTACAGAGACCATGAATGAACTTGTATTAAACAAGCAGAACAAATCGTAGATCAATACGATTCAGGGCAGGGACGGTCAAGAATTTGGTTCACAAGCCACGCCCAAGCACGAGTAACATTGCGTTTAGCCTAGCTGCTCAATTCCCTCACCACCAGACCACTGTGAGTGTGACGAGGAGGAAACTGCGAACGTTACACAATGCAGTCGCACTACGTACGATTCGGTTTAATATTTTACATTTTTCAGTAATACTAATCCCAAGTAAAGGAAGTTTTCAGTATTATTTAACTTATTTCAGTGTGTTGAAGATGTGATATAATCTTTATCTACACTGAAGAGCCAAAGAAATTAGTACACGTGCCTAAAATCGTGTGGGGCCACCGCGAACACGCAGAAGGGCGCAACACGACTTGGCACTGACTCGAATAATGTCTGAAGTGGTACTGCAGGGCTGTCCATAAATCCGTAAGAGACCGAGGGGTGGTGATCACTTCTGAACAGCACGTTACAAAGCATCCCAGATATGCTCAATAATGGACGTATTTGGGGAGTTTGGTGGCCAGCGGAAATGTTTAAAATCAGAAGGGTGTTCCTGCAGCCACTCTGTAGCAATTATGGACATGTGGGGTGTCTCATTGTCCTACTGGAATTGCCCAAGACTGTCGGAATGCACAATGGACTTGAATGGATGCAGGTGATCAGAAAGGATGCTTACGTAAGTGTCACCGGACAGAGTCGTATCTAGACGTATCACGGGTCCCATATGACAAACTGCACACGCTCCACTCCATTACAGAGTCTCCACCAGCTTGAACAGCCCCTGCTAACATGCAGGATCTATGGATTCATGAGGTTGTCTTCATACCCGTACACCTCCATCTGCTCGATAGAATTTGAAACGAGACTCCTCCGACCAGGCAACGTGTTTCCAGTCATCAACAGTCCAATCTCGGGGTTCACGGGCCCAGGCGAGGCGTAAAGCTTTGTGTCGTGCAGTCATCAAGGGTACACGAGTGAGCCTTCGGCTCCTAAAGCCCGTATCGATGATGTTTCGTTGAATGGTTCCCACGCTGTCACTTGTTGATGGCCCAGCATTGAAATCTGCAGCAATCTGCGTAATAGTTGTTCTTCTGTCTCGCTGAACGGTTCTCTTCAGACGTCGTAGGCCCCGTTCTTGCACGAGCGCTACGGCCGCAGGTTCGAATCCTGCCTCGGGCATGGATGTGTGTGCTGTCCTTAGGTTAGTTAGGTTTCAGTAGTTCTACGTTCTGGGGTACTGATGACCTCAGAAATTAAGTCCCATAGTGCTCAGAGCCATTTGAACCATTTTTTAACCCGTTCTTCCAGAACCTTTCTCCGACCGCAGCGATGTCGGAGATTTGATGTTTTACCGGATTCCTCATATTCACGGTACACACGAAGAAAGATCGTACGGGAAAATCCCCACTTCATCGCTACCTTGGAGACGCTGTGTCGTATCGCTCGTAGGTTGACTGTAACACCGCTTTCAAACTCACTTAAATCTTGATAACCTGCCATTGTAGTAGCAGTAACCGATCTAACAACTACGCCAGACACTTCTTGTCTTATATAGGCGTAGCCGACTGCAGCGCCGTATTCTGCCCGTTTACATATCCCTGCATTTGAACAAGCATGTCTTCACCAGTTTCTTTTGCGCGTCAGTGTAGTAGAAACTATCGATATACGGACAGACGTGGAGAGTTTCACAGAACTTCTCGCTCAGGTAGTCACGTAATCGTGACATTTAGTTTTAAAATGGAAAAAAGGTCTTTCACAAACATATGTTGATCGAACTATTGTAGAATTATTGCAGCCTCCTTAAGGAGACGTGGAAAAACAATCAGAGGAAAACAGTGCAGAGGTCTGAACAATTTTAACGTAATAGGACTTGTCTTTAAGACGGGAATTACATTGCAGAGCCATCGGTTACTTGTTTCAACTAAAACGACATACGGTCTTGAAAACAGTTCTAGGATTGCCTTTGTCCTCAAAACGTTTAGAAAACTAGCCTTGTAATTCTTTCAAGGCCACAACGAATTTCTTAACGTCATTGAGCTTAGGGAACTGAACTGTGTTTGTCATAATTTCTCCCTTCTACAATGCGTCTTCTTTTTAAATTCATACCCATTAAATCTGAAAGAAGTTGTTTCTCACTTTGCTGTGTCTTGCTCTGGGCAGTGTGCAGGCAATTAGACTTAAAATTCGATTGCTGCTGTTCATGCCGAGTGTTCCAATTTTCGTTATTGCACCCCTTTCTCACTCATAAATTCAACAAAGGCGGGTTTTAAACAGGAAAATCGTTCCAGATATGCGCCGTAACTTAACCATATCTCCATACTCTTTGTTTAGTTCCCTCGAAAACTGTTCCATCTAATAGTGGAATAAAGCGTGTGGCTTCAGAAATTTTACTGTGTATACCATCAATTTCTTCAATTGTCTGCAAATTTAGCACAAAGTGCTTCCTGATGTACAGAACAGTGAATCGCGTCTGTCGATCGTTGTAATTTTTTATTCTTTCATTGTCAACTAAACCCTTACATTTTTTTTTGCACGGTATTATACTGCCGTTTCACAGCAAATTTGGATCATCCGTCGATTATACGATTACATAATAGATATTGAGAATTCCCATCCCTCTGTTCTGCTTGTGATGATAGATCACTAGACTGCTTTTCTTTGTGCCAACAACTCCTGGACATGTGAAAGTCCCTCATACTATCAACAAATAGTGAAGGATAAACAGTGCTGACACAACCATTCTGCCGAACTGAAGAGAGATTAATTCCGTCCACAAAGGCGTCGAAGGCCCAACGGTACTGACCGACTATGGTATCACGTATCTATACTACCCCATGGCGCATTAAGGTTGGTAACGGAAAGGCAAGTTTCCATCTGACGCCAAGAGCGGTTGCATGGGATCTGACGGACACAATGCTGTACTTCAGCGGCCCCGTAACACGAGTGTCCTCTGCTGCTGCAATGTAGAGTGGCCAGTGGCAGTGCTGTGGATCACTTACGCTTGGAGCCACTACGCTACGACACCTTAGTTTATGCTTCTCCCTTATGAAATCGACAGCTGGACTCTATTCCTTGTGGCATCATTTACAATGAGTCTTCATAAGTTTGGAAAAATATAAGTTCAATAAATCTTCTCTTTGTTACTTGCCCACTGATGATTAGTGCTCCTGTCTAACTTTCTTATGAAGACAGTTGCCACATCACTCTGTAGCCTACCTCTCCTTTCCGCAGTCTGCGAAGTCCTACACAGCACCGGCCGCCGTGGCAACCTCACCCGATAGGGCTCAGTGGATGCAGGTATGGAGAAGTATGTGGTAAGCCCATCGGTCTCGCAACCATTGTCAGTTTTCGTGGCTGGAGCCACTATCTCCCAATCAAACAGCTCGTCAATTGTCCTCACCAGGGCTGAGAGCAACCGACTTGGAAATGGAAATTTGTGGTAAGAGTTGTGGGACCAAACTGCTAAGGTCTTCGGTCCCTAGGCTTACACACTACTTAATCTGACTTAAACTAACTTATACTAAGGATAACACATACACCCTGCCCAAGGGAGGACTTGAAACTCGGGGGGGGGGGGGGGGGGGGGGGAAGCGGCATGATATGACGACAAAAAGTTTGTACCACTGCGACAAGGCACTGAAGAAAACTGTATCGGCCGAGAAACAGAAACCGCAATACTAACTGAAATGTCGCTCTGTACCAGGTACGTGAGAGGAAGATCGATTAGTGCCGATGTAGACTGAGCCTCTTCCTGCACGCGGGCCGTACACCAAGTCCGCGAACTGTATGGAACACCGTGGCCGGCCCTGCTTTGGGACAATGGCGAAAAAGAGACAGGAAAAGAAACAGAAATTAAATTTTAAACTCTGTTGTTTCCACTAATCACCTTTTTTGTGACAGATATCCAAAATTCCTGCGTCCAACATCACTACAAACTTGACATCGTCGAAGAAATAACAGCAGCAGCTTAGATGAACACAACTAGTTTACTAGAAAACCATCCTTTCACTTCAGCGAATAAGTACCATGGTGTGCGGAAAAGTAATCTCTTCAAATTTTTTATTCTTTTCTCAACACCGGTTGGGATGTTACAAGACATGCATATTACTCCGCTGACTTTCCTGCTCCGCTGGCGCAAGTTGCAAACCTCTACTCCTAGAGGTCTCTGAGCTGCAACATGTAATATGGAAGTGTGTAACGTAACTACGTCAGTGCGTGAGAAACAGCGGACTGTAATCGAGTTTCTGAAAGCGTGAATTCGAAGACTTCAAAGATCCATGGAGCTCCCGCTCCTTCATCATGACAACGGAGGCCGCACGCGAGTGCTGCGACATCTGCAAGAACCTGACGCCTCCGATTCGCTGTAATCAGTCATCCTCCATTTGGCCGCATTCGTCTGTTTCCAAAACCTTAAGACCACCTTCGTGGACTACACATTTGTAGTGAAGAAGCGGTGCGAATAGCGCTGGGGTTTGGGCTCCCTCAACAAAATCGAACACTCTACAGTGACGGTACCAATAGACTGGTCTCTCTTTGGAAGAAATGTGTTACTCGCCAGGCTTACAATGTTCAGAAATAAATACATAGACATAAGGAAAAAAGAATTGGAATGTTGATAATTTTTTTTGTTTAAGAAGCTAGAGTTTTAACACCAAAAATTCGGAGGCTTTACTTTTTGGCACACCCTCGTACGTAGGGTACTAGTACATGTAGTTCAGTCATTTTCAAATGCAGAATGTGTACCCGAATAGCCTAAATGGGTACTTTGAATAGCAGACATAGTCTGAATTTAGATCTTTGACATCTAAGGTGGGATAAATGTGTAAGTAGGCTGTTTAGGTTTTCTTATTGGTAACGCCATGCAGCGCTCTATATAAAAATCACTGACTGTGCTGTGTGCAGTCTGAGGCTGGTCGGCATTGTTGCTATAGTCGCTATTGTAGTGTTGGGCAGTTGGCTGTTAACAGCGCGTAGCGTTGCGCAGTTGGAGGTGGGCCGCCAGCAGTGGTGGATGTGGGGAGTGAGATAGCGGACTTTTGGACAGAAACAGTACATTTGTAAGAATGGATGTCATGAACTGCTATGTATATTATGACTTTTGAACACTATTAAGGTAAATATATTGTTTGTTCTCTATCAAAATCTTCCATTTGCTAACTATGCCTATCAGTAGTTACTGCCTTCAGTAGTTTGAATCTTTTATTTAGCTGGCAGTAGTGGCGCTCGCTGTATTGCAGTAGTTCAAGTAACAAAGATTTTTTGAGGTAAGTGATTTCTGAAAGGTATAGGTTAATGTTAGTCAGGGCCATTCTTTTCTAGAGATTTTTCAAGGTCAGATTGCATTGCGCTAAAAATATAGTGTGTCAGTTTAGTGTTGATCAGAATAGGTAAAGAGCGAAATGTCAGAGTACGTTCAGTTTTGCTCAGCTGTTTGAAAATCAAATAATGTAAGAGATTTACCAGCACAGTAATCCAATAATTTTTCTAAGGGGATGTTTCATATGGTGACCCTGCCAGGATAATTCACTGGAATCTTCAGATTTTTTTCTTGTAGTTTGTGTAATTAGTGTAGCTATTGTTTATTGCTAGTATGTAATCATAGAGAGAATTTCCTTTGTAGTTGTAGTTTTTCATTGTTGTACAGTAAAACATTTGTGGCATGCATGTAGATTTGCACCAAGTATTTTGCAGCTGCACTTGCAATTAAGTAGATGTTATTTTCAGTGCTATGTTATTGTTTTTTCTTATTTTGCTCTTCAAATTGTGCTTTTCTGTGTTATCGTGTGAAATATTGTGACAATAATGGTGTGTGAAAAACGTAACACTAGGCTCCAAAGTAAACTGAGAAATAATAGTGACGACGAGTGTAGCTTATCAGCACCACTGTGTAATGAATTAACAGACATTCAAAGTGGTAATTTGGTAATTGTGCATAGGGAATTGGAGCGGGCGGCAAATAATGGCATAGACAGTGAAACAATTAGTGAACAGGGAAGCATTATCGATCGACTGGTCGGCAACAGCTCGCCTCAGGAATCCGAAATGACAGGACACAATCTCACAAATACTGTAGATTCAGGTTTTGGGTCCTCACCGGTTTCTCAAATAAGTCAAGACACATTTTCTGCTTGTCAAAATGTGAATGTTGCCAGTGCAAATTCATGGCCGAAAAGCACTGAGGAACATGTTTCAGACACCAGTGCATTGTTATTACAATTAATACAACAAATGGGACAAACACAGCAAAAGCTTCAAAAGTTAGACACAATGGAACAAAATCAGAGACAAACACACCAAAAGCTTCAAAAGTTAGACACAATGGAACAAAATCTTCAGAAGTTAGACACAATGGAACAAAATCTTCAAAGGTTAGACACCACGCTTGAACAAACACGTGAAGATTTAACTACTGAGTTACATAAAATCGAATCGCAATGTCAAAAAGTCTGTAATGATGTAAAAACACAAATTTGTGAGCATTTCCAACCTATTTTTTTGCGGCATGAAAATACATTACAGAATCACGAGGCAGCCATGAAAGAACTGCAAACTACTGTTCATGAAAATCATGAGACCTTGCATCTACCAATTCGGTTATGCAACTTGCAAAAACTCAGGAAAACTTAAAGGAGACAGTAAATACGATTTCAACACAAATGGACACTCTGAAACTTGGCTCAGAAAAACACACTTAACAACAACAACGCTGTACTACTATACAAATAATAGTTTTTTTCTGATTTTTCAATAAATTAGTGTAATCGATGTTCCGATTTCATTTCTTTTTTTTTGTTTCATGCCATTATGTTAAAGAAACTGTAAACCATTTTCAATGTGAATATTAATGTTTATGTCAAATTTCAAGCAATATTGTAATAGAATTGAAGTGTAACAAACATTGAATCTATTGTAACATGGTTAAAATTGTAATTGTGCATCTGGTCCATACGTAGGCAATGTGTTAGGATATGTGGAATGCAAAACCTCTGGTGAATACCCTGTCTGTACGGGAGTGGTAAAAGGTGGATGGCAGGTGAGCGCGGGAAAATGCACATGGGCGCTGCACGGCATAACGGGCTCAGCAGTAGTAGTCGGAGTTGGGCATTGGTCTGAGCAACATGTTCTGGATCGAGGAGGTTCTCCTGGAAGACGTGGTTTCATTGAGCCTCGGATATGGCGTTCCAACGCCTATACAGCATGGCAAAATTTCATAGGCACTAAATGGAAAAGTATTGCGATGCTATGAAGAAGTAAAGTGCCGATACATCAAGAGCCATTGCTGTGGTTGTATGGGTGCTCCGTACCTCGCCATCTCGCCGCCTGCCAACCGCCGCATCGATATGAACAGGTTGAAACTTTTAGTACTGTATTCGTGTGGACCAGTGTTACTTTTGTTTCATACTGTTCAATAACAACTTAAATTTTACCAGAACTGTCCTATCATTTAATTATCCTCATAACCAACCTAGCCAGGGTCCATTCCAAATGTTGTGCAATCCGAGTGTCCCGAAATGAAGCATTAAAGTTTATGTTAATAATAATTACCTGCAGACCTAGCTATGTTAGAATGATGTTTAAAGAACTTTGTTGTTAATGAACTAATAGACGAATAACAAAGGTCTGACAAAGTTGGAAGGTAATTTTGATATTGATTTAGTAGTGAAGTTTAATCATTTCGAGACAGATATAATGATATTTAAATGAGCAGGAAATAAAATGAAAAGAGTAGTAACTAATATATTGGAAATCTTGAGCACATAATGATTTCAGTAATCGAATTTTTTAATACAGTGATCATAACAGTTTCAGGGTCCCCCCCCCCTTTCTTATTCATTTGAATTCTGAAGTGTACTGAACTCATTTGACCAGCAAAGTTAAAGTCAATATAAAAACCAAAATTTATCAGTGTTTTACCTTTATCAAAATTGACATTGTATGTGTGATTCGAAAGTGCTATTTCTAGGGTAAACTATGCCCGATTTTAATCAGATCAATAGACAGTACAAAGTTTTGTGGTAAACATTATAGTGTAGTGTTATGTATTTATGGTTTATCCCTATCAGTACAGAAAGTGAAATTATCAGTTCAATAGATTTTCTGGTTCTAAAATTTACCATATTATGCTGTGTTACTACGTATTGTTTTGCTTGAACGTACATCTACTTGTACAGGGAAGAAACTCAGTTAATGC
Organism: Schistocerca americana; assembly: GCF_021461395.2. NCBI lineage: Eukaryota > Metazoa > Arthropoda > Insecta > Orthoptera > Acrididae > Schistocerca > Schistocerca americana. The sequence goes on along the minus strand of NC_060120.1, from coordinate 321,171,850 downwards.
CTAATTAGGCTGGCGACCGTATTATTAACAAATTGGTAGCATCTTCTGTGTTGTTTCTTGTCAGTCCTGACGTGTAGTTGCATTTCGGACTTGCTTGACGTATCATTGTTATTACAGAGTGGGTGTAAGTCTGATTTGCCTCCATTCAGGTACACGCGGTCAATTTCTATACAAAAATCCTTTCTCATAAGGTGAAGCCCGTCAACTTACCATAGTACAGGCTTTAATGAGTATCGTGTGCACTAGCGCAGTGTTACAACACTGAGAAAATAAGTTCACTATCGGAGAAAGTAGCCGAACTTTCGTATCAGTTCACTAAGTTATCTACCAATGTGGATGATGATCTGAATGACACAAGACCTGTAACCTTCACTGACACCGAAGAGTACGAACAAATTAGGAAATTCAAACAAAATCAGAATCAAATTAATACGCAACACCAAAGAGAAATTCGGGAAGTACAAGATCAGTTGACACAGGTAATACAAAAATTACATATTTCAGAGGACACTCGCGCTCCAATACGGGAAGAGGGACATAGAAATATGGAACAGCCACAAAATAATAACACTGGGCACTTCGGAAATTATGAAAGAAATTGGCAAGGTACACCGAGTTTTGAGATGGAACCGCCGAAACGACATAACAATGAGCGACATGCGACTCGCCGACATGATGATTTTGACTATAAGCTGTTTATTACTACAGGTAAATTCAAAACATTTAAGGATTCCGGCAATGACATTCATCCACAAGCATGGCTGCATCAATTCTCTCATTGTTTTCCTCCCAACTGGTCATTAGAGCACAGATTAGAATTTATGTGTGACTACTTGGAGAATGAACCAGCTGTAAGAATATGATCGGTCATTCACGATTGCCACAGTGAAGGAGAATTTTTCCATGCCTTCCTCTCAGCATATTGGTCTCAAGCCACACAAGACCGAGTAAAACATAGCATCACAATGATGAAGCATTTCGAACAATCTGAATTTTCCAGTCTTATGAAATATTTTGAAGACATGTTGCACTAGAATCAGTACCTGTCAAACCCATACAACCCCTCAGAACTCATCCGCATTTGCTTAATCAAATTACCTGAACATTTACGACATATCATTTTGGCAGGACGTTGCAAAGACGACATTGAAGCTTTTCAGGGACTGTTACAAGAATTGGAAATTGACACTGACAATCGTGGAACGTGAAAACAGGAGCACAACAATTACAGGTCGCATCCGTCACAATTCCGCGATGACAGAAATAATAAATGGACACGACAAGGCTATTCTTACAACATAACTCTTGACCAAAACAGACACCCCCGTATGACAACCGTTGGCAGAGTAGTAATAATTAGAGGGAAAGATCACCTCTCCACGGTAATGACTATCACAGAGACAATCAGAGAAACAGACAATATAGGAACCAAAATAATTATTATCAAGGGAGACCGAATAACTTCAGACACTACAGTCCTCCACGCAGTTACGACTCAGGGAGAATTTCTCCACCACGTGACCATCAAGAAATTAATTACAGAAATTACCGACATGACGACAGACGATATAATCTTAACAACAGACCAGAATGTAACCAAAATTGGCGTGGTTAAAGCAGGGCAGGGGCCTCTTGACAAGGTGAATTTGTAGAAGTTAGGTCTCCTAATCCCAATAACGACGCGCGCCAACAAAGAGACAGACAATAACTTGCACCGCAGGCAACCACGTGCACCGGCTGGCTCAGAGAAAAATAACCTTGAGAAAAATTCTGGTATTCTTTACCGACGTATACCACAAGATAATTGCATTGAAGTTGAAACTCTGTGTATGAGGAAGAGTAAAGGTTTACACCATATTTCACATGTAAAACCGTTTATTGAGAGATAATCTGTTTCTTTAACTTAGTCTTTGCTATAAAATTTTTCACTTTACATTACTAGTATGCTATGTCAGACTTAGAATATGTTAACATGCAACAATGTTTGAAGTTAAATATCCAGTCAAGAACCAAGAGAACTTATTTAAACAGAAATTACAAATGCATTGTTATAGTGAACAGAGGACACGGTGTTATTGTGTGCATACATTCTTGCTTGTTAATTGCACGATTACATAACGACTATAAGGCTTACATACTTAGAACATATACTGCTAATGAGATTTTAAAGCAACATGTTGGTTTAGTTGAAAAGACATTCTTTATTTGAAGTGCTTTCTGTGAGATTGAAGAAGACTTAGTATTTGGTTTCTTTGACAGCTACATGATTATATCAAGACGCTACCAATGTGTGACAAAATTTACATTCTTGCCTTTGCGGTGTATCTGTTTTATATCTGCACAATTTTTATGTATTATTCTGGAAAGTAAAACATGTTTTAGTAGTAATTTTTGTGGTGTAGCTACAATGAGACTGTCTTTTCCGTAGCACAACAATAGCTTACAGTACAGTACTTTCTTCATCATGGCAATAAGCGTAATAACTACGATATCTATACGCAAAGCATTTCACTTTTGTTTATGATGAGGTGAGTACATTGACTTCAGCAGGACTTTGCTTACAGAGGACGGTAACTATGACACTTCCACAGAATTATCTTACATCAAGATGCACATTTAGCGCTACGGGACACGCATTTCAGTGATTAATTTTGTACTTAAAACATTTGTTTTTAAAGATTTTTTTGATTACAAAGAAAGTTTTCCATGATACATTTCATTCCATTGGTGTAATCTGTAACACTTGAGGGTATAATTACATTAATCCTCAGGGGGGTACACGCCCACTTTGTGTACCATGTGTCTGGCCAGCACAAGGATCACTAGCTAATATGGTATTTGCTTATACAACTTTACTCATCGGTACCATATTTCTCTAACATAGAATTACACAGCTATCTGATTGTTAAACAGAGAAACAAAATTCTTTTTACTACGTCAGTGACACATTTCTACGCAACTACACAGTTGGATAACTTCACACTTATGAAATTGTATTTTGTCTGTACTTTGTGAACTGTTCATATTTTTTCGGAACCATTGTGATATTATGAGAGCTTTGGGATCATGATTTTTAAAGTACGTTTGAGGCAGATAACACTATTGAAATGAACAGAGAATTTTCTTTAGATTTTGAAATTATTCCAGAAAGCTACGACGTTTTTGATATTTGGCTGAGTTTTTATGGTATTAATAATACCATAATACACATTGATGACAGTGTGTATTACGCTGTTGAGGTATGTTTATGATCAATAAGCTGATGCTCTATGAGGAATTTGATTATGCTATGTACTTATTATGATGAAATATTGAAGAAGTGTCGATGAATATGTATATGTGTAATAAGGTAAGGAATAATGAGTAGTGGTTAGGGACTCTGACTTGTGAAAACCAAGAATCATACTTTAAGAGTTGTGAAATGTGTGTAAATGTGTGAATGTATCACAATGCCGACGAAAAATTTTTGGAAACTGTTATATTCACAGGATTTTGTTTCTACACATTTGCAACACAACTTCTCAACCTGTGAAATTTTTTATATGAGACTGTCACTGTAGTGCAAACTGGTGTCGTAAATATTTTGGTAAGAAAGCTAAGTGACATTGATGTAATGCGTTATGGGCGACCAGCTGTGCGAGTTGCCTGGAGAAAAAGCCATTAGGTTGAGAAAAAAAAGAGACCATTAACCTCGCTATTGACATTCCTTTGTAGAAAGCATCGCAAATACGACACGCTCGAACTTGAAAGCATATGATAACACTGTGGAGCTCTTAATTTATGATATTTACTAAAATTCCTAACAAAATGATGAGAAACATTTTACATCTATTGTCTTTGTAGTTGATAGATTGCTCATTTTGTTTAATATCTAGTTTCTAGCTGCACTGCAGCATTGGTTAAAATAAAAATTTATAGATGTACTAATATAAATATTTTATGCCTACAGATCCGGTAAATAATAACTTTATGATCTACTTAAAAAAAACGAAGGAGCACAAAAAGACATTTCACTTCACAGGAATTGCATACAGAATTTTCTTTTCAGGTACTTGTTAATTACTTTTGTAGAATAAGTTGTGGTGCACCACTTTAATTACATAGACATTAAGATGTGATATACATTTCGCTTATCTGCATTGTTGTCTTTAGTGTACTATTTTTTCTGCTTGTAGGTTTGTCATGTTTAGATATAAGTTATTACATTTGCTGCTGCTGTTTGCCAGGCATAGTGCTACTGAATTTCACTTTGTATTACTCTGTTAAGCCAGTTTTACTACTGATTAATTTTTCTTGTTTGCTGCACAGTGTCTTATATTAGTTGTAGTATGGCAATTGCTTTCCTAATTTAGATATACTGCTGCTTGCTTTGCCAATCTGCATTTTTTTGTCATTGCTGCTTGTGTTATTTGTTTTATACTGCTGCATTGCCTCGTCCCTTAGTATATATATCTGAGCTCAGTAGATTTAAGTTAGCATAAGAGGGGGTAGACTATATAAGAAACTAACTATGGATCCCACGCCCGGGTTCCCGGGTTCGATTCCCGGCGGGGTCAGGGATTTTCTCTGCCTCGTGATGGCTGGGTGTTGTGTGATGTCCTTAGGTTAGTTAGGTTTAAGTAGTTCTAAGTTCTAGGGGACTGATGACCATAGATGTTAAGTCCCATAGTGCTCAGAGCCATTTGAACCATTTGAACTAACTATGGGGAATAGGGAAAGAATGCATTGAGAATTTATATGAAAAAGATTTTGCCCAAAATGAGTATTGTACACTGAGAAATAATTATTTTGAAAGAAATATGAATGGAATACAGAAAGCAGGTATAGATATGACTTTTTGGAAATAATGATGAATGAAGGGAGATCTCCAAGAAGTAAAGAAAGTTTTGTTTGCAGAATACTGCAGTAAGGCAAACCCTGTCCTTTCGTTTTGTATTATTTCGCTATGTGTTTGTGTACCCTTGTGTATTTGTGTTCTTCCTGTCTTTATGTGTTTATCTGATAAGACTTATGTTGTAGAATTTTTCTAATACTCAGCCACATTCACTATGATGAGGAATACTGTTATCCTCAAATATAATTTGCATTTATAATATGTTATTTACTTTGTAAAGATATTTAGACATTATTTATTCTGTTTTGTTTTAATGCTCATATGTGAAGTTGATGTTTTGAAAGTTATTCTGACCTTTTATGTATTTACCTATGTCATGATTCCTGTAACACTGATGTATATGTCTATTTCTATTCTTTTGTAAAGCCTGTATTACTACATATGTTATCTGTACTATTATGTTCTTTAATGATGTATTTTGTACCTTTGTAATTGTATTCTTATGTTGTAAATTTATAATTGTATAGATACCAGTTCTTCAAATTAAGTTACATTTCACTGCACACGTTTCTGTTGGTCATAGTAATGCACAATATGTGAGAAGTTGGGACTGTTAGTGTTTGCACATGTGTTAATAATTCAGCAAGGGACTGGTTAACAGCATTGCTGGTTCTACGAACTATTCCAAAAACTTTGTGAATGCACAAGGGGTGGTTTATGGACTTGCTATATTGTCCACAAGGCTCTTCGATGGTGATTGGGCACCTGCACAGTTGCAACAGATGGCTGCTGGCCATCTCTACAAGGGCTACAGTGGGTCTGCACCTTTGATGACCCACCAATACCATTCGTTATTTATACAAGGACTGCAGTGGGTCTGTACCTCTGGTGGCCCATCAGTACCATAATCTCTACCAGGACTACAGTGGGTCTGCTCTGTGATGACCTACTTACCAATATTCTTCAAAACTTCGACTGATTCTGCTGTGGGTTTGCTCTGTTGTGGTCCATTACCTGTCTGCATGTCAAGAGTCAGCACTGTCTTTCCGTTGGAAGGACAGCACTACTTCTTCAAGACTGCATGGAAATCCACTACTTCTGTGTGCATTTTCTTTTACTGCTCATACTTTGAGGGAAAAAAAACACTGCAATTTTACTGTGATGAATGATCAGGACTGTCTTTATGGACTGTGAGAAAATTGTAGCTTTTGACCAACATTGTATCAATAAGTGTGTGCATTTGATTTCTTTGTTACTGTAATTATGAATTTTTTTTTGAAATCTGTGTTGGCCACTGCCCAAAACAATTTGTAAAATTTTTTGTGGGGAGCATGGGGGCTATGTAAGTAGGCTGTTTAGGTTTTTTTATTGGTAACGCCACGTAGCGCTCTATATGAAAATCACTGACTGTGCTGTGTGCGGTCTGAGGCTGGTCGGCATTGTTGCAATAGTCGCTATTGTAGTGTTCGGCAGTTGGCTGTTAACAGTACATAACGTTGCGCAGTTGGAGGTGAGCCGTCACAGTGGTGGATGTGGGGAGTGAGGTAGCGGAGTTTTGGACAGAAACAGTACATTTGTAAGAATGGATGTCATGAACTGCTATGTATATTATGACTTTTGAACACTATTAGGGTAAACATATTGTTTGTTCTCTATCAAAATCTTTCATTTGCTAACTATGCCTATCAGTAGTTAGTGCCCTCAGTAGTTTGAATTTTTTATTTACCTGGCACTAGTGGCGCTCACTGTATTGCAGTAGTTCGAGTAACGAAGATTTTGTGAGGTAAGTGATTTGTGATAGGTATACGTTAATGTTAGTCAGGGCCATTCTTTTCTAGAGATTTTTGAAAGTCATATTGCGTTGCGCTAAAAATGTAGTGTGTCAGTTTAGTGTTGATCAGAATAGGTAAAGAGCGATATGTCTGAGTACGTTCAGTTTTGCTCAGCTGTTTGAAAATCAAATGATGTAAGAGATTTACCAGCACAGTAATTCAATAATTTTTCTAAGGGGACGTTTCAAATGGTCCGAAAAACGGTCATCTTGACCAACATCGGAGACGTGACATTCGAAAGATTCAGGATCTTTAAAAATCAAAAGATTAATTGAATTTGCGCCCTTTGAGATGTGTAAATTTGCTCCAAGATGACGTTATAGGTTAATGTCCAGTTCACTGTGAAGTAATTAGAGCACAATCTCGAAGTGAACTAGGATGGGAAAGAAAACAGAGCGCCTCTTCAAGCTAACCATAGCAGTAATGAACTGAAGTGATTTAGGGAAACCGTGGAAAAAGGCTGTATGGCAACTTGAACCCACACGAGGACAAGGTAGAACAGTGCCTACAATATACTGATCAGCCAAAACATTCTGACCACTACCCACCGTAACGTTGGACGCCCCCTGGTGGCGTTTAGGGCACGTGACGCAGTAAGAAAAACATGTAAGTTGTCCAGGCACAGATGGAGAATCACCCTAGGGAACATATGGGCTGCAAATGGGAAATTCCACAGAGATACTTGACTTTGACAAAAGGCAGATTATTATTACGCAGAGCCTGTGAACAAGCATCTCGAAAACGGGGAAGTTGCTCATATATTCACGTGCTAATGTCGTGAGCATCTACGGAAAAAGGTAGAACAGTGAAACTGCCACTAGGGGCTAATTGGTTGGACGTCCGCAACTCTTCCCAGAACGTGGATCTCGGATGCTGTCTGCTCTGTAAAGTAGAACAGATGGTGATCTGTGGCATCTCTGCCGAAAGACCACAAGCACGCGCAAGTGTTTCGGAGCACACCGTTCGTCACACATTGTTAACATGGTGAGACAGTCTGCATGCGACCTTTAGTAGTAGGTGAAGACACGTTGACAGCTGCCAAAGCCCTACATCCCTTTATGTTTGATGTCTTCCCGGTGGCGATGTCATCTTTCAGCAGTATAATTCTCGTGTCTTGGAGACAGAACCGTACTACAGTGGTTTGAAGAGCATTATAGTAAACTCACGTTGATGTCTCAGTGACAAAATGACTGATGCAAATCCTATGGTGGCCATGTGGGTCGTTATCCGTCGCCATCACCGCTACTCAACTCAGCGGCCCGTCATTTACGCGAATTATATGACCTACGCGTAGATATGTAATGCCACATACCACCAGAAACCTACCACCAAACTGTCAGCTACCTGATACATAGAATCAGCGATGTATTTCATTCCAAAGACGGATAAACAAGCTTTTAAGCAGGTTGTTACAATGCTTTGGCTCATCAGTGTATAACGAGATGTGTAGAGCCTGACTCGAAAACACAAGACGATATTAAGTGGCTACAAATTAGGCAATCAAATAATCTAAGAATTCAATCTAAGTTAAGAAATTGAAGAAAAAATAATTTATAAGAAAGATCCAAATCGGAAGGTCAAAGAAGCAAGACCAAAGTTCGACCAAAGAGCCCAGAGTTCAGGGCATGTGCTCTAAAAATTTGAAGAAACAAGTACCAATAAAACAAAATGAAGCCTTGGAAAAAATGGCTGAAGCACCTAAAACAGATTCACCATACTCGGATGAACCAAACTATTACGACCACTGCCGCCCGCGATATTGAGTACCGTTGGTGGCGTTGAGACATCGTGACACGGCAGTGAATACGTATTAGAGGAACGATTGAGGAAGGGTTCTAGCGACGATATGGGCCACAAATAGCGAAATACACTGGAATAAGCGACTTCAACAAAGAGCTGATTGGTCCGGCATCTGGGAACGAGCAGCTTGGAAACGGCGAGTCTGGTCGGCTGTTTGCCGATCATTTACGAAAAGTGGTTGAAGGACGGTGGGATCACCGTTACGCGACGAGGATTTGCACCACAGAAAGTGGAGGTCCGAGTATTGCCCTTTAAAACAAGTCAGGCGACATTCTGTCGTGGATCTGACGGCAGAGTCGGGCTGAAGTGTTTCAGAGCACAACATTCAGCGCACCTTGTTCAGTATGGGACTGCAGTAGATGGGCACTACGTGTTCCCAGGGTAACCCGACGGAGTCGTCAGTTACGACTGCAGTGGGCGTGGGCTCCTCGACATTGGATTTTGGGTCAATGGGAATGTGTCGCATGGTCGTACGAAACAGGATTTGGTTACATAGGTCGATGGTCGCGTACGGATACGCCGTCATCCATTCGGAAGGCTGTTCAAAATATTCGCTGCGCTACGGACACAGACCGATGGGGCGCAGTATTACGCTATGGAGTATGTTTACCTGACCTTACGTCGGTCCTTTGATGCTTTATTTATTTAGTCTTCATAATAACAGCCTATGATTTAAAAGGGTAAAACAGGCCATACAAATCACATTTCCTTGGATAGTAATAAGTTACGTATTCATTACTTATTTGTTATACTTAATTTAAAGAAAAAGAGATAAAAAACTACAACTATTTCTACTGCTACAAACCTACATTAAAACTCTGAACCAATTACCAAGCTATTAATCTACTTCAAAGACTACAGAATTTGTTCTCTGTTTGTTCATTTATTTTGGTGCATTTAACTTTTAGATGGTTGTTTCCGCTACTGAATCCGCCCTTATACTACTCCGGTCAACAGCAATAGTATGCTGGATTCCTTAGACACCGGGCAGCACGACAGCAGCGTTTCCACTGTAGCGAATAATTCCAGCCGTCACTGTTACTTCTTTAAGTCTACCCTTCCATGATCACTTGCATCAATGTAATGTAGATTCTTGGTACAGTATTTCATTTGGTGATCACCGACCTTAGTGTCCGCCCCCGGTAGCTGAGTGGTCAGCGCGACAGAATTTCAATCCTCAGGTCCTGGGTTCGACTCCCGGCTGGATAGGAGATTTTCTCCGCTCAAGGACTGGGTATTGTGTGGCCGAGCAGTTCTAGCCGCTTCAGTCTGGAACCGCACGACCGCTACGATCGCAGGTTCGAATCCAGCCTTGGGCAGGGATGTGTGTGATGTCCTTAGGTTAGTTAAGTAGTTCTAAGTTCTAGGGAACTGATGACCTCAGATGTTAAGTCCCATAGTGCTCAGAGCCATTTGACTGGTTGTTTTGTTGTCCTAATCATCATCATTTCATCCCCATCGACGCGCAAGTCGGCGAAGTGGCGTCAAATCGAAAGACTTGCACCCGGCGAACGGTCTGCCCGACGGGAGGCTCTAGTCACACGACATTTTTTTACCGACCTTAGTTATCTTTCGCCATCTGAAATAGTATGTTGTGTAGCCTGGATGGCAGCATGATCACTTATGGCTGAATGCCTTGTGAAGTCTTCTGGATATTGCGGCTGCAGTGTCGTCCAAAATGCGCCAGGTCGACTCGATCCTTAGTGCTGCTTTGGGATGCAATATCCTTAATGCCTGACGTCCATTGCCCGTTGCATCTTTATAGAACGAACACTCCCTCATTGTGTTTTCTGGTGTGCCCACACTGCCGCAGGTGGAGCTATCATTCATTTTTCTTCTGAATTTTTTATAGAAACGTGGCATAAGGTCATGGCCTGTCACGTTTAGCAGTCCACACTATGGCTTAATAAATCACATTTTCAATCTCTCCCTGATGTTAGAGAGAAATTCGTATGTTCTCCTGTCTGAAGTGTCCCATACCACACTTGTAATATGCGATCTTTTATTGCCTTTTTCGAACTGGCCTCAGTTCCCAGCACCCTTCTTACTTCCATTTCATTGCCTTTTTTTAACCAGTAAAAGGCTCCCCTTTTCCTAATTTCCAAGTCCGATGGGCATATTCCTAGAATTAATGACAAAGCATCAATCGGAGTAGTGCAGTACGCACCCTTTGATCTTAGTAGCACGCCTCGTTGAACTTCTCTCACTATTGAGGCTGGCTTCACTAACTGCGGCCTATGAGCCCTAACTCTCGCACCATATCCTGCGGTTGGTGCTAATATTGACTGGTGGTAGCAATCGCAGACATCGTGATAGTTGAGGACTACGTGACCATTGTAATAAATCACTTGTATCTCTTCGTGCCTCTTTATCCCCGATGACGATGACATTTCCTAGTAGGATAACTGTACATATAACAAGGCTTGAATCGTGCTACAGTAATTTGAGGAGCACGATAATGAACTCTCGTTGATGTCTTGGACACGAATTTCGCCTCATCTCAACAACAAGAAACATATCTGAGAGCTGTAGGGTGCCAGCTCCGCTCCAACACACCACCGGCCCTCAACTTACCGGGATTACGTTAACTCTGTGTAGAAATTTGATGCCACATACCTCTGTAGACCAACAAACGGCTTTCTGAATCCATGCGACATAAAATCCTTGCTTTATTGGTTTCCAGAAGTGGGCCAACTTGGCGTTAACCTGGTGGTCATAGTGTTCTAGATTACCAATGTAAATCAAGCAGGAGTGTCCTCAAACGGAAGATGTGCCGATGAACAGCTATTGCTCCTTTCTCATGGCTCTAATCCTTCGCAAGTTTAGATACATGTGTTGCTAGGTTCTTCGACTTGACACACTTTAGAAAATTTAACCGAATAAAGGTATGATTCAATGTCACCCGTTGGAAATAACAAAGGAAGTGAATCAGCTTGCGGTAAACTTGTCAGTCCAAAAGCAGTATACCTGAAGAAGTTTACTCTATTCTCGCCGAATTGAGACGGTTACCAAGACTAGATGCGGTCTTACACGGTATTAGTGTGATGTCTTCCACCAGAGACTAATTTTTGTCCTTCGTGCAACCTGGTAGAACAAGCATAATCCGACTTCCAATGCTCTCTGCCAGTAAAGTCGTGGATAAACACAACCGCAAGGAAGTTATACGTTAGACAATGTCATTTTACTTAAGCAAATGTCAGTCATGGTACCATCAAGATTGAAATTGCGCAGTGCTCGTTCTCAAACTGTTCTTCTACAGTTGATGACTACTTCTGGGTAAGAACAACCTTGAATCTGTCGTTAAATTGCCGTCAAACCCAACATGAGCCGTAAATTCGCTACACAAAACCACATTATAAATCTCGCACTCTGTCAGGGGTGAGGGCGCTCTTGGCATTCGTAGCGTACTCTGGATGCCGGAAGACATCATTCACCAAGTATCCTGCAAAATTAACCAACCCCTAGTGTGCTGGAATATGTCCAGCAAATAACTGACGACGCATATTGCAAGTGCCACTCTGAGTGGAAGAGGTTGTCACAGGAGAGGAATTCGTAGCGGGCTGCATCGAACCAGTCAGAAACCTGATGAAACCCTCTCCCCCCCCCCCCCCCTTGCCACCAAAAAAAGTGTGTCACACAGTATGAAATGATTTTTTACTAAATACCACTTTCATACACTATCGAATGGCCTTGTATCGACGTTTCGCATGTTACATGAGAACGTCTACCTTTGTCTGTATTATTTATGACTAGTGGGAATATACAGAGTTTTAAATACAAAATACTACTTTCATTTGATTACATAACTACAACTATTTACCAGTTACATAACGTTGCAGCGTCAAAAGAATGTTCTGAATAGCGAGAAGACCTGTCGAGGACAGATGAGTGGTGCGGGAACTTTCAAGTGATCCTGGACGTAAATAAATGAAACGAGCTGCGCATACATAGGAGAAGAAAACCTCTGCCGTACAATTACAAAATTGGTGACAACTCACCGGAAAGAGTAACTACTGTAAAATACCTGCGAGTAAACCTGTGAAGCGACATTAAAAGGAATGACTTACATCCTGTTGCTGTTATGCAGAGCATTGGGCTTCGACGAAGCTCCGCAAGCGTACTGAGGGCGAGGCTCTTCAACGTTGCATACGTTTTCCGCTCCTTCTTGGCCTCTTCCTCCACTGTCTCCCTCATTGGTGTCCTTCGTCTTCCCCGTTTCCTTCTTCCCTGTAGGTGCCAGCAGAGAGTTTGTCTCTTTACAGCATCCCACCTTTTTCTGGGAGTGTGTCTGACCCACTTCCACGTCCTTCTCTTGATTTGGATGGCGATAGGTTATTCTCTCGTTTGATTACACCTTCTCACATTCTGCGTGGAGTCTGTTGTTTAAAGTCGTGTCTCCCTACCACTTTCGCGCAACGACGCTCTGAGCGTGTTTTTTAGGGAATTGACTAGTTTGAACCTGGGACCTGTTGCTGGTAAGGAGACTCCAGACCACACATGACATGTAGAGTTCAGAAGAGTTCAGTGAGACTAGCGATGATATAACCAAATACTTAATGATTTCAGCGTCAGCTCCACTGCACTCCCTGTAAAAGACTCTTAATACTAACTAAATTTAGTGGAAGGGGTTCAAGGCTTTCCTATTTTTAGTTAGCTGGTAAAATAACGTCGAAAAAGCAGTTAAGTTTACCATTGGAAATCTTATTCTACTCACAAAACATTGTTTATAAATTGCACTATTGATAAAAGGAAATGTTTTAATACAGGATGGTAAAAACCAACTGCGTTCAACAAAAATGTGAACGAATATTTCCTGAATGGGTTTCCGAATTCTACAATGGATCGAAGGATGACCTATGCCATATTACATCTATAATCTAGGTTTAAATTAAGTTTCACAAAAGAGAAAACTATCAAAATGGTCTACAGTGACCCTCAATTATCTTTAATTACTTATCTAACTTGTCGTAAATTACAGTGGCTGATGTGGCTTCTCAATAATTATATAACAGAAAAATCATCACATTTCAGATTTTAACTTACGTAGCAAATGTGAATACCATGAGCTTCAACTGACGATGGACACTAGTATTACGTAAAAAGGGGATGTAACAGATGAGACTTCTGCAGTTCTGAGTGAAGCCTTATGCGCTCAAAAATGCGGCATCGCGTGAGTTCATTACCTTGTCGGTTTTCGTCAGGAGGCGGCGGCCGGAGCAGCTCCACACACCTCGCCGTCTCGGAAGCAACTCTCTCCTAACTTCTCCTTACTACAATTTACCGAAGTTGGTTTAAAAAAAAAAACTATCTGGCTGTGTTTTCATCTGACCAATCAGGGTCTCAATGTTAACCTTAAGCTCCGCCTACGAAAATTCTGTCCATCCAATGAGAAACGTTATACTTTTCGTGGTGGGGCAATGTTTTTAAAGTTTGCAACGTAACAGAGACGCGAAAAAGTTTCACGCTAAAACTTGCGGCTGGTGTGGCCCTTTTCGTGTTATCGTAAGATCTATACTGTTCTTCTGGAGGGCTCTAGCTTTTAACATGGGCTGGGGGGGTAGTGCTGTTGGCCACGTGGGTGCCCGTCCCTTAGCGTAGGGCCTTCCAGCTTAACACGGTTCTGTTCTCGGCTTCTGTTCTCGTTTCTCCCCTCGGAACTGCGTCTGTCTCACGGTGGGAAGGTATGACATGCTTTTAGGCATTCTTGTGTTAGTCTGTGGTATTCCATTTGCTCACTCGTTACCTGTATTACTTTGGTTAATTTAATGTCACGATTTATTCGGAGCTATGTGACATACCACTGGATTTGCTTATCATGTCAGGGTTTTCATGGAAGGTGTTGGATTTGCCTGACACCTTACAACCTTCTAAAGAAGACAATATTAAAATTGTCGAAACCAAGATAAAGAATTCCCGTAAACCTATATTTGCAACTGGTTGACTTATTTTCCTTTTTTTCCCAACTTCTCCAAGTTTACTGTCGTGCGGTTGTAGAATCTATACACATGTTTAAGATTCTATCGGCGATATCATTTATATTGTGAACGATAACATTTATAACTCATTTTCTCTAGTTATCTCCGACAAAGCATTCGTGCCTCTTGGCTCATTCGAAATAATTGACTCACGCATGTAGCTGCGTCGAACAGGTAGTCCATAAAGAGGCGGATAACTGTTCTTTATGCTTGAGACCAGGATTGAATTCTTATTAGAAGGCAAAATATGACGGATACTGGAGATACGTTAACAAGAAAACCCTGAATTTACTTGTAACTACTCAATTCTACTGCAACACTCAAATGTATCCGTATATTCTCTTATTTCAGTGGATTTTCTGGTATATCGCCAAGAGAATACAGGAACTGGGCATACATATGGAAACACCACTGAAGTAGAAGCATCATCACAAATGTAGATGCTAGTCTAGCCTGCAGGTTAAGTGGTTATATTTGACTACGAACATCACCCGTGCAATGTCCTCAATACGTTGTCAGTCATGGTCAGAATAGCGTTGCGCGTGGTTTTGAATACTTTGCGTCGGAGCTAAGCGACTTCGAAGAGGTGCAAAGTGTTGGTGTTCGTATGGTGGATACCTTCGTAACCAACGTAGCCGAAGTTGTTTGGTGTTTCAAATAGCAGGTCTGCACTGAAGCGCCAAAGAACCTAGTATAGGCATGCGTATTCAAATACAGAGATATGTAAACAGGCAGAACACGTCGCTGCGTTCGGCAACGCCTATAAAAGACAACAAGTGTCTGGCGCAATTGTTAGATCGGTTACTGCTGCTAAAATGGCAGGTTACCAAGATTTAAGTGAGTTTTAACGTGGTGTTATAGTCGGCGCACGAGAGATGGGACACAGCATCTCTGAGGTAGCGATGAAGTGGTGAATTTCCCATACGACCATTCCACGAGGGTACCGTGAATATCAGGAATCTGGTGAAAAATCAAATCTCCGTCACCGCTGCGGCCGGAAAAAGCTCCTGCAAGAACAGGACCAACGACAACTGAAGAGAATCGTTCAACGTGACAGAAGTGCAACCCTTCCGCAAATTGCTGCAGATTTCAGTGCTGGGCCATCAACAAGTGTCAGCCTGCGAACCATGCAACGAGACATCATCGATATGGGCTTTCAGAGCCGAAAGACCACTCCTGTTCCCTTGATGACTGCACAACACAAAGCAGCCTCGACTGGGCCTATCAACACAAAAATTGGACTGTTGACTGGAAACATGTTGCCTGGTCGGACAAGTCTCGTTTCTAATTGTATCGAGCAGATGGACGTGTACGGATATGAAGAGAACCTCATGAATCCATGGACCCTGCGTGTCAGCAGGGCACTGTTCAAGCTGCTGGAGGCTCTGTAATGGCGTGTAACGTGTGCAGTTGGAGTGATTTGGGACCCCTGATGCGTCTAGATACAACTCTGAAAGTAACACGTACGTAAGCATCCTGTCGGATCACCTGCATCCATTCATGTCCATTGTGCATTCCGTAGGACTTGGGCAATTCCAACAGGACAATTCGACCCTCCACACGTCCAGAATTGCCACAGAGCAGCTCCAGCAACACTTTAAACATTTCCACTGGCCACCAATCTTCCCAGATATGAAAATTATTGAGCATATCTGGGATTCCTTGCAACGTAAATCTCCACCCATTTGTACGCCTACGGATTTTATCGACAGCCCTGCAGGTTTCATGGCATCAGTTCCCTCCAGCACTTCTTCGGACATTAGTCGAGTCCATCCTACGTCATGTTGTGGAACTTCGGCATGCTTGCGGGGGCCCTACGGTATTAGGCAGGTGTACCAGTTCTTTCGTTTTTCAGTGTATATCGCATACAGGGAAAGTGGAATATCATCATCTGCTAAGTCACAATGCAGACGAAAGTGTATGTTGAGTGATCGTGACAGACGAAGAAAAAGAAGAGGACGGTGGCTGCAAAAGACACTGCAGAACTCAATGTCACGCTTGAGAACACTGTCAGCACCAAAACAACATGAAGAGGCCTCCAGAAGTACGAAATTTCAGGGCGATCTGGAACTCCAAAAGCACTCGTCAGTGACGAAAATGCCAGCAACAGGAAAACTTGGAGTCTAACCCATTTAACCTGGACTATGGAGTAATGGAAGAAAGTCGTTTGGTTGTATAGGTCTTGTCGCTGCTGCTCACTGTTTCCACCTGGCCGCGTTTACGTTATGAAAGGGCATTCGGTTATGATTTGGGGAGTCATGTCGTGGTATTACATGGGCAGCATGGATTCCCAGCAAGTTCGTATTACGGCCAAGGGTTATGTGACCATTTCGGTTGTTCAGATCCATATCATGGTACAATGTTTGTGCCCCAAAGGTAATGCTGCATTCGCGAAGCTCGCATCGTCCCGGACTAATTTTGTGAGTAGAAGGGTGAATTTTTCCATCTCCCCTGACAACCAGGGTCCGGATCTCAATATTACTGAGCCTTTATGATGTGATTTGGAGAGAAGGGCGCATGATCGCTACCCACCTCCATCACCGTCACCTGAATTTGCCACTGTTTTGCACGAAGTATGACATTACATTCCGATGAAAACCGTACATGAATTAATTCTAACATGGGCTTGACATATGTATCAACTATGGCGACTTTACAGCGCAACATCTGAATATCATCAGTATATGGGAAGGATCATACTCGTCTGTCAGCTTATTCTCCATACAACCCAACTGCGTACATAGTACCATTTTTACCATGAATATTGAACTTTGGAATCAACCCATTGCGCGTATTCTCCTGCAATAAGCACAGTAAAGTCACTACCTGGATGCAGGCTGACATCTACTCGTTTAGATCGACACGCTGTAATGTGGGTGTGCTCATCCATCAGTCCTGGTACCACAGGTTCTGGGGCACAACTCACTGCTGGAACAATAACAGACAATAAGTTTATATTCGAACAGAAATTTAATAATAATAGTAATAATTGTACCATTATTAGATACTTACTTTCCGCCTTATTTCTCTTTTGCCTGGAGGCACTGGCTAGTCCTTGCTGCTGGTGCGTCATCATCGTCTTTCTATGAAGTAGAGAGCTCGAATGAGGGAGGCTTGAGCTGCTGGATTCATAATAAGAAGAAGGGGTTGGAGCGTTCCAGTCCTATTAGTCCACTGTGTTTTCTGTGCTCTCACTGACTGGGAGGTGTTTACCGCCATTTTTATGTCTCATGACACAATTGCCTAATACTTGCGGTGATTCCTCTGGGTGACTTTCATCAGTTCCCAGTGGGCCCCTGGAAGAGAAGGGGAGTGGGGTGGCCTTGAATATAAGTCGCCCAAGTGGTTAATAAGACATAACACGGATAGCATGACACCGGATGTGATAAGATTGTTATCTGAGCCAGAACGTAACACTGCTATCCTACTGAGTGTGTATTCTGATGAGGCGCAGTTCAATCTCAATGGTACAGTAAGTCACTGCAAGTGTGTCTTCTAGTCCGACCCACATTCGCATGTCAGTGTTGACAAAGATGATTTATTGATGTGGGTTATCTTATTGGGTTTGACTGGGCAATTTCAATAAGATAGCGCCTCCCCCCCCCCCCCCCCCAATCATAATGGTGTCAGCGAACACTTCGAAGAAAATCTTTCTGCATAACGGGTAGGCAGCAGAAGAGGTGTCGTCGAGTATCCATTCTCCAGACTTAACGACTCTGGACTTTTACCCACAGGGAACACTAAAGGGCATCGTTTATTGACAAAAAGCACACACTTTGTATGAGCTTCAAGAACGTACTGGCTTGCCTGTGCATAGATGCAGCTGGACACGTTGCTGTCAGTAGTTCGAGCAGCAGTTCTGCGGCATCATCTGTGTATGGATGACCACTTCGAACACTTGTACTGACTCCAGTAACCTGATATTTAAGCTACAATTTTACCAAAAATGAGACGTTTCCATCTGTTAATTTCGAATTTACAAGCAACGAAAGAGTGTTGACATATTTTGGACTACTCTGTATGTCGATGATAGAACTTCAGTTTGCATACTCTTTCCAACAAACGCTCCGCTATCTCGATGTAGTTACTCATTTTCCTCATTACAATTTCAGCATGCCCACGAGAAGGACATTCTGCTGTGTGTGACCATCTAATGATCGAATGGTACTTATTCTACTGTCCATTCAAAATTACTTGATAGCTGACATCTCTCACTTGCCGCTACGATGTCACACTGACTGCGAGCAGTAGGGAGACAAAGTGGGCACGAGTACAATTTGTTAGTGCAGGCTGCCTACATCAGGAGCAACTAAGCACTCTGGGGCAAAGCTAGTGTTCTAGTTTGATTGATAGGTTATGGCCCCCTGGTGTTAATCCATCCATTTGATTGAGAGGTTATGACCCCCTAGGGATAATCCTTCATTTTGACTGACAGGTCATTAATCTATTGTTCCCCCACCCTCCCGCCTCCCTCTCCTCCTCTCAACCCCTCAGAAAACCTCCAACCCTCCCCCTCCCCCTCACTGATACAGTTACACTTTCAGGCCCGAGTTACTCGAATAGCCCCTCCCACTCATATCAATTTCATTGACTACTTCATTAATATGATCAATTAATGAAACCCTTCCCGCCTGGTA
This sequence comes from Schistocerca americana, assembly GCF_021461395.2. NCBI lineage: Eukaryota > Metazoa > Arthropoda > Insecta > Orthoptera > Acrididae > Schistocerca > Schistocerca americana. Next base: position 321,152,772 of record NC_060120.1, on the reverse strand, counting down.
AGCCCCCCCCCCCCCAAACCCTTCCCTGATCTCCCCTTCCCCTACCTCGAAATTGGCGGCTATGTGGTGGAAAGGAAGGATCCCTTGAAAAGAAATTCATTTGCATGGCAAATGGTATATATTTTATTTGTTAAAACTCTGTCTGCAGAGGTTGAATCTCTATTGCTCACCATTCTCCGCTGTTTTGGAAGAGGCAGGTGTTGTAAAGAAGTAATTAAATCGATTGCTTTTCTGTTTATCCCAATCGCACAAGGAATACAGTCATGAAACACCAATCACACGTAATTATGCTTTTAAAAATCTTTCAATAGCGAAGAACACTCGGTCCACTGGACCATGCCCAATGCCGGCTCACGCCACCGCACAGGCAACTCGCTTGAGGTTCTGCAAAGTGACGTGCCAGACACCTGTCCAGGAGTAACCACTAGGGGCTGTGACTGACAAACTGGATATCGTGCTAATCCTGGGACAAAAGCACCCGTGAAACTCTCTTTGAAATACGTGCACTTTGTTTACGTCTCTGATGCATGCGAGATGTCTTCCTTCCCAGGCAAATTCCTGACTATGGATTCCGTCATGGGCTCTAAGCTGTTATGTGTGGTGTTGAGAAAAGATCTCACGACTAGAAATCGAATTACATAACATAGGATGTACCGTTTATTTATAAAACTCAATATTCAGGGGCTGGATCTTACATTAATTTTGCGGGAAAAGATCTCGTCCAGCAACTACATGTCCTAATTAAATCAGAGGAACATGCCCATCCTGATTCGACACATTCCTCTAGACAAATAAAGACTTATGTGACATACTCCACTCCCCTGCTGCACCTTGGGCATAAAATCGAGTCTTCAGTTTCATAGGTACAGTGATTCTAAGTCAGCGACAGGTGTTTGTGAGGTACTGCAATCCCTGTGTACACATCAGCTTGACAGATGTGTTTATGGAGTTAGTGGTGGCATGACGTTTAATTTCACATTTCAAACACTGCTGCTATGCAATTGTCTCTTTCTTTGTAAGAGGCATTCTCCATTACTAACGGTCATTTTATATATGACTGATGCGAGCATAGTATAATATATAATTTCTAAACCACGGTCGGATTGAACAGTGGTCGCTATACACCTCTGGAAAGCTATATTGTGCACGTATCACAAAGAATGTTTTAAGGAAGTCGTCTTTGTCATTTTACAGCAAAGAATTATGAGCAAAAGAGATCCAACCGCTGCAAACTGAATTTTTTAAAATAAACAATATACCCTTTGCTATGTAATGGAATTTCCTGTCATGAAATCCTTTCTCTCCACCACATAGTCTCCAGTTTCCAGGTAGGAGAGGGAGAGAGGGAGGGGAGAGTTAAGGACATTTACCAGAGGGGGAGGAGCTATTTAATCGATCAATTTAATTAAGTAGTCAGACAAATTGATAAAAGTAAGAAGGGGCTATTCGAATAATTTAGGCCTGAAAGTGAACCTATATCAGTGAGAGGGAGTGGTGAGCGTTGGAGGTTTCTTGGGGGGTTGGGAGTAGGAAGGGGAGGGGAAATGGTTGGGGAACAATAGATTAAGGACCTGTCAATGAAATGGAAGGATTATCCCCAGGGGTCATAACCTCTCAGTCAAAAGTATGGATTATCCCCAGGGGTCCATAATGTGTCAATCAAAAGAGAGCAATAGGTTTGCCCATAAATGAATACTTTCCCCTGATGTAGGCAACCTGGACTTACAAATTGTGCTTGTACCCACTTTGTCCCCCTACTGCCGGCTGCTGCTCTGCTATAGGTAGCACACAAACACGGCAAGTCACTTCACAAAAGCATTAATGTTTAATGTGGAGCAATGTCGAAAGTGGCCTTCGCACGTTATGTAGAAAACGCAAAATGTTCTGTCGACAGCTGAGTTTAAGTGACCAATGACTGAAATGCGGCAGGAGCCGTGACAAACTCATGCCTTAAGGTAACCACGATGTTGGTGATGTATCTGAGGAAGCGAAGGTCAACAGTCTGTCGCAGAACGAAAACCACAATCGCTATGTTCATGGCTATTAAAGCTAACGTCTGCGGGGAAACTCAAATCAGAAAAAGTTCTTTCAGCGCTAACAGCAAACAGTAATTTCTTGCTATCACTGGTAGCCTGAAAGTATCCTCCCACTGGCTACACGAGCTGCCGCGTTGCCAAACGATGAGCAGTCCTTGTTGGCACTTCGTTGAAGCTTACAGGCGACACAAGCTGATTCTAGAGGGAAAAAGAATGATAGGTAGAAAAATAAGAGCAAATAAGAAAGTGATGAAAATGACGTGGCAAAGAATTTGAAATAAAAAATTACATTTTAACCAATTAATTGAATAAAAAATGGTAACCAAACCCTTTTAATTAGATTTAGAAATTAAAAAAATGTTCAATGCGTTTGATGAGATTCGTGCCTAAGACATTAACACGGCAAGTTAAAACGCTAATCATTGTGCTACATTACAACAACGAGTCAAGCCGTTATATTTTTGTCTGTCATTACCCAGTCGCAATGATAATCGCAGCCTCCAAAAACTCGGTTTCATGAAATGTTGTTCGAAGCCGATCTAACGTAAGCCAGTCTCTGTGATTATGATAACCGCATATGTGACGGTGAATCGCGTCTTGCAGCGGAAGCATCCAGTAGTGTTTTGCTACTGCTGTCTATAAAACGTGTGTGTTTCATTAGCATCGTTACGTGCTTGTGCCGTGGTTATCATGCATGATTAAATACGAAATAGAAGTGCCGGACCCACTATTCGGGATCCAAACACGTCAAAGAAGAAAGCAGGACGAGGAATCGGAAACGAACTGAGCAGTTTTGTGGCAGTTTGGCAACGGCGAACGGTTCGGGCGTGACGATGAGCGCTCTGATTGGAAGAAACCAGCTCCAACGCGTGAACTGCGAACTATTCGTCGTGCGCTCTGATTGGAGGAAACCAATTCTAATGCGTGAACTGTCAACTATCAACTAATTAGTATGTATTTTTACACACCTGGACTAAAAGTTCTTTCGCTCACATTTAACTGCTGAGTGTTTCACCAACATGTCTCACCGAACTTAGTTATACTGGAATATGTTGACAGGTTGACATATTCGCAATCATCTGAGTAAATTACACCCACCATGTCGATTTATAAGTACCATTCGAAATCAGCATTTGTGTGATATGCTTGATTAATAGTTCATGCAACAAACACACTACTGCGAGTATATGAGTTTTAGATGTTGCAGACTCTTGCACTTACGGAAAGCAGCTCCGTAATCTGATGTTGGCAACAACAGTCCTGGAAATAATTCGCACTGAATAACCGTATAGTAATAATATTACTTTCTATAAAACTTATGTGCACGTTCATAAGGACAAAAGTAGATCAAATGGATTGTATCTAAGCTGGCCGTAGGTTGTGTTCCAAAAATGAACAGCACAGAGACAGAAGTGATGACACTTTCTGCAAGACCTGACCATCACTTTGCTGGACACTGCTCAAGTACGTACCGTGCAAGCTGCTACTGATTTGTTTGACTGATGGGGTTGCTACGTGCTATACCACCTACTCCACTCCCCTGACTTAAGCCCTGGTGAGTTCATCTCGATTTCTAAACAGAAAGTAACACTTCACGGCATTCGCTTTTGACCTTCTACCACTTCGTCGGGCAATAGACCGCGCCGCTCAAACTCTCAACACAACTGGCACTGCTAATAGTATCCTCCGACTTCCACATCGCTGGCAACGGGTTATATACAATGCTGATTACTTCTTTGAAGGCCAGTAAAACTTTGAAACACGTATCTATTCTGTACGAGCTGCAAATAAATAGTTGCCACTATTAGAGTTCCAACCCTCGTATGTCTTAGGAGGGCGATGCGGGATTAATTGGAAGGAAAAAAATCAATAAAAGGTAGAGTGAATAGCTATGGCAGATGAGAGCTTACGGAAACAAACATGACGTCCTTATGTCATACATCATTTTAACATGTGGAACTTCCTGGCAGATTAAAACTGTGTGCCGGACCGAGACTCGAACTTCTGTATCTCTTTGCCTTTGCAAAGGTCCCGAGTTCGAGTCTCGGTCCGGCACACAGTTTTAATCTGCCAGAAACTTTCATATCAGCGCACACTCCGCTGCAGAGTGAAAATCTCATTCTGATTTTAATATGTGTTGCTATACAGGGTGTTACAAAAAGGTACGGCCGAACTTTTTTTGGAAACATTCCTCCCACACAAAGAAAGAAAATATGTTATGTGGACATGTGTCCGGAAACGCTTACTTTCCATGTTAGAGCTCGTTTTATTACTTCTCTTCAAATCACATTAATCATGGAATGGAAGCACACAGCAACAGAACGTACCAGCGTGACTTCAAACACTTTGTTACAGGAAATGTTGAAAATGTCCTCCGCATACATGCATCCACCGTCCGTCGCATGGAATCCCTGATGCACTGATGCAGCCCTGGAGAATGGCGCATTGTATCACAGCCGTCCACAATACGAGCACGAAGAGTCTCTACATTTGGTACCGGGGTTGCGTAGACAAGAGCTTTCAAATGCCCCCATAAATGAAATAATACACAATGCTGGTGACTTCTTTGAAGGCTAGTAAAACTTAGAAAGACGTATCTGTTCTGTACGAGCTGCAAATAAATAGTTGCCACTATTACTGTTCCAACCCTCGTATGTCTTAGGAGGGAGATTAGGGATTAATTGGAAGGAAAAAAATCAATTAAAGGTAGAGTAAATAGCTATGGGAGATGAGAGCTTACGGAAACAAACATGACGTCCTTACGTTATATATCATTTTAATATGTGAAATTTCCTGGCGGATTAAAACTGTGTGCCGGCACACAGTTTCAATCTGCCAGAAACTTTCATATCAGCGCACACTCCGCTGCAGAGTGAAAACCTCATTCTGTTCTTCAATGAAAATGCTCGCCATACTATTAAGTTTATCAGTGTCTAATGGACTCCAGTATTTAGTCACCGATTTGCTCTATATGCCACGCGGAAGTACTGTCTTTTCTCATACACAAAATGACTTAAAAATCCGTACTTTCTAAAAAACACACCGGAATAAATATGCCTTCACTTTAAAACACTTTTGGAACATGTAACACTGGCAATTTATAACTTCCTTTGGAGTTCATACTACACGCGGCGGTGCCATTGAAAGGGTGGGCTCCGACTGCTTAGACTGCTGTAAGCATTCTGTATCTCCAAGAGAAAAGACGCGTGAAGAACACTCCGTTCTGACTGGTGAGTTTTCTTTAAGGCCAATAAAAAAACATTTATGTGTCGTTGTACTTACTATTAAATACAGCGTCACCAGTGTTTTTAATAGTAATGACAACGACATATAAAAGTGTCAGCTCATTTTAGTTTGACATGGCCTAATAGCCATAACATCTTCACTTGATAATGGCGTAAGGCCGAAATTGCAATCGTGAAATAAAGAAAGTGTTACAGTCACTGGCGTAAATATGATGTCCTTTATAAAGAAATTTCGGTGTTTCCAGACGTGAATACTAGCATTCACCCGGAGTATTCACTCAGTTATGTGGATAGGACAATTTGACCACTCATTACCGACTTCGTTGGGATATTTTCTGCACAAGAAGTTCGTAAGTATCCACATACGGGGTGAGGAGACTGCACTTATATGGTTCAGGATGTACATAAAAAAAACCACAGAGGCGAGGCGACAGAGCGAAATAGAGTTTAGCTGTCAATCCCACATGTTTACCTCTATTTTTCTGATAGCAACCACACTCACAGTACAGGCTGTGTTAGGGCTGGACTTTTTATACAAATATGGAGCTGTACTGGATTTAGAGGATTCTTATGCCAGAATGATGAAGAAAGGAGAAGATATTCGAATATCATTTGATTAGGGAATAGGTACTGAGAAACCACTCAGTGTCTAAACCTTTTGGTTGAGGAGGAGGATGTCAGTGGTGAAGAGTACTGGTGTAAGATAGGGGAGACATATTAAGGGGGTAAACAAGAGAAGAGTGTAGAGGAAGTGATAGATGATAAAGTTTCCCGCAGAGGAAACAGAACCACGACGACAGTTACGCAAGATGTTACTTAAAGGCAGAAACGTGTTCTCAGAGCCACCTGACCCTATTTACAATCTACAGTATAGGTTCAAGGTCAAGCCACATAATACTTTTTCTGCCCATACATATCCCATATCCACTGCCTAGCGTGCTCAGGTTGGGAAAGAATAAAAAGAGATGCTGGAATTAGGAATAATTTCATCTGCCATTAGTTCCTACAATAGCAATATACACTTGTTAGCAAAGAAGGGGAGTTCAGTAAAGCTCTCCCTTGACTCACACCAACCCAATCAACTAATTGAAACAGAAACAGATAAACCAGAAACTCTAGACGAACTACTCCAGAGGCTCCATGGAGTGAAAGTACTCACCTTCGTTGACATCAAATGTAATTACTGACAAATTTGACTCCTAACATTAGGTAGAAAATATACGGCTTTCCTTTGTTTCAGGTGGGGTAAAATTTTAGACAGTTACCATTTGGGTTAAATGTATTGTTGGCATCATTCCTCAGGGCTGTCGACACAGTATTGCCGGAGAAGCTTGTAATGGTACTTGAATTACGTAACCATTACGGCACCTCACCTCAGCCTCTCGATACCAGCAATATTCTACTTTGCTTCTGTAAAATAGTTAACATATTTCTGTGACAACATTCAGATTTGATTTCATTAATGTAGAGGTACTTTGATACATCTATATGTTTATATTGCAATGATATTATTCTTATGTGTATTCTTTCTTTTGTCACTATGAACTTTGACATACTTGTAACTCTGATTTTTGGGCGAGTAAGCAGTTATTAGAGAGTCAAGTCTTGGTCGTCATGATGAAAGGACGCAAATTGTAGTCAGTTTACAAAATGTGAACTTTAACAGTGAGGAAGATATTTTCAAGTATGTTTTATATTGTGAAGTGATGTTGCAACAAAAGTAATAAAAAAGAAGTGTAACTTAAATTTGGAGTGCTGATTACTTTTTTACGTCACCATTGTTCTGACTTGCAAAAGTTTAACCTTCAAGAATGGTTTATGAAACACATCTATAAAATGTATGATGAGATAAAAGAAATTATTCAGGTACTGAAGGGAGACGAAAATTTAATAGTCATGGGTGACTCGAATTCGAGAGTAGGAAAAGGAAGAGAAGGAAACGTAGTAGGTGATTATGGATTGAGGCTAAGAAATGAAAGAGGAAGCCCCCTGGTAGAATTTTGCACAGAGCATAACTTAATCATAGCTAACACTTGGTTCAAGAATCATGAAAGAAGGCTGTACACATGGAAGTTCCCTAGATAGACCAGAAGGTTTCAGATATATTATATAATGGTAAGACAGAGATTTAGGAACCAGGTTTTAAATTGTAAGACATTTCCAGGGCAGATGTGGACTCTGATCACAATCTATTGGTTATGAACTGTAGATTAAAACTGAAGAAACTGCAAAAAGGTGGGAATTTAAGGAGATGGGACCCGGATAAACTGAAAGAACCAGAGGTTGTACAGAGTTTCAGTGAGAGCGTAAGGGAACAACTGACAGGAATGGGGGAAAGAAATACAGTGGAAGAAGAATGGGTAGCTTTGAGGAATGAAATAGTGCAGGCAGCAGAGGATCAAGTAGGTAAAAAGACGAGGGCTAGTAGAAATCCTTGGGTAACAGAAGAGATACTGAATTTAGTTGATGAAAGGAGAAAATACAAAAATGCAGTAAGTGAAGCAGGCAAAAAGGAATACAAACGTCTCAAAAATGAGATCGACAGGAAGTGCAAAATGGCTAGGCAGGGATGGCTAGAGGACAAATGTAAGGATGTAGAGGCTTATCTCAAGAGGGGCAAGATAGATACTGCCTACAGGAAAATTAAAGATACCTTTGGATAAAAGAAAACCTTTTGCATGAATATCAAGGGCTCAGATGGAAACTCAATTGTAAGCAAAGAAGGGAAAGGAGAAAGTTGGAAGGAGTACATAGAGGGTCTATACAGGGGCGATGTTCTTGAGGACAATATTATGGAAATGGAAGAGGATGTAGATGAAGATGAAATAGGAGATATGATACTGCGTGAAGAGTTTGACAGAGCACTGAAAGACCTAAGCCGAAACAAGGCCCCGGGAGTAGACAACATTCCATTAGAACTACTGACATCCTTGGGAGAGCCAGTCCTGACAAAACTCTACTATCTGGTGAGCAAGATGTATGAGACAGGCAAAATTCCCTCAGACTTCAAGAAGAATATAATAATTCCAATCCCAAAGAAAGCAGGTGTTGAGAGGTGTGAAAATTACCGAACTATCAGTTTAATAAGTCACAGCTGCAAAACACTAACGCGGATTCTTTACAGACGTGTGGAAAAACTGGTTGAAGCCGACCTCGGGGAAGATCAGTTTGGATTCCGTAGAAATGTTGGAACACGAGAGGCAATACTGACCCTACGACTTATCTTAGAAGAAAGATTAAGGAAAGGTAAACCTACGTTTCTAGCATTTGTAGACTTAGAGAAAGCTTTTGACAATGTTGACTGGAATACTCTCTTTCAAATTCTGAAGGTGGCAGGGGTAAAATACAGGGAGCGAAAGGCTATTTACAATTTGTACAGAAACCAGATGGCAGTTATAAGAGTCGAGGGGCATGAAAGGGAAGCAGTGGTTGGGAAGGGAGTGAGACAGGGTTGTAGCATCTCCCCGATGTTATTCAATCTGTATATTGAGCAAGCAGTAAAGGAAACAAAAGAAAATTTTGGAGTAGGAATTAAAATCCATGGAGAAGAAATAAAAACTTTGAGGTTCGCCGATAACACTGTAATTCTGTCACAGACAGCAAAGGACTTGGAAGAGCAGTTGAATGGAATGGACAGTGTCTTGAAAAGAGGGAATAAGATGAACATCAACAAAAGCAAAACGAAGATAATGGAATGTAGTCGAATTAAGTCGGGTGATGCTAAGGGAATTAATTAGGAAATGAGACACTTAAAGTAGTAAAGGAGCTTTGCTATTTGGGGAGCAAAATAACTGATGATGGTCAAAGTAGAGAGGAAATTTGTTAACATCGAGTATTGATTTAAGTGTCAGGAAGTCGTTTCTGAAAGTATTTGTATGGAAAGTAGCCATGTATGGAAGTGAAACGTGGACGACAAATAGTTTAGACAAGAAGAGAATAGAAGCTTTCGAAATGTGGTGCTACAGAACAATGCTGAAGATTAGATGGGTAGATCACATAACTAATGAGGAGGTATTGAATAGAATTGGGGAGAAGAGGAGTTTGTGGCACAACTTTACTAAAAGAAGGGATCGGTTGGTAGGACATGTTCTGAGGCATCAAGGGATCACCAATTTAGTACTGGAGGGCAGCGTGGAGGGTAAAAATCGTAGAGGGAGACCAAGAGATGAATATACTAAACAGATTCAAAAGGATGTAGGCTGCAGTAGGTACTGGGAGATGAAGAAGCTTGCACAGGATAGAGTAGCATGGAGAAAAAATGGCTCTGAGCACTATGGGACTTATGATCTCAGGTCATCAGTCCCCTAGAACTTAGAACAACTTAAACCTAACTAACCTAAGGACATCACACACATCCATGCCCGAGGTAGGCTGAAGCGCCTAGAACTGCTCGGCCACCAGCGGCCGGCAGTAGCATGGAGAGCTGCATCAAACCAGTCTCAGGACTGAAGACCACAACAACAACAACAATCTATAAAACTTTTGAATATCGCAGAATATCACCTAGACTTCTTTGCATCCGAGCTTCGAATCATCACTACCTAGCTTTTCGACGACTGAGCCATGAGTTCACAACGAGACCAGCGTGGGAAACACGAAAAGATGAGTGCCTAGTTTATCCATTATTTCATGAAATGACTTTATTAACTGTGCTCTAGTGACACCTGCCACATAATATAACTTTGTTGTTGCCCGAAAATGCAATATTTAGCAGCGTTAGCAACACTGCAATCATAATTAATTTTTGACCTTTGTTGTGGTACGGTTGTTAGAAGCTGCACAGGCGTATTACATTTTACATATATGATGCTCTGGTTGCAGAAGAGTCATGGGTTGAAAACAACAATAAAGTATATGCCTTGCTGGATATGCTTAAAAGCGAAATGTAAGTGTGAATTTGAGGAAATCCGAATCGGGAAAAAACGAGTTGCACTTCCTTGGACATGTAGTCTAGAAATGAGCACTTCGTTCTAACCTACTGTAATTCTCTGTAAGGGATTTTGTTCAAAATTACATGCATGAAAATGTATCTACAAGGATGTATTACAAATTCATGATTATTATTTCATGTCATTCAGTTCACGGTTAGCTGTTTTCTCTTCATCCCCACAACTTCCCTTGTCCCAATGACTGCACTTATTTCAAATACTGGCATTACTAAAAACTATGAAATTGCGAAAGTTTTTGTATGGGTCCTCTGGTCATCTTTCAAATGCACTCGACTTACTGTTCTTAGTTTGCAAGTGCACAAGGTAATTACGGACATAGAGCCATACAACAGCACCAGCAGAAGGATGTAGGTATTGATTTTATGTCACAAGAGGATAACATTCACTTCATGACACGTTTGTATGAATTACTATTGTGGTCCTTTTTGCTCTTCCCCTAATACCAAAGTCCATTGATGTAATCGCTCATGATTGCTCATTACACACAGGCAGTGGTTATCAGAGCCACGGCGGATTGATGTACTGTGACTGACATGTAGGAAGCCTATAGCTCCATCATACAGATGAACGCTGTTGAGATAAACATAGCACTGAAAATGTAGCAAATGGTCAGCAACTGACAGTTGGGGAGTAATGTATAACCACACTGCGCCAGTAGTCCCTCTGGTTCACGGATATCTTTTCAGTATAAATAATTTTGCTTTTTAGTATATAGTGCTGCTATTATGAACAACACATAGTTGATTATAAAATTCATGGTCAGATTGATGTTTTATAGTAGTACATACCAAACAAAAACTGTGAATGGAAGCATAGCGACCTAGATTTATTACTTTGCTTTTAACAACTTATTAGAGTGGGAACTGTTTTAATCCTTATTTCCTTCCATTTCATATTTTGTTGGATCCTTAATTTTTAGTGAACATTGTGACTATTTGTAAGATGAAAAAAAGAGGTGCCCTACATACGAGTATGGAACAACTTCTGGCCGCAATATGCATTTATTTAAATCATAGCACTGACCTTTACTTTTAGAACATGACACATCCACTTGGGAAGCGAGCTTGAGGACTGAACACCGGGTGTAAGGGTCTGCCGATGTTTAAGGTTGTGCTTATTATAGTAGAGAAAAAATAATTTGTAAATATTTCTTAAATAGTTATTATAACTATGTTCTGGGAATCGTTTGATCACAGGATGGCCTGATAAGGGTGCTTGATGCCGAAACCTATAGCCAGTAGGAAAATAAAAACGCCACTGTTGGCCAAAGTAAATAATGCGCTGGAGGGAAAAAATTGACGCACCAAAGTATAATTCATGTAGAACAATGAAATTTCGGAGATACATTCGCCTGGGTAACATATGATCACAGGATAGCGTAAGTGCGAGGTAAGCTGTTGCAAATGTGAAATGCTGGTACGTTAACAAACAGTGTAATCGCCAAGGTGTTGACTGCAAGGATGTAAACGTGCAAGCATTGTGTTTTACAGGTGCCGAATGTCAGTTTATGGGGTGGAGCTCCACAATTGCAGCATTTAGTCAGTCAATATAGGGACGGGTAATGCTGTTTGTCGATGATGCTCGAATTTTGTCCGTTGATGTCCCATATACGCTCCACTGGAGACAGATCTGGTGATCGATTAGGCCAAGGCAACAAGACGCTACTTTGTACAGCATGTTGGGTTAAAACATTGATATGTGAGTGAGCGTTATCCTGTTGCAAAGCACATCACTGAGTGATGTTCATAAAGAGCAGCACAATAGGTTGAGTCACAGACTGATGTACGGTTTTTCAGACATGGTGAGTGGGATAACTACGAGAGTGCTCCTTCTGTTACATAAAATAACATGGAATTGGGAGGAAAATCAGCATTGGCCGTATTTTGTAGTTTTATTGTCAGCAAAATCGATTTTCGGTCACTTAGTGACCATCCTCAGTGCTGTAATATACAATTAAAATTGGTAGGCACTGGTGTAAAGCTATAACCACAAGCTTAGAGCGATCGCATCATGTGAGGATGGTCACTAAGTGACCGAAAATCGATTTTGCTGACAATAAAAGAACAAAATACGGCCAATGCTGATATTCCTTCCAATTCTATCCACTATTTGGTCGTGGTGCATAGAACACTCCATGGAGTCGCCAATCAATAAAATAACACTCCAGACCATAATTCCAGGTGTAGGTCCAGTGTATCTAGCACGCAGACAGGTTGGCTGCAGACCATCAACTGGCCTCCTCCTAACACTCGTATGGCCATACCTGTCACTGAGGCAGAACCAGCTTCCATCAGAAAACACAACAGACCTCCACTCTGCCCTCCAAAGAGCTCTCGCTTCACGCCACAGAAGTCGCAAATGGTGGTGATTTGGGGTCAGTGAAAGCACGCTACAGGGATGTATGGCTTGCAGGTGTTCTTGAAGTAAACTACTTGTAACAATTTGTTCCATCACTAAGGTGTCAATTGCTGCTCAGATTGCTGCTGCAGAAGCAAGACGATACGACAGAGCCATATGCTGAAATCAATGGTCCTCACTCTCGGTAATGACACATGGCCATCCAAAGGCCAAACTTCTGCGACCGTACATTCTTGCGACCTCCGCTGCCAGAAATCATGTACACTGCATACATTCCTGCCAAGTGTTTTTGCATTATCAACGAAAGAACATACAGCTTCTCGTAGCCTCATTACAAATCGTTTAAATTGAGTGACATGATGATGATGGCGTCTTTGTCGCCCTAAAGGAATTCTTGCTTAACATCACCATCCACTCTCAAAGGTAACTAACGCTCACGACCATTACGGCATATATTTAAAGCAAGCCTGATTTACATCCTCATAGCGGTGAGTTGTGCGACAAGGAAGTTTCTGGAGCAGCTTGCATTTTTGCCAAATTTATTCAAAATGATGGATCCAAGATAGTGGCTACAGATGTGATAACATCACACTGACATCATGGCAGGAAATGTAAATTTTTGGAGCTATTGGGCTACCTCCATTCACCTTTGCCCTCTCCCTTTCACCTCCCCCAACTCCTATGACGTCATTCACTCCCCGCAACCACCCCGTCCCTGGAAATGACAGGAAGTGGTCAGTGTCCAGCTTAGGGGAGGAAGGTTAGGTTAGTGTGCTTTATTTATTTTTGGAGGGAAAGGGTCATTCTGTGCTGGAGAGGAAGGCGTAGTATTTAATTTACTTATTTATAGTTCAATCACGTTACCTGCAGTAACTTAACTCGGAGACGTGAGTGTTTGCCCCGATATACAGGAAACGACTGAGCTACTTTGCACTACAACCGCCAAAGAGAGCTGTTGGCCTCTCCCACCCCTGCCCCCACTCCTATGACATCACCCATAGAACACCACTACTCCCTCTTTTCTCCTCTACAAGTGAGGAAGCTTCACTCTGCGCCAAGCTTCTGGATAGGATGAATGTAAGTCTTTACTTTCTGTGATGTGTGCAGTGGAAGAGATGCTGGTGTCGGACAAGGGAAAGTCCAGTAGCAATATTAGTCGTGAGGATGCAGCTATGGAGTGCGTCCATAGGTCACTGTACAATTGTCGGGAATTGCAGATGTCGGATGAGTGTGAGAATATGAATCGTTTCATCAAACAGTGAAGATACGGCAGGATAGACTGAAGCTATATTTCGGAGCTCATAACGATAGATGCTTGTGCTGGAGCTGTAGACCTTTCATGAAAAGTCCAGTTAGTCTTACAAACTGGTATAGTCATCTTGTTCAGAATGTTTACAAATGAGGAGAGGCTGATGACGAGCAGATATTACTTTAATGAGTGTACTACATGTAAGCACACAGTTGAGGAATGCATTGATAGCTCCCTACCCAAGTATTGGAAAGGAAAGATAATGGATGAGCATAAGAAGATTATTTTTCAGCAAATAATGGTGATGCATCGTAATGGGCTGAAAATGCATTTCAAACTGCTACAGAATTCTCTACATTTTTTGGAATGCCTCGTCAATATGTCTAAGACATGATTGTGTGTCCTTCACCAAAGACCCCAGACTAACTGACCAAGTTCACTAAACTGCCACAGTGGGTGCTTAAAGCAGGATCCACTCGCTCTCAGGGAACCAATGGAAACACAGTATTTCCGACCGCCTATCTGAAAATTGGTGAGGGGCCAATAGGTATGCAGGGATGCCTCATCTGGTCACGTGATCGTCACAGAAGGGCTGATATATGGTTGATGCAACAGTTCGTTGGTCTCATTGAAAGACACAAAGTGTCAGCAGAAGCCAGGATTGTCCAGTGCCCCCCCCCCCCCCCCCCCCCCACAGCAGCATGTCGTAAAAGATATTTTCCTCTGTTGAGCCAACTTTCTGTGGCAAATCCTAGTGCTTCCCAACAGGAATATACCTCTCATTCCCTGCATGGAGTACAATATTCCACTCTCTGTTGAGTAGATTTGCTGTTATGCTCCATTCTGTATATAATGTTTCTTCTTCTATGCTCATCAGTGGCAACCTTCAGCAGTGGCATGCACCACCTTGTCAGAACCTGCAGTGACCTCCGATGCGTCCAGACCAGCAGCAGCAGCCGCCACCAACTTATTGGGACCTGGAGCACCATGAGATATGGTAGTGCACCTGACCAGCATGCTGGAGTAGGGCCATGAGTTTCTGTTATACATCCCACTCGCCAATTTCGCAACAAAGACACCCATCCAGTTCCTGGATCTCTAAAGAAGTGTGCTGGTGGTCCTACTCCACATGGTGCAGGTAAGTATTGGTCTCTGAAATACACTATCCCAGAATATTCTGGTGTTACTGCAAGGACGGGGTGTAGATGTAGTGGATGCAAAACTGCGAATTTTTCCAAGTGCTCTAATGCTATTCGTTTCAATTTAAAATGCAACAGCCAACGTCTCAAAGCGCTTAAATATTGATATAGAGGATTGAATGGACAGTGACTGGCATGTTGTGTTAGAGACTCACAATGCGCTGAGTGGTATTAAAGTGGGGTTTACAGAGTCAGCATGGGATGAGCTGTGTAATGCAGAACCATACATCGATCATCAGATGAACACAGAGTATGATCGATCTCGCTCTCCCCCAGAGATCTGCTACGCCAGGCCGACAGTATCCCCAATATCATTGAACAATGGAGCTGCACTCACGCCGGGATTAGGTGGTAGGTCCATTTATTAACAGTACTCTACCATTAAAAACTTGTTTGGTCCACAAAGGATATTGGACAGGCGTTTTGTGAATCACTTCTACTACCCTTCCTGTAGACAGGTGTGACCTGTACCACTTTCCAAGAAATGAGAACGGTTTTTTGGTCGAGGGATCTATGATAGTTTATAATTAGATGAAGGAGTAACTCAGCCGCTAATTCAGTATAGTATCTGACAGGGATCCCATCGGGTTCTGGAGTTCTGTTCAATTTTAACGATTTCAGTTGTTTCTGAACACCACTGACTCTAATGTTTATTTCATTAAACTTTTAAGTGACACAACGATTAAATTTGGGCAGTTCTCCTGGGTTTTCCTCTGTAAAGGAACTTTTGAAAATGAAGTTAAGCAATTCAGCTATTGCTTTGCTACACTCAGTTTCAATTCCTGTCTCGTTCGCTAGGATCTGGACGTTAACTTTGGTACCACTAATAGCCTTTACATACGAGCAGAATTTCTTTCGGTTCTGTGAAAGATCACTTGATAGTATTCTGCTATGGTAATCATTAAAGGCATCACACATTGCTCTCTCCACAGGCAAACGCATTTCATTCAGTATCTCTCTATCTAGAGCCCTACGCTTTGTTTTACACGTATTATAAAGCAATCTTTGTTTCTTTAGAAGTTTCCTTACAGTGACCGTATACCATGAACGCCCCCTCCTATTATGAATTATTCTACTGGGTACATATATTTTCAGTGTATGGCCAACTATTCTATTAAAGTTGAGCCAGAGTTTCTTTACATGTTCCTGCCTGTGCTGGAAGTTTCAAGTTCCTCGCTCAGATATGACACTACTGATTTTTTGTCTAGTTAACTGAACGTATATATCTTTCTTCTTGTTTTAGTTGTCCTTTCTCTCTGGTAATTATTGTTGCCACAACCATGTCATGGTCACTGACGCCAGTTTCGCTGTGGAATTCCTCAATGAGGTCAGGTCTGTTTGTTGCCATTAGATCCAATATATTTCCGTCATGAGTGAGGATCCTAACTATCTGTTCTAGGTAGTTTTCAGAGAAGTTACACAGGATGTCCCATCACGCCCATCACTAACAAAACTGTAAATTTTCCAATTAATTGTTGGACGATTACAGTCTGCACCGGTGATAACATTGTGAAAGGGGAACTCACATACATGTGAACTGAGCTTTTCTCTAAAGTTTTTGGTTACATCAGGAGAAGAATCTGGTTGGTGATAGGAGAATCCAGTTATCATTTTATGCCCATCGCTGATATTGAGTCTTGCCCAAACACTCTCTCATGCAACTTCCATTTCTGTCTCGATGAATTTGAAGTTTATTGTCTACTGTGACCGATACACCACCTCCATTTCCCATTTGCCTATCCTTTCGATAGACACTTAAATTTGTCACAAAAATCTCACTGCTATCTATTTCAGGTTTCAACCATCATCCATGATGTTACTGGTGAATGCCGCTACGTCGGGTAGTCTAGTTTCGTCGATTTTTGCCATATTATGCAGGTGGTCTTGTGGGAAAACCCCCTTCATAGTTACAAGTTGGAACTTTTGCTCGTTGGGAAATACGGGTCGGTTGATATGCATATCCTTCAGAGGCAGAGTGTCAACAATTTTTTGGAGTGGCGCATACATAAACCATAGCGGGTGGAGGAAGTGGAGCTTAACTGTAGACGTCATTCATTTGAAGAATGGAACATACTTCTCAACGCTCTCAGGTAGGGCACTGATTTGGTTATTCTCCGTAGTGAACTTAGCCAATTGGGTAACAAGAAAGTGAGCATCATACCCGTTCACATTATGTAAGAAAACGGGTACGTGTCGTGGTAACTGATACTTCAGGTTGCATACAGTGTGAGCTGCACCATGAAATTTTTCCATAGGATGACAATGTTCCCTATGAGGAGTTTCTGCTTTCTAGTGTAACAGCAACCCATAAATATGACAGTCAACAGTGTTGTTGTTCAGATCAATATTCTCGTGGAAATGTTACTCATGCAAAGCTTATCAAACTCCGATGAAATTTTCTCAAGTTCAATGAGCGACGAAATTGCAGAATTATCCCCAGCATATGAACTGTGGTGGCTCAGACTGGAATAAAATGCGCATACTATCTTGAATGCCACCGCGTACAGTACGTGTTTCTCAGTGAAAGTTGTATGTGAGGCTGTGAGATCCTCTTCACTCCGTGTCACAAGAGCGAGGAGGCACCCGAAGTCCTCACACACTACTGCAAAGAGATCGCTCCTGGTGGTGGTGGTTCTTAAACTTTAAAAATCTGTTTTCCTCCAATGGCATTTCAACACAAGAGCAATCAATAGTGTGCTTTGCTAAAGACTCACCTGAGCAAAAATAGTTGAGACACCTATAGCGAATACGCTTTCTACACTTGTGTTTATTCTTTCGGGAGTAAAGGAGTCAGGTCATATCCCTGACCCCAACGTACTGTTGATTTTCATTATCTTTCTCAACTGAGATTAGCAGCGTGTTAACATGCAGCGTGCACTGACCTGTGAAATCAGACAAATGGAGCAGCCCGACGACTTTGCGGGTGATTTCACCATTGTTATCATCATCATAATCATTATCTGGCTTGTTCTTCTTCAGGCCAAAAACATTAACCGAAATACCCTCTTCTGCCTCTCGAATTTGAGTATGTCCTGAAGTTTACTGGGAAATCAATACCATCAAAGTTATAGCACCCACGAATATTTTCACCTACATTGCATTTTTAGGACGCTATGGATTTTTTTTAATAATTTCTTTCGCAAGCCAGGAATGACCACGTGAAACAGGCGTTGTCTGTCTTATTAAGGACATTAATACACGCTTCCTTGTCAGCTATATCTTTCGGTAGACTGTTATAGCTGACTCCCCCATTCATTGGGTCATGGAGAAGTGAATGAACATCGACCGGTAGAACACAGTTGATTGCTTTACCAGATTGTCTACCGGCCGTCTCTGAAATTCTGTCCCTAACTTCACTCGTGGTGAGGTCATGAGAGCACTCAGTAATCCAGGTGCTACGCGATATCACATCGTTTTCCCCCAAAGATATACAATACTTTACTCTTTAAGAGCGCCTTCCTCTTTGGGGGGATGTGATAATTCGCAGCATAGCACGGCGCTGCGTCTCACAGAGGGATATTGCGGATCATTTACGACTTTGATGAGCTCTCTCTCCATGACAGGGAGGCACGCCAACAGGAAACTAGTAATATCATTCTACGACTCAGCTCGATCCTCGATCCTTGTAAACGAGATGCGCTCTTCAAACGCGTCTGGCATGACGTTCATAATCAGATGTCCTGCGATAGGGTGGGGGAGGTGACTGTTACTAGCCACATCACTGTATGTATTACTGCTACTACTACTACTACTACTACTACTACTACAACTACAACTAACGCAAGGTGATGGTGGTGTTGGTGGCGTAACGCGCCGGTGCGTCCTGGCTTCGCAGATCGGTGGCTCTGACTGCAGTCTGCTGCGCCATTGTTTCCCCTTGTGGGGGAAGAGGAATGAAGAAAATTACATTCGTAAAAAAATATACAGATTCCCCTGAGAGAGAAAACGTGTGAATACAATAATTTACTTCAATCAGCAGCGCCGTTAATGTCATCGATCTAGCAGTAGGAGGCGATAATCTCCCCCAAATTCTATGGCACTGCATAGGCCCTTTCGGGTAGGAGCGGTTCAAAGCCCGATTCCATCCGGGTTCTGGGGTAATCTCGACATCTTAGAGCCCGAGAAACCACTTACCTACTATGCCGAAATCGAGGGCTGTAACAATATACTCATTTGTGAAAGAAAAGCCTCCCACACTACAGACACAAACGAAATACATTTCAGCACCACAGAATTCTATTTCTACTTACAAGGCTTCTCCGACGTCTTTTTGTCTGCCAGAGACTGTTCGAGCACCGATTGTTGTGGGTAGACAGTCTCCAGCTACCTATCTGTAGTGTCCAGCGCCTCGGGAATGGTAGCTGTAACAAGACGTAAAATATATTTTAACGTGGAAATAGACACGCACAGAGAGATTACACAGCTATTACAGAGATATTTCTGTACTTATGTGGCTGCTGCTGTTGAGTATTCTCTGCTAGAGGCTGTTCCACAGAATGTTGCTGTTTTTATTTTTTTATTTTGTTTTTCAGCCTCCAACAGTGCCTCAGCCTGCATTCCTGGTACGTCAGCCGTAACAAGGATAAACATGAGATAAAATTTTAAACGTCAACCCACTTCTACAAGAACAAATTACGCTGGTACGATGAATTTTTTTTACTCACAAGGCAGTCATGGCTGTGGGTTTTCCAGAGGAGGCTGGATCTCAACAGAAACAGGCTGAAGAGTTCGCTATGGTCCAGCCTTCTCCCGTCTCTCCTCACAATCCAGAATAAAATCCTAGGACTGTAATGTAACAAGGGAAAAGAAACGGAATTACTGATGAAAAATTCACTATCGAGGTTTAAACAAGCGAATTTTTTTTCCTGTTTGTACATCATAAGCACAGAATAACGAGAAAAATTGTTTGATTACGCGGTAGTTTGTCTTCTACAAATCTACAGCACTTGCCACCAATGTATAAATACACACACACATGCACAGACAGACACAGAACGATACCCACCACAGCGGCCAGGAACAGTGAGGATGAAGCAGGCTGGTAAGAATTTATGTATACTCACAACATTTCACAAGCAGTCATAAGAGGGCTTTATTTTCAATGGAACCCCAATCAGGAAGGGCGGTTGATGGATAGTTGCAAGGTAGCATTTTCAAGAACCAATGATGTTCAAGCTTTGACCGAAAATTCCAGAAATTCCTTGCCCCACTGTAAGGTAACGCGATCTGTGACGTCAGACTTGTTTGGCGAGGCTGGAGACTGTAGTGATGTCAAAGTTCCTAGTCTGACTGTGGGTGGTGCTATTCGTGACATCACACTTGACTTTGTCCTGTTCAGTCGGTCACTGTACCGAGCGCGTGGTCCACAGCAGGCCGCAGGTGATGTCCTAACGTGTGAGGACCGAACTTCCAGTTGGGGCCCCCATTCAGCCACGTACAAGTCGGACGAGCAGTCGCACAGAGTACGGTATTCTCTCTCCATTCATAAAAGCACGCACGGCGTCAGGATGCAGGATTCGAAGCTTCTCTTGGATAGTGAAGTATGTTTCGTGATTGTTATTAGTACAGACGTGTTTTTCTTTTCCCGAGTAGGACACTGAGCCGTGGTTGTTATTAGACGTGTGACTTTTGTTTTTTCGCGGATTTCTCGTCTGTAGGTCAGTGCTTTGCGTTCCACAGTCGTTTGAGTAAAAATACAGCTCTGTGCAGCAGATGTGTATCCAGCGAGCTGTTTTTTTATGTGCGCGTTTTTAGCTAGCGTTTTGCAGGCAGCATTTAGAGGAATCACGCGCTGTACATAACGACATTTTTATTGCGAGTACAAATTGTTTAGGGTCCATTTGCTATCTGTAGCGATACGTGTAAGTGTCTTTAGTTGATTTGCGTGAAATATTTAGAGATATTTTGCTGATGCCATTTGCAGCAGTAATGGAATGAGGTTTCGAGTGCGTTTATAGTATTTTTACATGATATATTTAGAGATACTTTTTAGTGTAGGAGAGCATCTACGAGTGTCTTTAGGTGTGTTTTAGCTTTTAGCTGAAGAAGCGGTCCTATGGAGATATTTATTTCGACTTACAGTTGAAGTGAACGTCACATGTAGAGTCAGATATGTATCTATTTATTTATTTCAGTTGTAGGTGAAGAGAGCGCTCTATGTAGAGTTACTATTCATTTCTAGTCTGTCTCTACTAGTGCCAAGTCGTACTGTGAATTTTTTTCCAACGGGATGACACTAGTTCTGTGTGACATCTTCAGTTTTGAGCTGTATTGTGATTATATGGACTCGTTGTGTGTAGCATAATGCATGTATATAAGTAATTAGCAGTGAACTTTATGATTAATTACGTAATTAGGAATGTTATTTTATTCAGTTTCCCACCAAAAATAAATAAAGTACTCTAACCTAACCTACCTATCCTGCTGTTGGACAGAATCTGACCTTTTCCTGCAAATTCCAGATGCAAGGTTGTGGTGGTAGTGGTGGTGAGGGGGGGGGGGGGGTGACATCATAGGAGTGGGGGAAGGAGTGGAGGACTTAGGTTAGAGGAGGTAGCTCCTTCATGGTGATGCGATTGTTTTTTCCATCAATGTATTTCCTGACGAATAAATGCTACTTTCGTCACAGTTCATTGTTATACCTCACCACTATGATTATTATTGTTCCTTTCGTAAGAAACGTTATTTTTAGTAGAGAGAGAAGTGTTTGGTGTAAGATCAGTGTTCAGTATGGGCAATTTGCAGTTTTGGCCCTCAGCCAGTTTTACTGACGCCGCTGTTCTGTGACTAGTGCTCTCATATGGCACTCAAAAGATTCGTAAAACTTTGAACCTCAATATCTTGGAAACGCTTGGGATGCACATTGTAAAAGAGCAGCGTTTTTTTACGTCTGCCTTTATTGTGAGGGGCAGTGAAATGAAAACGAGACAGACAGTAAAAAGTAAACTGTTTATTATTTCAAAAGTAACTACCATAACTGGTAATATGTCTATCTCACTGTGAGAAAAGGCTGTCGGTGAAGAGATTAGGATGATAAAGAGGATGTGTAAAGGCTTCCTAGCAAAACATATGCAATGTAGTCGAAACAAGCATAGCAACATGTGAGTGGACATTATACTGCCACAAGTCCGTCACCAATCCTGGCCTTGGAGTACATGGTACACTTCAGTTTTTGCGTAAACTGTGGCGCCGCATTCAGGAGAGTCAACGAGCAGTCGAAGAAAAATGTCATCATGAAGCCAGAACTGGCCAGCATCGTGTTGAATTTTTCTGGGAAGGGGTGGGATGAATCCATGTGCTTCCCTCCATTGTTGGCTTTGACGCTTGCTCTCCAGCCGAAAATATGGCCACTGTGTTTCATTTTCTAGAAGAATATGGGGAAAAAATATTATTCCCCATAACGATACAACTGGTGCAGTGATGTCGACATTCTGTTCAACTTTAAGCTTCTCCATCAGGCTGTAGGGAACGCACTGCACACAAATTTTCTGGAACATCAGATGCTCTGTCATGATTGACATAGCGGTTCTGTGACTGATGTCCAACATGAGCCGAATTTCTTCCACCATCTGTCCCCCGTCAATTCTGATGGCAGCATTCACTGCACCAATGACAGAAAGGGAAATGACATGATGACCCTGTCCTCGCAGACTTGTGGCTTTCAGTGACACGAGACCTTCTATGAATTGTTTACTCCACATAAACACATGCACACATGGAGGCATATTCTGTTCGCCATACACAGCATACATGTGGGCATGAATTTCGTTTCCTGACACTCCATCTGCAGTCAACAACCACACTAAACCCTGCTGCTTCTGTTTCGCAGTCTCAATGGTGAAGTTGGATGGACACACGACTCACTGACTTCACATTAAGCACATATAACAGACAAATGACATATCTGTGTATCATCGTGCTATTCTTTCCTGATTCTCAATAGAAGTCAATTCTATACACACACTTACCTGTGTTACCAATTTCCGCCCCATATGCGTTATATAGAGAGCTGATCAACAAAGACTGATTTTCCTGTAGCTTCCGTGATAGTTTCCTAACTGTACAATGAATATTTAAAAAAAGAGCGAGTTTAATGTATAATGTTCATAAGTGGCAGCACTCTCCTATTGTTAGGTTGACAATAATGCACTATTTTATAGACGCTACTTGCATTTCACATACGGAACAATGGAGGTGATGCAAGAGGTGGAGTGTGGCGCAACACAATTCTATGTTCCTTTAAACCATACAGCTACACAAACTTAATAAAATCTGGAGTAAGTGTATGGTGAAGATGCACTACCTCGTGCAACAGTTGAAAGGGTACAGTACCGCCCAACATTGAAAATAGGTACGAAATTCTTGTCAGAACAACACATTTTTTGTGTAAAAGTAACTCAATTTCAACTAATACAGCGAAGCCGGATACCAGTGTGGGAAAGAATGACAATTTATTTATTTAATTGATCACATGTGCACTCCCTCAAAATAAATCCCTACATCCAGTTTGGTGAGATCTGTGAAAGGAATGAATGTATGGTCGTCTGCTAACCACAGATAGTGAATCGGAATATATGATCATCTTTGAGTCGATCCTTTGGCTACCTTTGGTGAGACCAAAGAGATGGAAGTTACCAGAGCTTTGAGCGTCTGAAATGTGGCTGACCAATAAGGTAGCAAGGTGCTTCTCCCACTTCGAGAGAGGTGCGAGAGAATCGGAATACGGCCATGTTTCAGGTACTCTGCCGCTGAACCTTCTGCTGTAAAGACCTGTTTTTTTGTTGTGCTCCGTAATGAAAGAGTGGAGGCATGGTATGGATGTGGAATATTTAAGAGTAGTTAGAATTAATAATTTCTCTTTCACAGGACCTTTTGTGGGGAAAATTACAAAGTGAGGCAGGTAATTTTAAGGGGATTGTAGTAAACTAACGGTCACAATGAGCCCACGTGTAGTTATAAGTTGAGATACTTCCGTGAGCTTAAGCTGAAATATTTAAGAAATAGCGTGTGTATCATAAGTTGAAGTATTTAAGAAATATCATTCCGTGTGACGCTAAATTTAAACTCTGAGAGAGAATCAAGGTGAGTCGGCCGTTTTTCCAGCAACGCCACATGGCTTGCATTGCACAGGAAGACGTGCGTTTATCTCCAGAGTTCACATTAGGAAAGTAGAAATTACAAAGTGGGGCAGTGTCGTGTGAAACTGGGATAAATATTGATTGAAGTGGGAAAGCGGAAAGTGATGAAGTTGTAACCGTTCTTTGTGTAATATTTCATATTGTTGTGTTGTGTATGTCTTGTAATTTGGGTATGTGTGTTTTGCATGGGAGTAGCAAGGTAGTTTCGAAAGATTTGTGGGTATGCCTGTTCCTTCTGTATCGCTCGATCTGGAGGAAAGTTTCGTGAGGATTATTGTGAGAGGCGAAGTGTGAGGTATAATAAAAGATCCACCATCCGATCCAGGGAGTGCACTGTTGCGGTAAATAGATTACGAGACCATAGTATAGAGATTCACTAACGTAAAGCCATGCCCACTGGGCGGAATTTCTCATGTGATTTTGTTGTAGGTTGTAGAATTTGTGTGTTTAGGAATAAATCAAATAGTGAAAAGAAAGAGATTGGTGGCCTTTTTCATTAAATTGTATGTTATCGTAATGTCCCGAATTTATATAAAAGCCGTTAAATCAAAGACAAAAGGTAAATGTGGTATTGCCAGTGCGTAGTGTACAGTCAGAGTTCTATAAATCACTGATAGTCAGATGCGTGTTTCCGTTGCGTATTATTCATACAGGAGGATAATTTGTAACTAAATAGTAAGATACGAGAATTCATGTTGCTCGATAAATTAAGGAAGATTCCACTCGCTTGGCAAACCACTCATCTTGCAGGCCTGACTGCTTGATGCCACAGTATGAGAAAGGCAAGTGGGTGCCTCTCATAATTTCGACCCTGCCAGGATTCCGTTTTTTTGCCACGATAATTTTGTTACCAGGATATTTAATTTGTTGCCAGGATTCCTTTGCCAGGATCGTTTTTGTTAGGATATTTTGTTGTTAGGGTTTGCTGTAAAGATTTTTTTTATGGAATGTATTGTGATAGCGCTAAGAAGTAAAATTTTTTCTGTTTGCAAATTCTTTCTGGATTGGTGAGGATCTTTTATTTTAATTTATGTAATTAATTGCTATATCGCACAAGGCTGGAAGATCGTTTCATAATTTTTTTGGCGTAATGTCCGTAGTAACTAGGTCGCAGTCGAAAAGTGTAGCCACCATGGAGAATAGCGATTCTGGGGTGGACGTAGCAGTGCAGCAGGAAGTAGCTGTTGACCATGGGTTAATGAGCGAGAAAGACAAACGCTCCGAACGGGCTGTATTGTTCAGTGGACCGCTGCAAGGGGAACCTTTATGCGGTGGGCTTTGTCCACAAACGCGGGCTTTTCCCGACGACGCGGGCGAGCCGAGACTAGGCCAGGTGTGCGGTGAAAGTGCAGCTACCCTTAGCGAAGCTACGGTTTCTCAGGCGAACGAGGTGAGCGCGTCGAAAGTAGGAAATAACGATGTGATACTGCAGTTTTTACAAGCGATGAGTAGGGAGACTAAGGAAAGATTTGAAGCAACTAACGAAAGATTAGAAGCAATCAATAGAGATAATAAGGAGAGAGATAGGGAGGCTAAGGAGAGATTGGAAGCAATGGATAGGGAGACTAAGGAGAGATTGGAAGCAAATAAGGAAAGATTGGAGGCAATTGATAAGGGAAATAAAGAGGCAATGAGGAAGCTACACACAGTTATCGATGAGCGTCTGTCCGCAGTTAATAATCGGTTAGATGAGGGGGAGAAGAATCTGGATGCGGTGCAGCAAGAATGTGATGCTGTGAAAGAAAAAGCCAATAATTTGGAGGTACAAGTATTTGCAATAGAGAGTGATACTACTGAGCGTAGGGACGTGTTGCCGGATGAGCGAATCAAAGAGGTAGTGGTCAGAATGAATACGATTAGTGCAGATGCAGAAAAGATCAGTACAAGAGGCGAGACAGGTTCTGACAGTACGCAGCGTGAGGTTTATGCCGATCAGGAGGAGATACGATCACCATTACAGTTTAAAGTGGCAAAATTAGAAATAAGTAGGAAACATACTGAAGAACTAGCACAGATGCAATTAGCGTGCAGTAGCGAAGGTGACACACCACCAGGTGGATTGCAGAGGGAGAGTGAGATAAACTCAAAAAGCGAAAATAGGCAGAAAGAGCAAGACGAACTCAGAGAGTTAGAAGAACGGTTGTGTCGGATAAAACAGGTGGCAAACCCAACTGGGTATAGCCCAAGGTCGGAAAACATAAATGCGGAAGAAGAATGTAGGAGACACTTCGTGTCGGTGCAAACGTACACTTGTTTTCCGGATCCTGATAATTACCAACATCCATGCCTGTGGCTGTCTCAATTTCAAGATTCATTACCTTCATCGTGGGGACCGCTCCTAAAAATGAAGTTTGTGTGTAACCATTTGAGGGACGAGGCTAGAGCGAAAATGCAGGAAGTTATTAAAGACTGTAGTAGCTACAAGATGTTTTGTGACAAATTTTTAAATGAATTCTGGTCGCAAAGTAAGCAGGACCAGGTTACGCAAAGCATATTGATGATGCGAAATGGTAACGAAGGTGGTATAAGAGATCCAGTGGAGTGCTATCAGGAAATGCTCAGACGAAATAGGTATTTGGATGTGACATACGAACCTGGGGAGCTCATTAGGATCTGTATAACGAAGTTGCCAGTGAGATTGCGCAGAGATATAGTGATAGCAGGCAGAGGCTTGAACGATTCTGCGTCATTTCAGCACTTCTTACAGGAACTGGGTAACGAGAGCAACATTGTGAACGGCGACATGACTCTTAGGTCAGACAGAGTTGAGGATAGGAACGGCAGAAACTATCAGAATTACAGGAGAGCATGGAATCCTGGTATTTCTTTCTTGTCGTAATAGATTGATGGATAGGAGAAACAAATCCAACATATCAGCCCTTAGCATCTTGCCTTAAAACACATGCAGCTGGCACTGAAAATTGTCTATGTAGCGGGCATACTCTACTGATATGTAGGAGTGCAAATACCATACTTCTGATCAGAGAATAAACCACCAGTAATGGCATCTGTTAGGCTGGTCTCTCAGAGCAAAATTTGCGAATTTTTATTTCGAACAGTAATGTAAAAAGGACTGTTTCCTCAAAGAAACCAGTTGCTAAAATGTTATGTAATAATGCCAATAAGTCCAGTTTAATTAGTGCGATTTGACTATTGCAGGTACTTAACACGTAATGTAAAAAGTAAACATTGTGATGTGTATGGAATAGGGTACGTTTATACTGCTGTTACAGGTCACATGAGTGATGTGATCGAAGTTTTTAAATTAGATGCCATCTGATCTATAGTATGTCATTGTCGTGGTGAGAGTTATAATGAGGTGCTGTGTATGGTTGTTCGGAATCTGGTGTTAGTGAAAGAGGCTACTAGCACCAAAGTTTCTAACACTTGGGCTGTCCCATTTCTCCCAGCTTGTACATTCTCTGCACACATTTAATTTTCATGTAAACTTAGATTCCTAACTAGCAAATTCTTTACTGTGTATAGTGGACCATTAAGAGTGAGGCGGATTGTCCATGAAAATGCTGTACTGATTGAGACGATCAAGGGAAAACAATCTCGTGGGCTTCATCACATTTCTAACATCAAATTATGGAAAAGTTAAGGATAGATCTAGAGTAGGCAATTTATGGTAGATAGTCAGTGTATTTATTTGTGGTGTGTAACGTTGTGCAGGGTCAAAATCGAACATAAGAATTTTCAGGCGGGATGTCAGGAAGTATGACGGAATAGACTGGTCGAATGAGTCATGAACAGGAGTCGATAGGGTGGTGTATGTACGTATTTTTTGTCATATGAATAAGGATCAAGCAGAAACGACGTGATGATTAATGAGTGGATAAAGATGGTAGATAGATAAGCGACGTGATAAATAGTAGTAGATAAAGGTGATATTTAAGGAGAGAAGCGACGTGAAGCAGTGTGATTAATA
This sequence comes from Schistocerca americana, assembly GCF_021461395.2. Taxonomy (NCBI): domain Eukaryota; kingdom Metazoa; phylum Arthropoda; class Insecta; order Orthoptera; family Acrididae; genus Schistocerca; species Schistocerca americana. The sequence continues at coordinate 321,124,668 of NC_060120.1, read as the reverse complement.
AAGAAAGATTCGACGTGATGAAACAGTGGTAAATAAAGGTGAGTAGAATTAATAATGTGGAGATGTATTAGATGTATGTTACAGAGAGGCCTGTGTATGCTGCAATAGAGATTGATGCCAATGATGAAGGAAGACCAGGAAATGATGGAGTAATGGACGGACGGAGAGCCGAAATACGAATGAAGAGATGAGGACAACTGCACAATGTGAAAGGACGTAAAGGGAGTATGAGACCCAGATGGTGAACGTTGTGGAATACTGACGTAAGATGTGATATAAGTGTAGATCTAATTCTTACCATAAAATTTGCGATTGGGCAAAAATAATATTTTTTGTTGTTGTTGAAGCCTGGTACCAGTATAACCAATCAAAACGGTACCAAGAATGTGTACAGTTATTTTGCAGGTTGATTAATTTGTGTATTTTTTGTTCTTAGATGAAATGTCGCAATTCTAAGTTGGTGTTTAGCAGAATGATTAATGGGTAAAAGCGAATGCGGAGGTAAGCCGATGGAGAGAGGTGCCAGAGTGAAAGGACGAATTCGGAGACTGGAATGCTATCTCTGAAACAGCTTCATGTGTTATGTGGTTGAGTATAAGGGAGCTAAGGTATGGTATGTTGTCGTGAGTGTGGTGGTGTTAAGGTTAGCCGACTTCTAGACCTATTCTGTTAGTGTATCTATGGATTGAATGAGAGGGAAAATGTGATGTCTGGTGAGTGAGAGTCGTAGAGTAGTGTGATCAATGCGCACACTCCTGTAAAGGGGATGCTACCGTTCTGTAACTACAACATTATTATGTATTGTTTGATTGGGATGAACCTCGATGGCAGGTCAGGATCTGACATCATGTGGATGGTTCATACATGTCCTAGAAATGTTGTTATATATAATAAAAAGGTAAAATATATAGAAAGATACTAATTTCAGTCTGTCACAAGCACAAAGGTGCATTGTATGTTGTAGATTTAGAGTCATCAGTTTCAAAAAAAATGTTTGTTGTGTTAGGATGTTAAAGTAGTTTACTATTTAATAACATGTGATAGGTAATTGTGAGCTATGTAGATTATTCTTATTTTTTTGTTAGAACACTTTCAAGGGGTATTAATTTCAGTGTGTCACAAGCACAAAAGTTCATTGTATATTGTAGTTTTAGGATAAAGTTTCTAATATTTTCACTGTGATAGGATGTTAGAGTAGCCTACTATTTGATATTGTAATTATGAGCTGTATAGATTGTTTATTATTCCTTTTGTTTTTTTTTTTTTTTACACTTTCATGTTTTGTATGAGGGACGACAGGTACAATGAATAGCACGAGTGTGGGCTGTCTATAGAAAAGAGATAAATGTTGATGTTGTATGTGTAGAAAACTAGGGTGTATAATTTTAATGTAAGAATTTCCTTTTGTCTGTAATGTTGCGAGATGCATGGAAGGCTAACTGATTGGGTGTCGTAACGCCCATACCGCTAGCGGGCCGAGCTGACGATGCCATGGCGACAGGCGACAGAGCCGCGGCACTCCCCACTCCACTGTCGGACGGGGTACACTCCACGCGCTCGCTACAGCAGGTCAACGGCCTGGGGCGACACGCAAGTACCACTGGCCATTCATGAGTTCCGCCACCCTTACGACTGGGGAAGGTATCCCGCGGAGGCAACAGCGGGTGGTTTCTTCTGCTCAACGGCGCGCGCAGCGGCGCTACTGCAGAATGGACGAGGCGCGGCAGAGCCCGGCGAGCATTTTTTTTTACCAGCAGCTAATAACTAGTACTGGACTGTGGAGCCGTGAAACAAGATGACTGCGACTTTCCATAATGTGGAAAGTGAAGGACTGGTGATTCCACGTTGTGAGTGGTGGAAAAGATTTTGTCTTTAGCAGACAGGACGATCGTTTTGTTTTGTCTTGACCACTGAATGGTGGGATCCATAAACTTTTGGCAGTGACTTGTTAAGTGTGCTTTGTGAATTGCACGTGGGACACTTGGTATACTTAGAGGACAGTTGTCGTTTGGTGAACAATTATTGTATGAAGGCAAGAAACTAGAGTGGGACATTGACATTTGCGTCTGTATTAGGAGACATTTCTTGAACTGGTGCGGGAATAAGTGCTGTTTGTTGAAACTTACGACTTTTAATTACACCATGAACTGAAAGGACAGAACCGTGGGTAATAGTAGTTGTAGGGCCATTTTTTTGGACGAACAGATTCGTGTGGATGGTACTCTGACAGTGACTATGACATTTGTGTTTAATGTGAGATACAGTTTGCTGTCCAGTGCGTGTTCAAAATGCCGATTTGAGTGACTCAAAGACTTTCGTCCGGGTAACCATGGGAGAGCTTTGACACCGAGACAGTGGTTCTAGGAAAACTATCAGCAACTTTTTGACCACAAGAAAATCACAGAATGAAAGGTTTCCGTGTGACTCGCAAGATAGGAAATAATGTATTTGTAATTGTGTAAATGTTTTTTTTATGTGTTTCATTCCTGAAGGGACAGCAAGTGTAATTGTATTTCATCAACATTTGTCTTTAGAATAGTTAGTGTTTGTTTTTTGTCTGTTCTGGGTTATCAAGTTCACGTAGCATGTTTATCAGAATATTTGGTACAATGATGCTCTAATTATAAGCCAGTGGCGTAATACTAACGTAGCGGTTCATGTAGCATTGATCAGTAAGGTTGTCACAGGGGACAAGAGTTTGCATTGCACAACAAATATCGGAATTAACTGATGTATTTTGATGTCGTCCATAGTAATAATCTTGTTGGTGTTTTGACTGAAGCCACTTATTTTTATTATCACAGTGGTGACATTTCACATTAAAGTGTAACGAAGGCTAGTCGAAATGCAAGTTCTTGTCGTCTATATGTGTGACAACAGAGAAAGTATTTTTTATTTGTTTTAGAATTATTGAAATTTGGATTACTCATAAAAATAACGAAGATCCCAGTAACTAAAGCAAAATTTTATCTCAAGATTATTTTTTCATTTCTATGATGTGATGTTTTATTTGTCATGTAGATTGTTGTAAATTTGTATGTGTACGTTACTCCGGATTGTGGAGAGTACAATAATGCAACAACTGCCAATTTGGTAAAGTAACAACATTTGGTCGCCAATTTGAGGTCACCAGGGGCTAAGGTCTCCTCCTGGTTATTTTGATGAATTGCTACGTTTGTTTTAATACAGTTTTCTTAAAAAAATGTTCGGAACTACCCTCGCATTGCAAGGATAGTACCGTGCCATTTTTTTCTGCATGGGTAGCCGGTGGTGAAAGGGTACAGTACCGCCCAACATTGAAAATAGGTACGAAATTCTTGTCAGAACAACACATTTTTTGTGTAAAAGTAACTCAATTTCAACTAATACAGCGAAGCCGGATACCAGTGTGGGAAAGAATGACAATTTATTTATTTAATTGATCACATGTGCACTCCCTCAAAATAAATCCCTACATCCAGTTTGGTGAGATCTGTGAAAGGAATGAATGTATGGTCGTCTGCTAACCACAGATAGTGAATCGGAATATATGATCATCTTTGAGTCGATCCTTTGGCTACCTTTGGTGAGACCAAAGAGATGGAAGTTACCAGAGCTTTGAGCGTCTGAAATGTGGCTGACCAATAAGGTAGCAAGGTGCTTCTCCCACTTCGAGAGAGGTGCGAGAGAATCGGAATACGGCCATGTTTCAGGTACTCTGCCGCTGAACCTTCTGCTGTAAAGACCTGTTTTTTTGTTGTGCTCCGTAATGAAAGAGTGGAGGCATGGTATGGATGTGGAATATTTAAGAGTAGTTAGAATTAATAATTTCTCTTTCACAGGACCTTTTGTGGGGAAAATTACAAAGTGAGGCAGGTAATTTTAAGGGGATTGTAGTAAACTAACGGTCACAATGAGCCCACGTGTAGTTATAAGTTGAGATACTTCCGTGAGCTTAAGCTGAAATATTTAAGAAATAGCGTGTGTATCATAAGTTGAAGTATTTAAGAAATATCATTCCGTGTGACGCTAAATTTAAACTCTGAGAGAGAATCAAGGTGAGTCGGCCGTTTTTCCAGCAACGCCACATGGCTTGCATTGCACAGGAAGACGTGCGTTTATCTCCAGAGTTCACATTAGGAAAGTAGAAATTACAAAGTGGGGCAGTGTCGTGTGAAACTGGGATAAATATTGATTGAAGTGGGAAAGCGGAAAGTGATGAAGTTGTAACCGTTCTTTGTGTAATATTTCATATTGTTGTGTTGTGTATGTCTTGTAATTTGGGTATGTGTGTTTTGCATGGGAGTAGCAAGGTAGTTTCGAAAGATTTGTGGGTATGCCTGTTCCTTCTGTATCGCTCGATCTGGAGGAAAGTTTCGTGAGGATTATTGTGAGAGGCGAAGTGTGAGGTATAATAAAAGATCCACCATCCGATCCAGGGAGTGCACTGTTGCGGTAAATAGATTACGAGACCATAGTATAGAGATTCACTAACGTAAAGCCATGCCCACTGGGCGGAATTTCTCATGTGATTTTGTTGTAGGTTGTAGAATTTGTGTGTTTAGGAATAAATCAAATAATGAAAAGAAAGAGATTGGTGGCCTTTTTCATTAAATTGTATGTTATCGTAATGTCCCGAATTTATATAAAAGCCGTTAAATCAAAGACAAAAGGTAAATGTGGTATTGCCAGTGCGTAGTGTACAGTCAGAGTTCTATAAATCACTGATAGTCAGATGCGTGTTTCCGTTGCGTATTATTCATACAGGAGGATAATTTGTAACTAAATAGTAAGATACGAGAATTCATGTTGCTCGATAAATTAAGGAAGATTCCACTCGCTTGGCAAACCACTCATCTTGCAGGCCTGACTGCTTGATGCCACAGTATGAGAAAGGCAAGTGGGTGCCTCTCACAGTGTTCAAAGAGGGCCATCTTACCTGTGTTAAGCAACGGGTGACTGATATTTCGGCACCTGTTGTGACTGAAGTCAGCTTTAACACAGCTGTTGCGATAGTCCGTGGGAATCGATGGATAACATTACATAACCTCAATGAAGTGTTGGTCATCTCAATATGACCTGTGTTTGTGCCCGTTTCATGTGAGGTCTGTTGACTCCCAAACGAAACGTTGTGCATATGGAGACAAGCCGTGAGTGCTGCGTCTCTTTCCTGATGGAGGGGATGTGTTTCTGGAATTGATTATGACCTGGGGTGAGTCAAGGCTGATCCCAAATGAAAACAGGCCGGCATGGAGTTGAAATAATTACGTCCTCCAACTCCAAAAATAGGCAGAAGTTTTTCCATTTGCAGGGAAAGTGATAGTGACCACAGTTTTTGACTGTCATGGAACAGTCTACCAGCGTGTAGTTTCCCCTCACTGTACTGTTACAGCAGCAGACTGCACGTCAGTATTAGCTAAACTGAGCAAGCACATTCGAAGGAAGCGACAGAAACCTTGGACTGAGTGGCGACTTCGTCACGATAGTGCGCGGCCTCAAATCACAAATCAAGTCATGTAGGTTCTGCCTCCATTCTACTTTACCCGTGTACAGCATCCACCTTGAGATTTTAGAACTCTGAGACAGTGCTCAAGGAAAGTGAGGCGATTCTCAAAGACATGACAAAGAATGCCATGCATTATGTATTCGAAGACTGGCGGAGACGCTACAAAAAGTGCGTTCAAGTAGAAGGGGAGTACTTTGACAAATATCATGTAAACATTCAGGTGGCGTAATAAACATCTATAAAAAAAAATCAGTCTCACCCTTTGTTGCTCAGCCCTCGTAGTCCTTCTCGTCTTCATTTGACTGCCCCTTATGCAGTGATGTGAAACTTCGGCAACATCGGTGACCCCTCAGGTGTAGTTCAAAAATGGCTCTGAGCACTATGGGACTTAACTGCTGAGGTCATCAGTCCCATAGAACTTAGAACCACTTAAACCTAACTAACCTAAGGACATCACACACATCCATGCCCGAGGCAGGATTCGAACCTGCGACCGTAGCGGTCGTGCGGTTCCGGACTGTAGCGCCTAGAACCGCTCGGCCACTCCGGCCGGCGCCTTAGGTGTAGTCTGTGATTATCTTGCGAGTGATATGCGTGCTGTCCACTGCTTCGTGACCGAGGAGCTGCGAGGGCGGAGCCAGCAGGTAAGCGACGCTGAGACGCGTGCGACATTTCGCGCGCACCAGGTCGCCTCATGGTTTGCGCCTCTTGGAGGGACGGGAGCGACCGCCGCCCGCGCTTCCCACGTGCCGGTTCCGTCGCACCGGGAACAGAAGAGAGCAGAGCAGTGCTGACCACTCAGTCAGTACACACGCCTGTCTGGCTGGCTGGCCTACCAAACACTCCGGCTCAATTGTTGGATCAACAGTGGCAGCCCCCTCGTTTCCCATTTCGTCATTATTGATTTACCTCTAGACATGGTCACATTTGCTGTGAAAGCCTATCAGAAGGCGTAAGTAACCTTATATTAAATCAAAACTACTATAAACTGTAAGACTGACTGGCGCCTCTAAAACAGGAATTACCAGGTGGACTCACCAGGAAAGTATTTGGGCTCGAACAAACACAAATACACCAAAATCGTGATTGCACTAGTGATACTCCCGCATCTGCAAAACTCTGCAGTCGTCCGTTAGAGGCCTCTGCGTATGCCATGCCGCATTGCACACTGGCGTGCCGGTACGCCAGTCGGGACCAGTAGGGACGGTGCAGTGTGCCTCTGAAGGTGCATTTTGTGACGTTATTTGTGTATTGAAGCGTCAGATGGCTCGGCGATTGGTAATCAATCCTGCTAATGTATTGCGATTGGTTGAGATGAAGTTACGAAGAAATCTTCTTCGTGAAGATGGTATTGGTGTAGAAGACGAATCATTCGCATGTTTTCTGGTGTCTATTATAGTGCAGAAATATGAGCATAAGTTAGAAACAGATAATGTTGTGACACTAACACATAATGATGATGATAGGGATGATAATGACGAACTATTCATTGCAAACGGTAGTGCGACGGCAAGTGCGGTAAGAGGCGATGGAAGCAGTGACAGTGAGTACCAACCGTCTCCCAAGAAGAAGGTTAAAGTTGCAAGTATAATTACGGCGTTTGATGACAACACACTGGAGAACATGTACGATGATTATCACGTAAGAGGTTTCGACACATACGACAAGCTTCTGAGAAGATACCCTAAACTGAAGTCTAAAACCAATATTAAAAACATACTGGATTACGTGGCAAAGAAAAGAGAAGGAAATACAGTTTTCAAAGGAAATCGTACACTGCTATTCAAGACCATCAAGGAGCGTGTAATGGCGAAATTCGATGAAGCGCGAGAATGCGGTTCCGCCGTTCATTATTGGCATTTACAACATTGGGCATTGGACGTAGCCAGAAATCTCGGGTGTACAAACTTTGCAGCTTCACTAGGATTTATTACTAATTTGAAAAAGGAGTTTAGGATAACATCACGCCGTATCACTATGCTCCAAGCACGAAAAGATAAGGATGTCGAAGAAGAGCTGATTGAAAGAGCTCAAAGGTTTTTTGCTGACGTCAATGAGCATATCACGAGAGAAAACATCGATATTAGTTCTGTATGGAACTGTGATCAGAGTCATTTCAACTATGAACTTTCTTGTGACAGAACACTATCCACGAAAGAGGAGAGAAACACTGTCGCGATGTTGCAATCAGTTAACTGTGCAACACATAGTTACACGATCGATGTTGCTATATCAATGGACGGTTGACTGGCAGACAAACACTATATTTGCTTCCAACAATCCAGTGGAAGGTTTGGACCGCGCGTGTCAAGCGAAATAGAAACGTGGTGCCCTCCAAATGTCGTCGTCGATGCAAGTGTGAGTGGGAAGATGACGAAACAACATCTGAAGACTTTTTTCTGTCAGTTTTGAATCCACATTTGTCGAGAAAGTCATTAGTACTTTGTGACTCCTGATCCGGACATAAGGATGAACGAGTACTACTGGAAGCATCTGGCCTAAAACTACAAAATATGCACAACCTCTGGATGTGTATTTCTTCAGGCAATATAAAATATATGCCAAGAGAATAACGGACTTCATTAAACTACGTTCCACTAATATGCAGCTGAAATTTGACGACAGATTCTTTATCATGAATATGCATTCTGTCATTTATAATCAGTTATCTGCGGGAGTATACAGACCAATGCTTCGTTACGCGTGGCAGAACGCTGGCTACGATATTGGTGAACCAGTGAAAAACTTCAAAAGTGTCATTGACATGGCGTTCAACACTGATATTATAGAATGAGCAAATACGCCATGCGATCAACTTGCATTTACAGTTAAGATTGCTGCATTGCGTATGGCGTCCACAATTACATCTACAGTGGTATCTAGAGAATGACTGCAGTGTTTTGCAGAAAAACGTCACCCACCAGCATATTCGGAGGTACATAATGGTCCTGTAACCAAACGTTCATACAGATCTGTTTGTTCGAGCCCAAGTACTTTCCTGGTCAGTAAGTATGCAACACAGTTTTCTTTCTGAAAGCAGGTTGGTTTTATTCAGGAGTCCAGTACGCCATATAGTTTCCCACTATTCTGGATACGAAACCTTGTTTTTCAACATAATCTCTGTTCAAGGTGACGGCCTTACACCACATTCACTGGGAGAGCCTTTATGCCAGCATGGTACCACTCCACTGGTCGTCGATGGAGCCAATGTCTTGCTGCATCGATAATCTCTCCATTGTCTACGTACTGCTTCCCACGGAGTGCATCCTTTATTTGCCCAAACAGATGGAAGTAGGAAGATACGGGATCGAGTTGTAGGGCTGATAAGAGCGAATAGTCCAATTAAGTTTAGTGTGCTCCTCTTGAGAGACTTGTGTGAGGCCTTGCGTTGTCATGGAGAAGTTTCTTTGCATATTTTGGCGACGAACACGCTGAAGAAGAGTGTTCGCACGTTCCGTCATCGCAGGAGCCACAGCTGTGTACGGACAGGTTTGTCCGATCTTGTTGCAATAGTGACATACGCCTCGCCCAACGACTTACCATGCTCAAACATATTTCGGGCTTGCAGCCGGTCGTCGTTTAATTTATTGCACGATATTTCGACTGGGCCCTGCCAATCATCTTCAGGTGAAGTGTGGTCCGTCTGTCAACTCTAATTATGACGCATGCACGGAATACAAGCAGAGCGTTATATAGGGCGGAATGGAGCAAGTCTTCGTCAGTCTTCGATGGTTCACCTGAAGATGGATGACAGGTGCGCAGTCGAAATACAGTGCAAGGAATTGAACGACGACCGGCTGCAAGCCCGAAATTTGTTTGAACATTCAACACGCCGGGAAAATTTTCAGACTCATCATGATTTTGTTCACTAGCAGGTATCCGTAGACACTCTGCAGTTAGGTCTCAGTCTGGATTTCACCTCCGTTACAGACGCCATTTTGAACGCTACGGCCGGCCGCTGTGGCCGAGCGGTTCTAAGCGCTTCAGTCCGGAACTGCGCGACCGCTACGATCGCAAGTTCGAATCTTGCCTCGGGCATGGATGTGTGTGATGTGCTTAGGTTAGTTAGGTTTAAGTAGTTCTAAGTCTAGGGGACTGATGACCTCAGATGTTAAGTCCCATAGTGCTCAAAGCCATTTGAACCATTTGAAGGCTACGCATAGGGCAGCCACCTTTATGAACTTCATGAAACTATAGGGGTTGAAACGGAAATGTGCCACTACGTCCCATTGAAAATTCCACATTTTTCAACCTAATCCGGCTGAGAAAAAAAAAATCCTGTTGCGCCCCTTATACTTACTTTCCTCTGTACTATTATCCTCTTGTTGATAATCTTTACTTCGCCGGAATTGAATTCACAACGTGTAACATTCAGCTAAATACACAACACAGACACGTGTAAAGTCTACTTAATAGCAAACAGTTGATGCTAGTAAAATTGCAAAGGTGCATGCCGTTAAAGACTTTAATGCATATTACTAAAATTAATACAAAGATCGTCATAAAAAGAGCTGCAAGCAGGACATGGCGACTTACGGGCACTGTTGGCAGGCAGGTAGATGGTTCAACACATACGAAATGATTGCAGTTTCAACTTCGAATGACCAACATTTGTCGCGCTGTTAGTTTAGCGTTGGACCTTCACGCTTGAGAATACAAGCGTCCAGACGCCGCGATATGGTGTTTACAGGTCTCGGATGCAGTCCTCTGATTCTGCATATAATGAGACTTGCACCTGAGCGGGCAGTTCCCGCAGATTGGCGGGTGAAGGTGTAGCCCTGGACATACTCTCCAAGACACACCACACATTCTCGACCGATGAGACATCGTGTGGCTGGCTAAGGCAGAGTATCCACAGCTGCAAGGCAAAGCCCGGGAAGTGGGAGTGGTGTGAGGACGAGCGTTCTCCTCCTGAAATAGTGGAAGCGCGAGGGCGTTCACAAATAGCAGAGCAACCTATTACAGCACCTCTTCCATGTATCATGCGGCTCTCAGGGAGCCACTTAATAACATTAAAGGTGAACGCACACCACGGGATATCGTTCCCCACAACTTCACACGAGACTGGCGGGATGTGTGATGAGAAACCATAAACTGCTCCTAGCGGCACTCTCCACTGCGCCTTCAGGTATGGATCCGGTGGTCTCCCCTTCAGGCAGAAAAGAGACCCGCCCTAAAGATGGCCCGCCCAAAAATTTGAGGAATTTTAGTCTATTTACTGACTCCTGCTCAAGTGTTTCATTAGTTGTTGGTATGACTCAATTTGTTGTACAGAACTGAATGTAATATTTTTTTCCAAATTTAGGAGAAGTCCTTTTTCGGAGAACCAATTAATAATTCTTCTAAGGAAGCAGTATTTGAGAAAGGAGTGCGACAAGATTGTATCACCTATGTTAACCAGTGTGTATATTGAAAAAGCTCTGAAAGAAATCAGGGAAAAATTTGGAAAGAGAATTAGAGGGACAAGAAATTAAAACTTTTACGTTTTCCAAAGAAATATAGTTCTGTCAAGAGACGCTAAAGACTTGGAAGACCATTTGGATAGAGTGGATAGTCCCCTGTAACGAGGTTATAAGAGGAGCATCAACAAAAGTAGAACAAGGGCAGTGGAATGTAGCGGAATTAAATAAGGTGATGTTGAGGGTGTTAGATTAAGAAGTGAGACGTTAACACTAATAGATGAGTTTGGTTATTAGCGCAACAAAATAATTTATGATTGCCAAAATATAGAGGACAATAAACGTAGACTAGCAAGAGGATGAACAAGAGAAGTTTGTTAACATCGAAAATAGCTTGAAGTATTGCTACCAAAGCAAAGAGCGCTTCGCTGCAAAATTAGACGTAGCCAAAGCCTCGCAGACAAAGAAAAACTAAACGAAGCAAAAATTAGCTAAGGAGAGCCAAGTGTGCATTGGAATGTCAAATTCTGAAATTTGAAAGAACACCCTACGAAGTTTTGGTCATACGTTAAATCAGTTAACAGATCAAATTCGTCTGCCCAGACACGCTGTGTCCACTATGGTAGTCAAACGGAGGATGATACACGAAACACTGAAATACAAATGTCTTTTTACGAAATTGTTTTACAGTGAAAGATCGAACTGTAGTCCCGCCTTTAAACTGTCGCAAGAAAGACAAAATGCTTGATATCGAAATAAGTGACCGTAGGATAGAAAAGCAACTGAAATCGCTCAACAGTACAAAGACCACTGGATTTGACCGGATACGAATTTGATTCTACATCCAGTATGCGAAAACACTTGCCTCTCTTCTAGCAGCAGTGTCCATAGATCTCTGGAGGAGTGAAATGTTCCTTATGACTGGAAAAAGGCACAGGTCTAAAAGTCGTCGAACAGACGTACAAAGCTATCGGCCTCTATACCTGACTTAGTCTGTTGTAGAGCTGTGGAACATGTTCGCTTATAATGGTATGTGTCGATACCGAAATTCTTCTCAGCAGGAATCAACATGAGTTCCTGAAACAACGGTTGTGTGAAACCCAGCTCACTCTATTTGTCCATGAAACCTCGAAAAAATAGATACCGGTGCCCAAGTAGATGCCGTGTTCGTTGGCTTCCGTAAGGTGTTCTATACGGCTATCAATACGAGCGCACGGAATATCAGACAAACTGTGTGGTTGGATTGAAGTTCTACTAGCAAACACAACACAGCGTGTGATTCCCTAGGGAGAGGTCTTGAGACGTAAAAGCAACTTCGGTTCTAGCCCAGAGGAGTGTCACAGACCCATGGCATAGTAAACCATATCTGAAGTTTCATGAGGCTTTCAGTGGATGATGCAGATATTGCAACGCTATAAAAGTGTAGCGAAATGGACGAAGATCTGCAGAGGTTCGATGCTTGGTGCAAGGAGTGGTAATTAACCCTCAACATAAACAATTGTAGTGTAATGCGTACACATAGAGAGAAAGACACTTCACTGCGTGATTACACGACTGCAGAAGAATCAATTCCCGTGTTGAGATACTTAAAGCAGAACGACCACGTAAACGACAGGTGCAAGAAAGACAAGTGCCAGCATAAGATTCATTAGACGCATCCTCAGGAAATATAGTCAGTCAACAAAGAAGTCAGCTTCACAATACTCGTTCGGCCAGTGTCTGAATGCTGCTCGTCAATATGGGACCCTTGCCAGATAGATCTGATAGAGGAAACAGAGAAGATTCGAAGGAGAGCAGCGTTTTTCCTTACAGGTTCATTCAGTACGCGCGAAAGCCTCATGGCGATGATCAGTCACCTTCAGTGGCAGACGCTGCAAGAGAGGTGTTCAGCATCACCGTTTTGTTTACTGTTGAATATCCGGGAGCGTACGCTCCTACTCAACAAACATACTGCTTCCTCCTCTGTATGTCTCTCGAAAAGACCATGTAAATAAAATTAGAGAGATTCGAGCCCACACGGAGGCTTACCAGCGACCGTTGTTCCCGCGAACCTTACTCGAAAAAGGAGAAGTGACAGTGATACACAAAGTACCTCGGTTACGCACTGCAAAGTGGCTTACTGACTATAGATGTAGATGTTGATGTAAAAGTGTTAGGAAGCTTTCTCTGAATGTTCCTGTTTAGACTACAAGAAGGCACCCAAAAGAAATTGAAATAATTTTTCGATGGGCAGAGGTTTTGTAGGACCACGTTTTGTCGTTAGGAGTGCATAGAGCGAACATTCCGGAGTCATCAATCCGAGTGCCGACGTTGGAGAAGGTTAGGAGTAGTTTCGGCAGAGTTTACAGTAACAACTGTTTTGTGTAATTGTCGTTTTTGCAATGGTTGATTTTCGTGAGCAGAATGCGACGGTGAAAGTCTGCTCTTTACTCGGAAATAGTGAAACAGAAACTCTTGAAATATTAAAAACTATATACAAGGACGATGCTACGGGGAAACCTCAAGTGTTTGGGTGGTTTTTCCGTTTCAAAAATGGTGAAATGTCAATTGATGGCGAACCTCGTTCAGGTGGTCTTTCTAAGGCCCGAACACATGAAAGTGTTGAAAACATTCGTGCATTCATCAACGAAGATGTACGACGGACCACTGAAGAAATTGTAGAGCTGTCGGGAGTGACTTGCAGTTCAAAGCAGCGAACTATGGCAGAAGATTTGGGAATGAAAAAGGTGACTGCCAAATTCGTGTCACGACTGCTGAATGCTGAACAGAAAACAAGGTGGAGTGGATGCATGGTGTGCTTTGAAGAAAGAGTCCCTAAATGATCCAATTTTTTTTTCAGAAATTAGCACAGGTGTAAAGGATGAGCCAGACAATAGGAGATTTTACTTTATTATATGAGCCTCCAACCAGTAACTTAATTTTTCCATTGCGGCCAAGCCACGGCCGGCAGCGTTAGCTGCCTGTAAATTCTTTCGTCCCACGATCTAGTAACAGGAAGTCAGCACCGAGAAAGGGCACCTTGTTCACGCGCCTCTCTCGTGTGCTGACGAGGTAACGCCGTCCCAGGCGTCGCTTAGCAGGCAACGCTCTGGAAAGTTCCATGCCGCCCGCACGGTTTTCTCGGTTCTGACCAATCAGGGCGGAGGAAGCCGCGTGGTGCGTCGAATATACCCGGCCGCCCGTCGCCGGGCTCGCTCTCTTGTATTCTTGCTCACCCGCGAGTCGAATGCGCGCCCTGTAGCATTGATCATCTCCCGCTTCTCCCGGTGCTGCGGCACTGTGGACTTAGTTTTGGCAGACAACCACTTTCGGTAGCTTCGCGAACAATGTTCGCCAAATTGCAAGCTCTGGCTCACCCTCACCTCCCTAGGCCTATGTAGCCCCTTTCATCATGCTTTAGCCAATAAATGGCCTTTCTCTAAAAATTACACTATTATTCCATAACGCCCACCGCCTGCCCATACCCGCCATCCTGTACAATTGGTGTCAGAAGTTTGGATCCGTTCCCGTAGTGACTTTGTCGCTACACTAAATTTTTCCCGGCGAGACGCCGTGAACTTCGCGCATGGAATGCGCCAACCGGTTGCCACGTTTGCTCCACGTGGGCCGTGGCTGCTCCACTAAACACGCACAGGGCGCGTGCTGCAGCGAGGCAGCCCACGCTAGTCAGCCACGTGAGCCGGACGCCGCCGCGGTGCCCGCTGCCTGAGTTCGAGGGGCCTGCGCTGCGCTGCCCGACCGGCCGGGCCGCCGTCATCCGCCGCCGTCATCCGCCACGCCGCCGCCGCCCGCCGCTGTCACCGACGCGCCAGGGGCTGCCGCCATCGCCGACCGGCCGAGCCAGCGCCGTCCGCCGCCAACAAATCTGCCGCCGCCCGAGGGTCCGGACACCGCCGCCGCCGCCCGCTACCGCCCGCCGACCACCGACCACCGCCGCCGCAGTCACTGCACCGCGCCGTCGCCGCCACCAATGCGTCGCACCGCCGCCATCACCATGTAAGTCGCCGCGATGCTTACAACTATAGCTTCGACGATCTTCCGCCGCTGGATTGAGAATCTTTGTGGCCGTCCTTTTTTTGTAACAATCATTACTTTTTTCTGGTCACTAGCGTCCCATAAAATTGTAAACATGCCGATGGGAACACGAGCGACGGAACGGGATACCCCCGTAGAGGCATCTGCCTCGCAAGACCCGCTCGAGGCCATACATGCACAAATGCGCCAGTTATTCGCACAAAATCAGAAGCTACTTGAGCAAAACCGCGTCTTGAAACAGACGCTAGAAGCTAGTGCGCGAACTTCCATACCTGTGGCTAGCTCCACCCCTGTAACAAATGCTCAAACAGAGGCAACTAACACTAATTCTGTCTCTAATACAAACGCCACAATTTCTGCTAACATGGCGACTGTAAGCAATTTTCCTGCGGCTGATTTCATTCCCACCTTTTCTGGGAAGTCCCACGAAAATGTAGCTATGTTCTTACAAAATATTCGTGATGTGGGTCGCACGTGTGCCTGGCCGGATGATCTATTGGTCAATATAGCCAGACTCAAGTTGACAGGGGAAGCCCGAATGTTCATAGAAACAGTGGACGAATTGCGTGACACGCACGAATTTGAAGTATTGGCCCGCGGATTGACTACGCGTTATTCCAATACCAGAGGTACCGCATATTATAGAGATCAATTGTCAACCCTTAGGCAGAAGCGTAATGAGGATTTTGATGCCTTCGCAGATCGCATACGAGCAGTGTCTTGTCGTACCTACAAGCTAGGTGAAAATGCCAGTGAAAACGGAATTTTGCGCTCAGAAGCCGAAGCGCGTGCAATTGATGCATTTGTCCGCGGTATTGACCCCCGCATCGGAGGAGAAGTCAAAGCAGCCTCCCCCACTTCTCTGTTTGAAGCTGTTCGTTTGGCAATGCTTCGCGAAGAGGTGTTGCGTTTTTGCGCTGCCGCCCCGCGCCCATCGGACCCAGTACCGGTCCCAGCAAAAGAAGTATTTTGTCAGCGTTGTGGGAAGCCCAACCATACGGCGATGCGCTGTCGCGCGCCGTATTGCACTATTTGCCAGACAGTAGGCCATGCTAATAATGTTTGCCCCACAAAGTCTCCATTTTCTAATCAAATGCGCGGCCACCGCCGCAACGCGGGGTCGAATCAGGGAAACGCTTGGGGGGCAGGTTCCGCCACCCACCCGCGCCCCCGACAAAAATAATACACCCGGTTAGGACCGAAAAATGTAAAGAGGTGGAACACGTTAGTCTATTTGGCGTACTCGGGAACAAATCAGTTAGAATTTTAGTTGATACTGGTGCTCAAGTTAGTGTATTGTTTGTGGAGAAAAATGATCGAAGGGTGTTACAGCCACCCCGGTACCATATCAGTGGCCTTGGAGAGGAAGTAATTGTCCCTGCAGGTTCGTGTGTAGTGAACCTGCAAATCGACGAGGGTAAATACAGTCAGATGATGGAGGTAGTAAGGCTAAAGAAGGGTGAATTTGACATCATACTAGGGAATGACTTCCTGCACCGTTATCAGGGGATAGTGGATTATCGAACGCGAACTGTGCAGTTCGGCGAAGCAATTCACCGATTTGGCAGTGCGCGCCCCCGTCAGACGCGAGGGAGCTGCGAAAGGCGCCGTTCACAGTCTCCTATAAAACCGCAGATGTGGGCGATAAAAACCACTGACCCTGTGAGGATAAAAGGCGGAAGTGGAAAGATTCTCTGGATAGATGTCAAAAATCAAGAACAGCCTAATACAGACATTCTGGTTGACCCGCTCACCCAGAATGATGTTTTAGATCGTCAGTCAGTACATATAAAGAGAAGTATCTGCCGACCGGAAAGGAGACAGAAGGGTTTTGCGATACCAGTAAGTATAGATAATTTTGGTGTAGAAGATGTTGTGATACCGAAGGGTACTATTGTTGCCAGTGGTCAGGAAATTTTTGAGGAAATAAGAGGAGCTGAGAAGCAGCGAAATAAAGATAAGAAAGGAAGGAAAGGAAAGAAATGTTCAGTTAGAGAAGTGCGATATGTCGCGTCGACGATAAGGAGTCAGTTAGCAGAGAAGTTAGGTCATTTAAATAGTGAGGAGAAAAGGATGTCGCAGCCCGTATTAAAGGAATTTTCGTGGTTGTTTGAAGAGAGGCAGTTTCTACCGGCTACGGATTTGGTTCAGCACGAAATTCCGACCGGAGAAGCTCGGCCAATTGCACAAAAACCTTACCGTATACCATATCATTTGCAGTCTGTAGTTGAAGATACGATTCAGCAGCAATTAGCAGCAGGAATCATACAACCCTCCTCGAGTGCGTGGGCGTCCCCCGTGGTCGTTGTGCCAAAGAAATTAGTAAATGGGGAGAAAGCCTATCGCCTATGTGTCGATATGCGGGCAGTAAATCGGGTAACGACACCAGACACATATCCGTTACCGCGCATTGATGAAACATTGGACCGACTGGGCAACTGTAAGTATTTTACCACCCTTGATTTGCGTTCTGGGTACCATCAGATCCCTGTTGCACCCCAGGACCGCCATAAAACTGCTTTTGTTGTACCTACAGGATTGTATGAATTTGTAAGGATGCCATTTGGATTGAGAAACGCCCCTGCCACTTTTCAAAGATTTGCAGACTTGCTGCTGCGTGGGTTGAAACCTACAACCTGCTTGGTGTATTTAGATGACATTATTATTTTTTCTAAAACGATAAAAGAACATGCAGAAAGACTGAGGGATGTTTTGCAAAGGTTAAAAGGAGCTCATTTGAGTGTAAAATTAGAAAAGTGTGCTTTCGCCCAGTCACAAGTACAATATTTAGGTCATATAATAAGTGGAGAAGGTGTCAAACCGGACCCCCGTTTGACCACCGCAGTAAAGGAATTCCCAACACCGACAAATGTCAAAGAACTACAGTCATTTTTAGGCCTTGCAAACTACTACAGACGTTTCGTGAATAATTATGCCACCCTTGCTAAGCCCCTGACTAATTTATTGAAAAAAGGAGTTAGTTTTATTTGGACCAAAGAATGTGATAAAGCTATGCAACAAATTCAACATGTTTTAACTAGAGCCCCTGTACTAGCGTACCCGGATTTTGAAAAACCATTCATACTGTCAGTGGACGCCTCAGATTATGCTGTAGGAGCCATCCTGTCACAAGACATAGATGGCGGAGAACGACCAATTGGTTATGCGTCTCGACAGCTTAATAAAGCAGAGTCAAATTACAGCACAACTGAGAAGGAACTACTAGCACTCATGTTTGGTGTAACTTATTTCCGATGTTATTTGTATGGGAGAAAATTCACTGTCATCACTGATCACGCCGCGTTACAGTGGATGTTGAGCTTAAAAGACCCTAGTAGTAGGCTAACTCGTTGGGCTTTGAAATTGAGCGAATTTGAGTATGAGGTGAAACACAAACCGGGAAAGTTACATCAGAACGCCGACGCATTAAGCCGAAAGGTCAGAGTGATGGTAGCCAATGACGTTTCTATTGAAGAATTAAGGGAGGCACAGCAAAGAGACGTCGAATGTCAGAAATATGTGGCTTTGCCTGAATTTTCCGTCGAAGATGGAATTTTATATCGAAAGACCCACTTGGGTAAACAGGCAGTAATCCCGAAAGAATTACGTTCCAAGATTATCGCACAGTGTCACGATAGCCTGCAGGCATGTCATAACGGCCTTCGCGCCACAAACTGCCGAATAGCCGCCCGTTATTTCTGGGCGGGAAGACGGAAAGACGTGCAAAAGTATATACAAAATTGTCTACCTTGTGTTAAGAGGTCATTACCACCTCGAACGAAAGTGCCTTTACAGCAGGTACCAGAAGCCACTTATCCCTGGGCAGTAGTAGCAGCAGATATTGTCGGTCCTTTCCCTGTGAGCCCCCAAAGTAATCGGTATATTCTGTCCCTTATAGATCATTTCTCTAGGTTCTTGATTCTCATTCCTATACCAGATATGTCCGCTGAAACAGTAGCGCGTGCTTTTGTCACCCATTTGGTGTTACCATACGGAAGCCCTGAAGCTGTACTCACAGACCAGGGTACGAATTTCATGTCTGCGGTATTTACCGAAGTTTGTCGGTTATTGCGAATTAAAAAGTGGCGAACGACACCGTTCCACCCAAAAGCAAACGGTCGCCTGGAACGAGTCCACCGCACCGTTATGCGCATGCTGTCTTACTATGTTAATAAACAGCACTCTGACTGGGATAAGTATGTTCAATACGTTACGTCAGCTTATAACAGCCGTGTCCATGAAGCTACAGGGTACTCACCTTATGAAGCAGTATATGGCCGCCCTATGAATTCGCCTTTTGAAATTGACAAACTGCCCCCTGGAATTAAATCCAAAGATGTGAAAGGTCTAGCTCGACGTCTAAAATCCATTTGGAAAAAAGTAAGAGGGAACAATGCCCGAGCCACCGCCCAACAGCTAAAGAGAAGTAATCAAAAAGCAAAAATGCCTGAGTACAAGGTAGGAGACCTAGTTATGTTGAGCAATCCAGTAGTAAAAAAGGGAAGAACCAAAAAGTTTACACCTACTTATGAAGGACCGTACCGTATCATCCGGCTTACTTCACCAGTAAATGCGGAAATTCAGTTAGCGGAACGCACAGTGATCGTTCATTTTGACAGATTGAAACAGTATAAAGGACCCGAGCCACCCCCACCTAACAGTGAAACCGGGCCTATTACGCCAGTAGTTCCACCCAAAAAAGCAAGAAAGAAGGTAATACAACCGCCTAGACAGCAACGTAGATATGCTCTAAGGTCAAACCCCTATGATTTGCGTTCCTGAAAGTAGGTCTGGAATGGTATGTAAACAGTTGGAAAAGTCCTGCATGCAGCAAGAGAATTAATTGAGGGAAAACACCGTAGTTACTATACATTTAATTAAATTGTGCATGTTAGTTATAAGTAGACATAAGAATTGGCAACTGTTGGTAACTGGTAATAGAATTTATGACGTCACATGTTAATGGAAGTGACTGAAGTTATGTGATCATTTTGTCTTGTCATTTAACGTCTCCAGTCATGTTATCGTAGCGGTCGAGAATTAAAACCACAAACATTCTTTAATCATGGAATTAAGGGGAAAGTTGTTCTTGTCAAAAGAACACGTAGAGAAAGAATCAGTTAATCTTGTATATTTCAAAGGGATTCACATTTCACTTGTTAACTTAGTGAATAGTGCACGAACACAGGTATTAAAGCTTTACCATAAAAACATGATACTAATACGCCTTCGTAACTGCCAGTAGATCAGTGACTACATGCAGCCGTCTACCTGTACTTTGAAAGACGCCCTATTACATGTATGTTTTGCTAAATGATCACACAACGATAATAACAAGAATAAATACGTCCAAGTTAAACAACAAATAGGCTACTCTAAAGTAAAAGGAGTCTTCCTGAAGTGCTATTTTATTGTTTTCGTGATGCGATGTTGAACAGACAACGAGGTAAGTTTCTTGGTACCACGTATTTCTGTATATTAAATGCCACGGAAAGGAGTGCGTAAATACCTCCACTGTGGTCTACAGCTGTTCACATGCGCCGAGTCCCGCCCCTCCCTGTCAGCTGGCGACGCGGCCCCCTCCCCTCCCCATCCACCGGCCTGCCGAGAGAGCGGCCATTGCAGTTCCCCCTTCCCCACCCACCGCCTCGGTCCTTGGTGCGTGCAGCATCTGCACCTCTCCCCTCGCCCCACCTCACCACCATACCTACGCCCTGCAGGCCACGTGCCTCAGCCACGCTACACATTCGTATATTCGTACGTTGCAGTTTAAACAGCAAACTTAAAGGGATGGTTATAAAAATAAAATCACCAGCTTAATATTGCCCTACAGATTTTATTAGTCTTATCTAAAGATGGGGATCTATTTGTGTTGTCGGAGAGAGAACTTTCTCCTGGTACGCATTGTGGAAACTATCAGGATTAGAAAACATTGGAATTTCAGATCGATCTCCGTCTATGTTGTATTACCACCACGGTTAATAAACGGATCTATATGGTGTCAAGGAACCGGCACTTGCCGCTATATCTGTCCTGTAAACGACCGCTGAGTGGGGAACGCGTTAGCCAAGGAGTTGGGTTTGGAATGCCATTGCAAAATATAGTTTATATAGAAGCCTAACACCTGCCATTTACCTAAATTTTGAAGAACAGAGTGTTTAAGTAAAATAGTTGTAAGCCGATAGTTTTGTGACCTCTAGCGATTGAAGTTATTAGAGTCCTTTAGAAAAGAACATCCTCCACGCCTAACTGTCGTGAACAACATAAGATAACTTTGGAAGGAAATTTTGTGACTGTACCGAGAGGTTAACTC
The DNA here is from genome assembly GCF_021461395.2 of Schistocerca americana. Taxonomy (NCBI): domain Eukaryota; kingdom Metazoa; phylum Arthropoda; class Insecta; order Orthoptera; family Acrididae; genus Schistocerca; species Schistocerca americana. The sequence continues at coordinate 321,103,436 of NC_060120.1, read as the reverse complement.
CACGCGTAGTAAGAGGACGGACCCAGCATGAACGCCAGTTATGCTGCCGAGCCAGTGAAACCGGACGCAGCCGTACTGTCAGCTGCGCTGTCAGCAACTCACAATCTCACGGGCGCGACGCGTGTCGCACCTTAGCACCTCAAGCTGCACTGAATCTCAACACAGAAATTCTTAACCATGATATAACGAACCCTATGAATAACTTTATGCACATTTTCAATAGTCAGGAACTTACTTTGCTCCCTACACACTTTTTATATGACAAATGAACTCTAATTTTATTAAAAACCAAAGCACCGACAGGTAAGTCATATCGACATCTTCGAGATGCAACCAGCTTCGTCGAGCCGCCAATATTGATTATATGGAAGCAGGTAAGTGAGAGAATTAACAAAAGGAACAACAATCATATCCCTGAACGATTGACTGGGTGACTGATAATCACAAATATTTGCAAGAACAAATCAACACAGGAAACGGTTTACCACACGTTTAATAATTATTGGTCTGTCCATTGAAGGAGACATAAAATCATTTTTCATCAGAATCTTCTTAAAGGAAGTATTAACGTGACATTACACTATTCCACAGCATTACACACAACATTGCCATTACTTAATGACAGTTTTCCTGTGGGTAGAAGTACCAAAGATCGGTTGGAATGAAAATACAAACGAGAGCTTAAAGGAATACCAGGGGATGCTTACATTCATTTTGCTACGAAATGTAACTGGAGGATAAGGAAGTTTTGTTTGAAGGAAATAATATTTTAAACTTTTGCTTTTGTTACGGTTTTGCCACCGCTTATATCACTATGACGAGTTGCCAATTACTTATGTCAAATTGCTTGTGTCTAATTGATTATGTCCAATTACTTATGTCCAATTACTTACATCCAATTAGTTATGTCTAATTACTAATTCGATGTATTATTTTTACTATTGTTCATTTTGTCCAGGTCTTATTTATGCTATTATCAAATGATTAGACAGTTTTAGCTAGAGTTTGCCAGCACCAGTAATTTAGTATTTGTATCAACCTAGTGTTTCCATGTGTCACTGTGTTACTATATTGGTGAGGATAATCATTTTGTAGGATTTGAAGTATGCTAGAGTAAGTTCCCGAGTACTGCCAATTATTTGTTTAATAATAATGATGTCTTAGGTGATAAATTGTTTTGGAAGAGTAATTTAGGATGTAACCATGCTTTATTTTGATTTGTATTTGAATGTTTATCTGGAGGGACATACCACATGCCTACCCCCGTGATAGATAACGTAAACAGAGTGAATCACACCCACAGAACGAGCAAGCTTTGGCCATATACCTAGTCTGTTGGATGAACAAGAGAACCACACCCGCAAGGGCACGTACCTGACGTGACGCGGTTGGCACCCGCGCGGTCCCTTAGCTGTCTGTGTCGTTCCTTCACTTTTCCGTTTCGCGACATAGTCCGTTCTACCCACTTTCATCTTTCCACTATCAACAGAACAACCCTTGAAGGGTCATGCACCACCCGCGAGGGCACGTACCTGACGTGACGCGGTTGGCTCCCGCGCGGACCCTTAGCTGTCTGTGTCGTTTCTTCACATTTCAATTTCGCGACATAGTCCATCCTACTCACTTTCATCTGTCAACTTTCAACAGACACAAAACTATTCATCTCAGACTTTAATCTTTCATGTCGAAGAAGAGTTCACGAGAACAGTGTTCCGTGCTCTCTGACGACAGCTGATCAGGCAACGTCAGACGCGAACCGCGTCTAGCCCGCAGCTAAACGCCAGTAAGCGGAAATCTCTGTTCAAAACCTTGAGCCTTCTTTGTTTTCCCGTTGTATTTTCCGAAGGAATACCGACTATTGAAGTAGTAGCATTTAACTGTATGACGTGTCCCAGGACACTGCGATACAAGGAAGGATAGACGGAGTTTTAAGCAACCAGCTGGGCCCAATGAGGCCAGCACCATGGAGTTATAGAGACGGCGAGTTTAGTCGCAAAATGTTGAGTGGGAAAAGACGGCGAATTTGGTCGCAAAGTGAAGTTAGTCGCAAGATGTTGAGAGGATAAAGACGGTGAATTTTGTCGCGCAGTAAAGTTTTGTTTTAGGTGAGAGAAGTCGAGTTTGAGGAAGAAGTAAGTAGCAGCTATCTTGGAGTCGCAGAATTGTCATATACACAGTTAAGTAGGCGATAACGTCGTGTCAACGATGCGCCGTGCGCTAAACCTTCATAAAGGAAAAGTCCTTCAGAAATTACGCTCAAATTATATTGTAATCTAATTTCTTACACTTTCTGTCTCCACTATGGAAATCTCTAGATTCCCTTCGAGTTTTGTTTCTCTCCTTTCGCTAGCAACAGCGTTGACATCCTACGACACAATCTATGTCCCACCTGCACCAAACTGGTGTCACTTTTCTTCGTCACTCTCACTTAACGGCGTGCAGCAAATATATTGAGTGACGAGAAAATTCTTCTCAAAATGTGAATGTTGTTACACGTAGAGGGTCAGCCCAAAGAGGCACTTAACTTTCTTTGTTTACCGATGTGGAATATGCAGTAAATTTAATATGATATATGTGTACTTCACTTTTACATTTTCATGTTATGAACCAATTTACTGATGCATAATGTAATTTTAAACAGAACCCACTGTAACAGCTCATCTAGCTTTATGTCACGCGTAATCCCACTTCTATTTTGTTGCATTTGACAGTCGGCATTTGACAGTTGTAGACCCCTCAGCTGCCGCGTGCAGCCTCGACGCCGCGCTGGCCTTGGAAATTATCTGCCGCGCGCCTTTCTGACTTAGCGCGAGATTCGGCCTTGCAGTCAGCTGCCACTCTGACGTAGCCTCCGCGCAGATCTTTAGCAAACGGTTCCTGTTGGAACACCACTAAACTTTCATGCCACTACGGCTTACTTAGTATTCACACCCATTTAATTATGCTTTTATACCTGAAAGCTCATTCATGATTCCCTTGTCAGCTAACGTTCAAGTTTTACCTAAAAAATCAAATAATCACATTCTAACGTCAATTGATGATTTGCTAAAACATGAAAAAGGACAAATTTCTTACGTTCGCCTGTTGGCACTTAAATGAATGGCAAACAGCCACAAACTAAACTCAACAATAAAGAGAAAACAAGAACCTATCAGGCATGTGCCCTCCCTTAGTTTTAAGAGTGCAATTCTAATATTGGAGAAACTAGTGTTGTGTAGTGAAGTGTTCCCTTAGTAATAACTCCCTTTTCAACTGTGTTTTGAAACGTGTGAATCTCCCCTCATACTCCCCCTGCGCTGAGTTCCAGTGCACGGACCTGGCCACGGCCACGCCCCCTTCCCGCCGGCAGCCTGCGCGCTGCCCGCTGAGGACAACACACCACGCCGCCTCGCGCCAGGCGCCCTCGCCGTGACTCATCAGTGGTGATGTGTTTATATTTTCAACTTATTCAAACAAAAGCAAAAAAAAAAAGACAGTTTTACCTCAACTTAGCAACAAGAACACCTGACATATTTATCTAATTCACACTGCTATGTTTTGTTCTAATTTTGTTTTGATATTTTATGATGTTTTGATATTCTATGATGATTTGATGTCTTATGATGATTCTTGCATGCACACAATATTGTTGATGTAAGTCCCCTTGCGACCCTTATGAGGTCTTTAGAGTCTCTATACCCTCCCATAGATTAAGACCCCTGCCGTCTTCCGTGAGGGCCATTCTTAATCAAGTGAAGTTCACTTTCTTTTGCAAGATACATTTGTTTACATTCAAATAATAATTACATTGAGCGAATTCACGCACGTTCTCCGCTCCCACGGAAGGGGGAGGAATGTAAAGGATGAGCCAGACAATAGGAGATTTTACTTTATTATATGAGCCTCCAACCAGTAACTTAATTTTTCCATTGCGGCCAAGCCACGGCCGGCAGCGTTAGCTGCCTGTAAATTCTTTCGTCCCACGATCTAGTAACAGGAAGTCAGCACCGAGAAAGGGCACCTTGTTCACGCGCCTCTCTCGTGTGCTGACGAGGTAACGCCGTCCCAGGCGTCGCTTAGCAGGCAACGCTCTGGAAAGTTCCATGCCGCCCGCACGGTTTTCTCGGTTCTGACCAATCAGGGCGGAGGAAGCCGCGTGGTGCGTCGAATATACCCGGCCGCCCGTCGCCGGGCTCGCTCTCTTGTATTCTTGCTCACCCGCGAGTCGAATGCGCGCCCTGTAGCATTGATCATCTCCCGCTTCTCCCGGTGCTGCGGCACTGTGGACTTAGTTTTGGCAGACAACCACTTTCGGTAGCTTCGCGAACAATGTTCGCCAAATTGCAAGCTCTGGCTCACCCTCACCTCCCTAGGCCTATGTAGCCCCTTTCATCATGCTTTAGCCAATAAATGGCCTTTCTCTAAAAATTACACTATTATTCCATAACGCCCACCGCCTGCCCATACCCGCCATCCTGTACACAGGTGACGAAACTTGGTCTGTACTTCCGACACTGAATCACTGCAGCAATCAAGCCAGTGGAAGACTCCAAGTTCGCCTCGTCCCAAGAAAGCCCGTCAGATGAAATCAAACATTAAGACAATGCTGATTTGTTTTTCTGGTGTGAGAGGAGTCGTCCATTCTGAGTTTGTGCCGCAGGGTCAAAAGGTTATCCAGGCTATCAACTTGGAAGTTTTGAAAATATTGCGCAACAGTGTGCGGCGGAAGCGGCCTGATTCGTGGTAGGCTGACAACTGGTTTTTTCATCACGACAATGTCGCTGCTTACATAGCCCCGTCCGTACGACATTTCTTCACCAAAAATTGTATGACTACTGTTCCTCACCCCCACACACATTCGACCTTTCCCCGTGCGACATTTTCTTTCCTTTTTGTTTCCTAGAATGAAAAAGAGACATGAAAGGAAAGCGTTTTGCTGACGTTGCTGAGATAAAGAAAACAACGACGGAGGCTCTATTAAGCGCCACAAAAGATGAATTTAAACAATATTTCAAAAAATGAAAGTCTATTAGTGCAAGTGGAGAGAAACTTTGAAGAGGGCTAAAGGTTTGTGCTTAAAATATGAAGAAAGAAGTAAAAAGAAATAAGTTAGGTTTCATTTTGGTACCCTCACGTGTAGCTCTGGGCTGAACTGAAACGGGGACGCCAAACAGTGCCGATAAAAAGGAGAACAGAAGGTTTTAAAATGTGGTGCTATCGAAGATTAAATAGGTGCGTTGAGTAATTCGTAATGGAGAGAAAAGAAACTCACGGGGCTACTAGACTAAGAGATGGAATGGTGGTTGAACACGTCTTGAGAGATCAAGGAGCCATTATTTTGGTATGGAGTAAAAATTGTGAAACGAAGACTTGAGTATAGTAAGTGGTTTCAAATGAAAATAGGTTACAGTAGTTACGCAAACATTAAGAAGCACTGGATAGACCACTGTGGAGAGCTGCTTCAAACCAATCTTCGGGCTGAAGACCACAACTCGAACGAGGTAGAGACAAGAGAAAAGTAGAGGACTGGATTCAAGGAATGGCAAGGTAGAGCGTTTCAGTAGTAACACAAAAACGGGCTGGAGTTATTACCGATACAATGTTCCTTTTAATCTCCGGAACGAGACTTTAATACAGGTCGTTGTGGTGGACTTGGAGCAGTAAAGTTGATGTTGCGTCCCCGACTGGGCAGCAGTGAATGGCGGGATGATGGCAGCGGTGCGGCGACAAGTGTCCCGGGCGGCGCGCGAGGCTGCAATTTGGCCGATGGCGCGTGTCGCCGGGCGCGGCCCACGCGGCGGGAAGAACACAGGGCAGACGGGCCGGGCCGCCGTGAGCCCGGCGCGCCGTCACGCGCCCATTGTCAGGGCGGGCCCGCCCACGCCGGCCGCGCTCGCGCTCATTACGGCGACACACAATGCCCGCCGTAAACACGCTGGCCCGTGAGGGCGCGGGGGAGGGGCGGCACATCACAGCTGTCCGCGCCGCTAAGTGTCCGCCGCGTCCACCCGCCTACCTCGCCTGCCCTGGCCGCGCGCCTGCCACGGCTCAGCTTTTAAACGCACCTCGGCTCCGCGGCGGAGGCCTTTCACATTCAGGCAGACCTCCTGACATCTGGAGTTCATTCATTCACATCTGTTTTAGAAAACCTCTTAACATGCCTTCCGGCCTTTGCTACAGTTGTAAAACTACCGTAGGCTGATGTTACGGTACAAAATAGTAAGGGGCAGAAATTAGAAAAAACGTTATTAAAACTCATTTACATTGCTTCAGGCAAATCCAAGTCATGCCAGAAACAGACACGGAAGCAGGAAACGAGCCGTTATGTCACAAGTGGCTAGCCGAGTGGTCTAGGGCGCTGCAGTCATGGACTGTGCGGCTGGTCACGGCGGAGGTTCGAGTCCTCCCTCGGGCATGGGTGTGTGTGTTTGTCCTTGGGATAATTTAGGTTAAGTAGTGTGTAAGCTTAGGGACTGATGACCTTAGCAGTTAAGTCCCATAAGATTTCACACACATTTGAACATTTTTGTCACTAGTGGGACATGTCGACGTCTCTCTCTGCCGAGTAGGTAATAAGCATTCAGCAGAAAAGAGGACGGGAAACAAAGCAAGTGAGACAAACGTATTCGTTAGCTCGCAAGGCATGTTGCAAGAAATTGTATCTACTTCATAAGAGCACATAGCGAGGGAGCAGTTAACAGCCTATTAAGTAAATGTAGGAGAATAAGAAGGACACATCGATCATTACAAACCGAGCCTCCAGTCATAGCCTCACGCTGGACCCGTTTAAATACTCCAGCTCTCGTCATTAGTTGATCATTGGTATCGATGGGCATTCACAGTAATAGCATTCGATTCTAATATTACGATACTGCAGCGAATCTATGTCCTAGACGCTCCAGCACAATCAATGAACTAGCCTAAGATGTGCTCAAGATGATGGCCTTCACTGTATGATCTTCATGCTGCGAGCTGCCTAACATCTACTGATGAACAAACTGTCTTCTGACAACACCACACTGCAGAGTTCTCACAGTACCAGAGGACAGATACAGGGTCTCTTGGGGTCCACGTTCCTGTTCAACACTCAGGCACTTTCGGCTCCTGAAACCTAGTAGGCGTAAGTATGAGATCAACCGACCACACGATTACCGACAGCAGGTACATCGTGGATTCTCACCAAGGGTCATCGTAGAATTCGGAGTGAGACCGAGTACACTCCGCACACTGCCGAGAGAACCACTTCGCGCTCGGCAGCCGCCACCCCCCTGGCCGCAACCATAGCGCCGCCAGGGTCGATGACATCACCCCGTGGGGGTGCAAACGCTGAGCTGACTCGATGTACTTCAACTAGAATCCAACACGTAGCTGTATTAGCAACAGCTGAGACTACTGCAGAAGAACAACGACTCGTAAACATTGTGAATACATAACTGAACTTCAATAATGTTTAACTGGCGTCGTTGAAGCTTCACAGGTTTCCAACAGACATCCTGGGTTCACACATAGATGTCTCCGCTCGGCCTCTGTACTACTATGGACTATATAATAAATAGGCGTAGACTACAGTAGTTTTCCTAGTAGCCGGCCGAAGTGGCCGTGCGGTTAAAGGCACTGCAGTCTGGAGCCGCAAGACCGCTACGGTCGCAGGTTCGAATCCTGCCTCAGGCATGGATGTTTGTGATGTCCTTAGGTTAGTTAGGTTTAACTAGTTCTACGTTCTAGGGGACTAATGACCTCGGCAGTTGAGTCCCATAGTGCTCAGAGCCATTTGAACCATTTTGAGTTTTCCTAGTAGCTTTGGTCAGGGAAGGTCGAAAGTGCACTTTCTGTACGTCAGTTTGTTGCATACCTATCGTGCGTTACCTCATAAGGATCGCTTTTCTTATGTATGCGATAGATGTCTTACTAGATTCCGCCAAAAATCGTAAGCGGTAAACCATCTAGAAACTGAGTGAGAATATATAAATAAGGGGACACGTAAGCTATGGAACAGTTTTGTTCCACATAGTCATCCTGCTGCCTGTTACTTAAAAATAGACAGTGCTTATAGAAAAATTCCACTAGTCAGTGTTTAATTCCGGTTTCATTCGAAAATTGTTGATTTGTAACGTGAAACAGTGATTATGTAGTAAAAATAAAGAAAACAATACAGAAAACGCAATATCCTCAACAAAAAAGTAAAGTACAGAAAACAGCAAAACAAAAATACATCGAACATCGCTTCAGTGCTCCGGTGATCTAATATAACACGTTTTCTGTTCTCGAGAACCAGCTTTCGCATTCATCAAGAATAACAGGAAACTCTTGCCTTTGCTGATGATTAAGAACATTCTACTAAGTACAAAATAATAACAACAACAGTGTTTGTGTTTGTGAATATATGTTCTTAATCATCAGCAAAGGCAAGAGTTTCCTGTAAACGATACTTGCATCAAAAGTAATTATTTTGGTTAGTGCAGAAGTTACGCGATCAACTAATTTTTGTTACGTATAAGATGCAATTTATATCCTGTAAGGACATAAAATACACAATGGACTAACAATGAATGACTTAGGGTTCGAATTACGTGCAAAGCAAACGACCAGACAAAAAAAAAGCAATCATCGGCTCCCAGTTTCTCTCTTACACATTCATTTATGTTTCTTTTCCTGCCAGTGCTACCACTGCTACCAATAATCCCAGGGTTCACTTCGTCATTTACGTTGTGTGCCAAAACTACCAACCCATAATTTTGGTAGAGCGCAACTCTAGTCTTTAATGTCACTACATCGTAGGTTGACTCCGTGATCATGTCACGAACTTTCAGCGATGATGGATATGGGGCTGCGCGGAGTGGCCGCGCGGTTAGTGGTGCCATGTGATGAATCGCGCGGGCCCTCCTGCAGGAGGTTCGAGTCCTCCCTCGGGCATGGATATGTGTGTTGTCCTTAGCGTAAGTTGGTTTAAGTAGTGCGTAAGTCTAGGAACCGATGACCTGAGCAGTTTGGTCCCTTACGAATTCACACACACATTTGACGGATAAGGGTAAATGTATGAATTTGAGGTAAGGACCATGGTCAGGAAATGACCGAGTCAAAAGTTGTAAGCGAAAATTATTGTGATATTTCTGTTCCGGTACTGTTGTCGTTAACATCGTAGGGCAGGCTTTGTTTAGTGGTGGTAGTACGGGTCAAAACAAGGAAAAAAATGCATAGTAAACATGGGCTCTAAAATGCATACTTTAAGAGCTATGTGCACTTGTTCATGTTAGACATTGTGGAAATATCTCTTCTGCTTCCAACTCTTTGGCTTATGTATTTTTTGAGGAGGCGGTATGGAGCAGAACAAGGAAAATGCATACCTTAAGAGCTATGGGTACTTGGTCGGTAGAAGGGATGTGTTCCACAGTAGTGAAGATAAACATGTGTTTAGAGTTCTTAAGGAATGCATTTTAAAGCCCATATTCAACAAAATGGCTCTAAGCACTATGGGATTTAACATCTGAGGTCATCAGTCCCGTAGACTTAGAACTACTTAAACCTAACTAACCTAAGGACATCACACACATCCATGCTCAAGGTAGGATTCGAACCTGAGATCGTAGCAGCAGCGCGGTTCCGGACTGAAGCGCCTAGAACCACTCGGCCACAGCGGCCAGGAGCCCATATTCACTAGACTTTTTTTTCTTGTTTTGGTCCCTACTACCACCTCTGAAAATTGCGTACCCTACGAACTTTCGACTCGTTCGTTGCCGGACCAGCGTCCCTTATCTCAGATAGATGTATTTACTCTTCTCCTTCACCACTGAAAGTTTGTAACATCATCATGGAATCATCATGCATACCTGGAAACGTACTGCAGGCAGCTCAAACGAAGCTCCTATTTGCCTGGAAACGTATTGTAAGCAGCTCAAGCGAACAAATAAATTCTTATCTGGCTCCTAGCCGCGTCTAGAGCTCATACGTCCGATATATTTCAGCTTCTTACAAGAAATGAACACCCACAAAATGTTATCTACGAGAGTGGCAACAACTAGAAACACATCTTAAGTAATTTCAAGAGTAATCCCAAAGCCGAACCTCGCTGAGAAGGAGAGTACAAATGGTGAGTTTTTGCCCTTATGTCTGGTGCAGTGACGTAGAAACATGCGTTGCTTATTGAGGAACACTAAGAAAGGTCTAAGCATCTTCCCTTCGCTTTTCTGGCTCTGGAAAATACTTTCAATGGAGTACCAACCTATCTCGTGTGATCAGCCTCCCTAGAGCAAGAGCACCTGGAGAAACAACTGAATGATCCAGTTGCTCGAACACAATCGCAAAAGTCGAGTTTTCTCAAAGCTGTCATACTGTCAGTCAGCCGCATGTAACCTTATAAATGTTCGTATAGTAATTTATTACGTCAAGATTGCTTAATAATTGCAATGAGCACATTATCGGTTTCGGCAACTGTTGCCATCTTCAAATGTGACAAAGCCAGTAACGGCTGCAGCATGATGTATAACAACTGCAATTATGCACCACGAGGTAATGCATTGCCAGGAAACAAAATTGGTGCACCTGGAAAGACGACGTCGATTTTCATACGATCACCTGGGGTACAGTAGATGTACTAAAATGTAAATGTCGTGTGACTAGGGCCTCCCGTCGGGTAGACCGTTCGCCGGGTGCAAGTCTTTCGAATTGACGTCACTTCGGCGACTTGCGCCTCGATGGGGATGAAATTATGATGATTAGGACAACACAACACCAGAGTCCCAGAGCGGAGAAAACCTCCGACCCAGCCGGGAATCTAACCCTGGCCCTTAGGATTGACATTCTGTCGAGCTGACCACTCAGCTACCGGGGGCAGACAGTAGGTGTACTGATAATGGCTTCAACGTCGTCGGCCAACAGATAGCGTAGTGACATAGCTACAAGCGCGCCATCTGCGACTACCCTTTAATAGGAAATGATCAAAGCCAGAAGGCTCAGTGTGGTGCAAACGTGTGAAGTAAGCAAACAACCATGCTATGGAGACTCACCCGAGCTTTCTACAGCCAACTGAAAGAGTTCGAGTGCGGTATAATTTTGGCCTTCCAAGTGGCGGAATGGTCCTCCGAAGAATTGCCACACAAGTTGGACGTGCTGCGTCAGTTGGTGACGTGAACATTCTCACACCCGTAGACGAGGTTCTGGACATCCAAGCAGCACAGACACCCTCCAGGATAGTCGTATTGTAAGGGCAGCAGTGGCACAGCCACAGTAGCACAGGTAAGATGGCTTGTGAGTCCAGATGTGCCAACACGAAATGTTGCAAACCAGTTATTAAAAGTGGGACTACCAGCACGCACACGTCTGGCCCGTCTTCCACTCGCGCCACTGCATCGACGGGCATTGCTCGACTGCTGCCGTCAGAGGATCACTTGGAAGATGGAATGGTGCGCCGTGGTCTTCAGCGATGAATAGAGATTCTGTCTGCATTCAAGTGATAATAGTTGGCATGTACGACGTAAACCTGGTGAGCACTATCTCGTAGAGTACACTCGTCCGAGAAACACTAGCCTCACCCCATGATTTGAGACGCGATAAGCTACATCTCTCATTCAACTTTGGTGTTTCTGGACGGAACGCTAACCGGCGCTCAGTGCGTGCGGAATGAGGTTCGAACCGTTCTGTTGCCGTTCTTGCAACAGGCAGATGATGTGTTGTTCCAACAGGATAATGCTAGCCCACACGCTGCCGTGAAACACAACGTGGTCTGCAACATGTGTATCAACTTCCCTGGCCAGCACGGTCTGCAGACTTGTCTCCAAACGAGCACGTGTGGGATATATTGGGATAAGAAGTGACACGTGTTACTCGTCAACCAACAACTCTTACAGACTATCTGAACAGGTCAATCAGGCGTGGCGTAACATATCCCAGGACAGGATTCATCATCTGCACGATTGACTGGATGCCAAAGTCTGCACCTGCATAGTCCCCCGCGGAGCCTACACTACATGCATATATGGAAGTTTTAGCATAGGTCCTTGACTGGAACTTTAGAACCGCTTGTACTATTGATCTGCAAATTTAATAATTTCATATACTCCATATGAACTGCTGCAATAATAAATCTTGAGTGAACTGAAAAACCCTAAAAGGGTCTCCTAATTTTTTTTCTGGCTGTGTGTAAATCGCATTATGTCGTCACATGACGACTCACAGTCGAGTACTATCTGCTTCTCTGGTGTCAGATGACTTTCATGTTTCAGTGGGTGTTCATCAAGATCTGGTCTTTCTTACCTTTTCTTCGCGACAATGATACACGCGGTCGACACAGTCCTCCAGAAATCAGCGCCTTGGTCACTACTGATGATGTTCCACTGCCTGTTGAAGACCAGAGCGACCTTCAACGGCAAGCCCAAGCGTGGAAGAACCGCTCTGAATAGGCCAGACTACTTTTAGATTTAAGGAAGACTGAATACCTGTCAACAGGGACACCATCAAGGTCAAAGGTATACATTTACCAAAGACCAATATCTGAAAACAACTTGACTCAAAACATCATGCCGACGTCTCACTCGTTCCTTAACCACAACCCGCGTTCAATGGCGGACAATGGCTGGCGGTCTTTATGAGAAGAAGATCCTGGACCAACTCCAGTCGAAAATATATCGATCTGAAATCCACCCAGTTGCCTCACATGGTAAAGAAAATTGGCCCCCAGCAGAAGAAGTAGAGCAAGGATGTTATCAAGATTTAAGTGTGTTTGGACGTGGTGCTATAGTCGGCGCACGAGCGATGGGACACAGCATCTCCGAAGTTACAGTGAACTGGGGAATTTCCCGTACGACCAGTTCACGAGTGTAACGTAAATATCAGGAATCCGATAAAACATCAAATCTCCGACATAGCTGTGGTCGGCAAAAGATCCTGCAAGAACAGGACCAACGACGACTGAAGAAAATCGTTCATCGTGACAGAAGTGCAACCATTCCGCAAATTGCAGCAGATTTCAATGCTGGGCTATCACCAAGTGTCAGCATGCGAACCATTTAACGAAACATCATCGATATGGGCTTTCGGGGCCGAAGGCCGAGTCGTGTTCCCAAAGCTTTGTGCCGTGCCTAGGCCCATCAACACCGACACTGGACTGTTGATGACTGGAAACATTTTGCCTGGTCGGACGAGTCTCGTTTCAAATTCAAGCGAGCGAATGGATGTGTACAGGTTCATGTATAAGTTCATAAATCCATGGAACCTGCATGTCAGCAGGGTACTTTTCAAGCCGGTGGAAGCTCTGTAATGATGTGTGGCATGTGCAGTTGAAGTGATATCGGACTCTCGATATGTCTAGATACGACTCTGAGAGATGGTAGGCGCGTAAGCATCCTGTCTGGTCACCTGCATCCATTCATGTCCATTCTGCATTCCGTCGGACTTTGGCAATTCCAGCACGACAATGTGACACCCCACACGTCCAGAATTGCTATACAGTGGCTCTAGAAACACTCTTCTGCGTTTAAACACTTCCGCTGTCCACCAAACTCCCCAGACATGAACATTATTGAGCATATATGGGATGCCTTGCAACGTGTTGTTCAGAAGAGATCACCGCCCCCTTGAACTCTTAGGGATTTATGGACATCCCTGCAGAATTCATGGTGTCAGTTCCCTCCAGCAATACTTCAGACATTAGTCGAGTCCATGCCACGTCGTGTTGCGGCACTTCTGCGTGCTCGCGGGGACCTTACACGATATTAGGCAGGTGTACCAGTTTCGTTGGCTCTTCAGTGTATATTGTTAGTGCATGCAAAATCTTTGTTTTACCTCTCTTTAGAACATTGTTTTCTGAAGTTGTGAACAAGCAGGAAGTATGATTATTTAACAGTAAATCTTGCAGTGGACATTTGGGACTTCGAAGCCACGTACAGCTATCAGGGAGAGGAACAGGGGACAGAATGCTGGTTGCAAGAATTTCTTGCACCGGTGTGCAGACAATGCTTTCGGTCGAACATGCTAGGAACTGCCTTCCTGGATCTACCTGTTATACGGTTCTGGTCACGGTAGGGACAGGGACACAGGAGAGAAGTGGGTCACCTGGTCAAGGCGTTTCGATAGTATCGTAAATGCTAAATGCTCCAAGAGATGGCGTCCATAAAAAATCTGCGAGTTTCTGTGTTCACCTTGGACCGAACGCTATCGATGGAGCCATCAGGAGGTGTCATTCCTCTGAGTTTTTTGGGAAGCCTCTGGCCTTGGGAAGAATTTTAGGACAGGACGCAACATCTATGGCAGCTCTGAAACAGTCTATCTTGGGACACAAAAGCACTTCTCTTAGCCGAAGCCCCTGGTCGGAAATGCTGTAACTTTCAGCCCATACAGGTCATAAATGAGTTGCTCACTTTAGGTCTAAACAAAAACTGAAAACACACTGCCTAAATTGGCAGTGGGAAAAACAATTCGGGAGCATAAAGGTATCTCCTCCCTGCACTGGAATTTACGAGTCGCTTCTCTAGCAGTGAAATGAACATTATTAACTTTGGCTGGAAGATAGAGCACATGAGCCAGTGGGAAGACATGGCGCTCGTGGAGTCTTGTGATAGTCAAAAACTCTTGTGGGGGTGGTTGCATGGGTGCTATTTTGGAGTTTACCAAGGGTTGATTGAAAAGGAGGAGTGAGGAAACGGGGCTCTGATTCAGACTCCGCTCTGGAGAGGAGATTCTGATCTTGATTTTTGTTGTGAATGGGTTGCACTTCGGCCTCTTATCCTGAGCGTGACTTTGCACTGTCACTTGTCTTGACTGGGGAGCCTGTGTCGAAGTCTTGTTTGTAGCGACAGTTTAGACCTCAGTGACATCAAACAACTACTTGTGCCGAGGACAATCTTACTCGTATTAGGTCTGCCGCCTTTATGTTTGCTCTCCTTTTGTGCACTACCACATAAGTGAATCAGATTGATCCATGGTATGACCAGCGAATGGGGGTGTCACATGCTGGAATCTGCCAGTGTTGTTGCTTTGGCTTGTTAGGGAAAACATAATCATAGTCTCGCCACTTGTTCTCAGCTGCACCAGCGTAGCACAGCCGCTGTGTAGGATAAATCCATCAAAGTCTATTCAGAAAATAGGTTAAACAGGTAAACCTGTCTTTGTCAACCAAACGCCACCCAGTGGAATGCTAATTATTTGTTGCTTCTATTTGTGTTACCAACAGTTCTTGATTTATTTGTCAACTCGCTTATCTTGTGTGTTTGTCCAATTTTCTCATCAATAGGCTTTTGCCGTATTTTATAAAAGATGAATCCTATGTTGGTATATTTTCTATATTTCTAAGGAAATATTGACTGGTACAGCTTACTGGCCAAATTCGACTGAATTCATTTTAAAGCACATACACAATCTCACTATGCCTCATGTAGCATGAGATAGGATATTAAGCGTTCCAACTTCTCGTCATAGGAGAGTATTAATACACCCAGGAGCACTGTCATACATGATTATTTTGTTGGTTCAGGTGTTATGGTGTGGGGAAGTATAATGTCGGTTGGGTGTAGCCCACACACTGGTCAATGTTATTGTGACACTGTGCTCCTTCCCCATGTGCTTCTTTTCAGGGATGTGTTAAGCACTACCCTCGCTTTGTAGGATGACAGTGTCAGACGACATTGAACTGCGCAGGAGAAGGAGCTTGTGGAAAGGATATTTGGTGAAAGGAATGGCCAGCCCATGCCCATAACTTAATCCCACTCAAGCACTTGTGGGATGCATTGGGGGGACGTACTGCACCATGTCCACATACACCAAGGACCATCCAGCAGTAGTCAACTACACTAGTATAGGAATGGAGGATTGTAGTATAGAGTCTCAGTACCAACCTTCTGGTCAGACAGGGAATGTATTGTAGAGCATACACTGCCCTGTAATGTGGTGAGCACGCTCTCAATTAAGAACCAAGCCCCGCCTTTGGAACATCCAGGTGACCATCACAAAGCATGGTGTTTTCATTGTATGAGTAAAAGTGTCATTTCTGTTCGTCTCTTTCCTTGTTTCTTTCTATTACCTTCTACACCACAGTGTGGCAGTATCTCTTAAGAATGGTCCAAGTTTCATCGAACTGTGTCACTTGGCAGTGACTAATCATGCAAAATCTACTTTTTCAATTATGTTTTGGATACAAGTTAAGAAACTCTAGGAGCGAGTATCAAAACAGATGCTGCCGTTAAAATGCAGATGAAAGCCAGAAATATACCACCATCTACAGATCAGTAAATGAAATGTTGATCAGTTGTAGTTTGTAAGTGTTTAGCATGGTCTGAGTACAGACAACAAGATGATTTAACTCTTATTATTCGTAGGTTTGCAATGATTCTGCAGTCTTTCTTCTTCCCATCCTAATTTAAAGGAATGCAGACATTTTAACTTTGTAATGGCTATAAAAATTCAAGACCTGATGTGGCGCAGACGAATTCTGCATCACCCGCTGAAGCGTGAGAACATCGATGTTGCCGATGACCTCCTGAACGGCTGTTTTCAACTGAGCAATGGTTTTGGAGTTGTTACTGTACACATTGTCTTTAATATAGCCCCACAAAAAGGAGTCGCGTGTGTTCAATCCGTAGAACATGGCGGCCTATAGAGGCCCATGATAGTGGCCTCTGGGTAGCCGACATCCACAAAGCGGTCCCAAAGTGCTCCTCCAGGACATCGAACACTCTCCTGCGTCGATGGGGTCGAGCTCCGTCTTGCATGAACCGCATCTTGTCGAAATGAGGCTCCCTCCGGATAATGGGAATGACATCATCTTCCAAAACCCTCACGTACCGTTCGCTAGCCACCGTGCTGTCAAGGCATATCGCACCGATTATTCCGAGACTGGACGTTGCATACCACACGGTCACCAGTTGAGGGTGAAGAGACTTCTCAGTCGGGAAATGCGGCTTCTCAGTTCCCCAAACGCGCCAGTTTTGCTTATTGACAAACCCATTCAGATGGAAGTGAACTTCGTAGCTAAACCAAACCATACTAATTCCCATCATGCCCCGCGGCTAACCGTCCAGTTTGAACGTCCTGACGCAAACCATTCAGAAATTACGACGATTTTATTTCATACAGTTCAATAGTTGTCACCCTGTATCTGCGATAATTGTCCACAAGGGGAGCTTATGAGCAGGACAAGCAGATTAACAAATATATCATCTGCTTCCCAGTACTCTAAGTAGCCGGCGACAGACAGAATCAAGACTTTAGACAGAAACTGTTTAACAAAGAAATTCGTAAAATATAACATATAAATTGTAGCATACGACATGCAGAAATTTAATAGCGTGACAAGTCATTTGACGTCACTGCTCGGGTACAGACCAACGGACCAACCACTTCCTTCACACGTCGCAACATAAAACTAACGGTCTATTCAAAATGTTGCGATTATGTTAGACACAAGTCCGCTGCGGTTGTAAGTACGAAGGGAAGAACATGTGTCACTAGAAACAGAAGCAGTCACCATGACCTAAACGTGTGACTTTGACTCCACATGTAGCATCTTATTGAAATCAACAGTAGTGCCTCAGTGAAGTAAGGCGCCAACCGCACGAGCTACCCTGCTGGACTCACGCATACAAGTAGCTCCCCTCTGCCTCTCTCTTCTCTCTCAATCACGGAGCGGTCCGCTTCCCCTCCGTGCCGATTGCCAACTCTCCTCTTCATCGCGAGCGGGCCTAACTTTTAGCTTCACCCCAATCACCGCCAGATCGTGTCAAACCCGGTCTGCCACGCCCTCGTGGACAAACCAACCGCTTAGGTGAAGAGTCAATAACCAGAAAGCCGCAGTGGCTAAATTATGAATTAAGAGACTACCGAGATGCGTAATGAATTTCTCCTCGTTTGGCATTTGTCGAATTTAGTGAGTGTTTCTATCAGTTCGTTATCTAAACAGTGACATGCCTTTACTTACCCCGTTGTCGCTATGGTCAATTCGATTGCACTCATTGAGCATTTGTAGGCCCTTAATAGTTTCCGTCTCTGAGTTCTCGTATGACAATTTTCATGAATTTTACTGAATGATTTCCATTACCATTGTTTTGTATCATTTTCCCTACCCACCGTGCATATTAGAAAACTTGCATCTGCGGCAGTATCCCCTTGGTACTGATCTGAATTATCAATTATTTTACGGGAACATGTCATTATAACATTTCCCTTCTTGTCCATGTTTCATTGGCTAAAACCGCTCTTACTGCCCTTTAATTGTAAAGATGCCCATTGTCATGATCGTTGCCCCTTTTACTAACGCTAGAAAGGCAAAAGAAATTAATTATTGAGGTGTGTATAAAATTCCTCCCCACAACATCTAGTATTCTTGAGCTCATGTGATGATGAAAGTCTCCGTTGTTTACATAAAATTGACTGTAGTGATACCAGTGGACAAATCAAATTCAGTTAGATCCAAATTCTTTGTTTATCCATTCCTCTCACGCGGGCTCCTTGGTACACAGATAGCTTGGTGTAAAGATACATCTCCTTTCGGCTGTCTAATCGAAACGTGCAGTGTCCCAATTTGTGGAATAGTCGAGAAGATTCTGGTTGACCACGTCTGACCAACATAAGGGAGGATGGAGGGTAATGGACTCCCTGCAACATTCCGTCTCGTTCCACACCATTGGTGAAAGACTAGCAGCAGTCGGACTCGGCAGTTGCCGTCCCGTGCTTAGTCTGCCGATGACACCACAACACAAACTATTGCAAGTGTGGACTGCCAATGAATCGGGTACAGCGATGAAACGCATTTCTGCAGATCGCTATCGTCAAGAGAATGGGACTATCTTGGGAGATGTCTCATCCTTCCAATCTTTTGGAGAGGCACAACAATGCCACTCCTGGCATCGTGGTGGAGGGAGCTGTCGAGAGAGGATTTAGGTCATAACGTAGTAATTAAGGGAACCAAAGGACACAGCAGTATACCATGGCCATCCTGCTTGTTAGTGTGTCATCTCTCATGTGACAGTATGGTGGTACCATTTTTCAACGGGATAGCTGCTCGTCCACATAAGACGTGTCCCTATGAACTGCCTGCGTGATAATGAACTACTCCCCTGGCAAGCAATATAGCCAGATCTTTCTCCTATAAAACACTTTTGGTCCAGGTTCAGACATCAACTCCATCCCATTTCCAGTATCCAAGAAATCGATAACCAATTACAACAGCTGTGGGTCAGCTTGCCTCAGGAAAGCATACAATTGCTTTATGACATCCGTCCAAAACGAATCGGCGGATGCATCCAGGCTAGAAGTGCAATTCCATACTGATAAGTGAGCTAATGATGGCAAGTTCTTTGTAAATTTGATTCGATTTTGTCATCAATGAAGTAACATCATGTACCTTCTTATGCCGTGGAGTTTCATTTCGTGTCGTCTTCTTCTTCTGCGTAATTAACTTTTTCTTTCGGGACGTGTAATTGTAGCAACCACAATTTCGCCGTTGTATTAATCTCCTTCCTGGCACTTCCTTCCACATTCCCTCAACCTCTCTGGTTAGACGTCAACATGACTTTATTTCGGCGAGGAAATACAATAGCTGGGATATCAATTAACTGATAGCTGAATCTTACTAAAATTTGTGGAGGGAGGAGAGTTCAAATTTTTTGATTTACTGATCGTTTTCAGTTGTCTTCACTTTTGTGTTTAGATGACAAATAAAACTGAAGCTGTACCCGAGATATAATTGCTCAAATGAGCTGCTAATCGATAGCAAAGCGCGACAAGGCAACTACGCGAAGCTTTACCTGAATAGCGAAACTAAAGTGATTGATTTAAGTAGCTGCTGGTTTACGTGGATAAGAAACCGTCCACTTCTCACGCAACTACCGTAAATGAAATTCTTCACCTCATCATAATTATCACTATTATCGTTTGTTTCATAACGATTTTAATTTGTATTTCACAAACCAAGATATAACATATGTTTCTAATTACTGGAAAGACATTACGTCGCAGTTTTACCAGTGGTTAATTTCGGTATTAAACTGCAGAAATTACACACTGAGAGAATGAGTGAGAGCATACTGGGGACACAGATGATTTGATGTTCACCTATTCTGTGGAGGGGAGGACGATTACAGCAGCTCTCATAGTATTTAATGGCTCTTTACTACATTTTCCATATTGCATACGAAGGAGACTCTTATCACAACACGTTCTTCCATAATGCCGAGAATCTATTGTACTCGGTATAATAACGTTTGGCGTGTCTGGTCACGGCACACATTTTGAGGATCATAAACTTCCATTCGTGAACAAGACAACGTACCATCTAACCACCAGCGCTTTCCGAGAAAACTCGCTGTCCTCAAAATGCGTAGTTCCCATGGCTGTGACGACCCGAGAAAGTCACGAACTGGAAGCGTTCCCACCTGCTTTCTCCGTGTCATCACCATTCGATGCTGCGGTCTCTGTGTGTAAGAGACGAGACTCATCTCATTATCAGATACACACAGGGTCGTATGGTGGAGCTGCGCTAGGTGGCGGTGAGGGACGGGTGGGATCGTGGAGTGGGAGGGGGGGGGGCGGATTGGCTGATGGGGAAAGAGGAACAGGATACGAGGTACAGTTTCTTACAACATGAAACTCAAAACTGCTGGAATTCTGTTTACTTAAATCACTAAATATCCCAACGCTACCTTTACGGTATAAATGGTACTTACCACCTAAAATGCATGAAACTGGCAGGGAATAGTTAGTCTGAGCTTTGTACATATTATGTTGCTCTCAGGCAGTTAATGTGCAGAATATTTTCTATATTCACATTTTAGTAGCTTTGTCATTAGCTGGTAATGATGGGGTAAATCATCGAAAGCTAAAGCTATAACACCACCTTGGATTGTCAAACCAAAAGCCATCTGGCTTCTTTCAACTGCAATAAGAAAAGCGCCTCACGGCGAAATAGTTTTAAGATTTCTCAACAAACGGTCCTGGGTATCTAAAATACACATTTTCACTTTCTTCTGGCTGCAACTAATTGGTAGTATGTGTATGTATAGAAACAATATAAGATTTGGCTTTCTGTTTGGGGGGTGGAGGGGGCGGCTGTTGCGCTTCCCCCTCGTTGAGTACAGGTTTCAATACACAATAGAACACAAAGCTTTCAAACAGCGTAGCAGCAAGTAAACTGCCTGTTTTGCGTTACCTACAGCTACATCCGCATTGATACTCTGCAAATCATAAATAAAGTGTGTGTCAGGAGATGCATTTTGTGGTATGCCACAGCAACATTTCGTCTGCGAAGTACGTTAACTTGCGAGGCAAGCAGGTTATCCAGACCCGGAACAAATCCGAGCGGTATTTTCACGACCGTTAGGTCTGCTTCACCACCCAGTCTGGGGGTGATTTGTAGTTGGTTTTAACAATCGCTTACTGAAATGTAGGGCTTACCCCAAATCTCCGTCTCCGATAATAGGATACACAAAAAATTAATATACGACACAGCCTTTACACGATTCTCAGACAATGGCGACAGGTAGAACAACCGACCACTACGTTAAAACAAAATAATGCTGCCAAATCATAAAAATCGCTGACTCGTACGATGGAAAAAACACAAGGAATGAGAGATTTTCATATCTCATCCCAATACATTCGGATACGATTTTAGGGATGAAAGTTTGGAAGATGCCTTAACGCAGCCCTCTGTTATTTCTATTTGAAATTGAATATTGAGAAACCCCAAATGTCCAAGAAACATAACTTCTCAGGAGATATCAAAAACATTCCAGGTCTTAAAATTGTCTCGAAGTATAGTTTTTACTCACATTTTCTGTAAAATGAATGTAAAGGGATAAATGCCACTGCTCTATAAGAAATCCTAATACGTTTTCTTGGCGTTATGTTTAAATTTATGCAGTGAACATGTAGGTTTTCTCAGTGTTTTGTAATAAATAAACATAAATCATACTTTATCACTAATATGAACAAAAGTCAAACAAGTTATGGCTATTTTCCATTCTCTTTGTTATTGTACTCCACACATGATTCATTCTTTGACTCATATTGGTCAATTGTGTATGTCAGAATAGAAGTTCTTTATGATTTCGTCTTTTGGTAGGAATGGTAGAAATCGCCATAGCTCATGCATCATGCATTTTCTTCTCATTTATAGACACATGACCTTGATAAGAATGCCTTCAGGCTCAAAGGAATTACGGTTCGGTAAAGCAGTCGGAAAGTGAGCTCATTTCGCACATCAATGAGTACCCTAAGTTTAGCAACAGCCGGAGTATCATGTGAATAGCAAAAGTGCATGAATTGTATTACATGAAAGTGCTGTTTGTTATTTCTAGGAGTAGCCCTTCTTCAATTTCAACGGAAATAGCATTATTTCGTTACTTTCCTTAAAATTTAGCACCTCTTCTGTTTCTCGTATTTTCACTTCAAAATTCATCCTTTTGTTGGACTCTGTTATTAATCACACTATTTTTCCAGCAAATACATCCTATCCACCTGTCTAATTTTACATTTCGCCATGCTGAAATCTCTATCATAAGAAAGGTAAGAGTGGCCTCTCAAAGGAAAGTAATTGGTGATGAACAGAAATCTTCCGGCTGCCACAAGCATTAAACAAAATCTCATCATTGTATTGTTTTAATTTTGGCCTCCACAAGAGTCGGAGAACAAGTGATACTCGGGCATGTTGTCAAAAATTTTCATTAATATAATCAAAAAGAAATGAACAGACTTCATCGGGGCTTTTCTGTTCTATTCCTTCATGACAGAGGTAACACCTGGCTCTTCCACTAAGTAAGTTGTACAGACTGAAGACATTTACGGAAAGCTGACGGAAGTGAAACGTATCTTGTATTGTTATCTGAGGAAACTGCAGGTTCTGCATAAAATCAAACGAGAGGACTGCAATGGTTGATTCAGTCTCAGTTTTCGCTTTAACTGCTTGTAATTTCTTGAAGAATTTATCAGCACGCCTCTTGTGCACTATTAACTCAGATATTTCTGCCCTTTTAGCAGCATGATTCAGCGATGGATTTTGTATTTTACACCAAGCTCTCCACATGTGCAACACGTATCCCCTCGGGGTTGTCCAAATTTTAAATTAAAATGTCAACGGAAAATTTTTAAATAAAGTAGATAGTCAACTTGAATATCCAGTTTGATGTTTTTGAACATTTGCCACATGATCTTAATGTTAAGTTTAGGGTGAAGATAATTCCATTCTTCATTGGTACAATGTGCATTCCTGCCTGGAAATAAGTTGATGTGATTTTCATTTCCACTATTAAGGCCACTTGTTTTGGATTTCCAGGACGATATTTTTCCTTCTTATCTTGTGGAGTTTTACCTTCCTTCAACAGACTGAAAGGGCGCCTTATTAGTTCATTTGCAACACCAAAAACACTTCGGAAGGTAGTTTTACAAACCTGAATCTCACATTCAGATCGTGATAGCCCATAAACCTATGACTGTTCTTTTGGTTTCTTCCTTCCAAATTCTTTATCACTCCTACCCGTTTTTCTTGCTACTGGTTTCACTTCTATGAGGCTTTGAAGGAAGCCATCCAAATACCAAATATCTCTTGCTGCCAGGTGTAATCTTAGTTGACATGCATTTCATCCGACAACTGGAAATAGACTTACGTATTCAATTGAATTTATTATTATGCTCACCTTAATTTTGATACAATGCTAAGTTTCAGGTTAGAACTCACCTGCAGTCATAACCACGATGTTTTAGTTGAACTCTATTTTCATATGATTCCTTTCTGCGTTTTGCTTGTTTTATGGCTATATGTTTCGGAATCACCACCGTATTCTTTCTTTCATTACTTCATGAAAATTGTCGTTAGCATCATAACTGTCTGACATTTTATCACCAATAGCAATATAAACTGATTAAAACAAAGCGTAAGAGGCAATGTAGACTATTCTCTCTGTTTAAAACGGTGCCGACAACTAAAATTTTTGAGAAAACTCATATGTTTTGTACTTGCGAGGTTTCTCTTCGGTTAAGGTGATACAATGGCTGCATAACAACACAAAAAATGCCTGGACGTATGGAATTTCTCTATACGAGCTATTTGTTTAAAGTCCACAACCAACAATAACTCAATTTTGTCAAAACATTGACGAGTTGGGTTTCTCAGTATTCCCATTCATTATCTCCTCAAACCTTTTGCAGTGGAGATACATGTTGATTCTCATTACTGAAGAAAACTGGCAGAAAGGACCATGATTCATGAACACAAAAACCAATTGACACAAATTTTCATTCTACTGTTGCCGCAATATTCCTATAGAAGGTTGGTATATACAAAGCACAGTCAGATACTTAAAAAATTATACCCTGTTTTTGATAGTAATCACTTGCTACAGCGTCGTTCAGTGTCTAATGGCTGCATTAGAATGTTTTAATACTGGTAATATTAATGCTGTTAACGATGAGTTCTCTCTGTACATATGTTCAACCTTTGTTCGCATTCCATCCTACTGTTGTCTACCTTACTGCCAAATTTGATTTAGTACGATGAATAAATCCGTTGCTGCTGTACTTGACAAATCCTTTATTTCGATAAAATCGTACACACAACTCTAGCTGTCGGATGTAACCTCGATCTTCAGGCACTATAAAAAATAAGGGAAACTAAGAGGGGTACTACATAAAGTTAATACACATGAAAAGATCCACACAAATGTGAACATCAGACCATACCTTGATTTTGTACGAGAATATTGTACCAGTTATGTGAAAAATCAAGTAAATTTATCAAATATCGCCCGATATCCCCACGCCTGTGAGGCATGAGATGGTTCTTTGAGTCAGCCAGCAGCATACCGGGTCACGGGGCTTAACCGAAAATATCCTTGAATGTATCAACAAATAAACACTCATTGCCAGCTTAATGTAACCAACGAAGCAACCAACGAAGCAGCTGCAAACTGTCAGACATGTGGCACAGGCTTTAGAAAGTAAAATGCAGGAATAAATGCCGTAGAATTCCATTTTGTGAACCTTAGATTTTTTTCAGTTTACTGGCTTTCGAGATGTGGCCGTACAGCCCTCTCAACAGTGGACTGTAACTCCTGACGATGAGAACGTAGTAAAGACAACAAGAAACATCCAGTCCCCAAGGAGAGAAAATCTTCGACCGGCCTGGAATCAAACTATTTTCTTTAACAATAATAAATTCAATTCAGTGAATACACACAACTAGCAGCAATTATTATAAAACATTATTTCATGTTTCGTTTCAGTTTTTCCTTTTAAAGTTTTCCTCTTTTATTACTTTTTCACCCCGGTCCCCATCGTTTAGTAATCCGCCGCGCTGACAGGCCAGCTATCGAGCCATACGTAGCTAGCTTGTAAGTGCCCAGCCGCCACATATCTTGGACGCCCAACAGACTGGCGCAGGAACGACTATGACACGCCTCGGTATACGTATTCGTCAGACTTGCGGCCGCCAGAACTAATGTGAAGGTTGGGAGGAACAATAGTAGAAACCATAGCTAACAACAAGACTGCACCCCCAATGTTGTTCCAAAACGCCACCCACTACTAACAGCACTAAAACCTCATTACTTCATGAATGGCATTAACTATGATAAGCGTGGTAAAGGGCAAACAGGAGAGCCAAAACATGGAATGTATAATGCAGTTGTAATGCTACTCTATTTTCGAGGTTCACAAATCGGCACACTACCGCATTTAAGCCGTCATTTTACTTTCTTAAGCCCGTGCCACATGTTCTGTCGTTACCAATTGCTTCGTAGTTACGTTAGGCTTGAATTGAGTGTTTATTTGTTATATGTTTATTCGGCTCCGTTTGCCAGGTATAGTACTGGTGTCTCAGAGAACCTTCTCACGCTGACCGACCGCTGCTTGATAAATTTGCTGGGTTTTTCGCGACTGGTACGATTTTCTCTTGCACAATAAAGTTTCGATCTGGTGTCCTCATTTTTGTGGACTCTTTCATGTTCATTAATTTTGTACAGCATCCGTCTTAGTTTCCCTTGCTTTTACGTAGCGCCTGAAGCTGAGATTGCCGGCCGCTGTGGCCGAGCGGGTCTAGGCGGTTCAGTCCGGAAATGCGCTCCGGCCGCTGTGGCCGAGCGGGTCTAGGCGGTTCAGTCCGGAAATGCGCTCCTGCTACGGTCGCAGGTTCGAATCCTGCCTCGGGCATGGATGTGTGTGATGTCCTTAGGTTAGTTAGGTTTAAGTAGTTCTAAGTTCTAGGGGAATGATGAACTCAGAAGTCAAGTCGCATAGTGCTCAGAGCCATTTGAACCATTTTGAAGCTGAGATTGACAACCTTAAACGAGGATCGTGTGTACGATTTTATCTAAATAATGGGTTTGTAAAGTAGACCAACCGTTTTGGATGCCCCAAAAAGAGTAAATTTCATTTACATTCATTACATCTGACAAAACTCGGTGGAAAGTTAAAGACATAATAGAGAAACTGTTTCACTCACCTGGTGTTTGTACCACTGTGATGTAACTTGTGTGCATTTCATGTGCCGAATGTCACCACTGCTTACGAATGACGTGGTTCACCTTTCTAAATAACAAGTTAGTCTTAACTTAAGGTAATAACAGGTGCACAAAGGATGTTAGTATGTCTTTATTGTTGAACGAATTTTCAGCGAGTGTTTCACGGCGTATACGCCGTCCACATGACTCAGACTATTCATATTACGAGTTTACGAGTGTAGAATCCTTATGCACGCAGTCATGATGTTGCCCTGTTGGGTTTCCATTACTTCGGTCCTCTTAAAGGTGGTTTAAGAGATCACCGACTGAATGAAGAAAAGACGAAGGCATCGGTGTTGCTCAACCGATAAACTTATTTTCTGAGGGTATAGAAAGCTTGTACAAAGATGGACCATGGCATTGACAGCAGGATGCATGTGTAGAAAACGAAAGTCATCGTAGATTTTGTACTGTTGCGTGAATAAAACCAAAAAATGGTGTGGGGATACTTTTCGACTTGCTCTCATTCGACACTAATATTGTGTTACGATAATTGATTACTAGTTTGACAGAGCTCTGTGATTAACATTTCAGTGTATGTGACATAGCGTACTTCGTTGTTGAACAATGGGCGTTCCCTCCTCATTGTCCACGACTACGACGCTGTAACTCCGGCCTATAAAGGCAGTCCTCTAACGAGCACCCTTGGCCGCTGTCAGAGGTGCGACCGGGGTACTTTCTTTATGACGGATTTTGTATTGTGCACTACCTAGGAGGCGGTCACGACAAGCGAACTTACTGACACTTCACGAACAGAATAGTAAATCACCCCAGTGTTTATTCATAACATCGATCGTTGTTCCAGCGGACGCAATGTTCAGCTGCAGCACGCAACGTCCGAACTGTACGCGACAAGACACCATTCACGAAAAAATGAGAGTCCTTATGTCTTTACAAGCTGTTTCTGACATTCTCATTTCTGTTCACAAAATCATTACTTACAATTTTTACGATTAGTTAACACAGTGGGGGCTAGAAATTACTTTCTGAAATTTTATCTCACAGGTCAATATGTTTTGCGATAGCTAAAAGCTCGAGTTGCTCAGTTGCATATTTATAATAATTTCCTAGAGCATAAAGGCAGGGCAAAATGATTTCTCGTACTTTTAGTTGCTTCTAAAATGGCTTAGTGAGCTCCAGTCACTCTATTCGACTAAACGTAGACTTGCAGTTGCAGTTGTCACCAATAAGCCTAGCGGTGGCCCAAAAACTGTGTAGTCAATTCCAGTACCGAACTTTTAAATTGTGTTTACGTGTCACCACACTGCTGCCACAACCCTCACCACTGGAACTGCTACGTGAATCTCAAATTGGAAATTTGTGGTAAGGTCTTACGGGACCAAACTGCTGAGGTCATCGGTCCCTATGCTTACACACTATTTAATCTAACCTAAACTAACTTACGTTAAAGACGACACACACACCCATGCCCTAGGGAGACCTCGAACCTCCTACGGAGGGAGCCGCGCGGAACGTGACAAGAAACCCTAGACCACGGGGCCACCCCGTGCAGCTGGTGAATCTCAAACGCACAGTAAATTTCTCCAGCTAAAATGATATATGTGTACCAAATTTGATTGAAATTGATCTTGGCTTCCGAAATTACGCTACAACGCGCTCACACACACACACACACACACACACACACACACACACACACACACACACACACACAAACACAAACAAACACCCACACACAATTTTTTTATTCATGGATTACCAGATAGTTAATTTGTGCTGTTCACATGAGTAATACTAATAGAACGAAGTTAACAAACATAATTTCTCATTATTGTACTTAGCTAATATAATTTTGTGTATGCCTGCGTGGGTGTGGTTGTGGTAAATTCTAGACTTCAGATTATTTTGGAAAGATGGTATTGCATGTAATTGCATTGTTCGTTATACTCAACGAGCACATGCTCAGGAGTAAAAGTCAGACATACGAGTAGTTAAGTTGATTTTTTCATGATTATTGTCGTGATTCACACTAACATCTCTGGAAGCCCTTTGCTTCCTTTGAACGTTACTTTTGAGGCAATTATAGAAGTGCCTTAATACAGAGAATGAAGAGAATCACAGTGTTTGAGAAGTGGTGCCCTAGAGAGTTGTAAAAAATTACATGGACTGGTTAGAAATGAAGAGGTTCTCTGAAAAGACGTTGAGGAAAGAAAGAATTGGAAAAAGAAGACATCAGGGAGTAGCTACCACAGTACTAGAGGCTACTGTTGAAGGAAAAACCTGTACCGAAAGACAGATATTTAAATATATCCAAATATATTTGAGGACATTTTGTGCAAGTGCTACATTACATGAAAAGGCTGCCACAAGAGAGAGAGACTTGGCGAGCGGCATCAGACCACGAAACAGATAAAAAAATATGAATGGTGGGCTCCATGTGGTTGCCAAGTCGTGCAGCGGCCGTAAACCATAAAATTACCAAATATGCAGCAACCAGTCGCAAAATTATGTTTTATTTATTCACTTTTGCAAATCGATTTCAACTGATTAATCGGTGGTTTCAAGCAATATGTGCCCTGAGTAGTGCACTGTCTTAAGCAGAGGTCAAACGTAAAGCAAAAAATTGTAGCAAACCGTGTATAACTTTGGACGTTTTCTGCTCTCTTCTTTTTTTTTTTTTTTTTTTTTTTTTTTCTTAAAAGTAGTGCAGTGCCCTGCACAACCGGCACCGTTTAAAATAATTATGTACTGCGCATTTAACTAGCAATATAGAACGTACGTGTCTCAAGTTAACGCAAAATTTTAACCGTATGGTACCGTAGCAAAGCTACACAAGATAATCATATGTAAACGACTGGTCTTACATTCCGTTTGTGCTCTCTTTAAACAGCTAACAACCATATCATATTTTTCAGAGTAGCATAGTAGCTGGTGCTCTCGAAGTGAGAGTTGACGGCTGGGGAACCAACGCAGTCGAATGAGTCGAAGCATTAATTTACAGTTGTAACTGCGACATTGGAAACAGCTCAGACTCAGAATTCGGTGAACTGATGATAAATTGTTTTCGTCTTCAATGGTCATGGTATGTGGCAATCAGTTATAACCATGGGGCTGGCAGGTTGTTGGTGCTTGTACATTGCCGCTCAGAGAGCTTGTAAAATCTTTTTGGTTGAAGACGAAAAAAAAAATAATTATATTGGTTCTATTAGTTTCGGATTAGTCACCCACAGACTAACAAATAAAGCGAAACCAAGACTGGTTTGCTTTCCTTATTTTATGGGGCTTTCAGTGAAAATAACTTTAGGAAAGGACTGGTATTTTGTATACAGTTTGTTGGATGTTGTTAAGGGCCCTCATTCTCAAATACGTATAGAAATGATCTTGGTAATTTGCGCGCTGTTAATTACGGTACCTAAAGACGTTTGCACCGTTTCTAACTTAACGGTTGACTTAGAGTCTTAAACCTTTAACGTAGGAGTATATCTCTTAATGAGGAGATTATGACAACATTTTAAATTCGATCAATAATCATACGATATATTGGAAATCAGGTATTTGTTGCCCCTGACAGCCGTTATAAAGGCTACCTGAAATCGGGGCTACACGCAAGTGTTAGCTGTTTAATAAAATACACTATCTAATCAAAATGATGTGGACTTCCCTATATAATTTGACCACTAAATGTCTCCACACGTGGAACCACCCATATGAAAGGAGGGGGAAGTATTGTTGGTCGTGCAAAATAACTCGGTGATTCCGAACGTCGACTAGTCATTCGATGTCACCTGAGTAACAAACCCATCAGGGACATTTCAGCTGTTCGAAAGCCGTCAAAGTCGACAGTTGGTCATGTGACTGTGAAGTGGAAACGGGAAGAGACTATCACAGCCAAAGCAGCACCAGGCAGACCTCGTGTACCGGCGGACAGGACCCGTGGAGCATTGCGGGAGTGGCTGAAAAAAGTCGCATGAAATCAGCGGAAGGCATCCCTTCTTAGCTGCAAAGTCCTGCCAGCAGTGCAGGTAGGACATTGGCTGCAAGCGGGGAGTTAAAAGGAGTGGAGGGTAACGGTAGAGCAGCTCCTCGTAATCCACACATCTCTGGAGTGAATACCAAATGACGCTTGTGGCCGTGTAAAGCGCGACGCCACTGGAAAGTGCATGACTGGAAACGGGTGGTCTGGAGTGATGAATCGCTCCATACTCTTTGGCAATCTGATGGGAGGGTTTAGGTTAGGCGAATGCCTGGATGACGTTACCTGCCACCATGCACAGTGCCTGCAATGAAGTACGAAGGAGGCGGTGTTAGGGTATGGGAGTGTTTCTCGTGGTTAGGACGTGATGTCCTTACTGTGCTTAAGAAAATTCACAATGTACAAGGATGTGAACACACTTTCGCCATTGTGTACACTGTACACTGATAAGCCAAAACATTATGACCACTGCCCACCACGACATTGGATGCCACATGGCGGCGCTGCGGCCACGTGACCAGGCAACAAAATTATGGGAGACGGGGAATCACCCTAGCAAAGATATGGGCTGTAAATGGGGAAATCCATTGAGATAAGCGACTCTGACAAAGCGCAGATTACTATTACGTACAGCCTCTGAACGAGTACTTAGAAAACCGTGAAGTTTGTCGAATGTTAAAGTGCTATTGTCGTGAGCATCTACGGAAAGAAGAAGGACAGTGAAACTACCACTAAGTGCTAAAGGTTGGACGTCGACGACTCTTCACAGAACGTGGGGCTCGGAGGCTTGTCTGCTCTGTGAAGTAGGATGGATCTGTGACATCTCTGCCGAAAGAGAACAAGGCTAGTGAACGCGCAAGTGTTTTGGAGCACACCGTTCATCGTATATTGTTGAACACGGAGCTCCGCAGCAAACAATCCCTACACGTTGACCCAGCAACAACGTCAGTTACGACTGTAGTGCGCTCGGGAGCATCGGAATTCGACCGTCGATCAATGGGAACTTGTCGGCTCTTCGGATGAATCACATTTCTGCTACATTAGGTCGATGGTCTCTTCACACACGCTGTCATCGAGATGAACAGCGGATGGAAACGTGCAGCGTCCAACTCAAGCTGGTGCGAGCAGTATTATGCTAGGGGAGACTTTCTAATCCGCTTGCATGCGACCTGTGGTAGTAATCGGAGACACGCTGACAGCTGCAAACAACCTGCAAATCTTCGTGCTTCATATCTTCCCCGACGACGATGTCATCTTTCAGCGGCATAATTGTCCGTGTCTCGCAGCCAGAACTTTGTTACAGTGGAGCATTATAGTGAACTCACGTTAATGTCTCGTAGACCAAATTCGTCTGATGTAAATCCTATGAAACCCTACTGGGTCACTGTCAGGTGCCATCGGTCTGTTATTTACGCGAGTTACATGACCTGTGCGTAGACATCTAATGCCACATACCTCCACAAACCTACCATCAAACTGTCGGATCCTTGACACGCAGAATCAGTGACGGATTTCGTTCCGAAGACGGAAAAACAAGCTATTAAACAGGTGGTCGTAACCCTTTGGCTTATCAGTGTACAGTGTATAACCAGTTCGGAGACAGCGACTGTATCAGCGTGGCAATGGACACTGCCATAAAACTGTATCTGTGAGGTGATAATATGTGGACAATTAGCTTCCTGAGGCGGACTGTCCTGCCCAGAGACCCCGCCTGAAACCAATGGATCACCTACGGGCCGCCTGAAACCAATGGATCACCTTTGGGTGAGCTAGAACGTCGCCTTTAATTCGAACACGGGGGACGTGCATGCATGCGAGCATTACGCAACCTACGATTGCAAGTATTGACACGTGAATGACGGCATATGGAAGTATGAACCTGGGTGGGATTCGTGCTCGGATGGCCGAAACAGTGAACGTGACCAGTCGCGTATAGCGGAAAGTCAGGGTTCGAGTCCCGATCTGGCAGAGAGTTTCACTGTCATCGTTCCAATATACAGTTGAAGGTGGTTCATGTTCGCAACTGCGAATACATTTCCTGTATTTCTTGACAGTTGTAGTAGCTGCAGTGGCTGTCCCTTCAGATATGTGTGCATGTCCGAAGGAGCATTCATCTACATCTACATATACATGGGTACTCTGCAAACCACATCTAAGTGTCTGGCAGAGGGGTCATCGAACCACCTTCACAATTCTCTATTATTCCAATTTCGTATAGCGGGCGGAAGGAACGAACACCTATCTTTCCTTACGAGCGCTGATTTCCCTTATTTTACCGTAGTGATCGTTTCTCCCATGTATGTGTCAACAAAACATTTTCGCATTCGGAGGAGAAAGTTGGTAATAGGAATTTCGTGAGGAGATTCCGTCGCAACGAAAAACACCTTCCATTTAATGATGTCCAGTCCAAATCCTGTATCATTTCAGTCACACTCTCTCCCATATTTCGAGATAATACAAAACGTGCTCCTCTTCTTTGAACTTTTTCGACATACTCCGTCAGTCCTAGCTGGTAAGGATCCCACACCGCGCAGCAGTATTCTAGAAGAGGACAGACAAGCGTAGTGTAGGTAGTCTCCTTTGTAGATCTGTTACATTTTCTAAGTGCCCTGCCAATAAAACGCAGTATTTGTTTAGCCTTCCCCAGAACATTTTCTATGTGTTCCTTTCAATTTAAGTTCTTCATAATTGTAATTCCTAGGTATTTAGTTGAATTTACAGCCTTTAGATTTGACTGATTTATCGTGTAACCGAGGTTTAACGGATTCCTTTTGGCAATCATGTGGATGACCTCACACTTTTCGTTATTTAGGGTCAACTGCCAATTTTCGTACCATTCAGATATCTTTTCTAAATCTTTTGGCAATTTGTTTTGATCTTCTGATGGCTATATTAGTCGATGAACGACAGCGTCATCTGCAAACAACCTAAGACGGCGGCTCAGATTATCTCCCAAATAGTTTATATAGATAAGGAACAGCAAAGGCCCTATAACACTACGTTGGGGAACGCCAGAAATCACTTCTGTTTTACTCGATTACTTTCCGGCAACTATTACGAACCTCTCTGACAGGAAATCAAATCCAATCACATAACTGAGACGATATTCCATAAGCACCCAATTTCACTACGAGCCGTTTGTGTGGTACAGTGTCAAAAGCCTCCCGGAAATCCAGAAATACGGAATCGATCTGAAATCGCTTGTCAATAGCACTCAAGATTTCATGTGAATAAAGAGCTAGTTGTGTTTCGCAGAAACGATGTTTTCTAAACCATGTTGACTGTGTGGCAATAGACCGTTTTCTTCGAGGTAATTCATAATTTTCGAACACAATGTATGTTCCAAAATCTTGCTGCATATCGACGTTAATGATATGTGCCTGTAATTAAGTGAATTACTCGTTCTACCTTTCTTGAATATTGGTGTGACCTGTGCAACTTTCCAGTCTTTGGGACGGATCTTTCGTCGAGCGAACTTTTGTATATGGTTGTTAAGTATGGAGCTAATGCATCACCATACTCTGAAAGGAACCTAATTGGTACACAGTCTGGGTCAGAAGACTTGCTTTTATTAAGTGATTTAAGTTGCTTCACTACTCCGAGGATATTTATGTCTATGTTAGTCATATTGGGAGGTGTTCTTGATTCTAATTCTGGAATATTTACTTCGTCTTCTTTTGTGACGGCATTTCGGAAGGCTGTGTTTAGCAGGATGAGCATTGCATCGTATTTCTTAATAACACAGGCACTGTTATTTCGTAATGCCCCAAAGCCTGATAATAGAGGACTACATAAATTGTTTTTGATATTTTCTTTGAAAAGAATTCTGAAACAACGGCGGTTCTGTCAATGGCTGTTGCGGAAGTGTGTCGCAGATCCACTGTTTACATCCAAGATTTTATTTACCGATGAGGTAGGGTTGACAAGAGATGGTGCTGTGAATTTCCATAACCGACATGCATGGGTGGATGGAAATCCCCGAGCAATTCAGAAAAGAGGGCATCAGCACCGATTCTCAATCAACGTATGGGGAGATGTACTTGGTCATCGATTATTAAGGCCTAACGGGCTACCAAAAAGGTTAAATACGGCGCATATCTGCACTTTCTTATCGAGGTATTGCCTACCTCGGGGAAGGCTGTGCCATTGTAGCAACGAATACAAATGTGGTTCACGCATGATGGCGCGACAGCACACTTCCGTCACAAGGTACGCGAACGACGCAGATCTTTCAGGACCGCTGGATTGTCAGGGGGGGGGGGGGGGGGGAGTTATGGAGACTGGAGACACTCAATCAACGATGTACGGACACTACAGGGTCGCATCTTCAATGCTTGCTAGCAGGTACAACAAGAACCGGATGTACTTTAAAGGATGCGTCATTCCTTAGGCCGCAGGGCAGAGGGGTGCATAGTTATGAATTGACGCCACGTTGAACGCCCCCTGTAAACATCTATTTATCGCAGAAAGTTTCCTTTCCCGGACCCATATTTGTCGAACTGATCTCAGAAAGTATGCACGCCCATTGGTTTTACTTTCGCTTCTTCATAAGATGTTGTGCGCCCACTGGCACGCCATATGATCACGTCAGCTGTTAGGCCCTTATGACGATACAGCCTGCCAGCGACCGTTCTATTCAGAGTCTCCGAAAACTAATGCGCCCATCATGATGGCGTACGGAGAACCGGGACTTATGAAAAGACGACGTGGTGCCACTTCTGTGTAGTCGTTCCGCTGTGGGTGCACTTCCCTCTGTTGCCACGCCTCTGGATCTCGTCGCACTGTCCGCGACAGTACTTGTCTTGCTGCGAACTAGCCAATGTCCTCACTCCAGGTATGTGACATGCTTTAACGTCCTTCGTGGGCTAGCGGACAGTATGGTTGGCCTCTCTAGCGCTCGTCTCGTGGGTCTACTGAGACCCAGCATACAGTCGACTATAGCCTTCCTGAACCCCTTTAGTACAAACCTGCTGCCTAACATTTCTACAGACTGTGTATTGCTTTCTTTCTGCCTACTTTGTTCAAATGGCTCTAAGCACAATGGGACTAAACATCTGAGGTCATCTGTCCCCTAGACTTAGAACTAGTTAAACCCAACTGAACCTAAGGACACCACACACATCCATGCCCGAGGGAGGATTCGAACCTGCGACCGCAGCAGCAGCGCGGTTCCGGACCGAAGCGCCTAGAGCCCCTCGGTCACAGCGGCCGGCACCTACTTTGTACGGCTGCGCTGAAATGTTAATCATTTGTATCTCCTAACATGTAGTAAAAGTCAATTTCTGGTTGTTGCATTCTGTCTTAACAGTGTTCAGAATTTAATGGCCAGCAGTGAACTATTTGCAAGACAGCATCCCGACGTTGCCGGAGGTGATAATCGAAAGGCGTGTGTTTGTACCCGGTGCCTGATTTGACCATCTCCCTTGGCTCTCATTATTGTCAAAAGAAAATCATTAAAAGAAGCTACGCTCACACAGTGCGAAACAAAAAAATCAACGAGCGCGGACGGAAATGCCTTCTTCAATTAGCGCCTCGCAGGCAACTTGTTATTAATATGTTTAACTGCAAGCATGAAAAACACTTACTTTACACAGCTTTTATCCTTGCTCAGGACGAGCTATAAGAACGTCGTGAATGGTGTCGCGTGAAGAACACCAAAACATAATGTTAGTACCTCTGACTCGCTGATCGCTTTATGTGAGCATGTGAACTGAGCCAATATGAATGTGCGTCCTGTTTCATCCTGACGATAGTACTTATTTCCTCGCAAGTATTGTATGACTGACGATTACCCATTACCACTATCTCATGTGCGCCTGTTTGTTGTGCTCGTAGACTGTGTGCAAACGCACGTCACGACTGTGACGAAATGAACCAAGATTCGATTAAAAAATAGTCCGCCCATGTATTTTTATACATATTTTCGTTGTTGTGTAAGAGCAGGGAGGAATAATTTGAGAGAGAGAAGGTGGGATAAGTAGGTTCAGATAAATAATTCTCTCTTGGCTTTAGACCTGGTACGAGCCTTTTGACTTGAAGGTGTTTCAGTTGCATGCATGTCAGTCCTGCTGCTTATTCGTTTCAGCAACCAGTTCTTTGGCTTCAGGAAACTGAGAGTATGCCATTACGGATCCAACCTTCTTAACTAAATAATCCCAGATCAGGCCTGGAGAGAGAACCCGGAACGTCTGTGTAGTTTGCCAATGACGCTATTGGCTAGAGCAATGATACAGGTCTTACCCGTGTAGGTAAATGCTTACTTAACGGAGTTGATGATTAGAAATGGGAGTTGTGGGTGATCGTGACTCGATAGCTCCCGGTCCACGGTGTGGAGAGAAAACGAAACACAATGAGATGGCCGGCCGGGGTGGCCGAGCGGTTCTAGGCGCTACAGTCTGGAACAGCACGACCGCTGCGGTCGCAGGTTCGAATCCTGCCTCGGACATGGGTGTATGCGATGTCCTTAGGTTGGTTAGGTTTAAGTAGTTCTAAGTTCTAGGGGACTGATGACCTCAGAAGTTAAGTCCCATAGTGCTCAGAGCCATTTGAACCATTTGAAGAGATGCAATAGACGTATGCTGTGGGGAGTTTTAGAACACGTTTATTCCCGCATGCTGCGACCTTCCCGTGAATCTAAAATCTGCTCTGTAGGAATCAATATGGATTCCCCAAGCAACGATCGTGTGAATCTCTGCTCGCTGTGTTCGTCCATGAGACGCCTAAGTAAACATCCAAGTAGACGCCGCTTTCCTTGACGTCCGGTAAGCGTTCTATACAGTTCCACGCTGTCATCCAGTGAAGAAAATGCGAGCGTACCGAATATCATACCAGGTTTCTGACTGAGTTGAGAAATTCGTAATTAAGAGAGTACGGAGTGTCATTATTGAGGAAGGCAAATCTTCAGGCACAAAAGTAATCTCAAGAGTATCCCAAAGAAGTGTTATAGGACAGTTAGTAGTAGTCCACGAAATTGGTAGATTTCAAAATCTTTGTTCGATCGATACTTGAATGTTGTTCGCCGCCTGTGATCCGTGAAATACAAGATTGATCGAGCCATTAGAGAAAACCCAAATAAAAGCTGCGCGTTTCGTCAACGGTTTGTTTGCTAAGCGCGAAAGCTACAAAGAGGTACTCATTGAACTCTGGTGGGAGACATAAGAAGAGAGACGTTGTACATCTACACCTACATCTAAATCTACGTGATTACTCTGCTATTCACAATAAAGTGCCTGGCAGAGGGTTCAATGAACCACCTTCAAGCTGACTCTCTACCGTTCCACTCTCGAATGGCACGCGGGAAAAACAAGCACTTAAATTTTTCTGTGCGAGCCC
The DNA here is from genome assembly GCF_021461395.2 of Schistocerca americana. Classification (NCBI taxonomy): domain Eukaryota; kingdom Metazoa; phylum Arthropoda; class Insecta; order Orthoptera; family Acrididae; genus Schistocerca; species Schistocerca americana. The sequence continues at coordinate 321,065,717 of NC_060120.1, read as the reverse complement.
TGATTTCTCTTATTTTATCGTGATGATCATTTCTCATTATGTGGGTGGGTGCCAACAGAATGTTTTCGCAAACTGGTGATTGAAATTTCAAGAGAAGATCCCGTCGCACCGAAAACACCCTCTGTTTTAATGATTGCCACTCCAACACACGTATCGTCTGTGACACTATTCCCATATTTCGCTATTATACAAAACGAGCTGCCCCTCTTTGTAGCTTTTCAATGTCATCCGTCGGTCCTGTCTGATGCGGATCCTACACCGCACAGCAGTACTCCAGAACAGGGCGGACAAGCGTGGTGTAATCAGTCTCTTTAGTAGTAGTTAGTGTTCTGCCAATGAATCACAGTCTTTGGTTTGCTCTACTCACAATATTATCTATGTGACGTTTCAGTGTAATTATTTGTAATTGTAATCCCTACTATTTAGTTGAATTTACAGCCCTCAAATTTGCGTGACTTATCGCATAATTTTAGTATTCATGTGAATAACTTCACACTTTTCTTTATTCAGGGTCAATTGCCACTTTTCGCACCCTACAGATATCATATCTGAATCATTTAGCAAGTCGTTTTCATCATCTGATGACTTTAAAAGACGGTAAATGACAGCATCATCTGCAAATAATCTAAGACGGCTACTCAGATTATCTCCTATGTCGTTAATATAGATCAGGAACAATAGAGGCCTATCACACTTCCTTGGGGAACACCGAATATTACTTCTATCTTACTCGATGACTTTCCGTCTATTACTACGAACTGTCACCTTTCTGACAGGAAATCATGAATCCAGTCGCACAACTGAGGCGATACTCCGTAGGCAACACTGTGTGGTATACTGATGAAATTTCCTGCGAGAGCCAACTAATACATTGCTCGTCCTACGTACATATCGCGGTAACAGCATGGAGATAAATTTAGAAAGATTTGCGCTCACGTGGAAGCTTACCAACACGTTGTTCAACGGACCATCACGACTGAAACAGGAGAGACGGGAAGTGCAATGGTACACAAATTACCCTCTGCCATGTGTCTTAAGCAGGTTTCAGGAGTTTAGTTGTAGATATGCACTGAGATAACAAAGTTATGAGACAGTTATACAGTCGACGCAGATGGCGGTGGTATTACGTACACTACGTTTAAAACACTAGTGTATCGGTGGAGGTGTCGTTTGTTCTCAGATAATTCATGCGAAACGGTATCCGACGTGATTAAGACCGTTGGACAGGAATTAACAGGTTTTGAACTCGGAATGGTTGTTGGAGCTAGACGGATGGGACATACCGTTTCGGAAATTTTTGGGGGGAATTCAATATGCCGACATCCACATTGTCAAGATTGAGCCAAAATTCGGGCATTACCTCTCACTACGGACAATGGAACATGGACGATAAATAGTTTAGACAAGATGAGAATAGAAGCTTTCGAAATGTGGTGCTACAGAAGAATGCTGAAGATTAGATGGGTAGATCACGTAACTAATGAGGAGGTGTTGAATAGGATTGTGGAGAAGAGAAGTTTGTGGCACAACTTGACTAGAAGAAGGGATCGGTTGGTAGGACATGTTCTGAGGCATCAAGGGATCACCAATTTAGTATTGGAGGGCAGCGTGGAGGGTAAAAATTGTAGAGGGAGACCAAGAGATGAATACACCAAGCAGATTCAGAAGGATGTAGGTTGCAGTAGGTACTGGGAGATGAAGAAGCTTGCACAGGATAGAGTAGCATGGAGAGCTGCATCAAACCAGTCTCAGGACTGAAGACCGCAACAACAACAACGGACAATACAGTGGCTGACGCCTTTCACTTAATGACCGAGAGCAGCCGCGCTTGCGTAGATTTGTCACAGCTAACACACAAGCAACATTGCGTGAAATAGCAGCAGAAATCAGTGTGAAACATATGACGAAAGAATCCGTTAGGACAGTGCGGCGAATATTGGCGTCAACGGCCTGTGGCCGTGAGTGCCTTTGTTGACCACACGACACCCGACTCCACCGTCTCTCTTGGGCTCCTCACCATATCGGCTAGACCCTAGACGATTGGAAACCATGGTCTGGTCAGATAATACCCGATTTCGGTTGGCAAGAGCTGACAGTAGGGTTCGAGTGTGGCACAGATCCCATGGAGCCATGAACCAAAGTTGTGAGTAAGGCGCTATGTAAGCTGGTGGTGCTTCCATAATGGCGTGGGCTGTATTGGCAAGGAATGGACTTTGTCTTCTGTTCCAAATGAACTGATCATTTACTGTTAATGATAATGTTCGACTACTTGGAGACCATTTGTAGCCATTTATGGACTTAGTGTTCCCAAACAACGATGTAATAGTAATGGATGACACTGCGCTATGTCACTGGGCCACAATTGCTCACGATTACATTGAAGAATATTGTGGGCAATTCGAGTGCCTAACATGAATCCCATCGAACATTTATGGGACAATAATAGATAGTTCAGTTCTTGCACAAAACGCTGCAGCGGCAACTCTTTCGTACTTATCGACAGCTAGAGACGTGTGAGGTAACGGGCGAGTCGTCGCGCCCTGAAAATATTCTAAGTTCGGAGGAAGCAGTGGCCGCACGGACCGCTCGGTCAGCCGGGGCCCGGCAGCAAACACATGGTGCCCAACTTTAGCCGGAGGAGAGGGGTAGCCCTAGCGCGTGGTCCATCGATCACGTGGCTGGGAATTCCTTAGTGAGGCTGTGCGCCGGGAGGGCCAAAGATGGCGGACTTTGTGAAACCTTAATGACAGACATTTCACAGCTCATATAGAAATTAATAGTAGCCAGATGAATCGTGATACCTCAAAGAGAAACATGTACATTACCATTATTTGCATCACGATTCTGATGGTGTAATCAGATTTTAAATGTATTTATTAGTTTAAAGTTTAGTATCTGACGATAAATTATACAAGTAATACTCAGCAACGAATGTCCAAAGTCTAAACGGTTCATCCGAATTCGTCTATCTACGTGCCTTTCGAAAGCTATTAGTGTAAACCTAAATTGGTATGAATTACAGGCATGGAACTGGAATAGTACATGACTTATTGGACGTTTATATCCGATATATACTATTCATGAAGAAATGGGTTAAATGTTTATTGTGTTTTAGAAAGCACAGAGACGCTAGGCTACTGGCCTACCTTTTGTTCTGTTCCTTTGATATATGTTTATTTAATTTGTTTATGCATCCAATAATGTGTGTTAGAGCGTGTTTATGGTCCAGCTGTAGGAATACTTATATAATTTCAAATTATTTAAATGTAAATCCAGTATTTCAAATGTGTTTCATTATGTTTGTGTGACAGTGCGTTGGCATGAAGACATGGCGCGAGCGCTCTAGTTAATCATAGCGCTCGTGAACGGGGAGACTGGATGGAAGCGAGTTTGGATGAATAGTTCCGTACAGGACGGCACAGGACACCGGAGTAAGTGCTGGACGTGACGGCGCGACGGACGCTCGGTCGTGGCAGAGAGTTGGAGAGTGTGGAGCGGTTTGCGCGTTGTCCCCGCAGATAGAAATACTTTGGAGTGCCGACTTGTGCACTTGTGAGATTTCCGTGGCTTCTGCAGTGAAGACGTAGTGTCCGTTTAGAAGTGAATATCTCGTGAGCTCCGTTGTTGTTCATAACTAATTATGTGCTGTAGGAATCTGATTCAAATTATATTTTATTTAATAGATGGACCATCGACACCAATAAGTGTTTTGCAGAAATATACCGCATTCTCAAAAATGGTTGAAATGGCTCTGAGCACTAAGGGAGGTAACATCTGAGGTCATCAGTCATCTAGAACTGAGAGCTACTTATACCTAACTAACCTAAGGACATCACACACATGCATGCCCGAGGCAGGATTCGAACCTGCGACCGTAACAGCGCCTAGAACCGCTCGGCCACTGCGGTGCGGCCGGCCACCGCATTCTCAAAAGTACTTCTACTATCGTACTCATCATTTAAAGTCGTTAAGATATTACCTGCAGATTTTATTTAATTGCAATCTTAATTTAGAAATGTGTATGTTACGTTCATAATTCGCAACTGCCGAGTGACAGAAACCTTCGACCATTCGATTCGTGTGTGTATTCGTATCATATACTGTAGACTTAGCAGTATTTGGCTTGTAATGCGGCAACTACGTATCTCAGCCTCTCGACAACGAAACCAGCCAAAACTTTTAATATTTCAACGCTGAGTCGGTGGGTACGTAGTTGGGGACCACCTCATTTCATTCATTATTGTTTGAAAGCCAGCAGACATATGTGGCTCAATATTTCAGCAGGGGACTTCCTGTGACATGTTGGGTCCATGACACGTCAAGTTCCTGCACTACGCCGAAAGAAAAGAAGTCAGACATTATATTAGTAGACATAACGTGGCTTTTATTACCTCAGTGTAGTTGTACAAGGCTGGTGACGAATGGTTTAAAACTGAGAGGTTGTACAGATAACAGGTCGAATTTTCTGTTTCTTGAAGAGGTTATAGTTGTGATGTATGATGATTCTGGGGGATGTTTATGTAAACGGGTGTAAGTAATGTTCTTCTATTGAATGCACAGCGTACTAAGATTATAAATCACGTTAACGGAGAGAGGTGGGGCGGGAAGAACAATGTACTTTAAAAGTGTCAGACTTGGAGTGCAGTTGAGAAATGAGGAGACAGCCAAGGAAGCTGTGATTGTGTGACTAAATTTAAACGGATTTCGAAGAAAAAGTGCTGGGGTTCTAGGATTCTGAGAGAAATTTTGTATGGCTTCGATCATTCATAGGGACTCATTTCGGATCGAGGATGGAGTAGCAATGACAAGCAAGCTGGCAGAGTAAACACGGCGGCGGTAGCGGACGCTGTTGGAGCCCGCCCGGAACGCTCTGGATTCTGCTCGGCGGTCGTAAATCAGCTAGCCGGCGCTCGGGGCAGAGTGGCAGCGGGGCGTGAAGCGCTGACCCGGGGCGCGCGCTATCTGACCCCGGCCGGCCTCGCCACGGGCCGGCGCGCCGCCCGCGGCCGACACGACGGCCCGATCACGAGCCGGACGCCGCGCCAGCCGCCAGGCACCAGGCACAAGGCACCGGCCGCCCCCGCACTACCTGGCTGCCTGTCGCTGGGCGCCACGATGTCTGACACTCAAAACTGCAAGCTCCACCCAAGACCCAGAGACAGTCGCGAACCTGACCTTCAGCAGCACCAGACGAGCAAAGATACGTGTTCCGTACACCGAGTAACGCTACCGTGACCAGCTGTTAGAATTGATAGTAACCACGAACAGTCTGACACTCAGGCTCCATCCAGGTTCCTGGGAGACCGTTGTGGACTTGGTGTATAGTAGCGCCAGAGGACCAAAGACGTATGTCCCATATGCCGAGTCGCATTACTCTCACCAGCTGCTAGTATAGAGAGTATATACACACTGTCTGACATATGGCTCTACTCAAGTTCCGGAGAGACTGTCGCAAAAATGGTGTTCAGTATCACAAGAACACAAAAGCTGTGTTATTCAGACCAGCTACTGGTATGGAGATTACTGACGCCATCCACATTCCAACGAGTCCTGTGGACATACAGGGTGTTTCAAAAAGAGTGACCTGATTTCAAAGCTCCATATTTATTGACAAAAACATACCATAAACATGATATACATTATAAAACATTCACAAAATCTTAAAGTTTTAGCTACGATATAGCAAATGCTCTATATTCCACCAGCAGCAGCACAAACAACATTTACACGATAGCTACATTCGTCATAAACTTTACCCAATGCATCTGCTTTTATAGAAGTTATGGCGGCTATTATTCTGTTCTTAATTTCTTCTGTGTCACGAGGGAAAGGTGAGATGAACACACTTTCCTTCACATATCCACGAAAAAAAAAAAAAAAAAAAACCACAGTCGCATTGGGTCATGTCTGCCGGTCTTGGAGGCCAACAGTTTAGGAAAAGGACTTGGGGCCCCATGCACCCTGTCCAGCGATGAGGAAGAGTGCCATTGAGAAACTGACGTACGTTGTTGTGCCAGTGTCGTTGAGCTCAATCTTGTTCGAAAATGAAGTCAATGGAGTCTTCCTGCAGTTGTGGAAAAAGGCAATTCTGCAGGATTTGAAGACAGCTCATTCGCGTCACTTTTCCTTCCTCAAAAAAGAAAGTACCGTACGAGAAACAGCACATTTTAGGTGAGTTTCTTTCGTGCTCAGTAATGGCACGAGCATTCTGAGTCCCGATTGCGCATATTATGTCGGTTTACCTATCCGCTGACATGAAATATTGCTTTGTCACTGAAAATTAACCGTGGTAAAAAGGAATAGTCTTCCATGTACTCTAGTAGTTCATTTTTCTCACCAAGCAGAAGAACTTTCACTAACTGTATACTGTATGGTTTATAGACCAAAAGACGTCTTAACACGCGCCAGAGAGTCCTATGAGGCATTGCCAGTTCTGTGCTTGCGCGGCGATTAAACTTCCATGGACTCCTCTCAAACGTTTGCTGAGTTCTTTCCACAATGTCATCACGAGTGCGAGATCGATCAGGTCTGTTACCTCTGGAAAGTCATCCTGTCTCTTCAAATTGGCGATACCAACGGCGAACGTCATTCGGTGCAGGCGTATCAAAGCCAAAACGCCGACGTAAGGCACGCTGAACAGATAGCACTGACTCACTCTTTGCAATCTACAGCACTGCTATTGAGCGGACGCCATCTTACTCATGACTGAAAACTGAGGAGACACAATAACTGACATAAATCGACGATTTTATTAAACTCTAGGCCACATCTATTCGAACAACATACATTTCCTTGCCGGCATGTCCCATGTTCCGTTCCGTAGTTATTACCGTCCAAACCCAGTTCATTCTTTTTTATTCACCCTACACTCATACTTATCGTAACCTGTCTTGTTCAGCGTTGCGAATACTGGTGGCAGGCGATTCGTAATGTTTGGAAAGCAAAGAAAAGTTTAAGTGATGTTTGTTTATTATCATGAAGCACAAAAAAAGTGGTGCCGCGCTTCATCGTGGAGTCGTCCATGTTGCCGCCAATCTAATTATTAGAATTTACTCATCTGAAACTGCTGCTCCTATCACTCTGCTAGTATTTGGACTACCTCTCTGAAAACCCTCCAGAGCCGCCCACAACTGCCCAACTTCACCTGAGGCTGCTTTTTTTTTATTACAGTAGCTTGTGACGTCATTCTAACGGTATGATCCAAACCACGCCACGCCACGACTGCATGTCTTATGACTCAAATAATCATTTGTACAAAGTCCACTGGCAATGAAGGCTAACGTCCACTGTCATTCAATGGATAAAATGGTTTATGGGGAACCTGACAAACTGATGGCCCTATTTGCATACCAATAATTTTTACGAGTGTGATTATTTAATTAAATCATGTTGACTTGGCTATAGAACAAAGAAACACAAAAAAATCTCAAAAAATGTAAAAATCAAATTAAACAGAATGTGGGTCATATTTGTATCGAAAAGTGGCATTTTAAATATAATTACAAATGTGGACTTGGATTATTTCACATCACAGTATTTCGTAAGTTTTGTGTTAGCAGAAGAGCCAACACCGTGTTACGAGTGGAGGCCGAAATGCACTCGTTTTAGCTCAAGCAGGCTGGCGTGAAGAAGGAAGAACTATACTGACGTGAGGTCTGGAACATGACAAGGAATGAGAATTCAGAAAGCGGACAGAATTAGTTTGATACTTACCTTTAATCCATTAATGATCAACGTCGCTCTTGACGGTACATGATTCACAATATTATCTGTTCAACTTACAGTAACTGAATATGGTGCCTTGCTAGGTCGTAGCAAATCACATAGCTGAAGACTATGCTAAACTGTCGTCTCTGCAAATGAGAGCGTATGTAGACAGTGAACCATCGCTAGCAAAGTCGGCTGTACAACTGGGGCGAGTGTTAGGGAGTCTCTCTAGACTAGACCTGCCGTGTGGTGGCGCTCGGTCTGCAATCACTAACAGTGGCGACACGCGGGTCCGACGTATACTAACGGACCGCGGCCGATTTATGGCTACCACCAAGCAAGTGTGGTGTCTGGCGGTGACACCACAGTAAGATCCGTTTGTATCGCTAATTTAATGAATTAATGTTGAATAAAGATCGTCTTTTCGATTTAGCAAATTACCTGCAGCGAGGTATTTACACCTTTTACGTCGACTGCGATACTGCAGTTGTTTCAGAATTCTTTTCAAAGAAAATATCAAAAACAATTTATGTAGTCCTCTAATAACAGGCTTTGGGGCATTACGAAATAGCAGTGCCTCTGTTATTAAGAAATACGATGCAATGCTTATCCTGCTAAACACAGCCTTCCGAAATGCCGTCACAAAAGAAGACGAAGTAAATATTCCAGAATTCGAATCAAGAACACCTCCCAACATGACTAACATAGACATAAATATCCTCGGAGTAGTGAAGCAACTGAAATCACTTAATAAAAGCAAGTCTTCTGGTCTAGACTGTGTACCAATTAGGTTCCTTTCAGAGTATGGTGATGCATTAGCTCCATACTTAACAACCATACACAAAAGTTCGCTCGACGAAAGATCCGTCCCAAAGACTGGAAAGTTGCACAGGTCACACCAATATTCAAGAAAGGTAGTACGAGTAATTCACTTAATTACACGTCGATATGCAGCAAGATTTTGCAACATACATTGTGTTCGAAAATTATGAATTACCTCGAAGAAAACGGTCTATTGCCACACAGTCAACATGGGTTTAGAAAACATCGTTTCTGCGAAACACAACTAGCTCTTTATTCACATGAAATCTTGAGTGCTATTGACAAGCGATTTCAGATCGATTCCGTATTTCTGGATTTCCGGAAGGCTTTTGACACTGTACCACACAAACGGCTCGTAGTGAAATTGGGTGCTTATGGAATATCGTCTCAGTTATGTGGCTGGATTTGATTTCCTGTCAGAGAGGTTCGTAATAGTTGCCGGAAAGTCATCGAGTAAAACAGAAGTGGTTTCTGGCGTTCCCCAAGGTAGCGTTATAGGGCCTTTGCTGTTCCTTATCTATATAAATAATTTGGGAGACGATCTGAGCCGCCGTCTTAGGTTGTTTGCAGATGACGCTGTCGTTCATCGACTAATAAAGCCATCAGAAGATCAAAACAAATTGCCAAAAGATTTAGAAAAGATATCTGAATGGTACGAAAATTGGCAGTTGACCCTAAATAACGAAATGTGTGAGGTCATCCACATGAGTGCCAAAAGGAATCCGATAAACTTCGGTTACAGGATAAATCAGTCAAATCTAAAGGCTGTAAATTCAACTAAATAGCTAGGAATTACAATTATGAAGAACTTAAATTGAAAGGAACACATAGGAAATGTTCTGGGGAAGGCTAAACAAAAACTGCGTTTTATTGGCAGGTCACTTAGAAAATGTAACAGATCTACAATGGATACTACCTACACTACGCTTGTCTGTCCTCTTCTAGAATACTGCTGCGCGGTGTGGGATCCTTAATAAAATCTTGGATGTAATCAGTGGATCTGCAGCACACTTCCGCAACAGCCATTGACAGAACCGCTGTCTGCTATGATCATTCTGTGGTCTTGGGCCTGCACGCGTTGTAGATGTTATGGGAACAGCAACTGTTCATGAAGTACCCCCCAGATGTTAGTGAGACACGCCTTCTGCTGCTGCTAATTGTCGCACACTGCTCCCAGGGGTTTCTTTCACTGAACGTAGCGCACGTCCCTCCATGTCGTCTCAGCTTCTCAGAGGGCACTCTGTGCTGTGCATATTTTTCGGCGTAGAGATCGTGGGCTCGCAGCTTAGGTCCATTTGCTTTGGCGCATAGCATATCCGCCATTTCACTTGTCGGGTAGTAGGTTTCCATTGCAAACAAGTGGTGGAAGAGGGAAAATGTAAATGTACTACACCATTTGCACGCACAATCAGCTCGACATTAGTAAACACTTAAGTGAATGTGCGTTTGGAACAAGGTGAAACATCATAATAGGTACCCAGGGTTGACAGTACTGTGTAATAAGGCACACAATTACGACGAAAACCAACATGGCCTACCACACGACTCGAACCACGCAAATGACTGCAGACCACCTAATGGCAGGTAGAGTACTGTGAGTAAGACATTGTAATACTCTGCCGACACGTTTGACGGAGCGCCGATGCAACGATTGTGCTAATACCCGCAACCAAGCGTCGCGCAGCCCTTCCTATTCACACATGTTTATCTCGGAAAGTATGGGTTTTTGTTTCGATGCGTGCTATCACCTATCAAAGTATTCGACACTTTTTTGAACACTCTATTACTGAACTACATCTCCCTTTCAACATGGGTAAGTGCTAGATAATGCAGTAACAAACAGTGAGGTCCGGACAAGAAAATATTAAAAGGTTGCATGAAATGTGACGATCACATAAAATGAGTAGCAGGCTAAGCGACCAGAAGACTTACACGTCGTCTGAATATGCATGTATCATAGTATCTAACATGATTTAAAACAGCCTGTACTACTGCTTCAGTATGAAAAGTTGAGTGTTACCCGTAGAAATTTTGCAGCAAATAAAACGAAAGCAAAGAAAAGTAAGTGAAATCTTCGTTTCTTCCTCTATGTGTATGAGTATGTTGTAAATGCCGAAAAGTTGAGTGTTAGCCGTAGAAATTTTGCAGCAAATAAAACGAAAGCAAGCCGCCCGGGGTGGCCGAGCGGTTCTAGGCGCTACAGTCTGGAACCGCGCGACCACTACGGTCGCAGGTTCGAATCTTGCCTCGGGCATGGATGTATGTGATGTCCTTAGGTTAGTTAGGTTTAAGTAGTTCTAAGTTCTAGAGGACTAATGACCACTGCAGTTGAGTCCCATAGTGCTCAGAGCCATTTGAAGCATTTGACCAAAACGAAAGCAAAGAAAAGTAAGTGAAATCTTCGTTTCTTCCTCTATGTGTATGAGTATGTTGTAAATTCCGATGCTCACTGTGTATCTACATCTACATACACCGCATGGTGCGTGGTGGAGGATATCTTCCACCACTATAAATATTTTCGTTTCCTGTTCCTTTCGCAAAAAAAAAACACTGACTGTATACCTCCGTACGAAACCTAATTTCTGTTAACTTCATGGCAACCCTAGAATCGTTCCACAGTCAGATTCAGATACAAGTTCTCTAAATGTTCTCAATAGCGTTATTCGAAAAGAACGTCGCCTTTCCTCCAGCGATTCCCAATTGAGTTTTCAAAGTCTCTCCGTAACACTTACGTGTTGTTCGAAGCTATCAATAACAGATGTAGCAGCCCGCTTCTGATTTGCTTCGATGACTCCCGTTAATCCGACCTAACAAGAATCCCAAAGACGGGAGTAGCACTGAGCGAGCGACATGACGTCAGCATGGTAGCTCAACGTGTTCGGTCAGAGAGTTAGCTGCCCTTTGTAATAAAAAAATAAATAAAAAAGAACTGAGCCTATTGATCAACAATGAGCTTCAACAGGAGTCATGGAACATCCGCCCTGAACAAATGCAACGAACAATAACGAACAAAATGGGGTTAAAAAAAAAAGATGGCGCAGTGGGTAGCATACCGGACTCGCGTTCGGAGTGGCGACTGTTCCAGCCCACGTCCGGCCTTCCAAATTTGATTTTTTTGTGATTTGCCTAAATTGGGATGATTTCTTCCAACTCGCACGGCCTATTTCCTTCCCTATCCTTAACGCAATCCGAGATTGTGCTCCGTCTCTAATGACAATGATGTCAAGGGGACGTCAAACCCAATCTTCCTTTCTTCTTTTCGAGCAGTACTCAAGAATGGGTCGCACTAGTGTCCTATATACGGCCTCCTCAACAGATAAAATTCTCTTCCCCAAAATGTATGTTATCTAAACGACAACTTGCAGGCAACTGCACCCTGCACCCTGCACCCTTCACGCTCGATAGTCAGAAGCAGGGCCTCCTCCACATTTCGGATGACGCCCACCGGCAAACATATCCGGCCCTGAGCGCTGCTTTTCTAAGGGGCTCCATAAAGAAGCTAACGTTGGAACTTCCGAAACTATCAAAGCCTGCCCCCCCCCTCCCCCCCCCCCCCTTGTGTGTCGGCTCGGACTCTGATGAAGAAGCCGCAGGTGGCACCTGGCAACTCACTGGGTGAATGGGCAGCACCAGACGGCTAGCCTCCGTATTGACCCTCTGCCCCGAACGACGCCAACGCATTACCACCCGCCAGTCACCCTGCAGTGAGGACAGAACTAGTGTATCGGGTGCACTGCGAGGTACACTCTAGAACACAGCACACTCCAGTAAGCATACTTACCTTAATAGTCTGCGCATTCCTTCTTTGATTTACGTGAATGTATCCTGTACTGATACTTGGCGAACTCTACATTAATACAGCCAGTTTCACCGACACAATTTGAGACGTTATTCAGAGATATTTTCTGGTATAAGTTCCTCACATGGCTCGTTACAGAGTAACATTGTAATTACAGTTTATTCGATTTGTTACCCAAATTACCTTTGTTTCCGTGAAAATGCCTCTGAAAAAGCATGTGATGTGCTATCACCAAATCGTACAACACACAACCCACAGTAGGTACAAATGCAAAAGTACCGTGGTATGGTTGCCGTCGCTGTGGCAACAGGTTAGCACGGCTTCCCCGTATCGCCCTTCCATTGCATTCAGTAAATCCATAAACGAGCTGTATATCGGCCAAATCCTCATTAGCAGACTTGTCCAATACTGCTTTGTATCGCCGGCCGGAGTGGCCGAGCGGTTGTAGGCGCTTCAGTCTGGAACCGCGTGACTGCTACGGTCGCAGGTTCGAATCCTGCCTCGGGCATGGATGTTTGTGAAGTCCTTGGGTTAGTTAGGTTTAAGTAGTTCTAAGTTCTAGGGAATTGATGACCTCAGATGTTAAGTCCCATAGTTCTCAGAGCCATTTGAACAATTTTTTTGCTTTGTATTACTGTCAACGTACAGTTGACACTGTCGGAACGATAAATTCAACACAAAACCGAGCAGTAACAAATGCAAACTTGAGAGAGAAGAGTCAACGTATATATCGCCAGTAATTCGAACGAATTGTTTCCAAACAAATCACACAAGCATGCCAATGATATTTGCACTGTTGAGGAGACATTTTCAGTGAAATATAAATGTAAAGAGAAATGAGAACAAGAAATAAAATGAAATTAGTTAATGAGTAAAGAGTCATCGGTGACTATTGTCTCTTACGGTCAAATACTCAGATGTTCCTAAACTGTCACCGAGATTCTGCTGGTGGAGCCCAGGTTCATAGTGAGTGTAGCAGAAAGTAACGGATAGTTTGACACTGTTTGTGACGTACGATTTCTGAATTTTAACAGTTAACCTCTTTGTAAAACGCAGCTCGTCTTTATAGCAAATACTACTGGCGTTAGTGGAGCACTGGCGACTACAAAACGAGCAGGACGTTCGTGAAGTCAGATGAGCAAGAAATAGAGAAATAGAAAGTTCCACTAAGGCGAAACCGGTATAAAAGAGTAAGAGAGGGATGTAGCTTTGCATATCGTCTAGTTCACACGTATCCACCTGTGTCCAATACTGGTTAATTTGAGATAAAGAAAGAAGTGTTCAACAAACAAAGAGAAATTAGACAGGCTATTTCTTTCTGGAGAATTCAGAGAATGCAAAGGGAATGGGCAGGTTGTACACATTTAGGTATACAGAAAGACAATCCATAATGGCTGTTATTCTCATGGTCTTTGCTGCAGAGAAGTGGCAGATACCCATGGAATAATTCCATGTAGTGGTAGCCACAGTCTGAACCCTAACACATTTCGTACCATTTGTCACTTCACTAGCAAATACTGACAAGTGGAACAGCTGAAAATGCATTAAATTCGATGATGTGGTTAAAACAAGACATTAGTGTACTAGGTTTCTTAATCTACTAGGCAAACGACTTTTGCAAATCATGGAATTCTGTTAATGTAAGAATGTGCGCTACTGGGGCAGCTGACAAAATGCTCTAACTGAGACAGATTGAACTTCAGAGGACGTGGAAGTTTGGTAACTACGTAATTGGTTTATGCACTGAGGGGACAAAAATAATGGAATAACGAAATGTAGATAGCGATAGTACCGCGCACACATTTTATAAAAGGGCAGTGCATAGTGGAGCCCTCATTTGTGCTCAGATGATTAATGTGAAAAGGTTTCCGACGTCACTGTGACTTCACGACAGCAATTAACAGACTTTGAAGGCGGAATAGTAGTTGTAGCTAGACGCACGGGTCATTCCACTTCCGAAATCGTTAGAGAATTCAATATTCCGATACCCCCCGTGTCAGTACCCCTCCTCACGCAGTGGCCGACTGCCTCCACTTAACGACAGAGAGCAGCGGGTTTTCGCTAATATACCAGCAACACTGGGTAAAATAACCACAGAAACCAATATGGGACGTACGACGAACGTATCCGTTTGGATAGTGCGGCAAAATGGGGCGTTAAAGGGCTACGGCAGCAGACGACAGACGCGAGTGCCTTTGCTAATAGCACGACATCACCTGTAGCGCCTCTGCTGGACTCGTGACCATATCTGTTGAATCCTAGACAGCTGCGAAACGGTGGCCTGGTCAGATAAGTCCCGATTTCAGTTGGTAAGAGCTGATGGTGCGGTTCGAGTGTGGCCCAGACTCCACGAATCCAAGAACCTAAGTTGTCAACAAGTCATTGCGCAAGCTGGTGGTGGTTCCACATTGATATGGACTGTGTTTACGTAGAATGGACTGCGTCCTCTGAATGTTCGGCTACTTTGAGACCATTTTCAGCCTTTGATGGCCGTAGTGCTCCCAAACAACGATGGGATTTTTATGGATGACAATGCGTGATGTCACCTGGACAGAGGAGTGTGATGTACTTTGGGCGTAATTGGATTTACGCCCTTTTTCCGTCAAAGTGCTAAATCGATACCTCCATATTTTATCTACCCACCCTTAAAATTTCAGCTCGATATTTCTGGTGCAGGCTAAGCAAGCATTTTAAGAAGGCAGTCGGTGACAGGCAGTTGTCACCCTGTTACTGCGTATGGGTTATTGTAATGAAGAGTATGTCATAATCCTTAAACAATGCAGGGAGAAACCAGAGCCATTTCAAGTCATTGACGGAAGTGAGCTTATTAAAGGTTGGAAGAAAAGTTTAATGGGCTTCTTCTCATCAAAGCCATGGTGGGAAATTTCCTTTCCAGTTGCAGTCATATGTGAGGATGCACTTTGTCAGTGATGGCACAATCGGTGCTCCAAAATCATATTGGAAGGTCTTTACACCCTTTAAGTTCATCAAGAAATCAACAGGACTCCCCGAAGATATTTCATTTTTGTAATTAATAAAGAAGCCAACTGTAGCAGCAGCAAAGTTGAAGGACATTCAAGATCTGTTGCGCTTATTTCCTGATACAGTAAAATGCTGGTATGAAGAACTTCAACAGTGAAGAAGCTACTGATCCTGAACAGGAACATAAACTATAATGGCCATGAACATATATTTTTTTGTTAATGTACAGTTTAACTAGATAATAAAATAATAAAAGCAATTTTCAACTTAATTTTCATGATTTTTGTAGAGGTACAATAGTCTTATGGAAAAAGGGTGTAAACCATTCATCACATTCTGGATAATATATTACAAATGGAAGAAATATCTTCAGTTGTAACGAATGGTTCTGTATGTTAAAAGTATGGTCTAACACAGAATTATTACATAATTGAAATATATCTGTTTTTCAATAAGATATAAACATGCAGATCTTCAACTCATTTTTACCGGAAATGTACTTTTCGGATTTACGTCCATAGTCCATCAAACTCCTACTGTTCGCGATTGGTTTGCAGAATATTCTGCACAGTTCGAGCGAATGATGTGGTATCTTGAGCGCCTGACATGAATTGCATCGAAGATGTTTGGAATGTAATCGACATGCCATTGCCCGCATCTCGTGGTCGTGCGGTAGCGTTGTCGCTTCCCACGCCCGGGTTCCCGGGTTCGATTCCCGGCGGGGTCAGGGGTTTTCTCTGCCTCGTGATGGCTGGGTGTTGTGTGCTGTCCTTAGGTTAGTTAGGTTTAAGTAGTTCTAAGTTCTAGGGGACTTATGACCACAGCAGTTGAGTCCCATAGTGCTCAGAGCCATTTTTTTGACATGCCATTTCGAACACAAAATCCTGCACTGGAAACGCTATCGCAATTAACGACGGCTACGGAGGCAGCATGTCTCAGTATTTCAGCAGGGAAGTTCCAACGACTTTTTGATCCCATGACACGTCGAACTGCTGCAACCCGCCGGGTAAAAGGAGGTCTGACACGTCTCCATGACTTCCGTCACTTCATTGAGGAAACCCTAAGAAGTAATGCCTAACGGCTTTAAACTGTGACAGCGACTGGTACAAAGGAGATAGCTGCCATACACAAAATGATACCGAGTAGAATGGCATATTGGTAGGAGACCTGACACCCATTCGGTAGGACGGCAGTTCAGATCCCCTTGTGGTGATCCAGATTTAGTTTTCTCTTGAGTTCCCACATTCACTTAATGAAAATGTTGGAATGGTACCTTGGAAAAAGCCATCACTCATTTCCTTCCTTGTTCTTCTCTAATTCAGGCTTTTGCTCCGTGCCGAATAATCGCTTTTTACATAATTCCTTTTTACATACGGCGGGGCAACGTCACCTTAAAAACGAAGCGCTGTGTTCATCTTCTGGGAAATCGTCGGTCACAAAAGCATCCCAGTACACCTTAAGTATGAATTTTTTTCATAACGTTGCATTGCTGAACCGCATCAAATGCGTTTCGGAGGCGAATAATCACGACGTGTAGCTTATCATGCTGTCTGCTGCCTTTTATACCGTATGGACGAACAGAGCAACTGAATTTTGCCAGATCGCTGTTTGTTAATTTCTATCCAAAAGATTTTCTGCCTCCAAAGACACTACGAATCACAATGGAAATGTTCCATAAGTGTACATCGATTGACGACGGCCGGCCGCCGTGGCCGAGCGGTTCTAGGAGCTTCAGTCCGGAACTGCGCTGCTGCTACAGTCGCAGGTTCGAATCCTGCCTCGGGAATGGATGTGTGCGATGTCCTTAGGTTAGTTAGGTTTAAGAAGTTCAAAGTCTAGGGGAATGATGACCTCAAACGTTAAATCCCATAGTGCTTAGAGCCATTTGACGTCCGAAATACAGGACTATAACTATTTTCGTATATTCCTGATAAGCCTTCTTGAAATCGGGTATGACTCGCGCCTTCTTAAAATCCCTTTGAACATGGAGTTGGTACTGTGATGGCGTCCGAAGAGCGAGGTCCCATAATAGAGGTAGTACCTCATGATGGAACCAGAATCTACCGAAAATCGCCGCAAGACGCAACAACGAATGAGAGATGTCGCCAAAGACACGCCTTCTAGAGATTCCTACGTGGCCGCTGCAAGAAGTTAAGTGCAGCGCCGCTCAGCCCACTCTGTGATTGCCTACTATGATGGCAGTATCATCGCAGATCAGACTTGGCAGCGAACTAATAGTATTAGTCAGAACCGTGTACCAAAATCTGTAGTTGATTGTGTATTGATATGTGACTGTCGTTCAGTACTATTTAGAGTTATAAAGAGCTGCCATAGTGTTCTGCGGCAGTACTAAACATATACTGACAATAATGAGGACATGGGCTGCATTCATGTTAGGTATTCAATATCAAAGAGTTTTACTGAAGTGAATTAATACAATATGCGTGTTGTAGCTACTTCTCGACTTAAATGCTGCTAGAAGAGGGCAAGTACTTTCACTTTAGTTAATGTATGAAGAATCGTACAGGTTTTGTATGAATTACATTCGCCAGGTCTCTGTTGAACGATTTTACTTCATTTTCTATTACATGATCACTTACAGCACCGTCTTTCATTTATCGGTATACCGAAGAAAGAGCAGTGAAACGACTGTTGAAAGATGAATACAATATTTCGGCTTTCTCTATGTCAGCCTTCGTTTCGTAGCAAATATGATTCCTGATAGCAGGGATATTGTCCAGTTCAAATCTACGGACGAGCTCTACTTGCTTTCGTAGCAACGTTCTAAGATGACTGTTGAACCATGTGGGTCTTTACCATTCCCATCGACCTTGTTCGGCACAATCGTCTGAACGATGTTGTATAGCTTCCTTGATTCTAGACCTAAAATTCAGCAACGATTTCGTCGCAAAGAAACAAAAAAAAAATGGTTCAAATGGCTCTGAGCACTATGCGACTTAACTTCTGAGGTCATCAATCGCCTAGAACTTAGAACTAATTAAACCCAACTAACCTAAGGACATCACACACATCCATGCCCGAGGCAGGATTCGAACCTGCGACCGGAGCGGTCGCTCGGCTCCAGACTGTAGCGCCTAGAACCGCACGGCCACTCCGGCCAGCAAAGAAACAAAAAATCCACATAAATGCCATCCTAACTCTGTCAGATCGATTGCTTTAGGTAACTCTGTTGGCCACATGAGACAGTGTTTCACCATTAACGCTTACGCAGTCACGACACACTGGATAATAACTCTCGATGCCTGCAACCCATCTGTGATACCTAAGCGAACAACGAAATTTCGTTTTAATTAGAAGGCCGATGTGACGATAGATGAACACAAACCCCTGCCGTTATAGGGTCATAGGGTTTCAATAAGACCATCGTAGATGTTATGTTTTAAGAATAAAAAAAACTACACCAATGCGATATAGATGAATAAAAAGAGCTGCTACAGACATCAGGTGTTTAGGCTGGATATTCCTACTGTTTTGGCCAACTCTCTAGATATTTACTAGCATCAACTATGACAAGGAGAAAGAAGACGGTAGATTTTAAAATTTCAAGCATGTCAAATCGTATGAGTACTTGAGGGTAATACTAAGGGGCAATATAAAATACAACTATCACGTAAATCCAGGGAAGGCTTAGCATTACATCGGACGTCAGAACCAGTTGCACCAAAATTTCTTCTTTACCGTTTTCGGTCTTTAGACCATTTTCAAGTGAACACGGAGGAAAAAAGGGAGCGTGTCTCTCAGTTAGAACGCACCAGACGAGTGTGTCTGTAGGTCTGAAAACGGCCTTGGAGAAATTTAATGCAAGTGGTTCTGCGATTCAATAAAATGATACAGGTAATTGTGCATTTCTTGTGTCGAAAGAAAATCGTTGAACACAACAACAGGTTTGCTTGTAGGGTTCTGAGAAAGAACGGAGCATCTGGAAAGGTTGCTACAGACTAAAAGTTAGTGCGAGGAATTCTCGAGTATTGTTCTAGTGTATGGAATCCTCATTAAGTACACATGACAACAGACATCAAATGGATTCAGAGTCGCCTGCTAGAATAGTAAAAGAACGGTATGGGCTGCACGAATAGGTAACAGAAATTCTGGAGGATCTTAAATGGTAATTTTTAGAAGAAAGACGATTTTGTTCTTACAGAAAACTTAGGGTACATTCAGAGAACCTGCATTAGTGAAGGACTGTACGAGCTCTGTGCTGCAACAGTTGTATGTCTTACCTAGGTGTCATGACATTAAGGTAAGACAGATTGCGGCGCATACAGACGCATACTGGCAGTCAATTTTCCCACATTGAACGCACGACTGGGATGGGACGAACTTATCTTCTGCCAAGCACTGTACAGTGGCTTGCTGGGTATTTAGTTACGTAGATGTAGATGTCCTAAGTATTACACCAAATCTGTTTCATTTTAATTAATGAAGACTGAATGTAAGTATCTTACACTACACACCCTATTTCCCTCACAGGGAATCCCTTGAGTATGAGATCGCAAAAGGCCTATGATGTTTACGGCATTCGACGCCCCATGTATTGTCTACCATGCGACCACAATATTGGGTGTTAAAGACAACAGGGGGCGGGACTGGAGGTATCCAATGGTAAGCACTGCATGAGGCTATGGAGAGTAATTGAATTGCTTACTGGACGAGTAACTCACAACAGTGCTACAGTGCTAGTGGTGTTGATACAAAGCAGAGCAATGGCAATGATAAACAAAGCAAACAATGCATTATATCTATAACAACAGTTGCCGAAGCTGACATTTTGTCAGAAAGGACCCTGAGGAATTTCTCATTGTGAGAAAAAAGTGGCAGATGAAATATTAGCTTTTCTGTAAGATGTGCCAGTGGAATGTATGGTGTCGTATATGCTCGACTGTGCGGATAATGTATATGAGGAGTACAGTGATTACGAGGTGTGCATAACAAGTGAAAGTGACTCTGAAACAGATGTCGGGCCATGTAATTCATCATCCTCGTCGGGCGGGGAACCACAAATCCCGTCTCCTGTGACACGTAGTAAAGGGCAGTCGTTGTCGAAGGAGCGAGTACAAAACATAATTACTTATATGGAAGATCATCCGCAGTACAGTAAAAAAACAAATTACGAACAGATTTCGAATAAATCCACAGCAATATGGCCGTGTAGTGTGTTAGTAAAACTACGGATGCTCAAGCGAGGACAAGGCGCACTTGTTACAGGAACTGGTGTTTGCCCATTTCAAGGACGCACAATACAATATACAGATTGTACATGATAGTGACCTGCTACGCTATGCAGTCACTCTGCGCGCGACATAGATCACAGTGATTTCAAGGGATGCAGTGGGTGGTTGCGGTTCTAGGCGCTTCAGTGTGGAACCGCACGACCGCTACGGTCGCAGGTTCGAATCCTGCCTCGGGCATGGATGTGTGTGATGTCCTTAGGTTAGTTACGTTTAAGTAGTTCTAAATTCTAGGGGACTGATGACCTCAGCTGTTAAGTCCCATAGTGCTCAGAGCCATCTGAACCATAACTTCAAACAGTGCTACATATTTCTAAGATGTAAGATAACGAAATTTGAAACATATTGTCGGCTTAACGACGCATAGCAAACTGTGGAATCGGCAAAAAAATTTGTAGATGGATTAGACAAACTTCACTCATAGTTCAGTAAGGAATCTATTTTGATCTCCAAGCAGTCGGGATTTGAGGAAGAAATACTGTATGAAAGGAATCCTGGAAATTAGAATTACCAAGAGAGCTGAATGAAGATCAACTAACATAAACGTCTTAACGCATTGTTACCCAATTGTTCCAAATGTTCATGTGGGTGGTAAATCGGCTGGAACATTATTTATTATTTAGCGCGGATTTGGAGTTGCATTGGCCCCTACGATTCTTTCTCGTGCGCGTGATCTTGCAGGGGTTGCAGGTAATATTTTCGTCACAGCAAACAAAAGAGAAAAAAGGGCCGGCCAGTGTGGCCGAGCGGTTCTAGGCGCTTCAGTCTGGAACCGCGCGACCGCTACGGTCGCAGGTTCGAATCCTGCCTCGGGCATGGATGTGTGTGATGTCCTTAGGTTAGTTAGGTTTAAGTAGTTCTAAGTTGTAGGGGACTAATGACCTCAGATGTTGAGTCCCATAGTGCTCAGAGCCATTTGAACCATTTTGAGAAAAGGGGCGTAACAAAACTATAACTATAGTATGAGCACTGCTTTTGGCCAATAGCTGCTCAAAATAACTTGCTTTTGCTTGATTATTGTTCTGTGCATAAAAATCATAGTCCTTTAAATTATCCCTCCTGGAAAGTGTGTAACATTGCAGTTCTTGCCACCCGGAACCAGTGGACCAATTCAGCCTCTGAATGGTTGTTTCTTCTGTGCCTATATAACATATTACCGCACTATCTGCAGCTACACCTTAAATTATAGCCAGTTTCAGGGCAAATTACACGACAATCTGTTTTGACTCGGTTGCCTGCCATCATATTCTATCAGCTCTATCACACCGTTACACCTACATAATTCTACATGCATTCCTTAAGAGTGGATACATAGCTGAACGTCGTGCACGGTTTGTAACTGCCAAGGAATTCGCCTTCAATCTTGCTGGTGCGAAACTTTGTGATCACTGTGGCGCGCAATTGCCATTGCTGATTCCACAGTTTGCTATGCATCGTCAAGCCGACGCTTTGTCTGAAATTTCGTTATCTTACATCTTCCAAATATGTAACACTGTTTGAAGTTATGGTTCAAATGGCTCTGAGCACTATGGGACTTAACATCGGAGGTCATCAGTCATTTGGTGTTCATGGTGAAAGTTAATGATTTGTTTTGAATATTTCTTGAGTGTCAACCACATCCATTTTGTACAGTGTACCACATAGATCCTGTAGGAGGTTGATCTCTGTCGTTGATCTCTGTCGATCTCCTGATGCACGTAGTGAGTCATAAGCAGCTGATATTTTTCCTGTCATAATTGTTAGCACAACACTTTTAACTTAATTCCGCTAAACACTGAACTTGCGACCTCGCACTCAAGGGCGTCCCTTGTCAGTAGGTCGTAAGTCTGCGAAAAGGGCGAAGATTTTCAGAGTAGTGTTTTAGGATTCGGACTAGGAACGAGAAGTTGGCTAGCTCCGTTGGTGCCAGCGAGATGAGCACCAGGATCCCCGCTTCGGAAAAGAGAGTATCCGGGGCAGAAACTGGGCCGGCAGCCTGGGAATGACAGGTACGGGCCGCCAGGGAGCCTTCTGTAATTAACCTTCTCATTTACGACGGCGCGAGTTTTTGGGAGGTCAGCCAGAAAAAAGTTAAACACAAATTAGAGCGGCCCGTTTGCGGTAGCTTTAATTGGAGGGTGGCGGCTTCCGTGGAGCATGTGGACCGGTGGTTAGGCGCCGACGTTTTTCACCTGGCCGCGGGGGCGTGTCCCGGGGGCGGACTTGGTTAGGGCCGGCGCCAGGTAGCGGCCGGCTCTGTCATTACAAAGGCGCCGCTGGCCAGACGGCCTGCGGCGCCGCGAATCTCCGCCGATCCGATACGCCCCGGGGCTGCAGGCGGGCTCTGAGGCGTTCTGCCACTGACCCTGAGGTACTCCATCACTGGTGAGAGGAATGACGTTCAGTTTCCACATAAGGGACGTAGAAGCAGCGTTCATAGGTTTCTGGAAAGATCACAGTATCACACTACAGCGAGTACCATAAGTAATAGATCATTCAACATTGGTAAAGGTACGATACTACATGCAGAGACAATATCGTCCGGCAACTGTACGAATTGAGCTTTCGGTGTTGTCTTCCCATTAAAGTGCGAACCTCTCAGTACGCTAGTTTAGGTTTAAAGTTGGCAGCGCTCTATATTTATACAATTCATGTTCAGATTTTACGAAACGAAAACAGCTTTGCACACTCACTAAGTTGAAACTTTTTCTTTCTCCTTCGTTTAACAAAAAAATTTACTGTTTCTCCTCCTCTCTGAAACCTATAACTGTGCTTGTTTCCTTTCGGCTTGGAAGATACTCTGATTGTGTTCTGGACTTTAATTAGCACAGCAATCCTCGTTCGAACCGCAGTTCACAGATTGCTCCGAGATATTTCTTGTTTCTTCTAATGTTTTCACAGATTCTAACAAAATGTCGACACCATCGAAATGAATATCCAAGAAATTAAATAACAACTAACACATATGCAGGCCATCATAAGAAGCAGGTGATTTCGATTCTATACCACATTCTTCATATTTAGTCGTTGCTAGGTTAAAAATATTACTTGGATTTAACATCACTGAGAAATTATGTAGTCTGCAGAAAGTCAGATGTTATTAGCAACATATAGCAATAAATCACAATGAAAATCAATTCAGTTCTGTCTCCACTGTTAACACTTAGCGATTCCACAACTGCTAATTATTACAAACATTAAATCAGTTGTAAATTCGGATGAAAAGTAAATATGAACAATTGTGTCAGAGAAATTCTCAACGGACACTGAAACTCGCTTTAAAAATTACGATCACACTGTTCTGTGTTATTTGTTTACTGATGTGCCAACAATCAAGGATATGTGCCTGTCATGTCGAGCATGCGCTGTCTGCTACAGCTTCGGCAGGGCTGGAGTACGTTCCTCCAGCCGCCTTGCGAGCCAACAATTTGGAAAATTTCAGCATTTTTAAACAATACTTACAGTGTGTCTTGGCAGCTAAACTTTTGACATTGTGCCACTTTCGGTGTGTTTTTCTTGTATAAAAAAATTTCAGGGCAGATTTCGACATATCGGATTGGGCAGTTCGCTTGTCAGTCTTCGCGCTGAGGCCTCTATCCGGTGGAAGTTTCTCAGGCCGGCCTTTGTGGCCTAGCGGTTCTAGGCACTTCAATCCTGAACCGCGCGACAGCTACGATCGCAAGCTCGAATAATGCCTCAGGCGTGGATGTGTGTGATGTCTTTAGGTTAGTTAGGTTTAAGTACTTCTAAGTTCTATGGGACCAATGACCTCAGATGTTAAGTCCCATAGTGCACAGAGCCAGTAGTTTCTCATTCTGCGGCACTCATTTAAGATGCAGCCATTCTTCCAGACGCCGGTTTTCTTCTCAGATCGTCAGCAGAAGGTTGTTTATAAATCACAGAACAACCATAAGACCGTAGGACTAGAACTGTGCCACGATTATTGTTGCACAGTTGAGGTCCCACCACGCCCATCAGGTGGGGCCAAAGGTGCTGGTAGCTGTGTCGTTACGAGAGAAGGAGCTGGAATCACCAAAGGACGCTGCATCTAATGCCACATCTGTCCACAACCTGGCAACAGGAGTGACTGCGGGGTATCCCTCCGGGAGCAATGGAACGAGCGGGACACTTGGAGCAACTGCACGGCGAAGATGCTTGGCGGATGGTTGCGTAGCAGGAGGACGGGTGAGCAACGGGATAGCGCAATGGCCATCCAGTCGAAGCGCAAGACAAGGATAGAGGTGCCAACTGCACAGAGCAGTGATAACGGGAGTATACCTGTAGGTTTGGTTGCTGGTGCTTGCGGGGCCTGTTTGATGGAGCGCTCAGACAGTGCCTGTGCCTCTTACTGTGTCCCCTGTACTTGAGTCCTTTTTTGTCATCAGTCTACTGACTGGTTTGATGCGGCCCGCCACGAATGCCTTTCTTGTGCTAAGCTCTTCATCTCAGAGTAGCACTTGCAACCTACATCCTCAATTATTTGCTTGACGTATTCCAATCTCTGTCTTCCTCTACAGTTTTTGCCCTCTACAGCTCCCTCTAGTACCATGGAAGTCATTCCCTCATATCTTACCAGATGTCCTATCATCGTGTCCCTTCTCCTTATCAGTGTTTTCCACATATTCCTTTCCTCTCCGATTCTGCGTAGAACCTCCTCATTCCTTACCTTATCAGTCCACCTAATTTTCAACATTCGTCTATAGCACCACAACTCAAATGCTTCGATTCTCTTCTGTTCCGGTTTTCCCACAGTCCATGTTTCACTACCATACAATGCTGTACTCCAGACGTACATCCTCAGAAATTTCTTGATCAAATAAGGGCCGGTATTTGATATTACTAGACTTCTCTCGGCCAGAAATGCCTTTTTTGCCATAGCGAGTCTGCTTTTGATGTCCTCCTTGCTCCGTCCGTCATTGGTTATTTTACTGCCTAGGTAGCAGAATTCCTTAACTTCATTGACTTCGTGACCATCAATCCTGATGTTAAGTTTCTCGCTGTTCTCATTTCTACTACTTCTCATTACCTTCGTCTTTCTCCGATTTACTCTCAAACCATACTGTGTACTCATTAGACTGTTCATTCCGTTCAGCAGATCATATAATTCTTCTTCACTTTCACTCCGGATAGCAATGTCATCAGCGAATCGTATCATTGATATCCTTTAACCTTGTATTTTAATTCCACTCCTGAACCTTTCTTTTATTTCCATCATTGCTTCCTCGATGTACAGATTGAAGAGTAGGGGCGAAAGGCTACAGCCTTGTCTTACACCCTTCTTAATACGAGCACTTCGTTTTTGATCGTCCACTCTTATTATTCCCTCTTGGTTGTTGTACATATTGTATATGACCCGTCTCTCCCTATAGCTTACTCCTACTTTTTTCAGAATCTCGAACAGCTTGCACCATTTTATATTGACGAACGCTTTTTCGAGGTCGACAAATCCTATGAAAGTGTCTTGATTTTTCTTTAACCTTGCTTCCATTATTAGCCGTAACGTCAGAATTGCCTCTCTCGTCCCTTTACTTTTCCTAAAGCCAAACTGATCGTCACCTAGCGCATTCTCAATTTTCTTTCCCATTCTTCTGTACACTATTCTTGTAAGCAGCTTCGATGCATGAGCTGTTAAGCTGATTGTGCGATAATTCTCGCACTTGTCAGCTCTTGCTGTCTTCGGAATTGTGTGGATGATGCTTTTCCGAAAGTCAGATGGTATGTCGCCAGACTCATATATTCCACACACCAACGTGAATAGTCGTTTTGTTGCTACTTCCCCCAAAGATTTTAGAAATTCTGATGGAATGTTATCTATCCCTTCTGCCTTATTTGACTGTAAGTCCTCCAAAGCTGTTTTAAATTCCGATTCTAATACTGGATCCCCTATCTCTTCTAAATCGACTCCCGTTTCTTCTTCTATCACATCAGACAAATCTTCACGCTCATAGAGGCTATCAATGTATTCTTTCCACCTATCTGCTCTCTCCTCTGCATTTAACAGTGGAATTCCCGTTGCACTCTTAATGTTACCACCGTTGCTTTTAATGTCACCAAACGTTGTTTTGACTTTCCTGTATGCTGAGTCTGTCCTTCCGACAATCATATCTTTTTCCATGTCTTCACATTTTTCCTGCATCCATTTCTTCTTAGCTTCCCTGCACTTCCTATTTATTTCATTCCTTAGCGACTTGTACTTCTGTATTCCTGATTTTCCAGGAACATGTTTGTACTTCTACCTTTCATCAATCAACTGAAGTATTTCTTCTGTTACCCAGGGTTTCTTGGCAGCTACCTTCTTTGTACCTATGTTTTCCTTCCCAACTTCTGTGATGGCCCTTTTTAGAGATGTCCATTCCTCTTCAACTGTACTGCCTACTGCGCTATTCCTTATTGCTGTATCTATAGCGTTAGAGAACTTCAAACGTATCTCGTCATTCCTT
This sequence comes from Schistocerca americana, assembly GCF_021461395.2. Lineage (NCBI taxonomy): Eukaryota > Metazoa > Arthropoda > Insecta > Orthoptera > Acrididae > Schistocerca > Schistocerca americana. Next base: position 321,038,739 of record NC_060120.1, on the reverse strand, counting down.
AGTACTTCCGTATCCCACTTCTTTGCGTATTGATTCTTCCTGACTAATGTCTTGAACTTCAGCCTACTCTTCATCACTACTATATTGTGATCTGAGTCTATATCTGCTCCTGGGTACGCCTTACAATCCAGTATCTGATTTCGGAATCTCTGTCTGACCATGATGTAATCTAATTGAAATCTTCCCGTATCTCCCAGCCTTTTCCAAGTATACCTCCTCCTCTTGTGATTCTTGAACAGGGTATTCGCTATTACTAGCTGAAACTTGTTACAGAACTCAATTAGTCTTTCTCCTCTTTCATTCCTTGTCCCAAGCCCATTTCTCCTGTAACCTTTTCTTCTACTCCATCCCCTACAACTGCATTCCAGTCGCCCATGACTATTAGATTTTCGTCCCCCTTTACATACTGCATTAGCCTTTCTATATCCTCATACACTTTCTCTATCTCTGTTTTATCGAAGTTCAACTGAATTGTCTTAATGTACCATCCAGCAGCGCATGTGGAACGCTGTGTTCCTTAATTCACTTGATGTAGTTCGTTTGTAGTGTAGTGCTGATTTCCTGTTGTTGTTGCTGAAAACATTGCTTCCATTTGTGTATCTTTTTTAAAGAAGATTTCTATCCCTGAAATATTTCCTGTGACTCGTGTATAAATCTTTGAGCTTATTTTATTTTTATTTTATTATTGTTTCCTAATACCAATCACATTTCTTCTTCGTTATACCAACCTTTCTCGTTTATAGGACACTTATCTTTATTATTCTATTTAGTTTTATACTAAAGCTGTTACCTAGATATCTGTACACCGTATGAACCAGAAATCCACCGACGAAATTTTACAGGTTGTTTAGGAATACCTTTGGAATATTCTGGTAAAAGGGATCCACGGTCTCCAGAGTATTGCAGAGTGCTCCAAAACGGTGTTTACAAAACCTTGACCATGAACGCTGGTGCCCAGAATTAAAGCAACAAACCGCTGTTTCACCGTCCTGTGTCTAAGTCACGATATCATCATACAAACTGTCAACAGATGCCTTTACGACTGTATTCCGCACGGAAGATGGCATTCCAGTGAACAGACAACCACGTCAGCGATAACGACAGAGCTCCCATCAAGTGGGGTAATATTTGTCAGGTAGTCCCACTTCCACAATCACTGTGTATATAGTCACAGACGGTGTAGTATGGCTCTCTGGCGTGGAGGGCTATACGAAGGACGAAAGCAGGACATTCGCAAACTAATGTGGCCCGATGGCTTGAAATGGATCGTTCTGTTGGTAGAGACCGAAACTGCATCCCAAAGACCAGAGCAGGGCCGACCACGTTACATCAGAAAGAGAAAACCGTTATTAGGCTGCAAGCGCACGCCATAGTATTGCACGGCAGCTGACTGAACTCACAGCATTCTCTGGACGTGTTGTATCGAGGCAAACGGTGTACAGATGGCTTCGGCAGAGTGGCCTTTATTGCCGGAAACCTGCTGTATGCTTCACAGAAGGAAGCGTCTAGTGTAGAGTCGTCAACATGCCAACTGGACGCTAGAACAGTGGGCCAGTGTTCTTCTCACAGATGAGTAAAAAAGTGGTCAGGAGAGTGGCTCTCGACGGATTCGCATCTGGCGTTCGTGGAACATTACTTCGGGACACAAACATTGTCCAAAGAGACCGATATCGAGGAGGACACCTAATGGTGTGGGGAAGGGTTATGTTGACCATTCAAACAGCTCTTCATGAATCTGGACGAGTGAATCGGCAAGGTTTAACTGCTGCTAGGTATAGCGACGAAATCTGGAGACCTCAAGCGCGATTGATGCGAGGTGCTGTGGGCACAGACTTCTTATTGACGGACGACCATGCTCGACCTCATAGAGCACGGATGGTTAAGGTTTTCTTGGAAGCAGAAGACATTGCACGCATGACGTGGTCTGCTCACTCTTCTGATTTGAATCCCATAGAACACGTCTGGAATACACTACGGAGACGGATTACATCACGTCAGGATCCACCAACCACTCTAAAGACGGCGAGCAGCTCTGTAGGAATAATGGACATTATTTTCTCAACATGAAATTGACGACGTTATTCACAGCATGCCCCGTTGTTGTCTGGCCGGTATTGCTACCAGAGGTGGTCACACCCCTTGCTAAGCACAGTAATCAGTTGTCGAATGTGTGAGCAAATCGGTTAAACTCGAAAAAAGAAACGAAGAATATTTTTGTCTATCGTTGTGCACTTTGCAGTTGTTTACGTTTTGTACATCGTTTCTACTTTACTATCACCTGTTTATACTGTTCTGTGGCAAAATAAACGAAACCTTGCAAAATTTCCGTTTGTTGCTTTAATTTTAGACACCAGTGTATATTCCAGAATTGGGGATAGGTAGAAAGATGGGGTTTTCGGCATAATGTGCACAGACCGTAAAGTTATAGTAGTCGTTTAATACATTTCAATGACTGCGCCAACTGTAGCACAAACGATATCTAAGGATACTGCACTTCCTCCCATGTCCGGCCAATCTTGTCCTCATTAATACGTGCAACTGTTGCTCTAACGCGACCTCACAGTTGCTGCAGGTCCCACATCGTACCGCATCACATCGCAAAGCACTTATATTTAATCAGGCGCTTTTCGAGGCTTTAATGAACATCGAATTATTTTTCTAAGCGGGGAACATTGTCTACTGCACGATAGTTTGATGTGCCAGTTCCTTTAGGATTGAAAAAATTGCTCTGAGCACTATGGGACTTAACTTCTGAGGTCATCAGTCCCCTAGAACTTAGAACTACTTAAACCTAACTAACCTAAGGACATCACACACATCCCCTCTCGCCCAGTAAACAAAGCGATATTCTCGCTAGTCATCGTGCCAATGGTTGGGTGCCCTCCCATCCGAGTAAAGTTTTTCAGAAACATAGGGGAGCGGGGTTTGATACGGGAAAATCTGGGCACATGTTGCTCTGCCGCAGAGGGAAAGAGACTTTTGGCTCTGACAGAGAGGGAAAGAGAATTCCACTCTTGATGGCGATTGGGGTGCACATGTGCCGAGTTTTGTATAAATGTCTCACTTCGCATTAGTGGCATCCACTTTCTGAGCAGCTCAGAGTTTGCGGGATTTGCTATGTAACTGGTATTGCCTTATTAATTTTATTGTTGCATGTGTCTTGTAGGCGTTTACTCTTTATTTGCGAGGTAAACATATTAGAAAAGCATGTAGCCTTTCCGAGGCAGCCACTTCGACGAGGAATGCTCCAGGACTAGTACCGGGATAATATGATTAAACCGTGATTTTTATGTTTCAATATTTTAGGTGACTGTGTGCTCGTGGTGTTGGAACAGTTTCTTAGGCAAGGTTACGAGACTAAGTTCGGTTTGTTGGAAACTCGTTCTCTGTCATTTTAATGTGATATGCGTAGAGATCTTAGCAGTAAATAAATAACTTATTAAACTCATACCTAATTTGAATCTCAGAACCAAACTATTGTCTTGATCATGGTTAGGTGGCCCTCTACAACCAAATACAAGCAATGATTCCTGATTTGTTAGTCGCACTGTGGCGCTGTTTCAGTGTAGAGTAGGTGCCAACCCATTTTCTTTAAATGTGATATATTAGTGTACTTTATTCTGTGGTTATGACTTGTGATTTACGAGCATCGCACTGAGTTCGTCGCAGACGTGCTAAGGCTGGTCTTAGAGAGACCAAGAAGAGAAGGCAGGGCAGGTTCTGTTCATCTTGATCCTGATCCAGATATCATAACAGCTATTGTTCAAAAGGTTTCTTCGTGCATAGCTCTGGAGAACTACACATCTACCTCCGCTTAATTCTCACATAAGAAAAAAATGCTGTCACTTCGATATACAGCAAATTTCGTCTTCTTGGTTTTTTAAAAACGCCATCACCTTATTGTCGTCGTCAGTTCAATTTATGTCATTGTTACATCACAATTTTGGCAGTCAATTGAAGGGGCAGACCCTATACGGTACAGATTTCCTGTCGATAACACTGTGAATCACCTTTTTGTGGATATGCTTGAAGAGGAAAATTAGAGTCTTTCTAAATTTGAGTAAAAAAAAAAAAAAGTTCAAATCTGTATGAATTCCTAAGGGACCAAACTGCAGAGGTCATCGGTCCCTAGACTTACACACTACTTAAACTAAATTATGCTAAGAACAACACACACACCCTTGCCCGAGGGAGGACACAAACCTCCGGCGGGAGGGGCCGCGCAATCCGTGACATAGCGCCTCAAACCGCGTGGCCACTCCGTGCGGCAAATGCGTGTCTTGTTCTCCGTCTTAATGTGACGATGTATCGAATAGACTTGGGCAGATCACCATTAAAAACACGCTGATAAGCCAAAACATTGTGATCACCGCCCACTGCGACACTGGATGCCGCCTGGTGGCGTTGCGAAATAAAAATGTATAAGCGGAGCAAACGTTGACATTACATATTGAATAACAATTCATGTAGCGTACTTCTCATACCAATTTTAATAATGTATATTTTACTAACAATGAAACAGTTCTTAGTTTATACCCTGTAATGGTCACAAAAATGCGTAGTGTGTGTAGGAGCCGGCCGCGGTGGTCTAGCGGTTCTAGGCGCTCAGTCCGGAACCGCGGGACAGCTACGGTCGCGGGTTCGAATCCTGCCTCGGACATGGATGTGTGTGATGTCCTTAGGTTAGTTAGGTTTAATTAGTTCTAAGTTCTAGGCGACTGATGACCTCAGAAGTTAAGTCGCATAGTGCTCAGAGCCATTTGAACCATTTTTTGTGTGTTGGATACCGAAAACAAACATTTTACTTACACCTGGCACACCTGATAAAAGAACAATTAATGCATTCAGCCATTTCATAACAATTACTTATTTTATTTGAATGATGCAAGAAACGGTCGTAGCCGTTGTTCTGCATAGTGTGCTGCGGACTACGCTTCTAACTGGTAAAACATGATGCAAACTGACAATGCAGAAATGACTGAAGCTTAACAATACCGTAACGCAGCTAAACCTGAAATGACAAAGAGCTGTCTTAAATTATACTGTCCGATAGTTATCTGAGAAATGCTTTACACTGTTGAAATTTTTTTCTCGAGAGGGTGCATCATACAGTTGGTCCCGGGTGGAATCCAAATTATATGTATTTCGTCGACCTCCTAATGACAAACTTGTCGTTATGTCCAGGCAAAGAGTCCAACAAAAGCAATGCAGTTGGTAAAAAGACGTTTTGGATGTAGCATTGAACATTGTTCTTTCGCTGATTTTTCTCGATTTTTCTACGTCAATTACAAGAATTTTGCAAATAAACTGTCATTTTTTAAATTATTTGGCCCAATTTGCCTTGATGCTCCTGCAGAGACAGATAAAGCTACGGAAAGAGTAATACACCGATTCTTTTCACTGACACTGTTGTGTACAAATATGTCACAGCATTCATCGACTGCACAAGAGACTGTCTTTTTTCCACTTGACATTATGAACCGCGGTTTTCACTGTATTTTAGAGGATAGTGAAGAACTTCGTTTTACGCCAACTACGGATTTCTCTGTGTTGTTACTTATTAATGACATCTGCTCTACTCGTTTACTTGGGTGAACGTAGTAATTAGGCGATTTATTTTCGCGTATAATTTTCTGAATCTGTTTCATTAGGTCGAAAGAATCCTCGAAATCAGTAATGTTCATTTCACTTCCAATTCACAGCTCCCTTTGTCGTAGATCTCCCACTGTAACGGTGCATTGACTCTTAACGAGCAATTCTAGATCTTTCGAATTTTATTTTTCACACTTTTACTAGTTTCATTTTGCCGCATGTTTTGTACTTCGTGTAAATCTTTCATATATTTATACAATTCATGTTCAGATTTTGCGAAACGAAAATAAATTTGCACACCCACTAAGTTGAAACTTTTTCTCTCTCCTTCGTTTAAAAAAAAAAAAACTGTTTTTCCTCCTCTCTGAAAGCTATAACTGTACATGATTCCTTTAGGCTTGGACTATACTCTGATTCTGTTCTGGACTTTAATTAACACAGCAATCCTCGTTCGAACCGCTATTCAAAGAATGCCCCGAGATATTTCTTGTTTCTTCTAATGTTTTCACAGTTTCTAATGAAATGTCGACATCATCGAAATGAATATCCAAGAAGACGGATCACCCTAGCGAAGATATGGGCTGCAAATGCGAAAATCCATCGAGATAAAGGACTTTAACAAACAGCAGATTTTATTACGCAGTATCTCGAAAACGATGAAGCCGGTCGAACAGAACAGAACAGTGAAGCTACCACTAGGCGCTAAATGGTTATACGCCCACGATTCTTCACAGAAGGTGGTTTTCGGAGGCTTTCCTACTATGTGAAATACGATAGATGGTGATCTGTGACTTCTCTGCCGAAAGAGCACAATGCTGGTGCATGCGCAAGTGTTTCGGAGCACACCACACATCGTACATTTTTGAGCATGCAGCTCCGCGTGCACACATGTTGACCCAACGACATCGTCAGTTACGCTTGCAGTTGGCACAGGATCATCGGTATTCGACCATAGATCGATGTAAATGTTTCTGCCCGTCGAGTGAATCACATTTTTTCTTCAATAGGTCGACGGCCGTCTCCACAAACGGTGTCGTCGAGATGAAAGGTGGCTCGAAATGATCAGCTCTTCACGGACGCAGGCTGGTGGGGGCAGTATTATGCTGTGGGAGACATTCCCCTGCGCTTGAATGGGACCTGGGGTGGTAATCGAGGAGACTCAGTAGCTGCGAACCACCTGCATCCGCTCATGCTTGATGCTTTCCGACGGCGATGTCATCTTTCAGCAGTACAATTGTCCGAGTCTCGGAGCCAGAACCATGTCGTTTGAGAAGCATTATAGTGAACTCACGTTGATGTCTCGTTGACCAAATGCGCCAATGTAAATTCTATGGAAACTATCTTAGTCGCTGTCAGGGGCCATCACCGCGTACACAAATCAGTGGCCTGTTATTTACGCGAACTACATGACCTGTGCGTTGACATGTAATGCCACATACCTTCACAAAGCTACCAACAAACTGTCGGATCCCTGGCACGCAGGATCAGTGATGTATTTAGTCCCAAAGACGGACAAACAAGTTTTGGCTCATCAGTATATTACTATATGGTTACTGCAAGAGAGGGAAAATATATATATGCTTCTCCCCCATAAATGTAATACTGAAGTCACTGTCCCTAGAATAACATGAAAAAAAGTGGACAGTGTGCAAATTATTCACATATTTCGCTCTTCTGGTTGCAATGTTGTTAAGACGGCTTTTCATCCCATCAATCTCTCTCTTATCTTATTCATATGGCCTCTATACGACGTTTACGATGACTGGTTAGGATTATCGTGCAGCCTACCTGAAACACACGTCCCCTAAAATTACGCAGCAGACTCTCACGAGAGCTATGCTGTCGCTCTTCCACGGAAGGCTATTTTACTGTGGAAATGGGAAATCAGTTCAGGGATTACAGTGCATATGACCAAACGACTAACAGAATGAACCGTGAAACAGATAAACGCTCACAAAAACTACACGCTTGTCCCAACCTTGTCACTCGCCATTTTCTCTAATTTTATGGTTCTTTGACTTAATCGGTGAAAACGAAACCCACAGGATGAATTCGTTGTCTCTCTTGTAGGAACTCGGTACAGGTATCAACTAGAAAGTTATGTAAAATATCAAGGTGTAGGGTCCCTAGGTCGTGTAAAGAATTTAAGTTCCTTAGTTAATGCAGTCAGAAGATATGGTCATTTGTGTCACACTTTACACTCGCAGACTCATTTATCAAAACCTATTGCCTGCTTCCCGCTGACCTATAACCACGGCATTTGATGAGAAGTAAGATTTTACAGTACAAGTAAAGGAAGAAAATCCAGAAATGTTGATTTGTAATTACATCACATAAAAATATATATATTTTTTTCTTTTTTGCCATTCGTTGTCCATCTGTCTGTCTGTCCATCTGTTAAGACCAGTCTTTCTCAGGAACGAGTAGATGTATCAAGCTGAAACTTATGTCAAATACTAGTGTCTGCAGTCCCTTTGATGTGTAAAAAGTTTTATCTTCGATCAAAATATGCGGTCATTTACGCCACGTATTTTGTTAGTTGGAAGCTCACTCATCAAAACCTACGAATGAATTGTCTGTATACATAACTGAGATTGTACTGATCCCTCAGAGTGCGAATCCTGCTCGCACTTTAATTTTTATTCCCTACATCTTTCTACACTTTCGTCTTGCTTCGTAATCCAAACGTTGTTATATGTTCTGATATCTACCTCATAGTATTTCTTTCATTTATCTTGAGTTCTTCATTTTCACTTATTGATTCTAAAATGAGTGTTTCTGGTGCACATTTAGGCCTACATTCTACCCGAATTACTGTCTTTGATTATGAATTTTTATTTTATTGCACTAAGAGCCATTGTTTTCAGTTACAATATAAATTGCGGAAGTTCCACTAATGAAAGACGATCAAAATGAGTAACTTACAATAAAAACTGCGGAAGTAACAAAAACGAAAAAAGATAAAAACATGTAACGTGAGATACGAATAGCTATGCTAACCACAAGTATCAGAATTCTGAAACAGAGGGTTTTACCCGCAATGTGTCTCATCAAGTCACCGGTATTATATTAATGTTATAAGAACTGGGCAGAGTGAGAGTCAGGATGCGTTCCAGGCCAGTATCAAATCGACGACCTTGTGAAATTACCTTACACAGGTAACAAGCATCCCGGGAACGTACAGAAGCAAGTGGAGGCTACTTCTTAGGGCGGAAATGGCTGGCCGTCTCTGACTAAACGTCAACACTGCCGCTCGTCGGTTTCTTTTTCTTTTAATGTGTTGGAAGCTGCGAGATGTAAAGCGGAAGTAACCACAGACAGTCCACGCAACGAACTGGCAATGGGCAGTGCAGCACACTACACTAAGGTAGGGCACGCTGTCTGTCTTGGCTCAACTGTGTGTGTGTGTGTGTGTGTGTGTGTGTGTGTGTGTGTGTGTATGTTTGACACCACAATTTTGAATCGGTTCCAGCTTGTCACGGCCGCTCTGTGTTTTTCGTATAAACAGAAGATCTGCAACAGAATGTTTCACTATCAGAAACATCAACCTCTATCCAATGCAAGGAAGAAAGACCATAAATTCTCAAAAAAGTTCGGAATAGGCTTTATTACAGGTTCATAACTACACAAAAAATTTAATGCGTTACAGCTTTACAATGTACAAGTATCCACGTTACTTTTGCATGTTTTCTAATGTTCTCTATTCCCCCTCCTTCCTGGTAGTCGTCTCAAAGTTTACTAGTCACTCGGAATCCAGAAGAGAGTTTCTTTGTGTTTTAGGGGCAATAATAAATACACCGGCTGACAAAAAAAGTGAAGCACCATGACGTCATGATCGGATGTCAGTGTCGCTTCTTATGTACACACCATCAGTGGGTATGTAAATGATTAGAGTTGCAGTTCTTTGTGAAAGGCTGATTGACTGGTCGGTTGGCTAGAGGAGAGAGGGAGGGATGAGAGAGGACTAAACAGTGAGGTCACTGGTCCCTCGATTCAGGGTGGCAGAAACTAAGGGAGGAACAACACTAGCAGCACGGTTCGATCCATGGAAAAGAAAACGGACGAACAAAAGGGCAGAAGGAGTGCCGGGACGGCAGGAAGAGTAAAGAATAGGAAAAATAGGAGGAACAGCGTGCCATCCCAGTCCACAAACCTTACCATGATCGCAACACGACAGAATCAACACCAGGGGAAGAAGACAAATGGAAAGGGGAAACATAACGGCGCAAGAGACCAGAAAAAACATAGGGTATAGCTCAGGGGAAAGCTGGCCGGTCTAGAGGCACGGCCAAAGGCCTCCCAAACCAACGCCAACGCTTCGCAAGGGACTCCAATTCCAGAAGGAAATTCAGGTACTTAAATCTGGAAGGAGAGGCCACTTTTGTGAAGAAAACCAAGAGCAGACATAACCATGCGAGAGTCGTCCGCTAACAACTATTAAAGGAAAGTGGGAGGGCATATTAAGCGTGAAGGGCCAAAAGGTGGTGCCAGTCGAGGAAAATATGCATCACTGTAAGGAGCCCTGCAACTAACTACTAGACAGCTCATTACGGACTAAAATATCGTGTGTCAACCTCATATGGCTGATACAGAGATGGCGGAAGATGTTAGATTCCTGATGGGAGAGGCGGGAGAAAGAACACCATGTACTTGGAATCTCCTTAATCACACGACGTTTATTAGACAGGGGGTGCCCCCCCCCCCCCCCCCTCGGAGTTCACCCACGGCTGAGGAAAAAGGAACGTGACATGAATTCGCAAATACGACCCCAGAAGGGTCGTAGAGAATGGGATGTAGGTGGCTGTCTTCCCAGCAAGATGATCAGCAAGCTCATTACGCATATGGCTAGGAACCCAAAGTAAATTAACTGAACAAGCAGCATGGTCAACATCACCGAGAGGGTCATGGATGGCAGAGATCAAGAGATGGTGGGAAAAGCACTAGGCAACAGCCTGACGTTCAGCAAATGGCCATAAATTCTATGGTAAACACACCGCACATGGTGCGATAGAGGTGGTGTCCTATGCCAACAGAAGTTGTGAAAGAATATTCCAAGCGATTAGCCGATTTAGAGCCATTGGTGTAAAAAACAATAGCATCCCAAAACTCACACAAGGGCTGGTGGAACAAACAACCGAACACCATTACAATGATTAAGGCTTTCGTCCCCAGAAAAGATTCGAAGTGGCTGTTGAGTAGAGAATGTGGGGAACAATGCAAAGAGTGAAGACGGAAATCGTGGTGGAGAGAAGTGAGGCGTAGCCTTTCTGGTAAACCCACCCAAGGGCAGACAGCAGGCAGCGAACACCCTGAAGCTGCGAAATGAATAGAATAGGAGGATTGAGGAGAGAAAGATTTGATAGCGGTGGTATAGGTGTCCAGGAGCTGGGATCGCTGAACTGAAAGGTTGAGGGTATCCTAGCATCAACCATGCTATCGCCAGGTATAGTGCGAAAGGCATTGGTGGGCATAGAGATACCATGATGGAGGACTGTGTCTAAAAGTAGCGGTGAGGAAGAGGCAGATGGGCCAACCACAGTCCAGACAGACCTAAAGCCTGATAAAGATGGAGAAGAGTTGAATGACCTGTGCCTGAAGAGGTGTGGGCAAGGAAGCGAAAGACATTGAGTTTATGGAAACAGACAAACTTCAGAAGGCGATATGGTACAACCATGTTGTCGAAAAGAAGGCCCACGAAATGGAACTGTGGGACGACAGTCAGGCGTTAGGAATCGTGACAGAGCTCTGGAGTGGGATGGAGTATAGTGTGGGGACAGAAATGCACCATTCACAATGTAAGGGGAGAAAACTGAAAACCATGTGAGACAGTCCACGCGGAAGGGCACCAGATGGTACCCTGGAACTGTCGTTCCACAGAGGCCACTGAGTGGGACCTAGCCCAGATACAGAAATCATCCACATACAGAGCATGGGTTACCAACGGCCTCAAGGAAGCTACAAGCCCGTTAATAGCAATGATGAAAAGAAGGCCACTTAATACGGAACCCTGTGGATCATCATTCTCCTAGGACCACCGAGAGCTGACATCAGTGCCAACCCAAACACAGATCGATTGCTGGGACCGGAATTGGAGGATAAAAATCTAAATGGGGTCCAACGGCCTCACCCATAGACTGTAAGTAAGTTATGATGGCACCAAACCATGTCACAGGCCTTAGAAAGATTGAAGAAAACTGCAACACTATAACAGTGCAGAAAAAAGACCTACCAAACTGCGGTTTCCAACCGAAGCAGGTGGTCGAAAGGAGACCATCCCTCCCGAAGGTTGCATTGGTAAGGTGACAAAAGGTCCTGAGATTCAAGAACCCAACTGAGCCGACTAGCCAAAATCCATTCAAATAACTGTCAGAGGACGTTGGTCAGACTTATCAGCTGTAACTGTTATGGGGAGATGGATTCAGTGCAGTATTCGGGATATGAAGGACAATTTCAAATGTTGTTGGCTAGGTTGTCTCAGTGGAGGATAAAATGGCTTTGTGACATCCTTCCCAACAGAATCAATGCATACATCCTGCCCAGAATTGGAGCCACATCGTACTGACACGTGGGCTCATATTGCCAAGTTATTTGACCTCTCGATATTATAATCACTGAAATAAATTTACATATCTTCTCAACCTGAGAAGTTTAACTCCGTTCCTCCGGGGTACATCCCCTTTTTTACTGTCAGGCAATGTAGTTTAAGAGGTGTTAATATACACTGCTTCGAGTAAAATCCATACATACTACTAATGTTGATGTATGTTCCACATCTTCTCCTAAATCACTCGATCATTTTCAATCAAATTTGGTACAAGAATCTCTTATTTTCTGGAAATAACCGCAGTGGCGATAACACCTATTCTTAAAGTAGTGGAGGTGGAAAAGAAGCGTAGTTCACGAAGTGCAAATACCCAGATTTTGTTCATCCAGTACTTGATAATGAGAGCATTTAGTAACTTGCAACATACTTTACATATGATTTCAAGCCTTTACAAAACTTTTTCTCCCTGACAACCTCTCTACATGATAAAAAAAGTTTATAGATTACTATATTTTCCATGATTATACAGTAAAATTACCTAAAGATGCATGGCCATTTGATTTATTACTTCTTTACTAATAACTCTATTCGCAGCACATTTTGCAGACATTATTCAAATATAGCACTGAACGTAACTGCAGAAACATATAATTGTATGACAGTTCAGGAGATATGGTATCATGACTACTGAGATACATTAAGTATGGATTTTGCTGAAAATGGAAACTGTAGGACGAAATTAGCTACAGATACAGGTGAAACATGTGTATAAATACGTGTGAAATGTGTTAAGTACACGTGAAGTATTTGTGACATGTTGGTATGTGGGCAAAGCCACAGGTAAAAAGCTTCTCGTAAAACCTTGGATCGATTTCAACCAAACTTTGTACATACATAATTACTATCTGGAAAGATAGGAAATGAACAAAAAGGGTGGTGCGCAGGAGGAAACAGACAGAGAGAGAGAGGGGGGGGGGGATTGGAGAGAAGGAGGAGAGGAAATAATAAAATTGAAATGAATACCCACCGGGCAGCGTACATGTACTCAGTATTCCATATAACACCTTTCCAATTGTTATTGATTGCGGAGATACAGCTGGTTACAGAGATGAGTTTTCATTTCGCATGTTGGCATTCCAACAGATATGGGTCCATTTATCGATTGTCACAGAGCGAGCTGGCGTACTGGTTCGCATACTGGACTCGCATTCGGCAGGTCGAGGGTTCAAATTTGTGGCCGCCCATTCACATTTAGGCTTTCCTTGATTTGCCAGACTGGCTCCAGGCAAATGGCCGGATGGTTCCTGTGAGAGGCTGTGGTGTCACCGCCAGACACCACACTTGCTAGGTGGTAGCCTTTAAATCGGCCGCGGTCCGTTAGTATACGTCGGCCCCGCGTGTCGCCACTATCAGTGATTGCAGACCGAGCGCCGCCACACGGCAGGTCTAGAGAGTCTTTTTTAGCACTCGCCCCAGTTGTACAGCCGACTTCGCTAGCGATGGTTCACTGACAAATTACGCTCTCATTTGCCGAGACGATAGTTAGCATAGCCTTCAGCTACGTCATTTGCTACGACCTAGCAAGGCGCCATTACCAGTTACTATTGATGCTGTAAAACATGTACCGTCAAGAGCTATGTTCACCAATTATGGATTAAAGTTAAGTATTCCAGAAGCTACGAACCTTTTTTGCTAGTCTCAATTCCTTGTCCTGTTCCAGACCTCACGCCAGCCTGTGTGAGTTTAAACGCGTGCCTTTCGGCTTCCTGTCATAGTGGATTGGCTGTCTTGCCAATCCACAACAGAGGCCACAGTCGATTTCCTCCATTCTTAAAAAATCCGAACTTATGTTGCGTCTCTTATGAACTCGATGTCGACATAACGTTAAACCCTAATCTTTCCTTTTATCGACTGTCATTTTTTGTTTGAATTTGAAGTTGTGAAATTGCATAAGTAAACGTAACTAAATTTTTCAACTGTAATTGAGATTCGTTAGTCAATTTGCGTGAGAGCGATACACCGCCGAGCAATCCTGTTCATCTGAACGTGGAAATGGACAGAGTGTTGATGAAGTAGAAGAGATTATTCTGTTGGTACAATGTATTCCTCAAACTGGTACACGCAGATGCTTTTCACTTATTGATGTTCAGCCAGCCGAGGTGGCCGAGCGGTTCTAGGCGCTACAGTCTGGTACCGCACCACCGCTACGATCGCAGGTTCGAATCCTGCCTCGGGCATGGATGTGTGTAATGTCCTTAGATTAGTTAGGTTTAAGTAGTTCTGAGTTCTAGGGGACTGATGACCTTAGAAGTTAAGTCCCATAGTGCTCAGAGCCATTTGAACCATTTTATTGGTGTTCAACATACAAGAACGTAACTTTTGCTCCGTCTTTAATGACCTCGACGTCGACAGGAGGTTAAACCCTGATCTTTCCTTTTATCGACTGTCATTAATGGTTTAAGGTTCAAGTTGTGAAATTCTGCTTGAGTTTACATAATCAAATTTTTCAACTGTGACTGCTTGAGTTTACATAATCAAATTTTCCAACTGTCTCTGTGATTTTATTCCAATTTGCTTGGGACTGATACTGTGATGTGTGTCCAGCAATCGTTTTTATCTGAACTTGGAAATCAACCGAGAGTTTTACGAAGAACAAGACATTATTCAGTCAGCTAAACGCAACACATGCTGGTGTTTTATATTCAAGAACGTAACGGAAATTACGAACATACGGCATCTATCCTTATAATTTACAAGGTGCTCAGTGCCTGCGAGAAGGTAATGGAGGTTAGCGTTGGAATTTTGTTGTTGCGTAATTGCCAATCACCGAGTAATGCCATCAATACAGTTCAGCGACGAAAACCCACAAGCGACTGAGGAGTCGAATTTTCAAGACCACTTCTCTGTAAATGATGAGTATAGTGTTACCGTGTCGCCGTGCAGGGTCCCTTTATCTAGACTTTCTTGAAAATTTCACCATGAGGCTCCTTTGGGTACAAGAACTGGTATGTTCTTCCAGAACCACCAGGCCCCTGGACATTCTTGTTATCAGATGACATATTATCTAAACCTAACATTCCCCGGTAGAAGGGCTTGGTGGAAATAGTCACTTAAGCACAAGAGACGAATTGAGCGTTCGCACTATAAATAGTTTTGCCCTCATAAAAGATACGTGGTGTCATCAAGAGAATTCGGTAGTACATTGAAGTCGGAGGTGGAATTTGTGAAAAGCATCACTTAAATTAAACATTTGCCTTTGATTGACGTCTTCTGTGACTATTTGTTTGCTTAACGTTCTAACGGCTGAAGTACTGTGACCAATAAAAGTTGGACAAATGTAGAATGTTTTATTCGAATCACTCTACGCTACCACCTTCTAAAATATTTACTAATCCTTCTGAAATGTCTTGTATTTAACATATCTTTAGGCTATACACTTTGCCAGTGTCTCTCTTACGTAAGAAGAGTTGTAGTGTCAGGGAATATGACCTGAACAAAGCATCATGCAAGTGAAATGATCGGCCAGAGATATAAAGTTATGCACATCTCACAATGTAATAATTCAGTAACCTTATACAACACGAATAATAAATCACAAGTAAAATCATTCTCGTCCCATAAAATAACTAGGAGCAACGTTCTGAAAGGGCGTGAAGTGTTTCGATCATGTCGTCTCAGTTCGAAGTAAAGCAAATGGCAAGCTTGTTATGATGCCCCACTAAGAAACCGCAGTTCATTCACTGTTTAGAAAGCACTTTTATGGTGTAGGTAAATGTGTGTGAGATCTGTGTCAGAACAGACTAACAGGCTTTTAAAACCTTAAGTGCTGGTGTAATTCTTTGGAGTACAGACGAAATAATTAGACAGACAAAATCAGGTATAGATGTATGTAAGTAATCTATCTCCCAATGCTCCATCCGCGAAAGGAATGAGCCGAAACCTTAATACATGCTACGGTGAAAAGTATGTTGTATCACGTATTTCAGAATACAAAGTATAAATGCAAATCAGTATGTGAAGTAGAAATATCTCTAAATTTCAGTTATATGGCGTGCAATGCCAAAGCGAAACGAAAAGTTAATAATTTCAAAAGGAATTAAATACATCTGATATAGAATGTAACTAATATACTAACAGGCTTCCCTGCAGTATCAGTAACTATAATGTTGGCTAGGTTAGAAAAATGTTCTGCAGGATTTCCTCAATGTAAAGATTAAAAAAATCAGTGCAAAAATATTTATGACAATACAGATAAACCTCGCTTAAAACAAGCAGCTAACGGTAAATGTATATTTCAAAAATTGGTAGACAAACACCGGGAAACGTAACAAAATTGGTTGAAATGGCTCTGCGCACTATGCGACTTAACTTCTGAGGTCATCAGTCGCCTAGAACTTAGAACTAATTAAACCTAACTAAGGACATCACACACATCCATGCCCGAGGCAGGATTCGAACTTGCGACCGTAGCGGTCGAAACGTAACAGATCGTGTAACTAGTGCAAAGAATGGATGTAATTGTTGATAAACAGAGAATTAAGAAATTAAAAGGTATGCTTTCAGCACTGAAGGAAAATTCGAACGACCAAAAGTATACTGCAGCAACCAAGATAAAAGGAATAGCAAATAAACAGAAGTAGAGAGTACCTTCACTGTTACCATGCAATGAAATACTACTACTCTGGTGGTACTTACTCTTAAGCGTACCACTCAGCAGTCCTGCGCCTGTTTATTCGTTCCATATTACACAGGATTTGTGTTTAGCAATACTTGTAGCAAAAGCGGCAGCTTGTCTGTGATTCAGTTCCCTGTTGAAAATGTTATCTCAGAGTTACTTGGACAAAACCAAAGACAGCACAGTCTCTAACCGTTGCCAGCCGTAGAGCAGGAATATCTGTGGAGTGCGGATTCGGAAAAGCAAAACAGAATTTTTGCCGCCGATGTACAATGTCTACAATGTCATGTGACGTTGTGATATGTACTTCTGAACAGTATGCGTTACTCCATTCACGAAATTACATATATATCACTTGCAGTAACAATCGTACACCGAAAGTGTTACTAAAAAGAAAAATTGGACACTGTCGAAGCTGCCTTGGTAAAGTACCGGAACTTCAAGCGCTGATAGAAAGCACCGAAGCTGAAATCCTTATCGGTACAGAAAGCTGGCTGAAGCCAGAGATAAATTATGCCGAAATTTTTACAAAGGCACAGACGGTGTTTAGAAAGGATAGATTGCATGCAACTGGTGGTGACGTGTTTGTCGCTGTTAGTAGTAGTTTATCCTGTAGTGAAGTAGAAGTGGATAGTTCCTGTGAATTATTATGGGTGGAGGTTACACTCAACAACCGAGCTAGGTTAATAGTTGGCTCCTTTTACCGACCTCCCGACTCAGCAGCATTAGTGGCAGAACAATTTGGAATACATTTCACATAAATTAACAGCATGTTATAGTCTTAGGTGGAGATTTCAATTTACCAGATATAGACTGGGACACTCAAATGTTTAGGACGGGTGGTAGGGACAGAGCATCGAGTGACATTATACTGAGTGCAATATCCGAAAATTACCTCGAGCAATTAAACAGAGAACCGACTCGTGGAGATAACATCTTGGACCTACTGATAACAAACAGACAAGAACTTTTCGACTCTGTAAGTGCAGAACAGGGAATCAGTGATCACAAGGCCGTTGCAGCATCCCTGAATATGGAAGTTAATAGGAATATAAAAAAGGGAGGAAGGTTTATCTGCTTAGCAAGAGTAATAGAAGGCAGATTTCAGACTACCTAACAGATCAAAACGAAAATTTCTGTTCCGACACTGACAATGTTGAGTGTTTATGGAAAAAGTTCAAGGCAATCGTAAAATGCGTTTTAGACAGGTACGTGCCGAGTAAAACTGTGAGGGACGGGAAAAACCCACCGTGGTTCAACGACAAAGTTAGGAAATTACTGCGAAAGCAAGGAGAGCTTCACTCCAAGTGTAAACGCAGCCAAAACCTCTCAGACAAACAGAAGCTAAACGATGTCAAAGTTAGCGTAAGGAGGGCTATGTGTGAAGCGTTCAGTGAATTCGAAAGTAAAATTCTATGTACCGACTTGATAGAATATCCTAGGAAGTTCTGGTCTTACGTTAAATCAGTAAGTGGCTCGAAACAGCATACCCAGACACTCCGGGATGATGATGGCATTGAAACAGAGGATGACACGCGTAAAGCTGAAATACTAAACACCATTTTCCAAAGCTGTTTCACAGAGGAAGACCGCACTGCAGTTCCTTCTCTAAATCCTCGCACAAACGAAAAAATGGCTGACATCGAAATAAGTGTCCAAGCAATAGAAAACAAACTGGAATCACTCAACAGAGGAAAGTCCACTGGACCTGACGGGACACCAATTCGATTCTACACAGAGTACGCGAAAGAACTTGCCCCCCTTCTAACAGCCGTGTACCGCAAGTCTCTGGAGGAACGGAAGGTTCCGAATGAATGGAAAAGAGCACAGGTAGTCCCAGTCTTCAAGAAGGGTCGTCGAGCAGATGCGCAAAACTATAGACCTATATCTCTGACGTCGATCTGTTGTAGAATTTTAGAACGTGTTTTTTGCTCGCGTATCATGTCGTTTTTGGAAACCCAGAATCTACTCAGTAGGAATCAACATGGATTCCGGAAACAGCGATCGTGTGAGCCCCAACTCGCTTTATTTGTTCATGAGACCCAGAAAATATTAGATACAGGCTCCCAGGTAGATGCTATTTTCCTTGACTTGCGGAAGGCGTTCAATACAGTTCCGCGCTGTCGCCTGATACACAAAGTAAGAGCCTACGGAATATCAGACCAGCTGTGTGGCTGGATTGAAGAGTTTTTAGCAAACAGAACATAGCATGTTGTTATCAATGGGGAGACGTCTACAGACGTTAAAGTAACCTCTGGCGTGCCACAAGGGAGTGTTATGGGACCATTGCTTTTCACAATATATATAAATGACCTAGTAGACAGTGTCGGAAGTTCCATGCGGCTTTTCGCGGATGATGCTTATGTTGTAGTATACAGAGAAGTTGCAGCATTAGAAAATTGTAGCGAAATTCAGGAAGATCTACAGCGGATAGGCACTTGGTGCAGGGAGTGGCAACTGACCCTTAACATAGACAAATGTAATGTATTGCGAATACATAGAAAGAAGGATCCTTTATTGTATGATTATATGATAGCGGAACAAACACTGGTAGCAGTTACTTCTGTAAAATATCTGGGAGTATGCGTGCGGAACGATTTGAAGTGGCATGATCACATAAAATTAATTGTTGGTAAGGCGGGTGCCAGGTTGAGATTCATTGGGAGAGACCTTAGAAAATGTAGTCGATCAACAAAGGAGGTGGCTTACAAAACACTCGTTCGACCTATACTTGAGTATTGCTCATCAGTGTGGGATCCGTACCAGATCGGTCTGACGGAGGAGATAGAGAAGATCCAAAGAAGAGCGGCGCGTTTCGTCACAGGGTTGTTTCGTAACCGTGATAGCGTTACGGAGATATTTAGCAAACTCAAGTGGCAGACTCTGCAAGAGAGGCGCTCTGCATCGCGGTGTAGTTTGCTGTCCAGGTTTCGAGAGGGTGCGTTTCTGGATGAGGTATCGAATATATTGCTTCCTCCTACTTATACCTCCGGAGGAGATCACGAATGTAAAATTAGAGAGATTCGAGTGCGTACGGAGGCTTTCAGACAGTCGTTCTTCCCGCGAACCATACGCGACTGGAACAGAAAAGGGAGGTAAAGACCGTGGCACGTAAAGTGCCCTACGCCACACACCGTTGGGTGGCTTGCGGAGTATAAATGTAGATGTAGATACGTATAAGTAACATTAAAATTGCGGTCTTTTGCTCAAAACTGAAACAACGTCGTATTAACAGAACCAATATTTCACACTGTAGTGGAGTGTACGGTGTTTCGAAACCTTGAAGACTGATACTGTGTGTCGGCCTGGGATACGACTCCCAGTTGGGCACACTGTTTTAATCTGCCAGAATGTTTCAAAAAAGCTTATTATCAAAATTAACGTGAAATTTACTGTTTCATGTTGGCGATATGTGCACAGGCTACGTTCATTCCATGATATTCCAACTCTGTTGACTGCTGCGTATTCTTTATTTCGCTTTTTGACTATATGGTCTTATTGTAACTACAGCATGTCATTACAGAGTCTTTCCTTTAATATTTCTTATACGATGCGTAACTGTCACGATTAGTCAGAATCAGAGCGTTAACCTGAGGAATCGTAATGAATGCCCTTAGA
Organism: Schistocerca americana; assembly: GCF_021461395.2. Lineage (NCBI taxonomy): Eukaryota > Metazoa > Arthropoda > Insecta > Orthoptera > Acrididae > Schistocerca > Schistocerca americana. The sequence goes on along the minus strand of NC_060120.1, from coordinate 321,018,310 downwards.
TTTCAAAACAGGCTTTGCGATAAGAGGTGTTCTGATAAGCTGTTTATCAGCCCAGAAAAGTCAATAGTGGAAACACCGTGTTCACTTATCAGTGGTATCGAATTGCTATATTTTCATTATTGATTTAATAGCAATCTAGTTGTGTCTCGTACGGTACCCGTTTTTCGTACTGATATAGGAGCTGTGTTGCTTAATTTCCGAAAAATTTTATGATCTTACTCATAGTTTCGGTGTCGCTGAATAATTATCGGCTAATCAGAAATCCAAACATTTGTTGCAATGCAAGGTATCTAAATATCCGCTTCAATTATTTCTAAACGTATTCCCACAGCAGGAATTTTGAGTACAGTTTAGCCAAAGAGAAGAGTTAAAAACATTTAGAAGGATCAATACGATGACGCATGCCACCAGCGAGTACATAAATGACAAGAATGCAAAGATGTTTGAAGGCTAGAAAAATCACCACAGGGAATTAGTGTTGTTATCATGAGACCCTATTATCAGGTACGTATTCGGACAACACTCATAAAACTAGTAATTCACTACAGGGGTAAGAGCACATGCGACGTGCCAGTTCAGACCGTAACGAAAAAGTAACCTCCACTTCTACTGATCGAATGAAATTGTCTCCGCCCAGTAACGCTGCTCCCGCAGTCGAGAAGTCCGTACTGGATGACATTCGGAAGAAGAAGACTACGAGCACCTCTGCCGTGCAGAAAAATCGAAAAAGGCTGGTGGAGGCTGAGAGGTGTATGTTGCAGTTTCCATACCACAAAACTCATCAAATGACATGGCGCATTAAATTCTAATCCTCATATATGTGTGCATAACGTCTCCCCGGAAAAGTGGATAGGTAAAACCGAACCTAAACAAATATGTCAGAGTGTTGGCACGATTGTTCAGTTCTCCAGATTCTACAGTGTTGTTGCATTAGCTGCACTTTGACGCCTAAAAAAAATTCGACATTCCAGGGTACATATTACCTTTCCCCTTGCGTAGGTTGAGGACGGAACGAATTGCCCGTGAATACGTATTCGCTTGTGTTCACTTCCATTCGTTCCGGTGTAAAAGGGACTATACCAGCTCTTTACAGAGTTAGACAAGGGCGTTATCGCGCATGTTCTTGCGTCAGTGGCGAATACATTTTAAAGGGGGGGGGGGGGGGGGGGGGGGGGGTTGCGGGACCAGCCGCATTGCCAACCGCACGCCGCTCCTGCCAGTCAGCCCACACGCTATTCGCTCGTTTCTTTAGTCAGTCGGTTCGACTGAATCGAGTTACCGAGTAGTTGTACTTTCCTACTTTCCCCTTGGGAAAATTATAAATGATTGAGAAAACCTCTCACGTTATTTGACTTAGAAACAGCTGAGCAAAAATGAACATTCTCACTTATTCTGATAATCACTAAACTGACACACAAATTTTTTTTTTTTTTTTTTTTTTTTTTTTTGCGCTACGCAGTCGGACTTTCAATAATCCCCACAAAAGAATGGCCCTGACTAACAATAACCTACACCTCTCATGAATCACTTACCTCACAAAAATCTTCGTTACTCGAATTACTGCAATACAGCGAGCGCCAGTACTGCCAGCTAAATAAAAGATTCTAACTACTGAAGGCACTAACTACTGACAGACAGAGTTAGCAAATGAAAGGTTTTGATGGAGAACAAACAATGTATTTACCTGAATAATGATCAAAAGTCATAATATATATATATCAGTACATGACATCCAGTCTTACAAATTCCGTTTTTCTGACGGACACACGTCCAGATCGTCCGCTCTCCAAATTCTGCCATTTCTCTCCCCACATCCACCACCGCTGGTGGCTTACCTCCAACCTCACAATGCCACTCGCTGTTCAAATCCAACTGCCCAACACTACAATAGCAAATATTGCAACAATGCCAACCATCCACAGACTGCACACAGCACAGTCAGTGATTTTCAGACAGAACACTACGTGGCGTTACCAACATAAAAATCTATACAGCCTACTTGCAATACCTACGAAAAAAGTCGCTACCATTCTGTCTGGAATTTGTTGGAGAAAAGTCGCGAATATTCTACCCTTCGATACGTAGCTTTATAAATACGGACTATTCGCCGAATAGGAAGTTAGTTTACATTCAGAAGCAGAATGTTAATTTCATTCTCCTATTGACGTTGTAATTAACCAATTTCCCAGGAAGAATAGGTGCATATAATCCATCATTTAAGGAAAAGAACCACAATTGTAATTTTTTTATATCATAAGATGGCATTCTTTTGTATCTGCGTATAATCAGTTTAAATAAAACTTTCTTAAACTTCGCATGTGACTTGATTATTTTTTATTACGGTAAAAGTAAAGGTAGCTCAAGATATCTTTAGCGCCCCCTCCTTGAGGTTTGTTTGTATGCGCCACTGTCTTGTGGCCGGCTGGTCGAAACATGCAGTAGCGAGGCACGCTATGCCTTCAGGTTTGACAGTGGCGCGATGTTGGATGTTGAGAACGTGAAACACCAAATGCTTCGTCAAGGCTCTGGTCGAACAAGTCAATCCACACAACAGAGGATCTCCGTATACAGAGCCAAACGCATTGTAACCCTACCACGTATGTGCCTGCTATCTGGGCACAAGTAATGGACTGATTACATTTTGCAGTACTGGTAGCAGAAGCAGATCCACTGACAAGCCCCTCCATGCACCTACCGCTAGGATCACAGCCCAGATGAATGCTTCTGGAGTGTTGTCGTTCTCTGAAAACATGGTCCGTTGACGAGTGGCGTCACACATTTGCAGTGCCGTATCTCGGTCCTACACTAGCGATGACAATCATCAGCGCTAATGGTGGCGCCGTGGAGGGAGGATTCCTTTCGATAGTAGTTTGCAGCGTGACATCGGTATTATCTACAGCATCATGGTGTAGCGAGCAATCAAAATGCCTTCAGGACACCTCTCGTGGTGATTGAGGGTACTCTGACGGCATAGTAATACATTACACATCCTGTGTCGTCATACGTTACTTGTCATGCTACACTTGCATCTTTCAACACGCTAACGCCCGCCCGCACACGACACGTTCTTCTACGAACTGCCTTTGTGACGTTGAGGCATTTTCTTGGCTGTTTGGAACCAACTCGGACGTACACTCCGTCCTAACGCCAATATCCATGCAGTTGTGAGCTAACTTACTCCACCTAAGCATTCAATATCTCTACCGAATCATTGTGTGCATCCATGGCTAAGGTAGTGCAACATCTCACTGTTTCGAGACTGTCGTGTCCTCGTACTACCAGTTTCGTTTTTAGTTCAGCTTCATGATTGTTCAGTGACATCACAAAACAGTTTAAGTGCGAATTTTCGTTTTAATTCGTTCTCTCCTTGTTTATTTGGCTCGCAGTGAATATTACAATTCCTATAATACGCATTCAACCAAGGAGAAAACCAACGAGTGTAAAAATCACGTAAAACAAGGAATGGTTGAACTTTCGAACTTTCGATCGTAGTGCCATTTGTTTATGATCCTGTTTCAAGAGAGAAGAATATTTTCTATAAATTAAATCTCTGTATGTAAAAATTCAGCCTGCATTTGTTTGTGATCACAAAACTCTAATATTAGTCAACTGACTAGAAATTTTGACACAACGTTGTTTCTCATAGGTGCTTGTTTTTATGTAACTTTTTTTAATATACGCAATTCATAAAAAATGTGACACATAAAGGAGAAACTTTGTTACCAAAAATCTCGAAAAGTTCTTGGACAATTTACTTCAAATGTTTACACGATACTCAAATGAATAGTCGGACGGACATAGGTTACACATTTTTAATATATGTAGCATATACAGCAGAAACCGTATTACCAAAATTCTCAAAACGTTCTTCACAGATGTACTTCAAATTTTACACGACACTCTAATGAACATTCAGACGGACAGGGGCAACACTGCTATCAAAAATCTCAAAATTACTAGTTTGTTATATTTCAAATTTTTACATGTTACTGCAGTAAAAGTTCCGACACACATAGACTGCATACTTTTAATGTATATAAACAAATATGAAAAATTTCTAATAAAGAAACGTTGTTAGAAAACAAAAAAGCTGTTTCTGCATATGGGTTATTGGCTTATGATTATAATACTACTAGAGAATCTCAATTTCTAATAACAATAAGCAAGTTCCAAGGTGGGAGAGAGGCGGGAAAAGGGGATGAATAGAGGGAGGAAATGAACTTAGAGAGTGGAAAGGAGGAGATGGACAGAAGGAGGGGGCAGAAGGAGATGGTCAGAGAGGGGGCAGGAGAAGCCGACTAAAGCGTATAACGACTTTCTATACATGTTCAGCGCTTTTGCATTTAATCAGAATCAGCCACAGCATGCATGGCCGGGTACAACTAGTGTCATTAAAAAGAAATTCATGCAGATTTCACAATCTGACAATGTTTCGAACCTTTTTGAGATAGATACGTCTTCTAGCTGGAGTGGACTTCGAAGTTTTACTTTTTCCAGTTCGAGCTCTACAGTCTGACCAACTGAGTGATGAGCAGACGGCTAATTTCAGAGATATAGACAGTGTCTTCGTCGCTCGCACACAGCGCGACGTGCGCCACGCATATCTCCGCAAAAGAGACATTTAAAGCAGCTGCCGCGAGTTGCTGCTATAGAGAGCTCGCCATACGCCGCCATGTAGTGCTACTCATGCTACCAGAGGATGCCGAATGCGCATCACCTCAGTGCTTGCTATAGAGTTTGTACCGCGCGTCTTTTTTAATCCGCTGTACTCAGAGCTCCGCCTCAGATTATCCTGAGATTAAACTCACATCACGCCGAGCTTACGGAAGACTTGCAGTGAGACATTACGAACCTCTCACGACGCTATTGCTACTCCATTTGCTACTGAATATTGTAAAGCTTTCCATCCTCTCATGGGACGTGAAAACACTCTTGGACAAAAAGCTGGTGACGTCACAGCGTGGAATTCGAGGCCCACGAGAAACACAGGCCGTGGCGCGTACGTCACAGCACGTGACACTGCAGATCTTGCGAGTGCCAGCAACCGTTTTATTTCAGACCAGTTGAGTAATTCTTGATTGCGCGTTTATATGCATGCATGCTTGCGATAGCATAGAAAAAATTAAGACCTTCATTGTGTGTCTTTTCAATTAAATGTTGATTTCCCATGGGCTCTGCACGGAGGCGAGCGTTCACGAAGTGTGGCGGACAAGCCGACTAGAGCGATGTCACAAGTTCGCTGCAGGGCCCGTATATCTCGTTGCCCACGGTGGAATCACACGTTCCACTATACTGCGAAGGGCGAGGTCAAGAATCTGGAACGTCAGATTTTTGCCTCGTGGGAAGGACGTGGCCAGTGAGATGCGACATCGATTTTACGTCACAAGTAGAACTCAAAAACCGCCATATTCTGTGGCCTTCAACGTATTTTGTGGGTTTCCTTCATCACACGATCTCTCGAAAAGGCTATGATTTATCATAACAACATGACAAAAAACTATATACCGGCAGTTAAAGGCTTCCTGTATTTGATATTTTCAGTGCTGTGGAAAGACACCCATTTCAATGCTACGGCACAATGATGATTTATTACAATTGTGTCGTTTTGATACAACTTGCTTGTTACATATCAAATGATGACATTCGTAGATACAGTCTAACATAGTCTATACCCTATAGCGTCTATGGAGGACTGGTCACTATGATGAATCAGTACCGTAATTGATATCCTCGTGAGCTGTGAAAAGAAAGCAGATTCGTGTCCAGATCTTACCAAATTCTTCACCTTTTGTTTTCTAAAAGATTTTGGGTTTTCCTTATTAAATTATTCGAAGTATTACCTGCGACTACCGCTGTTGTTTATTGCATTTCTTGTAGCAATGGCCATCAACTGGAGTGTTTCCCCAGTGGCTAGATATCTTAATGTGACTGCCAGTATGTTTCATAAATTTGCGAGATGCCGGTGCTAGCAGTGTATTTGACACTAAATTCTTCTAGAATCTTCATATGTAAATGATGCTCTAAGACCCCCCCCCCTCCCTATTCTAACTCCGACTTTTGCTGTTGCACATGGATTAAAAAGAAATGCGAACTGACTGTAATCGACCCTGCAAGTGGAGTAGAAAAGAGTTTGGCACCTGCAATAATTTAATTTGATAAATAAGTTAAATAAAGGAAAGTTTCATTAACGTAGTGACAAATGATAGTGTTGCTCTACCGATTAACAGAATGAAAGTTCTGTCCAAAATAACAATATGATTTATTATGACTAAACTCAAAATAATAAACAAAACACATGAAACATTTACAATACATCAAATTGGCTCAATTTGGATACTCAAATAAATGCTGTGAAGGTGAAGTTGTCCCTAAACTAGATTGTGACATTTATGACGAAGTGGTATGTGTAGCCAATTCCTTACAACTCAAATCTTAAGAGCAACACACAGCCGACCCGACATTAATTGCTGGTACAGTAGTGAGAACTCAGACAATGAACACCCAAGACAGAATAAAGTTAGAAAAGACAAACAGGCGCGCTCTGCTGAACTCTGATTATCACCTAGAAAAATTGCCTGCTTTGGCGGTGCTGCAGACGTACATTACCAAGCTGTGTTCTTAACTGCAAGGACACGATCTGGTGTACCGGAGGCGATGGCTGGTAGCTTCGACGTCCCGTCGTGGTGATGACAGTGTCGCGAGTATAGACCGAAACAAATTATCCGGGTCTGGTTGTTCCAGACTAAAAACTTCCTAGCAATACAAATGCGCCTCTGAGGGAGATGAAGAAGGCTCGCTACACAATCACTGACGGTACGGTGATTGATTGTAACAAGCGAAGTCACACAGTAACTCTGATACAGTCAACTTTAGGCATAACTGCTCAAGACAGACAACATAGGCTGCTTGTACGCAGAACGCTCAATTGCCAACTGTACTCGGAAAGTTACGTTGAAGTCGAAACTTCAGCAACTTCATCAAACAGTTACAGTTAAATGAAAGTATATCAGACAGCCAACGGAAGGCAGGCTGTCCAGAGCAGCGAGAGCTCAGTCTTGTAACCTACTCCGACCGAAAAGCGAGAGCCGACCCTCTCAAGAGCACCCGCACGAGCCGAACACAGAACATTCCCGCCCCTACGACCATGGCCGTGGTTAAACATTCCAATCAGCAACTCGAAAACCGGCGGAAAATTCCACTCTATTGCCAAAGCACTACCATTCCACCAATGGAGATTCTTGGCGCCAATTTCTGCGCCGATTTTGCTACGTCACAGAGCTATGCCCTGAGCAAGCCAAAAACAGTTACGATTTTGCAGAAGACGCGGGAATTTTCCCGCCAAGACTGCCTGGGAACACAAGTCATTCCCACACCTCGCTGGTAGCCCGCCAGAAATGGTTTTCACTAAGTTTCTGCGAATTAACGGAATCTCTAGCCCAGCCGCTACTTCAGGCCCCTCTGGGCGTGTCGCTCCTGCGCTTATGACAATGTCAGGTTCTGGGAAGCATCCACTCGACTCCCTCACACCCGTTGGCGTAACCCTTTGAAGCTCAGCGGAACTCGCCTGTCACCAGACCACCCGGGTGACGAGAGACGCTGCGTGGGAAGTGCGCGTGTGAAGGAATAGCAACTTTTCACCGCATGCAATTAGAGAGAAAAATCGAATTACTCAGAGTAAGAAATATGAGAGGGGGCTTCTGCCACCTCTCATAGCCCCCACGCCATATTAGATTGTAATTGGTGAGCGGTTGGCTCACTTAGGAGCAAGGTAGTGAGTCAATCGCCTAAGAACAATCTTGCAAACTGACTCCACATGCCACACTCTATAAAAAAAATCACTGCAACTGAAAAATGCTGCTCATAGGGGGAGAATTATTTGTGATGTAGCCAACTTCACCTTCTTAATATGGAACTCTAACACTCACATCACACATTCATACCCAGGGAGCCCCTTCCAAACACTGATTCACGCAGACATTCAGGCTCTTAATATGGCCCGGGCATGTGAGCCAAATGTGGAGCAGTTTATACTTTACAATCAGAGTTGGAGTGCTCTGAAATTAAATGCCCAAGATGTTACAACAATTTCAATCATTAAACTAACCTGAACTCAATCACACATGATAATATTTAAGTTAACAATCTCTTTGTGAGTCTGCAGAACCTAATTACAACCTCCAATTCATTCTGTCTCCCTGGAGCAAGAATAACCTTTACAAAATGTTCCCTGAACTGATGGTCCATTCACAATGACAGTGGTGGTATCTGCTTCAGTTTATGGGGATTTCAGGCACACTGTTTGCATACACACAACAAAAAATACAGAATACAAAAAAAACATGGTGTAGAGAACAATACAGGAATTTGTAATTTGTGCGCCCTATTCTATTACTTACATAAAAATTACAATGCAAAACACAAACACATACAAGGTATAACATACATTACAAAAACAACACTAGAGAAAAACAACACTAGAGAAAGAAATTTAAGGAAAAAAAAACAATGTTAATGGGGTGTCAAGTTGTGCTTGCACATTGCACAATGTTCACGACTGTGCTGAGAATGAGGCACTAAATCACATTGTTAGAAATATTCGAAGCACTTCACAAATTCGTTAGTTTCTCTGAGGGGGTTGGTATGTTGAGTCATATGCATTGATGCACGTGGTTCCATGTCTTGAGCATCGGAGGGGGGCTTTTGGGATGGGGCCACAGTACTGACATCGCATAGGGCTAAACGTCGGGTGTTGTTGCTACGTTGTTGCAACAGCAGTAGGGTGTGCTGGAGCATCTGCATTACGCTGTTGAGATTGCAGCAAGACCCACGCATATGATCTCGGCAGTACGGTAGGAAGACATAGTGATAGGTTCTCCTCATGTCGATTAAATGTCTCTGAGGTCTACTAGTTGGGATGCACCACTAGTCCAGATCTCTTCTCTCCCTGGACAGTACTTTACGTTTCCCAATATTGAAGTTTGATGAGGGATGATAGCACGTGGAGTGACTCCACAAGTGTGTGAGGTCAACCATACAGGATCGAACTGGGAGCTACGATTGCTAGAACTGCTCTCTAATAGAGAGGAGAAGTTAGAAATGAGACAATCATTTGTTAGAGTTTGTGGCACGATACTGCTTTGTGTATGCAGATCGGCCAATGCTAGTGAGTTGTAAAAACCCAAACAGGTGAGTATATAGCGTCTCTTTCTGTCCAGAAGCACATGAGGCGCAGGTTCTGACATCATACGTGATCTTCTTCATGTACTCACGACAACGTGGTCTACCGCAGGGAATCCCTCCAAACGGCTACCGCGTCCGGAGAGCTAGTTGGATGTTGCGTGTGGGTCGCGTGTCAGTGTCAACGGTGTCCAGACATTTGCCACACCAGACATTTGCCACACCGGACATATGCCACGCCGGACATTTGCCACGGTTTTACCTGCTCCGAAGGGTTCGGTCCCTTGTCTCCCCTCCCCCTCCTCCTCCTCCTCCTCCTCCTCTTCCTGCTCACCTGCCCGCCCAGTTTGCTTTCTAAGTTCCTAACGTGACCATTAGTATGGAAGTTATTACAACGAACAAGGGCAGGCCTCCTGCTCATTAGCAAGGTTACGCGTATCTTAAACAGAGGGACTCTAAAGAAGGTGTTGTTACATGGATGTGCTTACGCCGAAAAGCGGATCATTGCAAGGGAAAGCTGCTTTCCAGGAACGAAGAAGTGTTGAGCGTATTAGAATATCTCTGTGGACCACCTGACGATGCAGCTCTGAAAATGGAAAGAGCGAAGAGAAGGTCTCGAGAAGAAACTACACAGTTATCGGAGATATACGCGGATGAAATGGGAAATCTACATAATAAAGTTTATGACTTTGTTACAGTGATGGCTAATTCAGAATCTATGAAGAGAACCATGCGTCGTCGATTGAGTCAAGAGTGGGGGAACCAACAAGAGCCTAAGAACTCTTATGAAATTGATCTTCATGAAGATCTATTAAAAATGGGAGATGGCAGTAGTTTTCTTCTGGAAGACGATAGAGGTGAGAATAATGATTTTTAGTGGAAAAGAAAGTTTAAAAACGTGTTCCCATTTTTTTATGGATGGAACATTTAAGAGATGCAGCAAGCAGTTTGCACAGATCTACACCATACACGTAGACTTAGGAGGCGCGATTAAAGAAACAAACTTTCTTCCTACTGTATTTGCACTGCTACCTAATAAGAAGAAAGACACATATGTTCGTCTGTTTCGTCTGATAAAACAGGCAGTGTCTGAGTGGTGTCCTAAACAAGTAACGATGGACTTTGAGGCAGCTGCGATATCGACCATTCGTCAAGTTTTTCCCACAACTGAAATAAATGGATTGTGTTTCCATATGAAGAAGAGTTTATGGAGAAGAACTCGAGTTCTCGGTCTAACTGAGGAGTACCGCTGGAACGAGGATTTAAGACTTCACGTCAGCATGTGTGCATCGCTGGCAGTTGTAAAACTGGAGGACGTAAGCAATGGATGGATTGAGATTCATGCAGAAGCTCCTGATAGCGGAAGGTTCTCTCAATTTTTTGACTCCTTTGTGGCTAACTGGCTAGAGAATCAGGATATCGTAATAGAAATGTGGGACTGTTACGGAAAAAGGCACCGAACGACGAATGCTGCTGAAGGGCGGCACAACAAAATAAATAGTATTATTGGAAACCCTTACCCTAAAATAAACTATTTGGTGGAGTGCTTGAAAAAGGAAGCACAGCTCACAAACTGCATGTACATGAAATTGGAAATGAGTCTTGAAGGTAAGAAGAAGAAGAAGAAGAAGAAGAAGAAGAAGCTGAACAACAGGATAGAGATAATCATAAAGAATTATGAAGAGACTGGCAACATTAGGCCTTGCTTGAAAGCCATTGCCCATATTCAGAAACTGGACTAAAATACGTTAAAAATAATGTATTAAAAACTATGAAGACCACCGAGTCCTCGCAGGTTACTGACATAAAATTATTAAAACATTGAAGCAGCCTTATCGGAGCTAATATTACGTTGTAATTGTAAACAGAGTGTACATTAGTTCAGCGTGTTTAGGCTGATTTTACACACGCCAGAATGGTAGATGGTCATTTATCTATTTCACGGTCCAAAACCTGTGCAAAGTGTGATGCGAATCAGACTTTAATGTAAAAATTAAAAAGTGTTTCAAGCCTTACAAAAGTATCCCTATTGTTGTCAGGTTAAGATAACTTTTTTTTGCCTTCAAATACTATGGCCATACTATTAAATAATTGTGAGTTCTAAAATAATTTTCTGAAGCTTCAGAATCGCAACTATCACCTAAAATATCATGGATTGTTAAACTGGTAGTATACACTTTCGTAAAAGAAAATGGGAACTGAACCTTTGAATTGCACCTAAAATTGACATCCCAAAACTGATCTGATGCTAAGGTATACATTTTGGCACCTCAAATATTTTTTATTTAAGTTTAGCTGCAAACATTTATAGTAGATGTAAATCTACTTAAGTACATTTAGATATAGTCCTTTAAAAATTAAAATTTCTTACTAAATTGTTGATTATCTTTAAACAGGTCAGTAAAAGCAAGGAGATTACTACTGAAAATTAATTGTTACTAAAAAACATCAGAAACAAGTGTATTAGACCTACTTTTCTTATACATTAGGGACTTTTTGAAAAGATATTTGATCATTTCCTCTGTCACTGATAGTGTAATTTCAGTTGCTTTTCAACACCAGGGATATGTACTTCTAAATTATGTTTGCAGCTGTTCTCATTTCGAATTTTGGAATATTTACTTCGTCTTCTTTGGTGCAAGGATTTCGGAAAATGCATTTACTAACTCCACTTTAGTGGCACTGTCATCAGTAACATTACCGTCGCTGTCGCGCAGTAAAGGTACTTATTGAGCCTTTCCACTGGTTTACTTAACATGGGACCAGTATCTCTTTGGATTTTCCGCCACATTCCTAGAGCGAGTTTCGTTGTGGAAACTATTAAATGCATCTCGCATTGAAATCCGCACCAAACTTCGAGCCTCAGTAAAACTTCACTAATTTTGGAGATTTTGCGTTCGTCTAAATTATACGTGCCTTTTGCGGTGCTCCTGCAACAGCTTTCTGTCGTGTTTTGTGTACCATGAGGATCAGTTCCGTCTCTTATCAATTTATTTGGTATGAATATCTCGAGTGCTGTTGATACTATTTCTTTGAACTTAAGCCACATATAGTCTCCATTCACATAGTTTGGAAGGATTGGAGACTATCTCTTAGAAAGACGTCACCTGAATTTTTAGCTGCTTTTATAAATATATTTCGCATTTAGTTTTGGTGAATTTCTTTGTTATGGAAGTGAGCCTCTCTACGGCTGCGTGTTCACTAATCCCTGTATGGCCAGATGACGAACGTGTCGTCCACGTAACGGAAAAAGCAAGTAGGTTTCCATACGTATGACGACAGGGCTTCCTCCTCGAAGTTCTCCATGTACAAATTCGCTACCACCGGTGAGAGTGGGCTACCCATGGCGACTCCCTCCGTTTGTTCGGCCACACTGGCCGGCCATTTTCTGTCATGGGACAATGGAAATACAAGCCATATCATGTACAAGTAAAGTAACCAAAACCTGTATCGTGACTTCCTAGTAGCCAGGCGCGTCTTGCCTGTTTCCTTGCAGGAAATAAAGAATGTACATGTAAATAAAGAGCACAGTAATTGCAAATTTGTACGCATGTTAGTCGTAAATAAGCTGGAAAACAGTATTGCTGGAAAAAGTGGTAGATAAGTTGACTTCCATATCTCCATAAGCTGGTTTCTCCGACCACAGGTTGCCTACCTCAAATTGTTCGGTGGAGCATTCTCTATGTCCTGTTACATTTTGCACGTTCTTACGGAAACACCCTGTATACCTGTCTCTTGGTTTTAAGGACTGCCTCATGTTTGTTGTACCTTACTGGCAAATATCTTTGTCAATGATGATGAGTAGTTTCGAAAAAATTTCCTCTTCCATTCATATGAAACTGCGAAACGAATCTCCATCTCGAAATCTGTGTGGTGATGGTAGTCAATCCAATAACGTGAATATGAATATTACACGTGAGCAAACTGACGTTGGACACTACACTTCATTCAGTTTATAACCAAAAATGGGAGGAAGATTCAACTGAGTTAACGAATAACTTCTACTAGTATGTATCTCCTCTCTCCTAACAGCAATTTTCTGTTGAAGCAATCTGTGAGTCCAGAATCTTTTTAGCGATTTTCTCCGCTCTTCTTCGAAAGTCGCAAACAGACCTAATGCAGTTATTTGACGCGCGTCCATTTTCGTAAAAAAATTGTGTGTGAATAAAGCGCCAGGTGCAGCCGGTAACTGACGCTGGAGGGAGCACTAAGGTCGCAAATCACGATGCGGGCCACGTTATGTTCCGTGCGATGTAGCAGGTCGTTTCACAGCGTGCAGCAGCCACGACGGAAACCACGTCTGTCGTGTTTCGCGATGAGAAACGCGTGCCGTATAAGGCCGGCCTAACTATACTAGTGGTACAGACAAAGACTGCTGACAGACTCAAGGATACGTAGTTCTGCATGCTTAACACAATATATATTTTAAACACATCAGTGTTTTAATCTTTCTATATTGTTTGATGTATATTAGAAAGTTCATCCACCATCCACCCCCTTACAACGACGAATACAATAGTTATACCGAAGCATTATAATTGTAAGTAGCCTGTTTATGTGTTTGTATGTTGGCAGCGCTATAGACTGTATTAGTGCTGCTCCACTGCCTCGTTCTCTAGTTTTTGTATCTGAGATCAGCAGATTAATGTTAGTTTAAGAGGGGCTATGCAGTACAAGAAAATGAGCTATGATGAGTTGGGAAGAAATGCATTGTGAAGCTATAAGAAAAAAGGTTTGGCCATAAAAGTATTGTATAATGAGGAACAATTATTTTGTTAAGTAGGATTTTCTTGGAAACACATGATGACGTAAGAAAGAGACGGAAGTATGAATATAGATAAATAGGATTTTTTTGTGAAACAAATATTGAAGTAAGAGAGATATATGAAGTTTCAGTTGGAAATGAAGTAGTTTTGGCTGAAAGTTATAGAGGGATCAGTTAGAAGGATATTATTGAAAGAAAAAATAATGATAAAAAAGAGGTATAAAATGCACACCACAAGTACCGCAGTACTAAATGTTACACTGAAAATAAAACCTGTCCTTTCCTTTTTTGTTATTCGGCTATGTTTGTGTGTATCGTTGTGTGTCTGTGTTCTTCCTGTCTCTGTGTGTTTACCTGATGAGATAAATTTGGTAGGAATTTTTTTCCTTCTAGTACTAAGCTGTGTTCACTATGATGAGGAATACTGTTATCCTCAAATCTAACCTGTTTCTTACTTTGCAAAGACGTTCAAACTTTATTTATTCTGTTCTGTTTTCTTTTACTGCTCATGAGTCAAGTTAATGTTTCTAAGGATATTCTCAGTTATGATTTATTTACTTATGTCACATATCCTGTAATATTCACGTATATGCTCATTTCTATTCTTTTTGTGAAGCCTTTAGTACTACGAATGTTATCTGTATTATCATGTTCTTTAATGTAATGAAGTGTCCTTTACCTTTTTAATTGAATTCTTATGTCGCAAAATTGTAATTGTACAGACACCAGTTCTTCAAGTTCAGTAAATAGTAGGGATTCACTTAACTGCACACATTTGTTTGTTGGTCATACTATATGTATAAAATCTCAGAGATTATGTGACTGTGTTGGTGCTTGTACGTCTGTTGATAATTCAGCAAGGAACTGGTTAATAGTTCTGAGGATTTTACAAAAAGAAAAATAAATAAATAAATAAAATAAAAAATAACAAATAAAAAACGAGTGCACAAGTGGTGGTTTATGTACTTGTTACATTGTCATCAAGACTCTTCAATTATGATTGTACACCCACACAGTCGTAACGGATGGCTGCTGGCCATCTCTAAAAGGGCTTCTGGAGGTGCACCTTTGGTGGCCCATTACTACGGTAATCTCTACAAAGATAACTGTGGGTCTGCTCTCTGGTGACCTACCAATTCTACCTATGTTCTTCAAGACTTCGACTTACTCTGCTGTGGGTCTGCTCTGTTGTGGCCCATTACCAATCTTCAGGTCTTCATGTCAAGAGTCGGCACTGTGTTTCCGTTGGAAGGACAACACTACTTCTTCAAGACTGCATAGACGTCCACTACTTGTGTGTGCATTTTCTTTCACTGCTCAGGCTGTGTGCATAAAACTGTCATAGCCTGTTCTTTTGATGAATGATTAGGACTGTCTTTAGGGACTGTGAGGAAAATTTTTGCTTCACTGGTTCAAAAATGGTTCAAATGGCTCTGAGCACTATGGGACTTAACTTCTGAGGTCATCAGTCCCCTAGAACTCAGAACTACTTAAACCTAACTAACCTAAGGACATCACACACATCCATGCCCGAGGCAGGATTCGAACCTGCGACCGTATCGGTCGCGCGGTTCCAGACTGTAGCGCCTAGAACAGCCGCGGGCTTGCTTCACTGACCAACAGTATATTACTAATTGTATGCATGTGATTTATTTGGTATTGTTAATATAATAAATTTTAACAAATTAGTCTTGGCCACTGCCCAAAACACTTCGTAAATTTTTTTGAGGGGAGCACGGAGGCTCTGTAAGTACCCTTTTTATGTGTTTGTTGTGCTGGAAGCGCTATGCAGCGCTATAGGCTGCATTAAAATCTCTGACAGCGCTGTGCGCCCTCTGTGAGAGACTATGTGGCTGATCGGACTCGTTGTTGGAAGCAGTGATGGTAGTTGGAAGTTGGAAGCCAGCAGTGATGGAAGTTAGAAGTGAATACTCAGCACTGATGGAGGTTAGAGTTAATAACTGGCAGTGTTGGAGGTTTGCAGTACTAGCGCGAGCGGACGGTCTGGACGTGTGTCCATCATGGAGATTTAATGTAAATTGATAATGGAATTACTGACGAATATATAATTTTTCGAACTGGTTGTCCCATGACTAAGGTAAAATCTGCTAAATATATTGTTTGCTCTGCAACAAATTCTTTCCTTTGCTAACCACATGCCTCCTTTGCTAACCACATGCCTATTAGTAATTAGAGCCTACAGTAGTTAGAATCCTTTTATTTAGCTGGCTGTGTTGGTGCTTGCTGTATCGCTGTAGTTTGAGTCACGAAGATTTTCTGTGAGGTAAGTGACTTATGAAATGTATGGGTTATTGTTAGCGTCTGTAGCACGTCATCTTCGTGGTGTAGCAATTTTAATGGCCAGTAGCGTAGTTAAACCTAACTAAGCTAAGGACGTCACACGCATCCATGCCCGAGGCAGGATTCGAGCCTGCGACCGTAGTGGTCCCGAGGTTCCAGACTGAAGGGCCTAGAACCGCTCGGCCACAACGGCCGGCAATATTTCGTCTGCCACATCATTTTCACTTTGCAAAATCTCTTGGTTTCCTTTCTGACGAAATGTCAACTTCGGCAACTGTTGTTGTAGATAGAATGCAATGTTTGCTTTGTTTATACTTACCTTTGCTCTGCTTAGTACTGTAGCGCCCCTTGATGACATCAGAAGCCAATATTGTGGCTACGTTGTAGCCAATATGTGAAGCGTCGAATGCCATAAACGTAACTGGCCTTTTGTGATCTCGCACTCAAGGGTTCAAAATGGTTCAAATGGCTCTGAGCACTATGGGACTTAACTTCTGAGGTCATCAGTCCCTGAGAACCCAGAACTACGTAAAGCTAACTAACCTAAGGACATCACACACATCCATGCCCGAGGCAGGATTCGAACCTGCGACCGTAGCGATCGCTCGGTTCCAGACTGTAGCGCCTAGAACCCCTCGGCCACTCTGGCCGGCTGCACTCAAGGGATACCTTGTCAGAATACGGACGTTGCTGATCAAAACCTCGTGGAAGCGGCAGTGATAGAAGAGTAGCAGGTTTGAGGCGACAGGGACACGGTAGGTAGGACAGGGAGGGAGGGGACGGGATGCGAGCACGAGAGGCGATTCGCGTGCGGCGCCCTCATCTCGTTCGGAGCGGCGCCTCGCAGCCGGCCAGTGGAGGCTGCAGCTGCGTGTGGCTGCCGCCGGCGTCTCGTTAGCAGGGGCGTGTCCAGTGGTGCCTGCTACCGGCCGCTACCGGACACGCCATGAATAAAACATGGGCCCACGCGTGCCGCCTACTGGGCTACGCACAGGTGCACGCCAGGCTGCCTGCCGCCGGCGCCCCATCACCGGCACACATTCTTCACCAGGTCCTACCTCACCCCCCCCCCCCCCCCCTCACCTCAATTTCCTGTACAAGACACATTACGACCATACAGAACTAAACAGCGGAACACAATTAAAGGATCACTTTCCGGAATGAAATTTTCACTCTGCAGCGGAGTGTGCGCCGGTATGAAACTTCCTGGCAGATTAAAACTGTGTGACGGACTAAGACTCGAACTCGGGACCTTTGCCTTTCGCGGGCAAGTGCTCTGCCAACTGAGCTATCCAAGCACGACTCACGCCCCGTCCTCACTGCTTTAATTCCACCAGTACCTCGTCTCCAACCTTGCCCGCGAAAGGTAACTGCTACGAGTTCGAGTCTCGGTCCGGCACACAGTTTTAATCTGCCAGGAAGTTTCAAAGGATCACTTTTTCGAAATTCTGTAATTGCCTGTCATAACATAAGTTGGATATTTGGCTCATAGGTGCCTTCAGTCTTCCTCTGTAATGGTGCAACAGGTTGGAGCCCGGTGACGTCACCCTCGAGCTCAACGACGCTTCAAACGGCATTGTGTCGACACATGCGGAAAAAAATGGACAGATCTCAGAACTTCTTATGACACCTAAGGAAAGTTAATGGCGTCACGTTGGCACCAGAATTCACCACAAATATGTCCAGCGCCACCGTGCACGTGTCACATGCTGGGAAATTCGTCGTAACCACTCTTTCCCACTTTTAACCCCCTCTCTTGTCACCTCTGCTACGCCCAGAGTTGAAATCACACGATTTTCTTATGAATGGTCGAGGAAAACATTTCAGACACACCGTCGCTCAGAATCGACACGTAAAGATGGTTGGGGTGGGAGAGAGGTTCAAATGGTTCAAATAGCTCTGAGCACTATGGGACTTAACATCTATGGTCATCAGTCCCCTAGAACTTAGAACTATAAACCTAACTAACCTAAGGACAGCACACAACACCCAGTCATCACGAGGCAGAGAAAATCCCTGACCCCGCCGGGAATCGAACCCGGGAACCCGGGTGTGGGAAGCGAGAACGCTACCGCACGACCATGAGCTGCGGACTGGGAGAGAGGGAGGATTGTTGGCATAAAGGGCGTCAGTATATGGGGTGTTCAAAAGGTCTCTCCGAAGTGCCTTCGCTAGCACACCGGTCGGCACTAGGAAACATCTACAGCAGGTGCAGAACTACGCGCAACTATAACAAGAGAAGACCAAGACACGCCTCCAGGCTACGTGCCGCTAACGCCCCTGGGCAGCGTGCATATAGGCGGCCACCGACGACCGAGCTGTCTCAGTCTCTCGATCAGAACCTCAGTACGTGGTATCCGCACTCATTTCGCATTGCACCTCAATAAGTCGCACTGTGCTCTAGTCTTCCACAGTGATAGTCGTCACCTCGCACCTTAGCTAGCGGTGAGGGAACGTCAGTGGCATGGACACGGGCAAGATTCAAGAATTAGACCACGTTACTTGATTGCTGTTAACCACAGAACTTCAGACTCGACATCGTTCACGTTAAGTACTGAATTGGTTCCTGTGTATTTTAATAACGTGTGCGTTCTGTATTGTAGTGAGAACAAACCGGCCACCACCTCTCATGGCACCCTCTCTTCATCGAGCCAGGGACCACAAAACAACACAGGAGAACACAGCCAAAACAGGATCACTTTCAAATTTCGTCAAGTGTTTTTTAGCGATTCATAGTGGCTCCAACCTGCAGCCCCACAATGTCCCCAGAGAAGTATTGAAACGACTGGGGTTGTCAGCAGTGTCAAACGTTGTCATGAACGTCGTCCGGTTGCTCATAGCATCGCGAAGTGTCCTTTTCGATTTACAAAAGTGTAGGAATGAAGACCCTAGGGCAGGAAAAGAAGTGGGCTATGCCAGCTTCCCTACCCCGTCCCAGTCCTTTACGGGTTGACTCTGAGCGGCAAGTATCTGAAATGTTTTCTTTGGCCAGTCATAAGAAAACGGCGTGATTTCAACACTGGGCGTCGCGGTTCTGTCCTCTAACGCAGAGGCGTCAAAAGAAGTAGGTTAGGGGGATATGAAACGCTTCCCATCGTGCGACACATCCACGGTGACGCTGGGCAGAATTGTGGTGAAATTTGATGCCAATGTGACATCATTAACCCACCTTTCAGCTTACATTAATTTCTGATCTCAGTTCTTCTTTTCGCATGTGTCGACATCTTGCTGATTGAAGGGCAGTCGAGCCCGATGGCAACGTCGCAGGGGGCCGCGCGGAATGGCCGCGCGGTTTCAGGCGCCATATCACGAGTTGCGCGGCAACTCCCGCCGGAGATTCTAGTCCTCCCTAGGGCATGGATGTGTGTGTTGTTATTAGCATAAATTAGTTTAAGTAGTGTGTAAGACTAGGGATCGATGACCTCAGCAGTATGGTCTCTTAGGAGTTCACACACATTTGAAACTTTTGACGTCGCAGGGTGCCAAGCTTTTGCAGTATTACAGAGGAAGGTTGTAGGCACCTTTCAGCTAAATCTCCTGTGTTGCAATGGGAAACAGCTATGGGCATTCGAAAAAGCAATCCTGTAGTGCTGTTGCGCTGTGTACTTGCAGTAAAGTGGCTACCAACAATGATGCACAGAGGAACGAAAAGGGAACACTAAACTGAGCCCAGGACAGAACGGTTGAAACAGAGTAGATTTGATGTCCACGAAAAAAAGAAGGGACACACGGACCATTCCTACCGTACGTCTTAGAAGTTCCCGAGCATAGGGCGAAAGCACACTCGCAAGCGCCGGCCTCTGTGGCCGAGCGGTTCTAGGCGCTTAACTCTGGAGCCGCGTTACCGCTACGGTCGCAGGTTCGAATCCTGCCTCGGGCATGGATGTGTGTGATGTCCTTAGGTTAGTTAGGTTTAAGAAGTTCTAAGGTCGAGGGGTCTGATGACCTCAGATGTTAAGTCCCATAGTGCTCAGAGACATTTGAACCATTTGAACACTCGCAATCGCGGCCAGAATCCACATGTGGGCGGCGATATGTGGCGTGCAAAAGAAATCAAGTGACGTATTTCCCAGCAGTTTTAAATGGAAACGGTTAATGTCGAACTCGCCCTAATACCTGCACTGTTACAAGTGTAAAATCTGTCTATGTAGAAATCGCCAGCCTCTCTTTAAGGGGGTTTTCCGGTCTCGAGGTTTCAAAACATCGCTTTCTTTGCTTATTTTGACTCCTTATAATGCTATGAACAAGCGATCACAAGTATTCTGTCGGAAAATTATTCTATACCCCAGAGAACCACGTTTAAATGTAAATGCGCAAACACCCATTGTACTTTCTTTCTGCGCTTCGGCCGTTTGGACTTCGGTCGATATCTCTTTGAATCCATAGCACGTATACTGTCCTGGAAATTGGTGTAAATGGAGGCAATCTGAGATTAACGGAACACTGGAAATATGTGACCACAAGCCACCACTGAAGAGTGAATTTATTGTAACTATTGCTGAGAGTACAAACATCTGACTGACAACAGTTTATCCTCGGAGCCTTTCGCAGCTGCATGCCTGAATCTTCTCGATTTTCAAGCCGCGTCAGTTCGAATAAAATACTCTAGCTTTCGATGGCTATCTTGGACACCGTCGTCAGGAATAAAAATCACTGACATCCGGGGCTAGCACGGATTTCCGGTTAGAAAGGCACGATTGGAGCATCTGGCACTAATCAGATGGGGCCGGAAAGGCGCGTGCGCGGAAGGTGAGTTTCGCAGCTCACAGCTGCTCCAGTCCGCTGCGGGACCAATGATGCCACGTGGCGCCAGGGAACTGTGCCACAGTTGAAACAACCGTTCCCGCCTCTTCAGAAGCGTCTAGCATCTGTCTTTGTTATCTTTCGATATCCAAAGGTCCCCAGTCTCCTCACAAGCTAAGTGTGTAGCCCTGGTCTCTATTAAAATCGGAGTTGTTTATTCTAATCTCAGCCTCTCTCTTATAAAGGCATCCTCATATGCTGACCCATGAGCCAAGACTCCCGGCGTTACAGACCGTATTTTGTGTTCGTTTTCCAGGCAGTTCTCAGCTACGACGGGCTTCACAAGCTCCCTTTGTTTAATATGTCGCTTGTGCTCGGTACACTGATCCGTAACCATTCGAACTGGGATGCAGCACATCTCGTACCTTGGGGGCGGGCAGAAACACGGGTCTCCGTCCATGTCTCTGCAGCACACATCGTAACTTTCTGCTCGTTGCCTCGTAGTATGTCTTCTGCCGATTGACAAGCCATCCTTTGTCGGCAGCACGTTAAAGTGTTGGCAATATCTGCCTTTGCTACAGCCATTCTCTCTAAATAGTGTCTCGAATGCTGCAATTCAGGTTGTAGGTGTCGTCGTTAGAAATTATCTTTTCTCTGTGTACTAAGGTGTTCAGGAACGCTTACTTGTGTACGAGGGGTGTTGAAACCTATTGGCCTGCCGGCCGCGGTGGTCTCGCGGTTCTAGGCGCGCAGTCCGGAACCGTGCGACTGCTACGGTCGCAGGTTCGAATCCTGCCTCGGGCATGGATGTGTGTGATGTCCTTAGGTTAGTTAGGTTTAAGTAGTTCTAAGTTCTAGGGGACTGATAACCACAGCAGTTGAGTCCCATAGTGCTCAGAGCCATTTGAACCATTTGAACCTATTGGCCTTCAAGTATCGATTAGTGTGCGTTGGTTTCGTGTACACTGATCGACCAAGCCGGCCTCCTGCTTTCCTCTCAACTAAAATATCCAAGAACGGAAGGCTGCCATCCTTCCCCACCTCGATAACAAATTTAATGTTGGTATGGACACCGTCAACATCATCGACGAAATGATACGTCCCATTTTCGCCGTGAGGTCATATCAGGAAGGTGTCTTCAACGTACATTAGAAAGCACGACGGACACAATGCCCAGATTTCAGAGGCTGCTTCTCACTGTGCCCAACGATGAAATTCACTACTGCCGGAGGCATTGTTGATACCATAGCTGTGCCAACCGCCATTTCATAACGTTCGCCGCGGTGCAACAAGTGCATTGTTGGTAGAACATGACGGATCAACTATATGAATGCAGGTGAAAACTATGTGGCCAAACGATAAAGCGCGTCTTGTACTGGCACACTCGTAAAAAGTGACACAACTGTCATACTAACCATTCCGCCGTTTAGTTTCTTGAGTATTTCAACAAATGTCTGCGAATTTACAACATGGTTTTCACAATGCCCCAGTTTTTGTGCCGATAATCATCCAGATATTTTGCCAGTCCGTGTGTGGGAGGGGGGGAGAAGGGGGGGGGGGGAAGCCGTGTGGTCTGCGGCACCTTGCCACGGTTCGCGCGACTCTCCCCCCGGCGGAGATTCGAGTCCTCCCTCAGCCATGGATTTGGGTGTTGTCCGTAGAGTAAGATAGATTAAGCAGTGTGGAAGCCTAGGGACCGATGACCTCAGCAGTTTGGTCCCACAGGGACCTACTACCACCTCCGTAGGTGGGCGAACTGATTATACTAACAAAAGGCCTAAGAAGGATATTTTCCTCATCTACGTTCGGTAATAAAAAAACAAAAAAAAGTGTGTGAAATCTTATGGGACTTAACTGCTAAGGTCATCAGTCCCTAAGCTTACACACTACTTAACCTAAATTATCCTAAGGACAACACACACCCCCATGCCCAAGGGAGGACTCGAACCTCCGCCGGGACCAGCCACACAGTCCATGACTGCAGCGCCCTAGACCGCTCGGTTAATCCCGCACGGCGTCCGGTAATACATAAAGGCTGGGAAATTCGGTGGCACGAGGCATTAATTCCTTCACCACCTCGTCTGATAAACCAGAGTCATTTAATAAGTTTCTTCTCTCTCTCTGACGAAGGTCTGTGTCGGATTGCGAGTAAGATTCCAGTGTGCATCACCTTCCAATAAGTGTAGCATCCTTATGTGGGAGTCTTCACTGTGTGGTATTTTCTTTATCGGCTGGCAAGACGACCAAGTACTCGTTCTCGTGTAGTAAGCGTAAGCCACGTCTTTCCTCATGGCTAATGTTACATTTCTGTGGCTTAGCTTTGACAGTATGTGGCTGGTAGTTAGCCTGACGTTCTCAGCTGAGAGGCGCGAGAGATGCCGAATGCACAGCTCTATTCAACTAATTCTAGTTCAGTTGTGGGGCCTACTCCCGGACGTGACAGCCTATGGAAACTATCAAAAGTATACGAACATTGAGTGGGATCAGTGGCTGGAGGCGGATTTTTGACACGTCACACCAAAATTTTGTGGAGGAACCTTGAATGGGCAGGCTAATTTCCTCCAAGAAATTCCACACACAGTTTCTAATTTTAATACTTCTCTTACTGTATTAAACATTTGTGACGCAAGATTATAATCCTACTGTAGATTTTTAAAATCGCTCAGTCATTACATGCCACAGTATTGGCAGACTTAATACAGCAGAAAACTGCTCCCTACTCCGTTTTCGACTCCTTCACTTCACAGCACAATTTACAATTTACGTTCAACATCTCAAAGTGCTGGGCAACGTCGTGGCTAACTACCTCCTAGGAGAGCGCGTACTTTCACTTGATGTCAATTACGACGAGCTCGCCAACATTACTGCGCACAAATGTACAACCTCCTACAAGATAACACGACGGGTCCGAAACTTGGCTAATGGCCTTGCCGCAATGGTAACACCGAAGTTAAGCGCTGTCGAACCTGGCTACCGAAGTTAAGCGCTGTCGGACCTGGCTTCAAGTGGGATGGGTGACCATCCAGGTCTGACTAACGTTGTTGGCAAGAGAAGTGCACCCAGCCCTAGTGAAGCCAACTGGGGAGCTACCTGACTGAGAAGTAGCGGTACTGGTCACAAAAACTGAGAACAGTGGGAAGAACGGTGTCCTGACCACATGTCCCTCCACATCTGCATCCTGTGACGCCTATCGGCTAAGGATGACACGACGGTCGATGGCACCGTTGGATTTTTTTAATTTGATACTTCCTCCACAAAAGTTTGGTGTGACGTGTCACAAACCGCCTCCTGCCACTAATCCCACTCAATGTTGGTAAATCTATTTTGTAACGTCCGGGATTACGCCCCACAACTGAACTACTTCCTGATCGTTTCATTTGGGCGAATGTGAAATGAGACTGTAGGTTGTGGATGCAAGCTTCTCAGGTTGCGAACTTTGCAAAGTCAGGTGGCTTCCACAGCCACCACTCGGTCGATACGAAATACGTAAAGGGCGTTTCCAACATGTTGATATTGATCTGGTTCGCCACCTCCCACAGTCGAAAAGTTTCTCTGTGCCATCGGACGTGTCATCAGCTGGGACGAAAACTTACACTGCCGGACATTACGGCTAAGATGACAGTGAGAACATTTCTCAGCTTGTGGATCTACCGTTTTGGCTGCACGACCTCTATCACTACCGACCTCTACCAATACCGGTTTGAATCTGCATTATTCTCCCAAATTTGTAACTTTTTTGGCGTCCAGTGCTTCCGCACCACCGTTTGTCATCAACTGACGACGCATGCTTCAGGCAGCTCTTATGTGTCACGATGGCCACCGGACAGAATTTTTTTCTTGGGTGCTGTCAGACAGCATACAAAGGAGATCTCCGCCCCTAGTAGCATGGGTTCTCTACGGTGAAGTATTCACTCCACAAGCAGACTTCGTTTCACCAGTGCAGCCCCGAGAGGCTAAGGAGCTCCCTGTTGTCCTCAATATAGTGAACCAGTGCTTCGCACGGCTCAGAATAACCCCACCAAAGGCAAGGTCCACAGCTTTTTATACACAAAGCCTTAGCCGGCCGTAATTTCGTCATGTTACCGAATGACGCCATCCGACCTGCACTGCAGTCACCGTATTCAGGTCCTCACCAAGTATTCAGACGTGGAGCTAATGCGTTAGATATTTTGCTACATGGAAAGCATGCCACAGTGTCACTGACGTGCCTTAAATCCCGTGGATTTTCCGTGATACGATTGGCACAGCTGTCGTAGAGACCACACGGACCGATGATACCCCTCACGTCAACGCGGAGCACAATAAAACGTAGGACACTTCGAACACCGACAACCTTTTCATAGTCAGACTCGATGTGCAGCAATTCCAGCCATAAAACGTATAAGCGAACTGGTGAACGACTTCATTTTAGTCGAAAGACAGCATGAGGAATGCCGTGTAGACAACAGGTTTGTTTCCAGGCAGTTCACTGGCAGTTACAGACTTCCCAGTAATGTCGAAATAGCTGCCATTATATCAAGATTGTTAGTTGACGGGCTCCTCACCATTACAGCTCCTAGGTTACAACAATCACTTCCAGGCAAACAAGCAGAGCCCGATTTTACCACACCTACCATCCCGTCGCCTCCAAAGCGATTCATCCCACGGACACAAATCAACACAACAATGATACCTCTACGGCCGCCACATCGAACCCCACCTTACCTCAGACAATATCGTCTGTACGATAACGAGGCGGGCATCACAACAACAATTTTTATTTCCTCTCCTGCCGTGTCCTGTGTAGCAGCCAGCCACGTCTCGGTGCGTCATCCGCATACCTTCCACGCCCCTGGGAGGAGGGAGGGGGGGGGGGGGAAGGGCGAGAGGAGGGGGAAGGGAAGTCCTCGTAGACCTCGCCATCGATGACGAGATACTAAGACTCACTGGTCAGCAGTTGAGCTCCCGCGAGGAAATTGTCTTTGATATTTTCAGT
This sequence comes from Schistocerca americana, assembly GCF_021461395.2. Classification (NCBI taxonomy): domain Eukaryota; kingdom Metazoa; phylum Arthropoda; class Insecta; order Orthoptera; family Acrididae; genus Schistocerca; species Schistocerca americana. Next base: position 320,992,349 of record NC_060120.1, on the reverse strand, counting down.
TTACTGTGAACAATTATCCTGTGCACATGTATACGAGTTGTTTCTGCGTATGGTAATAATCGGTATTGTAACAATGAAAAAACTGCATTCTGCGTTTCACAGCAAGCATTTCCTCCAAGAAATCCCACACACAGTTTCTAATATTACTGCTTCTCTTACTGTATTAAACATTTTCAACGCAAGATTATAATCCTACTGAAAATTTTTTAAAATCGCTCAGTCATTACATGTAACGCTATTGCAGCGCCTGTGTTGTTAAGAAGAACGATGGATTGCATCAACCTTCTTAACTACACAGGTACGGCAATATCGTATTATCCGCCGATACCACGCATTAACTTTCAGTTAAAATGTTCTCAACTGTGCGGGAATTACATAGTGTGTGCACGATTACAGGTTGTGACGCAGGAATGAGGAGGACATATGGAAGTTTAGATCTGGCCGTGAGTGGTGCACGGACAGCCAAAGCGGCTAAGGTGACCGATCGCATAAAGCGGGAGATCCGGGTTCGGGTCCCGCTCCGTCACAGGTTTCCACTGTCGTCTGTCTCTTATAGAGCTGATGCTTGTTCGTAGTCGCAACTGCGAATACATTTCATGAATTACGTGAAACACTGAAAATCAGATATTTGTCGCTCCTGGAAGCCGATAGGCAGGCTGCCTGCAATTGTAACTGTTTTAGCCGTTTAGTTATACCAGATGATTATAGTTAAAGTGCAGCTACTCACAGAGGTATGGTGTGGACTGTAATTTCGGTATGGCAGCGAAATTTGGTGGATATTCTAATGAGTTAATGTGGAATCGATTTACACTGAAAAAAAAAGAGTCCAAGAAAGACGTATAGAAACGAAACTTCCTGGCAGATTAAAATATTGTCCCGGAACGAAGGCAAAGATCCCGAGTTCGAATCTCAATCTTCTAGGAAGTTTCATATCAACGCATACTCTGCTGCAGAGTGAAAATTACATTCTGGACGAATAGAAATGTTTCCATGTATAATGGAATAGGTACGGCATGTGGACAGAAATGATCAAACACGTGAGAAAGGCGTAATGTTGATCTTATTATTAACTGCCACTTACACAATTTGTTCAGTATGAGGGCCGGAGACATCGACGAGATTTTGCATCCGTAATATGATGTGATAAACAATCAGTTGATCTTGCGGGCCATGCAAACTGAAAAATCTCTGGAACTAACACGTTAGTGAAAGGTTGCATTAAGGGCACCTGGAGGTCAAAATTTTGGAAAAAATCTATTTTTTATTGCGTAATTTATTAGATTGGTTCTCAGGTCTTAAATGGCTACACAGGATAATTGAAATGGCCTGAGAATCGGGACAGGTTCCATCAGACTGGACAAAAGCAATAATCACACCAATCTTTAAACATGGAAACAGAAAAGATTGTAACAACTACAGAGGTATCTCTTTAATCAGTGTTGTGGGTAAAATCTTTTCAGGTATTGTTGAAAGGAAAGTGCGAGTATTAATTGAGTACCAATTGGATGAAAATCAGTGTGGGTTTAGGCCTCTTAGAGGTTGTCAGGACCAGATCTTTAGCTTACGGCAAATAATGGAGAAGTGTTATGAATGGAACAGGGAATTGTATCTATGCTTTATAGATCTAGAAAAGGCATATGACCGGGTTCCTAGGAGGAAGTTATTGTCTGTTCTACAAGATTATGGAATAGGAGGCAAACTTTTGCAAGCAATTAAAGGTCTTTACATGGATAGTCAGGCAGCAGTTAGAGTTGACGGTAAATTGAGTTCATGGTTCAGAGTAGTTTCAGGGGTAAGACAAGGCTGCAACCTGTCTCCCCTCTTGTTCATATTATTTATGGATCATATGTTGAAAACAATAGACTGGCTGGGTGAGATTAAGATATGTGAACACAAAATAAGCAGTCTTGCATATGCGGATGACTTAGTTGTGATAGCAGATTCGATTGAAAGTTTGCAAAGTAATATTTCAGAGCTAGATCAGAAATGTAAGGACTATGGTATGAAAATTAGCATCTCCAAAACGAAAGTAATGTCAGTGAGAAAGAAATATAAACGGATTGAGTGCCAAATAGGAGGAACAAAGTTAGAACAGGTGGACGGTTTCAAGTACTTAGGATGCATATTCTCACAGGATGGCAAAATAGTGAAAGAACTGGAAGCGAGGTGTAGCAAAACTAATGCAGTGAGTGCTCAGCTACGGTCTACTCTCTTCTGCAAGAAGGAAGTCAGTACCAAGACTAAGTTATCTGTGCACCATTCAATCTTTCGACCAACTTTGTTGTATGGGAGCGAAAGCTGGGTGGATTCAGGTTACCTTATCAATAAGGTTGAGGTTACGGATATGAAAGTAGCTAGGATGATTGCAGGTACTAGTAGATGGGAACAATGGCAGGAGGGTGTCCACAATGAGGAAATCAAAGAAAAACTGGGAATGAACTCTATAGATGTAGCAGTCAGGGCGAACAGGCTTAGATGGTGAGGTCATGTTACACGCATGGGAGAAGCAAGGTTACCCAAGAGACTCATGGATTCAGCAGTAGAGGGTAGGAGGAGTCGGGGCAGACCGAGGAGAAGGTACCTGGATTCGGTTAAGAATGATTTTGAAGTAATAGGTTTAACATCAGAAGAGGCACCAATGTTAGCACTGAATAGGGGATCATGGAGGAACTGTATATGGGGGGGCTATGCTCCAGACTGAACGCTGAAAGGCATAATCAGTCTTAAATGATGATGATGATGATGATGATGATGATGGTTCTCTAAGAATAACATCGCAAAGTTTCATAATTGAACTCTCACTAGAAATGTGCGTTTCAAAAATGTTTGGGTGTCATCGCTTGCCATGCTCCCTCTTTCCACTCCAGAATTTTTTTGCGAGTTAATTTTTCGTTCACACAATCTAAACGAAATGCAGACGTCTAGAAGGGTGTGAGAGAGATTATCTTTTCTTGTTCCTTTGTTTATAACCTGTTCTTTTTAATAGTACGTGCTACAAACTTATTTCAGTTTTTGGTTTTGCATATATAAATCTGTTTTGTCCGAAATGGGTTGTAACAGTGGACGCATATTCAAATTAGTGAGGAAATGTCGAAATTCACGTGTAAAATGCACAGGAAATTTAAATAGTAATTTTACATATGCTGCTACTAAGTGTAAAGAACAATTTTCGACAAATTCGCTGAGTTCATCGGAGAAGTAAATTAGTGGAGGCTTTATGATGCTGTGTACTGTGCCAAAGATTTGTTTTCCAGTATATTTAGGTTAAGTGACTGAGAAATACTTGCCCAAATGATTAATGTTCCATGTGCATGTGGTAATTGTGGGCAATAGGTCTTAGACTGTATGATTACAGTGACAGAATTGGTACAGTACGTAATACACGTATTTTGTGTAAAGTTTGTAAAATGATGTTCAGTTCAAGACTTCTGCTCTCCATCGGAAAATGTACGTATGTTGTGTTACACCATGAGATGCTTACTTAGATCATCGGTCTAGGCACAGAAGGCACAAATTTGTTTTGGAGCTTGATGAATATGGCTGCACGAGTGACTAGAATCAGTGATTACAACAGAACAGTCCTCAGTACTCTTGAAGTTGAATGCAAGGAGGACATGAAAGACGCTTTTGAGGAATAACAATGAAGGACACTGTGTAGTGAAGATAAATCTGTGAGTCTCTTGTGATGGTTCCTGGATGAAGAGAAATCATATATCACTTCATTGTGTACCATCTGTCATTAGTGTGGACACAGGGAGAATATTAGAACTTCCATGTAATGAGCAAATTTTGCTCTGAGTGTGACACAAGAAAGAACAATGATGGCAGTAAAGAAGAAAGGTGGCAGCAGGAACACAAGAAAGTGTGCAGCAAGAATTAACAGGGGTCAAATGGTGGGACGGAAGCAGCTGGGGTAAAACTAGTATTCCAAAGATCAGTTCAACAATATGGTGTTAGGTACGTGAAGTATCTACGTGGTCTAGGTGATGTAGATTACAGTGCTTTTAGTACTGTTCTAGAGAGCAATCCTTATGGCTCACAAACTAAAACTGAAAAACTGGAATGTTTGGGGCATGTTAAAAAGTGAATGAGAGGTAGACTTCTCAGACTGAAGAAAGAAATTAAAGGCAAGAAATTAGAAGATGGAAAGTCACTGGGAGGTGATAACAGATTGACTGGCAAGAAAATTCACATTTTACAAATATATTATGGAAAAGCTATTTGGTATATCTTCCATAGTGTGAAAGCATACACCAAGCCTTGTGAGGTATAATCTTTCACAAACTTTCCTCACATGACAATCCTCAACACTCCCTTTGTGACATATCGTGATGCAAATATCTTCGGGCAGAAGCCAGTGGAAAGCCATACACCCACAAACATGGTTTGCCACTTGCTGTTTTAGATGTTATAAAGCCAACTTTCTGGTACCTAGCCAGTTCTGAACTGCTGAAGAAATGTTTACATTGGAAAACAGAGAGTACAAATGAGAGCTACAATCACATTGTTAGCAGACTGGATTCGCATTCGGGAGTACGACGGTTCAATCCCGCGTCCGGCCATCCTGATTTAGGTTTTCCGTGATTTCTCTAAATCGCTCCAGGCAAATGCCGGGATGGTTCCTTTGAAAGGGCACGGCCGACTTCCTTCCCCATCCTTCCCTAATCCGATGAGACCGATGACCTCGCAGTTTGGTCTCTTCCCCCAAACAACCAACCAACCAACCAATCACATTATATGGATGCATTGTCCAAAAACAGTATCTGTGTCCTCAATTACTGTGAAGATAGCTGCCTATAATGCCTGTCGGGTGCTAAATAGTGGAAATGTAGGTAGGATTAAGTGCCTGCAGAAACTATGCTTCCATTAAGGTGCATGCACCCTGAAGATACTCAGAAGCATCGATGAAGCGCGACTGGACAAAGCTTAGGCAAAAGAAAAAAAGGCAAAAGTTGGCTAGGCAAAGGAGGTAGGGGAAGAGATTAGTCCAGCAAGACCAGAAATGGAATAAAGGTTATGGATATGGACAGCGTTAGTCACTAGACGTATAGCAATATTGTCAAAAACTGAAATACAAACTTTAAATGCTAATTGCTGTAAATTTACTTTTTTGGGCTACCTGCGTAATGTACTTCTTCTCAGAAACTATAAAAGCTTACATCCTGGAATTTGGCATAGTTCTTAATAATCATCTACTGGATAATCCTGTGCAGCACTTTTCCGTTAGTTTTCTCTGAGAAAATTTCTCGTTGAATATTTGAGAAATGTAGGAAAGTCACGAATAACATAAAACAGAAAAATTAATTTCAAAGGAACTATGACCTTATACTAAAATCTGTTCCACACGTTTTATTATCCTCTTATGCAAATGAAAACTTTTAAATTCCAGTTTTATGGCTTGATTAGTTTAGGAGAAAAAATGGTTCAAATGGCTCTGAGCACTATGGGACTCAACTGCTGTGGTCATAAGTCCCCTAGAACTTAGAACTACTTAAACCTAACTAACCTAAGGACAGCACACAACACCCAGCCATCACGAGGCAGAGAAAATCCCTGACCCTGCCGGGAATCGAACCCGGGAACCCGGGCGTGGGAAGCGAGAACGCTACCGCACGACCACGAGATGCGGGCAGTTTAGGAGAAGAGGCACATTATAGAAACAATGGTAATTAAAAATTCAAATCCTTATACAACGTACGTCGAAGCGCGTTTACAAACACAAATTGCTCAGAGTATCAAATGTTATGTTGTACTAAGAAGTCTTAAGTTTTACTATATGAAACGTCGCCTTTAAAAATTGTGAATGACTGTGCTGGTAAACTTCTATGTCATTTAATTTTCAAACAGCTGAGCAAAACTCAACGCACTCAAACAATCTTTTCTTTACTTATTCTGATCATCACTAAACTGACACACAGTATTTTTAGCGCAACACAATCTGACTTTCAAAAATCCCTACAAAAAATGGCCCTGACTAACAGTAACCTATACCTTTCATGAATCACGTAACTCACAGAAATCTTCGTTACTCGAACTACTGCAATACAGCGAGCGCCAATACTGCCAGCTAAATAAAAGATATATAACATCCATCTTTACAAATTTCGTTTTTCTGGCGGACACACGTGCAGTTCGTCCTCTTATAGCAACCTCTCAAAACTCTGGCATCTCTCTCACCACTGCTCGAGGCGGAGGAACTCAGCAGAACAAACATAACAGTAGGCCTAAAGATTAATTATAGTAAGAGGAAAGCAGTATTCAGTCTTCATGTCGAAAGAGAATAATAAAGGTTGATGATGAAGAAAAGGCGGACGGATTTGAATGTTAACGACCGATAAAAGCGACAAGCGGATTGGCACTTTGAAAAGCGCCTTCTGTTAGGCAACTTCCATGCTGCATATACGCGTGCACGGCGTGTCGATGGGCACATGTCTGCCTCAAAGATCTGAACGCAGCTATCTGTCTGCTTGGGCAGTACAGTTCTGAACGGAAAGCATAAGTTACGTCTTAGCAAGTCGTGTAAGCTTTGATGAGACTCAGCCAATAGGGAAACTCTCTGGCAGAAGTGGTTCGAGAGGCCTCGTGGTCGTAACTCTTGCATGCTGTTCCCTGACGCGATGTGGACTTGCCGGTCCTACCACGTAATATAGACGCTTCCTCTTGTGACAGTGAATGTGACATATTTAAACGTCTTGGTTATACATTATGGTGAGATGTTTGAGGGCTTCCATGCTTGTGCTTGTGACTGTACGTTAGGCGAATTTCCAAATTGTAGAGCATTATATTTCTTTATACGATATATCTTGCAGTCGAGTTTAAGGTGGTGGCTTTTCGAAACGCGTAGGACCAATATCCAATTTTATTTCAGTTATACAAGATATCATGTAGCTTGTATCATTACTCTTCAGTCATCAAATAATACTTCACCCTTTCATGATAACATGTGGTAATTTTCTGTTGTCCTTTATATCCGAATGGTATTGTAAAGGAGCACGAGCCGCGTAAGTGGATTTGTATGTGAAAATATGTATGACATGATATCTTGTATTCAGGTATTGATCATTATACTTCGCGAGTACTTCTTATTAGACATCTTTACGAGCTTTTCTTCGTTCTCCCTGGTCTGTGTTCAAACTAACATCCCACGTGTTTCATAATTCCACATGTGTTTACTCATGAACTATTTTTTAGAGAAGTACTACAGTCATTTGAATTAAATTTAAAATCGTGAGGGACTAAACCGCCTTAAGAAAGATTACAGTTGTGTTATAGTTTACAGCTATACATGTAAATTTATGAACTTCAAGACACGAGCCGACGAAGACGGAGACATCTAGATGATTCCTACTATCACACTTGCTCAGGCTTCTTGAAATAATTAGGCGTTGTAAGAAACGGATAGCAATAACATTTACATAGCATGAAATGTATCCATAGGATGTATATTGTAATTCATACAGTACAACGGTAATGGTGATGATACAACAATGTGTTCGACCTCGGAAAGTTAGATGTATGTTATAAAATTCGTTAAATTTCATTCCTGAGTCAATTTTTGAAATCCAGGTATTTCATTAAGGGTGAGTACAGTTTCTTGCATCTTTCTAACAAGCCCTTGTGCAGTGATTTTTATTCGTGCATGACGAAATTTCTTCCAAAGTCTTTTATATCGACGACGTCGGATCTCTTCTTTCTTGACCGTGTCTCCTATATTTTGAAATAATGAACTTTTCTTCTCAACATTGCTTAATGAAAGTACCAAACCTAATTTTCTTTCTCTTGTAAATCGTATTCTTGATATACCTGCAGCAGCGGTACATTAGAATTGATATACTTTTCCACATACATGATAAATTAACTTCTACTTATCATTCATAAAAAGCTTTTTCGTTCGTAATACTTCATATGATACCATATCTTTTAATGTGGAGTAAGTTGCAATGTAATCTAATTCTAATATTAATTATGCCATGACACAGAACATTTGTGATCAAAGTACTTCTAACGTTTTTCAGATTTAATAAAAGCAAAGTTTAAAATATTATTATTTGTTTTTGTTTCCTTGCGTACTTACAACTGACTGACCTTTAAGTGTTCGTCAAAAAGAATCATATAATTTTAGATGTTAACCTTCAGAAGGCGTTGTACGGTTCACCAATCCCCCCCCCCCCCCTCCTCCTCCTTCATCAGCCGTAAGATATACTTGCGTGTTTATGGATTACAGTAGACAGCAGGTATGTCTATTATGAATATATAACTTTACAGATATTGTAGACAAAGAACACGTTACTGGTTTCTTACATATTTTGAAAATATACTTGCTTCTAAAATTGTCTTCTCAACCGATCCAGGGTTAGAGAAATCCTTTATTAGAGACCGTTCCTTTGAAAGTACGTGTCTGTTCAACTTTTTTTAGGAATAGCTTACATGCTAGAAGCAAAAGTTAAAAATTAAGTAAAATATAGTAAGGCTGATAAGTCTGATCATATTTGAGTGTCCATTGACATTTCCGAATGTTTCCAAGGTCAAATACTACAGTTTATACACTATATTAAATGTAATGTTTATCTCATACAAACATGTTTATTCAAATCCGTGAAAGTGTTTTGTCTTCTATTTTTGTTAGTGCTACTTATTACTGTGTATGTGTGTACTTTTGCTCGCAGTATAGCCCTAGAATGTAACAACAACGCCGTGCGCAATTACATATGATACGTTATTCTAATAAGTGAACTTATCTGTACGAAAGAAAGAAGAACTATTTCCCGAGAATTACTAAAAATAGGCTTCCAAAAGAGTTGTACAAATGGACGCAAATGTGTCTAGCATGATTCAGTTGATATAATTAACGGAATTTTTACTCACTTATTCCAAAGACGGATGTATTCGTCCAAGTCGTTGCCTGTAATACTTACGCCCTCATTGATTATTACATTCTTTAATTATTGGTGCTATTCCAAGATTCTTCTTGTCACATGAATATATTCCGTTTATATATCAGCAAGTTTTTTGATGAAATGAAAATTATAGGCATTACTACATTTACATTTAAACAGTTCTGGAAAATTATATTCGCACAATGTTAATACTTCTACAGGGTGGTTCAAAACGAGCGCCGGTTTTGATGTATCAAGGCAAGAAGTTTATTTTTACAAAAAACACAAACAAAATACGTAAACGTGGGGCATATGACCTCCTATAGTGCGCTGGCATGCAGGAACTCTGACCTTGAAATTCGCTATGACTGCACGACAAGTTTGCACATCTATTTCGCTAACACCTTGTCGAATTTCCTCCTTCAGGTCATGGATGTTTCGGAGTTTATTGGCGTACACCACAGATTTAAGACGACCCTAAAGATAAAAGCCACAAGGAGTTATGTGACATGATTTTGGTGCTCACTGATGATCAGTATTGCGCGAAATGAGGCGATCCGGGAGCCGCTCAAGGCGCAGGTGACTTGTTTCGCGAGAAGTATGGCACTTTGCACCATCGTGCTGAAACCACAACTCTTCAGTATTCTGTCCATATCATAGCACGGTATCGGGTCTCCACTGACTGTCACAGCTTGTCCTGCCCCATCTCCAAAAAAATAAGGGACGATGACGCTGCCAGACCAAAAGCCGCACCAAACTGTTACTCGTTGAGGATTTGTTTCCCTTTTATGGATCATGCCAGGATTTATTGAACCCCCAGATACAACAATTTTGGTTGTTCACAAAACTATTTAAGTGTATATGTGCTTCATCACTAAAGATGATTTTTTTTGCGAAGCTGTCGACCTCCTCGCGTCCTTTCAGGACCCAGTGAACAAACTATCGTCTCTTCTGGTGATCCGTAACCTTCAGCAGCTGTTTCAGCTGAATTTTGTAAAGGTCGTACTGGAGGTCGTACCGGAGAATTCTCCGTGCTGAAGAACAGCGTAAGTCCAATTGTTGGGAATGGTGACGGACTGATTTCATTGGGATTACACCCACACTGTCACGAACCACCGTAATGTTCTGCTCACTTCGGCCAGAACGACGACGGCAAGGACCTTAAAGGCTCACTATTGAACCCGTCTCAAAGAACATTTCCATAAGTCTGCGAAGTGTTAATTCATTCGGTGCCTCATTACGCCCTAGAATGGCACGAAGTCGCCTAGCAGTTGCTACATAACCTTCTCCATTCTGATAAAAGTTTTTCACGATTAGCACACGTTGCGCACAAGTGAGCTGGTCCATGGTTAGACACTGAATGCGATAAATTCAGACTAAGTCAACAATCGGAATGTTTCTGGAATCAGAAACGAAACAGAACAACATGACCAACCGACGAACAAAAATTTACCAGCCGTTTCTAAACGGGCACTCTTTCCGAAAAACCCTTTACCTGAACGAGGTCAAAACTCTCATGTGATTCGAATAAAAAGCAAATAATGGGAATGTTTTACAGGTCCTGCCATGGCTGCCATTATACTGTAATTTATACAATATAGTGGTAGCCGTGTAACTGACCTTGGAAAACTAGATTTATGATATAAAATTCATCACAATTCATTCCTTAGTCAATTTTTGTAATCCACATATTTCATTAAAAGTGTGTACAGTTTATTGTACTTTCTTACCAGGTCTTTGTGCAGTGATTTTATTTTGAGCACGAGGAAAATTGTTCCGACGTCTTTTATAGCCTCATTATATCTTTTCTTTCTCGACTATGGCGCCTAGATTTTGAGATAATGAAATTTTCTTTCCAGCATTGCTTAATGAGAAGGACCAACCTTAATCTTCGGTCTTTTACAGTTGTACTCTTGATATAAGTGCAGCAGAGATACGTTACAACTGTTACGCTTTTTCACATCCGTGATAAATTAACTTCTACTTATTATTCGCAAGAAAAGAGTTTTTATATAGTAATATCCATAATGTTCATTAGAAGAAGCTCAAATCGTATATGATAAAGTTTGTAATACTTCATATGATACCATATCTTTTAGTGTGGGGTAGGGTACAAAGTAATCTAATTCTGATAATTATTATACCACGACACAGAATGTTTGTGATCAAAGCACTTATAACATTTTCCAAATTTAATAAATGTAAAGTTTGAAATATTATTGTTTGTTTTTCTTTTGTTGCTTACTTATTACTGACTGACCTTTAAGTACTCGTTAAAAAGAATCATATAATTTTAGGCGTTAACCGTCAGCAGGCATTGTACGAGTGAACAGTACACTACGGAGACAATCCTTACACATGAACTGTCAGTAACTGCCTGAGATCTGTTGTAAGGATCGTAGTTCCAGTTTTGTCTTGATCAACTTTTACTAAACCTCTTTAAATTATTATTAATTACGAAAGTTCTTGCTAGTACGAAACTTGGTTCAAAGTTAATCGCATTGTGATTCAGGGTGCAAAGAGCAAGGGTGATACTCTCTCTCATGAACTCAGGGAATTTATTTTGCAAACCGAATTGTGTATTCAGAAGTAAATTCACAATGTACTTTGTACAGAAAGCCTACAATTAGCAGTATACTTCCAATAATAGCTTACGGAAGTACAGCTAGGACTTTAAATTGAAAAAGAAAGTTTCTAAAAACGAGAAATAAAAAAATTGGGATGGAATGGGAATACAGCGAGACGAAATGATGAGAGATGGCTCAGGAGTTTCTGTGTTGGATTCAGCGTAATTAGGAAAGACCTCGAGAACTTCGCATTGTGACGTCCCCTCTCCCCTTTTGTTGTCGCTGTTGATGTTGAGCCGCTACTGCTACAGCTCGGTCGGTGGAATGGAGACACAACGCGCAGTGATGGTTGTCCCCGTCGGATAACGTGGAACAGCACCTGAAAATCTCTTAAGAAAATTGTTCCTCGCGTAATGTATGAAAGTCCGTTTGCGAGTCCGCACAGTCCTCTCAGCGATGCGAACTGCTGATTTTAATTGTCAGTGATGGTTTTATGATGATTTGCTATGCCCGGTTAGTTAGTTATTGCAGTTAGTGAATCGTTCATCACCGGAGTCGTTTCACACCACTGAAGCGAGGAAAAATTCATTTGCGGTTCAGTATCAGTAGTTGTTGTTACGTTGCTAGGCAGAATTGTTCACTGCGGCACGGCGCAAATCCAGGGATAATCTATAATGCCATCTCGCTTTCGTGCGTCGTCATATTATTTCGGCAAAACACTCCTTTCAATGCTCAATGTTCATCAAGTCACTCTTTCAATTAAAATGTTCACAGTTAATTAATTTTGATCATCAACTATCAAACAGTTCAATTAATGATGGATGCAACACGTGAGATTTCCATTACTGACGAACAATTTTATTGTTGCTTCTTACAATTAGTTTATAATCATCACACCACACGCACACCGATGGATCAGATCAATTACGATTCTTTTCAGTTCGGTGATCGTGGCAATTACAACTTTTACAATCGGCGTATTTGTATTACCTTCGTGTGTTCTTATTAATGTTTCCTACTCCAGGCTAACCAGGTACTGCAGTCTTCGATACTATGTCCATTCTTCGTTGTAACTGTTCTCTTTGATGAAGGTTGAGTCCAAGTCCAACAATAATATCCCCAATCATTAATGTTCATTAACTCGTCCTACACTATCAGAATATCACTTCAGTTCAAGTTCTCGTCCAATAATAATATCTCCAATCATTAATATTCATTAACTTGTCCTACACTATCAGAATATCACTTCAGTTCAAGTTCTCAAGTCAGAATAACTGAGAACAAAGTCCGCGCATCTCTATCACACAATATTACTTTTTAAAAAAAAAAAAAAGAAACAATCTCGTAGCGTTCCGTTTGTAGTACTATAACAAACGGTGCTCTCTCTCTCTCTCTCTCGACTTGATAGCAAGCAAGCTAGCAAGCGACTAACATTTCCATGATCGAGCATTGTAGCCGCATTGAATTTCCTTTTCGCCACGTTTGCAACTCTCTTTCACAATAAATGTTATCTCTGACCGACATATTACTTTGGACTTAACTTTCGTCGTACTGATTTGCAGTTATTACTAATGTGTTTGATAGCTAATTAAAAATAACCTTGCTTTCTTTCCAGCTTTATATCATGACAGACTCAGTAATTATTGAAATTGGTCTTCATAAAAACTTTAAGATGTTACATTATTGTCAAAGTTGTCGTACCTGTCAGGATAGCACTGTTCCCTACTTTAAATTATCATGACATTCTTATTTGGGTTTTCGGGTTTCTTGGGGTGTTACAGCATGGAAGGTGAACTGATAGTATAAAGAAATAAGGAGAATACAGTTGGATGCCAAAAGCTGAAGACTGTAACGTCTGGAGACGTCTGTAAGAGGAGGTCACTAGCCAACAATGGACGATAAACGCTAATGATGATACTGCTGCTGCTGATGATGATGATGACGAAGATGATGATCAAATGTGAGGAATGTGGAATCAAAGTTCGGTAGTTCTTTTCATGATACCCTACATACAAAATGAGTTGTGCGCGCTCGCACAAACACGCACACAAACACAGACACATACATACATACAAACCACCGCGCACGCAACTGTGCACACGCACGCAAGTAACGTGTGCAACCTGTCCGGTGTGAGGCAATGCGAGCGCCCAGCTGTGAGAGATAGGCCCACCCTGGTTTCGCAGGCGCCCGGCCGACACTCTCGTGCGGCAGACGGTATTTGTGGTTCCGGCAACGCAGAGACCGACCGCCACGCAACAAGGGGTTACGTCACCGAGACTGAAGTAAGCCCTCCCATTCGCAGTTTCCGAAACTCAGAAATGCAGATCCATCTCGCCTCTGGGAGGTCACGCCCACGGCGGCCCTGTTAGCAGCCCGTCCGTAACCACGGACTCCCTTCGCAATGGCTTTACTCAGGGGCCCAGCCTACTTTGCGTGTAAAAGTCTTCAGCAGATTGCGGCTTAAGATAGCGTCAGTCACAGCCGTAATGAAACGCAGAAGTAGGGTTCAGTGTGAACTGCTGCCCGAGTGCTGGAAGGCCCCAGCGTGTGAACACATGTTCTGGTCGACGACTCCTTACGTCCCTGCAACATTCATTACTTTATGGATACAATAATTGACAAGCTACTACGTAATGTATTCTACACAGCTGCGGATGAACTCAACCATTTTCAGCTGGACTGTCGCATATAATGTTGGGGTAGTTGCTTCGTCTCGTACGAGCAACGCGTGTGACATTTGCATCCAGCCACTGAATGGTTATTCTGAGTAATTTTTCATTTGCAACATTTTAGCTTTATAGCAGATTTTTCTCAGAAATTTTTCGTTCACAACATGTTGGGTTCCATTCCATGCAGCTGGCAGTTGCTTTCTTCGCGAAATAAACACGTAAGAAGTTAAGAGTGCGTTCATAATTTGTTTAATATCTCACTAGTCGGTTACACTTATAAGGGCCGATCGAAAAGTCCGCGCCTCGAGATGACTGGGTGTTTGTGTTGTCCTCATCATTTCATCATCATTCATGCAAGTGGAAGATTGGACTGAGAAAATGTTGGGATTTTTTTCGGGCGCTGGTAACCGCGCAGTTGAGCGTTCTACAATCCATCCATCATCATCATCAAAAAGTCCCGTTTGAAGGCGTTGCTGCAATGTACATGAAACGTAGCGTGACTCCAGCCGGCCGCAGTGGCCGAGCGGTTTTAGGCGCTTCAGTCCGGAACCGCGTGACTGCTACGGTCGCAGGTTAGAATCCTGCCTCGGGCATGGATGTGTGTGATGTCCTTAGGTTAGTTAGGTTTAAGTAGTTCTAAGTCTAGGGGACTGATGACCTCAGATGTTAAGTCCCATAGTGCTTAGAGCAATTTGAATTTGTAGCGCGACTCCGATGCGGGTATACAAGCACCGATATGTAGGAACGGGATCTGTGCGGCATTCGTGTCCTCCCGAGGTGCGTGCGGTAAATGCGGAAACGTGAACTATGGCGATGTTATTACTAAATGTGTCCAAGCAGGACTAAGGTGCTGTTATTCTTTTCTTTGCTGCCGAATGACAAACAACGGTAGACATTCATCAGATAATGGAGATCGTGTGCGCGGCAGCAGTCTGTCGAAAACCGGGAAAACTGCGAGAAGTGATGCTGCTGCTTCACGATAACGCACGTCCCCACATCGCAAGTGTCGTAACGCAGAAGCTACCCCAAGTGAAGTGGGGGACACTCGAGCACCCTCTGTAAAGGCCTGATCTTTTACCATCCGATTATCGTGTCTCCGGTTCCTCAAAAAAGGCTTCGACGGGTTGACGGTTTCTATAGGACGAGGATGTGCAGCAGGCAGTTACGGACTTCTTCGCGTAACAGGACACAGTGTTTTACCAATCACGTGTGTTCAATCTGGTGTGTCGGTGGGATGACTGCCTCAATGCTCACGGCAGTTTTGCCGGATTGGCATACCGATTTTTGACTTTATGGCCTTTAAATGGAAACTTTTTGATCGCACCTTATGCATCTTGACGTCCTTCGTTATGTTGCTGAATTTCTCATTTGGGTACACTTAAAGCGATGGAAGTTTACCAACTTTAATAACATACAACAGCTGTTTAATGAACGAAGCCTCTTTTGTCAGAAAGCCTCTTTCGGACTATTTTCAGATTTGTTATGATATCCTTCTTCTTGTTGTTTATCTTTCTTTCCTTGGAGCTGCGATTTCTACCTACACACACTTGTCGAATAGTTTAAATCTTACATTTGTCATTTTCGAGTTACTAGCTTTATATCGTTATTTAGTCAACTCTAACCTTCAGTTCCAACAATCAGAAATGCGAAGTTCTCTCTGGGCCTGTTCAGTAATGTTTTGTAGTGCATGCAGTTGTGCATAATATTTAGTTCGATTTGCAGTTTCGTTTCCCTTTTTCTCCTTATTTCAAACAGAGCATCTGATGATGACTTTGTAACAAGCGGGAACCGATAACGACCCGTGTCACCCGATACTGAATTGTAATACACAAGTTTTACAAGTAATCCTGTAACATAGAGTTTGTGGACTTCTATCTCCGAATTATGTAATCGAGCACATGGTAAGTTTCATTAGTGTGCAAATGGACGTTCCTCGACTTGCCCCCCCCCCCCCCTCCACCCCCGCTCATGGTACACAAAACAGGTCAAGATACTGTTGCAGAGGGAACGCAAATGTAAGTCAGTCTTAAAAGAACGTAACATCTCCAAGATGGGGGATGCTTTGCAGAAACTTGAAATCTAGCGCGGACTTCAAACCGAAAGGCTTTTAATAGTTCCCAATAGAAACTCTGTTTCGAAAGATGGTAGAACATTGGAATAGATTCTGGTCGCATGTGACGTACACCAGCTGCAAGACACAATCAACGCCTTCGCGGCGCGATATCAGTTGCAATGTTACCCATGACAGTGCCGCTAAAGCGGAATTACTAAACGCGACTTTCCGAAAGTCCTTCATCAAACGAAACGAAGTACATATTCCGGAATTCGAATCAAGAACACCTGCCAACGTGAGTACCTAATAGGTATCCCTGGTGTACAAATCAAATCACTTAATAAAGGTAACTCTTCCGCTCCAAATTGTATACCAATCAGAGTATGCTGATATAGTAGGTCAATACTTAGTAATCATATACAACCGCTCGCTTGATGAAAGAGCGTTTCCTAAAGACTGGAAAGTTTCACGCGTCAAATCAAATGGCTCTAAGCACTATGGGACTTCACATCTGAGGTCATCAGTCCCCTAGAGCTTAGAACTACTTAAACCTAACTAACCTAGGGACATCACACACATCCATGTCCGAGGCAGGATTCGAACCTGCGACCGTAGCAGGAGCGCCGTTCCGGACTGATGCGCCTAGAACCTCTCGACCACAGCGGCCGGCTCCACGGGTTACATAAGTACTCTAGAAGGAAAATAGAACGGATGAACTACCGATCCATATCAATAACGTCGATTTACAGTATGATTTTGGAACAGTACAAATTGATTCGAAGAATACGACATATTGACACGTAGCACGAATTCAGAAAATATCGTTTTCCGTAAACACATCCAGCTCTTTATGCAGATGAAGTAATGAGTACTATAGATAAGGAATATCTAACTAGTACCATATTTCTTGATTTCCAGAACGCTTTTGACAACGTTTCTTGTAAGACACTTCTAGTCAAAATTTCTTAATAAGAAGTATCGTCTTAATTGTGTGACTAGATTCGTGATTTTCTGTCAGAAAGGTCACAGTTCGTAGTAACTGACGGAAAGTTATCACGTAAAACAGAACAAATATCTGACGTTCCTCAATGTAGTGTTACAGGCCATCTGCTGTTCCTGATATGTAGAGACGATTCAAGAAACAATCGGAGCAGCCCTTTCAGATTGTTTGCAGATAATGCTGTCATTTACCGCCTAGTAGAGTCATCATAAGATCAAAACAAATGGCGAAACTATTTAGATAAGATATGTGTATGGTGCGAAAAATGGTAATTGAGTCTGAACAATAAAAAGTGTGAGTCATTCGTGAACGCTAAAAGGAATTTGTTGAATTTATGTTACGCGATAAACCACACGAATCTAAACGGTCTTAATTACACTAATACCTAGGAATTAAAATTACGAACAACTTCAACTGGAACGATCACAAAGGAAATGTTATGATGAAGGCGGACCAAGGACTCCGTGTTTTTGTCAGAACACTTAGAAGATGAAACTGACCTGCTAAAGAGACGCCTACACTAAACTTGTCCGTCGTATTGTGGAGTATTGCTATGCTTACCATATGCGATTGACTGAAGACATCGCAAAAGTTCAAAGAAAAGCAATTCTCTTGTATCATCTCGCAATAGAAAAGAGAGGGTTATGGATATGATAAGCGAGATGGAGTAGCGATCATGGAAACAAAAAGAGTTTTTCGCTGCGGCCAAATCTTTTCACGAAATTTCAATCCCCAACGCTCTCCCGTTACAAGAAAATATTATGTTAGCGCCCACCTGTATATGGAGGAATGACCCGCCTGATAAAGTAAGAGAAATCGGAGATCGAGGGAAAAATTTAAGTGTTCAGCTTTCTGCGCTCTGTTACAGAGTGCGAGGAGAGAGAAATAGTCTGAAAGTGGATCGATGAACCCTCTGCTGGGCACTGCAGTGTGAAATGCAGAGTGGTTATGTAGGTGCAGATATAGATGCAGACGAGTTGGCTGATATAGTTCGACTTAAGGATGATCGGTACTATTCAAAACGTGCAGCATAGTATTAGTAACAGCAGACGCACACGCCCACAGGTAATGTTTCAAATGTACATAAAATGGTTCAAATGCTTCAAATGGCTTTAAGCACTATGGGACTTAACGTCTGAGGTAATCAGTCCCCTAGACTTAGAACTACTTAAACGTAACTAACCTAAGGACATCACACACATCCATGCCCGAGGCAGGATTCGAACCTGCGACCGTAGCAGCAGCGCGGCTCCGGACTGAAGCGACTAGAACCGCACGGTCACAACGGCCGGCGTAAATAAAACATAATAGGTAATTTTGAGAAAATGTTTCATAAAAATTTAGCTAACGAATAATAAATATTCAGACTGATTCACTGTTAATAAGCACATGTCACATTCAATAAAATTTAAGTTCTGAAGATGTAGCTGTTAAGTTGTCTTAAGTAAAACTGCCACGAAAATGAAGTTTGGTATGGACATCAGAGTGGTTTACCAGCCAACATTATATTCAGAGGGACTATACTCAACATGGCATTTACGGCTAGACGTCCACTGCTTATTTCCATATCCGAGATTCAAAACTTGGTTAAATACAGAACTAAATAAATGTTCTTAACATTTCAGCTATTGCCTTGAGAGAAATACCGATCAGAAATTAGCAACAGGGAAATCTGTAACTTCAAATCTAAATTATTTGCATGGATGTAAATAGAGTTGGTGTACATATTTCTGTAAAGACATAATGGTAGGTAATGAGATAAATTTGATATTCCGAATACAGGATAACCTGCAGGAAGACAGGTGGTCAACGGGGTCTCAAAAGGAAAGTTGTTGCGTCGCCTACCTACATTTACGGACGGAGCTGCTAAACTCTGCAAAGAAAATTATGAGAGGAGGTTCAGTTAACCGCAGAACAAACAAAAGAATAATGAAATAAAATTAAATAAAAACTCCAAGAAATTTTTGGTTTCATGTAAAAGTAGTGTAAGAAAAGTCATGTTCATCTGTCCCTCAACCTCACCTAAAACAAAAACCACTCACTGATTATTGTGGCACAAAGTCTGAGGACAATACAGTTGTAGACGACATATGAAATTCTGTCTCCAGATTTACTGAAGCTGCTTAACTGGATATGACTACGCTACTAATCTTACTTCCGAAAGTAATACGAGCGTTAAAGTGACTTAGGGGTAATAGACTGCGAAACAAAAAGAAAATCGCCTGCCAAAAATAAGTGTCACTGATGAGAGAATTTTATATGGATTACACGAAATAAACGTGTTCCTTTCTAAGAGTGGTTTTGCGTGGCTCCTCCCGGCGGAGGTTCGAGTCCTCCCTCGGGCATGGGTGTGTGTGTTGTTCGTAGCATAGATAAGTTTAAGTACTGTGTCAGTCTAGGGACCGATGGCCTCTGCAGTTTGGTCCCTTAAGAACTCACACACATTTTTAATGGTGGCTTATGGCAATTATTGGAATCAACGGAGTGACCTAAGAAACTGGAAAATGTTACAAAGGTGTGGGTCCTTCCAGTTTTTAGGAAAAGAAGGACTGGCGTAAGAACTATATGTCCATATAACATATCTAATGGGTTAAATAAATTATAGGTTGTGGAATTGAGGAACGTGTTCTGTGTAATCGTCTGATGACTATTTTGAAAACTTTAATGCATCCCTGTAAGAAGCAACTCGGTTTTCGTAAGTACGCATAACGCGAACGCAGGTCCCTCTCTTCGTTCAGCAGATCCAGAATAGTGTAGACACATCGTCTAAGCTGATAGCTTTCTTCACTTTCGAAAAGCCTTCCATCTACAGCCGCACTTTGGGTTAGTAAACAAAATATCCGCCTACGGCATACTGAATTATTGATATGATTGTACTAAGGTAGCCTACGTGAAGACGCTTCGATGAGAAGACACCAACAAAGGTAAAAGTGCCTTACAAAAATGAACAGGCCATGTCCAATCACTTCATTTCTGCCTCTCAATTCTTTCCAGTACATACTCGTCCATAATAAAATGAAAATAAACACAGACACTCGTCACAGTCATCACCATACACTGCCGCCGTCAGGGACTTGCCAATGAGAGCTATGCAGAATTGAATTATTATCAAGGTCCACTGAACGAATATGAAATTGACACTAATTCTGATAAAGAATACAGCATTTATTTTAATGTATGCTATTGGTCAAATAGAATTTAAATAATTTTTTTTTAAATTTCGTGGAACTTACCTCACTATTCAACTTCGACAAGCAGCTCCCATTTTCTAGAAATTATTCGTTTCAAATATTTTAATCCTTTCAGACTCTCTGGCTGCAATTGTGTGCATTACCTATTACTGTGTCTTAGCTACAACAAAAGTATTTTTCCCATCAAAAATTTGAAGTACACTTATGTGAATGTTCGACCCTTTCGTCATGCGCATGCCACCGTACCAGTCCGCAGCAATCTGTGACCACCAGAATACACGGATGTGGTTGGTTCCCTGTATTTCACTGTATAATTGAATATTGTTATTACTTAGCAAGGTAATTAATAACTGATCATTTTACTACTTATTACAAGAGAGAATATTTCGGGATTAGTTATTCTGGTCCTTAAAATGAAGCCAAGTGCACAAAGTACGTTTTGAAAATGGGTACATATTTTTGTATAAATCTTGCACCTGAAATCATTAAAAATCACCTAAGAGCATTATCATGTAAAGAAAAATTTTGCTTCCTCTAGGACAATTTCAGGTCTGAAAACGTTAAGTTATTACAGGCCTTCAAAATTCTTATTTAATGAATTTATTTCTGTATTTTGATCACATGCGCCGTATTATATTATAGGGACTGCTCCAAGAATATTTTACTGATCTCCAGATACTAGACTATTAAATGCAACAATTCAGCACAAGCGGTAGACTGAACTATTTTTCAACTTCTCATACGCATATCGAAGAGCAGATGCCAAACAGAAGCGTAACAAATCGAAGAAATAGAGCGGGTGGGCACATAGTTTGACATGAGTCGTAGCTGAAAAACTGTAGCTCAGGTTGTAGTGGAAGGGAATGAATCACATGGACTGACCTAATGAAGACTGTCGAAGTTGCGGGATGCATGGACAAAGGTGAATCTCTGTGTCCTAAATTCCAAGTGCTGCTAACAATAATACACTAATGTTCCCCACTTCCTTGCTCTCTAAGGTTACCTCGTGCAAATACATTTTGTCTGATGACAGATTAAGATTTGTTTCGCGCATCTACGAAGCAGTTCCACTGAATTTTTAAATCTGTTACTGGTGAAGGTCTCTCGTATTTTCACCCGACCATCTGGATAAACAGACTTCCTTCAGGTAAGAAATCTTCGTTTATATTTTATTCCAGTTGCTAACGTATCTGCATTTGCACTTACTGATTTAGTTAGCTAGAAATATGGGCCTCGAATAAAACTACTAGCAGGCTGTGCTAGGTAGTACGCAATGGCCAACTTATCTTTATAAATTATTCTTCGTTATACGATTTAAAACACTTTGGTGTTTCAAGTCTTTTTATACCCTACACTTCTAGCAGCCTACTAATATGGTGGCTATGAACAATTAATCGCATACGGTTTTATTCATATTCTTTTATTTCCCTGTATGACTGAGTTATCATGTACGCTTGTATGCTTGTGACAGCTCTTGCTGCCGAGGTAGGTCGTCCAGTGATTAAGACTTTGAACTTGTATTTTGGAGTAGGAGTTCAGGCGATATCAGGGTTGGCTCCCTTAGTAAAATCACTGGGGAAGTCCCCTACAATTTCCAGCTCAGCCAGTAGTCTCTAATTATCTTTACGTTTTAAATTTATAATTTTCCTTAGTTCAACTGTTACCTTGCTTCTCGCTGCATATACAACTTCACGACGTTGAGGAGTTGTTAGAAAGCCATGCACATACTATTAATGATCCTACAAAGAAAATGTTAAAATTTCTGACCGACACAGTCATATTATTGTTATATAGTTAGTGCTCCGTTAAGCCCATATGGCCCGTTGGATAGTAATAGACAAAACGAATGATGGTATAGTACAGAGCAGATGATTAATACTTACAGAAACCAAATGGAATAATTAAAAAGAGAAATCTATAACTTGAGTTTTGTGTTAATCACATTGCCCGACAGTGTTGCTGTTTATCACTACTACTGCTTGTCTTATACACCGAAAAAGAAACGAAGAAAACATTCAGAAAAGTTAAAATGAGCATGTTCTAGAGGCCATAGGACTTGCAGTTCAGCGTATGAGAGACTTAGAAGACCTGTTAAATGGAATATAACTAAACTTGAATTAAGGATAAGAAAAGCAAAGGTTGAAATTATGAAAGAACAGTAATATAACAACATACCAGTGAGTGAGACACTGACTGTGATTGTTGTTGTCTACTTAAAATCTGAAGGTGTCTTTCTAATTCTTGTATTTGAGCACGTTACAAAATCTTTTTTTTAGTTTTATTATTTAATGTACATTATTTACAGTGCAACTGTCGGATTCGGAGAATGTTACCTATCTTAATACTTGAGTGTTAGGATTCAGTATAGTTACAGACAATTTTTTCTAGTTTTTGATGAGATTCTGCCAGTCAGTTTGTGTAAATTGCAGGGGAAAACGTTTACTTTCTTGTGAAACATCTCTGCCTTTCTTTCAGTTACATTTGTAGCACTGTCCAGACGTGGAATGCGTTTCACACACCAATTCGTCTAATGTAGCGATGTGCTTCTGTATAGTGGAAGTATCTGGAAAAATACTGGCACATCGCAATATCTGCCATCGAGTGAATGATGTAATGTCGAAACTGCAACATTTTCTTGACACACAGTAAACATATTTCCTTACAAGCCCACTCTTCCCCTGATGTCTACATGTCCTGCGGAGAATTTTCTTACATTCCTTTTACGGCTTGTTGACGTACATTTGGAATCGGAAGAAGTAAAGTACAATGACGTTAGGCTACGTAAATTTAACTTGAACACCAATTATAGATAAACAGCAATTCTTGTTTCAATATTGTGTGTCACAGATATAATCTATATTTATTGCTTTATACATGTAACGTACTAACTTTACCGTGGCTCACACAGAAGTAGGGAGCTTGGATTTTTTGTTTTCTGGTTCGAAAGTCATTGTTGGAGGCAGCAATAAACTTTGACTTATTCTTTTAACCCACTACCATTATTTGACCCCAGGATACGTTGCATTAGTATCCATTCAATATTTTTTGTGTAATTGCCTGAAAAAATATACGAAACTGTGCAATAAGCGTGTTGTACTTTCACAAAACCAATAATGGGTTATGTGATCGGAAAAAGTCAGAGAAAATCACGACAGTAATAATAAACGATGTTATTAGCCTTCCACTGTTTTATCTATCCCAAATCATTTTCGAAAAATAACACATGACAGTACCGCTAAACGGGATTAAACAAATGAAATCCTGTTCAATATTTGTGTGAAGTGAGGGTCTCTGTTTCACGGTGCTATCGCCACACTTGTCTTGTACCGTGAAATTACTGCGATAAAAAAATCTGTCATGCCAAATTTGAATACAACCATCGCAAAGAAAGTTTTGGATCTGTGATCAATTCATCTTGCCTCAACCCATGAGCTAGAACATTTTCCCATAGTGAAATATCTTTTCTTCACGTTGATAATAACTGCTCCATAAACTTACAAAAAAACTAACTAACAGAGTTTCCTCACATTCGACTAAAAATCCATCATTACTAATTTAAATAATTAAAATTCATTATTTCCAACTGTTTTCTACAATTGTAAATGTTAAATGAAGAGCCTAGCCTACAGTGGCCTTACAACGTAAGTTCGAGTCTGAACTATGACAGCTTTAAATTTCCCCTTTTTCTCCCATTTATTTTTCTCACTGATGTGCTTGTCAACAAATTTAGACTACCTGAAACTCATTACTACTGAAAGGTCTTACGATGCAGCTTAGTATAGCGAGTACAACGTGGAAAATGAAAATACGAGACAAACCGGAGCTCTAACACGTATTTCCTGCTTATCACTAGCTGCTTCAACCGTTTTTTGTTGTTTTAATTTTTCTTTTCTTTTGTTTTTGTTTTGTTTTATTTTCGGGCCTCTGACTTGCCATTTTAGCCCCTCATTTTACTCACCGTTTTTCTTCTTAGAACCGTTAAGCTAGCTGATACACGCATCCTGATCTCACTTAAACGCCCATTGTCACTGACGTTTCCACTTACGATTTCCGCACATTACTGCGAGGAGCCCTACTACAGAAGTCAGGTATTTCACTTCTTTTTTAATACATTTCATCAATTCAACTCTATTTAAAGTCTAAGTCGCCTTGTGATGTAGCTGTTCTCAAAAGCAACACATTATGAATGCATATCCTCTCACGCTTCACTTTGCAGTCAGAATAAAGACAGCACATCTCTTAAATAATATTCTTTGAAAAACCATCTTTGCAATATATACCTATAGTTATCTAAGGTTGTGAAGACGACATTTTTTTATAGGTTGCTACGTGACGATGTTTCAAAATAAACAGCCCGCATTCATATTGAGATCTTGACTCATGTTACAAGTTCATTCCCAAGCAGCCATGTGATATTAATTCTGATCCGTGACTAAACAAAACAAGGAATACGAGGCACGAAACACATCATTTCACAAGCGGAAGCATCGGAAGAGGTTGCTGTAACATACATGTATGACGTAACTCAATACATTCACCTTCGCTTGTATGGAATATTAACACACCGATGCTGGCGCCCCTAAACTCACACGGACGCTGGAGCCGGATCTGTGAGATCCACTCACTCAAATTAACAATACTTTAAAAATATCGCGTATGGATGAGCTCCAGAATCGTGTAAGGTGCTGTACTTATTTTTAATAATTTTATTAGAGAATTATTTCATAAACATAAAACATAGAAATATATAACTACGCTTGGAAAAATACAGTGTTCAGGAAATGTTGAGTGTTTATGGAAAAAGTTCAAGGTAATCGTAAAATGCGCTTTAGACAGGTACGTGCTGAGTAAAACTGTGAGGGACGGGAAAATCCCACCGTGGTTCAACAACAAAGTTAGGAAACTACTGCGCAAGCAAAGAGAGCTTCACTCCAAGTTTAAACACAGCCAAAACCGCTCAAACAGAAGCTAAACGATGTCAAGGTTAGCGTAAGGAGGGCTATGTGTGAAGCGTTCAGTGAATTCGAAAGTAAAATTCTATGTACCGACCTGACAGAAAATCCTACGAAGTTCTGGTCTTACGATAAATCAGTAAGTGGCTCGAAACAGCGTATCCAGACACTCCGGGATGATGATGGCATTCAAACAGAGGATGACACGCGTAAAGCTGAAATACTAAACACCTTTTTCCAAAGCTGTTTCACAGAGGAAGACCACACTGCAGTTCCTTCTCTAAATCCTCGCACAAACGAAAAAATGGCTGACATCGAAATAAGTGTCCAAGGAATAGAAAAGCAACTGGAGTCACTCAACAGAGGAAAGTCCACTGGACCTGACGGGATACCAATTGGATTCTACACAGAGTACGCGAAAGAACTTTCCCCCCTTCTAACAGCCGTGTACTGCAAGTCTCTAGAGGAACGGAAGGTTCCAAATGATTGGAAAAGAGCACAGGTAGTCCCAGTCTTCAAGAAGGGTCGTCGAGCAGATGCGCAAAACTATAGACCTATATCTCTGACGTCGATCTGTTGTAGAATTTTAGAACATGTTTTTTGATCGAGTATCATGTCGTTTTTGGAAACCCAGAATCTACTCTGTAGGAATCAACATGGATTCCGGAAACAGCGATCGTGTGAGACCCAACTCGCTTTATTTGTTCATGAGACCCAGAAAATATTAGATACAGGCTCCCAGGTAGATGTTATTTTCCTAGACTTCCGGAAGGCGTTCGATACAGTTCCGCACTGTCGCCTGATAAACAAAGTAAGAGCCTACGGAATATCTGACCAGCTGTGTGGCTGGATTGAAGAGTTTTTAGCAAACAGAACATAGCATGTTGTTATCAATGGAGAGACGTCTACAGACGTTAAAGTAACCTCTGGCGTGCCGCAAGGGAGTGTTATGGGACCATTGCTTTGCACAATATATATAAATGACCTAGTAGATAGCGTCGGAAGTTCCATGCGGCTTTTCGCGCATGATGCTGTAGTATACAAAGAAGTTGCAGCATTAGAAAATTGTATCAAAATGCAGGAAGATCTGCAGCAGATAGGCACTTGTTGCAGGGAGTGGCAACTGACCCTTAACATAGACAAATGTAATGTATTGCGAATACATAGAAAGTAGGATCCTTTATTGTATGATTATATGATAGCGGAACAAACACTGGTAGCAGTTACTTCTGTAAAATATCTGGGAGTATGCGTACGGAACGATTTGAAGTGGAATGATCATATAAAATTAATTGTTGGTAAGGCTGGTACCAGGTTGAGATTCATTGGGAGAGTCCTTAGAAAATGTAGTCCATCAACAAAGGAGGTGGCTTACAAAACACTCGTTCGACCTATACTTGAGTATTGCTCATCAGTGTGGGATCCGTACCAGATTGGGTTGACGGAGGAGATAGAGAAGATCCAAAGAAGAGCGGCGCGTTTCGTCACAGGGTTATTTGGTAACCGTGAGAGCGTTACGGAGATGTTTAGCAAACTAAAGTGGCAGACTCTGCAAGAGAGGCGCTCTGCATCGCGGTGTAGCTTGCTCGCAAGCTTTCGAGACGGTGCTTTTCTGGATGAGGTATCGAATATATTGCTTCCCCCTACTTATACCTCCGGAGGAGATCACGAATGTAAAATTAGAGAGATTCGAGCGCGCTCGGAGGCTTTCCGACAGTCGTTCTTCCCGCGAACCATACGCGACTGGAACAGGAAAGGGAGGTAATGACAGTGGCACGTAAAGTGCCCTCCGCCACACACAGTTGGGTGGCTTGCGGAGTATAAATGTAGATGTAGATGTAGATGTAGAAATGTTTTACATGGTATGTACGACAAGCAAAGTCCTGAAAAGTAACTTACAACGAAAAATATAACAAATAATAGACGTTTTCATGCTTCTTCTGGAGAAGCACCCAATTAACATCCTTCACGGCAAACAAAATCACAGTGTTGAAGACTCAGCTATTGTCCGTACGATTTACACGAGTATTTCGTCAGTCGTCTTGTACTAGTTGTGAGATAGGGTTTGCAACGCTTCCTTCTTCCTTGATTGGTGTCGGAATTGTCGGCTATCTCACCAATAAGACCTAAAGGTCGGCGATTTTGCAGCACAATTGCAATAATGCGCGTAGTCAGGGTCTGAGGTAAACTGGAAAGTAGGCTTCGTTTAACTAATCGATCTTCCAAGAGTTCTCATGCGAGCTGACGAAGAAACAGCCGTCGGTGGAGACTTGCGCTTCCATTTCCCATATAAATTATCTGGGAATTTACACCACCAACATTCAGTATCGAATAAAATACGACCAAGAGCCATCGTCGTGTACCCCTTTGAACGTTGTAGGCAGAGCGTAATTTGTCAACCATATCAACACAAATTTTGTGCGTCTTATAATACGTTATCATAATAGATTTCCTTTTATCTCATGGTTTTTCGTCAATTTCAGCGTCATAATGCATTGTTGAGATCAATAAAATATTTTTTTGTTATTTTTATTTCGTGGGGCGCAAGAAACGATCGTACCTTCTTCTGTAAGCAAATATGCTAGAATTTGCAGCTCTGGATTTCACGACCTTCATTTCTTTCGGGTTCTGCCATTTCTTTTTTTCTCAGGGCTCCAACATATGACAACGTCTGCTTCTCTGACCAATCACGGAGCAGATTTACATCCCTGAACCAGTTGTCAGCACAGACATTGCGTCCTGAATTAGTCAGAGGGGCCACCAAACGTTCAACAACGCCACTGCCTTTATTGCTAAGCTGAAAAGGGCCATCTGGCTGTCTGCCAGCATAGATCTCCATGTTGCCGGTGTAAAACAGTTTGAAATCAATTGTAGCAAATATTTTTATTCCATATTTTGCCGGCTTCGACGGTATATATTGAATAAAAGAGCAACGTCCTCTAAAGGCCTCGAGTTTCTCTTCAATGGTGACGCTTTTGGCCTACAACGTAACAAGATTGGCGGTTCTTCACAAACTTTTGAAATAAATCTCGAATTGCTGCCAGGCGGTCCACTACTTTGCGTTCACCATGTGATTGTCTATCATCAAATCGCAGAGGGTAGGAGTCCAATGAAGCCTTGAACTCGACTATGTCCTTCGGGTGAGCGCTCTTTCTCGCTGGTAATTGCTTTGGACAGTTTCAATGTATTCGTTCATGTACATTACAATCATTTCCAGCATTTCCTGGTCAAATAAGCATTCCCATGTTTTTGAAATTCCTGCAATATTTTTCGCTTTTCCGTTGATACCAGGAAGCCTTATGCGGAGAATCTTGTGTTTTTGGGTTTCCTTCGGTTTGTGCATGGTGTCTTTTTTTTTTTTAAAGGAATGATTCGATTATTTTCTTTCCTCTCTTCCTGTAACAACGATATACATCGCCATCTTCCTCACCTCAACTTACGCCTGTGTCGCTCTATTCGCTTTTTGAGTCGACTCTTTCTTCTATGCTTTCTGAGGCATCAGTATCGATCTCTTCGTCCCCCAGATCGAGGAGCCCTGTGTGCAGCACGTTCGCCCTCTTCATCGCTGTCATCAAACAAAATTTGTTGAAAATCTGTAACTTCTGGATTGTGTGTATCCCGAATTTCATTTGAGTCCCTGTCCAAACGGACAACAAACCTGCGAACAATGTTAACATTCTATAGTTGCAAAACAAAATAAAAACAAAAAGAGTAGTTGAGACCATTGGAAAGGAACGAGGAAGACTAGAACGTAAATGGATGGCGCTGGATCGAAGAGATCCATTACCAGCTTCTATTATGTAACTGCACAATAATAATTCCCACTTCACATACAGAATGCTTGAATGTAAAGACATTACATTGAGGAAAATTCAATGAATCAAGAATACTTAAGGGGATGCTGACGTAGTATCTGTGCGATCCGTTGCTCCTCTGTAGCTAAGGTGTTGCTGTAGCGGAAGTAAACACACCATTGCCTGTTGTGAATGCCCGAGTCAGGGGAATAGACGAGAGGCGAAAATAACACCGCAGGCGTTGAGACGCAGGCACAGAAACGCTACCTAGTGGATCTGTGCCATCCAGCGCCGGGAATATCGGAGTGTTAATCTTCAGCTGTACCTTAGTCTAAGTACTACTTAGTCTCGTTGTCTCGTTGCTATCAAAAAATTTAATGCACCTGTTCAGATAGGTCCACTTTCTTATCAACAGGGACAAGTTTTAAATGTATCTCAGTCGATATTTGGTAAATGTTCCTGTACAACACTGCCGAATCACAACGCTAATACCTGCAGCACCTGTATTACAGCTATAAAATAATTGTGCTACAATTACGTACATGGTTCAGGAACAACCCAAATTAATGCGTTGCAATTGTCAACATCAATGAACAAGCTGTAAGGCTTTCGTTGCAGAGGGTAAAGGAATTTACGTCTGAAAACATGAAGTTTATGACGCATTACAAAAGTGAACTATGGTATAGAATATCACAGATTCTGAATAATATTAAAGTTAGTCTACCGCGTGAAATCTCTTCAGAAATGGACAACGCAGCTGCTGACAAAAAGCTCGCTGACTTGATAGCAACAAGTACTTAGTACAGGATAATTAATCGACTCATTGTAGGATACTACGGTGTAATTTATGTAAGATTTATTTCGAAATTTAAGAAACCAACAACATTTATATAATTTCACACAAATACAGAACTTCTGTATGAGCGTTGGCGCCAAATAAAACGTGTAATACCGACAATAACTGGGGAATCAATCTGTATTGTTTGCGTCAGTGCATATGAGTTTCGTCTTAATTATTGTTCTCATTCATTTGTATGGTTTGCTGTTATAAGCAGAGATATGTAAATGGACCATCCTGTTCATCTGACACTAACGGTAGCTGCAGAACTCAACAGAGTTTTACATCACATAGTGACCAGGGGGACAAGGGGGAAACCAGCAGTCATTATCCATAACGCTGCCCATTAACCGCCATAGTGGTGGACATAAAGAAAGACTGTTCCCTTAAAATGAATGTGTACTGGGATTTATTGTACCTTTCTGATTCACATTAGTTATTTACTGTTGAGAATAGTTGTGTTCATGACACGAGTTCATAACGCTCACTAAAGTTATTATTAATTCCTTGAAGCAAGTTTACGTTGAATCACTATCTTCATTTTTCTTGGGTTGTATTACGCACCGTATCAGAATTAAAAAGGGATGCGAAATAGAGTACTCAAAGAAAACTACAGGGGATCTTGTATGAAATCATTAAAAAATTAGCTTCCTACAGAATTAACCTGCATATGACTCACTGAATGGTAAGAAATAAATACAGGGTGTATCAAAAAGAATCATCCGATTTGGCACGTCTATATTTCTGAAACAAATAAACGTATGCTATAAATTTTGTTTTTTGATTAACTGGAAACTCAAAAAGTTTTTTTCATACCTTTTCATAGGTGTCCAATACGCCCCCTTCAGATGCATGGCGTCTTTCGATGCGGTATTCAAATTGTTTCTATACTGCAGCGAGCATGTCTTGAGTTACAACTTCCATAGCTGCTGTTATGCAATGCCTCAATTAAATCGTTATTGTTGATAACGGAGGCACATAAACAGAGTCTTTTATAAACCACAACAAGAAACAATTACATACAGTCAGGTCCGGTGACCTTGTAGGCCAGTAATGTAAGGCTTGAATCATTTGGACCAGTGCGACCGATCCATCGTTCAGCAATCCTTTGGTTTAAAAGTTTCCGCATTTCCAGATGCCAGTGTGGCGGTGCCCCATCCTGTTGATAAATAAAGTCGTTCGAATCAGTCTCCAACTATGGGAAAAGAAAGTTCTGAAGCATATCGAGATATGTGCTTCCTGTAGCAGTGTTCTCGGCAAAGAAGAGTGGACTGTACACCTTTTCCCATGAAACAGCACAAAAGAAATTAAATTTTAGAGAGACCCTCTCATGTTGTACAACTTCATGTGGTTGTTCTGAACCCCATATTCTCACATTATGTCGGTTCACCGTTCCATTTAAATGGAATGTTGCCTCGTCATTAAACACTAAGCGTGGAAGAAAACTGTCATCCTCTTTCTTCCCAAGAACGACATTACAGAACTCCACACGTTATTGTTCGTCACTTTTACGAAGGGCTTGAAGTAGCTGAATTTTGCATGGTTTTATGTGTAAACGTCGATGCAACACACGCCAGACGGACATCAGGGGAATGTTGAGCTGTCGAGCACCACGGCGTACAGATTTCTGCGGACTCCTCGGGGACGGCTCGGCGATTTGCCTTTACACAAACAAATTTCTTCTCGGAATCGTCTTACGCTCTGTGCTGTAGGGGGATCCACACAATACCTAAAACGAAAGTGACGCTGAACAATTATTACTGACCCGCACTGCGCCGAACGTACAACACAAAACACTTTCTGTTGTCCCGACACTATTTTTAATACAACCGAAGTGGGCGCACACTGCTTGCTACCTAGTGGTAACTATGTGAAACTCGAGAGTTTGCTCTTTCCAAAAGTACGTCGTTCACGCACATATCTCAAAAAACATAGTAGTTCCGATTTTCTTAAAATCGGACGATTCTTCTTGATACACCTTGTACTACGTGTCTTCGATTTTCAAACGTTGATAAGTGAAATCTAGCAGCTTTTAATTAAAGCGCATTCATTCCACAATAATTCCCTGGTTCTGACGAGTGTCTCCTAATAGTAATGTTAAGTCCCTTAGGGACTAGCAACAAACATTAATTGGAGACTTTATTTCCTTTCCATAGATATAAGTTTTGAGGGTGTTCAACACTTCCTATTACATGCTTCTAGAAGATGCAGAGGAGACTTCCAGAAAGGTACCGGTTGGATATTCAGGAAATTTCAAAGTCGAATGACATTCAAATATTCTGCTTCAGGGTACGCACCTAAACCGAGAAGAATATGCTGTCGTCAGCCTCTGTTGCAATTATGGCATCACACACCCTTTTCGTCTGAGTACGGCAGTGGCTGCAACAAATACGTTCACAACTAGCAGGGTAGGCTGTCGTTCTCCACGGCCGCACTGCACTCTTGACTGTGAAGAGGACCTCATTCGTCAGGCAGCAGAAAGCCCGATGAAAAACCCGATGACAAGCCCCTGGAACGCTGACTACGCCACTGGCTCCTGTGGAGAATACAGCTCAGAGTTCATTGGATCCGGTTAGTGCGTGCCGTGAAGCGGGAGTTTTATAAGTGATCAGATCTTCAAACTTATTTTATATCCAGACGGTAAATTTGTTGACATGGGTTCTTGATCAAAACTTTATCTGCTATGACCCATCCACAGTCTCAAGAAGCATGTAATAGGAATTGTGAAACAGTCTGTATTTGAGAAGGCGTTTCGAAGATGAGGAAATTTTATTGCTGAGCAGGTGCGCAGTTTTCAGAACAGGCGCTTTAATGCCTTCTTACAAAAGTCATTTGCCTCTCAGGGGTTCACAAAGGTGAGCAAATTCATTTCGCCCTGCGCGTCGTGTGACGAATACGACGTAATTCTAATTGTTTGTCGCCAGTCAGCACGCAGCTGCGTCCTATAATAGATAATTTCTTGACAATAGAAACGCTGTATCGTGCAGTTCTACCCACTTAAACAAGAATAACGGCGTGTTTTAATGACACAGGTACATGCGTGATGTTGCTTTTGGAGAGTTAGAAAATGTTACAAAGAAAAAAATAGTTACTTATTTCTGACAACTATTGTTCAGGGTTTTCTTATGATGCGAGCGATGTGTCATATCTGAAAACTGAACTTTACTCTATTAAGCTGTGAACAGATTTGAGCATTTTCAGGTCGTCCTCTGCTAGGTATCCATTTAAGTGACGAAATTCTGTGTAAACAGAACGCCATTTAAATGCAGCTGAAAGCGGAATCAGACGGAAAGTTGTGGTATAGTTTGTAATTTAACGAAACTGGGCTTTAGAGCAGAATGGGACAGGGATGTGTACCAATATTTAATTAGAATTGAAGGAAAAGTCATATTTGTAGTAATATGTTAACGACATTTTTCCTGAGATTTGACTGCTGTGTAGCACTGTACTAAAAGGTTAACTACAAACAATAACACGCATCTAGTTTCAAAAAATGTAAAAGCGAAGTCTTATCCGACTACAAAGTAAAAATTTGTTCCTAGAAATGCCCATTCGTATCTCATTACTAAAATAAGAAAAACACATTTACGTTCATTTATACTACTTTATTTAGTTTTTTATACACAATTAGCCGATATACCATATCTGTCAAAATGAAATAGCTAATATCAACACAACATTGATCTAACGAACTATTGCGTAAGTCCACAAAAGGACAAAAGATTCTGATCCCTTCAGCATTTTTGACAAACAACAGTCCAGTGGTTGGTTTTTGTTCCTGCTGGGTGGCAGAATGTTAAGCAAATTTAAACTTCTCCATTGAAGGAATAATTGTAAATTAACGTTGTAAATTAACGTTCTTCAATCTTCGAATTATAGATCATCGTCGTAACAGATGCTAAAATATTGAAAACTATCAATTTTTTAAGCATGTAATGGACAAAGTATATCTGTCTACTTCGGTGTACATATTTAATTCGATTTTAACGATTGAGTGAAACAGTGCTGTATGACGTTCATATAAATAATCGTAAGCTGTATGAATAGAGGGAAAACAATCTTCACCGTAGTTAATATGAATATATTACGAAGTAAGTGCCAAAAGTTGAAGTGGACAAGTCGATAATCCTGTACATTGTCTGAAAAAAAAATGTTTTTGAGTTTCCTGTTAACGCACTTAAGAAACAAACACCGCACATGAGAATTTTTGTAGTAATTTAAGGGAATGTTGCCTATATTGGACTACTTTTTTATTTTGCTACTCAAAGCCTTTATTGTGCATTAATTGAAACAAAGTGTACTGTACAGAATGTTACATGTTGCACACTTTCATTAGGTGGTATTATATTTTGAACAAATGGGTACGATTTAAAATTTAGAAATGTGTAAATGGTCTGAATTAGGAAGCCGTTTGCTTAATTTGGACCTTCAGTTGCTTAAATTGGTCCAGATGATAAAACAGTGAGTAAAAAGTAAATGAGAACTGTAATATTTTAAATAAAGCTTAAATTCAACACATTTATTAAACAAGCATATTGTTGAGGTTCGTAGGCTATATTACACAAAACAAAAAGTTTTGAAATATTCATCAACATTAAGATGTTTATACTAGGAAATTACTGAAATAATTTTCGTTCTCACAGGTATATTCGCTTCAAATCAAAACAAAGAATAAACTAGGAAACTTTTTGCACAGAAAAATATAAGAACACTTGACACTCTGAAATACATTAATAATTTCTATTAACTGTGATTAAGAATGCAAGTTACATTAAAGTCTAATTGCAATCTGATCAGAAAAAAATCCTTATGCTGGGCGTCACCTTGGCACATCATGTATGAACCCACAATTTACATTCTATACGCTGTATCTCATCATCTTCTTTAATCTTCTTACACAAACCACAAAACCAGCTTGAATTTCCAACAGTGCTTTTGTCTTCTGTTCTTTGCGAACTTAAGCTATCTTAGTAGCTTTTTGTTTCTTTACTTGAGCCACTGAATATTCTAGTAGTGGCTTATAAGAACTACTAGTGATTAAAGTGACCTCCTGCGCTTTTCCTCTACTTCGAATAGCAGGTTTGTTTTACGAATTTGGACCTCTTTCACTATCCTTTCGAATATATTTGTGAGTGCCGTAGGCCTACGCTCGTCATCATTTGAAATGTCTTCTGAAGAGGATTCCTCTCTAGCGTTCGTGGAACTGGGTTTCTCTAGAAAATTATCATCAGTTTTCAACCAAACCCTGCTCAACATAAGGCACTTTCTGCTATTCCAACTGTTGCTTCTCGGCGATAAGCTTCATTCAACAGTCCAGTTACCTGAAGCTGTGTTACAGTTTTATCTATCCTTTCACATAACTACTTGTCCTGTTCTTGAATGATGCGGGTATGAAGAGGTGCACAAAACGAAACATCAATCAGGTAGCTGCAGCGTGTGAGTAGTGTGTCCAGGTAACTGCAACATGATAATACCATCATCACGAGCGTGTCCAACAGCTTCTAGATTTATGCTGAGTGTTGTGTGACCATCAAGTAGCAGGAGCACAGACGAATCCTTGCTCCAATTCACATGGTTCTTGAAGTGCTTGAGCTACGCCACAAACAACTCAGAATTCATGTAATTCGTGTCTGAGATTTCAGCTACATTTCCTGGTGGGGAAACAATTTCAAGTTCATGCTCTCTCCTCTTACGCTTTAATATAATCATATGGGGAATAAGGTATTCAGCAGCATTGACAGCGCAGACAACTGTGATGCTAACTCTTTACTCCCTGCTTGCCTTATTGTGCCATGCCTTTTTGTTGCCCTTTTTGAGCTATTGTAAATCGAAATTCGTTGACATTAAATGTACTGTTAGCTGTAATTCTATTCTCATCTACTATTTTCTCAAGGAAATCGACGAAGTGATTCACAGTGTCTCTATTAAACCCTTTTGCTGTGGCAGTTGATGTCCTTTCTGGCTGGCAGAGGGAAAGCTGTGGACATCCTACATATGAATAAAACCACTTTTTACCCGCCATTTTTTCTCTTTTGAAATAATGGAGTAGTTCATATTTCTCTGCTACGTCGAATGCAGGTTTACGAACATCTTTGATAGTAAATCCAAAAAACTCTCGTCAGATAAATGGAGGTGATCTGTGAGAACTTTTTCCGTGTCAGTCGCGAAAGATAATTGTCATCCGAATACCTTAGCTTCATTTGAGAACGTGTTTTTACTAGCAGCATGTCTCTTTAATGTAGCTTTGGGAGCTCCATACACACGAGTACACTCGTTAAGTCATGGCCATCGTTTCTGTATGCTGCCACAGCGACCTTCAGCTCATCTTCTGTCCTCATTCCGCACATTCCCCTTTTTGCTATCTTGGAAACCTAAAAAGATTACCTGTACCTATTACTTTTTGTAAGAGTTTTACTATCTTGGAAACCTAAAACCATTACCTCTATTACTCGTTGTAAAAATGCGCTTCGGTATTGTTTGTCATGTCTCTCAAAATTAGGAAAGAGGCATTGGTCCGACTTTAGCAATTTGACGCCATATAAGCAAAACTAACGGTAAAGGAACAACCAAATTAAACTTTAGTTTTGTGATGTTTAATTATTAACTATTGAATGACACTTATGAGCTATACTGCAGATGATTTATTGACTTACTCGCACTATATTGAAAAGCTGATAATTTATAGCACAACACTTGCAGCAAGAACGAAGAATACACAATAATGGCTACTCTTATCGCTTCAGTGGCTATCGTCGACTGCCCGCTGCGCCACATGACCTTGACAACATTTCTCACCAGTAGATCCAACTTAAAAGTTTAATAAGAAACCAGCACACAGTGAAATAGGAAGGTGATCCAACTTAGGCAACGGCCCAACTTCGGTAACTCTCCCCTACGTTACGAAAATTTTTATGCCTTGTCAAAAATAACATTGGACGATCCGTATAGTTTTTAAACTTCGATGTACCAATACCGTCTTATAAACTGACGCCATCTTGATATTGAGAGGTGTTTCAAAACGGCGTTAGGCCAGTGTTTTGCCTTGCCATATTACCTAGGTATATCACTAGGTTCAGTTTTATATAATACTACGTACTGATATTGACGTTCCACAGTCCACAGACTAATGAAACCATTGTTTGTACATCCCAGACGACGTCTGGAATTCATTTTTGTAATAGTTACTGGAAAACAATAAGACCATAAAGGTTTCTTGCTTCACAATGGATCGTATTGTCACAGGCCCTCTGTACTTGTGCTTCAATCGGAGTCCTCTGCTGTGACCTCCCCTTCCTTCAGGACGTCATCTTTTCAGCCAGCAGTTCGGGAGGACGACGGTTCAAACCCGAAACCGACCATCCTGATTTATGTTTTCCGTGATTTCCCTAAATCGCTTCAGGTAAATGCCGGGATGGTGCCTTCGAAAGGTCACGGCCGATTTCCTTTCCTATCCTTCCCTAATCCGAACTTGGGCTCCGTCTGTGATGACCTCGTTGTCGACGATACGTTATACACTAATCTCCTCCTCCTCTATTCGCGCAGCATCTAATACATGAAAGTTGAACAAGATGTATAAGAGCCGTTCAAGTGAAACATAGACAAAGCGGGTGACGTGGGAATGTTCGTTAGTTGACCACGAGATCACAGCGTAGGTGAGCTGCCTGTGTGGCGTGCTCAAGCCGGAC
Source organism: Schistocerca americana (assembly GCF_021461395.2). Taxonomy (NCBI): domain Eukaryota; kingdom Metazoa; phylum Arthropoda; class Insecta; order Orthoptera; family Acrididae; genus Schistocerca; species Schistocerca americana. The sequence goes on along the minus strand of NC_060120.1, from coordinate 320,954,721 downwards.
GGACGTGTGACTTTTCAAGGGCAACTGCACTGTGCACAACGACCATTTGTACCAGTAGAGTTCCCTGGTGAATACGTGATGATTAAGTTCTTGTTAAAAAAATGGTACGGCATGCCGAATTTATCGTCAGATGAGAGACTTTTTGGGGAACGGTGCTTCATCAATAGCAGTGTGTTCACTTGGTGTGCCCTGGTTCTGTTTAGTGTACAAAGCACGGCGTATCTGCCTTGATAGGAGCCCCTAGTCCAGTTGTCACTGGATGTGATTTGACCCCACAGTAATGCAAAACACATACTGCCAGCGCAACCTGTAACCGTCTGCGGTTTTTCCCATGGAATGTGTCGGATCCGCCGCCTTACGGTCCGTCACATTCCGATTAACATGCGTTTGCTCCTTCAAAGAAGGCTCACAAAAATCATGTCTCCGTCTGTCGTCAGGCGTTGCACGATACCGTGGAAGAGCAACTCCGTCAACATGCTAAGTCCTTTTTCTTACAGCAGGCATAGAAAGACCTGGGGGCAGATGCCTGAAAAAGACGGAGTAATTCTTAGACTCTCTAGGATCTCGACTGCAGTAGCATTCGTTTCTTAATAAAGTATGTGTACTATTTCCAGCACCACTTTATTATATTCTCAGCCCAATATATGAGTTAGCGTGGTTAATACCTACCTTCGTGATCGCTGGAATTAATGTACACTAGACTTATAGGTATCAGTTGTAGCATTCTGTGCACAAGTAAATATGTCTCACCAACCTACTCTGATGTGTTATGATGTATAATTACTGTGATTATGTGGTGAGTGTCTGTGAACAGTGTGTAACGTGAATGAACGTTCGACTGAAGACCGCCTACTGAAGCGCTGAACAAGTTGTTTCTTCTTCTCTTTAAAATCCTTCTTGGGCAGAGGAAACCTAAAAATTTCTATTTCTTCGTCTATTCAACACTTACTAAGACTGTTTATAAAGCAATGGTCGTATTTGTAAGCGTTTGCTGTGTCCAGTCATACTGTGAAAAAAATAAAAGTAAGTTAATCTGCAGGTCCTTATGTAGACCCGATAGCCGAACTAATCGCTCTTATTCAACTACTCATTGTAATCAGCGTAAGAAACAGTCACAAGCTGATCCGTATTGAGGACAGAATCAGCGTTCCATGCTCACTTCCAAACTCTTTTAACAGTAAGCTAGGAATGAGCTACGATTTCTCGGTGTGCTATGAGAAAAAAGCATCTTAAAGTAGTAATAACTGATTAACTTACAATTGCATCCTACTGAATACTCTCTTCTACAGACATCTATCTGACGTACACACAAGCCTCAGGTGTGTACCATGACATTTCAATAGCTCAAAGGAAAAAGTTATATATGAAATATAGCCTCTCAATTCAATGTGCTGCCGTTTACAAGGCAATATGATATGTATTAATCCCTTGCTAATAAAGAAAATTTTCCCACGACTGGATGTGTGCAGTGTCTGTTTGAAATCAAATGCACACACAAGACAAATCCTTGTTTCAATACCTTTCATTTTTTATATTGTGATTTAATACAACATTATAATCGTTTCTCCCATCCCAGCTTCCAGTTCCATATCTTCCCAATCTTCCACCTGCAAATTCCTTTTAGACACAGCTCTTCTGACTCCAACTTCCCATGCTGTCTTCTGCTCTCATCTTCTTAGTCATCAGTCCTCATCCAGACGCAGTACATGCTCAGACCATCCCAACAGTATGGCTTTAGATCCATTGTATTACGTACGTCCTCATTTTTAATTTTATCCCACTGTGTCGATCTATCCCAAAAAACCCTCATAATTGATAATAAGTTTCTCTTAATTCTTTTAGTTATTTTCCAGTTTCTGCTCCACATGTTGCTACAATTTCTACAATAGTTTTAAAAATCATAATCTTCTTTTTTGACCTAAACTGTGCTCTCCAGAAAGACCATTCAATTGTCTAGTTGTTTGTCAGACTTGGCCAATGCGCTATTTAATTTCGCTTTTAGATGTAGATATAGATGTAGATGAAGAACTACTAGGTCGATTTTTGTTAATAATGACTCCTAAATACTTCTGAAAGTACACAGACCTTCTGACCATAAAAGCTAACATCACGCCTTGATTTTCTTGATGTATCATAAAATGGTATCATTTCCTTAATATTCATCGTAGGAATGAGTTACTAAAAGCCTATTCGTGAATTTCACTTTTGCACATTGCACAGACATGGAAGAAAATTCCTGTATATACATATCTATATATCTGAACACATTTACTTTTTGCTCATAAAATCAAATAGATCACATACACACTGATTATCCTAGACATTGTTCAAATGGTTCAAATGGCTCTGAGCAGTATGGGATTTAACTGCTGTGGTCATCAGTCCCCTAGAACTTAGAACTACTTAAACCTAACTAACCTAAGGACATCACACACATCCATGCCCGAGGCAGGATTCGAACCTGCGACCGTAGCGGTCGCGCGGTTCCAGATTGTAGCGCCTAGAGCCGCTCGGCCTCTCCGGCCGGCCCTAGACATTATAACCATTTTCCTAATAGCGTGTTAATCAGCTACGGAACGCAATGCAACAGGGATTCTGCTGCAACAAATGTCTATGTACAGGTCTATTTCATCTACATGAATACTCTGCAATTTACACTTACGTGCTTGACAGTGGGTTAATCGAAGCCCTTTATGATTATTTCCCTCTCATTCCACTCTCAAATAGAACGTGGGAAAAACGCACACCGAAATATTTCTGTGCGAACTATGATATCTCTTATTTTATTCGGAGGTTATATCTCCCGATGTAGGTGGGAGTCAGCTAAATATTTTCGTATTCAGAGGAAAAAGCTGGTGATAGAAATTTCACGAAAATATTTGGTGGCAACGAAATATGCTTATGTTTTAATGACTGACACGCCAGCTCGCGTAATTTATACTTCACACCGTCTACCCTATTCCGCAACAATACTTTCTTTGAACTTGTTCGATGTCCTCCGTCAATCCTATCTCGTAAGGATCCCACATTCCCAGCATCAGATCAACGATATTATATTTCGGAACCGGGGCAAACACTTGTTACTAGCGCCCACTCCGCCACCTCGAGCGTTTGAAATAGGATGTCATGGACTGTGCGGCTGGTCCCGGCGGAGGTTCGAGTCTTCCCTCGGGCATGGCTGTGTGTTTGACCTTAGGATAATTTAGGTTAAGTAGTGTGTAAGCTTAGGGACTGATGACCTTAGCTGTTGAGTCCCATAAGATTTCACACACATTTGATATGAAGTGGAAATTAAAATGTTCTGTGGTGCCTCGCCTGCTCCCAGTAGGCCGGTTTGACATCCTATCCCCTTAAAAAAAAACTCACAATTAACACTGCATGGGTTTGTTTGTAACGAGGAGAACTCTTCAGAAAATGTGCACTCTTTGTGTCTGTTAGCTAATAACTTTCTATTTGCGTGACATAAAATTAAATATAGGAAACATAAAACCAGTAGAGACAAGAGACAAGCGAGACAGTACACATTTCTTCAGTCCTTAGGTCTCAACATTTTTGTCTCTCTAGTCTTCCTGCCGCTTTACACAGTGCGCTTTCCTTTCTGTTAAAGAATCTATTACCATACCAAAGTTCGTCAAACGTTCTGCTGAAACGTCCCCTCATAAAAATTATACATGACTGTGCTTAAACTGACACACAATATTTTTTTAGCGGAACGCAATCTGACTTTCAATAATCCCTACAAGGGAATGACCCTGACTAAATTAACCTATACGTTTCACAAATCACTTACCTCACAAAAATCTTCGTTACTCGAACTACTCAATACAGCGAGCGCCACTACTGCCAGCTAAATAAAAGATTCAAACTACTGAAGGCACTAACTACTGATAGGCATAGTTAGCAAATTAAAGATTTTGATAGAGAACAAACAATGTATTTACCTTAATAGTGTTCAAAAGTCATAATATATATATCAGTCCATGATATCCAATATTACAAATTTACTCTTTCTGATGGACACACGTCCAGATCGTCCGCTCTCAAAATTCCGCCATCTCTCTCCCCACATCCACCACTGCTGGCGGCTCACCTCCAACTGGGCAACGCTACGCGCTGTTAACATCCAACTGCCCAACACTACAATAGCAAACAACAATGCAAACCAGCCACAGACTGCTCACAGCACAGCCAGTGATTTTCAAACAGAGCGCTACGTGGCGTTACCAATAAAAAAACCTAAATAGCCTACTTACATAGCTCCCATGCTCCCCACAAAAAATTTTACAAATTGTTTTGGGCACTGGCCGACGCAGATTTGAAAATTTTTTTCATAATTACAATAACAAAGATATCAAATGCACGCACTTATTGATACACTGTTGGTCAAAAGCAAAGATTTTCTCACAGTCCATAAAGACAGTCTTGATCATTCATCACAGTAAAATTGCAGTGTTTTTTTTTGTCAAAGTCTGAGCAGTAAAAGAAAATGCACACGGAAGTAGTGGATTTCCATGCAGTCTTGAAGAAGTAGTGTTGTCCTTCCAACGGAAAGACAGTGCTGACTCTTGACATGCAGACAGATAATGGGCCACAACAGAGCAAACCCACACCAGAGTCAGTCGAAGTTGAAGTATATTGGTAGGGTTAGGTTAGTGTTGTTTTAACGTCCCGTTGACAACGAGGTCATTAGAGACGGAGCGCAAGCTCGGGGGTAGGGAAGGATGGGGAAGGAAATCGGCCGTGCCCTTTCAAAGGAACCATCCCGGCATTTGCCTGAAACGATTTTAGGGAAATCACGGAAAACCTAAATCAGGATGGCTGGAGACGGGATTGAACCGTCGTCCTCCCGAATGCGAGTCCAGTGTGCTAACCACTGCGCCACCTCGCTCGGTATATTGGTAGGGAGTAGGCATGTTATCACAGAGCAGACCCACTGTAGTCCTGGTAGAGATTACGGTATTGGTGGGCCACCAGAGGTGCAGACCCACTACAGTCCTTATAGAGATAATAGTACTGGTGAGTCAGCAAAGGTGTAGACCCACTGTAGTCCTTGTAGCAATTATGGTATTGGTGGGCCATCAAAGGTGCAGACCCACTGTAGTCGTTGTAGAGATGGTCAGCAGCCATCTGTTGCGACTGTGCAGGTGCACAATCACTATCGAAGAGTCTTGTGGAGAATATAGCAAGTCCATAAACCACCACTTGTGCACTCACAAAGTTTTTTTTAATTGCCCTTAGAACCAGCAATGCTGTTAACCAGTCCGTTGCTGAATTTTAACACACGTGAAAACACAATCAGTCTTTACTTCTCACATATTGTCCATATATGACCAACAGAAACGTGTGCAGTGAAATGTAACTTACAAGTTACTTAATTTGATGAACTGGTGTCAATTACAATTTTATAACATAAGAATACAATTACAAAGGTACAAAGTACATCATCGAAGAACATAACAGTATAGATAACATTTGTAGTAACACAGGCTTTACAAAAGAATAGAAATAAACATATACATCAGTGTTACAGGAATTATGACATAAGTAAATATATAAAATAATGAGAACAGTTTTCGAAACATTAATTTCGCACATGAGCATTGAAACAGAACAGAATTAGTAATCTCTATAAACATCTTTACAAAGAAAATAACATATTAATGCATATTATATTTGAGGATAACAGTATTCCTCATCATAGTAAATGTAGCTTAGTACTACAAAAGTTCTAGAACATAAATCGTATTACCTAAACACATAAAGACAGGAAAAACACAAATACACAAGAGTACACAAACACATAGCAGAATAACACAGGAGGAAAGGACAGGGTCTGTTTTCAGTGTAACATTTGGTACGGCAGTCCAACCCAAAACTTCATTCCACAGATCTTTCGTCTTATTTCAACATTTGTTTCCACCAAAAAAATCCTATCGAAGCATGCTTTCTGTATTTATATGTTCACATATTTCTTACCTCATTATTTATTTTCCATTATCTTACCTCATCACTTATTTCCAAGAAAATCCTACCTAAACCTGTTGTCCCTAAACCCTACTTTTTTGTTCATATCCTCTTTCAAAATACTTTTTTGGCCAAACCATTTTCTTATAGCTTCTCAATGCATTTCTTCCAATTCACCACAACTCGTTCTCTTATATAGCCTACCCTATCTTAAGCTAACTTAAATCTACTGAGCTCAGATGCTAAAATAAGGGACAAGGCAATGCAGCAGCACAAAACAATGAACACAAACAGCAATGACAAAAAAATGCAAATTGGCAAAGCAAGCAGCAGTATATCTAAATTAGGAAAGCAATTGCAATATTAAAACTAATATAAGACACTGTGCAGCAAACAAGAAAAATAAATCAGTAGTAGAACTGCCTTGACAGAGTAATACAAAGTGAAATTCAGTAGCGCTATTCCTGGGAAGCAGCAGCAGCAAATGCAATAACTTGTACCTAAACATGACAAAGCTCAAGCAGAAAAAATTTTACAATAAAAATGGCCATGTTTAATACCTATGTCACATCTTAACACTAGAGTGATGCATCATGAGAACTTACTCTAGCAGACAAGTTACCAAATCGTAAAAAAATTATTTATGCAATTCCTGTGAAGGGAAATGTCTATTTATGTTCCCTCGTTTTCTTGGAAGTAGATAATAAAATTATTATTTATTGGATCTGTAGGCATAAAATATCTATATTAGTACATCTATTAAATTTTTTATTTTAACCAATGTTGTAGTGGAGCTAGAAACTAGATATTAAACCAATTGAGCAATCTCTCAACTAGAAAGACAATAGATGTAAAATGTTTCTCATCATTTCATTAGGCATTTTAGTAAATATCATAAATTAAGAGCTCCACAGTGTAATCATATGTTTTCAAGATTTAGCGTGTCGTACTTTCGGTGATTTCTACAAAGAAATGTCAATAGCGAGGATAATGGCTTCTCCTTTTTTTTCTCCACCTGTGTCTCTGAAAGGCACACACTAATGGCTTTTTCTCCAGGTGACTGTCGCTCAGATAGGCCTCCACAGCACGTTACTTCAAGGTCATCTACCTTCTTTACTGAAATATTCATGGCAGCAGTTTCCACTATGGTGACAGTCTTATACAAAAATTTAAAAAAATTCAAAGGTTAGAAATTTACATTAGAAGTGTGTAGAAACAAAATCTCATACATAACAGTGTCCAAAAAGTTTTGTCACCATTGTGGTAACTAACATTCACGTATGTACACACATTTCATAACTCTTAAAGTATGATTCTTGGTTTCCAACATCATTTTCATAAATGAGAGTCCCTAACCGCTACTCCTTATTCCTTACCTTATTACACATATACATATTCATCAACACATCTTCAATATTTCATCATTATAAATACACAGCATAATCAGATTCCTCATATAGCATCATCTCATTGGTCATAAACATACCTCAACAGCATAGTACACATCGTCATCATAATAATAACATCATAACACCTCAGTCAAATCTCGAAAATGTCGTAGCTTTCTGCAATAATTTCAAAACCTAAAAAAATTCTCTGCTCATTTCAATAGTGTCATCTATCTCAAACGTACTTTAAAAATCATGATCCCATACCAAATACATCATTCAAAGTTCTCATAATATCAAAATGGTTCCGAAAAAATATGAACAGTTCACAAAGTACAGACAAAATACAATTTCATAAGTATGAAGTTATCCAACTGTGTAACTGCGTAAACATGTGTCACTGACATAGTAAAAAAAGGTTTGTCTCTCTCTCAGTTAAATAGTCAGATAACTGTGTAATTTATGTGTTAGAGAAATATGGTACCGATGTGTAAAGTTGTATAAGCAAATACCACATTAGTTAGGGCTCCTAGCGCTCGCTACACGCTTAGCACACAAAGTTTGCGTGTACCCCCTGAGGATTAATGTAATTATAACCTCAGGTGTTACAGATTACAGCAATGGAATGAAATGTATCACGGAAAACCTTTGTATCATTGTAATTCAAAAATCTTTAAAAATAAATGTTTTAAGTACAAAATTAATCACTCAAATGCGTGTCCTGTAGCGCTAAATGTGCGTCTTGCTGTAAGATAATTCTGTGGAACTGTCGTAGTTATTGTCATCTGTAAGCAAAGTTCTGCTGAAGTCAATGTACTCACATCCTCATAAACAAAAGTGAAACGCTTTGCGTATAGACATCTTAGCTATTACGCTTATTGCCATGATGAAGAAAGTACTGTGCTGTAATGTATTGTTGTGCTACGGAAAAGGCTATCTCATTGTAGCTATACCACAAAAGTTACTACTAAAACATGTTTTCCAGAAGAATTCAGAAAAACTGTGCATATATAAAACCGATACAGCGCAAAAGCAATAATATAAATTGTGTCACTCATTAGTAGCGTCGTTATATAATCGTGTGGCTGTCAAATAAACTAACCACTGTGTCGTCTGGTATCTCTCAGAAAGTACTTTAAATCCAGAATGTATTTTCAAGTAAACCAAAATGTTGCACTAAAATCTCATTAGCAGTACCAGTACATGTTCTAAGTATGTGAGCCTTATAGTCGTTAAGTAATCGTGCAACCAACAAGCAAGAATGTACACACACAATAACACTGTGTCGTCTGTTCACTATAACAATGCACTCGTAAATACTGTCTAAATATGTTCCCTAGGTTCTAGACTGGATAGTTAACTTCAAAACATTGTTGCATGTTAACAGTTTCTCAGTCTGTCAAATTTTACTGGTAGCACGAAGTGGAAAATTTTATGGCAAAGACTAAGTTAAAAAGCAGATTATCTCTCAATAAACGGTTTTACATGTGGAATATGGTGTAAACCTCTACTCTTCCTAGTATGCAGAGTTTCAGTTTCAACGCAATTATCATGTGGTATACGTCCGTAAGGAGTGCTAAAAATTTTCTCAAGGTTATCGTCTATGTTATTTTTCGCAGAGCCAGCCGGCGCACGTGGCTGCCTGCGGTGTAAGTCATTGTCTGTTTCTTTGTTGGCGCACGTCGTTATTGGGATTTGGAGACCTAACTTCTACAAATTCACCTTGTCGAGAGGGCCCTGCCCTGTTTGAACCCCGCCAGTTCTGATGAAATTCAGGTCTGTCGTTTTGTCGGTAGTTTACATAGTTTCTTTTTTATCAGTCATATGGTGGGGAATTTCTCCCAGAATCGTAACTACACGGTGGACCGTTGTGTCTGACGTTATTCTATCTCCCTTGATAATAATTATTTTGATTTCCATATTGTCTGTTTCTCCGATTGTCTCTGTGACAGTCATTACCGTGGAGAGGTGATCTTTCCCTGTAATTATTACTACTCTGCCAACGGTTGTCATACGGGTGGTGTCTGTTTTGGTCACGATTTAAGTTGTAAAAATAGCCTTGTCGTGTCCAGTTATTATTTCTTTCCTCGCGGAATTGCGACGGATGTGACCTGTAATTGTTGTGTTCCTGTTTTCGCGTCCCACGATTGTCAGTGTCGATTTCCAATTCTTGTAAGAGTCCCTGAAAAGCTTCAATGTCTTCTTGGCTACGCCCTGCCAAAATAATATGTCGTAAATGTTCAGGTAATTTGATTAAGCAAATGCGGATGAGTTCTGAGGGACTGTATGGGTTTGACAGGTACTGATTCTTGTGCAACATGTCTTCAAAATATTTCACAAGATTGGAAAATTCAGATTGTTCGTAATGTTTCATCATTATGATGCTATGTTTTACTCGGTCTTGTGTAGCTTGAGACCAATATGCTGAGAGGAAGGCATGATAAAATTCTCCTTCTCTGTGACAATCGTGAATGACCGATCGCATTCTTACAGCTGGTTCATTCTCTAAATAGCCACACATAAATTCTAATCTGTGCTCTAATGACCAGTTGGGAGGAAAACAATGAGAGAATAGATGAAGCCACGCTTGTGTGAATGTTGTTGCCGGAATTCTTAAATGTTTTGAATTTATGTGTAGTAATAAACAGCTTATAGTCAAAATCATCATGTCAGCAAGTCGCATATCGGTCATTGTTACTTCGTTTCAGCGGTTCCATCTCAAAATTCGGTGTGCCTTGCCAATTTCTTTCATAATTTCCGAAGTACCCCGTGTTATTATTTTGTGGCTGTTCCGTATTTCTATGTCCCTCTTCCCATACTGGAGCGCGAGTGTCCTCTGAAATATGTAATCCTTGTATTACCTGTGTCAACTGATCTTGTACTTCCCGGATTTCTCTTTTGTACTGTGTATTCATTTGATTTTGATTCGGTTTGAATTTTCTAATTTGTTCATACTCTTCTGTGTCAGTGTAGGCTACAGATTTTGTGTCATTCAGATCATCATCTACCTTTGTAGATAAGTTAGTGAACTGATCCGAAAGTTCGGCTACTTTCTCCGATAGTGAACAGATTTCTTCAGTGTGTTTTTCTGAACCAAGTTTCAGAGTGTCCATTTGTGCTGAAATCGTATCTACTGTGTCCTTTCAGTTTTCCTGAGTTTTTGGAAGTTGCGTAACCGAATCAGTAGATGCAACTGAGTCAATTTTCGCTTGCAAGGTGTCGTGATTTTCATGAACAATAGTTTGCAGTTCTTTTATGGCTGCTTCGTGATTCTGTAATGCATTTTCATGACGTGAAAAAATAGGTTGAAAATGCTCACAAATTTGTATTTTTACGTCATTACAGACTTTTTGACATTTCGATTCGATTTTAAGTAACTCAGCAGTTAAACCTTCACGTGTTTGTTCAAGCATTTGTTCCAATGAGTCTAACTTTTGAAGCTGTTGCTGTGTTTGTCTCTGATTTTGTTCCATCGTGTCTAACTTTGGAAGATTTTGTCCCATTTGTTTCTGATTTTGTTCAAGCATTGTGTCTAACTTTTGTAGCCTTTGTCCCATTTGTTGCATTAACTGTAATAACAATGCACTGGTGTCTGAAACATCTACCTCAGTGCTATTCGGCAGTGCATTTGAACCGGCAACATTCGCATTTTGAAAAGCAGAAAATGTGTCTTGACTTATTTGAGAAAACGGTGAGGGCGCAAAACCTGAATCTACAGTACTTGCAAGATCGTGTCCTGTCATTTCGGATTCCTGAGGCGAGCTGTTGCCGACCGATCGATCGATAATGCTTCCCTGTTCACTGATTGTTTCACTGTCTACACCATTATTTGCAGCCCGCTCCATTTCCCTATGCACAATTACCAAATTACTACTTTGAAGATTAGTTAATTCATTACACAGTGGCGCTAACACACTGCTTTCGTCTTCACTGTCATTTCTCAGTTTACTTTGGAGCCTACTATAACGTTTTTCACACGTCATTATTGTCACAATGTTTCACACGATAACACAGAAAAGCACAATTTGAAGAGCAAAATAAGAAAAAAACATTAGCATAGCACTGAAAATAATATGTAGTTAATTGCAAGCGCAGCTGCGAAATACTTGGTGCAAATCTGCATGCAAGCCACAACTGTTTTACTGTACAACAATGAAAAACTACAACTACAAAGAAGATTCTCTCTACAATTACGCGCTAGCAATAAACAATAGCTACACTAATTACACAAACTATAAGAAAAAATCAGAAGATTCCAGTGAGGTATCCTCGGCTAAGGGTCGACATATGAAACGTCCCCTTAGAAAAATTATACATGACTGTGCTTAAATTAGGGTGACCAAACGTCCCGGAAAACCGGGATTGTCCCGGTTTTCATCCCTGTGTTCCGGTGTCCCGAAAATTTGTTTCGGGACGCTCAAAAGTCCCGGAATTCAGTTTTTAAATACATTTCGTGAAACTTCATCAAATTTTTGGGATTTCGAAATATATAAAAGGAAATACAACACAAGAAATTAATATATTTTAGCTCATTTGTCTAAAACCTCCGTTGTCCCATACTAGTAATCACAGTATCAGTATTGATACACTCAGGAAATAATTTACTTTGAGCGGTAGTTTGGCCAACAAGTAGTAAGTTGTATTATTGTAACAGAGCTATGAAACCGTCCGAATGTCGCGCCACTTACTCACACACTCATTGTCTGAACAGTGTAGTAGTTGATGTTTTGTCAGACAAACTGCAATAGTTTTTTCTCATATTAGTGGTATTATTGCTGCAGTACTGTGAAACGCAATGCCGAAGGGTGCCTGGAAGATCAGTGACTTTTATTCCAAGGAATGTAATTTCATTAACAAAGGTCGTTTTGATTACGAAGCAGAGTGTTCCGTATGTAACTGCTTTATTAGTATAAGTCATGGTGGACGTTCCGACATAGTTGATCATATCAGGTCAAAGAAACACATTAACACAGTGCACCGAGCTGCAGTAAAACTCTACAACATTATTTTGTGAAACATCAGTCAAGTGAAGAAGTGAAAGTTCGAGCAGCCGAGCTCACACTAGCCTACCACACGATAAAACATCACAAAACTTATTGATCTAGTGATTGTACTAATAAGCTAAACAGCCTTATGTTTGATGATTCTTCTATTGCAAAAAGTTCAGTTCAGCAAGAACTGAAGTATCAGCCTTAGTTAAAGGAGTTATTGCTCCCCAGAGTGTAAAGGAAAGCCTTGAATACATCAAAAAGTCTTCTTTCTATGGGATATCCACTGATGGCAGCAATAATAAGGCCATTAAAATATTTCCGTTTGTTGTTCAGTTTTTCGATATTAATCAGGAAATTCAGACCAAACTTATGAAGGTGAGTTCCCTACCTAATGAAACACCTGACGAAATTTCAAGATTTTGTATGAATACTATCGAAATGTTTGATCTTGAGAAAAACAAATGTGTGGCATTTTGTGGAGGCAACACCAACACAAACTTTGGTGGTTTAAAAAGACAAGGCAAATGCAACGTATTTACCAAATTAAAGGCAACATTGTATGAAAACATTGAAGGCATAGGGTGCCCTGCACATGTTTTACACAATAGCGTGCAGACATCTGCTGACAGTATAAGCTGTGATGTTGAAACTATCGTCATGAAGGTATACTCACACTTTTACATATATACTGTTAGAACAGAGAGGCTTAAGGAGTTCTGTGATTATGTGGGAACTGAATATATGAATGTAATGTGTCACTCGAAAACTCGCTGGTTATCACTGTTTCCAGAAGTTGAAAGAGTAATCAGCCTGTTTGAACCGTTAAAAGATATTTTCCTAAATGAAGACAAAGCCCCCAAAATATTGGTTCAGTTTTTTAGTAACCCTTTAAGTGAAGCCTACTTATGGTTCATTCACAGTCAGCTTAGCACTTTGCAGCATGGGATAAAGGAAATTGAGGGAAGCACAAAAAATGTAATAGAGGTAAATGATGTTTTGAAAAATACTCTGGAAACACTAAGAGGAGAGAACAGCAGTTCAGCAGTTTAATGTTAACTCTGTCCTTAAAAGACCAGAAGTATCAGAAGCAGCGGAAAGGAGTTTTAGAGAAGAAGTTAACAAGTTTTATGACACTTGTGTAGAATATCTCAACAAGTGGAGCGCCTCATATTTACCCTCATCGCCGGTGTTTGATTGGATGTTACTGAAGAGAGTGCCAAAATGGGAAAGTGTTAAAGAGAGAATTTCTTATTTGAAGAGTAAAGATACTGAAATCGATTATTCCATTCTCTTTGATCAGTTCGGCATACTGACAAATTTTATTGAAGAAAGTATTCACAAGTGGAATGATGAAAAAAAAAAAAAAACACCATTGGAATGTCATGAGAAGTGGGTGAGTTTTTTTAAAAGCAGTGACTGTCTTCAGCATTACTCTGAGTTGGTAATAATTGCAAGGTATTTATTTGCAATCCCAGCCCATAATGCCAACGTGGAAAGAATATTTTCATTCATGAATATCCAGTGGCCTGATGAAAGAAACGGAATGGAGGTGGACTCTCCTGAAGCAATCCTGCAGATCCTGTACAACTACAAAATGGATTGTGCTGAGTTTTATCACTGTGTCTCAAAGAACAAAGACATGATCAAGAAGGCTGGAGGCAGTGAAAAATACCCTTTTCTCCAAGGACAGTGAATTCCATCTACAATTGCTCAGTAATATTAAAGCTCATGTTAATATTAATTGATTAAAAGTTGAATGGTTGTAAAACTTTGTAAAATCGTAATACAGTTCTTTATTACTGTATACGTTTATTAAATGTCATTAATTATCTACATTATACCAATCTTTTGTATCCTCTTATTAGTTATAATAAACGGGTTAACAAAATGTATCAACAAAACATTAATATTTGAAATTAAGAAACCTGGGTACATGAGGAATGAGGTGTCTATTGGCACCCGGGTGAATGTGTTCCGGTTTTCACCGAAAATAATTTGGTCACCCTAGCTTAAACTGACACACAATATTTTTTTAGCGCAACGCAATCTGACTTTCAATAATCCCTACAAGAGAATGGCTCTGACTAAATTAACCTATACGTTTCACAAATCACTGATCTCACAAAAATCTTCGTTACTCGAACTACTCAATACAGCGAGCGCCACTACTGCCAGCTAAATAAAAGGGTCAACAGATGTTCGTACGATCGTGTTCTGCACGGATTATAGCATTCTGGTCGACGAGCAGCTACGCCAACGATAACGTCAGGGCACCTATCAAACGGGATAGTATTTGCCGGGTAGTCCAGATTCATAGTCACTGTGTACACCCCACACACGGTGCCGTATGGCAGAGTGAAGACGTCTACCAGACGTTCTGCGGTGGACTGACATAGCAAGAATGAAGGCAGGACAGCCGCAAATTGATGTTGCTCGATGGCTTAAAGTGAATCGTTCTGTTTTTTTTACGGATGTGGTGATAGTTTATAGAGCCCGGAACTATATCCCGAAGTTCGGAGCGGGGCTGACCGTGAGTGACTTCATTTGGTTGTAAGGGAACAATGATACCGCCTTAGACTGCACGGCAACTGGCATATGACCTCGTAGCATCTTCTGGACGTGTTGTATCGAGGCAAACGGTGTACAGAAGGATACTGCAGAGTGTCCTTTATTGCTAGAGACCTGTTGTTCGTGTACCTCTGTAGTGTCTTCAAAGAAGGGAAAGTCTAGAGTCGAATCGTCAACATGCCATCTGGACTGTCGAACAGAGGGCCAATGTTCTTTCCACAGACGATTCCCTATTTGGTCTGGAGAGTGATTCTCGAGGCATTCGCATCTGGAGGGAAAGCGTAGCACGATTTAGGGACCCAAACATTGTGGAAAGTGAGCATCGAGGAGGGTCCCTGTTGTGAGCGGGGATTATGTTGACCATTCGAACACCTGTTCATGAACGTTATACGATTGAATCTGTAAGATTTAACTGCTATCAGGTATCGTGACGAGACCTGGGGACCTCATGTGGGGTAGTTGCGAGGTGCCGTGGGCTCAGACTTCTTACTGATGGACGATAATGCTCGACCTCATAGAGCGTGGGTGCTTGATATTTTCTTGGAAACGGAAGAATTTGCAAGCATGGCGTGATCTGCCCGCTCTCCCGATTTGAATTCCATAAAGCAAGTCTGGGATCCACTAGGGACACGTTTTCATCAAGTTAGCAGCCAACAACCACTCTCAAAGACTTGCGAGCATCTCTGCAGGAAGAATGGGTGTTAGTGCCTGAACAAGAGAATGATATCTTTTACAGCATATCCCATCGTTGTCAGGCCTGTACTGATGAAGATGCAGAAAATGAAGAACCGATTTGTCTACCGTTACTCATGTTGCAGTTGTTTGCGTTCTGAACCCTTTACATTATTTCTACTTTACTATGACCTATTCATAGTGTTTTGTGCAAAATAAACGCAGCTTTGCAAACATTCTGTTTGTTGCTTTAATTCTGGAAACCAGAGTGGTGTCACATTTGCTTCATATGCTCCATTTTCTCAAGCAAGAGATCGAAAAGTAGTAGTACGAATTTTTATACAAATTTGGAGTCGTCAAGTTCCACCATATAATTAGTGTGACGTGGCCGCTTCTTCTCCTTCTTCATTCTAACAAACAATCTAGTAACGACTAATTCTGCAATTATTCCTGTAATTGTCAAAACTTATTCTCCGGTTAACTTCGTTAACCCTGCCAGAATCACCGGTTTAGTTACCCCGCGTTTATTCTCGGGTTAGGCGTTATTACATGTTCGTACAACGCGTTTTGCGTGCTATTCCGAGCATCGAACTTAAGCAGCTGCTAACCGGTTTCTGTACAACTGGCCCTTAGTAGTGTAGCGATCTGGCGAAAATCTGTTGTTGAAATTTCATTTTCTTGTATTCACAGAGAAGGTAATATGTAACCTTCCTATTAGACGTTTGTTTCCACCCTGGTACTCTGAATCTATGGATTTCGCTAGTAATTAGAACAATGCTGATTATTCGCGTACCCAATAAACCACACAAACAAACAGCGATTGGCATTCACCCATTCGGGTTTATTCAGCTCAGCTCGTATAGCCCCGTCTCCTTTTGTCTGTAGGAAACTTTTTTATTTCTAGATACAACGGGGTTTCCCCTGGCAGAGACATCACGCACATTACGCACGCAATGAAAAATTAATTTAATCTAACGTTATACTTTATGGATTCATAAGCTTGGAACGATCTTCTGATTTATCTACAGAAAAATCCTTCATAACAACACGGCAAAAATGATGAAGTAATCGTGTAATCTGAGTCTTCATAAGATATTTCCGTGTCATCATCTACAGACTCGTTAAGGACATTGTAAATCATTTTATCTAGACGTTTCTCCTGTTCACCGCACATTCTGAACTAAAAACAAGACAAAAGCACACAAAATGCACGAAACAGAGAGAACGTCAGGTAATGCCTTTGGAGGAAGAGATGATAACAAAGGTTTCGAAAACGACAACTTGTTTCCGGAGATACCACAACTACCATCTAACAAAAGGTACGAATCCTTCAGATCTGACAGACGTTTGCGGGAGCCGTAAATATACGTCTTACACCGCGGAAAATCATAACAACCGGAGTGACAATGTTACGTCCGCCGCTCATTCGCATTTTCCGCAAGCGCCGTAATATTAACGTCAGCCACACGCTAAGTGTACCACACACCATACCAATGCTTTAAGTTCCATTTCGTTTCCTCCTCCAAGTCTGGGTGCTTCACTTTTGCCAGCCGCTGTGGCCGAGCGGCTCTAGGCGCTTCAATTCGGAACCGCGCTACTGCTACGGTCGCAGGTTCGAATCCTGCCTCGGGCATTAAATGTGTGTGATGTTCTTAGGTTAGTTAGGTTTAATTAGTTCGAAGTCTAGGGGACTGATGACCTCAGGTGTTAAGTCCCATAGTGTTTAGAGCTATTTTTATTGCTTTACTTTTTTGTCAGGCAGTGTAGTATAACCTGACAGGTGTAAGACAGGAGCTCTTGTTTTCTGGATGATGTGCGCAGCACATACACAAGCAATCATTCAAGAAATCTTGAAATCTGAGATGTCGTCACGTGGGGCTGACGGGAAATACGGGCACTGCAACGAAATTGTGACGTCACATTAGTCGCCTTGCCCGACGTACATCGAGAACACTCGGCTACGTCTGTGACCAGGCGGGAAATCATTATGAGCGAAAATATTCTCACTGAAGTCATATGTTGTCGCGAGCGTGAGCCTAATTAAACGCGCAGCTACTAAGTACTCGTATTAAAATGGTCTCGTTCCCCGCTGTATACTGCCGCTGCAGCACAAAAGACGTGTAGTGTCACGTGCTGTGACGTAATCTACGGTGGCCGTGTGTCTCGTTTGTCCCGGCCCCAGGTGTGAAAAGTCTGTGAACAGGGAGTGGAAGTGTGTAAGTTGCGCACGTAACTTAGGCGGCTCGCTGTGACTTGCGCAGGTGTCCGGGATAGCGGGCCAGATAGCCAGAGGGCGGGCGTAGCGCACGTGCCGGGAATCTGGGCGCCGCACCGCTCCGCGCCGGTCCTACTAGTGGGCGGCAGCTGCGGCGTGGGCGGATGCGGCCGCCGCGCCGGCTTTCCCTTCCGCCGGCTGTCCACCTGTCGTGCGAAACACGGCTCCATCACGCCGCTCGCGCTCCAGCTCTGTCTCTGGCTAATGTGCTCTCGAAACATCTCGTCACGGTAACCCTAATCACTTACTGACGCGCTCGGGAGGATCAGAAGCCTATACTTTAGTATTGAAACACACACATGTGCTTCGTAATAGTGGTTCCACTCCATCACTGGCTGCCTGATACAGCAACTGGTTATGATATTTTTTTTAATAATGGCAGTCTCGGTTGCAAAATAATTTTGATTAATGTGAATTGAGGCATCATCAGATTATCTGAAGAGAATAGAACAAAAAGTTTGTAATGTAACAAACGGCAACGTAATGAGGCATCATTCTGAACAGTGCAGCCACGGATACCAGGGATAATAATATACGCCTAAGGGAAAAGTATCGCAACACCAAGAAGGAGTTGTGGCAACATAAGCGAAAATTAGTAGGCGTGTTTTTACACATGAAACATGAGGTCTATTCAAATTTCACGCCAGCAGCATAAGAGGGTGCAAATCAGGTTTGCTTTAAATGAGTGCGGTAACGGTCGTTACCGTTAGTTACCTTTGGGACTGGACGTGGTGAGTTGATGTTAGTCACGAATGCCTTTAAGGCGACAAAAACGCTATTATCAGCACCTCGTAGAGTTTGAACCAGGTCCTGTAACAGGGCCACGAGAAGATGGATGTTCCCTCTGCGATTATTGCAGAAAGACTTGGCAGCGGTGTAACCACTGTACATACAGTAACTGCTGGCAGCGGCGGCCAAAGTAACGTACGGTCGCAAGGAGAGTGGGACTCCAGACGACCACGCGGCGTTACCGAGGGGCAAGACCATCGTGTTTGGCATATGGTTCTCGCGAATCATACTGCACCTGCAGCAGCAATTTGACCAGCAGTTGGCGCCAGTGACACGAAGAAGTGTTACAAAACGGTTACTTCAATGACAGCTCCTAGCTAGGCGCCCTGTTGTGTGCACTCCATTAACGACAATTCACCACCATTTGCGACTTCAGTCGTGTCAAGCGAGAGCTCACTAGAGGGCGGGGTGGAGGTCTGTTGTGTTTTCCCATGGAAGATGGTTCTGCCTCGGAGCCAGCGACGACCGTGTGTTGGTTAGAAGCAGGTCATTTGAGGGCCTGCATCCAACTTGTCTGCGTCCTAGACACACTCGACCTACAGATGGAGTTATGGTCTGGGTTTCGTACAACTTGTATGATGCAAGGTAGAGAGCGTTCCGGTGAGACAGTTCTGCAAAAGCTACTACAAGGTGTGCAACAAGAGGTATCGTACTAGTAGCACCGATGTGGTCTAGATGGCGCAAAGTGCCAACCACAGTACATGGCATGTATCACTTAGTGATAGGGAGAATTAAAACTTAGTAAAATGTATGTAATCACATTTCCTGGGGTAAGAATTAACTTACATTGTTAAAATAACAAAAATTTAAAAATTAGCTAATAACATTTAGAGATAACAAAAATTAAAGAGCGCAACAACATATCGCAATTTACAAAACTGCTGTAAAGGGCCCGCATCTCGTGGTCGTGCGGTAGCGTTCTCGCTTCCCACGCCTGGGTTCCCGGGTTCGATTCCCGGCGGGGTCAGGGATTTTCTCTGCCTCGTGATGGCTGGGTGTTGTGTGCTGTCCTTAGGTTAGTTAGGTTTAAGTAGTTCTAAGTTCTAGGGGACTTATGACCACAGCTGTTGAGTCCCATAGTGCTCAGAGCCATTTTTTTGCTGTAAAGGAGCAATTTTCAGCTGCGTGAAAGGAAATTATCTGTGGCCTTCCTAGCCTAACAAGAGTGAGTAATACTTCTATCACAGGGTACCACAATAGAGTGCATAGAAGCGTCAATGTATTGCCAAGAGTAGTTTAAATAAAAACAAGCACAAAAATAACAGCAACTTGTCCCCCTGCAAGACACGAGCCACCTTACAATTATTAAAATGGTTAAAGGCTTTTTTTCAAATATTAACTGCTAACAATTAAAGAGTACAAAAAATGATACACAGAAAAGCATTGCAATCCTCAAGAAAGGGTGTCGGAAATGTATTTCGGGCACAAAATTCCGAATCAAACTATTGTGCTATGATCTCTTAGTTAGTAGTATATTTTGCCGAGAACCAGAGAAAATTCTGGTCCTACGCAAGAAGACCGAAGGCTTCTGCCCAGTCTCTCGTTGACAAGACTGGTCTCGCAGTAGAAGACAGCAAAAGGAAAGCTGACGTTTTAAATTACCCGTTCAAGACGCCATTCACGCGGGAGGATCGTATAAACATCCCGTCTTACTGATCGTCGCATCTGTGGTGTAGAGGGGCAACTGAAAGAGCTGAAAACAAATAACTAGCCAGGTTCGCACGGAATCCGAATTTGGTTTTACAGAGGGTGCTCTGTGGTTTTAGCCCCTTACTTAGCTTGCATTTATCACGCATCTTTCGCCCAGTGCAAAGTACTAAGCGACTGAAAAGAACACGGGCTACACATGTATATAAGAAGAGTAAAAGAACGGACCCGCAAAACGTCGGTTTCCTGCAGAAATCTTTCACGTATTCACAGTTCAGATGCAGCAGATTTTTTTTTTTTCTTGAGACAGGAAAAGCATCGCTTGTGTGAAACTCAGCTTGCCCGTTTTTGCATGATATCCTGTGAATCATTGATGAAGGGCAACAGTTAGATTCCATATTCCTAGATTTCCGAAAAGCATTTAACTCTGTGCCCGTCTGCAGAGTGTTCTAGAAGGTAGTAGCATACGAAATAAGCTCCCAGCTATTTCACTGACTCGAAGGTTTCGTAAATAACAGAACCTAGTAAGTTGTTCTGACGGCGGAGACAAGGGTATCGTCAGAAGTGCCAGGGAAGTGTGATAGGATCGCTGTTGTCTTCTATATACATCAATGATCTGGGAGACAGGGTGAGCAGCAAGTGTGAGTACGTTTGCTGATGATGCTTTGGTACACGAGAAGGTGTCGTCGATAAGTGACTGTAGGAAAATACAATATGACTTAGACAAGATTTCTTGTTGGGCTGATGAATGGCAGCTTGCTCTAAATGTAGAAAAATGTAAGTTAAT
This sequence comes from Schistocerca americana, assembly GCF_021461395.2. Classification (NCBI taxonomy): domain Eukaryota; kingdom Metazoa; phylum Arthropoda; class Insecta; order Orthoptera; family Acrididae; genus Schistocerca; species Schistocerca americana. Next base: position 320,933,640 of record NC_060120.1, on the reverse strand, counting down.
GTGGATGAGTAAGAGAAACAATACTGCAACGTTGGAATAAAGCGTTAGTAATGAGCTGCTTGACATGCCATATCAATTACAGGCGTAACGTTGCACAGCGATATGAAATTAAATGAGCACATCCGATTGGTAGCAGGCAAGGCGAATGCTCGACTTCGTTTTATTGCAAGAATTTTGGGGTAGTCTGTCAATTCTATAAAAGAGACGGCATACCGAAAGCTGGTGCGACCCATTCTTGAGTACTGCTCCAGTTCTTGTCACCACCACAAGGTCGGATTAAAGGAAGACATCGGAGCAGTTCAGAGGCGGGCTGCTAGATTTGTTAGCGGTATGTAGGATCAGCACGCGTGAACTCAAATGGGAATCCCTGGAGGGAAGACGGCGCTACGACGTTCTTCTCGCGAAATAGAACTGAGAAAATTTAGAGGACTTGCATTTGAAACTGACTGCAGAACGATTCTACTGCCGCCAACGTACATTTCGTGAAAGGACCACAAAGATAAGAGAAATTAGGACTCGTACAAAGACACAGAGACAGTCGTTTCTTCCTTTCTCTCTTAGTAGTGGAACAGGAAGGCATGCCTATTACTGGCACAAGGTCCACTCCGTCATTCACTATACGTAGATCTCTTCATGTAACGTTCTGATATTGACAGGGATGCAAAATGCCTACTCTTCCTTGGGCATAAACTCTGTCTAATTGTGAATATTATTCTGAAACACACTCATCTTGCACCTTGGTTATTGCAGCGCCGTCGATGCTGGCCCATGTCTGAATGAAACTTACGTGGTCTAAATATTACACGCTGTCATAAACTTAGCGACCAGCCGTTGCTGGGTGGGTGGTAAAGTAACGAAAGTAACCCAGAAACTCACGTCTGTATGTGTACGAAAATTTATTCAAGTCCCTGTAGAGTATCTCATATGAACGACAATGTTGTCTGATGCACGTCAGTTTTCATGTGAGGGATTCGTCAACAACAGTGAAAAAAGAATTATTTCACCATATAGACATACCACGCCTGCTCATAACCATACCCCATCTGTAAAAACACTTTTTGTGAAACATGACCCTGAGAGAATTAAAGAAAATCGTGAAAAATTGCTAACGTCATCCCTTGCGTGGCTGGATCCAATACGTTTGCGAGCCGCCTAAGAGACACTAACCCAGCAGTTTTACCGTAGTACTGCGCTGTCCAAAGACCTTCAGATTCACACAGTCGAGAAGAAAGCCCGTATGTTTGAGGCCAGCGACCGTACCTTGTTCTTCTGCAGACATGATAGCGTGGAAAAGCGATGAAAAGTGGCCCAAACCTTACAAATAACAAAAATAGCGGCAAGAACGCCGAGACGGACGCCTTTCAGTGGAAATTAGTAATAATCACCTCGAAGCAGTGTTTCCAAACGAAATAGGTCACTCATTCATCTTGCACATTACAACTATCTTAAACAGAAAGTCATACACATATGAACGGATTGGCTAGGATGACCATAAATTTCGTAATCTTGCATATAGTTTTCGAGATCTAGCAGTAATTCAGTGGTGCATACGTACCATCACACAGACGTTGATTTTATCCTGGGAGGTAGTGTTTGCTTTGGGGGTTGACGAACATATTCCAGAGCGCGTTAATAACAACGGAAGAGTCTATAGAAGCATTGTCCTGCTGGAAGAGCACACACACCAACCCGATGCTGTAGATACGGTGCAGAATAGTCTTGCGTCCGCAATAATTCCCGCATTGGTCAGTGTTTCCCTAACAAACATAGTGATATACTGTCATTGTAGGTATGGTCATTGTGACCATATTATCAACAGCTGATCCTGTATGCTGTTTGTCTGACGTACTCCGGCAGTTGCCATTCTCCCGGTCAATACCTGTTTCATAGTCACTAGACTATATCTAGTGAAAATATTACCAAGGGGATGTCACTTACTCTATTGGCTGTAGGTGCTTTTAAACGCGTAACCTCCGAGATCAAATGATATCCTCTCATAAGTACTGACCCCTCTCATGCTGACGATCGCGCCCCAGATTTATTTAACGATACCCTGTAGTTAGGACGTACAGGCTGAAAAAACTTGACATTGCTGTTAGTTTGGCTCAGAGGACCTCTAAGAGAGCAAAACCATCCGTAGGTTGGAAGTGTACTTCGAAGAGAGCAAAATTCCCCGTAGGATGGGAGTGCAGCGTTACGAAGCTACGCCCATAAAACGACAGCCAGTTATAGGCGCCCGCATGGAAGAGTGCGCATTTAAACTAACTTGTTTCAGCTATTGCCTGTTATGCTGAAGAGCGCACTTACTAGTGAAATTAGCTAAAGATAATTGTTTGAGCAGAACAGTCAAAGTCAAGGGAATTTTAAATTCCATTCCATGGCTGATTACGTTGGACGAGAATTTTCTTCGAGGTTAACGGGCTAGAACTTAACTATTAAGGCAAATACATTAAAAGTACCGTAATGCCCTTAATTTTATTACGGTGATAAACTGTACTGCAGTAAGATAGCCAACATGTAACACTGTAAGATATTATTTATTTATTTATTAACATTACAAGGTGTCCCACCGCCTTAGCAATGATGGTTGACGTTTGTTTGCTGGTAAAAACTAGTAACAAGCTGCAGAGGAAGAATCTTCATCTTTTTTTACGGCTTCTGCCAGTGCTGTTATTTATATTCTGTTTTGTATAACTACATTGTTAATTAAAAATAACATGTGATAAATAAAGGACATTTTGGAGACGGCAAAAAAAATTGATTATATTCTCAAGAAGGAAATAATAGACTAAAGGAAAAGTCTAAGGTAATAAAAGAGGTGTTACACCTAGCCACTTCAACTGGGAGGCATTCCCGAAACAGAATTAGCATATTCTATTCTACATTGGTTAGTATTGAATGTATGTATGCTATGAGATTACGTCTACGTGGTTCGTGTATGAGGTATGAAAGTACTATTTGTTACTACAATTATTGCCTCCACTGCAGGTGCCATAGTAGGGAGGGAGCCTCGGAAGGTGACGTCGAGCCTCGTCTTCCCGAAGGGCACTTCTTATCTATGTTGTGCGTTCGTATTAGTCTAGCTGAGTCTTACTATACTCATATGTAAATTTATGTACAACATTATAAAATTCGCGTTTTACAGTTTCCATCTTATACAGTTCACATATTCCGTTTGTTTTTTCTTACCACTGTTTGAATAGCTGTTGTCCCGTGTGTCATGTTGTGGCGTAGGATGGACACTACGTGATCAGAAGTATCCAGACACCACCAAAAACATACGTTTTTCATATTAGGTGCACTCTGCTGCCACATATTGCCAGGTACTCCATATCAGCGACCTCAGTAGTCATTAGACATCGCGAGAGAGCAGAATAGCGCGCTTCTCGGAACTCACGGACTTCGAACGTGGTCAGGTGATTGGGTGTCACTTGTGTCATACGTCTGTACGCGAGATTCCCAAACTCCTAAACATCCATAGGTCCACTGCTTCCGACGTGATAGTGAAGTGGAAACGTGAAGGGACACGTACAGCACAAAAGTGTACAGGCTGACCTCGTCTGTTGACTGACAGAGACTGCCGAGAGTTGAAGAGGATCGCAGAGTGTAATAGGCAGACATCCAGCCAGACCATTACACAGGAATTCCAAACTGCATCAGGATCCACTGCAAGTACTATGACAGTTAGGCGGAAGGTGAGAAAACTTGGATTTCATGGTCGAGCGGCTGCTCATAAGACACACATCACGCCGGTAAATGCCAAACGACCCCTCGCTTGGTATAAGGAGCGTAAACACTGGGCGATTGAACAGTGGAAAAACGTTGTGTGGAGTGGCGAATCACGGTACACAATGTGGTGATCCGACGGCAGGGTGTGGGTATGGATAATGCCCGGTGAATGTCATCTGCCAGGTGTGTAGTGCCAACAGTAAAATTCTGAGGCGGTTGTATTATGGTGCGATCTTGTTTTTCATGGAGGGGGCTTGCACCCCTTGTTGTTTTGCGTGGCACTATCACAGTCCAGGCCTACATTGATGTTCTAAACATCTTCTTGCTTCCCACTGTTGAAGAGCAATTCGGGGATGGTGACTGCGTCTTTCAACACGATCGAGCACCTGTTCATAATGTGTGGCGGAGTGGTTACACGACAATAACATCCCTGTAATGGTCTGGCCTGCACAGAGTCTTGACCTGAATCCTATAGAACACCTATGGGCTGGTTTGGAACGCCGACTTCGTGCCAGGCCTCACCGACCGACATCGATACCTCTCCTCAGTGCAGCACTACGTGAAGAATTCCCTAAGAAACCTTCCAGAATCTGATTGATCGTATGCCTGCGAGAGTGGAAGCTATCATCAAGGCTAAGGGTGGGCCAACACCATTCTGAATTCCTGCATTATCGGTGGAGGGCCTCACGAACTTGTAAGTCATTTACACCCACGATACTTTTGAGCATATAATGTATGTCTGGTCGTGATCGTGTATATGGTGGTTGCTGCTTGCAAGTCTTCCGTTGCAGTCTTGATACTTCATCAGCGATGCGGTTAAGACTTGTCCTGTGTGTTCGATTTTTGTCATCCATCTTAAGTATGTGAGCGTGCTGCATTGTGCTGTTGTGTGTTTGGGGGCCCATGCTCCCCACACTGATATGTGTCACTTTGATTAAGACCAAAGCGGTGTGGGTCTGTAGCATAAGGGTAATGGCTTGTCAGGAGTTGTACCATATCGCAACTTGGCTCTACATGTCTGAGCCTCAACCGTTCCCGGATGATCGGGAAGAAAAGGTTGCTATTAATAATGAAATGTGGCCGCTACTTGTTTTAATCTTTACTAATGTACGGAGTGTATGAACTATTATTCTAACAGCTGGCGCCGGCCGCGGTGGCCATGCGGTTCTAGGCGCTGCAGTCCGGAACCGCGGGACTGCTACGGTCGCAGGTTCGAATCCTGCCTCGGGCATGGATGTGTGTGATGTCCTTAGGTTAGTTAGGTTTAAGTAGTTCTAAGTTCTAGGGGACTGATGACCTAAAATGTTAAGTCCCATAGTGCTCAGAGCCATTTGAACCATTTTTGAACAGCTGGCGGTTGCGCTCGCGTATCAGAAGTAACGTTATGATGCGTGACGGTGGGAAGCGAGCTACTGTATGTGCGATAACATCAGCTGCTATCACGTGTCTGCCTGTTCGGATATGCATCACTTGAAAAACAGGCCTCCAACATCGTTAAAAAGTTTAAATCATCAATAAAATAATTGGTCCACCGTTTCGAATATTTCTGACATGTTCCGACTGTTAGTAGCGGCTTTACAAATTCCTGCGACCAGCACTTCATGGGTGTTAATGTCTGCGAGTTCGCTGCTGACTAACTGCAGTCTCGTTGTAATGGCTCCACATCGGTGACTTTTCGATCTATGGTTCCCTGGCCAATTTTGCTCTGTTCGACGGTTCCTACTGTCCTTTGTTTCGTTTTTTTTCCACTTCGTATACCTAAGACGCAGAAATCGGCGAAAACAGTGACCTTTAAAAACTTGAAAAATATAGACATCTTAGATTGAATGTTATTGACCAATTTCATTAACAGGAAGAATACAAAGAAATTGTAAGTTTGTAACCTCCCCACAAAATTAAAATAAATAATATGAGTATGATTCTAATTAAGTGTAACCTCCCCACAAAATAAAAATAGAATAAATAATATGAATAATGATCCTGATTTTAGCGTGACCTCAAAACAAAAAAAAATTCCTAAACCTCTCAACAGCAAAAATTATAATTATGTCGTTCACATATGGCTTTTCAATAATTCACTGTGAATTTAACCTGGTAAATTTTGGACGACAGCAGTGCTGCGTCATGGCCCTGAAAGATCATTCTGAATAAAAAAGGAAAAATTCTTACCTCAATGAAGTCGCCGGATATATCTGGTCTTGCAGTAAATATTTCCGGCACAGCTCTGTGCAATGCTGGCCGATATATCTCTCATTTATGAAAGGAAGTAACTGATTTTTTCTTTTGCAACAATCGGTATGATCATGGATGGGAGAAATTAGTAAATTCTTTAAATTGAAATGAATGGTTGTTAAAAGTTACTTTTTATGAGCAAGATTATTATTACAAGATTTTTAAGACATTTACATGGGACTTGAGATAACATTACTACATATGCGCGAGGCTGCTTTTTACCTTATACAATAATACTCAGGCTCCGGCATCGCTGCACCGCGACCGGGCCAGCCAACACGATACACCAGACCAGACCAGAGCAGACTCCAGACTAGCAACAACTTACTGCTACAGCTACACAGTTCCTACTGCAGTCAACACTGCTCTCTGGTCAGAGATTCTCTTATACCTTGCCTATTGCAGGCAGCGCATGAGCAATACATCGAAATTACATCTGCTCGGACCTCTTACAAGTTCCATAGACACAGACAGATGACAGATGCCGATCGTTCTAAACACACTAACTGCAAAAACCACATTCCAATAAACTTCTTGTGAGTTATAGACTCGTGAAACGTAGTGAATGACTAAAATCATACTCCCAGTGAGGTAGCAGTCGTCTCGCCCAGAAGAAAGACGTCTCGTCCGAGCTAGCGCCAGTAACGAGCAAAAACAAACCCGCTGCTTCAAGGGGAATCTCGCCTACGACCAACAGGTTGACACAATCAAACCTGGTAAAGGTTCCAGACCGTTGGGCAGTACTCAAGAAATGGTCGAATGATAATAGTGAAAGCCACATCTTTCGTGCGAGACTGCACTTCCTTAGGACACTACCAATCAATCTGTATCAGGCTGTTCCCTTTTTCAATGCTAGATTTCTGTGGCCATTGCACTTCAACTCACTCCAGGTACACACAGCCGTGACTGATTTCAATCACTGATCGATCTCTTATCTTATAAACAGTTTCCTTTATTTACGTCTATTACATTTATTTATGTTATGGTTCAATTGGCAACTTTTTTACCAGGTGGAGATCATTCTCTTACGATGTGCCTTCGTGCAGACAACTGCATCAACTGCAAATACCCGAACGAAATCTCATTTGTCTTCTTCCGGTAATTTATACACTCCCGGGAAAATACAGGGTGAGCTCAAAGTCTAGTCCTGATTATAAAAATTTATTACAGATACAACGCCTTTATGACACCCTTTCCAAACGGATCAGTGCATGCATCCAGGCAAGAGGTGGTGCAAAATCACAGTGATAAATATGCTTATACCGCCAGTTTCTCTGTGAATTTGACTCAATTTTGAAATTGCTGGAATAACATGAATTACGCTCTCGGTCCTTGATGTATCATTCCATTCGCCCCTGGTCTTCTGGGTGCTTCATTTTTTCTCGTCAGCCATTTCAGATAAACGCATCATCTACAAAATATCTGAGGTTACTATTAATACTGACGGCAAGCGGCAGCGGCAAGGGTCGCTGGGCCACGCCTGATACAGTTGTCGTCCATTTGTAAGTACGTCAGGAGAGATTTTATTTGAAACCGACGCCAGGAATTACACTCCGTCAGAGTGCAGTACTCGGATGCTGGTAACCTTCGTTGCTGACCACGTGCTGCCGGGGCACGTGAAGGGGCGTGGCAGGAGCACGCGAGGCGTGGGCGGCGGGCAGCGCAGCGACTTACGGGTCGGTCGCACGCGAAGCGCTGCACACACACACGCACACACACACATACACACACGACACGCAGCGGCTCGTTTGTAAGTCATCGAACTTCCGGAAGCGCGATAAATACCACGCCACTCCCTCAACTAACCCCATATGGTACGCTAACCTGCCACACCACATACTAAATTTTCACATACCGTTCCACCGAAACCGCAGCCACTCATTGCCGTTTACACACTCACCAACGTCGTCTTACTAACAGAAATTTTTCAGAGTGAAGTACCAAAAATATATACCTAAGTGCTCTGTCATGTGAAGACATCTTATACAGGGTGGTCCATTGATAGTGACTGGGCCAAATATCTCACGAAATAACCATCAAACGAGAAAACTACAAAGAACGAAACTTGTCTAGCTTGAAGGGCGAAACCAGATGGCGCTATGGTTCGCCCGCTAGATGGCGCTGCCATAGATCAAACGGATATCAACTGCGTTTTTTTTTAAATAGGAACCCCCATTTTTTATTACATATTCATGTAGTAAGTAAAGAAATATGAATGTTTTAGTTGGAGCACTTTTTTCGCTTTGTGACAGATGGCGCTATAATAGACACAAACATATAAGTACGTGGTATCACGTAACATACCGCCAGTGCGGACGGTATTTGCTTCGTGATACATTACCCGTGTTAAAATGGACCGTTTACCATTTGCGGAAAAGGTCGATATCGTGTTGATGTATGGCTGTTGTGATCAAAATGCCCAACGGGCGTGTACTATGTATGCTGCTTGGTATCCTGGACGACATCATCCAAGTGTCCGGACCGTTCGCCGGATAGTTACGTTATTTAAGGAAATAGGAAGTGTTGAGCCACATGTGAAACGTCAACCACGACTTGCAACAAATGATGATACCCAAGTAGGTGTTTTAGCTGCTGTCGCGGCTAATCCGCACATCAGTAGCAGACAAATTGCGTGAGAATCGGGATTCTCAAAAACGTCGGTGTTGAGAATGCTTCATCAACATCAATTGCACCCGTACCATATTCCTATGCACCAGGAATTGCATGCCGACGACTTCGAACGTCGTGTACAGCTCTGCCACTGGTCACAAGAGAAATTTCGGGACGATGACAGATTTTTTGCAGGCGTTCTATTTAGCGACGATGCGTCATTCACCAACAGCGGTAACGTAAATCGGCATAATAGGCACTATTGGGCAACGGAAAATCCACGATTTAATGTTCTTCCGAATCTCTAACATCCACGGTACACTCGTGAAATGGTCGTACGGGAAAATCCCAAAGTCATCGCTACCTCAGTGACGCTGTGTCTCATTACTCGTGAGCCGACTACAACACCACGTTCAGACTCACTTAAATCTTGATAACCTGCCATTGTAGCAGCAGTAACCGATTAAACAACTGCGCCAGCCACAGGCGTATTATACAGGCGTTACCGACCGCAGCGCCCGATTCTGCCTGTTTACATATCTGTATTTGAATACGGATGCCTATACTAGTTTCTTTGGCGCCTTAATGTAATAATGGCAATAAATTAGTATAACATAAAGAGAACCAGTTCTAAGCAGCACGGTTAACTATGTCTTGTCGTCTTGTCCTCTTTTGCACGTAGTATCTTGTTGTGATAATTATCACCGTACGATTTCTAAGGAGATCTCTCGACAATTCTTCAAGTTCCCTTAAACATTTATACCGTTGTTTTCGAAGCATTATTCAAAAATGGTTCAAATGGCTCTGAACACCATGGGACTTAACTTCTCCGGTCATCAGTCCCCTAGAACTTAGAACTACTTAAACCAAACTAACCTAAGGACATCACACACATCCATGCCCGATGCAGGATTCGAACCTGCGACCGCAGCGTTCGCGCGGTTCCAGACTGTAGCGCCTAGAACCGCTCGGTCACCTCGGCCGGCGAAGCATTATTCTGTCGATACATATGCGCTCTTCGGAAAGCATTTACAAATGTTCAGCGGTAGGTACGTTCACCATTTCGTTCACTAATAAAACATTAGCCAGAAAATTATTTACTCACTTTTTCACTGGCGTGTAATCTATGTAGCCAAAATACTTCTTTGCGAATAGGCTCTCAATTCCACAAATGACATTCACAATGTAACTCTCTCTCGCAGTAGTTTATTGTTGAAATTCATCGTATGAAAATGATCGTGTCATTGCGCCAAATAACTGTGAATTCTCAGGGTAGTCGCTAACTTACTGAACATCCAGCAATTCCGTGTTTTCAGTACATTTTCAGACAGTTCAAAGTCGGTGACAGATGTGTAAGAAAAGGAGTTCAGATAACTTTCTTGTTCGTAAACGCGTTCTACCAAATAATGTACGTAACTGCAGCAAACGAGTGCAAGCTCCCATGTTCTGTAAACAACTCAAACTAGTTCCAAAAACATTATTTTCCACACACAATGAGCAAAATAATTTCAGTTTTCTGATGACTTATTTTGCTTGCCTTGTTTCCATTCTGGACTACTGCGAAACAATTACTGAGAAATGAATTTCTCAGAACGGTTTCTCTTCTTCATACATCAGATATCTTACATTTTGGCAACTGATTGCTGTCGAATAATTTGTTGATACCCTACTATGCGGACATAAATTTGTTTGGTAGTGCTTCATACATGAGAAATTTCGAAGTTCGTTCCAACATGGAGTTCTTAAGAAGTGGCCAGACGGAAAGATGGAGGTAATAAACCACATGGCTTAGATATACAGAGGCATAAATCGAGCCCAGTCAGTTATTACACGGTCCAGCCACATTGATGCGACCATTGCCTGTGTTCGACATTACGTGCGGTAACCACATACAGATGGTAGGTGGCAACACTAGCAGTGGGGGCTATATAAAGCGTATCGAGTGGACGCGCTAAACAGTGCAGTCGTTGTAGCAATGCGGAAAATTTATCTGACGTCGAAAATGACATGATCATTGTCTTTCGGTCCAAGGATGAAAACATTTCCGAATCGGCTACGTTTTCAAACTGGTTAAAGTATACCGTGCATTGCAAAATGGAGCTATCCAAAACCGGCGCCGAGGCAACTGCGATGAACCACGGCCCATGGATGAGAGGGGTGAATGACGGCTGCGGAGGTGTTTATGGGCGAATAGACGTGCAACTGTTGAGCAACTGACCGCCCAGATGAACCAAGGGGCTATCAGCGATGTCTCCTCAATGACCGTTCAGCGAACATTGCTGCGTATGCGCCTCCACGGCAGGCACCTGTTTCAGGCTTCCATGCTGACTACTCCTCATCGACGACGAAGGCTTGGATTTGCACGCCAATGCCTCAATTGGACGTCCACTGAGTGGCAACAGGTGGTCTCTTCAAGCGAATCACGTTTTACGCTCAATCGGACAGATGCTCATTGGCGTGTGCGGCCCTGCAACAATCGTAGGAAAGATCCAGGCCGGAGGAGGAAGCGTTGTGGTCTGGGGAATGTTTTCATGCCATTCCCTGAGTGACTGATGACCACAGAAGTTAAGTCCCATAGTGCTCAGAGTCATTCCCTGAGTGATCTCGTCATTCTGGAAGGCAAACTGGATCAACACACTTATACATCTATCCTTGGGCACCATGTCCATCCCCACATGCAGTTTGTTTGTTCCTCTGCACGATGACATCTACCAGCAGGACAATGCAACATGTCGCACGGCTCACACTGTACGTGAGTAGTCCGACGAGCACCAGGATGCGTTTACCGTACTTCCCTAGCTACCTGACTCCGTGGCTTAGTACCTAACTGATAATCTGTATTATCACCTCGATCGGGTTGTTAGCGGGACGAACCTAGTGCAGCTGACACAGCGTTGGAGTCGGCATGACTTCATATCCCTGTTGCTAATTCCAGAACCTCACTTTCTTTCTGCACGTCCCCGCTTCAAAAGGCGGTTTTTCGGGTTTTTGACAGGTGCTCACATTAATGTGACTGGACCGTGTATTTAATGCTCTGTAGTACTACAGGTAAAATAACAATGTAACCTGGGCTTTAAGGTTTTTTTCATAGAGACTTTGCTGTAAGCAACATCTTGCACCAAAATATCTGTGAGACATGCGATGAATATTTCTAAAGGTTGGGATAAGTTCTATTGTGGCAGTACAGATTTACATTATACACTAGTGTCATTAATTTTCGTTACTTAGCGATATCGGCTTTCTCGAACTGAAAGAGGGAGAAGTATCGCTGTCTTGACCAAACTCAGCAACTGGAAGAAGGGTAACGGGGGAGCTCCCAAGAAAAGTCCATAGTCCGACATGTATGGCATGGTTGTGCCATGGGTCTAGGCTTGGAGATTTCTGTTTCGAATGCTGGAGGTAGAAGAAATTCCCCCCATTTGTGATTTAGCCTGCAACGAGTAGGAATGTGTTTTGACGGCCCCCGCGAGAACGCAGAAATGCGGCAACACGACGTGGCATGGACTCGACTAGTATCTGAAGTAGTGTTGGAGGGAACTGACACCATGAACCGTGCAGGGCTGCCCATAAACCCGTGAGAGTACGAGAGGATGAAATTTCTTCTGAACAGCACGTTGCGTGGCACCTCAAGTATGCTCAGAAACGTTCGATTCTGGGGAGTTTGGTGGCCAGAGGAAGTGTTTAAAGTCAGAAGAGTATTCCTGAAGCCACTCTGTAGCAGTTCTGGACGTGTGGGGTGTCGAATTGTCCTGCTGGAATTACGTAAGTCCATCGGAATATGCCCGCATCTCGTGGTCGTGCGGTAGCGTTCTCGCTTCCCACGCCCGGGTTCCCGGGTTCGATTCCCGGCGGGGTCAGGGATTTTCTCTGCCTCGTGATGGCTGGGTGTTGTGTGCTGTCCTTAGGTTAGTTAGGTTTAATTAGTTCTAAGTTCTAGGCGACTGATGACCTCAGCAGTTGAGTCGCATAGTGCTCAGAGCCATTTGAGCCATCGGAATAAACAACGGACATGAATGGATGCAGGTGATCACACAGGATGCGTACGTATCAGGAGTCCCATATCACTCCAATTGCACACTCTCCGCACCAATACAGAGCCTCCACCAGCTTTAACAGTCCCCTGATGACATGCAAGGTTCGTGGATTTATGAGGCCGTCTTCATACCCGTACACGTCCATCTGCTCGATACAATTTGAAACGATACTCGTCCGACCAGGCAACAAGTCGCCAGTTACCGACAGTCTAGTGGCGTTGTTGACTGGTCCAGGCGCTGACACTTGTTGATGGCCGAGCACTGAAACCTTCAGCAACTTGAGGAAGGGTTGTTCTTCCGTCACGTTGCACCATTCTCTTCAGTCGCCGTTGGTCCTGTTCTTGCAGGATATGTTCCCAGCCCCAGCTATGTCGGAGATTTGATGTGTTACCGGATTCCTGATATTCACGGTACACTTGTGAAATGGTCCTACTGGAAAATCCCCACTTCATCGCTACGTCGGATATGCTGTCTCCCATTGATCGTACGCCTACTACAATAACACGTTCAAACTCATTTAAATCTTGATAACCTGCCATTGTAGCAGCAGTAACCGATCTATCAACTGCACTAGACACTTATCCTATATAGGCGTTGCCGACCACAGCGCCATATTCTGCCTGTTTGCATACCTCTGTATTTGAATACGAAAGCCTATACCAGTTTCTTGGGCGCTTCGGTGTATAGTAACACGGAGATGCCTCATACGCTTGTGAGATAGCGTTATCAACTTATGACTGACTTTGAAACGTGCCCCATTGTGGGTTTCGATTTGGCCGTCTTCTCGAATCGTGTGGTATCCATGTTCGTGGTTCATTCAGATGTGTCAGTGGCCGGATGTTGGACTGCATGCGAATGTGAGGGCAGCCATACTCGTCGTCAAGATTCTGGTCGACTACGTTTGACAACCACGAGAGAGGATAGCCGTATTGTACACCAAACACATCGTAATCTCTTCACAGCCTCCCCTACCATCCGAGAACAAATAATAGGCTCCGGAACATTTTCTGTCATTCAGAGCTGTTGGTCGGAGACTAGCAGCAACCGGAATAGGGAATTAACGTCCTAATCGTTGGCAGAGTTCGCATTCTTCCACTGCTTTGTGGAGGCACCGTAGAGGCACCGTGATGTTACTCCTGATGTGGAGAGCCATCGGCTATGACTTCGGGTCACGGCTGGTAGTGATTGAGGGAACTCTGCCGGCACACCGAGCGGGGTGGCGCAGTGTTTAGCACACTGGACTCGTATTCGGGAGGAGGACGGTTCAATCCCGCGTGCAGCCATCCTGATTTAGGTTTTCCGTGATTTCCCTAAATCGCTCCAGGCAAATGCCAGGATGGTTCCTTTGAAAGGGCACGACCGACTTCCTTCCTCGTCCTTCCCTAATCCGATGAGACCGACTACCTAGCTGTTTGGTCTCCTCCCCCAAACAACCCAACCCAACATCTGCCGGCACTACGATACGTTTTGGATATCCTCTGCCCTCAAGCCACTTCTCATACGACTGCACCGTGATGCCATATTTGAACAGGACAAAGCTCATCCACACATGGCACGCGACAGTGTGTACTGTGTGCGAGATGCTGACGTACTCCCGATGCCAGCAATATCCCCAGGTGTGATCCCAGCAGAATATGTTTGGGACAAGCTGGACGTGGACTCTGTCCCAGTGCGAGAGTCCACGATATCAGGGACCAGTTACAACAGTTGGAGACCAGGAGAGGATACAATGGCTTCATGAGAGCTTTCACAACCGAATCAGTGCGTATATCCAAGCCAGACAGGATGGTACATCATGCTGTTAACTGGGCTCATACTACCACTTCCTTTGTAAATTTTACTTGATTCTGTAATTACTGAAATTACGTCACATACCTTCTAAATCAGTGAAGTTTCATTTCGTTTTCTCCAATTCTTCTGTGCGTTTTACTTTCTCTGTCACCTGGTGTGAATAACAATTTTTTCCATTATATCCGCAGGCAAAGTTTAACCGGAGGCTTGGTTTGCCTCGATTTACACGACTGGCCATTAAAATTGCTACACCGCGAAGATGACGTGCTACAGACGCGAAATTTAACCGACAGGAAGAAGATGCTGTGATATGCAAACGATTAGCTATTCAGAGCATTCACACAAGGTTGGCGCCGGTGGCGACACCTACAACGTGCTGACATGAGGAAAGTTTCCAACCGATTTCTCATACACAACAGCAGTTGACCGGCGTTGCCTGGCGAAACGTTGCCTCGTGTAAAAAGGAGAAATGCGCACCATCATGTTTCCGACTTTGATAAAGGTCGGATTGTAGCCTATCGCGATTGTGGTTTATCGTATCGCGACGTTGCTGCTCGCGTTGGTCGAGATCCAATGACTGTTAGCAGAATATGGAATCGGTGGGTTCAGGAGGGTAATACGGAACGCCGTGCTGGATCCCAACGGCCTCGTATCACTAGTAGTGGAGATGACAGGCATCTTATCCGTATGTCTGTAACGGATCGATAGCTGAGTCAACAGATGGGGACGTTTGCAAGACCAGAATCATCTGCACGAACAGTTCGACGACGTTTGTAGCTGCATGGACTATCAGCTCGGAGACCATGGCTGAGGTTACCCTTGACGCTGCATCACAGACAGGACCGCCTTGGATGGTGTACTCAAGGACGAACCTGGGTGCACGAATGGGAAAACGTCATTTTTTCGGGTGAATCCAGGTTCTGTTTACAGCATCATGATGGTCGCATCCATGTTTGGCGACATCGTGGTGAATGCACATTGGAAACGTGTATTCGTCATCGCCATACTGGCGTATCACCCAGCGTGATGGTATGGGGTGCCATTTGTTACACGTCTCGGTCACCTCTTGTTAGCATTGACGACTCTTTGAACAGTGGACGTTAAATTTCAGATGTGTTACGACCCGTGGCTCTACCCTTCATTCGATCCCTGCGAAACCCTACATTTCAGCAGGATAATGCACGACCCCATGTTGCAGGTCCTGTACGGCCCTTTCTGGATACAGAAAATATTCGACTGCTGCCCTGGCCAGCACATTCTCCAGATCTCTCACCAATTGAAAACGTCTGGTCAATGATGACCGAGCAACTGGCTCGTTACAATACGCCAGTCACTACTCTACATGAACTGTGGTATCGTGTTGAAGCTGCATGGGCAGCTGTACCTGTACACGCCATCCAAGCTCTGTTTGACTCAATGCCCAGGCGTATGAAGGCCGTTATTACGGCCAGAGGTGGTTGTTCTGGGTACTGATTTCTCAGGATCTATGCACCCAAATTGCGTGAAAATTTAATCACATGTCACTTCTAATATAATATATATTTCCAATGAATACCCGATTATCATCTGCATTTCTTCTTGGTGTAGCAATTTTAATGGCCAGTAGTGTAGTTGCTGAAATCGTCATAGCCACAATACGATTTTTATGCAACGTTTATGCATAAATACCTTAGTGGTTTAACTACTCACAAGATTTTACTTTTGTTTTTTGTAGCATGAGTGAGAGTCTCATCTTTCGATTAACTGAAATATTGCCCGAAAACGAAGCTGTAATCTGGAGTCCCTTTGTAGAAAACGCGACGCGGCAGGTTAGCGATTTATAGCCACACAGGGGCGGTGGCGCTGCCGGAGTGTGGGCGTGTGTGTTGCGCAGGGAACCTTCCACCTTCCGCACGGATGCGCCGTCCGCCCGCGCTGGCGGCAGGCGGCGGGCCCCGCCGTCCGCCGTGTGTAATTTCTGCCGCCCACGAGTCGGCCTCGTCCAGCCGCGGGCCGCTCCCACGCCCACGACCCACGGCAGCCGCACTCTGCGCCGGCTCCCCAGCAAAAGCCGCCGGCTGCTGCCGGGGCTCGTCCTACAGCCTCCAACAACAGAAGCGTCTGTTCCGCAAGGGCTTGAAAGGAAGAGGAATGTAATTCTGATGCGCAGAGCCAATACACTGAGGTGACAAAAGTCATGAGGTGCCTCCCAATCTCGAGTCGGACCTCCTTTTGCCGTCGTAATGCAGCAACTCGACCTGACGTGAACTCAACAAGTCGCTGGAAGTCCCCTCCAGAAATGCTGCCCCCATAGCCGTTCATAATTGCGAAAGTGTTGTCTATGCAAGATTTTGTTCACGAACTGACCTCTCGATGACGCCCTATAAATGTTCGATGGGACTGACGTCGGGTGTCGGGCGATCTGGGGGACCAAAACATTCGCTAGAATTGCCCAGATCGCTCTTCAGACTAGTCGCGAACAACTGTGGGCTGGTGACTGGCACATTGTCATCCATAAAAATTCCATCGTTCTTTGGGAACATTGAAAGGTATCTGTTAGATTCCTTTCATGCTATTTTCCTCGATTTATTGTTGTTTACGTCATACATTTGCACCTCTAAACTTACTGTGGTATTTCTAAATTTATCTGGGAGGAGACTGAGCATATATTGACATATGAACACGAACAACTTGTTTTACAACATTTTCAAACACAATTTTATATGAAATTCTTATCACACAGTTTCCTATGAAACCCACATCCGCCACGTTTACTTAGTATATATGATGTCTTAAGATATTGTCATCTCCTTCTCTTCTGGTGTGAAAGGATGAATAAGTGAGAGTATCGGGTGATCAAAAAGTCAGTATAAATTTGAAAACTTAATAAACCACGGAATAATGTAGATACAGAGGTAAAAATTGACACACATGCTTGGAATGATATGGGATTTTATTAGAACAAAATAAAAACAAACAAAGTTCACAAAATGTTCGACAGACGGTGCTGAACAGCAAAACTGCTGCCGTGACGGGAGAGAGGTGCGCCGATATATTACAGAATCGCATCATCCCCAGCCTGGCTGATAAACACATGCAGGAACGTACGATGTTAATGCAGGATGGCGCTCCACCCCATATTGCTAGATGCGTGAAAGATCTCTTGCGCGCGTCGTTTAGTGATGATCGTGTGCTCAGCCGCCACTTTCGTTATGCTTTGCCTCCCAGGTCCCCGGACCTCAGTCCGTGGGATTATTGGCTTTGGGGTTACCTGAAGTCGCAAGTGTATCTTGATCGACCGACATCTCTAGGTATGCTGAAAGACAACATCCGACGCCAAATCCTCACCATAACTCCGGACATGGTTTATAGTGCTGTTCACAACATTATTCCTCGACTACAGCTATTGTTGAGGAATGACAGTGGACATATTGAGCATTTCCTGTAAAGAACATCATCTTTGCTTTGTCTTACTTTGTTATGCTAATTATTGCTATTGTGATCAGATGAAGCGCCATCTGTCGGACATTTTTTGAACTTTTCTATTTTTTTGTTCTAATAAAACCCCATGTCATACCAAGCATGAGTGTCAATTTGTACCTCTCTATCTACATTCTTCCGTGATTTATTGTTTTCAAATTTATACTGTCTTTTTGATCACCCGGTATATGTAGTTGCATGCTCGGTTGTAGCAGAGAAGTTCTGTCTGCTAGAGAACAGTAGGACTAACGTCTGAGTAGGTAGATACGATTATTAAGGCAAAGAGGTTTGCCTCCGTCCCTTGTCAGGTTTGTAAAGGAAGCTACCTCTCTGGTCACTTCTTACTGTATCTGTGGGACACCCTCAGACGGGGCCCACACTAGTCGGTCTGCGGGCAGTTTCTATAAGTGGTAACATCTCCGGGTAAGCGTGTGTTGGGTGAGTCCGAAGGACACTGAAATTCTTAAGTTTTCAGCCTAACTGAAATATTAATTACCTTTCTTGCACATCTACATCGAAAATGTTTTATATATTATTCTAGGCGCTACAGTCTGGAACCAAGCGACCGCTGCGGTCGCAGGTTCGAATCCTGCTTCGGGCATGGATGTGTGTGATGTCCTTAGGTTAGTTAGGTTTAATTAGTTCTAAGTTCTAGGCGACTGATGACCTCAGAAGTTAAGTCGCATAGTGCTCATGGCCATTTGAACCATTTATTATTTTAAATCGGGATACAGTGCGAGTTCAGTGTTGGTTTCGGGGTGTATTGCGGTAGTTACTTTGTTTCCACTCCAATAAAGGAAAGTGGAAGCACGTTGTCATAAGGCGTAATTCTGATTAAAATTAGCGCTCTTTAGTGTGAATGTGCATGTAAGTGTTTCCTCTGTCGTTGAATTTCTTGAAATTAATAATTTCTCTTTGTGTTCAACCCATGTGGTGTGTGCTTTGTAGTAGCAGTACCGCGTGCTCATTAAATTGTTTGAGGTTCAAATGGCTCTGAGCACTATGGGACTCAACTGCTGTGGTCATAAGTCCCCTAGAACTTAGAACTACTTAAACCTAACTAACCTAAGGACATCACACACATCCATGCCCGAGGCAGGATTCGAACCTGCGACCCTAGCGGTCGTGCGGTTCTAGACTGTAGCGCCTTTAACCGCTCGGCCACTCCGGCCGGCAAATTGTTTGAGCCATCAGGTCAATACTATGCCGTTATTAACGCAATTCGGAAGTTTCTTTTGTAACTAATATTTTTCGATTTGATTTCTTCACTAAAATCGTTGTGGAATTACATATTTTCCGTAAATGTTCTTGTGCACATGTGGTGTAGTAACGAAACTAGCCCTCAGCTACTGTTTTGCGTAACATTTCGCATATTGAAACTTAATTAATCGCTATCGCGAGCAGTTTTTCCTACTTCACGATCTCTAGAAACATTTTATATATCGTTTTGGTAAGATTGTGGTTATATCGAACCACGTGATCTTTGTCTAAACTTCCAATACCAGTCTGTGGTCATCCATTGGGAACACGAGTGCGCGAAGAGCGGAATTTCTTTGCCTAAATAGAATGGACAGGTGGTGGTTCAGTTCTTATTTTGTGTGCACTTGAACTATCTTCGTGTGTTTCTTTGAATGCGGTATCCCGCCCTGTTGCCTATCTTCTGTTTCCTATTCTCAGAACATCACGTTTTATGTTAATTGAACCCCCTCTGAGTAACAGTTTTCTTAATTAATTTACAATACTAAATAAGGCACCAGCTTTGAGACAGACTTAGCATGTATTATCCGTTTTATTGAACAGCTCATTTTTTATCATTTTATTATTATTTTAAGTAAAGAGATGATGGGGAAAATTAGATTCTAACTAAGTTTAAACTATCATGTTTAAACTTAGTTTACTTTCCTTGAATCTAATTTTCCCTATCAAATTAGATTCAAGGAAAGTAAACTAAGTTTAAACATGATAGTTTAAACTTAGTTAGAATCTAATTTTCTCCATCATCTGTTTACTTAAAATAATAATAAAGTGATAAAAAATGAGCTGATAGTGTGGGTGACTATTGCATAGATTTAAAAATTTATAACAGTAATAATAATTGGTATATCAGTCACCCATGTATACTTTCCACCCTAAGTTCGTAAAGTTTTTTAAAAAAATAGGCTCATTATAACTTTCGGCCTGTGTGGCCGAGCGGTTCTAGGCGCTCCAGTCTGGAACAGCGCGATCGCTACGGTTTCAAGTTCGAATCCTACCTCAGGCATGGATGTGTGTGTAATGTCCTTAGTTAGGTTCAAGTAGTTTTAAGTACTAGGAGACTGATAACTTCAGATCTTAAGTCCCATAGTGCTCAGAGCCATTTGAACTATTTTTGAACTCATTATAACTCGAATTCCAAGAAGAGCCGCAAATGGTCTCCAAGTAGCCGAACATAACCATTTCCAGCCAATGATCGCTTCACATGGACCAGACGACGCAACAGATTCCACGTAAACATCATGGAGCCACCGTCAGCTTACGCAGTGCATTCTTGTCAACTTGCGTCCATGTCTTCGTGGAGTCTGGGCCACTCTTGAACCCTAACATCAGCTCATACCAATTGAAATCGGCACTTATCTGACCAGGACAGGCCGGCCAGTCTGGCCGAGCGGTTCTAGGCGCTTCAGTTTGGAACCGCGCGACCGCTACGGTCGCAGGTTCGAATCCTGCCTCGGGCATGGATGTGTGTGATGTCCTTAGGCTTAAGTAGTTCTAAGTTCTAGGGGACTGATGACCTCAGATGTTGAGTCCCATAGTGCTCAGAGCCATTTTTTTGACCAGGGTACTGTTTTCCAGTCGTCTAGGATCCAATCGACGTGGTCACGAGCCAAGGAGAGGCGTTGCAGGCGATGTCGTGCTGTTAGCAAAGGCATTCGCGACGGTCGTCTGTTGCCATAGCCCATTAATGCCAAATTTAGCTGCAGTGTCCTACCGGATACGTTCGTCATACGTTCCACATTTATATCTGCAGTTATTTCACGTAGTGTTGCTTGTCTGCAAGCACTGACCACTCTACGCAAACGCGGCTGCTCTCGGTCGTTCTGTGAACGCCCTCGGTCACTGCGTTTTCATGGGGAGAGGTAACGCCTGAAATTTGATATTCTCGGAACACTCTTGACACTGTGGATCTCGGAATATTAAATTACTAAAGGATTGCCGAAACTGGAATGTCCCATGCTTCTAGGTCCAACTGTCATTCCTCATTCAAAGTGTGTTAACGCCCAGCGTGCGGCCGTATTCGCATTGGAAACCTTTTCACGTGTATCACCTGACTGCAAGTGACAGCTACGGCAATGCAGTGCCCTTTAATACCTGGTGTACGAGACACTGCTGCCATCTTCACTGGCCTACGTGCCTACGGTTCTCCAATGACCTACGGCACCACAGAGCATGAGTTAATTCACTCCTCACATCGTTGACAGGTGAAGGCCGTATTGAAATCAGACTGCGATTTTCCGTGATCGACCAGGATTCAGTCACACGATCTAACTTGTACAGTACTGCGAAACACGACTATTCAGATTTGTAAGAAATTGCACAGAATGGTTCAGGAGAAACAGTACATGTTTTGAGGGGTGACAGTATTGATCATTCTGGATTTCAAATGAAAATAATGCTCTTTTCTTAATCGCTCCTACTTTACTGTTAGACCCCCAGGCCCAACAGGTAGTCCTCGTGTTGTTTCACCTTTCTGGTGAAATCATTTTACGTACCGTTGCGTTACACCTGACGTTTACTGTTTATTACAAATTACCGAGCCCCCGCTGAATATAAATACGCACATCAACGATTACACTACTTTCATAGGTATAATACTTATTTTTCTAATTATTTTACCCCGTTGTCTCTTCGAAGGAAGCATGTTCGCAACTTGTCTTCAGGTTCTGAGGTCGTTTCTGTTAGTTCGGTGTTTGAGTAAACCGAATGATTAACTTGGTGTAATATGTTTCTTTATTTATGACATCCGAGACAAGAACAACACTTACCAACGGAACATTGGCTAAAAATTCAAGACGAGTGCATTATCCAATTAAATTTGTTTCTTTTCTGAAAGTGAAATTCACGGTCCACTCGACAGTGCAAGGCGTGACAATATATGTTTTACCAAACATATAATTCACTTAATAGTGGGTATAAGCTTCATCAAATACACTCCTGGAAATGGAAAAAAGAACACATTGACACCGGTGTGTCAGACCCACCATACTTGCTCCGGACACTGCGAGAGGGCTGTACAAGCAATGATCACACGCACGGCACAGCGGACACACCAGGAACCGCGGTGTTGGCCGTCGAATGGCGCTAGCTGCGCAGCATTTGTGCACCGCCGCCGTCAGTGTCAGCCAGTTTGCCGTGGCATACGGAGCTCCATTGCAGTCTTTAACACTGGTAGCATGCCGCGACAGCGTGGACGTGAACCGTATGTGCAGTTGACGGACTTTGAGCGAGGGCGTATAGTGGGCATGCGGGAGGCCGGGTGGACGTACCGCCGAATTGCTCAACACGTGGGGCGTGAGGTTTCCACAGTACATCGATGTTGTCGCCAGTGGTCGGCGGAAGGTGCACGTGCCCGTCGACCTGGGACCGGACCGCAGCGACGCACGGATGCACGCCAAGACCGTAGGATCCTACGCGGTGCCGTAGGGGACCGCACCGCCACTTCCCAGCAAATTAGGGACACTGTTGCTCCTGAGGTATCGGCGAGGACCATTCGCAACCGTCTCCATGAAGCTGGGCTACGGTCCCGCACACCGTTAGGCCGTCTTCCGCTCACGCCCCAACATCGTGCAGCCCGCCTCCAGTGGTGTCGCGACAGGCGTGAATGGAGGGACGAATGGAGACGTGTCGTCTTCACCGATGAGAGTCGCTTCTGCCTTGGTGCCAATGATGGTCGTATGCGTGTTTGGCGCCGTGCAGGTGAGCGCCACAATCAGGACTGCATACGACCGAGGCACACAGGGCCAACACCCGGCATCATGGTGTGGGGAGCGATCTCCTACACTGGCCGTACACCACTGGTGATCGTCGAGGGGACACTGAATAGTGCACGGTACATCCAAACCGTCATCGAACCCATCGTTCTACCATTCCTAGACCGGCAAGGGAACTTGCTGTTCCAACAGGACAATGCACGTCCGCATGTATCCCGTGCCACCCAACGTGCTCTAGAAGGTGTAAGTCAACTACCCTGGCCAGCAAGATCTCCGGATCTGTCCCCCATTGAGCATGTTTGGGACTGGATGAAGCGTCGTCTCACGCGGTCTGCACGTCCAGCACGAACGCTGGTCCAACTGAGGCGCCAGGTGGAAATGGCATGGCAGGCCGTTCCACAGGACTACATCCAGCATCTCTACGATCGTCTCCATGAGAGAATAGCAGCCTGTATTGCTGCGAAAGGTGGATATACACTGTACTAGTGCCGACATTGTGCATGCTCTGTTGCCTGTGTCTATGTGCCTGTGGTTCTGTCAGTGTGATCATGTGATGTATCTGACCCCAGGAATGTGTCAATAAAGTTTCCCCTTCCTGGGACAATGAATTCAAGGTGTTCTTATTTCAATTTCCAGGAGTGTATTTACAAGTGAATACGAATGTATTTTAAAATCATACCGAAATTTTTCAATGACACAGAAATGACTCGTACTAACATAAATTTCGACCTTTCCTTAGCACTGTCCCAAACCATAAAAATTTGTACACAATCTTTAAATTACATAAAATGTTCTCAGTGTCATTCATAATGAAGTACTTTAACTGACAGTGGAAGGAAAAAGCTAATTATTATACTGAACACATGACTGATAACTCACCCTGGCTAGCCGGCCTCGGTGGACGAGCGGTTCTAGGCGCTTCAGTCCGGAACAATGCACCTGCTACGGTCGCAGGTTCTAATCCTGCCTCGGGCATGGACGTGTGTGATGTCCTTAGGTTAGTTAGGTTTAAGTAGTTCTAAGTTCTAGGGGACTGATGACCTCAGATGTTAAGTCCCATAGTGCTCAGAGCCATTTTCACCCTGGCTACAAACACGTAAGTATTCTTAGACACAACGAAATCTTTATAATAATTATTGGGCTTAACACTTGCAGCAAAATAAACTCAATGCAAATTGCCTTTATTTCAAACTAGCTGTTTCAATAAAAAAATTCTCTTAAATTGTCCTCTGTCTTTAATTCCACACCAGGGAGCATTTCAATTGTATGTGCGGTACGTCTGCTATCCACGCTCCTCACTTTGCAATGAACTAACTCTCTCTCTCTCTCTCTCTCTCTCTCTCTCTCTCTCTCTCTGCGTGTGTATGTGTGTGTGTTAGCGTGTGTGTGTGTGTGTGTGTGTGTGTGTGTGTGTGTGTGTCCGACAACTGCTTCCCTCACTTATTCGTGCTCTACCGAGTAATACTACAACCTCTGGTAATCGAAGAATACATATCACTCATGCGTTCGGCCATGCAAAGATGCTCATACTGGTAAACATTTCAAATGAACTGTTAAGTGCACCCAGAAACTGTCATTTTTATGATATCGTTCACAACCTTGTCTCCTAATACTCGTATGTGCACCTTTCAGACTATCGCAAATCTGTAACTATCACACACTGTGTGTCCTTTGCCCGAACCTGCTTTTTTTTATTCAGCTGCTCGCGACGTTGTCATTCGAGTCTCAAGCGAGCTCCATGTTATGAGTGAGCCAGACAGGATGCGCGCCACCCGGAGACAAAAAAAAAAAAAAAAAAAAAAAAAAAAAATGGTTCAAATGGCCCTGAGCACGATGGGACTTAACATCTATGGTCATCAGTCCCCTAGAACTTAGGACTACTTAAACCTAACTAACCTAAGGACAGCACACAACACCCAGTCATCACGAGGCAGAGAAACCCGGAGACAGGTGGAGCTCTGTCCGCATGGTGGCCACAAGAGGGGAGGTGGGGGGTGGTGGGCGGGGAGGAGAAAGTAACCACAGAAAGGGCATCGAAGAGCCATTTTCTGACTGGGTGGAATCGATGTGTACCCAACCAGGCTATATGGACGCAACAATTTTAGAAGGAAGCCACTTACCGAAGACAGTTGGCAAAGATCAGTGGAACACATGCCATGAAAATACTGTATAAACTGAACATGACTCTCAATAACAATGGAATGCTATCAGAAACAACTTCCTTGACAAGTGTGTGTGTGTCCTTGAACGTAGGAAAAGAGGGTTTTTCACAACAGCTGTGAGAGTTCTTACGTTATTCGACTGGCGGGACGATCAACTTTATGGACATACATGTCCACAGATTGCAGAACACTAGAAAAAATACTCCTAGTTTGTATGACACTTCAGTGCTAGCCTGCATAAAGGCACTTTGCTTCTAGACTTCACGAGAACTCTGCTACATGCTATAAAGCTGTCCAGTTACAATTCCGAGGTCTCGCAGTTTTTTCTTTCCGAGTGCAATGAATGTCAGCAAGTCCATAACTAGGGCTAGCTAAATCCGCTCTTGCGTACCGTAGAAGATGCGGAGAATTGAGTAACCTTTCCCCCGCAAGAGCAAGTTATGATCATCCGTCAACAGGCACTCCGCAATAGATCGTTTTGCCTATGTAAACGTTATAAAACAACACTGGCAATGAGGCACTATTTCATTTGCTTAGTGAGTGGTATAAAATTCCATGCTCCCATGGTGGTGCCATTCTTTTTCCCTGGTTGTGATATCTTAATGTGATAAGGGCGTATATACAATGAGATTAAAAAAATCATATGCTAGCGATGTGCTGATATACAAATGACGGTAACATCATGTACACAAGGTATAAAATGGCAGAGCATTGGGAGAGTTGTCATTTGTACTCAGGTGACTCATGTGAAAAGGTTTTCGACGTGATTATGGCCGCACGTTGTGAATAAACAGACTTTTAACACGGAATGTTAGTTGTTGGTAGGCGCCCAATTTCCATTCCGGAAATCGTTCGTGAGTTCAATATTCCACGATCCACAGTGTCAAGAGTATGTCGAGAATACCAAATTTCACGCAATAGCTCTCACCACGGATATCTCAAGTGGCCGACAACCTTCACTTAAAGACCGAGAGCAGCGGCGTTTGCGTAGAAATATCAGTGCTAACAGACAAACAACACTGCGTGAAATAACCATTGAAAGTAATGTGGGACGTACGACGAACGTATCCGTCAGGACAGCGCTCCGAAACTTGGCATTAATGGGTTATGGCAGCAGACGATCGATGCGAGTGCCTTTGCTAACAGCACAACATCGCCTGAAGCGCCTCTTCTGGGCTCGTGACGATATCGGTTGAACACCAGACTACCAGAAAATCGTGGCTTGATCAGATAAGTACCGAGATCAGTTGTTAAAAGCTGACGGTATGATTTGCGTGTGACGCAGGCCCCACGAAGCCAGGGTGCAAGTTGTCAATAATTCCTGGTGGTGGCTCTGTAATGGTGTTGGTTATGTCTACATGGAATGGACTGGTTCCCCTGGTCCATCTGAACCGATCACTGAGTGGAAAAAGTTATGTTCGGCCAATTGGAGACCATTTACATCCATTAATGTTCTGAAACAACGACTGAATTTTTATGGATGACAGTGCACCGTGCCACATTTGTTCATGACTGGCTTGAAGAACATTCTGGACAATTAGAGCAAACTGCGTGGGCACCTAGATCGCCCGACATCAGCCCCATCGAACATTTATGAGACGTAATCTAGACGTCATTGAGTGCACAATATGCTGCACCGTCAAAACTTTCACAATTGCAGACGACTGTAGAGGCAGAATGGCTCCGTATTTCTGCAGGGGACTTCCAACGACTTGTAGAGCACATGCCACAGCGAGTTACTACATATGCCGTGCAAAAATAGGTCCGATCGATATTAGGAGGTATCCCATTAGTCATCTCAGTGGATAGTAATGAACTCCTGGAGATATATTTCCTTAGACTGATTCACGTCACTCAAAGTGTCCAGCAACATCAGATTCTCTGCAGGTCGCCGCTCTCACTTTGCCTGTAGCAAAACCAAGTTTTCAACAGTAGCCTTAAAGCTGTCATCAACACGGCAATGAAGTCGATAATCGAGGTTTCAACAGCAGTTCCAGGGGGCATACGAAATCTCTTACTCGTCGTTGCTTTTCTTTGCATCACCTCGTATTGTGACAATATTACGTGCACAGAGGGTAAAGTGATCCTCCATCTAGTTCTAACAGCTCGATGCTAGGCCAAATGCTGAAGATGATATGCCAATAGAACACCATCTCGTCATGTGATACCCTTTTCCGGTGTTACTGCTCATTTCGCTATTTTCTAGGGACGCCTGCTGTGCATCTTTACTGGGGATCGACACTTTGTGTTAACTATTGACGTCCATTTCCCGAATCTTTATGGCGGAAAACAAAGCACTAATCTCACCTTCAGTAACTGCCTACTTAACCTGAACCAGGAAACTCCTTCTATATATGGTCCTCTTTGTCAAGGCACTTCCTTCACCTTTTTTTGCTGCTCACAAAGGCGTCCATAATTCAATAGTTTGTGATAACCATATCAGACGCATCCTCCAGTGTACGTCTACACTGATTTCCTTCCGTCCTCAGTTGGACAATTTTAGTACACGAGATGTGATGTGTGTTTTTTTTAAATATGATGTGTTTCTTAACAATTATGGAATGCTTCTTACGAAATGGATTTTTCATTGTTTGATGCATTTATTTATTGGAATTACTGCATAAATTGTCGCCTTCTGTCAGAATTTGAGGCGCATTGAAAGGGAATTGTAGCTAAGCGAAACTTATGCCTCTCTTAGGCATCCACACATAAAGTATCTTCCCCTATCTAGCCTCGGGTATAAGGTTCAAATATTGTTTCTCACGTCTGCTGTTCATTTAGCACATAGTCATCTTTTCTAATCAAGTCTTACGCTTTTACCTGAAATGCGATCCGTAAAATGCTCTAAAGATCAACACCAGCTAAATATTTCTGGAGCTCTTCTGATTTGCTGATAGGTCTGCAACTTACGCTGAAGTGTCAAAGAAACTGATACAGGCATGCATGTTCAAATACAGAGATACGTAAACAGGCAGAATACGCCCCTGCGGTCGGCAACGCCTATATAAGACGAAAGTGTATGGCGCAGTTGTTAGACCGGTTACTCCTGTTACAATGGCAGGTTATCAAGATTTAAGTGAGTCTGAACGTGGTGTTATACTCGGCGCACGAGCGATGGGACACAGCATACCCGACGCACCGAGGAAGTGGGGATTTTCCCGTACGACCATTTCACGAGTGTACCGTGAATATCAGGAATCCGGTAAAACATCAAATCTATGACATCGCTGCGGCTGGAAAAAGATCCTGCAAGAACAGGATCGACGACGACTGAAGAGGAAAGTTCAATGCGACAGAAGTACAACCCTTCCGCAAATTGCTGAAGTTTCCAATGCAGGGTTATCAGCGTGCGGACCATTCAACGAAACATCATCGATTTGTGCTTTCTGAGCCGAAGGCTACTTGATGGCTGCAGAACACAAAGCTTTATGCCTCATCTGGGCCCGTCGACACCGTCATTGGACTGTTGAAGACCGGAAACATGTTGCCTGGTCGAAGGAGTCTCGTTCCAAATTGTACCGAGCGGATGGACGTGTATGGATATGTGGACAACCTCACGAATCCATGGACCCTGCATGTCAACAGGGTACTGTTCAAGCTGGTGGAGGCTCTGTAATGGTGTGGGGTGTGTGCAGTTGGAATGATATGGGACCTCTGATACGTCTCTATCTCTGACAGGTGACACGTATGTAAGAATCCTGTCTGATCACCTGCATCCGTTCATGTCCTTTGTGTATTCCGACGGAGTTGCGCAATTCTAGCAGGACAATGCGACACCCCTACACGTGCAGAATTGCTACAGAGTGCCTTCAGGAACACTCTCCTGAGTTTAAACGCTTCAGCTGGCCACCAGACTCCACAGACATGAGCATTATTGAGCATATCTGAGATGCCTTGCAACGTGCTGTTTATAAGAGATCTCCAGCCCCTCGTACTGTTACTGATTAATGGACAACCCTGCAGGATTGATGGTGTCAGTTCCCTCCAGCAGTACTTCAGACATTGGTCCAGTCCATACCACGTTGTGTTGTGACACTTCTGCGTGCTCGCGGTGGTACTTCACGATGTTAGGCAGTGTACCAGTTTCTTTCGCTCTTCGCTGCGGAAAGAGGTGTACTATGCTCCTTTATCGCCACTATCATTTCGGTATTAAATCAGCCCAAATAAGAACTGTAATGGAGCTTGGATTCTACAGAATCTTACAAACTGCTCATTCGCCTGTAGCCATGCCAACTCCATTGGTTCAATGATGAAGTATGGCAGCGCCAATTACAATTTGATTGGCATGTATTCATTCACCGCTTGCGGCTGTAGTTTCACGTCAGGTTGCAAGAAGTTTCCGCAATTACATATATATGTGTAAATATTGAAACATGTCAACAGAAAGGGTCAACTATAGTAAAAATAGAGTTTCTAACAAAGGCAATTCGCTAGATTCCTATAGCAAGCTGATGACAAAAGGCAGAAGTAATGAGACAGGTTGACCATGAAAAGACAATGAACAGAAAGGAAGGCCAGCAGGTTTAATAAGGACTGGTGCACTGAATCAAATACTGATGATTTAAAACTGAAAAGCTGTAAGAAGTGATAGAATAAATAGAGACCTCATCAAACCTAAATATCTGAAACTGAAATGATATTTCGACTTAACAAATACAAATCCGGTAGCAAAAACCTTTCGATGGACTAGTGACTATTCGTGTGTTAAAAATTCTCAAGAGCGAAGTTAACTTTGAACTGGTCAGATCGCACAACATAATGATGCCAGTAAACACCATGTGGTGACCAATTTCAGGAGGATCCTTCCCCAACTTGCAGTTTGCATGTGGCAATCCGAACTGTAGGCTTAATACAGTCAGTTCAACACAAGTTCGATTCGAGTTTGGATGCACCACACAACATGTTTTCATTGGTTGGAAGTCAGCGTATTGTTTATTTGCACCACTCTCTTCTCCGCTAGAAATACAAGTCTATTGAGGAAATGACTTCAGTGGTAGGGAAGAGTGTGGATTTAAATACTGTAATTGTGAACTGATAAATCCAGTATAGTGACTACAAATAAAGGATAGTATTTTAGACATTTGTAGAACCATGCATGTCTTTTTATTTCTTCTAAACATAATCACAGAACACGTTTCTGATCGTAATCCATTCGACCGTGTGTTTATCGTTTTCAGGAAATAAACTTCTCAGACAGCAAAAACGTAGAAACGGTCAATTGATATATGATCAAGGGAAACTACGGAAGAACTATATCTGGACTAGAGGATGGCGATTTAAATGGATGATATGTTCATGATAGACAAATCCTCCGAAGACCGAAGTCTTGCACGACAGACGCCGCTGGTCTTAGCCCCATCGTCAGTTGTATCTGAAATCTAGCAGTAGTAGGACGTCATGTCATGCCCTAACAACTAATAGGGAAACGTTTACCGTAGATAGACCTTCAAATAACATTCCAAGTTGTGGCTGCGATGTTGTTCAACGGTTCACCTACGGTAGATGTTTGCCTATTAGTTATTAGGGCATGGACATGACGTTCTACTACAGCTAGCTTTCAGATTCACCTGATGATGAGGGTAAGACACTGAAACTGTGGTAGTGTATAACGGCTTCTATCGTGCAAGACTTTGGTCAGTACAGTAGTTTACAGCTTTGGCGGATTTTTTTACCATAAACATGTTGCAGGACAGTTTTAATGTACCCCAAATAATTTTTTTTTAAGTGGGTGACCTACTGTATGCGAGGTCGGAACTTTAATCACTGCGTTCACACACTTGGGCAAATATACAGAACGAAAAGGATTACCCATCTACATCCGCATTCATACTCCGCAAGCAACCTTACGGTGTGTGGCAGCGGGTACTTTGTGTACCAGTGTCACTTCCTCCTTTTCTTGTTCCAGTCGCGAGTGGTTCGTGAGAAGAACGGTTATTGGTACGTCTCCATGTGGACTCTAATTTGATCTTCATGATTTTTTTGGCAGATGTACATAGGAGGGAGCAACACATTAGTTGCCTCTGAAACCTCCCCCTTGAAAAATAAACAGCCTACTTACAACTCTTCTAGGAACTTACGTACGTGATGAAGAACACCTCTCTCGCCAGCGTCTGCCATTGGAGTTGGCTGAATACTTCAATGACGCTTTCGAGCTTACTAAATAAACATGTAACGAAACGTGCTGCTCTTCTCTGGATTCCTTTATTATCTCTGTCAATTGTATCTCGTATGAATCGCAGACTGACGAACATTATTCAAATAATGATCGAACGAGCGTTTTGTAAGCTACTTGCTTTGCTGATGGTCTACGTTTGGTGTGGATTCTTCCAATATATCTCTGTCTGGTCCCACTTTAAATGACTTCGTACGCATACTCTTGGATATTTCATGGAAGTAACTGCGTTCGGTGACTGTCCAGCAAACGTGTAATCATATAATAATGGGGCTTACTGCCTATCTATACGCAATACTGTACACTTGTTTATGTTGAGGGCCAGTTGCCAATCCCTGCACCGAGCATCGATCCTCTTCTGGTCTTCTTTCACTTCACTACATATTTCCAGCGTTGCAACTTCCCTTTTACAACAGCATCACCCACGAGAAGCCTCGTGGAACTTCCGTCGATTGCTGCTAGGTCATTTGTTAACTATGTTTTGTGGAAAGCTCTTCGTATAGGTCAGTGATTCACTTTAGGTGAGAAATGTCAACACCATTAGCGTAACTCGTAAATAATTTCTAACCACTGGCAATATAATATTTAGAAATTCAGTGTTTGCTCTCCTTATTTTACTCCGTAGAATATGTATAGGCCGTTTTCGGAGTAATATATTTGATACGAATATATTCTGTCCTTACCCAATGAGACGGTGAATGTGAGGTGCAGAGGAATTTATACTTTATCTCCTGTGCAGGTTAAGTGTTATCAGTGGGAACTAACTCCTCCCATCGTGAGATAAGATAGGCCCCGTTGCTGGAAAAATGTACGCCTGGGTTACCGACGCACTTGAACAGTATTTCAAACTGTCACACAACACTTGTGAGCTAAAAAAACTGAGGGAATGGAAATTTCGACTTAAACAATTGCGATTAACTGCGGTCCAGTAATAAAATAAACTTACCACTTATCAAACACATTTATTTCTTCATAATCATTTAATATACAGAAACCGAGTCAAATCTACACGTTCTCACTCTCTTATTATTGTCAATCAGACTTCAAAACAGCAAGTGCCGAGACAGTAGTTTCAACTATGACAGTAATAAAGGTAACTGGCATACATGAATCACCAAGTAAAAGTTTGGTTCGAAGAAAAATTTTTGTTCTAGGAGATATACTAGTTCGATTGACAGTGTAGAGCTCTCGTGTTCCTTTGATCTGGGAACGACCTTACACTGAACATCTACTGCTGCAAAACCGAAAGGAAATACACTGGCGCGCAAAACTCGAGAACGATAGTAATTTTCGCAGTATGTGTCACTGTCAAATTATGGGAACTGGGCTCCGTTGATAAAGCAAACGCAAACAATAGCTTTGTTGTTTGCATTATAATGAAGGAAACAATTCCCTTAGCATTGTCCATCACTAAAATACGT
The DNA here is from genome assembly GCF_021461395.2 of Schistocerca americana. Lineage (NCBI taxonomy): Eukaryota > Metazoa > Arthropoda > Insecta > Orthoptera > Acrididae > Schistocerca > Schistocerca americana. Next base: position 320,901,063 of record NC_060120.1, on the reverse strand, counting down.
TTCCCGGTGGGTCGAATGAAGTCGGTAATTTGTTCGACATGTAATGCAGGTACCTGATTAGTGAGACGCATCAAACTGATCGCCGGCCAGTGTGGCTGAGCGGTTCTAGGCCCTCCAGTCTGGAACCGCGCGACCGCTACGGTGTGTGATGTCCTTAGGTTGGTTAGGTTTAAGTAGTTATTAGTTCTAGGGGACTGATGACCTCAGATGTTAAGTCCCATAGTGCTCAGAGCCATCAAACTGATAACAGAAAAACTAGCCGCGCTCAGTCTCAAGCATTAATATCCTCTTAGCGGCCGCGCGTGGTAGCCGCGTGGTCTTGGGCGCATTGCCACGGCTCGTGCGGATCGCCCAGTCGGACGTTCGAGTCCTCCCTCGGGCATGGGTGTGTATGTGTTGTCCTTAGCGTAAGTTAGTTTAAGTTAGATTAAGTACTGTGTAAGCCTAGGGACCAATGACCTCAAGAGTTTGGTCCCATTGTACCTTACCAGATATTTCAAATTTATTCTCTAAGGGATAAACTGGACTCAGTTTAAGGATGTCTTCAACTGCAGGTATTCATTGTGGTACCATAGAGATCCTTCATTACTGCAACCAAACCATGCTCAAGAAAGTAGTCGTCCGTTTTGTCTGGTAAACAAAATACGGGGGACAAGCTAAAAATATTTAACATTGAGTTGAGTGTATTATGATGTTTGTTCGAACATCAGAGGATACATTTGCTACTCTGCAGACAATGTCGCCTTAAAGAGGACTCTGTGGATTCAAGTAAGCTTCACTTCGTCGCCGTTATCTTTCCTGTAGCATTAGGTGGCCTGATACGAAGAAATGTGGTTATTTTGATACTTTTTTTCCTCGTGTCGTTTACTTTCCTTAGCACTGACTGAAACAACTGCAATTGTTTTACATTGCTAGTTTACACTGGAGATCGTAAAAATTTCTATCTCTCTGATCCTCAATATTCCTTTATGAAGGCCTGATTAAGCGTCACCATTTTACACTTTATACGTTTTCTGACGAAGGCACATTTATTACCTACTAGCAGTGTATTTGGCGTTGACCACTTCCGTAATTATTCTAATCTTCTATTAGTGCTTGTTCTCCTCTCCCATATCTCCATCTTCTCCTCCCCCTCCCTCTGTCCATATACTCCTCCTTCCTTTCTCTTCCAACTCCTTCTCCCACCTCTCTGCTCAACCCCACGTGCCCCTCTCTCTGTCCTCCTCCCGCTCTTTCTCTGTCCATCCCTTCCTCCCGCTCTTTCTCTGTCCATCCTTTCCTCCCGCTGTCTCTGTCGATTTCCTCCTCCCCATCTCTCTGTTCATCTCCCCCATTCTCTGTCCATTTCCGCCTTCCCCTCTCTTTGTCTATCTCCTCGTCCTCCCTATCTGTTTGTGCAGACAATCCTGCAGGTGCGGCAACCACAGCTATTAGTAGTCATCTTGGGTATTAATAACCGCTTCAGCTGTATTTAGTGTAGTGATCCAACAACACAGTTGAAGTGGTTATTTCCGTTCTCTCTCCACCACCACGTTATCATTCCTGCACCAGTAGGAAATAGTTGGTTCTCACCCCCTCAATATACCTTACCAGAGAGCAAGATGTGTACAAGTTTTGGTTGGAACCGATCAAGGAGTTTAGGAGGAGCTTTTAAACCACGTACAGTTCACCTGTGTTTAACTTATTTCACCCATATTTGTATATATATTTCACCTAAATTTCTAGTTTCGTTTTCACGCAGCTCAGTGTTTTTGACTTGATATCTCCTGAATTATGTGACGTAGAACGATATAATTTTGGAGGTGCATTCGTGCTATATGCACATACGATCTTCGAAATTTGTTGCGAATAGAGTTTGTTGTAAAGTAGAAATAATTAAATTTGTCATACATGATGCAGCAGTTTCACAGCACGAACAGTGAAATTGTAGTAAGCGATAAACTTTTTTCCTTTCATTATTTGGAGGGGTGGGAGGGGGGGGGTAGGGGTAGTAACAATAGTAACTCTCGTAAACGTTTGAAATTATCTGTGAGTTTATTGGAAGTCAATAAATGCTCTTATTTTCAAATATTGAATTAGTACAATCTGGCTGTGTGACCGTCGTGAGATATGCTTCTTTTTCGTCAGAGGTACTGCAAAGTACTGCTTTTAATTTGATTTTGAAACAGTCAGCCTGCCAGAAATGGACGATAATGATGTGTTTGGCCACGTCGCAGTAACTTTCAGTAAAGACCCATCGTCGAAGTTGTTTAGCGGAGGGGCACAACTGCTCCTCTTCTCACTGCAGTGTCAGTAAGTTTGGTGTCGGCATTACGCGGCCTGGAACCCTCTAGATGCAAAGACTAGAAACAGTCAAGGCGAGACAGAAACCTGGCAGCCAAGTTGTCAACCACGAATATCCTGCTGAAGAGATCTCGTTGTCATTGCTGATCACGAGACCCAGAAGGCAGCATTCAACGATGCCTTCGTCCTTCTTTCCCGGGAAGATTTCGACGCAGATCGCCGTTGAAGCTTATCGAACAACATACGAGCTTACGAAATATCCGACCAGCTTTGTGACCCTCCTCGGGAATTCTTTCGTCTGAAGCTTATGCATTTCTCTTCGTTCCTAACTTATTTCTGTGTCTCTAACGTACTGTTTACTCTCTTTATTCAATGTTTTATGTACATGTTATGTAAGAATGGGGATAGATTAAGTCTTTGTATATTGGTTGTAATTATTTTTAGAATCAACATCCATTTTTTTTCATTTGACATTCCATATGCTTTTCTCAACTTAAGGGAAGTTATATAATTTTTTTGTTCTCTTTGAAACTAATCTGTGAAGGGTAGTCTTGTGTGTTATGGCTAGTTCTAAGTTCGCCTACGAACAACGTATAAGTGAGATTATTAATTTCTGGATCTAATAGTTTTAGAATTTCTCCTGAGACTTTGTCTTACACTGTTTTTTTTCACATCGTTTAATACTTTTTTAAATTTCTTCTTTTATAATTTCTGGCCTCGTTTCCACTTCTTCAACTTGTCCTTGTTCAGTTTCCTTCAATTTTTCTGTCTAAACTCCGCCCGAGCAGGCCGTGAAGGCCCAACGGAACCGACCGGCCGTCATGTCATGCTCAGCATGTGGTCAGCACACCGCTCTCCCGGCCGTATGTCAGTTTACGAGACCAGAGCAGCTACTTCTGGATCAAGCAGCTCCTCAGTTTGCCTCACAAGAGATGAGTGCACTTCGATTTGCCAAGAGCGCTAGATAGACCGGACGGTCACCCATCCAAGTGCTAGCCCAGTCCGACAGTGCTTAATTTCGGTGTTCTGACGGGAATCGGTGTTACCACTGCGGCAAGGCCGTTAGCTTTTGTAGAGTACTACGTCAAATTAATGAACAGAAAATTCCGTGCCTACGTGTCACGGTACTGAATGTTCTTCCCACCGCTGGTGTCACCCAGAACAACCGAGAACGTCGTTTCTTCACACCTTAGAGTGTCAGTTGTCCTGAAGAGGGTGATTCGATCGATATCAAATTTTCTGAACAAGGGAAATAACCCCCCACGGTTCCGAGCTTCGAAGTATGGTCTCCGCCTGACAATCCGGATCACCGATCATTCAGTCACCTGGCGTGCGTAGTCTGCTGTTACCCCTACTTTATTTATGATTCAGCTCTTATGATGATATGTTAACTATTAACTACTAGAATTAACTACCAGATTACTATTACGGAATTTAAAATTTTGCTATTGCTGGATAAAGTTGTGGCAAACGTAATATCGTCAATTTCGTCGATATTGCAGGCTTCGCGGGGTAGCAAAAGTTACACTTTTCTGTACAGTCACTTTTCTTGCCAATAGTAGTTCAGCAATCTGTCGTCTTGAGCTGTTCGCACGTTATTACCTTTTTTGTAGCATCATGTTTTTGTTAGCGGCACTTAACGAGTTACATATAGACTGTGGTATCAAAGAGGACAATCCGTTGATGACAGACTTTTGTTTTCCCGTTTGGAATGCCATGTGTGTTATATCCATATATATTATAAAAAAGTTTGTATGTATGTACAGATGTTCCACTGCTCCTCCTGAACCACTTACTATCGGGAAAGAACGATAGCGTCAGCTTGGACGTCGTTAAATGCTGCCTTCTGGGCCTCATGAACAGCAGCAGCAAGAGATCACTTCAGCAGTATATCCCAGCTATCAGCTTTTTGTCGTCACTTTACCGTTTCTAGTTGTCGTCCCTGGATGGCATTAAAAAGTTATAGTCGTTGGAAGCTTACCAGCGACACAACGCTTACTGACACAGGGACAGGCAGAGCAAAACACTGCAGTCGTAACAGAAGCTCTCTTGTCCCCCGCCACGGACCAACATCGAGGATGAGCCTTTGAAAAGATACTGCGACGTGATCCAAAAAATTGTTATCGTCCACGTCTAGCAAGTGGTCTCAAAGTAATATCTACTAGTTTTTTCTTTCAGAATACCACAAAACTGCAAGATAAGGGAACTTTATTTGCAAGAAGGTCACTGTGACCATTTATTGGGACTCTGATGGAACTGCTCTTGCGGTGTTGTGGGCAGAGGGTTAAAGTTTAGTTATTGCTTCTTGAGATACTGTTTGTTTTTGTGAAATTTTAAATATCACTGGCGCTTACATGAGGCTGAATATCATTTGCGCAGACAACCAGAAAGTAATGGAAAAACCTGCTGCCCGTAATTCCCAGTCCAAAGTGCACTTCCCAGCTCGCTGAACTGAAATAAAACATTCTAACTCTATTTTCATAATAAAAAGGTGGCGGGAACTACAGCGAAAAATTAAAGTTGACCGCCTCATCTCACCAGTACATGCAAGAAAAGGTCACACACGAATTAAAGGTTTTGAAATTCATAAACGTTCTCCTACCGTAGTCAACACTCGATACTCTTTAGAGGCGACCTCTACTCGAAGTTTCAAGTACCACTACTTATCTCTCCTTCTTTTAACTAAGTGCAGTTAACTGTGAGGCGTGCGCAAGCCGTAACTGAGACAACGTCGATTTTTACTTTTGTTATCAACGGTGGGCTTCGCCTGCATTCTTGTCTGGCATTGTTTGTATGTTAAGTACAATTCTGAGGCGCCCAGGTTACTGTAAACTTTTAATTGACTGTTGGTCTAAGTATGTTTACGCCTTCTCTATCTTCCCCTACAGTCTTTACCCTCTACAGCTCTCTCCAATGCCATGGAGTTCATTTGCTGATGTCTTAACACGCGTGCTACCATCCTGTTCCTTCTTCGCGTCAGTGTTTTCCATATGTTCCTTTCTTCAAGGATTCCGCTGAGAACCTTTATATTTCTTATCTTATCAGAACACCCAATTTCCAACGTTCTCCTGTAGTACCACATCTCACACGCTTCGATACTCTTCTGTTCTGGCTTTCCAGTTGTCCATGTTTTACTATCATACAATGCTATGCTCCAAACGTACATTCTTAGAAATTCTTCCTCAAACTATGCCCTATGTTTTATAATAGTCGGCTTCTCTTGGCCAGAAATACCCTCTCTGTGTGTGTGTTAGCCTGCTTCTTATGTTCTTCCTGCTCCGTCCCCTGTGTTATTTCGCTTCCTGACTAGTAGAATGCCTTTACTTCCTCTATTTCGTGATCACCAATTCTAATGTTAAGTTTCTCGCCGTTCTCATTTCTGTTGCTTCTCATAATTTTGGTGTTTTGTTGTTTTTTCAGTTCGCTCTCAATCCACATTCTGTACCCATGAAACAGTTCATACCATTCAACAGATTCTTCTTCCTTTTCACTGAGGATAGCAATGTCATCAGGGAATCTTATCATTGACATCCTTTCACCATGAATTTTAATTCTATTCTTGAATCTTCCTTTTATTTCCGCCATTGCTTCTTCGATGTAGAGACTAAATACTGCATCCAGGCGTTACAATTAACTTAATCCGCATGCTTGTTTCTTGGTCTTCCAGTCTTATTATACCTTCTTGGTTCTTTTACGTACTATATATTACATATCTTTCCCTACAGCTTCCTCCTATTTGTCTCAGAGCTTCGAACATCTTACCCAATTTTTCTTTGTCGAACTTTTTTTTCAAGTTCCGCAAATCCTGTAAGCTTATCCCGATTTTTCTTCAGTCCTACTTCCATTATCAAAAGCAATGTCAGAACTACCTCTCTTGTGCCTTCGGCTTTAGGCCGAACTGCACCTCTTTTAACAGATCGTCAATTTTCATTTACATTCTTCTGTAGATTGTGTTGTATTAAACTGGGGACCTAGAAACGACGGAGAGGCTTCGTCCTGCCGTAGTCCACAGTGGTTCACAACACCACAACAGGCCACAGCAGTCCACCCACCCACTGCCGCCCCACACAGAACCCCCGGGAACGTCTCATTACAGACGAGTGTAACCCCAAATCTTTGCGTGGTAGAATAATTGTGGTGTACGCGTATGTGCAAACGGTGTTTGCGCAGCAATCGCCGACACAGAGTAACTGAGGCGGAAAAAGGGGAACCAGCCCGCATTCGCCGAGGCAGATGAAAAACCGCCTTAAAAACCACTTACAGGCTGGCCGGCACACCGGACCTCGACACAAATCCGCCGGGCGGATTCGAGCGGGGAACCGGCACGCCTACCGACTCGGGAAGCAGCGCGTTAGACCGCGTGGATATCCGGGCGGGCTTTTCTGTATATTAGTCTTGTTAACGGCTTGGAGGCACGATTTGTTTAGGCAGTTGTACGATAGTTCGTGCAACTTATCGGCCGTTGCTGTCTTCAGAATTACGTGGATGATATTTTTCCGAAAGTCTGATGGTATGTCGCCAGTGTCATAAATGCTGCACATAAACCTCAATAGTCGTTTGCTTGCCACTTCCCCTAATGATTTTCGGTATTCCAATGGCATGTTACCTATCCCATCTGTCTTATTAAATCTGAAGCCTTCCAGAGCTCTTTTAAATTTTGACTATGAGAGTGTAGCCCCTATTGGGCACAATTTCTTCTTCTGTCACGCTCTCAAACAAGTCCTCTCACTCATAGAGGCCGTCAATGTACTCTTTCCACCTATCCGCTCATTCCTCTGTGTTTAACAGCAGAATTCCAGTTGCACTTTTGCTTTTAATTACACTAAAGGTTTTTTTGAGTTTTCTGTAAGCAGCGTAGTTCTTCCGACGGTCATTTCGTTTTCGATTTCTTCACATTTTTTCTCCAGCCATTTAACCTCCGCTTCCCTGCACTTTTTATTGATTTATATTGCTGTATTCTTGACTTTCCCTTAGCATTTTTGTACTTACTTCATTCGCTGATCAATTCAGATATATCTTCTGTTAGCCAACGTCGCTTCGCAGTCACCTTCCAAACAGTACCTGTATTGGGCTGTCCAAATATCTGTGCCTGCCCAATTTATAGAAGCCCATTCCTCTTCAACCGAACTACCTACTTTACCATTTCTTACCCCAGTATCCACATCCTTAGCGAACTTCAAACGCGTCTCATCATCCTTCAGTACTCGACACACTTGCTGTGTAGCCGCAGGGCTAACTTCACCACTGTGTGTTACCTCTACATCTACATCTACAGCTACTTGATACTCTGCTATTAACAATAAAGTGCCTGGCAGAGGGTTCAATGAACCACCTTCACGCTTTCTCTCTACCTTTACACTCTCGAACGGCGCGCGTGAAAGAACGAGCACTTAAATTTTTCTGTGCGAGCCCTGATTGCTCTTATTTTATCGTGATGGTCATTTCTTCCTATGTAGGTGGGTGCCAACGGAATCTTTTCGCAATCGGTGGAGAAAACTGATGATTGAAATTTCATGAGAAGATCCCGTCGCAACGAAAAACGCCTTTGTTTTAATGATTACCACTCCAATTCACGTATCATGCCTGTGGCACTATCTCTCCTATTTCGCGATAATACAAAACGAGCTGACCTTCTCTGAACTTTCTCGGATGTCACTGGGCAGTCCCACCCGATGCGGATCCCACACCGCACAGCAGCTCTCCAGAATAAGGTGGACAAGCGTGGTGTAAGCTGTAGCTTTAGTAGACCTTTTGCTCCTTTTAAGTGTTCTGCCAATGAATCGCAGTATTTGGTGTGCTCTACCCACAACACTAAGTGATCGTTCCAATTCAGGTTATTCTAATCCCTAAGTATTTAGTTGAACTTACAGCCTTCAGGTTCGTGTGACGTATCGCGTAATAGAAATTTAGCGGATTTCTTTTAGTACTCAAGTGAATAACTTCACACTTTCCTTTATTCAGCGTCAATTACCATTTTTCGCACCATACAAATATCACATCTAAATAATTTTGTAATTCTTTTTGGTCATGTGATGACTTTATAAGACAATAAATGATAGCATCATCTGCAAACAATCTCAGAGGGCTACCTAGATTGTCTCCTATGTCGTTAATACAGATCAGGAACAACAGAGGGCCTATAACAAATGGCTCAAATGGCTCTGAGCACTATGCGACTTAACTTATGAGGTCATCAGTCACCTAGAACGTAGAACTAATTAAAGCTAACTAACCTAAGCACATCACACACATCCATGCCCGAGGCAGGATTCGAACCTCTCGGCTCGGCTCCAGACTGTAGCGCCTAGAACCGCACGGCCACTCCGGCCGGCGCCTATAACACTACCTTGGGGAACGCCGGATATCACTTCTGTTTTACTAGATGACTTTCCGTCTATTAGTACGAACTGTGACTTTTCTGACAGGAAATCACAAATCCAGTGGCACAACCGAGGCGGTATGCCATAGGCACGCAGTTTGATTAGAAGACGCTTGTGAGTAACGGTGTAGAAAGCCTTCTGGAAATCTAAAAATATGGAATCAATTTGACATCCCCTGTCGATAGCACTCATTACTCCATGAGTATAAAGAGCTAGTTGTGTTTCACAAGAACAATATTTTCTGAATCCATGCTATGTGTCAATAAATCATTTTCTTCGAAATAAATCATAATGTTCGAACACAGTATATGTTCCACGACCCTACTGCAAATCGACGTTAGTGATATGGGCCGGTAATTCAGCGGATTACTCCTATTTCCCTTTTTGGGTATTGGTGTGACTTGAGCAATTTTCCAGTCATTAGGTACGGATCTTACTGTGAGCGAGCGGTTGTATATAACTGCTAAATATGGAACTATTGCATCAGCATACTCTGAAAGGAACCTGACTGGTATACAGTCTGGACCGGTGGCCTTGCCTTTATTAAGTGATTTAAGCTGCTTTCCTACAGCGAGGATATCTACTTCTAAGTTTCTCATTGAAGGAGTTTCGGAAAACCGTGTTTAATAACTCTGCTTTTGTGGCACTGTCGTCAGTGACTTTACCGCTGCTATCGCTCAGTGAAGGTATTGACTGCGTCTTGACACTTGTATGGTTGACGTGTGACCTGCATGTCTTTGGGTTTTCTGCCAGAATCTGAGGCAGAGAATCGCTGTGGAAATTTTTATAAGCATCTCTCATTGAAGCGCGCGCTATCTTCCTAAATTCTGTAAAGCTTTGCCAATCTCGGGGATTTTGCGTTCTTTTAAATTTGGCATACATTTTTCGTTGCTTCTGCAACAGCGATCTGACCCGTTTTGTATACCATAGGGGATCAGTACCATTACTCATACCCTCGAGAGTAAATTACAAAACAGGCTTTCTATGACAGGAAAAAAAAACCTATTTCCAACAAGTGTACTCTTAGAGGAATATATCTTACGTTGTAAATAAGTGTCGTGTGGCAATCTTTCAATTAAACGCAACTTGGGCGAGTTGCGTGCCTTTAAAGTGAACAACTCAAGTTTTTCCACAAATGGTACCGATCCAGGTACTAGCCCACCGCGGCCTAATTTCTTCGATCAGGCGGAAACCGGTGTTACCAACATGGCAAAGCCATTGGCTATTTTACGTGGTAATATACTGTCGCACACAAGCTTGAGAACATCAGAAGCAATCTTTAAACTTCGAATATTTGCGCTCTCTCATACTTACTCCATTGCTTCTCTGACTAACATACACCTTGTCCAGTTGTAGATGCATTAAGGCGAACAATGTCGAACACGATGGATGTATTCCTGGAGTTATCACACTGACTAGCGTCCCAGGATGGTGCACGTGCTTCAACAAACCCACACGCAGGCCTTGCAGAGAATAATAAATCGAGAATGCTTATGGGCAACTTCCACTGTGACTAATGAAAGGCAGCGTAGAGACACTGCCGGGATTCTGCCATGTAGAAACACGATTACGCAGTTTATTCGAAGCAAGTGAGACATAAAAATACGACTAGCACCTACACAGAATGCGTCCTTCGAAAGAGGAAGTCTGTGGTGTCTGACACTGAGTCGATGAAGAAGCTCGAGTATCAAGTCGTTTTTGGAAACCCAGAATCTACTATGTAGGAATCAACATGGATTCCGGAAACAGCGATCGTGTGAGACCCAACTCGCTTTATTTGTTCATGAGACCCAGAAAATATTAGATACAGGCTCCCAGGTAGATGCTATTTTTCTTGACTTCCGGAAGGCGTTCGATACAGTTCCGCACTGTCGCCTGATAAACAAAGTAAGAGCCTACGGAATATCAGACCAGCTGTGTGGCTGGATTGAAGAGTTTTTAGCAAACAGAACACAGCATGTTGTTATCAATGGAGAGACGTCTACAGACGTTAAAGTAACCTCTGGCGTGCCACAGGGGAGTGTTATGGGACCATTGCTTTTCACAATATATATAAATGACCTAGTAGATAGTGTCGGAAGTTCCATGCGGCTTTTCGCGGATGATGCTGTAGTATACAGAGAAGTTGCAGCATTAGAAAATTGTAGCGAAATGCAGGAAGATCTGCAGTGGATAGGCACTTGGTGCAGGGAGTGGCAACTGTCCCTTAACATAGACAAATGGAATGTATTGCGAATACATAGAAAGAAGGATCCTTTATTGTATGATTATATGATAGCGGAACAAACACTGGTAGCAGTTACTTCTGTAAAATATCTTGGAGTATGCATGCGGAACGATTTGAAGTGGAATGATCATATAAAATTAATTGTTGGTAAGGCGGGTACCAGGTTGAGATTCATTGGGAGAGTCCTTAGAAAATGTAGTCCATCAACAAAGGAGGTGGCTTACAAAACACTCGATCGACCTATACTTGAGTATTGCTCATCATTGTGGGATCCGTACCAGATCGGTTTGACGGAGGAGATAGAGAAGATCCAAAGAAGAGCGGCGCGTTTCGTCACAGGGTTATTTGGTAACCGTGATATCGTTACGGAGATGTTTAGCAAACTCAAGTGGCAGACTCTGCAAGAGAGGCGCTCTGCATCGCGGTGTAGTTTGCTGTCCATGTTTCGAGAGGGTGCGTTTCTGGATGAGGTATCGAATATATTGCTTCCCCCTACTTATACCTCCCGAGGAGATCACGAATGTAAAATTAGAGAGATTAGAGCGCACACGGAGGCTTTCAGACAGTCGTTCTTCCCGCGAACCATACGCAACTGGAAGAGGAAAGGGAGGTAATGACAGTGGCACGTAAAGTGCCCTCCGCCACACACCGTTGGGTGGTTTGCGGAGTATAAATGTAGATGTAGATGTAGAAGCTCCTGAATTTGTTTATTTGAAACATAAAAGAGTTACAATCTTTTTCAAAACTGTAAGCCCTTGCTATGAGCAACTGTGAAGCAATAAAAATGATCCCTGTATGCTGTTGCTTGTTTATAATTAACTGCGGGATCATCCGATGTTGGGTTTTGCTATAGCATGCGACAGCTACCTTCAAGGGAGTCACCTCTTTCACCGTATAAATGGACATGGGATCCATTGTTGAGAAAACCCTGACAGTCGTGATATGGTATACGAATTCTCTCTGTTCTTATTGAAGTGGAAATGTCGCCCACTATATGTGCTAGGGTCGTACTGAATCGTGATGGAATAAGATATTAAGCCCTAATAATTGATCTTCATGACATAAATACACAATGGAAAAGTGTGTGGTCGCGTATGACCTTACAGTAACGGACGATTCTATTGGGATAACTTAGTGAATGTGTCGGATGTGGGCGCCTTCAGGCACGCTTTAATTGACATGAACAAAGCGATCGTGATTTCAGTTCTGCCGCAGATTTTTGACTGCCGTTTTCTCGGATACACTGCACAAAACGAGTTTGTGGATAGCTTTGCACAACACGCGTCGTCTGCCGCGGCTTAGTTATTGGTTACTTAAAATAAACTGCGGAAAGAGCATCTCCCATTTACGACATTGCTCGCAGCGACCGCTGCCAACATTGCACCTCGTAGCACATCAACAGCATTCGTGAAGTGACGCGCCGTGATTGTGAGTCACCTACAACCGAACGGCAGCCGGCAGCCGATGTGACAACAATGTAGCGGTAAGTGACGGACGTCCACTATCAAGTAATTTTAATAGGACTATAGTCCATCTGTCCTATGTAAAGCATCTTCACTTCTACGTAAGTAGAGCTACCCGTTGCGTTTTCACTGCTCTTCTCGTGACTTTAGAACACAATGACTTACAATTGAGTAAAATATCGAAGTCTGTATTTGTGGACCATTTAACTAAACTTTGCGATTAAATTCTGAAGTACTTTCCACATATCCTTTCGGAACAGAGCATCCGTCAACTGAAGAAAATGACCATTTCGTTGATATATATTGAGACTCCATACTAAAATCTAAGATTGTTTCGTCATCACTGCTTGAGTTTTTAAACTTGGCGAATCATGAGTACCTACAGATAGCTGATAAAGTCCTATGAGTTTTGATACCTTTTGCAAATCCTACTTTTATATGATATATTTTTCAGCTTAGGCAGTCATCAACATGGATACAGATCGCTAATGAATGTGGAGAAGCAGGTGCGAGTTTCAGTTTCAGGTCTTGTGCTGAGATTTGAGAACCTGATGATGCTGAGGCTTTCCCATTGCTTTCATTGAAAGACTACGATGTAAAACATTAAAAATTGATTAAAATGTGTATTAATGTCTTCAGACAATAAGAGTATAACACCTTTTGATTTTTTCGAAATATGAGTTTATTTACCAACATTCGAGACGTGTCATGATTGAGTAGAGCCGTATGTGTTTACATTCAGGTCATGGAAGCCGTGGACCCAGAAAGTTTTGAAAGGACTGGTATAAAGCTACGTTCCAGAGACATTCTATCATGAAAGACTTCCTCTCACTTAAATGTATTTTAGATATTAACATATACATCATTTCAGAAATGCTGTTCTTGCTAACACCAAGACGTATCCATGGCATTTAATTGATCTCTTAAGGGAATAAGACCGCCTGCTGTCAAGAGCAAACAGAACATCACAAACAGCACCCTAGTAAGCTATAATCATCTTATGGAAGCACCGAAGAAAGTCATTGAAAAGTCTATCTTCAGAATGCAGAATAACATCCGCGGGTGCTACTCTGCTGAAAAGAGAGTTATAATTCTCATAATTTGTACAGCTCCCCCTAATGTTCCCTGCACTTACTTTTCTTCTTCATAGTCACTGTCCTCGAATCAGGACTTCGAATAGTCGACAGCTCGAATCAAATCTTTCTAAACGAAGTTTAAAAATCGCTAACAGTTATCTTCCGAAACATATTTATGTCCCTCACTAAGCACATGTAGAACTCAGCTCAGAGTCAATTTGAAATATTTGAGGTGTTGTGAAAGACTTATGTGAGTACTCCTAACTCTTAACGACCTCAGCGACTCGTAATTCAGTATAACTCAGGCCCATAACATTGAATGAGTCGAACGCAGAGAGTCTCTGCCTCTAACCCATCTAGCTACCACAAGCAATCAAGTCTGTTCACCCTGTTTTCGAGTCACTAAATTCGCTCATAGCCAATAAACTCCAGCATCAGTTAAATTTTAGCACTCAAAAAGATCTGTTATTTTCATATTATGCTCTGTCCATTCAATTTTTAACTTCCTCTTGCAGCCAAATTTCTATTCTTCCAATTTCGATTTTCATTTGTGTTGTAGTAGCGTGCCTGTAATTTCTCGCTCAGTGCTTACCTGAAACTACCCTCACACTGGTTACACGAGCTTCTGCTTTACTAATCGATGAGCAGTCCTCGTTGGCACTTGGTTACAGATTATAAGCGTCACAGGCAGATTCCAAATGTAAAAAGAATAATAGGAAGCAAAAAAGAGCCAGTAAATAAGTCAAAACCATTATGAAAATGACGAGCCAAAGTATTAAAAATAAAATAAATTACATTTAAAGTAATTATTTGAGTAAAAATAATAATCCTACTCTTTACAATAGATTTAGAAATAAAAGAAGTTCATTACATATTACAAGATTCGAACCTACAACCATCTATACATCAGATTTACACGCTATCTATTGCGATTTGGTGATCCAGTCGCAACGATGAATTGCAGCCTTTAAAAATTCAGCTTCGTGCGACGTCATGTGAAACATACCTGAAGTTAGCCGAGCTCTGTGATTGTGATAACTGTATATGTGACGCTGAATCTCGACTTGTGCAGTATCCCGCAGTGCTCGGTTACTGCTGCGTATGAAACATGTGTAATTTCATTAGCATCGCTGTGTGTGTGTGTGTGTGTGTGTGTGTGTGTGTGTCGTTTTTTCGGTGTGGTTACCATGTTTGATAAACTGCGAAATAAAAGTTCCGGGCCCATGATTCGGGATCCAAACACATCAAGAAAGAAATTCGGAAAAGGAATTGGAAGTGAAGTGACCGATTGTTGTGGCAATATGGTAACGCGAACGGTTTAGGCCTGACGTTGAGTGCTCTGGTGGGAGGAAACCAGCTCCAACGCGTGAAGTATCAACTGTCAAGTAATTTGAAACGGATTATAGTATGGAGAGCTGCAGCTACTCGATCTTAAAACTGATCACCACAACACCACCAACAACAACAGTTCTTAATCATTCCCTTATCGTCCAGATATAGTCTACATGACTTCTCTGTATTTGGAAGCCTGACATTTGTAAAGAAAATAATAATAATAATAATCAAGCCATTGTTTCTAACGAGTCTTGCCGTTTGTGGCTCAATGTTACAGCACAGAAACCGAGTGCAGTGCTTGACCGCAAGATATTTAGGAGAACCTAAATTATGTTTGTCTCACACTCTTTTGAACCCCATCCGTCCCGAATGTGCAATCACTGGATTAAATTGTTCATAAAATTGGCTTTCCATTTAGATATTCTCACTGGATGGAAGGAAATGCAAACCAGCAACAATCTCATTATTCCGAAGAAATTGAGAACGAAACAATAATCTCAGGATACTACTACACATTTCGCAATAAATGAAGAACAGAAGAAATATCGTAGTCATTACCCTTTTAGGGTCGCGCATAACTAACTTCACGTAAGTATATACAATTGTGTCTCTTGAATTATACAAATTATACACCAGTTCCAGAGCTTTAATTTTACACAAATAGCTACAAGTAGTAAATCTGCGAGTAACATTACAAAACAGTGTGCCTTTCGATGTACCAAAGAAAGATAATATTATTTTCTTTCCTGTTGAAGATTTTTTGCTAGAAGAGTAACCACCGCTGAGAATATATTTATGTTTTGTTGAATCGATGATTCAAAACAAAAAAAGCTGTTACATAAGTGAAAAAAGATACACTACAAAATTTCATTGTTGAGAAACACTTCCGAAATACGTATTTTTTCGGCAGGTTTCCAGTGCAAACAAAAAGAAGCATATGAGATGTAAAACTCAGAAATGAGGACTGGTGGCACTGATCACAGCATGCGAATAGAACTGTGTAAGGCGAGTGCAAAGACTCGGAACGTTTTCTGAAGCAGCTTATAACTTCAAATGGAATTTGTAGTAAGTTCAGAGGTTAAAAACCTAATAAATCAGCATGTTCTGATTACCTGACTTCTTTGTATCCTCAGACATAGCAGTAACGATAAACTAAAGAAAACGTACAGACTTAACGAAGTCCAGACGTGTAGCTCTTTCGCTGTCTCTAACGGAAAGCGAAAATTTTTGTGAGTAGTTGTTTACGACAGACACAGGGCCTATGTACACAAAAGATCCAACGTTACCAATTTGGAAAATAATGAGGAAAATAGCCCAAAACTTTTTGTTTAACTCGTGTAAGTTACCACACATTTGTTATTTGCTATGGCACATACTACGATGGATAGAAGTCAGCGAACAAATTTCCAAATGTTAATGAAACTGCATCATTTAATTACTCTTTTAAAGGAATGTTTGCAGACTGGATCCAGCTATGTTCTACTTGAAATACAATACATGGGAACGACGTTTCTCACGATATGTTTTACCGGTTATTATTTTCTGGTAGGGGTAGATGGAGGAAAGTGGCGATTGCATATTTTTTCCCCCTGAACAGCGCTGCTACCTGCCGAGATATGGTGAAACCAGTTTTAATAGATATCATAATTACTATCAGTGAGTTTGTAAGAGGGAGTGTGATCCTTATTTTTCTGTAGAAATTTTTCTGATTTTCAGCCGTCTGTTGTAAAGTAAGTCATTTGTACTATTCTCGTCACCTTGGGTTTATTTAGAGTCATATTTTTTTACATCTACGTTTAAACAACGTCTTTAGGCAGACAAATTAGTTCATTGTTTACCTCAACAAGAGTTGATTACTTCCATATATAATACATGGTAACATAGATTGTATTGACTTGTAAGCCCCTTATATACAAAGCTATCGTCCTTCGTCCTGTCCACTGTGACGGTTTTGAATTACGTTATTTATGTTAGCCAAATCATCGCTGTTCTATTGTGGTTTGGTGAACATTCATTTTCTCTTAGATCGGTCACTTAGACATACCTTCTGATAACTACTATAGTATTAAGAAGTGTGCATACAGAATCTCAGTCGTTCCTTCATGCGCTGAGAATGTATTGTGTTAATGTTATGGGTCCGAGTATAAGCTAATGACGATGTTGTACAGACAACTACGTACACTACGGAAAGTTTTGTACAACGCGCGGTCCGGGTCGTTCCGTGGTTTCACAAAAGGCGCTAGTGGTGCAAGGGGTAACGTCTTGCTTGCCACATATTCCGCCGGATGTCGCTACCGTCGCCACCGTGTTCCGCCGCGTAACGCGCAGCACTGCTAGTGACACCTGTCGGTCGTCGCTGCAGTTGTGCAGCGTAGGCGGGACCACTGGCTCCGCCCCCGCTGCAGTGGCAGTCCCGCCCACTGGCTGTCAGGCTCCACCCACCGCGAGGTCGCGTCGCACGTGATTGTCGCCGCTGGCCGTCACGGCGCGTTAAGCATTAAGTCCGTCCCGGCCTTCTCATTACGGAGGCCCGCCCCCGCTTATCGTGAGGTCGCAGGTTCGTCGGCCGTGACTCGCGTCGTGCCAAGGACCCAGCTACAATCTGAGATAGTCCTGTCTTTCATTCAGGATCTCTCTTTGCTCGGATGTTGCCTGAAGATAACAGACCGCTACGGCGTGTTCTTCCAGTCTGACAGCTGTCACTTCTTTTATCTCGGTGTGAGAAATACAAATGATAGCGGTCTTCTAGATCGTTCAATGTGACAGCTGTCAGTACCGATGTCTTTAGAAATCAGTTTTCCGAACGTATAATGTTATACTAAGTTAAGATGAAGAACTGATCGTTTTACACACAACTGGGTTGAATTTCACTTAACAAACATAATGCAAAAAGCTGTACTGAATAATTCAAACAATCTAAGGAAGGTGGAAAATTTTAGTGACTGGAGAGAAATTTCGAAGGGAGTTCCTCAGGGATCAATTTTGGGTCTGCTGCTATCCCTCGTGTATGTGAACAATCGAGCACTTAACATTCAGCAATCAAAATTTGTGCATTTTGCAGGTGACGGCAGCTTTGTAATGAACCCATCAGAAGAAAAGCAACATAAGAGATTGTTACTAACGTCTTTAAAAATTATTAGGTGGTTCTCTGAAAACAAACTCTCAGTAAATTTCGAGAAAACACGTTATGTTCTATTCAACAAACAGAATCACACTAACAATTAATGTAGCATATTGAAAGCACTCGGTAAATAAGGTAGAATGTTCTAAATTATTGGGTATACATAGTGATGCAAATTTGAACTGGAAGAAGTAGCCTATATTACAGGACTTCTCAAACTACGAAGATCAGCTTCCTTTGCTCTTCGTATAAGCGCTAATCTTGGAAACAAACGAACCAACCACCTGACATATTTTACATATTTCCATTCAATAATGCCTTATCGATTAATCTTCTGGATTAACTCATCACTTAGAAAGTATTGATTGCACAGACGAGAGCAGTAAGAATAACATGTGGCGTTCACCAGCAAACGTCATGTAAGTATCTCTTCTAGGAATTAGGCATTTTAAGGGTACCACCATGATCCATATATTCGCTATTGAGATTCATCATAAAAAATCCGTCGTAATTTGAGAAGAATAATGATGTCCATACGTACAACATTAAAGGAAAAAGATGACCTTCATTACACATTATTAAAGCCGTCATGGTTAAGAAAGGAATTAAATATGCAACAGCAAAATTTTTTGATCATTTGTCCAAAACAATAAAATGTCTAAAGGTAGCAAAGCATCTCCACATCAATTTGATAAAAGAATCGTTCAAACGATCTGTGTAACATATAACTAACTAACTAATTGACAGAATAGTCAAACTATGGAGTATGAGAACCATACGCAGTGCGTGAAAAAATAATAATAGGAAAGAAAAGGTACTGCTTAATTGGAAACTATGGTTGTGCTCGTGCTTTGCTGGGCTCCTTCTTGTTCGAGGTGATATGCTGTGTCCTTTCTTTGCCCCATGCAATTGAGGCCAGTTACAGAGGGATGTGTAGTCGGGAACATGCATTTTTCACAGAAGTGGACTGTAGCTAGAGGCGAAGTTAACACTTAAGTGGCATTAACCACCACGCCGAGTGTGCCAGGTTCGGTTACGGACAACAACTTTTTTCACTTTGCACGTGTGGTTTAACTTTGCTTTGCTAAGGTAGACGTGGATGTATAAATGTGCAGCTGCAACATATTCCTTTCCGACGTTTTATGTTCATTAATAGCGTACAGCATAATGATAAATACGAAAACTTTGGTCAGATGCTTCCTTTCTCTTTAATTACGAGGGCATGCTGATAAGTAAGACCTCTTAAAGCTTTTTAATGAAACAAACGTTATTAATGTTCTGCACCTACAGGCTATTCTTCAAGTATACGTATTTATTTCTCGACATAGTCACTGTGGCGACGAACACATTTGTCCCAACGATAGACCAGTTTGTTGAAACTGTCACCGTAGCCTGTTTGACCTTGTTGATGCAGCCACAACCTCACCTCTGCATGCATAGCTTCATCATTTGAAAGTGAAGCCTTTCTAAGTGAAGCCTATGTTTTGGAAATAGATGAAAATCGTATGAGGGAAGACGGGACTGTACGGAGGATGACCGATGCCAGTGAACCCAAGGTGTCGGATTGCTGCCAATGTCGCAGCGTTCGTGTGTTGTCTGTCTATGTCACGCCGAATGAGAGGGTGCTGCGTGTGTGGACGAACTCTTCGAATTAAAGACTGGGTTACAGAACACCGGTTTTCAGAAAGTTACGTTGCACGTCATGTTACACACTACTATTCGGAGCTCTCTAGCGGAAGAGGGCTGCAAACACAGTGACTCGCGTAATTATTCGGACAGCATGATGTATTATATTTCCCTTTGTATTAGTGATTTCAGTAATAATAAAGCACCGGTATAAAGTAAATACAAGTTCCTGTAAGGGTCGTAAAAGCGAAATGTCTATCTTACTTCGAAAGAACACAACAAATATAAACATAAGAATTAACAAACGCAATCAAAAACGAAACCAATTTTGCACAGATTTATTCGGATACCTTTATCCCACTTATGGTCCAAAAGTTCAGTCTCTGGTAGGGATTCCTTTCATCTTAATTACTTCTCTGAAACGACTTCGAGTGCTCTCCAGTAATTTTCAGGTGTACTCGGTAGATATTTTCTGCCACTCTTCTTGCAGTCTGTTTTCCAACTTTCTCTACAAGTGACTGTTTTCATTGTTCCTGTTTCAAATTTCTCTCAAGGATTCTCAATCACATTCAAGTCTGGTCATGGAGGGAGCAGCAAATGTAACGTCTTTATATCACATATTGTCTTCTCTAATCTGCTCTTTAGCAAACAGCATTCTGTTTCTTCGATCTATCTTGCATACGAAGGGCTTCGGTCTCGTTGTACGGCCGTGAAAGTTACCACTTCTGAGCACCCTCCGTAATGTTTCGGGAAACATCCCCCAGGCTGTAGCTAAGCCATGTCTCCGCAGTATCCTTTCTTTCAGGAGTGCTAGTTCTGCAAGGTTCGCAGGAGAGCTTCTGTAAAGTTTGGAAGGTAGGAGACGAGATACTGGCAGGAGTAAAGCTGTGAGTACCGGCCGTGAGTCGTGCTTCGGTAGCTGAGATGGTAGAGCACTTGCCCGCGAAAGGCAAAGGTCCCAAGTTCGAGTCTCGGTCGGGCACACAGTTTTAATCTGCCAGGAAGTTTCAATTTATATAATGTTTCAAAATTTCTTTTATAGGCTACTAGGGCTAGTGGAGGAGACTTAGTAGAAAAATTTGGATAAGGAACCCATGTCTAGATATGTTCCTTTGGAAGTAAAGCAAATTTTAGTCTCCCGCTTTATCGTATACACACAGTGGAGTCAATGAGCTTTTACCTGTGGGCGTTACAGTAGCCCATGGACTGCCCAACATTTCATGTAATCGTTGTCGGGTTATCTTCTACGTCACCAAGAACGTCCTCGTCAAAGCCGAGAGGGCGGCGCGTACGTGGTGCATCACAGTAAGCTCTCGTAGTCGCGAACGTGCCAGTTCGTCGTAGCCATTGATATAGCCAGACGAAAATCGTATGTGATGTGACATTTAGAATAAAAATTGAAGGCGGTGCCTTGTACTCAGTATATGTGGGTACCATGAAGCGGAAGATTTGAAAGTGATCAGATCTTCAAACTTATTTTATATCCGAACTATTCATTTCCGGATATGGATTCCTTATCCCGTAGGAGGCTTCAATGAAATTTCTAAACACGCTGTATTTTGAGCATCGTCCATTATGTTACTCCAAGACAGTACGCCTGATCTGTGAAAAAGCATTCAGGTGTCTGCAACTTTACACGGAACGTTATTAACTGAAGGAAATTTCAGTTCTAACGTTTCCTTAGACGAGGGAGTTTCGAGTACTTGGTTTCATTATACAGGCTTACGTACAAGCTTACACAGACACATAAAGAGGAGCTTAAGTTGAACGTGCAGTCGGAGAGATGGTGATGCCTCGCATTTTCACAAAAAGAAAATAATGTTAGAAACTATAAGTACTTGAAGTGCTGAAAAACTTCTAGTTACAATGAGGTTCCAACTGCCCTTACATCCTGTTAAGTAATAGGGACGCTTACCGACTGTTACACGTATACAACGGCTAAAAAGCTTGCTAACCTCTCCGTAGAATATGGCTCAAGTGTGTGGGGTCCCTACTAAAACCACTAGCAATGGATATTTAATGTGTATACTACAAAGAAAGGCAGCAGGAATGGTCAGTGGTTTGTTTGACCCATGAAAATTCTTACTAACTTGAATTGGCATGTGCTTAAGGGTAGACGCAGTTTTACTGTGAAAGCTTACGTACACATATCAAGATAAATTTTGCCTCACCTCGGTTCCGAGAGTTCCGGAACCTGTACAGAAAACTGGAATAGAGATCAACATAAACATCATTTCCGCCCTTTTTATTGCTCATGAAAACTACACATTGCGTGTTGTACCACCATACAGAGAGACCTTCAAAGGTGGTGGTCCGGATTGCTGTACACACCAGTATCTGTAATACCCAGTAGCACGTCCTCCTGCATTAATGCATGCCTGTATTCTTCGGGGCATACTATCCACAAGTTCATAAGGGCACTGTTGGTTCAGATTGTCCCACTCCTCAATGGCCATTCAGTGCAGATCCCTCAGAATGGTTGATGGGTCAAGTCGTCCATAAACAGCCCTTTTCAATCTATCCCAGGCATGTTCGATAGGGTTCATGTCTGGAGAACATGCTGGCCACTCTAGTCGAGCGATCTGCTTATCCTGAAGAAAGTAATTCACAGGGTGTGCACGATGTTGGCGCGAATTGTCGTCCATGAAGACGAATGCCTCGCCAGTATGCTGCCGATATGGTTGCACTATCGCTCGGAGGATGGCATTTACGTATCGTACAGCCGTTATTGCGCATTCCGTGTCCCACCAGCGGCGTACGTCGGCCACACATAATGCCACCTCAAAACAGCAGGAAACCTCCACTCTGCTGCACTCGCTGGGCTGTGTGTCTAGGGCGTTCAGCCTGACCGGGTTGCCTCCAAACACGTCTCCGACGATTGCCTGATTGACGGCATATGCGACACTCATCGATGAAGAGAACGTGATGCCAATCCCGAGCGGTCTATTCAAAACTGGTTCAAATGGCTCTGAGCACTATGGGACTTAACATCTGAGGTCATCAGTCCCCTAGAACTTAGAACTACTTAAACCTAACCTAAAGACATCACACACATCCATGCCCGAGGCAGGATTCGAACCTGCGACCGTAGCAGTCGCGCGGTTCCGGACTGAGGCGCCTAGAACCGCTCGGCCACCGCGGCCAGCTGAGCGGTCTATTCAACATGTTGTTGTTGCCATGTGTACCGCGCTGCATAGTGTCTTGGTTGCAAAGATGGACCTCGCCATGGACGTCGCGAGTGAAGTTGCGCATCACGCAGCCTATTGCGCACAGCTTGAGTCGTAACACGACGTCCGGTTGCTGCACGAAAAGCATTATTCAACATTGGGGCGTTGCTGTCAGGGTTCCTCCGTGTCATAATCCGTAGGTAGCGGTTATCCACTGCAGTAGTAGCCCTTGGGCGGCCTGAGCGAGGCATGTCATCGACAGTTCCTGTCTGTCTGTATCTCCTCCATATCTGGACAATTTCGCTTTGGTTCACTCCGAG
Source organism: Schistocerca americana (assembly GCF_021461395.2). NCBI lineage: Eukaryota > Metazoa > Arthropoda > Insecta > Orthoptera > Acrididae > Schistocerca > Schistocerca americana. The sequence goes on along the minus strand of NC_060120.1, from coordinate 320,878,065 downwards.
ACGTCTGGGCACTTCCCTTGTTGAGAGCCCTTCCTGGCACAAAGTAACAATGCGGACGCGATCGAACCACGGTATTAACCGTCTAGCCATGGTTGAACCACAGACAACACAAGCCGTATACGTCCTTCCGGGTGGAATGACTGGAACTGATCGGCTGTCGGACCCCCTCCGTCTAACAGGCGCTGCTCATGCATGGTTGTTACATCTTTGGGCGGGTTTAGTAACATCTCTGAACAGTCAAAGCGACTGTGTCTGTGATACAATATCCGCAGTGAAAGACTACCTTCACGAGTTCTAGGGAACAGGGTGATGCAAAACTTTCTTTGATGTGTGTGTAAAGCTTTCAGAACCAGTTTTAAATTCAAATGTTCAAATGTATGTGAAATCTTATGGGACTTAACTGCTAAGGTCATCAGTCACTAACTTACACTCTACTTAACCTAAATTATCCTAAGGACAAACACACACGCCCATGCCCGAGGGAGGACTCGAACCTCCGCCGGGACCAGCCGCACAGTCTATGACTGTAGCACCTGAGACCGCTCGGCTAATCCCACGCAGCCAGTTTTAAGTGAAGAAACTATAAACCTTTACGTATCGCTCACGTAGGGACGACAAGAACGAGAGCAGAATAATTTGAGTGCGCACGGGGGTGTCTGAGTAGCTTAATTATTCTCACTGCGCTCCACCGGGAAGAAGCCATAACAACGTGAAGTTTCCCCTCTCAGGGACTTGACAGTGGTCTGCATAGTGTAGACGCAGATGAAGATGTAGATGTACCGCCTAACGCATAGTAGCTATGCGCAAATCAAACTTTTGCGCCCCTACCCGTTGTACTGGCCGTCGTGACTGATTTTTCGGCATTTTCTGAAATCCCTTTTCACAAGAACGGGATACAGGAGGTCAGATCTATTATGTAACATACCATTTATTGTACCAGAAAATTTATACAGGCGTACATTGATCTTTCAAAATCTTCACCAATTACATGAATCTTCCTAAAATTGAAAGACTCTTAGAACAGCCCACTCCGGTTTCGTAAAGTAATTCTTTACAAACCAACAAAACCACGATAAAATAATTAAAAATTTAAATACCCTTACTTAGTTCGCTGATGAGGCTAGTAAATTTCAATAACATATTAAACAAACACAGCATTGTCTTTTCTGACCCAAACAGAAGTTCCAAACACCAGTTTAACTAGAAAGGCTAAAGACACAGACTCTATAACCAATACCAGCTTTAGTCACTAAATTTACAATGAAATGTAACAAACAGTTATAATGAGCTCTTACGTTAATCTAATTTGACAGCGCAGCTATAATTTTAAATACTGTTCATTTAATACACTGAAGTGCCAAAGAAAGTCGTACAGACATGCGTAGTCAAATACAGAGATATGTAAACAGGCAGAATACGGCGCTGCAGTCAGCAACGCCTGTATAAGACAAGTGTATGGCGCAGTTGTTAGATCGGTTACTGCTGCAACAATGGCAGGTTATCAAGATTTGACTCGGTTTCTACGAGCGATGGGACACAGCCCACTACGTATTGAGGCATGCTCTTGCTAGTGGGTGTTGTTGAATTAGCGTACAGATCGAAGACTGTATTGATGCAGCTCACCACACGGCTCTACCTTGTGCAAGATTCTCCATCTCTGCATACTACGAGTTACATATTACTGCAATCAAGACTTGGTCCCTCTCTACAATTTATAAATCCACCCCCTCTGCCTACCAAAAAAAAAAAAAAAAAATTTCTTCCACCAAGAAACTGAAGATTCCTTGGTACCTCAGGATGTATACTATCAACCAATCCCGTCTTTTAGTCATGTAGTGGCATAAATTTCTTGTTTCCCCATTTCGATTTAGCATGTCTACATTATCAGATCTTAACTAATTTCCACCTTTCTTCCACAGAACCACATTTCACAAGCTTCTAATGTCTTCCTGTCGAATGGAGTCTACGAGGGTACCCTTGTATGCGGCAACCGAATACGATGATAATACTAATATAAACTAAAGTGAAACTATTATATTATAAATGATGTATGTCTCTGATAGGCTTTATAATGCAGATCGCTGACTGTGCACGATTGCAGAACCAAAGATACTGCTTCTGGCTCTACATTGTAGTGTTGGCGTAAGAGAGCGCTTGGCGCTCAGTCGTGAGTAGATGTCTGTGAGTGAAAGAGGCTTGTGTAGGGAGTTTCTGTGGTGTGCTCCGTGAAGCTACCAAGTGTTAGGTTAATACAGGAATTACGAGAACATGGAAGCAGAAGTCTTCACGCAAGCAAGGTAAAGATGCGAAATAATGATGACTTTCGTTTTGTCAGCGCGTTAGTACAGATGAGTTGGCTGGTAATAGTAATTGTTGAGTAATCCCAGAATGTATACAAACTAGTTAAATATTTCCCTTTTGTAATGTTTCTAAGATATGCTAACACAGGTGTATGTAATCTGATGATTTGTATTCATGATTTTTTACTGTGGTTAGATAACACTTGCTGTATAAATCTCGTTGTTTGTCAGTCAGTTAGTAAAAAGGGTGTAATTTTTCTGAATAATGTAATTTCACTTGTCTGATGTTTTTGAAAAGCCAAACTAACCTTGGAATATAATTCACTAAAAAAGTCAATGAAACTTCCTGGTAGATTAAAACTGTGTGCCCGACCGAAACTCGAACTCGGGACCTTTGCCTTTCGCGGGCAAGTGCTCTACCATCTGAGCTACCGAAGCACGACTCACGCCCGGTCCTCACAGCCTTACTTCTGCCAGTATCTCGTCTCCTACCTTCCAAACTTTACAGAAGCTCTCCAGCGAACCTTGCAGAAGTAGCACTCCTGAAAGAAAGGATATTGCGGAGACATGGCTTAGCCACAGCCTGGGGGATGTTTCCAGAATGAGATTTTCACTCTGCAGCGGAGTGTATGCTGATGTGAAACTTCCTGGCAGATTAAAACTTGGTAGAGCACTTGCCCGCGAAAGGCAAAGGTCCCGAGTTCGAGTCTCGGTCGGGCACACAGTTTTAATCTGCCAGGAAGTTTCATATCAGCGCGCACTCCGTTGCAGAGTGAAAATCTCATTCTGGAAAAACATCAATGTTAGTAATTGACCACAATCAGTACCGCCTCCCTGTCTAAGGCATGTGTTTTACAAAGACGATGAATTTTTCTTAAATGTTTTCATTTATGAGCCAAAACAATTTCAGATTCATTTCAAAGTATTACGGCCAACATTGCACACCATTGAGCCTGTAGCTAACATATTCTTATTTTCTTATGAGCCTTATCGCGTTCCACCGTTGCTGATTTAGAGGTAAGACAGTTTAATTTACACTCCTGGAAATGGAAAAAAGAACACATTGACACCGGTGTGTCAGACCCACCATACTTGCTCCGGACACTGCGAGAGGGCTGTACAAGCAATGATCACACGCACGCCACAGCGGACAAACCAGGAACCGCGGTGTTGGCCGTCGAATGGCGCTAGCTGCGCAGCATTTGTGCACCGCCGCCGTCAGTGTCAGCCAGTTTGCCGTGGCATACGGAGCTCCATCGCAGTCTTTAACACTGGTAGCATGCCGCGACAGCGTGGACGTGAACCGTATGTGCAGTTGACGGACTTTGAGCGAGGGCGTATAGTGGGCATGCGGGAGGCCGGGTGGACGTACCGCCGAATTGCTCAACACGTGGGGCGTGAGGTCTCCACAGTACATCGATGTTGTCGCCAGTGGTCGGCGGAAGGTGCACGTGCCCGTCGACCTGGGACCGGACCGCAGCGACGCACGGATGCACGCCAAGACCGTAGGATCCTACGCAGTGCCATAGGGGACCGCACCGCCACTTCCCAGCAAATTAGGGACACTGTTGCTCCTGGGGTATCGGCGAGGACCATTCGCAACCGTCTCGATGAAGCTGGGCTACGGTCCCGCACACCGTTAGGCCGTCTTCCGCTCACGCCCCAACATCGTGCAGCCCGCCTCCAGTGGTGTCGCGACAGGCGTGAATGGAGGGACGAATGGAGACGTGTCGTCTTCAGCGATGAGAGTCGCTTCTGCCTTGGTGCCAATGATGGTCGTATGCGTGTTTGGCGCCGTGCAGGTGAGCGCCACAATCAGGACTGCCTACGATCGAGGCACACAGGGCCAACACCCGGCATCATGGTGTGGGGAGCGATCTCCTACACTGGCCGTACACCACTGGTGATCGTCGAGGGGACACTGAATAGTGCACGGTACATCCAAACCGTCATCGAACCCATCGTTCTACCATTTCTAGACCGGCAAGGGAACTTGCTGTTCCAACAGGACAATGCACGTCCGCATGTATCCCGTGCCACCCAACGTGCTCTAGAAGGTGTAAGTCAACTACCCTGGCCAGCAAGATCTCCGGATCTGTCCCCCATTGAGCATGTTTGGGACTGGATGAAGCGTCGTCTCACGCGGTCTGCACGTCCAGCACGAACGCTGGTCCAACTGAGGCGCCAGGTGGAAATGGCATGGCAAGCCGTTCCACAGGACTACATCCAGCATCTCTACGATCGTCTCCATGGTAGAATAGCAGCCTGCATTGCTGCGAAAGGTGGATATACACTGTACTAGTGCCGACATTGTGCATGCTCTGTTGCCTGTGTCTATATGCCTGTGGTTCTGTCAGTGTGATCATGTGATGTATCTGACCCCAGGAATGTGCCAATAAAGTTTCCCCTTCATGGGACAATGAATTCACGGTGTTCTTATTTCAATTTCCAGGAGTGTATTTGTTATGTGCACAGGGACCAAAGTAATGTTTTGAAGAGCGCCAAAGGGGCTTTATGTATTTTGCAGTGACTGTAGAGTTTTGCTAACAAGAAGACAGAGTAAGCACACCACTAGCAGCTACGACACGCTACACGATAAGTCCAGTTATGCATGCATTTTTCCGTCACACATTTATTCACTAATATTTAAAAAAAGTTACATATTTTTTATGTGCACAGGCATTCACTGAAGTATCTCAAAGCAAAAAATTTCTTAAAAAACTTTACACTGTCCAAACTCTTAATCTTTCACGTGTCAGTGTCGTACTGTGCCATGTATGGCACTGCCAGGCCTACGTTTCTAGGTTGGCAAAACTTCCCGCCCCCTTGTGTCCAGAAACTCTGTGGTTGAGAGATTGCTTATGTGGAGACGCGGATGCACAGCAAGGAGGAAAAATGCTCAGTGGAACGAGCAGACGACACAGTGCTGGTCGAAGACGGTAGTTTGGCCGCAAGCCCGGAGTTGGGCCCGTTTTTCTTTGTTCACCGTATGCACTGCAGTGATTGTGTCCGCCTGCTTAGCTGAGTGGTGACGTGCTTGCGTCCCATGCAGTGGGCTCCGGTCGATTCCCGGCCGGGTTGGAGCTCGTCGACGGGGTGTTGTCTTCATCATCATTTCATCCTCATCATCGGCACACAAGTCGCCCAGTGTGGCTCCTACTGAAGTAAGACTTGCACTTGGCGGCCGAACCCGACTGGAACCTCCCGGCCAGCCATACGATCGTTTCATTTTTTCAGCAGTGATTGTGCACTGGCCTGCCTGAGCAGCATCGAGCCGTTGCATTGTGTTACAGAATGTCAATTCTCCTGCTATGTCAGACACACGGCAGGTACTGGACATAAACTGTGTATGCGGCTAGCTGCACTAGTCAGCATTCTCTCCTGAACAGGTACTGTAATCTGCTTCTTGCTAAAGCCGCATTTGTCGACAGCTATCCGTGAACAGTGCATCTCTGGACTGTGTTTCAACTTACCACATTAGGTTGGCTCCGATCACGTATTATGTTGCTGGTACGACACGGATTTCGTACTATTTGTGTGCGACTAACACCGAAAATTCCAGGTGTCAGACACTCAGATCGGTACTAAACGTTGTACGTCGTAGAGTACCAACGAAAACTCCGATTTGGTTCGTGCTGTGCGCTGTCATCCAGCAGAACGGGTGTAAACGTTAATTAAAAGTAACACCAGAACTACGGGGCACAGGAAAAGCGTAACTGTGAGTAAAAAAATACCTATAGCTTTCTTGGGGAATTGGGTAGAGGGTTAGATCGTCATTCCAACGGTCCTAGGTTCATACTCCAATGATGGCAATGTTTTTGTTAATTTTATTATGGGTGGAAATGTATGGGACTGTTAACACTTCCTCACGTGTGATGCAATTATTTCTTTATTACACTGTTGCGGTTGGTTATGTTGATTCTCCGAAACTACAGATGCACTAGCTGATTCATCACGAGTGGTATCTGTTCTGTTGAATGTGTCTAAACCTATCTATACAGATGTTCTCTATAGGTTTGCTACTTTCAACTAACGAAGCAACAGCAGACTGCCAAAACAACATTCCTACAAACATCGAACAGTCCTTTTACGTGTCAGGAAAGTATTTTTCCGTATAACAGTTTCACGCCTAAGCAGCTTAAAAAATTGATATTAGTAGGGTTTGAACGCGGGACCTCTGGTACGACGACCACACGCTCTTCTAACTCAGCAACGCGAATTCCGCAAAGCTACTCCTTACAAAGACACTTTTCATGCTCTTCGTATGTAAGGTGTCAGGCAATTCCAACACCTTCCATGAAAACCCTGACATGATAAGCAAATGCAGTAGTATGTCACATAGCTCCGAATAAATCGTGACATTAAATTAACCAAAGTAATACGAGTAACGAGTGAGCAAATGGAATACCACAGACTAACACAAGAATGCCTAAATGCATGTCATACCTCCCCACCGTAAGACAGGCGCAGTTCCGAGGGGAGAAACGAGAACAGAAGCCGAGAGCAGAACCGTGTTAAGTTAGAGGGCCCTACGATAGGGGACGGACACCCACGTCTCCAGCTAACCGTTAGGACCACCCCCCAGCCCATGTTAAAAGCTAGAGCCTTAGCGTGAGACTTTTTCGCGTCTCTGTTACGTCAGGACCACCACCCAGCCCATGTTAAAGGCTAGAGCCCTCCAGAAGAACAGTATGGATCTTACGATAACTCAAAAAGGACCAGACTTTTTCGCGTCTGTTACGTCAGGACCACTCCGCAGCCCATGTTAAGGGATAGAGCCCTCCAGAAGAACAGTATACATCTTACGATAACACAAAGGGGGGCACACCACCCGCAAGTTTTAGCATGAGACTTACTTTCTTTAATGGACTTGTAGTCCGGGGTGATATGTTTCAATACAGCATCACCGGTCTATTGCGGTCTAACTGTGTTGGTGGGGCAGTGAATTTCCACAGGGCAGTGACTGCGTCGCTGCAATTCGCTTTGGGGCTGTGGCGGTGGGACTTGTAGACCTGTGCCGCCCTCTGACGGTGTTGGTATTTCGTGAATCAGGCAGAAAAATTTGCCTAACATGTGCAGGTGAGGGTGTGTGGCTGAAAGCTATTGATAAGCTCCGCACGTTAGAATTCGACTGCGAGAATGTACTGCAAAATCTGACTAGGATAAAGTAACTGGAAAGTGATTACCTGGTTCCCTGTCTGTTGAAACATTCGTAATGGCAAGAATGCTGTCTGAATTCAACACTGTGAATCATCAAACTTTTAACTGACAAACTCTCGCTGGAAAAACTCAATGTTTTTTTTTCTTATATAATTTTTCTTACCTGTTGCATAGTGGAAACACCGTGACACTGCTCTTCTCTTGAAAGCGCTTCGCTTTTGCTGAGCTCCGACTAACTACTGAAATGCGCTTAGTCCAATCCGCTCTCTTTTTTAAAAAAATCCAAAGCATACATGGTTGATAACGAATCTGAATAAGTAAAAATATCTCATATTTTGGCATGGACTTTGGATGCGGACAATGACTTGGGATACATAATAGCATCAAATGTAACTAATTTTCTGATTAGAAAAATTATATATTGAACAGTTCTCTCTTTCCTTGCTTCACAAACATTAACACACAAATAATTCTTGAGTGGAGAAACGTAAGAAGTATTTAACATCAAATGAGATATTTTCAAAAAGCAATTCGTAAGAATGACATTAAATACGTATATTACCAGTTGTTCCTACCCTCAAATTCAAACTGAAAACTGCGCATGACCGTTTATCTTTCCCTGTACTCGAGTCTTTGAATGTCTGAACCAAGAATATGTACCTGTAAGCTGCCGGAATAAAGCACAAAATCTGAAATCTATAATCTTAAATTAACTCCTCTTCTATTACTCAGTAAACAGTTATAATAAAATATTTTTCTCAAAATGCTTCAGTCTCTTTCATCATGTCAAATAATTTATCAACAACTCAACATGTTCCACTTCCTCAGTACTACTTGACTACGCCATACTATCGCTCATGACACATCACTGCCGACTACTGTGTGTCCCCAAGCGCGTTATCTCCAAGGCAACTTGCAAAAGAGAGATGGTCCAAGTAAGCCTCCAGGCGACACAGTATCTCTCTTGACGCTGCGGCCATGTACCCTATGTGATCAAAAGTATCCGGACACTTGGCTGAAAATGACTTACAAGTTCGTGGCGCCCATCATCAGTAATACTCGAATTCAATATGGTGTTGCCCTACCCTTAGCCTTGATGACAGCTTCCACTCTCGCATCGCAGGCATATGTTCAATCAGGTGCTGAAACGTTTCTTGGGGAATGGCAGCCATTCTTCACGGAGTCCTGCACTGAGGAGAGGTATCATTGTCGATCAGTGAGGCCTCGCACGAAGTCGGCATTCCAAAACATCCCAAAGGTGTTCTATGCGATTCAGGTCAAGACTCTGTGCAGGCCAGTCCATTACAGAGATGTTATTGTCGTGTAACCACTCCGCCACAGGTCGTGAATTATGAACAGGTGCTCGATCGTGTTGAAAGATGCAGTCGCCATCCCCGAATTGCTCTTCAACAGTGTGGAGCAAGAAGGTGTTTAGAACATCAATGTAGGCCTGCGCTGTGATAGTGCCACGCAAAACAACAAGGAGTGCAAGCCCCCTCCATGAAAAACAGGACCACACCATAACACCACCGCCTCCGAATTTTACTGTTAGCACTACACACGCTGGCAGATGACGTTCATCGGGCATTCGCCATACCCACACCATGCCATCGGAACGCCATATTGTGTACCGTGATTCGTCACTCCACACAATGTTTTTCCGCTGTTCAGTCGTCCAATGTTTATGCTTCTTAGACCAAGCGAGGCGTCGTTTGGCATTTACTGGCGCGATGTGTGACTTATGAGCAGCCGTTTGACCATGACATCAAAGTTTCTCACCTCCCGCCTAACTATCAAAACACTTACAGTGGATCTTGATGCAGTTTGGAATTCTTGTGTGATGGTCTGGATAGATATCTGCCTATTACGACCCTCATCAACTGTCGGCGGTCTCTGTCAGTCAACAGACGAGGTCGATCTGTACGTTTTTGTGCTGTATATGTCCCTTCACGTTTTCACTTCACTATCAGATCGGAAACGGTGGACCTAGGAATTTTTAAAAGTGCGGAAATCTCACGTACAGACGTATGACACAAGTGACACCCAATAACCGCGTGAGTTCCGCGGAGCGAACCATTCTGCTCTCTACGATGTCTGCTGAGTAATGAGGTAGCTGATATAGAGTACCTGGGAGTAGGTGGGAGCACATTGCACCTAGTATGAAAAACGTATGTTTTTGGGGGTGTCTGGATACTTCTGATCACATAGTGTAATGTCAAACAGTGAAGTGTGGTTACGCGTTCGTGACATCAAATGGCTCTGAGCATTATGGGACTCAACATCTGAGGTCATCAGTCCCCTAGAACTTAGAACTACTTAAACCTAAACAACCTAAGGACATCACACACATCCATGCCTGCGGCAGAATTCGAACCAGCGACAGTAGCAGTTCCGCGGTTCCGGACTGAAGCGCCTATAGCCGCTCTGCCACCGCGGCCGGCCTTGATGAGATCCTGCTACTAGAGAAATTCCCATGAAATTCTCTGTACCCCCCCCCCCCCATTACTGTAAAGCTTTACTTGCTTCTCTAACATTTAACGACGATTCTAGATTTGTCGTGACAGCATGCTGGAATGTATATTGCATAATATTTTGGTCATGTTTCCGCAGCATGAGCATTTCTGTTGTGTTGTTTCGGATGTGAACGTTACAGCCATATTAGAAGCGAGTCTTTGAATGGCTGTTGTGTGGTTAGATACTCTGCGAAACAGATTTAAGGGAGGCTGGCCTCTGTGGCCGAGCGGTTCTAGGCACTTTAGTCCGGAATCGCGTTGCTGCTACGGTCGCAAGTTCAAATCCTGCCTCGGGCATGGATGTGTGTCATGTCCTTAGGTTAGTTAGGTTTAAGTAGTTCTAAGCGAAGGGGACTGATAACCTCACATGTTAATTGTGTCCCACTGCTACACAGAAGTTTGAAATTTAGCTCAAAGGTGCCTGCAACATTCCTCCGTGACTGAGACGTCACCTACGGAATCTACACGAAGAGTCCTCAGAGGGTGACACAAAGGGCATCAAAGGAATCACCCTTTTCTCTGGCGGCTTGAGTTTCACACGTTTTTCAGTCGAAAACTACAGTTCTCAGTGCGCTGAACAACAGGACGTCTTTCTTGACAAGTTTTGACACTGCTCACGCCGCTGGACGCTTCTCTCCTGCTCTAAGGACATTGTGGGGCTGCATCCCATTGACAGTGATCGCATCTCTTTGGAGTGAGGCCCTCTTCTACAGGTCTGAAACCATTATGGACGGTTCAAAACCATTCGACGAAATTGGAACGTCATCCGAAGCTCCTGTTTGGCGTCGTCTTGTGGCGTGATCACAGAAGTGGGTGAAGGGGGGAGGGGGGGAGGAGGGAGTGACATAGACATGTGTGTGAATAAAACGGCAAAGGGTCCCTCTAACATCTCCAAGTTTGTGAAAGCCCTCGGTGGCACCCACCAACCTTCATTCAGTATTTTAAAAATTACCTATACGGAGCACTCCGTAACAGAGTCCTAGGCGCCTGCAGGCAGGTAGCCCCTTGCCACAACGCTGATTCTATTTGCCTAGTACTAGGCGCCTGCAGGCAGGATGGTAAAGGATGCAAGGGCGTGTACCTAGTTAAAGGACACAAGCAGTCAGACCTTAGAGGTAGCGCTGTAGAAAACCATTGAACGTCATTTGTTATTATGTACCGAGTCCAAAAATTTATTCGCAACAAGAAATTCCTTTCTAAAACAAAACTAGGTTACAACCATCAATGTTTTCTTTTCTATTCGAAAAAGGAAAAAATATTAAGTATCTGCTTTAAGAAAAATTAGTAAACTCCGTATACCACATGTTTAACAATTTAGAGTTTCTTCACAATTTTAAAAGGATTACAAAAGATCAAACGCGTTAAATATTAGTGTAATACATTAAATGCTTACATTAAATATTAATTAAATACAACCGACCGGTTGACACGCTAAACATTAATGAAACACAATTGACCGGCCCGACGTCAGATACGGGCACAAGCACACTGTTGACACAACAGACCCCAGGCGCACTGCTCAGGCCCCGGTCCACATCGACAACAAAGTAAGCGAGAGTAACTTGACTACTACAACGTATACAGCACTCTTAAAAAAATGAAAGGGTGAAACAAAATTAAAGCTTTTGGCCCAGCTCTCAAAGCTACCCAAATCAGAGCAGAAAAATACACTGAAGTGCCCAAGAGTTAAAGCCCATTCGTACTTTAAAGGTAAAACAAGTATTTCAATATCATACAAAATATTCCACTTCTTCCGCTAAAGATTAAGAGGGGAGGTATACTGCTCATTTCAAGAACTAATTCACTGCCATTGATTAAAGTGTACCCCCTTCTTAAGTTCAACGCAGTGGCGAGTTGAAATATAAATTTAAAACTGAGCAAATGTCTCAAGGCCTTAAAATCAAAATCACAAGAAAATAAAAGTTGGAAGTTTTGCTTAAAATCTGGCGGCCGAAATTTAAAAAAAATAAGCATACTCTAACAGATAACCCAATTTTCACATGGGAGGGAGTTGAACACATGCCAGCATCCTCTTCAAACAATCACCAGATACATGCTAAATGCGGAAACGTAGCGCAACTGAAGTTGAAAATCAAGCAGAAGGTAAGCGCCAAGCTGCTTCGAACAAATGGCACTCACGAGAAAACAAAGCGAGGTAGGACGTGTTTCTGTCCTCAACCGGAAAATCCAAGAAGGCATTGATCCGTTGTTAGCAAAATCCCCTGAAGGAGGCATTCCGAGCTACCCGGGGCACGATCTGTAGGCTTCACCAAATCGCGCTGACATCTGCAGGAGGAACTCCAAAACCACGCGACTAGCTCGACTAGGACAGGTGTAGCCTAGGCAAACACCTCATGTCAACAACCGCATCGTCCTGTACGGTAAAACGCCAGCTCACAATGCTCGCACCATAAAATCTGTGAGCCAGTAATACTGGCCAATTGCTGCGCTGGAAGACACCAGACACCACAACCAAACCTCGTCGGCCTTGACCACCTTCCCCCTTCCTACTGCCGAGAGAGACTAAAGACCCTCGAACATCAAAGAAAGTGTTCAACTCGCCTGACGGTGTCGACCTCAAAGTAAGGCTCAGCCCTTTCCCCTGAAAACTGAACTCCCATGGAGGGAGATCAGTAAGGGAAAACAAAAACATATCAATTAGGACTAGCAAATTCATCCTGCTCACATGCACCCTTTGCACATTGTCTGATGCCTCGTCCTTCAATAGCAACGTAACCAGAGTGGGGACCTCAAGGAGGTGCCACTGAGCGTCAAAAGGTGGCACAAACTTTCCTCATTTCTTTCCCTCTTTGTCACGAGCTCCAGTGTCGCGAACGTAGACCATGTCCTCTACCTTGAAATTGGCAGGCCGTCGCCCACGGTTGTAGTGCACTGCTTCTTTGATGGGGCCTCAGGAGTTGCTTGATCAGGAAGCAAGTCCGATGTCTCCCATAAGTTGGATGGTGGCAAATTTATACGTAGTATGGGCGAACATTAAAGACGCTAGTACAGTTGATGAGCTTCGTGCCTCGTTGTGTCAACCATGGTAGGGAATGGTCCCACTTCCACTGTGCCTCCAAGTGATGAGGAATAAGTATAGCTGTCGAGTTCTTATTAATACTCTCTGTGAAACATGGTTGAGAAATAGATTGTGGTAATTACTTGATGGATCCCATGCCAAATCAAAATTTACAGAATTACCAAGACACGAAGTCTGGGACGTTATTGTTGACGAGAGGTACTGGAGGACCAAAGAGCGACATAATTTTACTAAAAATGCACATGCACAGTCACAACCACAACAATTTTTTTTTATGGGAGGTTACCAGTTACGGTGTGTTTTAGACCATCTTCAGACCTACTACCATGGTGGTAGACGATGGCGGTAAACGGAGCAGACGCTGCGACTCCACGAACGCTAACTGCTCCATTTACCGTCACCGTCTCCTATCATGGTGGTAGGTCTGAAGATGGCCTAAATCAGATTTGCGCCGATAACCTCCAATAAAAAGAAGTTTCTCGCGGTTGTGACTGTGCATGTGCATTCTTAAGTAACAATAAAAGAACCGCTGTTCTCCAAGGGCAGAGAAGACGCTCGCCCCCCCTCCCCCCCTGGCCCACCTCGCACTTGTCCATAAACATAGGACGACTGAACAATGGAAAAACGCTGTGTGGAGTGACGAATCACGGTACACTACGTGGCGATCCGATGGCAGGGTGTGGGTATGGCGAATGCCCGATGAACGTTATCTGCCGGCGTGTGTAGTGCCAACAGTAAAATTCGGAGGTGGTGGTATGGTCGTGTTTCTCATGGAGCGGGCTTGCAACTCTTGTGGTTTTGCGTGGCACTATCACAGCACAGGCCTACACTGATGTTCCTTTGTTTGGCGAAGCTACAACGTTTCCTCGCGGCAATGTCACGCCACCGTCTCAGGAGCAGTAGGTCAGTTGGTGTCGCCTCAGGCTGTTGTACCACGTAGCATATGGCGGCCTCGAGAGGAGCGTAGCCATCGGTGTGACTCATCATCGGCGCAGGCTCTGCCTCGTCATCCTCGTCACTCTCACACTGCGATGGAATGTTAACCATGTCAATTATAGAAAAGTCTGTCACTTCCAACTGTTCGTCCGAATTTAACCACTCGCCTACTTCCACATCTTCTGCCTCTTCACACCCTGGCAATCTTCTGATTAAACTACACAATGGTTGATCGTCCTCATCTGCTGAATCTTCAGTTTCTGTGTCTGGCATACTTTCCTGTAGAATGTTCCTCCATGACTTAGAAATTGTGTCTGACTTTATTTCGCTCCAAGATTCGCTAATCCAGTACACGACGCCTTCAGAGTCACTTTCTTCAAAGCTCCTACAATGCTTTCGTTGTCTTCGGAATGCAGGCTTGACTGTAGCAATCACCGTCGATACTTTTTTTTAGACATTCCATAACGCCCTGATCCATGATCTGAATGAGACAGGTAACGTTTGGTGGGACAAACAATGCGCAGATACCGTCACACTGCAGTTCTCCTGCACTTGGATGTGAGGACTCATTATCCATGAGCAAAATTCCTTTGCATGACAGTCCCCTTTCTTTTAAAAAATTCTTGCAGTCAGGTAAAATGGCTCTGAGCACTATGGGACTCAACTGCTGTGGTCATAAGTCCCCTAGAACTTAGAACTACTTAAACCTAACTAACCTAAGGACATCACACACATCCATGCCCGTGGCAGGGTTCGAACCTGCGACCGTAGCGGTCGTGCGGTTCCAGACTGTAGCGCCTTTAACCGCTCGGCCACTCCGGCCGGCAGTCAGGTAAAAATGAGATATAAACCAGTTCTTGGAGATTTCCTGATTCATCCAGGCATTATTCTGATGTGTAAAGACAACTAGAAGAGCTGAGATGGATACATTCTTGAATGCTCTTGGCTTGGCAGACTTCCCAATCACAACTAGTTTTAGTTTGTTGTTTCCAGTTGCATTTGAAGCTGCCGTAACTGAGAGCCGCTCTTCGCTTTTTTTTGTGCCCAGGAGCACTTTTTTCTTCACAAGAAGCAAGTGTTCTCGCTGGTAATATTTTAAAATTTAGCCCTGTTTCTTCAGAGTTATATATTTGTTCATTAGACAAATTTTCGTCAGTTATGATTTTTTTAAACTCGACGATAAGTTTTGAAATGGCCTGAGCGTCGCTAGAGAGTTTTTCTCCACATATGTCTAGTTGACGCTCTCCATACCTCTTCTTCCACTTGTCGAGCCAGCCCACATTAGCGGCGAAATTGTCATCTCGTTCCTGCAGCTGGTTTCTGAAATACAAAGCTTTTTCTTGCAAGATTGGGCCAGAAATCGAAGCACCCTTCTGTCTCTGTTGGGTAAACAACATGAACAATGCCTCACTTGTTTTTTCAAAGTCTAACTTCTTTATACTTCTTCGACTGAGAGATTCCTGTGAGCATTTCTGTGAAGAAACTGTTTCAATTAAGTCGGTTTCTTCCTCGTTTTTGTCACAGCACTCATCTTTGTAAGGTGACAACGGAACATATAGCCAACAAACAAAACGACACACAACACTGTAGAGTACAGATACTGTGAACTACAGCAGCGTCTGAAGTCCCCAGTTTCGATCGGCAGCAGCCGGCAGCAGTTGGGGTGTTTCGTGCCATACTGACAAAAGATGTTCGTGCAACAGGGCAGCGAGCTAATCGTCGGTGTTGATTGCATTGTTGTCTGCTTTGTCACTGAGCTGTACTCTCCCTATCTATCCTTTGCAATGATGTTTTCATTATTTATCATGTCAGTAAAAAAAAGAAAGTAGATCGTTGCAACTTAAAAAAAAAAAGAGTTTAGGATTATTGGAAACTCGAACTATCCAGACTCGAAGTATCGAGACTCTACTGTGCTTAATTCCAGCATTACCGATGGAGGGTGCCACGATCTTGTAAGTCATTTCCAGCCAGGATGAAACGTCTTTATTTAAATGAGTGTGTCTGTACTTAAATTGCAGAATGACTGAGGAGATGAAACTTCTACGTTACATGATTCTGAAACAGCTGAGTAAAACTGAACGTACGGAGCCTATTTTCTCTTTACTTTTTCTTATCATGTCAGCACTGACCCTCAATATTTTAGCACAACGCAATTTGACTGCTCAAAAAAAAAATTACAACCTGACTTCAAATTATTAATTCAAAGAATGGCCCTGACTAAAAAGAAATCCTAACAATAACCTATACATTTCATTGAGCTGTTACCTCACAAAAATTTACATTAGCGAACTACTGCAATACAGCGAGAGTCAATACTGCCAACTAAATAACAGATTCTAACTACTAAATCCACTAACTACTAATAGGCATGTGTTTAGCAAAGGAAAGATTTTGTTGCAAACCAAATAATGTATTTTTTACCTTAATAATGTGACATCCAGTTCAGACACGAGTATAAATCGTCATTGACATCTTGTACAAAGATATATAATCATGAATAATATTCAATCTCCAAGTCGAACATGTACAGATCGTTAGCCTACGCTAACACTTCAGACCTCTACCCTCCATCAATGCTAACTTATCACGTCTAACATTCAACACTGCTGGCTGTTCACCTCCAACTGCCCAACAGTACTTCCATCACTGCTGGCGACTAACTTCCAACTTCCCACCACTACTGGCGATTAACTTCCAACAACGAGTCCAACGAGCCACAGAGTCTCTTACATTCTAACATTCAGCATCACAGTCTCCGATTTATCTTTCCCCGCCAAACCATGCAAAATATTTGTGCAGACCGTAAAGGGGACTGATTCACGTACCATCTTGTTATTCAAAACACGATAATCAGTAATCGATCTAATCCTGCTTCCTTTGGACTTTTTCACAAGGAAAATGGAGGAAACACGCGGTGAAATGGATGGTAGGATGACGTCTCCGGCCGACATTTTTTTTGCTTATTGGCACAACGCCATCATTTTTGGTGGTGCCACACGATAGTGACCCTGCCTAAAGGGAACCTGATGCGTCAATTCGATCCGATATTCGATACCGTTCGTCATGCCTAATTTATTAGCAAGTACATGAGGGAATTTCTGCAGCATCGGCCGCACGTGCTTTGTCTTCTCAACTGAGAGACGCTCCAAATCAAACTTCCCACACTCGGTTGCCACTGAATGGACACCTGATTTAAAGGCATGCCAGCAAACGGTTAATCTTATAGAGGGCGTGACCTTAAAATAAAGTGCCCATGGCGATAATTCAAGACAAGGTTCGTTTTACTAATAAAATCGCAGCCCGGCAGGAAATCGACACGACTCGAAGAGGAAAGGAAAAATCGCCCACTCCACTATATACGTGCAATGAGCCAAGAGCTGCCTCCGGCTCGCCATACGACAACCGGTAATCACGGGTTGTAACTGCCCAACCTTACAAATATTATGAACCAATAGGTACCATTTTTAGCTTAATAAGTACACTGAATTACCAGGCTCAAGAAGACCACAGACAGGTTCGTGATTAATAATAGTGCAGGCGTAAGGGAAGGGATGTAAACCAGCGGCACTTAGGCGATTACATGTGCAGAGAATAGCGGCCGAGCCTGGACGTGTGTTAGTGCTCTGGCGTTCGTTGTTTAGCGCTGATTTAGATTCTTGGTGACGTGAGCAAATTGTCCCGGCTACCACATTGGAACAAACACTGGTAGCAGTTACTTCTGTAAAATATCTGCGAGTATGCGTGCGGAACGATTTGAAGTGCAATGATCATATAAAATTAATTGTTGGTAAGGCGGGTGCCACGTTGAGATTCATTGAGAGAGTCCTTAGAAAATGTAGTCCATCAACAAAGGAGGTGGCTTACAAAACACTCGTTCGATCTATGCTTGAGTATTGCTCATCAGTGTGGGATCCGTACCAGGTCGGGTTGACGGAGGAGATACAGAAGATCCAAGGAAGAGCGGCGCGTTTCGTCACAGTGGATATTTGGTATGCGTGATAGCGTTACGGAGATGTTTAGCAAACTCAAGTGGCAGACTCTGCAAGAGAGGCGCTCTGCATCGCGGTGTAGCTTGCTGTTCAGGTTTCGAGAGGGTGCTTTTCTGAATGAGGTATCGAATATATTGCTTCCCCCTACTTATGCCTCCCGAGGAGATCGCGAATGTAAAATTAGAGAGATTCGAGAGCGCACGGAGGCTTTCCGGCAGTCGTTCTTCCCGCGAACTATACGCGACTGGAACAGGAAAGGGAGGTAATGACAGTGGCACGTAAAGTGCCCTCCGCCACACACCGTTGGGAGGCTTGCGGAGTATAAATGTAGATGTAGATGAAACGCCGTGCCTTAATGCAAGTGACGTTATTAGTAAGTATAGTCGTACCGCATTAGACTTCCCCCACATGCTCATGCCTAACATCCGGTTGAGCAATCCCAGTGCTATCAGAAACCAGTCACTGCAAGTTTGATACGTGGTAGGCCTTTCCGGAAACCAAACCTGAATGTGATCCTCTTGATTGATGCCCTGCACAATGCTAGGCAGTACCTCTGTCTCTGCAAGTTGCACATCGTACGCTAGGGCGACAGTACACCCCCCCCCCCCCCCTCAAGTAACAAGTATGGAGTTCCCCAACCTGCTGTATGCGAAACATGTTGGTTAGTTAACTCTTTCCTGACCTTAGTAGATAGCCTTGCAGAAGGATCGTGGATTGTGGCTCATGCAATCATCTTTGTGGGCCATGACACTGCCATCCATTTCACATAAAGAACCCTTACACAAATGGTAAATGATCTGAAATGACAAATCCCAAGTAAACTTAAATATACAGACTTACTTCACTAAGTTTACAGAGAACCACAAAAATTTCACCAACTGATTAACGGTACTTATAGCAAGACAGTCTATGCCTTTGATCACACTAAGGAACAGGTTCGGAAGTTTGGCAAAACATGTTATCTCACTAGGCATATTACGTTCTACGGGAATGTGAGTTTCCCTTCGATGTTCCTCTACCACACCATTCACCCCCTCGGGATCACCGGTCCCAGTTCTGGGTATCTGCAAGCAGGTTGGTACAGGGTATAAGAGTGTGTACCTACTTAGAGGGCACAGTCAAGTCCTAGAGGAAGGGCTGGGGAAAACCTCCAAAAATTTATTGAACAACAAGAAATTATTTTCCAGAACAGTAGAGAGGAACAAACATCAATGGTTTCTCCTCTATTTAAAAATGGAAAAAGAATTACAGATCAGCTTAAAAAAATATTGAACTCCAAATACCAGATGTTTAACAAATAGACTTGCTTGACAACTTTAATAGGATTACATAAGATGGAACACATTAAATATTAATGAATTACAAACGACCATCCCGACGTCAGATTGGGGCACAAGCCTACTGGTGGCATGACAGGCACAAGGAGTGGACCTCGGGCCACAGCCCCCAGCGACAACAAACCAAACCGGAGTACGTTGACTGCTACAACATGTACAGCAAACGCTCTCTTAAACAGTGAAAGAGTAGAATGAAATCAAAACTTTTGGCCAATATCTGAATGCTATCCCACTTAAAGCACGTATAAACACGGGAGTACGCTTCCGCTAAAGGATGGGGCCCTCGACGCCCACACCAACGTGGTAACCAAACCAAAACTTCTACGTCACCTCCGTATAACATGTTAGTTTCCAAATCGTGAGTCACAGGATGCGGGCTGTGATGTTGTCCATGCGTCTCAGTAGGATTACTCATTGACATGGTCCATCAGGAGACAGAAAGTGGACGAAATCGATCGAAGGGTAGCGATTTGTAAGGGCAGAGGGAAAAAAGTGCCAAGGCAAGCGCCAAGGGAAAATAACCTCTGCGACAGTAGGACATGTGGTAAGGGCAGTAGCGGCTTACTAGTTGCGACAGTGCATGCAAGGTGTGGTTATGTTAGTGCGAGGTATCGTGCATCGTTGCCTTTGTCGTTGCGGGTGCTCGTTGTAGGGCCTGCTGCAGCTGCTGCGTCCCTGTAACAGTTCAAGATCGTCGTACATTAGTGGGCGATCGGTCATAGATCAGCTCACAGTGTAGGGGTGGATGGGGGGGGGGGGGGGGTGGTGTGTGTGGCTGGTTTGCGTGCTGTGTACACTACGGTTTCCCTGCGGTTGCCAGTAGTAGCTGTGTTGCAGGGGCTCGCCAGTACTGTCATGTTAGCGTCCTATGGACCATAGATGTTTAGTTTCTTGCTAATAGTGTGCGCAAGAAGCAATGGTTATTCATACTACAAAGGTAAAACAAATATTTGAGTATTATATAAAATATTCAACTTATTCCGCTAAAGAGTGAGGAGGGAGATATATTGCTGGCTGCAAGAACCATTTCACTGCCACTGATTAAAGTGGATCCCCTTTCTTATGTTCAACACAGTGGCAAGATGAAATCTAAACCTACATCTGAGCAAAGACCGCAAGGTATTAAAATCAAAATCACAAGCAAACAAAAGTTTGAAATTTTTCTTGAAATCAAGTACCTGAAATTTTTTTTTTAAAGTGAAATTCTAAACACATAAGTCAGAATCCGTATGGGAGGAAGTTGTGCACACCAGCGGCTCCTTCAAAACGAAGCACAACTGAAGTTGGAAATCATGCAGAAGGCAAGCACCAAATTGCTTCAGACAAACTACGGGCAACCTAGACATGTTTCTGGCGAACATAAGAAATGACGATCACTTATAACCTGAAGAAGGCAGGATATGGATCTGCCCCTGACTGGAAAATCCGACAAGGCGTTGACGGGGTGATCGGTAAAATCCCGTGCTGGAGGTATTCCGAGCGACTGTGACAGCCCAGAGAACGAGTCATAGGTTTCGCTGAATCGCGCTTACTTCTGCTGGAGGAACCCCGAAACCATGTGACTAGAGCAACCAGGACAGGTGTAGCCTCAGTAAGCACATTACGTCAAAAGCTCGCACCACAAAATCCGTGCGCCAGCAACACCGACCAGTTGCTTCCCAAGAAGCGCATACGCTCCGCTGGACACGGACACCACTACCGCCCCCCCCCCCCCCCCAGCCCCCCATGCCACCACCACTCGCTAGCTTTGAACACCTCCTTCCTTCCTACCACTGAGAGAGACCAAAGACAGTCGAACCTGCAAAGAAAGTAATCGATTCGCCGGACGCGAGCTACCGACCTCGCTATAGGGCTGATAGGCAACCTCTTGACATTCATGCAATTCCAGTTGCCTATCTGCAGGCGCCTAGGGCCATACTGCGGAGTGCCTTTGTAATGGTTTATTTTCAAAGTTTTCAAAAAATACGGACGAGTGCCACCAAGTCTTTTCCCGAACTTGGAGGTTTTGGCATTTTACTCAGGCGTGAGTCTCTGTTGAACCCCTATCGCCCCCGTGCTCTCTACACACACACACACACACACACACACACACACACGCACCTCTGTGATCACGCCACAGAGAATGCCAAACAGGGGTGCTGCATCGGATCGCTTTCAAATTTCGTCGAATGAATAGTCCTTGACCGTTCCAACTTTTACCCGGGAGCAAAAATTACAGCCACACAGCACTTCAAAAGGGTTTGATTATTGTCCTTGAGAAGTGTTAAAACGCCCGGCGGTGTCAGCTCATCGCACAGTGAACTGTCGTTTTGAAACGCAAATTGCGTGGGACTCAACGGCTGAAGTAAAGGAATAGTTTCAATGACGCTCTCCATGGTACCAAGTATGGGTCGATTCTGAGTGGCGGTGTTGTCTAAAATGTTTTCCTCGGCCGTTCATAAGAAAACTGCGTGATTTCATCGCTGGGCTTCGCCATTCTGACCCCTATCATCGAGGCGTCAAAAGAAGGGGTGAAATGTGGGTAAGAGAGGCTCGGATGACCTTCCCTCGTGTGAGAAGCCCAAAATGGTGTCGGGCAGAATTGTGGTGGAATTTTGTGCCTATGTGATGTCATTAACCTACTTTACACGCTACATGAACTTCTGAGCTCTGATCTTATTTTCTCTTGTATCGACGCCTTGCTGCTTGAAACGTTGTTGAGCCCGAGGGTGACGTCTCTGGGCGACAGGCTTTTCGATCATTACAGAGGAAAGTTTTAGATATCTCTGGAAACATTGGTGAGAACCGGGGAAAGTTTTTTTTTAGTTCTGGAATAGCATGTGTTAGATAAAAAACGGAAGCATAACGTATGTGAAAGACTGAGTGAGTGCACAAGTTAAATAAAAAGAACTTAATGTGCAACATGGGAAAGGCGTTTTTCTTTTGTACTGTGATTTATGTGAAAGAGTATTTATTAATAAGTATGGAGGATAATGTTGATTGTTTACACGACCTCTGCATTGTACGTTTAAGTGAGACTGATTACGCACTGAAAAGCTCAAACCACGTGATTCGAACAATACTGTCGAGCTAATGGTAAAGCGCCACAGATAACACATTCTACCAAACAGCATGAGTCATAAAAAGCTGGTAGCATGAGTCACAGATAAAAAAATATTCGTCTAACAAGCTAATGTTGCAAGTGATGAGTCAAACAACCAAAGGGAAGCGGAAAATCCACAAAGTTTATCACTTAGGTGGTTAGTAAGCTCCAGATCCATAGGGAAGAAGCAGAAATGAAATGATGGATATCAGTCGGGAGAAGAGTTTTCTGATTTCTTGCCCACTTAGGCTTTTCAGTTTTCGATAAAAGTTAACACAATTCTTGCATTTTCATCAACGCTGTTACTGAGTCAGTGAATGCATGTCTTACATTTGAAAAATTAATAGTAGTGTGTAGTAGGGGTTTACGTATTTATCTCAAATTTCGTGCATTGTGCATGCTTTGCTAGCAAACTTCCCAGTGTCTAACTTTGTCTGAGGAGAGTGGAAAGCATTTCACATACAATCTTCAGACCGTCAATATCTAACCTGTCATTCCCGCATTGGAAATGACTCCTTCTGCGTTCTTTCTGAATGCCCAACCAGCGCCGCACCTTTTCAATTTAATACCTTAAAGAAAGTGTTCCATGTTCTTGCAGGAAACAGTACTGATTCGAGCTATGAAAAAGTCCTACAAACATGTATCCATAAGCTATTACTTGAGATAAGGGCCGTTTTGTCTTACAACAGCCATCTGTCGATATATAGTATATAGGGTGCGCAGTGGGTTTACCGCTCACTCTTACAAACATTTCTCCTCATTACTGAAAGAAACATGTATTAATGCAAAAACGTCTGATTACCCCCGGAGTTGATCGCATGTATGGGACACATGCACATGTAATGCACGCACGGTGTGACAGGTATGAAATACACCAAAGTTTCAAATGTCCTCGTTGCGCAGAAAACGGTGAGAGTGGAAAACGACTGGGGAGTATGTGGGTGAAATTCTTCAACAGTGTTAAAAGTATATATTAGCTAATTTCAAAAACTCTGAGTGCGTACACAAAATGGTGCAAGTAAGGTGTTTAGCGTTCAATTTATCAAAATACAAAACTTAATTTCTAACGCAATAGATAACACGATAAAGTAATGATCGTTGGAATTTCACCAAATTTAAAACAAAGAGGGCAAGAAATGTTATACCAAAGAAAATAACACAACATTACAAGGAGAACAAAAAACGAACAATAATCTTAGCCCAGAACACTACAGCCTAAAATACACCCAGCTGTAGCCAAGTACTATCACTAAACAAGAAATTAACAAGAAATCGAAAATTACCAACAGAAAACACCAGACAAAGTTACCTTCAGTTGGGCACGATAAATGAGAACAACAAAGCAGTGAATGCCAGCAACAAAGATAAATTAAAATTTCACTGAACACAGAAACAATATAATTTATCTTTCCAACTTTAATACACTGGATACTGCTACGCCCACATCGTAATTGAGAATTATGATCTCTTGGTAACTTAATTCAGCCAACTCATACATTCGTCTGAACAACAAGACTGCACCTGTCACTACACCACAATTTCTCTTATGCGTCAGAGTCAGAAACACACCACTGCTAATCACACTTGATTCCTGGCCACATTATACCGCCTGGATCCACGAAGCCAAGCTCTGTCCACTTCTCTAGAAAGGAATGATCCCCCACATTGACAGTAAATCAGCACCAAACCTGACTGCAAGTCCATCAGGCTGTGTCGCTGCTTTGCTTCACGACTTCCTGTTTCATTACGTACAGTTGACAGCTCTCTTCAGAGGTACCTAGCTGTGTTTCCTTCTAGTTGGCCATCTCCATACTTCTTTCTTCCTCTGAGCCTCCATAGCCGATGACGGCGGTGACCCTCAAGTCCTCCATTTACTTGGAGCTGCTCAATGGGGCCAGCCGGCCGGAGTGGCCATGCGGTCATAGGCGCTACAGTCTGGAACAGCGCGACCGCTACGGTCGCAGGTTCGAATCCTGCCTCGGGCATGGATGTGTGTGATGTCCTTAGGTTAGTTAGGTTTAATTAGTTCTAAGTTCTAGGGGACTGATGACCTAAGAAGTTAAGTCCCATAGTGCTCAGAGCCTCAATGGGGCCAACCATGTCAGTACGTAAACAAGCTCGTCCAGTGCGCCACACATAGCTCGGCACCAAACCTGGCGATTTGTCCACCACTGTCCATACCCGTTTTAGCCCCACGTTGATGTTGCTCGTTTACTCCACATCCTAGACTGCTCCTCACTGCGACAGCATACCACTCTAAGTCCCACTGTGGTGCTGCAAGTGGCAGTTTTTCTGGTACAAATTTGTACTGCCATGATGGAAGATAACATCGGCATTTGGCACTTGCGCCAGCAGCTGAGAGAGGTGGGATACGACTATACCATGAATTGTTAAATCACAGCACAAACCACAACAGCCCCCCCCCCCCTTCGTTTTCCCTACAGTGGTGGCCATCCCCACTACACAAGAGATTGCAACATGACAGGAAAACGACTACAATGAACATACTGATTACGCGGGAATAGACACAACTATCTGCAATCTATTGAAGAATTAATACATTACATGCTGGCTTAAGTGGGACATATAAGCCCTAAACTCTCTTACTGTAGCCAATAGTACAAAATGTACTGCATAAAAAAAGGAAATAATCCAGTAGAAACTCACACCTGATCATTATTCTTAATAGAGGAAGAGGTGGTAACATATCGGTCTGTTTACCCCACTGCCTCACCTCTACACTTGGGGCTGCAAATTTCTGCATCTGACACTTGCCATCTTTCCACATAATTCTACCACCTTGCATCAAAGTAGCTGGCAGCAAATCATTTAGTGCCATTCTGTCCGGGCAGTCTTTGCTTGTACTACTTCTAACACATCATAGTTTACCCCAGCCTAGGCCAAAAATGTCACATAATTCAACCGATCCAAGTAACGTGTTACCCTGAAGCAATCTCCTTAGGTATGAGTGGGTGGGTGTCTTACCATCCAAAAATTTTATAAACAATTCATTTTAAATTAGGCATGACTGGATTGTACCTAATCCACTATTCGCATCCTGCTGATTCCTTGATGTTAACCGCACTAGTTGCCTCACTACCTGTAGAAGCAGGTGGTTCAATTTAGGCGCCGTTCCTGTGAGGGCTTATCCGTAAATACCAGTTTCATAAATGAGACTGTCCTTCCCCAACCAGCACATAGCGAGATGTCTCTAGCCGTCATTCCTGTAACACAACAAAGAATAGAGAACAATGACACAGCAGTATAATACTGAAATATAATATTACTTTACCTTCTAACACTGTGCCAATGCAACAATTCTCTACTACCAATTGTGGGACAGATAACGGTGGGAGTGGAAAGTGGTTGCGATTTTAATTGACAGAATTCCATAACAACATTGAAATATAATTTTAGAAAATTTCAACAACTCTGGTTGCATATACAAACTGTCATAAGTAAGATATTCAGCACTCAATTTAACATGATGGTAAACCTAATATCTAATGCAACAGAATAGACAATAAAATAATATGACGATTTGAATTTCACAACTTCTCAACAAAATGGGCAAGAAATATTACACCAACAATACTAACACAACAGTAAAAGGGGAACAAGAAAAACACACATAATGATCAGTCAGAACAGAATACCAAAGTATAACGATCTTGTGGTCTTCAGTATGAAGACTGGTTTGATGCAGGTCTCCACGCTACTCTATCCTGTGCAAGCCTCTTTATCTCAGAATAACTACCATAACCCACATCCTTTTCAATCTGCTTACTGTATTCATCTCTTGGTCTCCCTCTACTATTTTTACCTCCCATGCTTCCTCCAGTACTAAATCGGTGATCCCTTGATGTTTCAGAATGAGTACTAGAAAGTGATTCCTTCTTCTAGTAAAATTGAGCCTCAAAATTTTTGTCTCCCCATTTTTATTCAATACGTCCTCATAAGTTACACTATCCATCCAGCATTCTTCTGCAGCACCACATTTCAGAAGACTCCATTCTCTTCTTGTCTAAACCGTTCATCGTCCATGTTTCACTTCCATTTATTGCTGCAATCCAGACAAATATCTTCACAGAATGCTTCCTAAAACTTAGAACTATATTTCAGCGTTAACAAATATCTCTTCTTCAGTAACACTTCTCTTGCAATTGCCAGTCTACATTTAATATCCTCTCTACTTGGGCCATCATGTTATTTTGCTACTCAGAAGGCAAATTTCATCTACTACTTTTAGTGCCTCATTTTCTAAAGTATATCCTTCACGTAATTCGCCTGCATTCCATTACCGTTGTTTTGTTTTTGTTGACGTTCTTTGAATCCTTTTTTCAAGGTGCTGGCCATTCTGTTCAACTGCTCTTACAAATCCTTTGTGGTCTCTGACGAAATTACAGTGTCATCACCAAACCTCAAAGTTTTTATTTATTCTTCCTGAAATTCAATTCCTACTAGAGTGGTTTCTTTGGTTTCCTTTACTGCTTGCTCAATGTACAGATTCAATAACATCGGGCATAAGCTACAACCTGTCTCACTCCCTTATCGACATACCACTGCTTCCCTTTCACGCACCTCGACTCATAACTGATGTCTTGTTTCAGCACAAGTTCTAAATAGCCTTTATCTCCCTGTATTTTGCCCCTGAAATCTTCAGCACTTCAAGCAGAATATACCAGTCAACATTTTCAAAGACTTTTTCTAAATCTTCAAATGATATAAATGAAGGCCTGTTTTTTCGTAGTCTATCTGCTAAGACAAATCGTAGGGTCAGTATTGCCTCGCGTGTTCCTAGAGGTCTCCTGAAAACAAACTGATCTTCCCCGATGTCGGTTCCTACCAGTTTTTCCATTCTTCTGTAAAGAATATGTCTTTGTAATTTTCAGCCGTGCCTTATTAACCTGATAGCTCAGTAATACTCACACCTGGCAGCACCTGCTTTCTTAGGAACTGAAATTATTACATTCTTCCTGAAGTCTGAGGGTATTTTGCCTGTCTCGTACATCGTACATCCCAAGGTTATCAGTAGCTCTGACGGAATTTCATCTACTCCAGAGACCTTGTTTCGACTTACGTCTTTCAGTGCTCTGTCAAATTCATCATGTAGCATCACATCTCCCATCTCATCTTCATCTATATCCTCATCTCTTTCTATAAAATTAAATTCGAGTTTATCTCCCTTGGATAGATTCTCTACATGCTCCTTCTATGTTTCAGCTTTTCCTTCCTTCCTTAGGACTGGTTTTCCATCTGAGCTCTTAATATTCATACTGCTACTTCCATTTGCTCCAAAGTAAATTTAAAATTGCCTGTAAACGGTATCCTCTAGTGATGCTGATAAATTATTACATGTGTCCTCTTGTCATTTCTGCTTAGCCATTTTGAGGTTCATGTCGGATTCATTTTTAGACGCTTGTATTCCCTTTCACATGCTTCATTTTCATAGTTTCTCCTTTCATCAATTACATTCAATATCTTCTGTGATATCCAAGGATTTCTGCTAGGCCTTGTCTTTATAAATATTTGATCCTCTCCTGCCATCATTCTTTTCTCTCTCAAAGCTACTCATTCGTCTTCTACTTTATTCCTTTCCGCTATTCTAGCAAATCATTTCCTGATGCTCCCTCTGAAACTCTAAAACAACACTTCGTTTAAAATAGCAAGAATCCTCCAAAAATTTCAGGTAAAAGTGGTTTTCCGCCCACCATCGAAGATTGCGGATCTTGTGGGATCAGTTAAGGACAATCTGTTACTACGAAAGGCCGGAATTTACAAGATACCGTGCCAATGTGGTATGGCTTACTTAGGTCAAACCACACGCACCGTGAAAGAACGCTGCACTGAACATCAACGTTACACCCGCCTTTTGCAGCCAAGTACGTCCGCTATTGCTGAACATTGTATTTCTACTGGACATTCAATGGAGTATGAGAAAACAAGGATTTTGTCCACAGCAACGTCTTTCTGGGACTCCATTATTAAAGAATCCGTAGAAATACGACTGGAGGAAAATCTGTTCAACCGTGACAGCGGGTACCAGCTGGACAGTGCATGGAATCCCGTCATCTCCATGATTTGCTCAAATCGAAGACGACAGAGTGCGTCGACGGCCGTGGCAAAGAGCAACGCAGAAGGGGACTGAGTTCCGCTATTCCACCAGCGAGGGCGCTGCCGGCGGGCAGTGTGGTTCAACTATCAAGTCTTCGACGCATGCGCAGAATAGTTACAGTACGCTATATATTGCGGAACGGAGGACGTTTTCGCCAGTCTGCGACGGCTCACCTGAAGATGACTGGCAGGTGCCCAGTTGAAATATCGTGCGAAGTATTGAACGACGACCGGCTGCAAGCCCGAAATTTGTTTGAACAGTCAATTCGCCAGGAAAATTTTAAAATTCACAATTCTCACTATATCTATTTTCATTTTTAAATTTCACTATATCTATTTTCATTTTTAAATTTTAAACCTGCCTATCCGAATGAGGGATCTAACATCCTACGTTCCTACTTGTAGAACGCCAGTTTTACTTCTCCCGATCACGAAATTCTCCAGAGTAGTCCCCACCCAGAAATCCGAATAGGGAACTGTTTTATCTCTGTAATATATTACCCGAGAGGACGCCAGCGTCATTTAACTGTGCAGAAGAGCTGCGCGCTCTTGGGAAAAATTATGGCTGTAGTTTCCCCTTGTTTTCTATCATCCACAGTACCAGCCCAGCAAGGCCATCTCGTTTGATGTTACAAGGCCAGATCAGTCAATCATAGAGACCGTTGTCCTACAACTACTGAAAAGACTGCTTCTCCTTTTCAGGAACCATACGTTTGTCTGGCATCTCAGCACATACCTCTCCATTGTGGATGCACCTATGATACAGCTACCTTTATCGCTGAGGCATGGAATCTACCCTATCAATGGCAAGGTCCATGATTCATGGTGAGAAACCTAAAATATACACTACTAAAATTGATACCCTAACTAAAACTAAACAAGCAATTAATAAGGAATTAAAAATCACCAACAGAACACAGAAGCGCAAGCTACCCATTGTTGGGCATAGCTAATGGGAACAACAATACATGAATCTGGACATGGCCAATCAAAACGAAAGAACAGTTTTAGAAATAAGGCCATGGGACCGTCGAACATCTAGGCATGGTTCAGGGAAATGATCTTTCACCCTTTAGTTTACACACTTCATTTAAACAAGGTCCTAAATTTTTCAATAAGAAAATATCTCAGGCGTTTTAAGAAATATAATTCAAAGGTTAAAGGATTTAAATAAGAAAAAAAACACTTGGCATAGACTACACGACTACTCAAACACTTCAGTGAGAGTTACAATTGCCCAGTTCTTAAAAGAAGTGTAAACCAATGAAAAAAAAACAATTTAACAGACTCCCAAAAATGTACTTCCAAAACCAACTTTGTAAGTATCCTTTAAGATATTACACTGCCAATGAGTCCATAATGTTTAGCAGAGTCTCACATTTTTCACTCAGTAACACAAGCAACCCAACTGTGTATAATTGATTTAAAATATTAAGGTTTCATTGAGTCCATCATACACTCCTGGAAATTGAAATAAGAACACCGTGAATTCATTGTCCCAGGAAGGGGAAACTTTATTGACACATTCCTGGGGTCAGATACATCACATGATCACCCTGACAGAACCACAGGCACATAGACACAGGCAACAGAGCATGCACAATGTCGGCACTAGTACAGTGTATATCCACCTTTCGCAGCAATGCAGGCTGCTATTCTCCCATGGAGACGATCGTAGAGATGCTGGATGTAGTCCTGTGGAACGGCTTGCCATGCCATTTCCACCTGGCGCCTCAGTTGGACCAGCGTTCGTGCTGGACGTGCAGACCGCGTGAGACGACGCTTCATCCAGTCCCAAACATGCTCAATGGGGGACAGATCCGGAGATCTTGCTGGCCAGGGTAGTTGACTTACACCTTCTAGAGCACGTTGGGTGGCACGGGATACATGCGGACGTGCATTGTCCTGTTGGAACAGCAAGTTCCCTTGCCGGTCTAGGAATGGTAGAACGATGGGTTCGATGACGGTTTGGATGTACCGTGCACTATTCAGTGTCCCCTCGACGATCACCAGTGGTGTACGGCCAGTGTAGGAGATCGCTCCCCACACCATGATGCCGGGTGTTGGCCCTGTGTGCCTCGGTCGTATGCAGTCCTGATTGTGGCGCTCACCTGCACGGCGCCAAACACGCATGCGACCATCATTGGCACCAAGGCAGAAGCGACTCTCATCGCTGAAGACGACACGTCTCCATTCGTCCCTCCATTCACGCCTGTCGCGACACCACTGGAGGCGGGCTGCACGATGTTGGGGCGTGAGCGGAAGACGGCCTAACGGTGTGTGGGACCGTAGCCCAGCTTCATGGAGACGGTTGCGTATGGTCCTCGCCGATACCTCAGGAGCAACAGTGTCCCTAATTCGCTGGGAAGTGGCGGTGCGGTCCCCTACGGCACTGCGTAGGATCCTACGGTCTTGGCGTGCATCCATGCGTCGCTGCGGTACGGTCCTAGGTCGACGAGCACGTGCACCTTCCGCCGACCACTGGCGACAACATCGATGTACTGTGGAGACCTCACGCCCCACGTGTTGAGCAATTCGGCGGTACGTCCACCCGGCTTCCCGCATGCCCACTATACGCCCTCGCTCAAAGTCCGTCAACTGCACATACGGTTCACGTCCACGCTGTCGCGGCATGCTACCAGTGTTAAAGACTGCGATGGAGCTCCGTATGCCACGGCAAACTGGCTGACACTGACGGCGGCGGTGCACAAATGCTGCGCAGCTAGCGCCATTCGACGGCCAACACCG
Organism: Schistocerca americana; assembly: GCF_021461395.2. Classification (NCBI taxonomy): domain Eukaryota; kingdom Metazoa; phylum Arthropoda; class Insecta; order Orthoptera; family Acrididae; genus Schistocerca; species Schistocerca americana. Next base: position 320,846,846 of record NC_060120.1, on the reverse strand, counting down.
CGGTTCCTGGTGTGTCCGCTGTGCCGTGCGTGTGATCATTGCTTGTACAGCCCTCTCGCAGTGTCCGGAGCAAGTATGGTGGGTCTGACACACCGGTGTCAATGTGTTCTTTTTTCCATTTCCAGGAGTGTACTTAATAAAATCTTACAATTTCTTTCAGTTCAACAAACAAAAGGAAAATTCTTAAAGCATTAACCATTAAAAAAACAACCATTTGAGAGACACCCCCGAAATGTACTTTCAACTAAACCTTACAAATGCATATAAACTGCTTTACGTAACTCTTGGTTCGGTGAGCAGTTTGCAGAACCGTCGTTCCTTGGTTGTCGCAGGTCCGGGTACCCTTCCAGCCCATCACGCCAGCATCGTCTTCTGGAGGGCGTGGCCCTCACACCGGGAAAACTAGAATCCACTAACGCATGCATTAATGGTTAGCTCCATACCACTTGTCCACAAGTTGTTTTAATAAATACAAACAGGAAGGAAATATAAATCCAGTGTGAAATAGCAGAATAAGGCACTGTGCTATTTCGCACCGGACTTGTACCACTGTGGCACCACAGTCAATACGGAAACAACTGACCAGCAGGGATTCAAAAGCAACGGGCAGAAACCAACGCCATCAACCCATATCAAACGAAAACAGAAGAGAGAGGTTAGACAGACTCAGAACAACTCAGAGAGGTTCTCAACAGATACAAAGGTCAAACCAAATAACCACACAACTTAGTTAGTTAGTTGGTAGCGTGTTCCACTGATCAGTCGCTCGGTATGGTAGCCGTTAAGATGCGGAACGTGTCAAGCGCACAAGAAATGCACATATGACACAAGATTTTTAATTTTTATATATATTACAATACAGAGTTAAGGATAATTATTTCTATTATTTACCCCATTCCCTTAAATGGCACACAATGCATATATTATATTTATACTTTTATTTATTCCTATTCAAGAATTCATCTATGGTATAGAATGAGTTGTCAAGAAGATATGATTTCAATTTATTTTTGAAGCTATTACTGCTGCCTGTCAGACATTTTATTTCATCTGATAATTTGTCGAAAATTTTTATAACAGCATATTTTACCCATTTCTGTGCCAAACATAGGTTGAGTAAAGGATAATATAAGTCTTTCTTTTTTCTGGTATTATAATCGTGAATGTCACTGTTGTTTCTAAACTGGTCCATGTTGTTGAGAACAAATTTCATTAGTGAGTAAATGTACTGTGAGGCTGTTGTAAGAATTCCGAATCTTTTAAAAAGATGCCTACAAGATGTGCGACCATGAACCCCCACACATTATTATAGCCACTTTCTTTTGAAGAGTGAATACTTTTTGTCTAAATGTTGAGTTACCACAAAATATTATTCTGTATGACATCAGAGAGTGAAAGTATGCTAAGTATGTTAGCTTACTAATTTCTATATCCTCAAAATTGGCAATTATTCTGATTGCAAAAATTGATTAACCTAATCGCTTTAGAAAATCTAAAATATGAATTTTCCAATTAAGATTCTCATCTATATGTACACCCAAAAACTTAGTATGCTCTACCCTGTCTACTGACTTCTGTTGATGTGTTATATTTATTGAAGGAACTGTACTTTTGGCAATAGAAAATTGGATGTACTGTGTTTTTCAAAGTTTAGAGCATGCCCATTTGCAGAAAACCAATTAATGACTTTCCCAAGTGCCTTACTTGTATCATTTTCAATTGGAGTTTCTTTTACCTGATTAATAATGATGCTTGTATCATCAGGCAACCCTAGATAAGACATTAACGTGCACACTTCAAGAGACAGTTTTAAGGACACACACCCATTACTTCGAAATAATCATGCAATATCTACTGGGTGGGACTTCAGATTAACTAAATAAATTTGGAACAACAGCCACCAAGGCGACACTATCCAGGCTCATTCTTCCGGAAATGAACGTAAGCAAACAGCTAAGCCCAGTCAGAGTTTCGTTCAGGATCAAAATTCGTATCCAGGATCACAGCACTAGAGCCACTCTACCAAATAAGAAAAGTTAAAGAAGGTCACTAAGTAGTGGAAAAACGACCGGGGCAGACGATGATCCCGTTCAGACGAACACGAACACCTGTGGGCCTCGTCGGCCGCGGTGGTCTAGCGGTTCTAGGCGCTCAGTCCGGAGCTGCCCGACTGCTACGGTCGCAGGTTCGAATCCTGCTGATGACCACAGATGTTAAGTCCCATAGTGCTCAGAGCCATTTGAACCCATTTGAACCTGTGGGCCTCTCGTTCCGGAATCCAATGGGGCCGCCTCCTGTATGTGCTGGTGGTCCCGTCCTAACTCCGGCCGCCACCTCCGTCTGGGCTGAGCCGCTCCACCAGGCTGCCTTGCTATGGTCACTCCGTCCCCTGTACTGCCGATCGCGACCTCTCGCGGTGACAGTAACTGAAATCGAGCTGCCACCGCGAGACTAGCGCCTGCGCCAGAACAGGAACGTCTCAGAAGCGAACACACGAAGGACAGACAGACCCCAGGAATACGAAGGAGGCTTAGCCACACACGTTACGTGACTCCAGACTGCACACAAGCAAGTTGGACGACCTCAAAGGGACCCAAAATCCGGTTATTGATTTATTAGATTAGGTCTTCCGCCTTTGTGATTAACATTGCGGTTGCGCCCAATAACCCAATCACCTACCTTACCCTAAACTCGCTACGTCTCTGATTATAACGATCGGCCAACCTCATATGCGCTCCCTGAATAGTTCGATGTGGATTCCTTCAATTCTCCTACAGAACTTTAGTATCAGTACGCTCCACGAGCAAATCATTAACTGACCACGAGTTGACCAGTGGTGAATTAACTTGAGAGCCCAACACAAGGGAAGCAGAGGCAGCTTTCAGTGACCCATGTTTGGCTGTATTTAAGGAAAATTTAAGCCACCCCGTGGAGCAGTCCCACTTACTCTGCAAATTACTATCAAAGGCAAAAAGAGCCCCTTTCAAACACGTTCCGCAAAAGATGTTTGGTGATAATGGGACGTAGCTCCAACATGATGGATTGTCTGCTCAAAACAAAATCTCCTAAAGCCCTTATATTTTAGAGCCAGGCCAATATCGCTGACTAAATACCTCGGCAGACAAAAGGTGGAAATTATTCCCGATAGACGTCGGAAAGTAGTAGTAGCTACAACCCTGCGACTACGGATTAATCAACAGGAGCATAAGAAGGCATCCACCACCACGAGTACTTACTGGTTACCGTTGCTAGTGCGTGGCAGAGGACCAACATGATCGATAAACCACTTATTCATGCGTAAGTTTCCCTAGTGGATTTCAGAAGACCTCTACCGGGGCTGGAATGTGGTTTGGCTCTTTTGCAGACTTCACACTCACTCACCATCTCCTTGACATCCTTGAAGGTCAAGAGACATGGCGCCTGATACTAGCTATAGTTTTGTGCACACCTAGATGCCCTCCAACCACCGCGTGATGAAAATACTGGAACACAGGCTGGAGGGACTCACTGGGCAAACAGGTCTGGAAACCCAAACATGCGATTCAAGGTGTTGGCCAGCTGATTGTCGCGCCACAGATATGCTTCACCTTGAATTGGGAGGCCGAAATTCGAACCGCCCAACGAGCTATACGACCCATCTTACGTGGGTGCGCCAACACCCATCTGAAGGCTTTATTGTCAGTTTCAAGCAAAACTTTGCGGTTCTCAAGGATAAACCTAAAGTTTTCTAAAGCATAACGTTCCGCTAGCGCCTCCCATTCGTAGATAGAATACCTAAGCTCTGCGGGGGCAACCATCTAGACGCGCAGGCCACAGGTCTATGTTCTCCGTCCTGCTCTTGGAGGAGGTCTTCCGGTACCCCGCAAGTAGAGGCGTCAGTTTGGACCACAAAGAGCAACTCGAAGTCTGGGATAACCATGACGCGCATGTTACTAAGAGCTTACTAAGTAGCTTCGAAGAATGCCTCATGAGTTTGATCACGAAGGAAGTTAACTCTTTTACAACGTAATTCATTAAGAGAGGCAGCCAATTCTGCAAAATTAAGCACATTTTTGCAGGAACAGTAGGCCATCCTAATGAATCTGGCGATGACCTTTTTAATTAACAGGAGGGGAAAATTTTCGCAGATCCTTCATGTGCTCTTGATCTACCCAAACCCTTCGGCAGAGGCTAATGGCCAAGAAAGGAAATCTGACGGCGGCCCAGGAGAATCTTAGAAGGTTTCATGGTCAAACCCGGCTCCATAAAACTGTCTAACACTGCTTCCATATGCCGCAAGTGTTCCTCAAAGGTTGGGCTGTAGATAACAACATCATTCAAATGGTTGTATACAAAATTTTAAATCGTCGAGCACCCGATCAAGTACCCACGATAAAACAGCCGCTTCTGTCAACGGACCAAATGGAACGTTAAATTCAAATAGATTCCAAGCAGTGGAGAAGGCGTAATGTGCTTGGGATCCTCTGACAGCGGAATCTGATAAAAGGCTTGGTTCAGAACCAAAACGGTAAAACAGTTTGCTCCGGAGAACCATGTGAAACAATGATGAATATCAGGTAAAGGCACAAGTTCCAAGGTAATCTTTTCGTTCACCAACCTGTAATCAACTACTGGTCGGAACTCCTCCCTACTACTCTTAGTAAACAAGAACATCTTGTGGCGCATAGCGGGAGGTAGAAGGTCTTATGACCCCTTCATGCAACATGCTGCTGTCAGGGCACGCAGGTTCTTCATTTTGTGGTGGTGGTGGCTGGGGGGGGGGGGGGGAGGGAAATAACCCGGAACATCGTCAGACAACCGGATTCTGTACTGGATCTTGTTAGTCATGCCAAACCTATTAGTGTGGGCTTGCGGAAACTTATCGGACACTTATCAAGCTCCACGACGGTTGACCCATTGTCGTGGCTCCAAATAACTCAGTTGATAACACCCAGTAGTAGGCAAAACAGAACACACTGGCAATGAAATATTTCACGAGCATAAGCCGGTTCGTTCCCCAGGAAAAAGTTTAAAAGAAGTAGCACGTGACGACCTTCCAACGTTAATCTCACGTGGGATATAAAACCATAGCCTAGGATCAAATTAACGGGAAAATTACTCAAGGAATCATTACTTGATTGTACGCGCCAATAATGGTTACATTGCAACTTCTTGTTTAAACGGGGGGACAGTCTGATCACCTATTGACGTAACTCCTTCAACCACTTTCCCTCGAACAAACGTCAGCAAATGTTTGACTCAACGTTCCACTAGTTAACTGGTACACTAACTGAAGAACCTGGTCATGAGGCAAATTCAATGCGTCAGAATGACGCTCAGATTTAACAGAAAACCTTAGAATCATCCTGGTCGTTTATCTACTACTTAGTGACCTTCTTTAACTTTTGTTATTTGGTGGAGTTGCAATAGTGCTACGCGTCCATAGAGAACAGTGGCCTGAAAATCACAAATGTATAAGTAACAATAATTTACCTTAAATATTATATCACTAAAGAAACAACCAAACGGAAAGATGCTTAATAGTTTCCCGTCACCCCCCAGCGATGAGAACCACGCTCTAAGCATTTGACATGACTAGTCAAAACGTAATAACAGTTTTAGAGACAAGGCCAAGGGAACAGATAGGCATGGTTCAGGGAAAAAATCTCTCATCCTTTACTTAACATACTTCATTTAAACAAGATCCAAAATTTTTCAATAAGAAAACAATTTCCGTGTTTTAAGAAATGTAATAACAAAGCTTACAGAATTTAAATAAAAGAACAAACGGCATAGAGTACAGGCCTACTCAGGTGCTTCAGAAATGTGTACAACTGCCCAATTCGTGAAAGAAGAGACCCCAAAAACGTGCTTGCAACCTAATTTCGTAAATATGTATCAAATCCTTTAAGATATTACACTCCCAATGAGTCAAGAATGTATAGCAAAGTCTTACATTTTTCTCTCAGGTACATAAGCAACAGGAATTGTTTTAAGAAAAGCTATTAACCATTTAAGAAACGAACTATTTAAGAGAGACCTCAAATTGTGCTTTCAAGGCAAAGATCCAGTTATGTATAATTGCTTTAAAATATTTAGATCTCAACGATTCCAACATACTTAATAAAATGTTATAATTTCTTTCAGTTCAACAAACAACAGGAAAATTCTTAAAGTATTAACCATTAAAAAAAAAAAACAACCATTTGAGAGACACCGCCAAAATGTGCTTTCAAATCAACTTTGCAAATGAATATAAACTGCTTTACGTAACTCTTGATTCGGTGAGCAGTTCGCAGAACCGTCGTCCCTCAGTTGTCACAGGTCTGGGTGTCCTTCCACCCCATCACACCGGCATCGTCTTCTGGAAGGGGTGGCCCTTGCCGATAGAACTAGAACACACTCAGGCATGTACTATCGGTCAGTTCCATACCACTTGTCCAGAAGTGGTTTTAATAAATACATATGGGATGGGTATATAAGTCTAGTGAGAAATAGCACAGTGCCTTTGTGAAGCCACAGTCAATATAGAAGTACCGAGCTACCAGTAGCTCAAAAGGCAACAGGCAGAAACAAAGCCCCGCAACCCACACGTGGCCGTATCGAACCATAACACAAGAGAGTTCTTACGGAGACCAAGAACAACTCAAAAGGTGGCCAACAGATGCAAATGTTGAACCAAACAGCCGCCCATCTTAGGTCAACTTCGGGAAAGACTGCAAGCTGCACACTTCAAGAGCAAAGTTTAAGGATACAGACTCATTACCTCGAAGTTGTCAGGAAATTTCTAGAATATGACACTGGGTGGGCCTTCAGATTAACTGAATAAATATGAAACAACTGGCACCAAGGCGACACTGTCGTGCCTCATTCTTTCGGGAATTCACATAAGCAAACAGCTAAACCATCAATCAGTTCAGGATCAAAGTTCGTAACCGGGATCACAGCACCAGAGCCACTCCACCAAATAACGAAAGTTAAAGAAGGTCACTAAGTAATGGAAAAACGACCGCGGCAGACGATGATCCCCTTCAACTGAACACAAACATTTGTGGGCCTCTCGTTCCGGAAACCGACGGGGCCTCCTCCTGTCTACTATGGCGGTCGCGTTCAAACTAACGCTGCCACTTGAATCTATCACTCCATCCACTGTACTGCTGATTGCGCCCTTTCGCTGCCACAGTCAAGGAAATTGATCTGCCACCGGGAAGCCAGCGCCTGCACCTGAACGTCTCTGAAGCGAACAAACAAAGGGCAGACAGACACCAAGAATTCGGAGGAAGCTCAGCTGCACGGCTCAAATGCCAGAAACAATGATAGATTAAAACTTCGAAAAACACAACAAAAAAAACTAAATATTTTCAGTTTTAATACACTAGGTTCCGCAGTTATTTGACTGTAGTTGAAAACTGATATCTGTCGGTACCTTAAATTGGCCATCTCAGACACACTCATCTACATTACCAGACTGCACTAGTCACGCCTGCCTGAATTTCCTTTAACCATCGTACCAGAAAACACACCACAGCACAAAAAAATTGACTCTTCGCTAGAGTGCATTGCATGGGTCCACAAGGCAAGCTCCAGAGCAGAACAGTGATCCGTCTTCATAGTATCTGTAGTAGAATCTGTAGTAGAAACAAGTTAATAGAGGAGCAGGAGCGTAAGATCTGTGCCCTTCAGGTGCAGTTACAATGCGCAAAGTATGAACTAGATAGGTTGAGGAGGGTGAAGGGTGGTGGGGAATGGGAACTGGCAGTTGGCAAGAAGGTAGCTAGGAAGAGGAGGTACTCAGACAGTTTTACTTTGCATACATGCAATAGATACGACCAACTGTCAGAGTTGAGTGGAGAGGAGCCTCGTGTAGCCGTAGATATAGGTAACTTGCAGCAGTCTTCAGCAATTAGGAGGCCTAGGTTAGTTGCAAAGTCTAGCAGAAAGAAGGTTCTGCAGCTAGATAGTTCCCACGGTAGAGGTGTTGGCCAGCAGTTGCAGGAAGTGTTGGGGAGTGAGTACCAGGTCACCAGCATTGTGAAGCCTAGTGCAGGGTTGGCTCAGGTGACTGAAAGCATAGGGGAGTTATGTAAGTATTTTACGAAAGAGGATCAGGTAGTGATAGTGGGTGGAGCAGGGAACAGTCTCGATAGGGACGGGGAATATGATGTCAGTGGTGGCTTGGTTAAGATAGCTACTCAAACTGGTGGTACTAATGTGCATTTCGTGCAACTGTTTCAGCGTCATGATCGGCCTCACCTTAATGCGGCTGTTAGGCGCGTTAATGTCGGGCTGGGGAGGGCACTGATGGCGGAGGGCTTGGATCACATCTCAGTGGTGCCAGTTGGGTCTATCAGTAGATGGGGCGTCACTAGGCATGGCCTGCACCTCAATAGGTATGGGAAGGGGAGGCTGGCTAAGCTTATAGGTGACAGGGTAGTGGGTGGTGGTGGTGGTAGTGGTATCACTCATGGAAAAATTCCTATAGTTGTTGGTGTTAGAGCTGCACCTTTTTTATACTGAAGTCAGATGATAGGTATACCTGCTTAAAGGAAGTGCTTCTAACTGAGGGCTCACCTCCAGAGGATGTAATGTTTCCAAGTAGAGAAGGAATTAGCATATTTCATCAAAATATAAGAGGTATTTGAGATAAAGTTAGTGAACTGCTAATAGATGTTAACTCTGAAATTATTGGTATATCAGAGCACCACTTAAATAATTTGATAATTCAGAGGCTTCCTTTACCAGGCTACAGATTAGCTGGCTGTTTCTCAAGGAGTTCCTTGCGGGGTGGGGAAGTGGCTCTGTACGTAAAAAACAGTATTTCATTTGAGTCCATAGACGTGTCACGACACTGCACTGAACAGATATTTGAAAGTTGTGCAGCATTAGTTGAATTTAGTGAAACTAAACTTCTAATTGCTGTTGTTTATAGGTCCCCTAACTCCGACTTCAGAGCATTTTTGCTTAAGCTAGAGAGGGTTCTTGATTCACTTTGTAGGAAGTACCAGAAAGTAGTTCTATGTGGTGACTTCAATTAATTTTGTACATGATTGTGCAAGAAAAAGGATGTTGGTAGGTCTCCTAAATTCATATGATCTGATGCAAACCGTGTTTTTTCCAACTAGGGTGCAGGGGAACAGTAGCACAGTCATAGACAATATTTTTATTCATTCTTCATTACTAGATCGGCATTCTGTTAGTAAAAGAGTTAATGGCCTTTCATACCATGATGCACAAATTTTAACACTAACAGGTTTTTGTACTCTAACCAATGTCGTGTTTAATTACAAACTACGTAGGAAAGTTAATCTAACAGCAATAGAGAGTTTTTCAAAATTCGTCAAGGAACAAGAGTGGCAATATGTTTATAGTGCCGATAATATAGAAAATAAATACAATGCTTTCCATAACACATTTCTCATGTTCTTTGAGAGTTGCTTTCCATTAGAACATTCTAAACGGGGTACTAGCAGTAATGGACAGCCCGGTTGGCTGACTAGTGGGATAAGGATATCATGTAGAACAATGCGGGAATTATATCAAAATGTTAGAAGTAGTCACAATCAAGCATCAGTAGCCCATTACAAACAGTATTGTAAGGTGCTTAAAAATGTTATTACCAAGGCAAAAAGTATGTGGTATGCAAATAGAATAGCTAATTCACAGGATAAAATTAAAGCCATATGATCAGTTGTGAACGAAGTGTCTCGTCAGCAGCACAAAGTTGACGATATAAAGTCGGTTTGCAGTAATACCATCTCTGTTACTGATAAATCAGATATATGTACAGTATTTAACAACCATTTTCTGAGCATTGCTGGTGAATTAATTAAAAATTTAGTATCTACAGGAAATCATATAAATTTCTTAGCAAATGCCTTTCCGAGATTGACGTCTGAAATACTCCTCTGAGATACAGACAAGAGGGAGATTGAGTCAATAACCAAATCACTGAGGACTAAGGACTCTCATGGTTATGATGGAGTGTCTAGTAGAATATTAAAGTACTGTGCTGCACATGTTAGCCCTGTATTTAGCCATATTTGTAATTTTTGCTTTAGGAATGGTCAGTTTCCTGAACGATTAAAGTACTCAGTAGTAAAGCCGCTTTCTAAAAAAGGGAGAAAGGGATAATGTAGATAATTTTAGACCTATTTCTATGCCATCAGTGTTTGCAAAAGTTATCGAAAAGGCTGTGTATGTAAGGCTAATTGATTATTTTATATCACGCGATTTGCTATCAAATGTACAGTTCCGCTTTAGAAGTCATTTGACAACTGAAAATGCTATATTCTCTTTTCTCTGTGAGGTACTGGATGGGCTAAACAAAAAGTTTCGAACGCTTGGCGTATTTTATGATTTAACAAAGGCATTTGACTGTGTTGATCACACAATATTGCTCCAGAAGTTGGACCATTACGGAATAAGGGGAGTAGCTCACAATTGGTTCACCTCTTACTTTAGCAACAGGCAGCAAAAGGTCATTATTCACAATGTTGATAACAGCTGTGATGTGGGATCTGAGTGGGGTACTGTCAAGTGGAGGGTGCCCCAGGGATCAGTGTTGGGGCCGCTCCTGTTCCTTATTTATATAAATGATATGCCCTCTAGTATTATGGGTAATTCTAAAATATTTCTGTTTGTTTGGTAGTAAAGGATGTTGTGTGCAACATTGACTCGGTTTCAAGTTGAGCAGTACATGACCTCAGTTCATGGCTTGTAGAATATAAACTAATGTTAAATCACACTAAGACTCAGTTTTTACAGTTCCTAACACACAATTCAACAAAACCTGCCGTTTTAATCTCACAGAACGGGCATATGATTAGTGAAACTGAACAGTTCAAATTCCTAGGTGTTCAGATAGATAGTAAGCTGTCGTGGAAAGCCCATGTTCAGGATCTTGCTCAAAGACTTAATATTGCCATTTTCACTATTCGAACGGTAACGAAAGTAAGTGATATTTCGACACGTAAATTAGTCTACTTTGCTTATTTTCATCCACTTATGTCGTATGGTATTATGTTTTGGGGTAACTCTTCCCATTCTAGAAGGATATTTTTGGTTCAGAAACCGGCGGTTCGGGCAATAAGTGGTGTGAGTTCAGTTCACGAACCTCTTGTCGACCTCTTTTCACGAGTCTGGGTATTTTGACATTGGCCTCTCAATATGTATATTCCTTATTGTCGTTTCTTGTTACCAATATTAGTTTATTTCGAACAATAAGCAGTTCTCACTCGGTTAATACTCGGCGGAAATCAAACCTCCATTTGGATCGGACTTCCTTAACTCTTGTGCAAAAAGGTGTGCAGTATACGGCTGCATTCACTTTCAATAAGCTGCCACTCGAATTCCAAAATCTTAGCAGTAATCCACGCGCTTTCAAATCGAAACTGAAGAGTTTCCTCATGGGTCACTCCTTCTATTCTGTCGAGGAGTTCCTTGAAAAATTAAGATGATTCTCATTGTATTGCTGATAGCGTTTGCTTAAACTTATGGACTGATTTTCCTTCAGGTTCATGAACATTTATTTTTATCTGTTATTACTTCTTATGTTGTAAGTTCATGTACTGACACGTTCCATGACCTTGGAGATTTGCTCCTCAATTAAGTCTTACGGAACTTGACACTTAAATAAATAAGTAAATAAGCCACCAGGAGCCCCAACTACAAGTCCACTACGTTGTCTCGCTGCTTTGCTCTGTGGCTTCCTGTTTCGCCTCCCAATTGGCTGCTCTATTCGGTCTTCGGAAGTTACTCGTATTCCATAGCTGATGACAATTGTCATCCCATCTTTCATGTACAGGAAGGTGTGCTGTCACCGGAAATACTCTGGGTCATCCACGCCGGTACATTGAAACGTCCCCTTAGAACAATTATACAAGACTGTGCTTAAACTGACACACAATATTTTTAGCGCAACGCAATCTGACTTTCAAAAATCCCTACAAAATAATGGCCCTGACTAACATTAACCTATACCTTTCACAAATCACTTACCTCACAAAAATCTTCGTTACTCAAGCTACTGCAATACAGCGAGCGCCACTACTGCCAGCTAAATAAAAGATTCAAACTACGGGAGGCACTAACTACTAATAGGCATAGTTAGCAAATGAAAGATTTTGATAGAGAACAAACAGTGTATTTACCTCAATAGTGTTCAAAAGTCATAATGTATATAGCAGTTCATGACATCCAGTCTTACAAATTTCAAAACTCTGCCATCTCTCTCCCCACATCCACCACTGCTGGCGCCTCACCTCAAACTACACAGCGCTACGCGCTGTTAACATCCAACTGCCCAACACTACAATAACCAACAACAATGCAAACCAGCCACAGACTGCATGCAGCACAGCCAGTGATTTTCATACAGAGCGCTACGTAACGTTACCAATAAGAAAACATAAACAGCCTACTTACAACATAAACTAACTCACCTGGTGCATCGTCCTTTACCCGTTCTGAACCTAAGGACTTGTCCTGTTCACAGCTTCATTGGTACTGGCACGAAGATGTTCTTGCCGATCCATTATATACACCATACTGTTCCTTGCGATGACACCACGAATCTCAATATCTCGGCGTGGGCCGGCCGGAGTGGCCGTGCGGTTCCAGGCGCTACAGTCTGGAGCCGAGCGACCGCTACGGTCGCAGGTTCGAATCTTACCTCGGGCATGGATGTGTGTGATGTCCTTAGGTTAGTTAGGTTTAATTAGTTCTAAGTTCTAGGAGACTGATGACCTTAGCAGTTAAGTCCCATAGTGCTCAGAGCCATTTGAACCATTTGAACCTCGGCGTGGAGCTGCGAGCAGCGCTTTTGCTGGTACAACCACACAGTGCTGTGGAAGTTGGCAAACCCAGCACTGGCGCCAACAACCAAGTGATGTGTGAATATAACCGTCCCGTGAATCGCTAATTCGCGGCACATCACATCCTCAAAGCAAGAGGTTTAAGGGGGCCGATGTTAAGTGAATAGAGGAGATTGCTACTCGCCCCCCCCTCCCCCCCCCCTCCTCCTCCCCCCCTCCCCCGGCAATCGATAGATCACAAAACTTTGAATTAGGTACTATCATCTAACCTTTGCGTTAGGTACTTTCGTACATGGTAGGAAACGGAATGGCGTTACCTCGTGCATAAACCACATATTCATTGTCTTTCTACAATAGATATTGATGATGAACTGAAACTGTTTAAATATATGGCCCTCTGCGTTTGTGAACCGCAACACATGGCTAGATATTGATATTAAAGTGAACCTAAACAATTGATATCATGATTGCTCAGGGATATGTAACTGCCTACTGTGATAACTTATCACACGCTGTGTGAATACCGCCACATCCGTAAATAAACTGGAAGCTACGAACTGTGAATCTTCAGCATCTCGCCTTAGAATTCACTGGCAGGACTGTAATGATGTGGTGGTCTTGTGCCGTGAGAGCTTGCGTATGATGTGAGGCACACGGATAAACTCTCTGCTCGTACAGAACAGACGACGAAAGAGCTTCTTTTATGCCTTCAGCAACTTCAGATCTACGTGCATTTGTCGTAAGATAATCTTCCACTTGTCACAAAATTCCCTCCTCCATATCCGGCGTTCGAACTGTGCAACGTCTATCGCGATCCCTTCTTATCCCGTTTTTACAAGTCGCTGAAACGGCATTCTGAGCATTTTTCCAGATGTAAATTGGCGGTGAGGAAACGTGGATAGCGATTAAGGACGTTGGCTAAACTGCTGAATACCGTTTCTCGCATGGAGTAATAGGACTCGGTTTCAATGTTTTTTTCTTACGCTCCACGGAATAATTAGTTTTGTTCTGATATCAGCACAAACCCAAACCGGTATTTTAGGAGACAGATTTAAGTGTTGTGTCTAACAAGGGAACCTCCCCATCGCACCCCCCTCAGATTCAGTTATAAGTTGGCACAGTGCATAGGCCTTGAAAAACTGAACACAGATCAATCGAGAAAACAGGAAGAAGTTGTGTGGAACTATGAAAAAAAGCAAAATATACAAACTGAGTAGTCCATGAGCATGATATGCAACATCATGGATAATGTTGACTGCGGAGCGCAGTGGTCCCGTGGTTAGCGTGAGCGGCTACGGAGTGAGAGGTCCTTGGTTCAAGTATACCCTTGAGTGAAAATTTTACTTTCTTTATTTTCGCAAAGTTATGATGTGTCCGTTCGTTCATTGACGTCTCTGTTCACTGTAATAAGTTTACTGTCTGTGTTTTGCGACCACACCGCAAAACCGTGCGATTAGTAGACGAAAGGACGTGCCTCTCCAATGGCAACTGAAAACATTTGATCGCATGGTCATAGGTCAACCGATTCCTCCACAGGAAAACACGTCTGATATATTCTATACGACACTGGTAACGGCATGTGCGTCACATGACAGGGAATAATTCTCTGAAAATAAAAAATTAATTTCTTCGCTCGAGGGAAGACTTGAACCAAGGACCTCTCGCTCCGCAGCTGCTCACTCTAACCACGGGACCACGCGGCTCCTGAGCTTACATTATCCTTGATGTTGCATATGTTGCACATGGACTACTCAGTTTGTATATTTTGTTTATTTTTTTCATAGTTCCACACAACTTCTTCCTGTTTTCCTGTTCTCCTGTTCTCAGTTTTTCAAGACCTATGCACTGTGCCAACTTATAACTAAATCTGAGGGGGGTGCGATGGGGACGTTCCCTTGTAAGAGTAGCACATAGTCGTAGATAGAGACAAACAAAACATATAAGAAATTAGTAATGGAACAGGAAAACATCCGGAACCACTGAGTAATCACTGGTATCGACACATTTGAAACGATCTAGGCCTACATCTCAACAAGAATACCCGTCGGGACATATTCTTTCGGGGTACTTTTCTAGTGTTGACCAGTACTATCTTCTGTAGAATATCAGGAACATAAAAAAAGCCTAGTATGGCATCAATGAGATTGAATACATCATTCGCAGACATAGACTTCGAAACCATACGTTGAGTGTAAGGCGTGCTAAGTTTAGCAATGATGAAAAGTAGGCTAATGTTTTTAAAAACACCAGGAAGAATCAGTCTTTAAGGAAGAGAGTAATGAAGAAGAATTCTGTGCTTTGTATGTTGTGTGAGGAGTGTAGGTAGTGAGATACTGCATACTACAGTAAGTAGTGCCGCTGAAGGGGAACTGACATCCCCAAAAATAGCACCCACCAAAGTTGAACAGACAATTATAAGTAAAAGGAAGTAATGTATTTGTTTGCATGGCCATCTTCCGCAGCATCTGTTAAAATCAGTTATTACTGGTTTCTCCATCGTAAGCTTACTGTAAATTCATTAAAGAGAAATTTACACCAGAAGCGGTTCACTTTTATTTATAAAGCATCTTCTGTGGTTATTCTGCAAATTATTTTATAAATTTGTAAATTTTTGTTGTCTCAGTAATAAAAATGCATTTTGTCTATAATGTGGAGTACAAATTACATACGGTATTTCTGCCTCTTGTTTATACATTCTCCAAACCACTGCTTCTTCCCTCTTTGTTAGTAGCAGATGATGTCGGAACACTTCGTTTCACATATCCACTTGGCAGTTTTTGCTTTTTCTTGCTCTGCATTTGCGTTATTTACACTTCACCTCGCTTTTGCAAATCGAATTCGAGCTACATGTGTTCTCTCTCACTCAGTACAATATTACCGTTTTTATTGTCTGTTCGTCTGTTTTCGTGTAAGCTATGAACGTTGTCAATCTGTGAAACTACACCATAAGTAATTTGCTCTCCAAGAACACTGTTGCATTGGTTGTCCTTGACATGACTGTTGGTTTTGATCCATGCTTTCATGTAGTCCTCGGAGTTCCAGAGGTGTAGCGGAGGCGCCGCAGTTGAAATAAACATTAAGGATGAGAGATGGTAAACAGAAAGCGAATTGCGCAGTGTTGTAACTAAGTTCATCGTACTGACATAGTCCGATGTGTTCACAGGGAATGTATCAACACAAACAAGAACTGGTTTCGGGTTTTCAGGAATGTCCTCTCCACTGTTGTCTGAATAATCTCTGAAACCTTATTTTACAGTTGGACAAGAAAGACGATAATGGTCACACATTTTTCTTAGATTTTCTTCTCCTTCTATCCATGGGTTCACGTGGTCATAGGGCTGTTATTTACTGTACAAAATATCGATCTCTTTCATGAGGAATTTTTATTCTTCACTGTCATTAGAAATTAGACTTTACTTCAAACTGTCGCTAAGGCTCTGGCAGAACTGTTTCGAATTAATTTGGGTAGTCATTCTGCTTGATTCTCTTCTGGGAACCAGTGGAACGTCTTCAGTTGTTCGATGGCTGTTATTTACCACGTAATTGCCCTATGTGGTAAGGGGATTTTAACACTGTCCTTTTGGAGGTACTATGAGAGGATGCTAATCTCTTCAAAAATATCAGAAAACAATGCAAAGTTGCTCACGAAATCAGGGCCTGATAGTGTTTTCTGCAGTACCTTGAACTCTTCCCGTACAATTGATTTTCTAGTCATATCATTCGAACATATACTGGAACGAGCATTCAGAGTCTGGTAGGTTTTTCACACTGCTTGCACTGGTCTAAGGCTTGATCCACCAAACGCACTGAGAATACTTCAGATATCTCCGTAAGTTCTGTACCTAACGGCTGGCAGTTCATGATGATTCCTTGGAGATTGATGATACTATGCATAAATCTTGTCAAAAAAAATGATAATATGATTCACACCAGCAACCTCTTCGATTACCTCAGGAAACCATAATTCAATTCGGTGACACAAACAATGCCATTTGAATAATTTTTGTTCTTACGTCGTTCTAAAGCACCTGAATCATTACTCAGCATTACACTAGCACCATCACTGCATGCTCCAGTCAAATAGTCATTCAAATAACTTGAAGAAAAACCGTGCTTCGAGAGACATTTTAGCAGTTCTGCTTCTGTTGTTTCTGAATATGTTCTTTTAAGTTCAAGGATAGCCCAGAAGTAGGTATTTACACAACCATCTCTGATTCCAGACCCCAAATAGACTATTAAAACGGATAGTGAGTGAAGCAACGTATGTTGACTCATCAATGAGTACAGAGACCTTAGAATTCTTCGACATTATGGATGAACAGAGCATCTTCCTTATAGTGTCCGCAATACAGTGTATGATATTGGCAGAACTGAGTTTACTATGCAATATTTTGACCATGTGGAAACCATTTCGAATTTGAAAATCCAGTCATGTGAAACTCTAAATATGGTTTATTGACTTTTGCTACAAAATATGCTGTGTGAAATACTTTCCTTGTACTTTCAAAAGTGTCGTTCTGCTGTTCAACTACAAGGTTTCCTAGAATATTACCTTGTCTTTGTTTTCATTGTCTACATGCAGTTAAATGAGCATCGGAATTCTTATGTTCATGGTTATTTCATTGATGTTAACTAAGCTTGTTTACTTCCACAAACTGGACCCATCGAAATACTACTCCATTCTTTAGAAATGTACATTCCCTGTGATTTACTCACTTCAACATTCTGCAGATCTTAACACAGTGAGCATCCGAACCTGCCTTCCCTACGCACCAAACACACATATTTCGTCTTAAATTCTCTCCATGTGCTGTCGTTACAACAAAAAGGATAATTAAATATGTCTTGGGAATCCAAATAACAAAGCATTACTTCACATGATTGGCTTTCATCTTCAGCAGTAGCTGTTCCGGTGCTACTATTCGTGTATGAAGTAGATGAGCCATTATCAGCTTCACGTTTTTTCGAACGACACAGATTATCTTCTGCAGTTGAAAGCCCGGAACTAGATTTTCTGAAATAAAATATATACTGAATTTCATACTGAAAAATTACGGCTTTCAATTACCAGCACAGTCTACAGACTTTTCACTTAAAAGTGTAATATGGCAGCCTTTAAAGCGGCAAACTAGTACGTAGACCCGGAGTCACCAGAGCTGTTCAAAAAAATGGCTCTGAACACTATGGGACTTAACTACTGAGGTCATCAGTCCCCTAGAACTTAGAACTACTTAAACCGAACTAACCTAAGGACATCACACACATCCATGCCCGAGGCAGGATTCGAACCTGCGACCGTAGCGGTCACGCGGTTTCAAACTGACGCGCTTAGAACCGCACGGCCACACCGGCCGGCACCAGAGCTGTTCACTCAACACCTGTAACGTCACTGAAAAGAAAACTGAACTTGGTAAGCATGCCGGCCGTGCAGTGGATGACGATTAATCCTAATAACAATCGGACTGTAAACGCACAAAAAAAAAGGCACGACAATGACTTGAAATAATAAGTATTTCCACTGTAATCATATCGTAGCAGAGGGTAGAATCAAGAGCCGACATTCGAAATTGCGGTTGGATCATAGGAGATTGCAATATGAGCATAAGGAAGCGGGAAATGTTTTTATTTTACTTATATCTTATCGTACAGATTAGGTTTCAGATAGCAGTCAGGTTTCGTTGTATTATTAACTTTCAGGCGATCGCGCGATTTGAAGCAACGCTAGCGGTCGCGCGGCGTAATTTACACCGCCAAGACTTCGTTTTCGTTTTCGAATGCCCATACATTATGACATCGGGCTACAGAATCAAGCCAGTCAGTGTCAAGGCCACGCGCCATAAGGTGAGCCGATAGATAAGCGGGGATTACCTGAGAATGAAGCGCGTAAATGGTTAAATGTTCGAGAGGCGGTGTAAATGCAATCCACGCGAACGCCCAAAGGTTAAAAAATACATCATCAGAATGCCGACGAAGGGAATTAAGTGTTTTCAGACATTATTATCATGTCACACGATGTGAGCATCCTTAGGCGAGTCGACATCGGATGCGCAACGCGGCGCAGCGCCTCTAAGGTCGGCCCAGAACTGCCAGGAATGGAGCAGAGTCTTTGTAGGTGCCCAGAAATGCTCCAGTGTGAGCACGCGGGTATGTCAATAATAATGGAAAACGAGAAACGCCATCCGAATACAGCGCGCATTTACTTTGATGTTCCGACACGGCACATAACTTTTCATTGTTGTGCAGAGCGGTGCGGTTTGACGTCCACACCGGCAGAACTAAGCCGAACCTTCTTCTTGGCTTTGCGTGGATGCCCGACCCCAAGCGCTTGGTATTCTTTTTTATAGCGTTATTTGTCTAGGCCATCTATCAACGCTCAGTTGACTTCACAACTAATGTGTTCTATCGGTTATAATTCAGGATTGACGATAATTTAGAGAGACCTCGAAAGAGAATTACCGTAATAAAAAATGTTCTCCACGTAAAATAGTAAGGGGATGGTGTAACCCTCAGGAAAAAATGGGGGAAGGGGGGGAGGGGACGGCGTACACCCGTGTTCCCTCTCTAATACGGCCCTGGAAGGAAGCTGACGTTTACACTGACTATGGACAGTTTTCCTCGTGCCTGCTGGCTGGTCACAACACAGGGAAGCAGCTGCACTGGGGATTGTGTTTGAGACTACGCGGCGGACTTGGATCTACATTGGTGTTGATTTTCAAGAGGCACTGGTTATATGGAACTGTCTCGTAGACAGGAGGACAGCCTAGACTTACGAATGTTGGTCAACTTCTGTAACGAATGTGGAGTGGTTGTCACCGAGAAGAGATTATTTGATGAGCTAATTGTGAACATTGTACTCCCTGTGCTGTCGAAGATGGTTAACGAGACTGATTTGTAATCTCGGACATGTCAGATATTTGAAGTTCCTGTCACTGGAATAGTAGTTGAGTCTCCTTGATCATCAAGTAGAGAAATTGCTAAAGCAAAAATTAATGCTGCATTTCGGCTATCTGTTGGCACAATTTTATTCTGGCTCGAATTTATAAGACTTACACGTACTAACTTGATACGTATGTGCTTCACCGGATTTGCTGTCTTAATTCTATAAATTGTGTGTATCTTAAGTTTGTGTTGAAGAGTGTCTCATCTGTTGTACTTCTCGTCATTATTGTCTGGCCTGAAATTACTGTAGTGGTTGGCCATTCAACCGCAGTAAATCTGATGTTACTAGAGCTCTTGAAAGGCTACTGACTGGAGTCAGATAGTTCACTGCAATTTTTGAATTGTCACCAATAAGCGGAAGCAATCTATGGTGATGACATATTGCGGATGCAGTTTGACTAAAAACTTTATACGTGTATTATTCTCTAAACGCTATAACTCACCTTCTGCCCAATCTTGCCAAATAGTGATTGTATACAAATTGCATTGCATTCTGGTTCCTGACGACGACCTGTGAATTCTGTTATCCTGTTTTCGAAGTGTCTTCAGCACTTTGAGAAAAGGTTATCTAAGGATCTTTCCATTTAAAAAAATGTGTTGTAACTATCTGTTACAGCGCTTTCTGTGTTTCCGGCTATTATTTTGGAACTTTGTTTAGTGATTTTAGAAGGCCTATCTGTTGATCTTTTGATAAAAATTTTTTATAGCTGCATGTTAAAAATTATCAATAAAATATTGTGCGACACTCCTGGTAAATAAACGTATTCTAGGCAATTTCCACCCCATTCCCCTCTCTCTCCTCCCTCCCCCCCCCCCCCCCAATCCGCTCCGTCACCTATCAAACTTGTTACATCCATCACGAGCTGAGACGCTCAAATCGCATACAGACATTGTGAACAAAATATCCATTAAAAATATAGTACTGAAACAGGTATTGCTAATGAACAGACGAACGATTGTCTGTTCAATAACCATACATCTATTATTCTCACAGTTTTTATGGCTGCTTTATTCAGATTGTCTGTAAATGACTTGAGGGCCTCAGCTCTTGATGGTTGTAACACGTGCTATGTAACTCCTTGTTCTTCTGAAGAACATACGTGGCTTAGCAGTATCGAAACCTTGATCAAGTTTAGATATTAAATAAAGTCTGGCAACTGATTGGCTTTGTACATTATTAATTGGAAATTTACTGCT
This sequence comes from Schistocerca americana, assembly GCF_021461395.2. Lineage (NCBI taxonomy): Eukaryota > Metazoa > Arthropoda > Insecta > Orthoptera > Acrididae > Schistocerca > Schistocerca americana. The sequence goes on along the minus strand of NC_060120.1, from coordinate 320,825,919 downwards.
GACAGCCAGGTTCAAGATTTCGAAAGAGTGTCACCCACAAAATCGTGAATATGACAAGGGCAATTAAAATGCGAGATCTTTAGCTGTGCCATTTTGGTAGCTCATGTATCGAAGTTGTTGACAAGAATAATGTACAGAATAATGGAATGGAAAATACAGTACATGTTAAATGAAGGAAGATTTTCGTTTAGATAACAGAAAAGCACCAGAGAGGAAGTTCTGACATTGCTCTTGGTGAGGGGTAGCAAGACTTGAGTAAAATCGAGACACCGCCGTAGAATTTGTAGACCTAGGAAAAGCTCTGAAATATCACAAATTGTCGCAAGATGTTTAAAATCTGGGAAAACGAGAGGTAAAAAATATGCGCAAGAACCAAGAAGCAACGATAAGAAAGGAAGACCAACACAGAAATTGCAGGTTCAGGAAAGCAAGAAGACATGGATACAGTCTTACTCTTCTTCTGTTCACCTCGTATATCAAAGAAACAATGAAGGAAATAAAAGAGAGGTTCAAAATTGGAATTATATTCAGAGTGAAGTGATATCTATGGAAAATTTATTGATGACACTGGTGTACTCCGCGAAAATGACGAAGAATTAGAGGAGCTGTTAAGTGCAGTGTTTAGTGTTCTGAGCACAGAATACGAATTCTGCACTGCTAGCCGCTCAAACAGGGAGAAGTGCATTGTTATGCTCCACATTTCACGTTGTATTTGTGAGATATGTTGAAGTTGTAGAGTTCATCTTTGTCATGCCACTGTAAAAGGTGGCACAAAACCAACTAAGTGCAAAATCTGTGCAATTTGCACGTTTATTTACTTGTATTTGCATATTTAGGCCAATTTTCTGTTTCCTTTTTGTCCGAATAAAATCAGGTGTATCAGATAAAATCGCTTCAAAAACTTGGGCCCAAGAACCTGATATAAAATGTAAACATATTTACGTGTTGATTATTTCATAACTCGTGCATCTGTCGTGTTATATTGTGTATTTTGATGCAGTGTGCTGCAAAAAACATATTTTATGCTATTGCATCAGGTGAAATCAGCACTTACCTTTCCTACAATCTTAGCACTAAGGCCTAGCATCCTTGTTCAAAGAATCGTTCCCAACAGAAATTCAGTGTGTATCAGTAGGAATAGAGGGCAGGTTCTGAATGAGATAACATCTTAAATGGTTCAAATGGCTCTGAGCACTATGCGACTTAACTTCTGAGGTCATCAGTCGCCTAGAACTTAGAACTAATTAAACCTAACTAACCTAAGGACATCACACACATCCATGCCCGAGGCAGGATTCGAACCTGCGACCGTAGCAGTCGCACGGCTCCGGACTGAGCGCCTAGAACCGCTAGACCACCGCGGCCGGCAGATAACATCTTATCGCATGCGATGTCATTCTACACATCTCGTGTCGGGTTACATACTTTGGGCATCGTGCTTCCCCACACCCTTTTGCCCGGAAACTCACCGGAAACTGAGAGGTCGCCCAGCGAAATCACCAAGGCAATGTGTCACATGAGATAACAATAGCGGGTCCCTCTGGACGAATGAATATCGTGCGCTCCGCTCTTCGTACACCATATTCATCTTTTATAGCTGTGGTATTTGTGTGGGAAGGATTACTCAGGAGCTGGACAGCACAAAGAGAGAATGTGTCTGCTTGATAATACCAATGTTACGTGACACCAACAGAGACCATAACAAGACAGCTGTGTAAGTACATTCCTTTTTAGGTATTTGTCCATATTATCCTAAATTTGACGTATTTTCCACAGTTTTCTTATTTTATAACTGGAGGCGCTCTAGAGCATAGGAAGGGGCTATGTCTATTTGTTTACAAAAATTAAGTCGCTCTAGAAAAAAAATGGTTCAAATGGCTCTGAGCACTATGGGACTCAACTGCTGTGGTCATACGTCCCCTAGAACTTAGAACTACTTAAACCTAACTAACCTAAGGACAGCACACAACACCCAGCCATCACGAGGCAGAGAAAATCCCTGACCCCGCCGGGAATCGAACCCGGGAACCCGGGCGTGGGAAGCGAGAACGCTACCGCACGACCACGAGATGCGGGCAAGTCGCTCTAGACATATACGTTATTAACTATATAACACCAGCAGGCACCACACCCAGACAGATGTGTAAGTACTCTCGTTTTTCTGTCGCTTTCCCATATTTTTCACAGTTTTCCCAATTTCACGTATTTTTCACCCTTTTTTGCTGTTTTATAACTGGACGGGCTCATGGAGCAGAGGGAGAAGTTCTAGACGTTGTTTATGTGTTTATAAAAAATTATGTCACTCTAGGTCTATCTGTTGATAGTAGTTTTAGTACTACACAGCACCAGCAGAGATCTCACCTAGGCAGATATGTAAGCACTCTCAGCTTTATGTATTTTTTGTATTTTCCTCGGTTTTACGTATTTTTCCGTGTTTTCCAGAATTTTACGTAACTTGATCAATGACACAAGACAGTTCTCAACGACATGATGCTCTCAGACAATCACAACGCAGGATTAGATATCAGTGATACTGGGGCTCACCTCCCCAGCTCCATCTCTTATAACTGGAGGTAATCTTGAGCATAGCAATAGGTTGAGTCTGTTTCGTTAATACGAAGTCACGTCACTTGAGGTCTGTTTGTTTAATATTTCGTGGCCCTAGCAAAGGCTTCACCCAAAAAAATATGTAAGTACTTTCAGTTTTACGTATCTTCCACAATTTTGCGCATTGTATCCAATTACAGAATTATGTGTCACCATTGCAACGCGTCGCATTGCGTCGTGTCGACGTCATCATGCTCTCAGGTTTGGTCCCGATTTAAGTATTATTGCTAAGCCGTCGCTCCATTGGAAGAGTGTGACGTCATATTCTTAGAAACGACGACGTTGGTCGAAATAGTCACATCATAGAGAATCCTATCAGCCAAAGACATTGTTTAAGAAATACCAGACCACATTCCGGATTATGTGACGTCATAGCAAAACTCTGATGCCTCCAACCGAAGATACTGTATTTGTAGTACACCTCTAAAAAGAGGCGACCAGTATCTGTGACAACCCCAGCGAAAGTCTTGTTGCCTATTAGATCACCCCTCAGACTCCGACGTGTGGGTGTGTAGCCGCGAACGCCTATGATCGCGGACACAGCGCCCAGCAATTGCCGAGGAAGCTGCGATTGGTGTCAAACATTGCTAGTCAAGAGATCTACCGCTTACGGTCATAACGACAAACACATACCAAGACGTACGCGCAAATACGTACCACTCTCCTCATTGTATCCGCTGGGTAATGCCGGTACGGTATGGAAATCCTCGCAAGGTAGTGACCACAAAGTCGCGAACGGGAGTACTCCATATGTCTGGCTAACACTACACCAGACCACCTCCCCAGGCGTGGTAGAGAAATTCGCACAATGTATGTGTTATCATATACGACCCAGTAGCTGGCACAAACGATGTTCATTCGTCCAAGGAGAGGGCATCCAGCAACAGCAAAACCTGTCGTAACTTACGGACGCCTCTTCACATAAACACTGTTAACGCTTTAAGCGCCAAGCCCTCTCCTCCATAATATTTCTGTGGAACACCTACACAAATCACTCCACACGCTCACCAATCTGTGGATTCCTTTGTGAATAGATGCTGCACTTTCAGCGGCAAGCACATCTCTCCCAAGCACCATTTATTTCTGGACCAACCAAGTACATGCTCCCGTCCTCCTCCCTCCAAACGTCATTCTTTTGAAACTAGCATGTGTGACTCCATATATCAATCAGCCTCCAATTTAAAATGAAGACTCGTATCAAAATAAACCCTGCAAGTATGTGTGATATAACAGTAAGCCTCATGTACTAACCACAAGCAAATCCGAGTATTGTATGTAGTTTCAGCTGATTCATAGAATTCTAAATACATGCGCTGCACAGCCAGCACACTGCTGTATTTGCTGCGAAAACTTATGTGTGCATTAATAATGAGTTCCCTCAAACGTAAGCAGGACTGGTGCAACGGACTTATCCACCCATTACACGTGATCGAAACAGGATACATCTGGGGAAAAAAAATAGCGACAAAAATACAATTCCAGGACAACATCGATGGTGGGATACCTCTGCCAGACATATAACATACACAGGGTGTCCCACTCAAACCCCCCTGATTTCAAAGACCCAAAGAAAAAAAACAGAGCAGATACGACAATGAAAAATGCACCACATTGTAGGGCATCTCAAAGAATTTATTTATTTATCATCATTACACCTACCTCTACATGTGAACCATTTGTAGTACGAAGAATATCGAGTCTATATTCAATTTCTTGCCAAGTTCTTTGTAACATTTCCTCTGTTATTGTTGCAATTGCATTAGTGATACGATGTCGCAACGTCGGAATATCGTCCACTTTGGTCGCATACACGCCGTCCTTCACGAATCCTCACATGAAGAAATCAAGCGGCGTAATGTCGGATGAACGTGGTGGCCAGGCAGTGGGTCCTCCACGACCGATTCAACGACTGGGAAATTTCGTATCCAGGAACTTGCGAACATCGGTTGACCAATGCGGCGGAACTGCATCTTGTTGAAAAATGATGTTAGGTTGCAAGTATTGTATCTGAGCGTACACTAACTGATCCAACATGTCCAGATACACTGACCCATTCACCGTTTGTTCCGCAAACAAGAGCAGTCCAACAGCCCTGTCGTGCGGCATCCACATCATTACGCTGCAGCATATCCACAGCATATTGTTGTCGGCGTGGCTTGTCGTTCGGCGTCAGATGTTGCAGCATTTGCACTTTGTAAGTACGCATACAAAGATGCTGGTGAACTACACGATGCAATGTTGATCAAGGTACATCAAGTTTCCTAGATGATTGACTAATTGACTTACGTGGACTTCTGAGAAACGTTTGTCTGATGTCCTCCACTGTCGCTTCTGGAACTCCATAACATGCACTGCCAGAATGTTGCTGAACACTTCCTCTTGCCAGAAACTTCCTATACCATCTTTAAATTGTTTTCACATCAGGTGGATCACATTCATACACATGACGATAATCTCTTTGCACAGTAATTGGCGATTTTGTTTCTGAAAAACCACACTACTGCTTGCGCGCGCTGTTGTGTAGTCGCCATTTTCACTTCATGCGACCATGCTGAACTCTGGCGACGATACTTGGCACTTCTGAAGCGGGAATACAAATTCATTGAGATGCTCTAAAATGTAGTACATTTTTCATTGTCCTATCTACTGTGGTTTTTCTCTCCTGGGTCCTTGAAATCAGGGAGGCTTGAGTGGGACACCTTGTATTACATCACAATAAAACTCGTAAATAGGTGTCGAAATAATGATACACGACTCTGCAAACGTGACCGTGACCGAGAAATGGTCACACTGCAAGGCTATCATCAATTACAAGTCTGATTCTAAAACGCGAGCAACACACGAACAATGACCGATTGAAAGTCAAGTTGCACATACCAGATGACAGTGCAGTCAGCATCATATTTATGACCTGAAGATACTCAGGAAACACGTCACGATCAACTCAGTCGGAGCTGGTACTACACAGTGGACAAACTGCAGAACGATCGTAGGTATCAGGGAGGCATAATTTACTCTATATTACAAACAACGAGACCCTTCAAAACAGACGCGTAGTTGTTCTTTGCAATCTCAGATTTACTCTCACATACTGATGTGCTTACGACCAATCGACAGTCATCTGGATGTGCAGCATGGAATACGACTTATACAGAACATTGTTTTATAAACCATTATGGGTCGTGATTGTGACCGAGCAAGATGGCGCAATGGTTACTACACTGGCCTCGCATTCGGGAGGACGACGATTCAATCCCACGTCCGGCCATCCTCATTTAGGTTTTCCATGATTTCCCTAAATCGCTCCAGGCAAATGCCGGGAAAGTACCTTTGAAACGGCACGGTCGACTTCCTTCCCCGTCCTTCCCTAATCCGATGAGGCCGATGACCTCGCTGTCTGGTCTCCTCCCCCACAACAGAACCCTCACCCCACGCCTGTCCCATCCCTTTGTTGATTGTCTTTTTTCAAGTAGAGTTTCAACGTATTTCGTCCTATCATTACCGAATAATGCATTAAATGTACGGTCTCCCACAACATGTACCCATGAAGCTAAAAATAAATATGTATTCGAATTTTAGGATCCATAACCAGAAAAGTCTCACGATCAGTTCCATCTGAGCTAGTATTAGTCACCCCCATAGACAAATTACGGAATTATCTCGCTAATACTCGTATTAATAGGTCTGCTCGATAAACAATATCTCTTATACGCATTACGAAGGCATAACTAGTTTTATAATTTATTTATCACAGTCAGCCAATCTCTCTAGAGCAAATGCGTAGTTGTTCTTTGCATTCTCGGATTTACTGCCTCTAGATTTTTATTTTTCAGGTATGACAGCATATTATTAAAATTTTCCGTACTGGTTTGCTTACAACGAATAGACAGTCATCTGAATGTGGAACATAAAATACCACCAAGATATATACCATAAATTACCGTCAGTACCCATTTCGCTATTTTGTGTAACCCTTTACCAGTCCAGTACGATAGACGTTGATGTCCTTGTCATTTGTTCATTACTTCTCCATGTGGCGATGGGTTGGTCTCTTAGTAATTATGTACATCAGTTGCTTTGCTATTACAGAGTGGGTCAATCTCTGGAATGCATTTCTCCGCGATAATTAATTACGGCTATAGGGATACAGTTCTATAACCGATTATTCAACCTAACTCCCCAGAATATTGTGTATTAGAACACACATAGACCTATCTTACTATTTGCCACCTCTCTCTCTCTCTAATGTGTCATCTTTTTATGTGTATGGTAAACACAAGATGACGATTGTTCATACCGATGACTGAAAACAAGATCTGAGTAAAAATGGAATCACCGCCCTTTCAGCTAACTAAAATGCGTCTGCTCGACATACTACATCCGTTAGACATCTATATAATCAACAATGAGGCCTCTCCTATGCGTTAGCAAAGATTATTCTCACTAGATTTTTCTCAAACATTGTTATGTACTAGTAAAAACACCTGGAAAAGATGATGCATTTGACAGTTTTAGAAACCATAAGTAACAACCATGTCTCCTAGTCCTAATTCAGGAGCATGTACCAGACTGCTGGTGTAACAAGTCTGACGAACGGACGATCATTCCATCCCTTTCGCACTGAGAGAGTGGGAAAAAATATGTTTCTATAGCATATTAATTTACTTAAGAGAAATATCTAGCAGTGCTTGGAATAAAGAAGTCTGGTTTATGGGTAATAGTTTCTCAAATAACCTTACAACTATTGGACTCTGACAGGAAGATCTCGCAGGATGGCAAATAGAGCTGTCACCGAACCTGGGCGATTCAGCAGTGATGGACATGGGCCACCATATCCAGTAGCGATGAGATGTGGGCTGTTGGGTGGAGCAGGATTACGGCGACTCTGGTGATTCAGGTACGGCAACAGCCGTGGTCTACGTTAGAGATCTGTATTGTCAAAATTATTTGTGGGTATCAAATGTCATTATCCGACGGTATTGTGGAAAACAGTGTCCTGGACTGAGAGAAATATGTTTCTTATACTTTAATATAGCACATCTGAGCAGTATGTACGTTTGTTGGAGTCAGTATCAAGAATTTACATGTAGTAGATAATTAAAATTGTATGCTGACAGATCGTAATTAATAAATTTCTCTCTGTCTTGAGTCTCAAGATGGCTTAAGAAGATTTCCGAGTATCCTTACTACCTCCAGCAGACAAACTGCTGCTGTTGTACAAGTTATCTGTTAGCTGAAACCACATGGAAGTAACTGGAACAGAGTACAATGGAGCAAATTGTACGTGCTGTTTGCCGGCCGGAGTGGCTGAGCGGTTATAGGCGCTTCATTCTTGAACCGCTCGGCCGCTACGGTCGCAGGTTCGAATCCTGCCTCGGGCATGGATGTGTGTGATGTCCTTCGGTTAGTTAGGTTTAAGTAGTTCTAAGTTCTAGAGGACTGGTGGCCTTAGAAGTTAAGTCCCATAGTGCTCAGAGCCATTTGAACCATTTTTTGTGCGTGCTGTTTATTATAGTTCAAAAACACTTAAGCAGCCTTGCACTGTGTCAAATACACGATCCATTCAATAGCTGTTTATTGTAGCCTCCAGCCTGTTTATACAACGGTCTTTAGCCAGAGAGTATGTAAAGGCTCCTCTGGAGAACGTTTCACCAAAGCAGTTGAGATACGAATTCGCTAGTGAGACGGGCGCAGAGGAGCATGACAACTTCGTTCCAGTGGAAACTACTGACTCAAGTAAAAAAGACATCTCAAATGAGCAGCAAGCAGAATTTGAACCACGTAACTACGACCTACCTCTTGCACAACGTAAGCATGAAGCATTTTACCTAAGTGTTTGAGCTAACGAACGCGGAGTCCACTGTACGGCCTCCTTATTTCTGCTCTTTATGTGTTGGATCCTCCCAACAACAACCCAACCGTATGCGCAATCCAAGACCGGACCTTCGACGACGATGGCGTGCGGACGAGTTATCGGTCAGCTATCACACACTGATCGCCTGATGCAAGCGCGTAAGTGAAATTTCATCGTGGTCAGTCTTTTGCCGTCATTCCCTATCTGCCACTGGTTACGGAGAATTTTGTGATACACATACGATTCACTTTGCAGCTGACAGTGGCGGCAATCGTGGTGATGCGGTCGACTCGCAGGACAGCGATGGCGTGTCGGTCGGTGCAGTTGATGGAGCGGCCAGAGATGGACTCGTCGCGGTGCAGTGGGTGTCGGTGGAAGAGGAGGGGCCGTGTGGCATCCACTTCCTGTCAAGGAAGTGGACAGTTCTGATGGCGCCAAGTGGACACGGGTTGAGCCACGCCACAGAGAGGGTAGAAGCAGTGCCCCGAATGTCTTGCTGGAGACACCCAGGTCGACAGGAGACACCAAATGACAAAAGGGGAATAAAACATCACACATATGTTTCAAGTGCTATAAGCATGTGTGCCAAAGCTGCCAAGCCAGAACTCTTGCCTATAGTCTGAACTGTGAGCCCACACCATCTCAGACAATTCTGTCCACTCCTTTGTTACTAAATATTTACAAATATTTATAATTCTAGAGTAAATTAGCTTGTTCTTAAGGATTTGTTCCTTCATTACAATGATCCTTAAAACACGCAGAGTATTTTAGTCACATGCTGCCTTTTAGAATCTTTTACAAATATTGGGTACTTTTTTTTGTAAAAGTAGAAGTACTGTTAATACTCATGAACTGCATGTTTTGACTCTGTTCCAACCATTTTATAAAGAAAAACGGTGTACATTGTTTTGCTTATTTGTTTCAATGATGTTCGATGAAAGACCAATGTATTTTTTCTGTAAAATCTCAAATTTAAAAAAAAAGTTATTTTTTCTAAAAATTTATTTTTGAGACTCTACTACTCATTTTAGAGCCGGCCAGAGTGGCCGAGCGGTTCTAGGCGCTGCAGTCTGGAACCGCGCGACCGCTACGGTCGCAGGTTCGAATCCTGCATCGGGCGTGGATGTGTGTGATGTCCTTAGGTTAGTTAGGTTTAAGTAGTTCTAAGTTCTAGGGGACTAATGACCTGAGATAATAAGTCCCATAGTGCTCAGAGCCAACTCATTTTAGAGACCAAATTGTGCTTTGGTTAAACTTCAGAGTCTTGCTGAATGTATTGTTAACATGGCAACGCCCAAAACACCATCCATTTACCAATAAAATGGTGGTTTCGTGCTGTGGGTCAAAAACGAAATCCGATACTTCTAGTGTTAACTTGAGGGAGAAATTTCTGACAATATACGTTTGTAACACAGCACTGTAAGATAGTAAAACATGGACTGTGGGAAAACAGGAACTTAGAAGAATGGGGCCATTTGAGATGTGGTGCTACAGACGTACGTTTAAAAGTAAGTGAACTGATACGGTAATGAGGAAGTTCTCCACAGATTTGGCAAGGAAAGGAATTTATGGAAAACACTGACAGGAAGAAGGGCCAGTATGATATGACATAATCGGGAACGTATGTTACACTTCTTACTTTGAGATTAGAAGGTTGGCACAGGAGAAGAAATCGTGGTGGACTTCGTCAAATAACTCAGAAAACTGAAGACTAAAAAAAAAAAAAAAAGTAAAGAAATAAACAGGTTATACATTTTCGCTTACAGCACTGTGTGCTAACTGCGTGCAGTAAGTCTCTGCCGTCCTCACAGCGGTCACAGGTTGATAAAGTTAATATGAAAGAATTTTCGTAACATTACGTCACCAAGAATCTTATATAAGTAATTTCTGAAGATGTCACTGCCTTTGTAATTTACTTATCTCGAAATTAGAGCACAGGAAATGACAATTAGATATTACATGAATAGTGGTTCATGAGTCCCGAGGAGAAAGGCTGTGAGAGGTGGAAAGAAGTAAAATAGACAGTATTAATGTTCCAAGAGCAATTATTATTATTGTGGAACGTATTTCAGTTTTATAAACGAGGCTAGTCTTAGACAATTCAGTGTGATAAACTGTAAGCTGTTTAAGTATAGTGGAACTACTGTCAGAGTCAATTAAACATGCCAAAGCCTAAACCAGACATCATAGGTTATCTACATCTACATGACTACTCTGCAATTCACATTTAAGTGCTTGGCAGAGGGTTCATCGAACCACAATCATACTATCTGTCTACCATTCCACTCCCGAACAGCGCGCGGAAAAAACGAACACCTAAACCTTTCTGTTCGAGCTCTGATTTCTCTTATTTCATTCTGATAATCATTCCTACCTATGTAGGTTGGGCTCAACAAAATATTTTCGCATTCGGAAGAGAAAGTTGGTGACTGAAATTTCGTAAATAGATCTCGCCGCGACGAAAAACGTCGTGATAATACAAAACGAGCTGCCCTTTTTTGCACCCTTTGGAAGTCCTCCGTCAATCCCACCTGGTAAGGATCCCACACCGCGCAGCAATATTCTAACAGAGGACGAACGAGCTGTTTCTTTAGTGGACTTGTTGCACCTTTTAAGTGTCCTGCCAATGAAACGCAACCTTTGGCTCGCCTTCCCCACAATATTATCTACGTGGTCTTTCCAACTGAAGTTGTTCGTAATTTTAACACCCAGGTAGTTAGTTGAATTGACAGCCTTGAGAATTGTACTATTTATCGAGTAATCGAATTCCAACGGATTTCTTTAGGAACTCATGTGGATCACCTCACGCTTTTCGTTATTTAGCGTCAACTGCCACTTGCCACACCATATAGCAATGCTAACGTAAAGCAACGGCAGAAAGTTGCATCTCATCGACGAAAACATACGGAAAGGACATGTTGCTGCCAGAATGACAGTCATTTTCCGCAAAAATGCAGTAGATTGCTTTTTACAAGTGTCTGCCGAGAGAGAGACTGTTAAGTCCATTAGCACCAGTACATCGGGTCATGTGTTGTCCCGCCAGTAAGGAGACATCCAAAGGAGAACGGCACCTCATAAAGTAACGAGGGAAACATCGTTGTAGTTGCTTCTGGCACGACGTCAATCGTTGTCACAGAACGTGAGATACAAGAAACGGGCAACGCGGCGCAGCAGTGAGCACACTGGAGCCACACTCAGGAGTAGCGTGGTTCAAACCCTCGGACGACTACCCACGGTTAGCAAAAACCGACATATTGTATTTTCTATGAAAATCTGCTGTGAACAGTTGTAGAACAACTTCTATTGCCCGTCAATGCTGGATGTAGTTCTCACATTACGAGCGGTTACAGATAAAGCCAAGCATGTTGTGATCTGACTGTGCAAAATACAGGAGATACCTGTCAAATACCATAAGCCGTTTTCTTGTTACGACAATATAGATTCGAAGCTGGTTCGATCGAACCGGAGCAAGTGGTAATTTTAGAAATACAGGGTGTTACAAAAAGGTACGGCCAAACTTTCAGGACACATTCCTCACACACAAGGAAATAAAATGTGTTACGTGGACATGTGTCCGGAAAAGCTTACTTTTCGTGTTAGAGCTCATTTTATTACTTCTCTTCAAATCACATTAATCATGGAATGGAAACACACAGCAACAGAACTTACCAGTGTGACTTCAAACACTTTGTTACAGGAAATGTTCAAAATGTCCTCCGTTAGCGAGGATACATGCATCCACCCTCCATCGCATGGAATCCCTGATGCGCTGATGCAGCCCTGGAGAATGGCGTATTGTATCACAGCCGTCCACAATACGAGCGCGAAGAGTCTGTACATTTGGTACCGGGGTTGCGTAGACAAGAGCTTTCAAATGCCCCCATAAATGAAAGTCAAGGGGGTTGAGGTCAGGAGAGCGTGGAGGCCACGGAATTGGTCAGCCTCTACCAATCCATCGGTCACCGAATCTGTTGTTGAAAAGCGTACGAACACTTCGACTGAAATGTGCAGGAGCTCCATCGTGCATGAACCACATGTTGTGTCGTACTTGGAAAGGCACATGTTCTAGCAGCACAGGTAGAGTATCCCGTACGAAATCATGATAACGTGCTCCATTGAGCGTAGGTGGAAGAACATGGGGCCCAATCAAGACATCAACAACAATGCCTGCCCAAACGTTCACAGAAAATCTGTGTTGATGACGTGATTGCACAATTGCGTGCGGATTCTCGTCAGCCCACACATGTTTATTGTGAAAATTTACAATTTGATCACGTTGGAATGGAGCATCATCCGTAAAGAGAACATTTGCACTGAAATGAGGATTGACACATTGTTGGATGAACCATTCGCAGAAGTGTACCCGTGGATGCCAATCAGCTACTGATAGTGCCTGCACACGCTGTACGTGGTACGGAAACAACTGATTCTCCCGTAGCAGTCTCCATACAGTGACGTGGTCAACGATACCTTGTACAGCAGCAACTTCTCTGACGCTGACATTAGGGTTATCGTCAACTGCACGAAAAATTGCCTCGTCCACTGCAGGTGTCCTCGTCGTTCTAGGTCTTCCCCAGTCGCGAGTCATAGGCTGCAATGTTCCGTGCTCCCTAAGACGCCGATCAATTGCTTCGAACGTCTTCCTGTCGGGACACCTTCGTTCTGGAAATCTGTCTCGATACATACGTACCGCGCCACTGCTATTGCCCCGTGCTAATCCATACATCAAATGGGCATCTGCCAACTCCGCATTTGTAAACATTGCACTGACTGCAAAATCACATTCGTGATGAACACTAACCTGTTGATGCTACGTACTGATGTGCTTGATGCTAGTACTGTAGATCAATGAGTCACATGTCAACACAAGCACCGAAGTCAACTTTACCTTCCTTCAATTGGGCCAAGTGGCGGTGAATCGAGGAAGTACAGTACATACTGACGAAACTAAAATGAGCTCTAACATGGAAATTAAGCGTTTCCGGACACATCTCCACATAACATCTTTTCTTTATTTGTGTGTGAGGAATGTTTCCTGAAAGTTTGGCCGTACCTTTTTGTAACACCCTGTATACTGCACAACAAGATTAAAGGGGCACTTTTTCGAAGCCCCGTAATTATTTCTTATGCGATTTATAAATTTGAAATAAATTTTGAAAATAAGTTTGAAATGCTACCTCCTCTGTAATGATACAAAGGCGTGGGGCCCTGCTACGTCACCCATGGGATCGGCGACGCTTCAAACAGCAAGATGTTGACACATGCGTTTTACCGTCTCATTTGGCTTTTACCTAGCAGGGGAATTACTGCCGCCGTTACAATCCACCATCTCTCCCAGATAGTTTCCATATTTGAGGCGCGTAAAGCCTTGGTGAATGACAAAGGAGTAAGCGTTTTTGCTTTGATAGCGCCATTGACCATGACTCTACTGCAACCGATATTCCTCACCCCTCTTTCGCCAAAAGGGTGAACAGAAACCTCAAGGCATCTCTCATTGTTTACCATGCCAGGTCTCAGACCAAGTAGGATTGCTGGATCCCTTGGATTAATTTCGCTTTTAATTCTGCTAAACACGAAGCAGTGAAGACTAACCCGATATTTTTAATGTTTGCCTTCCCTCTCAATTCCCCTCTAGCCAAGTTCTGGAGCATGAATGATCTCTTGTCTCGGGATATAACTCCCTTAATCAACAAAGAGAATTGACGCAATATAAAACTTGCCCACCTTTGCCAAAAGAGGCGCTACAGCCAGAGGAGGCAGCTATTTCATGTTAAAGCTGATAATAAAGTTTCTGTTCACAGCTTCAGTGCCGGAGGCGGCAAGGATGCGGGTATTACCAGAAATCTCGCTCCGCGTTTTGTGGGACCTTACTGTATCTTTACGGTCCTGAGCCCAGTTACCCATCTGGTCCGCAATCTTACCAACTGTAAAACCTTGAGGGTGCATGTCAGCCTTGTCAAGGAGGTGAGGTAGGGCCCCTTGCTTCCCCTACTCCCATGTTACTGGTAATAAAAAGGGGTGTTTCTGGTTTCATTGGGGGAGGCTGTGCCATGTTGACTCCTACCGATTGCGGTCTGTAGATCGAATCTCTGGTTCACTTTTTGCTCTGGTCGCCGGGTGGAGCCCTTGCGACACATCTTCCAGTTTGAAATGTTCGTGAAGTTGGCGAGTGTGGAGCAGATGGGAACTCAGTTGGAGGAAACCTGTGTTGTCACATGCCAGTGGTCGACTCGTTCTGAGGGAGGTGTTGTAAAAGAAACGATTTTGATTCTGATTAGTTGATTCCAGAGCACTGAAAGGTCACATCTTTCCTGTTGACGAGCTGTGCTGAATAACCTAATTTGGTGGCACTGACTGGCTCTCTTGTTATTGCAGTGCTCAATGTGATTCTTCCCTGAGTTGTGAAATTAGTGCCTTCTGGGAAGTTTGGATCCACTGCTAGTATGATGTGTATCACTTATAGAAACTGTATGAGCCTGCCCTCCTCAGTATATGCCGAGTGCCCTGTGGTGCTTTCCTGAAAGGTATCTTAGTTATGATCCCCAGGTGTGACGATTGTAGTGATTTCTTACTCTTTGGTTTTAAGATACCTCTGGTAGTGGAGTTGATTTTCTCCTTGCAAATGTTGCCTGAAATTATTACTGTCACTCTCTGTGCAAGCAGTGGACATGGACGAAGGCCACAGGTGCAACTGGTGATGTGATGAACATTTATGATTGATGAGCTCCTTTAATTATGTTTTACATTCTGATCTGGCGAACTCTATTGGTATGCAGGCTTCTCTGCCAAAGAACAAGGAATTTTTTTTATGTTGGCACCCTTGAGTGTTGTAAGGCGAAATTCCTTACCTGGCTCTTAGAGCCTAAGTGGGTCTGCAGGCCGTTTTCTGCTGATATCTGAACGTTACGTTAGTGGTAGTGCCTCTTTGTTTATGTAGGTTGCTTACATTAAGAAGTAGGCATACATTGAGGGGCAAATTATACCTCGCCATCCCCCACCTCACCCCTTACACTTCTGGGAAACCTCCAACCCATCTTTCCCTGCTGCCTGACACTTCTGGGGAAGCCCCCAACCCCTCTTCCCCTTGACAATACAAACACACTTTTGATATCGAATTAAGTAAAAATTTGATTAAATTGATCAATTAATTAACCACTCTCCCTCTGGGAAAACCCTCAGCCAACCCTCCCTTCCCCCATTCGCCTCTCTCCTCCACTATCTGTAAACTGAGGGGAAAAAGACTCAGACTGTGCTGAGCTTCTGGAGGGTAAGGACATAGATCTGTCTATTATCTTTATATTGGATGCCATCCTGTTCGAAATATGTGGAAAAAGGTCATCCTCTCGCCTCCCTTCCCTTCCCATCCCCACACCTACCCTGACCTCGACAAACCATGGGAAAAGCTCTGTGCTGAGCTATTGAACTAGAAGGTACAAATATTATCTTCTCCAGCATCTACACCTCCTGATTACATAATTACCCTGTTGCAGACTCGAGGCGTTATCTCTTTGGAAAATTTTCATACGTGTGCTCACTGTGACGCATAGCAATCGACTGAACTGGTACACAATGCCACCACCAGAGGACATCCCCTCCCCCCCCAACCATCACCCAACTCCATTCCCAGCCCTCCCCGAAAAAATCGCTCAGTCTATGCTGAGCGGATGGACTGGAAGGATTCTACGACAGGATATGCAACTGCATTGCAGAGGGTATAATGCTGTATTGTTTATTTTGAAAATACCATTTCTATACTAACTGGAGTTGGATCTCGTTATTTCGCGGGAAAAACTTCATTATTATCTCCTGTTTATTTAGTTTTGGAAATGCAGGTCTTGTGAGACACACCAAAAAGAAGTAATTATATACATAAATACTACACTTTTTCCAGTCATGCAAGGAATACCATCGTGAAACTGACATTACTATAAAGCACTCACTGCAGATATGTGCAATGTTACAGATCAAAGTACCTCCTGATCTCGTCTCCGTGCACACCACACCGAACCAGATGCGCTAGACCACAGGCAAATTTTGAGTCCAGAGTCCCAGGCTGGGAGCTGCCAGTCACCTGCAGAGCAATGTGTGATCCTGGATGTCAGCTTCCTTTGAAATTTGATACCAGGCTCATTTCCTGTTTTGTTCCCAAACACACACCTTCCACACCAGCTCAGTGGAAGCTGCTGCTCTGTGCGCTCACCCTTCTGTGCACATACTGACTGCATTAGTTCACAATACCACCCACAGATGACGCTGGGAGAAGCAACCGCCGGCCGGTGTGGCCGAGCAGCTCTAGGCGCTTCAGTCTGGAACCGCGCGACCGCTACGGTCGCAGGTTCGAATCCTGCCTCGGGCATGGATGTGTGTGATGTCCTTAGGTTAGTTAGGTTTAAGTAGTTCTAAGTTCTAGGGGACTGATGACCTTAGCTGTTAAGTCCCATAGTGCTCAGAGCCATTTGAGCCATTAGAAGCAACCTCCCCACCGCTCCTCCCTCCAATCCCCTTGCCTCCTCCCACTCGCCTCTCCAGTTACCTGCATTCAGAAAAAGCATCAGATGGCATCAACTCTCTGATACTAATACCTGGGATATTTCTGCTGAAAAACATGCTCTCTCTCTCTCTCTCTCTCTCTCTCTCTCTCTCTCTCTCTCTCTCTCTCCCTGTCAGGTACCTAATTCCTGCCTAGTCAGCGTCTGTCGTGTGCCATCGGAGTCCACACTAATACCTACTTTGTCCTGAAGAAAGTAGCGGATACCAGGCAAATCCCCAGTCCTCCCAAAATGCTGGGCTGTGAATAAATTGGAAAAAGTCAATTTGCGCTACCCCCCAGTCAAATTAGTTGACTAAATAATTAAATCTATGCCTTGTGTGTGGGACAGTTTTTCTTACTTTCTATTGTAGGATACTAGGTTTGGTGTATTTGAAGAGAAATTCTGTGGCTATCTGGGATTCGACACCACTAGTAGCTGGTTTTAAAACCCTAGTCTTCCCCCTTTTGGATTTTTTTGCATCCTTTTGGTGAGTATTAGTACAGTTAGGTCTTCTGCTAGGAAATCCATTACGTTGGAGTTAGCTGAAAATGGCAGAATTACCACGATATGATGAGAACGTCTGTTGACTTGAAAATTCGTTGAGCAGTGGTTACGAAAGAGGTTATTGGGTTAAATGCATCGAAATAACGGAAAAACCTGGTAACGTTTCCGAGATGATGAAAAAAAAGGTAAAACTTGGGAAAAATATGACAAAACCTCGGCAGTTTGCTCATTCATCATAAATAACAGTATCGTAGACCGAGTGTGTAGTTTTATTGGACTCCAACATACGCACCAACCGTTGAACAATGGATCATTCCAGCGATACCGCAAGGGCAGCGTGTGCATGGGAATATACCGATAGCAACTATCGATTACTGTGATGACGCTGCGCTCATGATTAAGTCAGGAAACCAATCCATTTACTTACGACATCCCAAGAGTAGAATACCTACAGCCTGTTCTCTATTCTGATTTCCTGGAATATCTACATGTCAGATCATTTCGTGGAAATGACGAAATCAAGGCGTTTCGTGGGAATGAGATGTCTGCAGGCTGAGATGATGTTTTCGTAGACGTTAGTTGGACTGTCCTAATGGTTCAAATGGCTCTGAGCACTATGGGACTTAACTTCTAAGGTCATCAGTTCCCTAGAACTTAGAACTACTTAAACCTAACTAACCTAAGGACATCACACACATCCATGCCTGAGGCAAGATTCGAACCTGCGACCGTAGCGCTCGCGTGATTCCAGACTGTAGCGCCTAGAACCCCTCGGCCACCCCTGCCGATTGGACTATTCTAAGATACTCTTTCTACAATACGTGCGTCAGTTCTTCCTGCTCTGGCATACACCGACTATCGTGCCAAAATGTACAAAACATAAGTAAATTACATGCGATCTTCTTTAATAGTAAGAAAGCCGTTGTTGCTCGACAAATATGTGATATCAACGATGTGGCGGGAAGGTTTCGCTACTTGGAAGCTGTGTTAGGCTGTGCTAAACGAGACCCATTTGATAAGAGTGAGGACATAGTATATTTTTTCAGACGCTATTCATCTATGAATGATAACCACGCTACTTGTCGGGAATGTTATGCTGTTGGAACGTAACGTTACTGAGGATATTGTTCTGATATATCAACACATTTGTGTGGGAAGCGATTAGGCTACTATTTCTGTAAAAAATTACGGTGTCTAGCTGTTGGGGGAGGATGGATTTTTTTTGTGGGGAATTGTTATCTCAATGCGTTGACGAGTGGACTCGACCATACTGGGTGATAGATTCATTTCATAAACACCTGCACAATATACCAATGCAAGGGTCCAAATGTATCTGCTACAGCACACAAACAAGGCCGGCAATATGGATGTGGATACACAGAACGTCCTCTCATCAGCTCTCTTAAGCAGATCCTCACTTTTTCTTTGTCGCACTATCAACTGTGGCGTTTATTACTGTATACTAACCCATATCAGTGATGTCTTTCCAACACTTCTGGCCGCAGGAACGCTGTTGATTATCGCATAGTGCCGGAGGTCTGTGCTATACAACACTTGTTTGAGGGAGTCTTGGTGGGATGCAGCACCTTCCGGAAGTTCTGAATGAAAATACCTGCTGTTTTTACTCAAATCTAATTGACTGAAATAACTAAACGTCAACTAATTTCCTAGACCCGAGGAAAAAGGAAACACCTAGTCCATGTGAGTGTGGACATACCATAATTTTTTCAGACGCTATACACATATAAACGGTAATTGCTCTGTTTATTTGAAATGTGTTCGTGTAGGAGCGTAAAGTTACAGTGGACAGTGTTCCGACATGTGAAAAGAAAATGTGATGTCTGGGATTATGCCGGTCATAAGAAGGTACAGATCTGCCGTGGAAAAGATGCGATTTCAATGCATCGATAGCCGAAAGGGGTATGAACGATTGTACATGGAAATAAGGAGATAAGGGGAATAAAGGTTTAGCTGGCAAACTGATATTTCCAGACCTATAGTCGACATGAAGACGAATTTCCAATACTTTGCTCATCATCAAATGACACCAGTTTGGAGCTGCAATCGATGAGCCATTCGCAGCTCGCGGTTATGCCATTTATTGCTCGTCATCTTGTTTTTATGGTTCTGTCACCTCTTTCTTATTCAATTTTCTTGGCGTCACTAAGTTGCTGGTTTGTTTGCCCTTGAGTGGCAGCAACAACCCTTACCGATAGCACACTGTCGTACTATCTCTGGAGCGACCGCTAGTATTTCTGGGTCGTCGTGTGTTAGGAGTTCAGCCGGGGTACGGAGCTCCAGTGAGGCGCAGACTGCCAGTACTTGCCAACCGCTGGCCATACACGTGAACTGTCTGACGGAAGGAGATGGGAGCGGGAACGACCGTTGGTTGGTTGTCTGGTCGGTCGTCTCATAGGGCGACGTGTATTAGGTCTTTTGACCGTGTCTGGGCCTCGTCAGTTGGTCATCTTGCCGAACGTGGGTGGGCTTCTTCCTCGTGTAGAGATGTCGTCACCAATGGGCAAGAGTTATGTCTGCATGGTTGGGTCCGAGCCAGTGTGGCGGTTCACCGTGTCTCTGAGTTCCGAGCGGACATCAAGTTGAGTTGTGTTGGAGCTGCAGTGATCTCCAGACAGATAAGACTCACCTGACCATTGTCGACAAGCATAATTTGAATAGGGACGGTCTTAGTTGATCGTTCGATTGGTTTTAGGATTGTTGGAGTTCTTACTGCAAGTGTTTCCGTGGAACTGTGTGTAGCTTCTGTGATTCCCATTGAGCAGATGAATGCAGTCTGTGTACTGGAGTAGGCAGTCAGTCGGTTGTGACAGAGCAGCGAGGAAGTCTCCGTGGCGTGAGGTCAGGCCGGGGCCTCTGGCGGCGAGCACGCATGGTCGGAGTTGTGAGACACTAGCTGTGAGAGCTGCAAAGTTCGTAGCCCACCAAACCTGGATAATGGTGTTGATTAATCAGTTTAACTGTTGTGAAACCTCAACTGCCGTGACATCTCTTCGTTCATTGCTGGTTGTTGCCTCCTGGGCCATCCCTGCAAGCAGCAACATACGGTGTGCTGGAGTCGGCAAATTTTGCTGCTGTCTTTCTGTATGGTGTTTAGCTATTGGAATGATCGTAACTTATTAGTGAAGTCCACCAGCGGTATTTTGTGCCTTGCGGCCGTTAACGTTCCGGTTACCCGCCCTGGTTGTTAGTGTAGTTTTCCGGCGTTCAGCACTTAATGTGTAAATTCCTGTCTTTAAGGTTTCTCTTTATTTATCTTGAAATCTTAAAATGGCCTTCAGTCGTACAGTGTAAATGCTTATCTTAAGGTTTGTCTGTAATTATTTTGAATTCTTAAGATGGTTTTCTGTTGTACTGTGTAAATGCTTGTCTTTGAAGGTTGCCTTTTATTATGTTGAAATATTATTGGACTTTCAGCCGAGGAATTAATGTAAATTTTCCTTAATATGGCTTTTAGCCGAAATTGGTAAATGCCTGCCTTTAAAGAATTTCCTTTGCTGATCTGAAATATTATTTGGGCCTTTAGCCAAGAAGATATTTTAATTTTACTTAATTAAGGCCTTCAACCGTTTGTCTAAATTCTTGCGGCTTAAAAGTAATTATTTAAGGATATTTTAATTTTACTGAACCCCTTCAGCTCTTTCTCTAAATCCTTGTGTTTTGTAAGGAATTATTTAAACCTTATTATTGAGAAGTTACTTGGGCTCTCAGAAATGAATTGATCCTTGTTTTATAGAGAAAACTGTGCATTGTGTTTTCGAGGAATAAATTTTCGTGTTCTTGTGTAACTAACAGTAACTGATCATAGCCCCTTTCCACAACTTGATCCGCTCTGTCCTGTGATACCAGATTCCAATTTAATAGTAATTACACCGACAAGTATGTGGCCTGTGTCCTAGAACGACTACACTTGGTGTTCGGACACGTGGTAGAGGCAGCAGGTGGCTGGAAAGAATGGACGTTTGCGGCTTAAGGCACAAGTTGCCACTGAGCCTGCTGCACTGGTCAGGTGGAGTAAAAGCAAGAAGGTGACCTAACTGTGTCGCTCTCTGGGAGGGTGAATAGCAAACTAATACTCAGTATGTATTGGGCAGTATTAGGGATCGCGTGTGTCGTGTGAGAAAATTTAATAAGGCGAGTATTTGTTGGGGGTTGGGTTGTTTTTGGGAAAGGAGACCAGACAGCGAGGTCATCGGTCTCAGCGGATTAGGGAAGGATGGGGAAAGAAGTCGGCCGTGCCCTTTCAAAGGAACCATCTCGGCATTTGCCTGGAGGGATTTAGGGAAATCGCGGAAAACCTAAATCAGGATGGCTGGACGCGGGATTGAACCGTCGTCCTCCCGGATGCGAGTCCAGTGTCTAACCACTGCGCCACCTCGCTCGGTGCGAGTATTTGTGCTGGGCGATTTGTGTCGCTCGTAAATTGATCGGTTGATGGCTGGACAGTACCTGTCTGGAGAGTCTGGCAGACTTAGTCGTACACCTGTCAGTTTACAGATATTCTTGTTACCCCAGTAGACAAAAACTGCAGAACGTGGTAAACAACACACAGCAGTTGTTCTGTAAGCTGTTAGTTAGCTGACACGACACGATGTCACTGGAACAGAGTACAGAGGAGTACGTTCCAAATACTGATTGCCAGAATCTAATACACTTGAACAGTCTTACACAGGCCGGCCGCAGTGGCCGTGCGGTCTGGAACCGCAAGACCGCTACGGTCGCAGGTTCGAATCCTGCCTCGGGGATGGATGTTTGTGATGTCCTTAGGTTAGTTAGGTTTAACTAGTTCTAAGTTCTAGGGGACTAATGACCTCAGCAGTTGAGTCCCATAGTGCTCAGAGCCATTTGAACCAGTCTTACACAGGGTCAGACACACAATCCATTCTGTATTTACATATGCCAGGCTCTGGCCTGGTAATATCACGCTCCTTAGCTAAGGAAGACGTAAACGTTTCTTGTAGTCGCTTGTCTGGAAATCTTACGAAATCTGTGAGATAGTAGCGATAACTTTTTTCAGTTCTGGACTTGCGATTCGACACATAAATTTGTTATATATCTTCACACTAACTTTAAAAAGACAGTTCCAGTTGTCTTATCACTGTCCACAATAACACTGCTGTTTCAGTGGCTGTCTCCTTCCATGCAAAAGTTATGATTTGATATTAGGCAGTCGCAAATCTCCATTTTCTTAAAAATCCCGGAAAAAACTGCGTTGTGTTGAAATCCAAAAGGTAATAGTCGTCTACGTTACGCTATTGCAATATTACACACAGATCTCTCATTAGAACACTCATTTTAACGTCGGCTGATTGCACTTTGTATGGTATAGCTACAGGATTTTTCTATTTCTTCGAAATGATTTCTAGTGCTTCCTTACCGACTTTTCCCAATACTCTTCTTGCTGTCACACTGTCCTTCCCATGTAGGAGTAAAGGCAGCTTCGCTTTGACACCATGTATTGCAGTGACGACCTTGGGAAATTTTACTACATAGATAAAAGCTAAATGATTCACACATTTCCTTCTTTAACATTACAGAGCGCCCCTTCACTAGTTGCACCCAACAGTCCACTTCATCACAGATTTTAACAACCATGATGTGTAAGATGGCAAGAACTATGCCCCTTACATGAAGTCATTAAAGATCACCTAACTCACGTTGAGCGAACAATAGGGCTGAACAAAAATGACTGACAAGGCACAATGCATCTTGTAGAGGGTATAGTATGGATGTATTGGAATAATTAATGTCAGGTGATGGTTTTAAAGTAAGCAGTAACTGGGCACGGCCTCCAGCTGCCTTAAGATGAGTGACAGTGAGTGGGTGGTTGACCCCATGCTGGAGTACCAGGAAGCGGACGGAGAACTTGTATGCCTGTTGATAAATGCCCGTCATCCCGTTTTCAGTGAAACATGTGAGAAAGCCGAGCAAAGCTACGGTGGAGAGGTCAACAGAGGCCAAAATATGTATGTTCATGACTACAGAAACTTCACACTGAATTCACGGTCCGCAGTGTCTGAAGTAAATCAGGTGAAGAGCGATAGAATGAAATACGCTGGTCGCCAATGGGAACGTAGGACCAAGGAATTTGAAGTACTCTCCTGGGAGTCAGAATTCTGGAAAAATTGGTGTTTGTGCAGACGCTAACCTTGATGGGTGGCCTGGGAGGAGCTAAATAACAGAAGTTGAGAGGAAGGGAAATTTTGTGGGAATTTGTTCACTTCCCAGAGCAGGCACTGGTCGGCACTGGGAAGCGACGTATAATTAACGTGACTTGCGCTGCAGTTGGTGTAAGTGATTTTGCTGGAGGGGAAACTGAGGCAAAGGGCAGACTGGGAGAAGTCGCCGTAGAGGACTTCCTTTCCAAGCTTGCCTAGAGTGCGGACGTGGCGCTCTTTACTCAGCTTGCCTGAGAAAGAGTGAGCATCTCTGCAGTTTAGGACTTAGCAAATGGAACGATTGAGCTTGGAGATAGGAAGTTTTGATTCAGCTATGTACTGAGCAAGATAGCTAGGAGTGAATAGACAAGTGCAGCCTTGCAGCACCACGAGGTCGGCCGACGTCCGCACAATGACGCCGCTCCACCATGCTGTATTTGGTGATATTGCACCCGCTTTGGCCACTGATTAATTTGTGGGATCACATCGGCAAGGTATCCTCGAGGGTTTCATGGGCCGTGTATTGTAGAATTCTTCTCGCACTTGGTATTACACCTGGGTCCGTCGATAGGAATTACTTTTGAGTTATCACGCTTTACTTTTCGTGAACGCAATTTATTACCACTACCTGATAGGAGAGTCTTGTAATGTGATGATTGAAGGTCGGGAGTTAAGATAAACTTGTGCAAAGCGACTGCATCTGTTTTCAATCAAGTAGTTGAAATCCCAAGTCACTTTCTTAATTAATTTTATGTTCAACATTTGCATCTGGTGTTCAATAGCTGAATATAACATCAATATGCACCCCTTTTTAATTAAAAGAGACCAATTCTGTATCAATTAATGTCAACATTGCCACCGCAGTTCAATAAGGAGTCACTGGGCCTTATCACTTTATTTTGCATTATCTGATATTGCGCCATTTTTGCCCTCTCTGTTGATCTGTTAGTCAATTAGCTGGGGCGAACACACGCCAAAACCAGATAAGTGACTGGTGGGGTGTTCCTGAAAAAAGAAATTTTTCCATGTGATCCATTACTTAGCAAATTTTAATTGAGAAACGAGTAGCATTACTTAGCATAAGTTACATTGTCTTCTTCATGTGTTGTCCTTTGAAATTGACATTAATAGGTGCCTGTGGAATGTATTTGTGATTTATTGGAGTACTTATGATGTGCAGTGCCGTAATCAGCCGATGCTGATCACACAGAACACAATCATTGATACTAGCCTTTTTGGGTGAATGCTTCATGAATTGTTTGTCGGGTCATTGCTCACACCCAGTGTATCAATTTGTGTCCTGATATATGTTTTGCGTTATCTAATTATTGAGAGTAAGCGGTGCCTGGGTTTTGAGTTTTCGTGTAACATAAAAGCACAAATTATAACGAGGGGAAAAGCCAAGACAACGAAAGAATATAATCAGTGTGTTACTCGGGAGAACATGGGTGATGGTAGGGAAAGCTCTACCGATGAGAGTGACGAACGCGAGCTGCAACTTCGTGAAACTGCGTCTCACAACCGGTTTAGTCCGCTGAATAGGAAGGACGTTGATTCAGGCAGTGATACTGAGGGCTCGGGTGACGCAGGGAGTACAGGATTAATCCATAAGTATGGAAGATCCAGCCTAAGAAGCCAGAGTGTATTGGAAGAAAACGTGTCCGACCATTGTCAAATGATTCATTCACAAGTGATCCGACGGGGCTGGCCGCGGTGGCCGTACAGTTCTAGGCGCTACAGTCCGGAACCGTGGGACTGCTATGGTGGCAGGTTTGTATCCTGCCTCGGGCATGGATGTGTGTGATGTCCTTAAGTTAGTTAGGTTTAAGTAGTTCTAAGTTCTAGGGGACTGATGACCTAAGATGTTAAGTCCCATAGTACTCAGAGCCATTTGAACCATTTTGATCCGACGGGGCCGCGGAGGCGGTACTTGTCTAGATATCGAAGGGTTCCTCAGAACAGAGGAGAAGAGTCGCATTTTCAACCACAAAAGAATGAGGATCAAAATGCGGTTTCTCTCAAATACATTACGGACCTGTTGCAACAGATGCAAACGGTGAACTCAGAGCAGAGCGCCAGCCTTAATGCCGAAATTAAAAAGGCGAATTCGGAGTTGAAAGAGCAAGTAAAAGAGGAGGGAAAGAATCTCGGCGTCAAAATAGGGAAAGAGATTGCCATCATCAAACGAACGGCAATTGAAGCCTAATTCGTTGCGAAAGGTGCAAGGAAAATAGCGAGAGAAACTCGGGACTCCACGCAAAGCACGGCAAAAGTAGGTAGGGTCATGTTATCACGGCTACAAAACCGGATAAAACGTATCGAAGAGAAGCAACAAGAGCAACTGGACATAGGGCCTAACGAGATGTTGAAAGGGGAGGTGGGGATATTAAAAAGAAATTTAGAGGACGAGATAAAACGTCTCATTACAGAGACATCAGGAAAGGAGAAGGGTGTAATTACTGCGTCGACTGAACCGTCACTTGTCGGAACACAGATAACCGCTTCACGGTGTGTCAAAGTTGACACTATAAGCAACGGGAGCCAGGCCTTGATTGACAGCTCTGAGGCAACGACCGAGGTAAACACGAACGGCGCGCAGCAGTCCAGTGAGCACAATTGCTGTCGGCTGATTAGATGTACCGAACAACTGTCGAACATACAGAGGGGGAGAGATGACGATAGCGTGTCAGAACGAATTAGTCCACGTCCCGAAGTTCATATGAATCGTAAGAACGGGCGAAATGATAACTGGAATGTTGACCGGTTTGACTACAAGCATTTTTGTATCAGTCCGAAAGTCCCATCACTACAAGGACGAAGGTAATAGGTTGCATCCAAAAACTTTTATAGGACAATTCGAGTTATCTTTGCCCCCACACTGGCCATTGATGTACCAGCTGGATTTTGTGTGCTCCCATATAGAGGGCGCGACGCTGAGTAAATGAGAAATGTAGCGAAGACGAGCGTCTCGTTCGAAGAATCCAAAAATGCCTTCTTGGGAAAGTATTGGTCTAAAGAAACCCAAGAAAGGATCAAACAAGAAATAATGATGTCCAGAGATATGGAAGGGGAAGGGTACCGGAGTCCAGTCAAATTTTTTGAAAATATGACAAAAAGGAACCAGTACTTAGACAACCCATGTAGCGGTGCGGAAATCATCAGATTATACTACATGAAACTTCCCATCTCGTATCAACAATCACTTACCGGTCGTTGTGGTAGCGATACTGAGGTATTTAAGGGCATTCTGCGCGAACTGGAATTCGCATTTCAAGAGAAACAGGCCCGGGAGAAACGCCGACAGCGTGAACAAAATAACAACGGTCGTAATAACGGACCCCAGTGGGATAGTAGGCCAGTACCGAACTACAACGGCCACAATCAAGATAAGAGTAATGGCAACTCGAAGAGAAGGTACACGGAAGAAGAGCGACACTCTCCGGTGCAACATAATAAATCACAAAGGACTTGGGGCGGTAATCAGCAATCGGGAAGGAACAGGAATAATGGTTACCAAAAAAACAACCAGGAAGAGGTCGAAGTCCGCCCTCCGAAGCCTGGTCCATCCCACCTTAACAGGCAGGATTACGAATGACTAGACCAGAGCGTGTACGTAGTAAATATAGGCTTAGAATAGGGATTTTTTCTAAAGTCTTGTTTGTTTGTGTATGGCTCAAATGGTTCAAATGGCTCTGAGCACCATGGGACTTAACATCTACGGTCATCAGTCCCCTAGAACTACTTAAACCTAACTAACCTAAGGACATCAGACAACACCCAGTCATCACGAGGTAGAGAAAATCCCTGACCCCGCCGGGAATCGAACCCGGGAACCCGGGCGCGGGAAGCGAGAACGCTACCGCACGACCACGAGCTGCGTACTGTTTGTGTATGTACTGATCTTAGTGGTAGAGTGTCTCGTTTATATGTGCCTATTTTTTATGTTGTTATTATTAATCTGATGACTGGGTGTTGTGTGATGTCCTTAGGTTAGTTAGGTTTAAGTAGTTCTAAGTTCTAGGGGACTGATGACCATAGCTGTTGTCCCATAGTGCTCAGAGCCATTTGAACCATTTTATTTTTAATAATGATATCTCGCCTCTCGATGTTGAGAAAGTGAAGTGGACTAAATTATTTTGTGAAAACACATGATTAAAGAATGGTACAAGTATTTCTGGGCGTACTCCTAGAAAAAGATAGCTTAGGAACTCTGAAAATTACAGAAAAATTCCCGCAATTGTATCTCCGTCATTGGAGAACATATTTAAGGTGGTCAGTCCCGTAGGTCGTTACGAGGACGCATCTCGTATGCCCCTGAATACGTAAGAGGTGGACAGCTATGCGCAGTTGCGTGAATTAGAGCGCCCAGTGCATGTTAAAATGAACCGGATGTAATCATCTACAGAGCGAAAAACAGCATTAATACGCCAGAAATACTTGTTGATGCCAAGATAGTGTAACAACTACGAGTGTGAGCAGTGAGCTATATTTGTGTTGTGCCATTGTGACATTGCTAATCCGAAACATGTTCACAGGCCTTATGAAACCATTCTTGACAAAAGGAGAAAACGGGAAGAAAATGTAGGAGAGAAGAGGTGTCGCAATAGAACACGATGAAGGACGCTATCCAAACTTCCAACTAAAATCTTGGTAAGACTGACACATGTCTAAGTTTGTTGTGTTTTATGTATGTTCGCAGGCACAATAAGAGGGACGTCTGCCACACAGGGAATTCAGAAGAAAAACCAAGATTAGAGATAAAAAGTAGTAAATAGTAAAAATGTAGTCGGGTTGGCCAACACCGTGTTAGTTGTAGGATTGGTAGTTAGAAATGGTTGTGGGATCTTGTCCAGATAATCTTGATTCCCTATCCCTTGATTGTGTGTGTGTGAATGACTATGCGGCAAGTTGTCTTGTACATTTTACATGTTTATGTAAAAAAATTCTGTTACATTTCTATTTTAATTGATCCTGAAGTTGATTGACAAACAACAAAATCATTCCTTTTGTAATGAGATAATTTCATTGTCTTCTGTTGTCTTAGTTTGTGAAGGTGGCGTAACTGAGCGAGAGGGAGTTGAAGCTACGACACCTGGCACACCACACACGAGCTGACAAGGAACGAGGACGACAGCAATGAGGGGACCACACAGCTGACGATGATGATGGCATGCAGACCACGCCCTGAATCGACGGGGACGGTGGTCAACTCAGCAGCCAAGGAGAGGTGAGATCCAGCTCCTCTGTATACAACAAAGAGGTTGGTCCTTGTCTCTGTACACGGTGCGGATCGGGGGAAGCAATGAAGAGGTCCAAGAAGGTTTCTATATTTGTTGCTCGCCACGTCAGGTGGAGGGACAGCCCAGCTGACCTTTTGTGCCTAATGACACCAACTTTGAGGACCTGAGCTGAAAATAGGCTCTCGTCTGATCACAGTCCCTCCCTTGCCCTAAAGCGTCTGTAGAAGGAGCAATGACCTGTGGCTGAGCTGCGAGAGGTCACCGATCATAGATGCACCGATGGGGTCTTGTGCCTGTCGGACAAGATGTCAACAACGAGCTCTTAGGTGAGAGCCATCCTGCCTCAAGAGGATGGCGCCATCTCGGTAATCGACGTTGCTCTCTTCTCAGCTGTTAGCCATCCCTCAACTTGCTAGTCAGAACTAATGTCGCTTCCGATCCGGCAAGAAACTTGTGCTGTGTGTGTGAGTGTGTCAGTGTAGATTCAAATGAATAACATGCACCTCAACGACCGTAAAGTACTCATTTGTTCTGTTTATGAATTATGTTATAAGAAGGTTATGATTTTATAAATGTGCCATTTGTTAAAACGTCATATATTTGTCATGCCACGTCTCTTTGTGTTAGAATAAGATTTCATACTTATACCTTGTTACAAATGCACAACAGTGGTTGCTCAATACGCATTGATTCTTATTATTTTGGTTGTGTTTTACAGACATGTACATATAAAAAAAGGGTACATGTGTGTACACAATCCCAGACACTGCACTGGGCCAGACCTTGTTGAATTGTGTAAAGATGACACTTACACCAATGCACAATATAAACGCCCAGAGACAAAGAGACACAAAAACAACCTTTATTTATAAAATGTCAAATGGACGTTCACATATAATTGAATGAGAGCAACCACTATCAACTTCACAAAATGTTACACGAATATTTTTCATGTATGTTTTTAGTAATTTAAGTTGAGTAGGGATGGATAACTGAGAGTGATGGACCTTAAGTTATAATTGCGGGTCTTGCCATTCAAATGACAAACACAGAGGTGCTTAAACATGTGTATTTGCGCTTTGCGATGTGTGTCCTTGTAATATAATTGTAGCTTTCTTTTGAGTACTCTGACCAATAATTGTCTTAGGAAATGGCAGAGATTAAAGTAAAATTAGACTGAATAATGACCATGTCTTTAACAGTAAATCCAGTCATTGAAGGCGGATACCCAAGGAATGAGTGGGAGTTGCCTCAGAGAGGAGATAGTGGTAATCAATCGCCCATAACTAATCACTCGAACGGATTAAAATACCAGTTATGGAGATATTAATTTTGTACCACAGGTGGTTACACCATAGGAGTCATCAGCTGTACTACAAAATTGATTTGAAGAGAGTGGCTATGTAACATGGCAAGAACCATGCAAAAATGACTGACAAGGCACAATGCATCTTGTAGAGGGTATAGTATGGGCGTATTGGAATAATTAATGTCGGGTGATGGTTTTAAAGTAATTCACACGACATGAAAACTTTGTGGAAATGCGTCGATTTACTGGAGGTTAGTTTATTCTAGGGAAGTATTCGGAATTGACCGTGGCCGGTGGGGCAGCGGTGAAGGGAAGTGACAATAGGCAGCTTAGGGCGGCTCAAGCTCTGAGAAAGCAGTAACTGGGCACGGCCTCCAGCTGCCTTAAGATGAGTGACAGTGAGTGGGTGGTTGACCCCATGCTGGAGTACCGGGAAGAGGACGGAGAACTTGTACACCTATTGATAAATGCCCATCATCCCGTTTTCAGTGAAACATGTGAGAAAGCCGAGCAAAACTACGGTGGAGAGGTCAACAGAGGCCAAAATATGCGTGTTCGTGACTATAGCAACTTAACATTGCATTCACGGTCCATAGAGTCTAAAGTAAATCAGGTGAAGAGCGACAGAATGAAATACGCCGGCCTCCGATGGGAATGTAGGACCAAGGAATTTGAAGTACTCTCCTGGGAGTCAGAATTCTGGAAAAATTGGTGTTTGTGCAGAAGCTGACCTTGATGGGTGGCCTGGGAGGAGCTAAATAGCAGAAGTTGAGAGGAAGGGAAATTTTGTGGGAATTTGTTCACTTCCCAGAGCAGGCATTGGTTGGCACTAGGAAGCGACGTGTAATTAACACGACTTGCGCTGCAATTGGCACAAGTGATTTTGCTGGAGGGAATCTGAGGCGAAGAGCGGACTGGGAGAAGTCTCCATAGAGGTCTTTCGTTCTGAGCTTGCCTAGAGTGTGGACGTGGCGTTCTTTACTCAGCTTGTGTGAGAAAGAGTGAGCATCTCTGTAGTTTAGGACTTAGCAAATGGAACGATTGAGCTTGGAGATAGGAAGTTTTAATTCAGCTATGTACTGAGCAAGATAGCTAGGAGTGAATAGACGAGTGCAGCCTTGCAGCACCATGAGGTCGGCCAACGTCCACACAATGACACCGCTCCGCCACGCTGTATTCGGTGATACTGCGTCCGCTCCAGCCACTGATTAATTTGTTGGATCACGTCAGCAAGGTTTCCTCGAGGGTTTCATGGGCCGTGTATTGTAGAATTCTTCTCACACTTGGTAATACACCTGGGTCAGTCGATAGGAATTACTATTGAGATATTGTGCTTTACTTTTCGCAAACGGAATTTATTACCACTGCCTGATAGGAGAGTCTTGTAATGTGATGATTGAAGGTCGGGAGTTAAAATAAATTTGTGCTATTCGACTGCATCTGTTTTCAATCAAGTAGTTGAAATCCCAAGTCACTTTCTTAATTAATTTTATGTTCAACATTTGTATCTGGTGTTCAATAGCTAAATATAACATCAATGTGCACCCCTTTTTAACTAAAAGTGCTCAATTCTGAATCAATTAATGTCAACACTGCCACCACAGTTCAATCAGGAGTCACAGAGCCTTATTACTGTATTTTGTGTTACCCAATATTGCGCCATTTTTGCACTCTCTGTTGATCTGTTAGTCAATTAGCTGGGGCGAACACACGACAAAACCAGATAAATGAGTCGTGGGCTGTTACAAATGTTATCACAGAACGGTTCTGTAGGCACATTTAAATTCTTCCTACTAAGAAGCATACAGTTTTTGGCATAATTTATACTCCCAATATTATCACTTGCATTATCCAAGTTCTCCAATAATAACGACAAAGCAAAGATTTAACGGTTGGCCTCATCTTCCTCGCTAATACGTGAGAGATGTTTAGCAGTTAGGAGGAATCCATGTTGACACTTACCAATACCACAAAAGACGGATCAGTTGTAGCTCCAAAACCACCTTTTGTACTCTAAAGATCCAAGATGACGGTAGCTCCAGTCACGTGATCTCCAGGTCATACCTTCTAAATATGGCTGTACTTGCAATCCAGTTGTAAGCTCCTAGTCCAACTGCACTATTCTGTCTTTCGCTGTTTCACGACGGAGGTTCTGGGAATGGTGGGTACGAAAGCTGTCCAAAGGTGGATCCACCTGTAATAGGTCTGGAACATTGTTCGTTTTTAATCCACCTTGGACTTAGTATTTAGACGTTGTTCTGCTGTAAACATACAGTTACTCTATGTCGTGAGTTGGCTACCAGTAGCGACACCCATCCCCACCCTCCACCGCAGCCGGAGACGGCGGCGACGGCGGCGGCGAAGGCAGTGTTGGAACTAAGGTAGAAGGGCGCGCCCTGTAAACCGTGCAGTCTAACGCACTGCTTTCCGGGCGGGAAGGCGTGCCGGTCCCCGGCACGAATCCGCCCGGCGGATTAGTGTCGAGGTCTGGTGTGCGGGTCAGTCTGTGGATGGTTTTTAAGGCGGTTTTCCATCTGCGTCAGCTAATACGGGCTGGTTCCCCTTATTCCGCCTCAGTTACACTATGTCGGCGATTGCAGCGCAAACAGTTTCTCCACGTACGCGTACACCATAATTACTCTACCACGCAAACATTGAGGTTACACTCGTCTGGTGTGTGGCGTTCCCGGGGGTGGAGTGGGGTGGGGGAAAGGGGTAGGCGTGGGTGTGGTCCACTGGAAGCCGAACCACACAATAACCCTAGGTTCGATGTGGGGCGGCGGTGCGGTGAGAGGACTGCTGTAGCCTGTTGTGGG
This sequence comes from Schistocerca americana, assembly GCF_021461395.2. NCBI lineage: Eukaryota > Metazoa > Arthropoda > Insecta > Orthoptera > Acrididae > Schistocerca > Schistocerca americana. Next base: position 320,792,882 of record NC_060120.1, on the reverse strand, counting down.
TTTGTATACCACTGGGGGCTACGGCGGGGAAGAAGCCTATCCGTTGTTTCGACATCCCCAGTTCCGTAGAATACAATACAAGGTAAGAGGGTTCATCTTGCGGGCGATACCTCGGACCATACGTGGATGACCCCGTACAGAACATTATCCGAGAATAGTAGATCCAGCGGTTATTGTGTGTGTGTTGTTCGCATTTTTTAATTGTGTTGGTAATGGGAGGGAACGCTTATCTGTATACGGTACTCGATCTCTAAGGTCACACTTTATAGTACCGTGAGCTCTGCGAGTGTGGCGATGTCGTATATGATAATTTCCGCATCTATTTATGCGTCTTTTAATGACGTAATGTTGCTTGAGTTATGTGTCTGTCAGATCTCACCTACCGTCAACTTGGTTCTGGAATTATATTTGGTCATTAAAGTTTTTTCCCGTGATATACCAGCTGCGGGCCACGTGTAGTGGGGGGATACGTGTGTTTCAACAGTCCTACTCTCAGTCGGCCGCTGTAGCCGAGCAGTTCTAGCCACTTCAGTCCGGAACCGCGCTGCTGCTACGGTCGCAGGTTCGAATCCTGCCCCGGGCATGGCTGTGTGTGATGTCCTTAGGTTATTTAGGTTTAAATATTTCTATGTCTAGGTGACTGATGACCGCAGATGTTAAGTCCCATAGTGCTTAGACCTATTTGAACCATTTGAATCTGCTCTCATTTCAGGCATATTATTAATGCATTTCAGTATCAAATGCAGCTGTGTGTTAGGTGTCCAGCGTGTGTCCCTGCAATTCTATTGATCAGTCCAAATTACTTAGATTTTCCCGTGGTTAGCATACAAGAATTACAGTAATGTCGGTTTTACTTCGAAGGTTTATTTCGTTACGAGTCTTCATTCCTCCTGTGAGACTGCCTAGCTGAAAATAGAGTCACCCACGCAAGTTTCAAAAGTATGACGGTTGGAGGGAGGATGAGGGGAGTATGTTTCTGGTTGGCCACAGAGAAACGGCGGTGGCGAGGGATGAGCTTGGCCCTTGATCTGTTAGGAGATTTGGAAATTTGTAGTAAGGTCTTCTGGGACCAAAGTGCCGAGGTCATCGGTCCCTAAGCTTACACACTACTTAATCTATGTTAAACTAACTTACGTTAAGAACGATACACACACCCATGTTCGACGGAGGACTCGAACCTCCGACGGGGGAAGCCGCACGAACAGTGACGAGACGCTCCAGAACGCACGGCTAGCCCGCGAGGCAAACTGTTAGCTACGCTTATGTGCAACGGAGTGTGCTGATCTCTTGTGGTGATCATGTAGGTGTCTGCGAGCTATGGCTACTTTGTTTAAGTGTTCCATGGGGAAATTGTGGATGCGTGGGGAGGGGAGTGTTTGGAGTTTAATCTGTTAGTGGTGTTTATCTGCAAAGGTGTCGACAAGTCACGATCGGTTTCGCTGGGCTGTGCGCCCTCTCCCTCCACGACTGAGCATTATTTGTGACGGCTACGAAGTCGGATGTGTGTACACAAGCATTGTTCAGATTTATCTATCACGCCTGGGGAGATGGTCTTAAGTAGTGTTACACAGACATACAAATCTCTCCTGGTCATGACCTCGTGGCCACGATCGTATGACGAATTCCATATTGTATCGGAATTGTCCAACGAATACAGATGAGGATTTCCTCGTAATCTAGATGTGAACCAGTCTTTGAAATTTACACCTACACATTGATATCTAGACCACTGGCCATTAAAATTGCTACACAGCGAAGATGACGTGCTACAGACGCGAAATTTAACTGACAGGAAGAAGATACTGTGATATGCTAATGATTAGCTTCTCAGAGCATTCACACAAGGTTGGCGCCGGTGGCGACACCTACAACGTGCTGACATTAGGAGAGTTTCCAACCGATGTCTCATGCACAAACAGCAGTTGACCGGCGTTGCCTGGTGAAATGTTGTTGTGAAGCCTCGTGTAAAGAGGAGAAATGCGTACCATCACGTTTCCGACTTTGATAAAGGTCGGATTGTAGCCTATCGTGATTGCGGTTTATCGTATCGTGACATTGCTGCTCGCGTTGGTCGAGATCCAACGGCTGTTAGCAGAATATGGAATCGGTGGGTTCAGGAGGGTAATACGGAACGCCGTGCTGGATCCCAACGGCCTCTATCACTAGCAGTCGAGATGACAGGCATCTTATCCGCATGGCTGAAAGGATCGTGCAGCCACGTCTCGATTCCTGAGTCAACATATGGGGACGTTTTCAAGACAACAACCATCTGCACGAACAGTTCGACGACGTTTACAGCAGCATGGACTATCAGCTCGGAGACCATGGCTGCGATTATCCTTGACACTGCATCACAGACAGGAGCGCCTGCGATGGAGTACTCAACGACGAACCTGGGTACACGAATGGCAAAACGTCATTTTTTCGGATGAATCCAGGTTCTGTTTACAGCATCATGATGGTCGCATCCGTGTTTGGCGACACCGCGATGAACGCACATTGGAAGCGTGTATTCGTCATCGCCATACTGGCTTATCACCCGGCGTGATGGTATGGGCTGCCATTGGTTACACGTCTCGGTCACTTCTTGTTCGCATTGACGGCACTTTGAACAGTGGACGTTACATTTCAGATGTGTAACTACCCGTGACTCTACCCTTCATTCGATCCCTGCGAAACCCTACATTTCAGCATGATAAGGCACGACCGCATGTTGCAGGTCCTGTACGTGCCTTTCTGGATACAGAAAATGTTCGACTGCTGCCCTGGACAGCACATTCTCCAGATCTCTCACCAATTGAAAACTTCTGAACAATGGTGACCGAGCAACTGGCTCGTCACAATACGTCAGTCACTACTCTTGATGAACTGTGGTATCGTGTTAAAGCTGCATGGGCAGCTGTACCTGTACACACCATCCAAGCTCTGTTTGACTCAGTGCCCAGGCGTATCAAGACCGTTATTACGGCCAGAGGTGGTTGTTCTGGGTACTGATTTCTCAGGATCTGTGCACCCAAATTGCGTGAAAATGTAATCACATGTCAGTTCTAGTATAATATATTTGTCGAATGAATACTCGTTTATCATCTGCATTTCTTTTTGGTGTAGCAATTTTAATGGCCAGTAGTGTATTTACCGTTGCTACAGCGGGCGGGAGATCTGTCGGAGCCGCCCGCGTTGGTCTAGCGGTTCTAGGCGCGCAGTCCGGAACCGCGCGACTGCTACGGTCGCAGGTTCGAATCCTGCCTCGGGCATGGATGTGTGTGATGTAATTAGGTTAGTTAGGTTTAATTAGTTCTAAGTTCTAGGGGACTGATGACCACAGATGTTAAGTCCCATAGTGCTCAGAGCCCAGATCTGTCGGCCATCAACTTTGGTACCAATAGCAACTTTCTCGGTCATTGCTGTGCCCTTTGTCCACGATCATCGGCTTTCACGGCTACACACTCACACGTCTGAATCTGAGGGAGATGATCTACCATTCGTAGGGGACATGCTTTTCTCTCTCTAGAAGTGTGCTGCGAATCAGCATCTCTGTTTAGAAGAATGAGAATTTTACTATGACAGCACCTAAGGCGCTAATCTAGTGTGATATTTATTATATAATATCTTTGTCTTTTATAATAGTCTATCACATCACTATTTCTACCAACGTGTTCGTTTGTAACAGTATAACGTCACACACTAGTTAATGGATTGTGCGTAGCTTACCAGTGATGCATAAAGCGGGACCAGGCCTGACAACATCATGGCGTGACGCTGTGTGGTGCTGCGCCACGTGACGGTGTGACACGACGTCGTGGCCCGATGCGATGCAGTGCTGACACACAACTCGCGTAATTGGGTTCAAATGGCTCTGAACACTATGGGACTTAACTTCTGAGGTCATTAGTCCCCTAGAACTTAGAGCTACTTAAACCTAACTAACCTAAGGACATCACACACACCCATGCCCGAGGCAGGATTCGAACCTGCGACCGTAGCGGTCACGCGGATCCAGACTGTAGCGCCTAGAACCGCTCGGCCACCCCTGCCGGCCTAAATTGGGCACAATGCGCTAAATTGTGGTAAAATACGAAATATTAACAGTACTCACAATCTGTCTGATTGTGGTTTTTGGAAATTTGTGGTATTGTTCTATGGGACCAAACTGCTGAGGTCATCGGTCCCTAGGACTTAAACTAGCTTACACGAAGGACAACACACACATACACACACACACACCCATGCCCGAGGGAGGACTCGAACCTCCGACGGGAAGATCTGATTGTGGTCTCTGCTTGTATGAAGGACACGGAGATGCCGCGTAGTTGTATGAAACAGCGTTATCGGCGAATGACATCGTCTGAAAATGGATATCGTCGTTCGTCTCTATTTGGCCAGCTGGTCGAATCGCGTAACATCCAGATTTGCTGACTGCATGGGAACGTGAGGGCAGGCATACTTGTCGTCAAGGTTCCAGTTGACCACGTCTGACCGCCACAAGTGTGGATCGCCATATTTTGCGTCAAACACATCATACCCGATTCAGAACTGCTCCTGCCATCCGAGTACAGGTAACATTTGCATTTACAACATTCTAGCAACTAGCAGCAGCCGACTTACTGAGTTACTGTCCCATGTCTAGGTTGCTGTTAACACCATGTAAGTAGGCTGTTTATGTTTTCTCTATGTAAGTAGGCTGTTTATGTTTTCTTATTGGCAACGTTACGTAGCGCTCAATATGAAAATCACTGGCTGTGCTGTGTGCAGTCTGTGGCTAGTTTGCATTGTTGTCTGCCATTGTAGTGTTGGGCAGCGGCAGCTGGATGTGAACAGCGCGTAGCGTTGCGCAGTTGGAGGTGAGCCGCCAGCAGTGGTGGATGTGGGGAGAGAGATGGCGGAGTTTTGAAATTTGTCATGAACTGCTATATTTATATATGATGATATCAAGGTAAATACATTGTTTGTTCTCTATTAATATCTTTCATTTGCTAACTATCCCTATCAGTAGTTAGTGGCTTCCATAGTTTGAATCTTTTATTTAGCTGGCAGTAGTGGCGCTCGCTGTATTGCAGTAGCTTGAGCAGCGAAGATTTTTGTGAGGTAAGTGATTTGTGTGCCCGCATCTCGTGGTCGTGCGGTAGCGTTCTCGCTTCCCACGCCCGGGTTCCCGGGTTCGATTCCCGGCGGGGTCAGGGATTTTCTCTGCCTCGTGGTGGCTGGGTGTTGTGTGATGTCCTTAGGTTAGTTAGTTTTAAGTAGTTCTAAGTTCTAGGGGACTGATGACCATAGATGTTAAGTCCCATAGTGCTCAGAGCCATTTGAACCATTTTTGAAGTGATTTGTGAAAGGTATAGTTTAATGTTAGTCAGGGCCATTCTTTTGTAGGGAATTTTGAAAGTCAGATTGCGTTGCGCTAACAAAATATTGTGTGTCAGTTTAAGCACAGTCAGGTACAATTTTTCAAAGGGGACGTTTCAACCAAAACACCAACGGCGGCGTTTGGAGTGGTGCTGTAACAGAGTACCATGAAATTCTGATGAATGGCGTCACATTGTCGTCAGAGACGAAACGTGCTTCTGCGCTGCCCGGGATGATCATCGTTGGTGAGTATGGCGGCGACCTGGTGAAAGTTCCCATTTGTCCAACGTTTTGCAGAGGCACAAGAACTCTACTCTAAGGCTGTCGGGAGTCGTCGGGTGTGACTGAAGGCTACGTCTGGTAGTGATTGAGTGAGCTCCGACGGCAAAAGGCACGTCAGGGACATCACGTGTCCTCATATGTTACCTCGCATGCAACACTACCGACGTGCCATTTTTTATAACTACAATGCGCTTCCACACATGGAACGTTTGTCTATGAAATGCCTGGTGATATCAAGGTGTGTGTGTATTGAGCGCATTAAACTGGGGGCCCCGACATGACGGAGAGGCCTCGTCCCGCCGTAGCCCTCAGTGGTATAGAACCCCACAACAGGGCACAGCAGTCCACCCACCCCACCGCTACCCCACTTCGAACCCAGGGTTATTCTGCGATTCGGCTCCCGCTGAACCCCCCCCCCCCCCCTTCCCGGGAACGCCTCATACCAGACGAGTGTAACCTCAATCAAATGTTGGCGTGGTAGAGTAATTATGGTGTACGCGTACTTGGAGACAGTGATGGCGCAGCAATCGCCGACATAGTGTAACTGAGGCGGAATAAGGGGAAACAGCCCGTATTCTTCGAGGTGGATGGAAAACCGCATTAAAAATCATCTACAGACTGGCCGGCACACCGGACCTCGACACTAATTCGCTCGGGAGGCAGAGCGTTGGATCGCTCGGCTGACCGGGTGGGCAGTGTCAAAGTACACACGTGGCCAGCAAGATCCCGACAGAACACGTGTAAGACCAGCTCGGAAGTCAACCCCGTCATAGAGCCAGTTTCAGGATATCAACAGTCGTAGGTCATCTTACCTCTGGAGAGGATGCAACGGCTTTACGACGTCATTCCCAACCGAATCAGTGCGTGCATCCGATCACAGGAGGTGCAACGTCGTACTTATAACTGGGTTAATACTGCCAAGTAGCTACCTTGTAAATTTGATTCGATTTTGTGATCGCTCAAATAATATCACATACGGTCAAACTTCACCATAACGCCACCCCAAATGAAATTTGCTATCATCCCCAAGTATAAGATGCTGCAGACGTCATAGCATCCTGTGTATTCATATTAAGTCTCTGTCTGCCTCTATCCAGGGGAGACTACTGCATGATTTTAATAGTACTAACGGTAAAATACAAACAATTTTAATATACTGATACAAAATGCTTTAACTGTCAAAACATATATGAAATATTTTAAATTTATTTTACTAATAACAATTTATTAACGTTGGTGGACAGGACATTGCTTTAGAATAACTTCCTAAATTTGTGATTTACGAAGATACAGCCTCTGAACATCATACGCTCAAAAATTAAATTTCGGGCTTCATATGATTGATTTAAGAACTGTATTATCAACGAACTATCGTAAATTCTATAACGTGGTAATTTACACAATATAAAATCGAAGTTTGTACTCACAGTTATCAGTATTTCACTAAGCGCTACAATCCTGAACTATGGCTAAACAAGAGTATAAATAACAGGAATACAGACTCTTTCAGTTGTTTCTGCCTACGTTACAGAAGTCGGTCTACTCCTCCATCGACATCTACGTGGTTACCATTTAGTTCAAGTTACGTGTTGGGAAAATGGTTCATACAGCCACTTTCAGACTCTTTCTTGGTCTTCCCACTCTAGAATAGTACGTGGAAAAAGTGAATGCCTAAATATTTCCGTGCGGGCTCTGATTTCTCTTATTTATGGGGATGATTGTTTCTTCTTTTGTAAGGGTGAGTCAACAAAATATTTTTGTCTTCCGAAGAGAGAGTTGGTGACTGAAATTATGTGAAAACATCAAGTCGCAACGAAAAACGTCTTTGTTTTAATGATTGTCACACCAGTTCGCGTATTATATCCTGACACTTTCTCCCCTATTCCGCGGTAGTACAAAACGAGCTGTCATTCTTTGAACTTTTTCGACGTCGTCCGTCAATCTTATCTGCTCAGAATCTCACACTGCGCAACAGCACTCCAGAAGAGAACGGCCAAGCGTAGTGTGGGCCGTCTCTTTAATAGATTTGTTGCATCTGCTAAGCGTTTGTCAATAAAACACAGTCGTTATTTCGCTTTATCCAAAAACGTTTCTGTGTGATGCTTCCAATTTAGGTTGTTCGTATCTGTAAGCTATAGGTATTTAATGAAATGTTTTTTCGTCTTCTCTTAGACAATTTACTGCCATTTGCTGAGTATTACCCTTGGAATCACGAATCGTGTCGGATTTACTTTTGGTAGCAGCAGTTTGTAATATTCGTGCGCGTGACACATGTGCGAATATGGAATGCGTTGACATTTCTGCTGAGCCTGGAACACTTCAGGTAGCGTCTTTTTTCAAACGCGTTGGCTTCGCCACTTCATAGCCACGCTATCACACTGCACTCTAACCTAGGCCTGGACTGTTGATGAGCATACCAGTCTGAGACTGACAAAAGAACATAAATTATCATAAAAAAATGACTGGTGGCAGATTTTTCAACCTTTCAACAAATGGTGTAACTAATTCCTAGTAAAACGTGTCGTCGACCATAACTCGCTAGGCCTTACTGCTTCGATAAGAACCAAATTTTTCTGTGCCTGTACGCCACCAGCGACAAATAGCTGTAACCCACCAAGAGCCCAAGGCTCCACAGAAACGTTTTTCTGCAAGGCTGTCATTTCGCACAAGTGTTCCGACCCCGGCAGCAGGTAGACCTGTGCTAAAATCCCATCATTGGTGTTGGATTTTGTAACAAAAATTTTATTCAGGCTCCATTATCTACATATACAGGATGATCCAGAACACCGCCGACAAAATCTCTGGGACCGTTCAAAGATGTTACCTGAGTATTTCGGAGTAAGGAACCTATGGTCTCCAATGATTCGTTACAGAATGATTGACTTTAGTTTGCTTTCTTAGCTCAATTGTCTTATTGCTTTTCGTTCCAAATTTTGCGTTCAGTACTACTTGGTTCTGTATTTTTTCAGCAGTTTTAGTTATACATTAACAGTGACACGCAGCGGAATGACTAGTTTTACCGATGAAGAGATGCAAAAAACTATGTAGTCAGGGCAACCACGGCTGCGAATATGAATACTGGAAATTATAAAACTGCTTCAGCTGTATGAAAATCATTTTTACTGGACTCACGACCGATTCGTTGGCGATACTACCACATCTTCAGATGAACATATACACTCCTGGAAATTGAAATAAGAACACCGTGAATTCATTGTCCCAGGAAGGGGACACTTTATTGACACATTCCTGGGGTCAGATACATCACATGATCACACTGACAGAACCACAGGCACATAGACACAGGCAACAGAGCATGCACAATGTCGGCACTAGTACAGTGTATATCCACCTTTCGCAGCAATGCAGGCTGCTATTCTCCCATGGAGACGATCGTAGAGATGCTGGATGTAGTCCTGTGGAACGGCTTGCCATGCCATTTCCACCTGGCGCCTCAGTTGGACCAGCGTTCGTGCTGGACGTGCAGACCGCGTGAGACGACGCTTCATCCAGTCCCAAACATGCTCAATGGGGGACAGATCCGGAGATCTTGCTGGCCAGGGTAGTTGACTTACACCTTCTAGAGCACGTTGGGTGGCACGGGATACATGCGGACGTGCATTGTCCTGTTGGAACAGCAAGTTCCCTTGCCGGTCTAGGAATGGTAGAACGATGTGTTCGATGACGGTTTGGATGTACCGTGCACTATTCAGTGTCCCCTCGACGATCACCAGTGGTGTACGGCCAGTGTAGGAGATCGCTCCCCACACCATGATGCCGGGTGTTGACCCTGTGTGCCTCGGTCGTATGCAGTCCTGATTGTGGCGCTCACCTGCACGGCGCCAAACACGCATACGACCATCATTGGCACCAAGGCAGAAGCGACTCTCATCGCTGAAGACGACACGTCTCCATTCGTCCCTCCATTCACGCCTGTCGCGACACCACTGGAGGCGGGCTGCACGATGTTGGGGCGTGAGCGGAAGACGGCCTAACGGTGTGCGGGACCGTAGCCCAGCTTCATGGAGACGGTTGCGAATGGTCCTCGCCGATACCCCAGGAGCAACAGTGTCCCTAATTTGCTGGGAAGTGGCTGTGCGGTCCCCTACGGCACTCCGTAGGATCCTACGGTCTTGGCGTGCATCCGTGCGTCGCTGCGGTCCAGTCCCAGGTCGACGGGCACGTGCACCTTCCGCCGACCACTGGCGACAACATCGATGTACTGTGGAGACCTGACGCCCCACGTGTTGAGCAATTCGGCGGTACGTCCACCCGGCCTCCCGCATACCCACTATACGCCCTCGCTCAAAGTCCGTCAACTGCACATACGGTTCACGTCCACGCTGTCGCGGCATGCTACCAGTGTTAAAGACTGCGATGGAGCTCCGTATGCCACGGCAAACTGGCTGACACTGACGGCGGCGGTGCACAAATGCTGCGCAGCTAGCGCCATTCGACGGCCAACAACGCGGTTCCTGGTGTGTCCGCTGTGCCGTGCGTGTGATCATTGCTTGTACAGCCCTCTCGCAGTGTCCGGAGCAAGTATGGTGGGTCTGACACACCGGTGTCAATGTGTTCTTTTTTCCATTTCCAGGAGTGTATTATAGGTCATAATATGAGCAACACTGGAAATATAGAGGATGATTCAAAAGTAACTGTACATACTTCGTAGGTGTAGTGTAGGCATCAAAATAGAAATAAAATTGGGTGTGACATTGCTTTATTTCTGAGATATGCAGTAGAGTAGGGATCACAAGTGTACAACAAAAAAATGTTCAAATGTGTGTGAATTCGTAAGGGACCAAACTTCTGAGGTCATCGGTCCCTAGACTTACACACTACTTAAACTACCTTAACCTAACTTATGCTAAGAACAATACACACACCCATGCCCGAGGGAGGACTCGAACCTCCGGCGAGAGGGGCCGCACAATCTGTGGCATGGCGCCTCAGACCGCGAGGCCACTCCGCGTGGCAGTGCGCAACAAAAAACATAAAATAAATTCTAGGTTATTCAAATGTAAATATACACACTCTGCGGCTGTAATGTATGCATCAAAATAAGCGTTAAATGTTAAATAAAGCTTTACCTGAAACTGCTTCTTTTCAGAGTTATGCACTAGAGTAGGGGTCACAAGTGCGGCACAAATAACACAAAATTAATTCATCTCCGAAAGCAACGGCGTGAAGGGGCCTGAAATTCACCACAACAGCGTATGCATACACTCCTGGAAATGGAAAAAAGAACACATTGACACCGGTGTGTCAGACCCACCATACTTGCTCCGGACACTGCGAGAGGGCTGTACAAGCAATGATCACACGCACGGCACAGCGGACACACCAGGAACCGCGGTGTTGGCCGTCGAATGGCGCTAGCTGCGCAGCATTTGTGCACCGCCGCCGTCAGTGTCAGCCAGTTTGCCGTGGCATACGGAGCTCCATCGCAGTCTTTAACACTGGTAGCATGCCGTGACAGCGTGGACGTGAACCGTATGTGCAGTTGACGGACTTTGAGCGAGGGCGTATAGTGGGCATGCGGGAGGCCGGGTGGACGTACCGCCGAATTGCTCAACACGTGGGGCGTGAGGTCTCCACAGTACATCGATGTTGTCGCCAGTGGTCGGCGGAAGGTGCACGTGCCCGTCGACCTGGGACCGAACCGCAGCGACGCACGGATGCACTCCAAGACCGTAGGATCCTACGCAGTGCCGTAGGGGACCGCACCGCCACTTCCCAGCAAATTAGGGACACTGTTGCTCCTGGGGTATCGGCGAGGACCATTCGCAACCGTCTCCATGAAGCTGGGCTACGGTCCCGCACACCGTTAGGCCGTCTTCCGCTCACGCCCCAACATCGTGCAGCCCGCCTCCAGTGGTGTCGCGACAGGCGTGAATGGAGGGACGAATGGAGACGTGTCGTCTTCAGCGATGAGAGTCGCTTCTGCCTTGGTGCCAATGATGGTCGTATGCGTGTTTGGCGCCGTGCAGGTGAGCGCCACAATCAGGACTGCATACGACCGAGGCACACAGGGCCAACACCCGGCATCATGGTGTGAGGAGCGATCTCCTACACTGGCCGTACACCACTGGTGATCGTCGAGGGGACACTGAATAGTGCACGGTACATCCAAACCGTCATCGAACCCATCGTTCTACCATTCCTAGACCGGCAAGGGAACTTGCTGTTCCAACAGGACAATGCACGTCCGCATGTATCCCGTGGCACCCAACGTGCTCTAGAAGGTGTAAGTCAACTACCCTGGCCAGCAAGATCTCCGGATCTGTCCCCCACTGAGCATGTTTGGGACTGGATGAAGCGTCGTCTCACGCGGTCTGCACGTCCAGCACGAACGCTGGTCCAACTGAGGCGCCAGGTGGAAATGGCATGGCAAGCCGTTCCACAGGACTACATCCAGCATCTCTACGATCGTCTCCATGGGAGAATAGCAGCCTGCATTGCTGCGAAAGGTGGATATACACTGTACTAGTGCCGACATTGTGCATGCTCTGTTGCCTGTGTCTATGTGCCTGTGGTTCTGTCAGTGTGATCATGTGATGTATCTGACCCCAGGAATGTGTCAATAAAGTGTCCCCTTCCTGGGACAATGAATTCACGGTGTTCTTATTTCAATTTCCAGGAGTGTATTTACCTCAGAAAATGTTAAAAATGATGTCCATGTAGACGAAGACAATGACGTTCTCTACGTCTTACCACTCTTGGAATCTTGCAGGCTCGGTTCATCTCATTCAGAACAGCTGCAGTTCGCTGCTATAGTTGTGCTACATTCTCAATTGCAACACCGTACACGAGCGCATTGAGATTGTCCCAAAGCTGGAAGTCCGGGTAGTGAACATGTGGGGATCTGGCGCGCCAAGCACCTGGTTTTGCATGACCTAGCCCCATATCAGGACAAACAAAAGTGAGGTACTCTCTTGCCTTCCGACTGAAATGTGCATGGGCACCGTCGTGCATAAATCATAAGTTGGTTCGTGTAGCGAGTGGGACGTCATGAAACAGACCACCCAATTCATGTTCAGAGAACTGTCGAAACACTGTGCCCGTCAGGCGTTGCGGAATGACATGCGGTCCGACTAACAGTCTGTGCACTAAACCACACCAAATGTTCACCGCAAAACGGTGCTGAATCCTCGTACTGCAATTACGCGAGGATTCTCATACGCCCACACATGCATGTCATGAGCATTCACAGCATCTGCACTAATAAAGAGCTCTCAACTATAAACAGTTCCCGGTGACCGAACAGTGGATCAGTAGCATGGCGGTCGAATAACCACTGACAGAAATCCTGACGGCTAGGGTAGTGTACAGGTGTACCTTCTGCAGGAGAAATGGGAGGAACTGTTGTCCCTGAAGCAGAAGCCGTACAACTGATTGAGGAAACCCTACAGAAGTGTAGAGAGATGTACAAAGCAACATCAGTCGATATGCAGGCGAACACGACACGCCAAAATCGTGCACGGCCTCAAGATGTAATGAATGCCTACCTCAAATGACATTATGCATAATAATTCAGCAGTAAATAAATATCTTCATTTAACATTTTACTTTTATTTTGATGCAAATATTACACCAACAAGTGTGTACAGCTACTTTTGAATCATCCTGTACAGAAGACGCAACATCCGTCATCAATTTACACACATCAGAAACAGTTTTACGCACAACACGGGCGGTGTTCCTCCTTCCTGGTGGAATGACTGGAACTGATCGGCTGTCGGACCCTCTCCGTCTAATAGGCGCTCCTCATGCATGGTTGTTTACATCTTTGGGCGGGTTTAGTGACATCTCTGAACAGTCAAAGGGACTGTGTCTATGGATACAATATCCACTGTCAACGTCTATCTTCAGGAGTTCTGGGAACCAGGGTGATGCAAAACTTTTTTGTTGTGTGTAGAATAAAAAACTAAGCCGTTAAGGAGGCGGTTTGTCGAAAATAAAACCTGCAGCATAGCGATCCAACCCTCAATTAATTGGTATGACCGAAAGCTGTAGCCTGACGGTGTAACTGTCAACTAGTTCGAAATATAGCTAATGGAACCCAGTGACAGTTCCAGTGCTAGGTTTTCACTGCAGAAGAATCCATATCATTACTCAGGAACTTCATCCCACGAGGCCCACAGGACACCGCTTTGGACGGCCCAATGCTAATGAAAACGTTCAAAGAAAGTAGTGAAACGATTAAGCTCTTCGATTACGGATATTTTAAAACTCGTGATTGTTAACTGAACGTAAATACATACATGCTTCACAGTGTAAAAGAATATAGATTGTGCAAACGTGTATGATGTGATATACCAACTGGCCGTCAAAATGGAAACAGATGGGTACTAACGAAAAGAGCCGCCCATGCTGTTACGAGCCAGCACCCATGATTATGCTAGAAATAATGATGTAACTTCCAGAAACCATGTGAAGATGAACCTGAAAAGATTAGAAAACCGGTTCATTGAATAATAAATAATTGTTCAAAAATTGACTAGTTGCAGTTTTATTTATTTACATAAAAGTATGGAAACTACCAACAGAAAAAGAAAGAAAATCATGATGGTTACAGTATTGCTCCTAAGCCTCTACAGATGTTGGAGCAGAAGTTCTAGCGAAAAGCACGGACTTGCAGTGATGTTAGACACCATCATTAATTGGTTTCTACGGCACTGTTACTCGTGGTTACCAGATTTCGCCTCGATGTTGTTTGTGCCATACCAAACGAAGAAAAGACCTGTTCAGTAGAAAGAAATACAGCTAAGGGAATACGTTGATCACTATTATTGAAATATGTACTTGCCTTCGTCCCGAAAACTGCAGTCGCAGAGGCATTTATTTCGTTGATGACCATTTAATATCGCGGTAAATGAGAAACACGTTAACAGTCTGAATATGATCGACAGATAAAAAACATCTGATGCCACACAGGGAATGATGACCAAGATTTGTGCCAACGTGGAATGAAGACATATCATAACTGTTATTTTTCAGCAACTGTAGTATATATTGTGGAAGAAAATTCAGTCGTCAGTTGCGCAGATATTTTTATTTCGCTTTGCCAGTATCGATAAATTAATTTATCATGCTGAGAATAGTACAAAATTACGGATTTTATAAATCATTAGACCTTTGCTATGTGCCATGTTTTTTTCTTTTTTTCAAATGAGTAATTTATAATTTCCTTATATACCTTAATTATCCTTCTAACATGCGTTTACATACGTCCGTTGTCGCTGACAAAACAGCTTGACGAGTACACAGATGTGATTCATTTACTATAAATTATCAATCTGTCAGTCAGTGTTTACCATTTGTACATTTTTGGACATATCATGAAGTTATGCTTCCGTGAAGAAGACACTGACGTCTGCTAAACTAATATTAATTAAGTTTCTGTAATATACTTATGATTCTTTAGAAAAATGTGTAGTCATGGTCTAATTATTTGTAATACACCTAATTTTGTAGGCTTCCGAAGATGACAAATTAATTTGTTGAATCTGGTAAAGCGAAATAAAAAACATCTTGGGAACTAACGGCGGAATTTTATTCTGAAATATATAACACATCGTTAATAGTGATCAGGCTGTACAAAGGGACATTAAGTTCTGAGTTCCCCTGGTGCATCTTGAGCTGGAAAACGCTTTGGAGACATGTATCCCACTGCTTTTCCTCATCCTTCGCAACTAGAAAGATTTAATATTGTTCTGTCAAGATCTTATCATTCACCACCTATAAATAGGCTATTAAAAAAACTATTTCACATTTTGAGAGGTGGTAGTATGCACTAAAACCAGACAAAATGGCCAGTAGAGGGGGTCTCGTAAAACGCATACCTTATTTGCTCAGCTTCGCTGCTGTGAAGATCATATCTTCTACTGCAGGATCTTTGCTGTTCCGAACTGCGTACACAATGCAGTAAACACATGAGGACGCTTCCCTCTGATAATGTTCATGCAGACAGAATGCAGTTAAAGCCTTTCGCTGTAAACTGTTTTCATAGTTCCGGGGTAAGTCTAATGCATACAATAGTTCTAATGGAACGAATTTGTGTTTTGATAAGTTTGTGAAAGTCTTATGCACTTTAGAACACATTTTTACTGAAATTCTTTCCTTCTGTTGGTTTACCACCTGGCAAAGTACGGAATTCTCTTTTTTTTTTTTTTTTTTTTTTTTTTTTTTGCGCTTGAGACGTTCGCCAAAGAAGTGTCTAAGTACATAGTCTTGTTTTGATATACTGCTTAGATGATAAAGGAAATGATCAGAGAAAATTATGAAAACGTACAAAGTACGGTAAATTCATCCGAACGTCGTGATGTAACAGACATGTTCAGCGTCATCGCCACTAATGACCTTGACGTTGACGGAATGTTAACCACCGACGTTATTTCCGCTCGGGATCATCACCACCGTGGCAGATTGTCAGGAATTTTCCCATGTAATGTTTTTCCAGTCTCTGAGCAACTGACTGTCTCGGAATTTTACTATAAATTGGTTCTTGTTTGTGTAATAATACAGGCCGAAGTTCGACGAATCACAGCTTAATATTTCTATATAAGGTCTATGTTTCGTGAGCTACTAACATATGGGATATCGTAGAATAGTGCCCTGCATATTTTTTATTAGCTTGTCTTGCTTATGCGGCGGCCATTACTTCAGATCAGCATTTCGCTAGACTATTACATATGTTTCGAAATGAACGGTGCAGTAAATCAGTCGTATCCTTGCAGTATTCCTTGCAAATAATTTAGAAGAAATCTTGGATAAAGAAACTCAACACATCCCTACAGAAGCTTGTCTGAGATTTCTCTTTACATGCCAATTCCAGTTTGCAAGCGGTAGGACTGCTTACTCACTTTTGTAATCTCGTAACGCGGTATTGCTATGCCATCAAATTCTTACATTACATAAATTATCGGTTGCACTCTAAAACAGATACTCACATACAGCTAAGACTTTCCTCTCAGTTAAACTACGACTTACAATGTCAATTATTTTGTTGTTGAGCAAATGTATCGCACGTCCGTTTCGCAGTCAGCTGTCACTTAAAGAAAAGTAGATTACAAAGTGACAAACACCAGTAACACATTTCCACTGGCTCGAACGCGACAATTTTGAAATGTAGCTAGCCACTCTTATAGACATAGAAATTACAGTGAAGCCTTGATCACCTTTTTGCGATGTAGATAGGCCAACTGGCACATTTTACTGATATAAGAATTTCAGAATGCTCTGAAGATGTTGCTAACAGCAGTCCTAGCACTTTAAATTTCATACATATTTTTCATGGCTGATTGCCGTAAACTTCTGGTTCGCAATGGATGGCAGACAGCTAACTTTGTAAGTGTAGACGCGGCCTCAAGGGCATTTCGCTCTCCCTATGTTGTTTTGAGATAATTTTTCTATCAATTACTTAAAACCCAAAAGTAAATGTTCGACATCGTTCCGGGGAACGGTGAATTTTTTAAGACAGTTGTGCAACATTTATTGCGACATCCCCACAATGCAATCTATCAAAATTTGTATGGACTTCCTCTGATTTTAGGTTGTTTTTTTTACATATTGTAACCTTCCGTACATTTCGGCATGCAAGGAGTATGTTCCCCTGAACTATCCATGAGATGTGAAGTACCTTACCCACTATTTTTCTGCAGCACCAGAGAAGGCATAACATAGGAGAAAAATGACGTAAAAATTTGTAAGCCCTCCATTTTTGATGAATTTTTTTAAATGTTTTAACACAAAGTGAAAAATTCCCGTAAATCCTAGAGTTCTTAGAGACGACGGTATATCCAAGAATAATGCCACGCCATTTACTTATCAAAGTGTCAGCCTTTTTAATGTTCCGCCTTGGCTCAAACTTCCGAAGTAATTTCTGCGAGAACTTCACAGCTGGCTGTTTGTATTACTTGTTCTCTCTCACATAATTATCATTTCCTGTTATGTCATGCGTGTACTAAATGAGAACAACATTACGTAAAAATGCATGCTGATCAGTGACACCGATTGAACTCGGACAAGTTTAGCTCTGTTTGCAAATCAGTTCATTTTCAATATCTGACGTCTTGAAATATTTTGGATCGTACCACACTTTCAATTGGTTGACAGTAAATTGTAGGCTCAGTATGTTTTGTGGACAATCTATCTAAAATTCAATTAATCATTTCAGTTGCAGTGCCTTTTACATGAGACCATCGGTCCTATTACAAGATAGACATCTAGTGGTACAGTGAGGTACTACTACGAATGTAGTACAATGTAGTAGTTTCAGTGTTAAAAACAGTTGCGCAGGGATCGTCCAATGTGATTGTAGGAGATTGTTACTTTTGTCTTTAGTGGTCATACTGAGATCACAGTGAAAGTAGGTACATCAAAAGTCATTCTACCCTAAATTTTCGTTTGTACTTTTATACGAGGTTTCGAAATGAAATCACTCATTATATACCTTCATACTAAAGCTATTAAATTTTAGGCCCATCTTCCCTTGTTATTTAGAAATAATTTCCTTAAGGCACTATGACAACACTGAAGTTTAGAAATTTGTGACTGTTTCTAGGATAAACGCGAAATTGCTTTCGAACGTAGTTCATGAAATTGGTGGTTGGAAACCATGTTCCAGTGCTTTCAAAGTGAAATCACCTAAAAAATTAATTCTTGCGATGTACTTGTATTCGTTGCTTATTACGCTCGTAAGAGTTAATTTTACGAAAAATTTTACGCCTTTTTGTATTACTGGTACTCTAAGGGTTAAATCTTAACATGCCAACATTTTATACTTCGGTACTCGAGTTGAAAAGAGCAACTAAGCTAGCTTTAGGCACTAAGTGCGGCAATGATCCTACATCTCTCTTCCAGATTGACTCCTTTTGCACCATAGGCAACTCTATTGGTAGATAAGGACCACGTCTAGCACATACATGGAGAATGTAAAAGGACATACTAGTTAAATGACTCACTTACCACATGTTGAAGCGAATACAATGTCATTAATATTAGTCCTGAACGTATGACGTGATGAAAGTGCGGTCTAATTTCCAGGAAATAAACATCTTTGATGAGCAGGTTTAACCTTATAAGGCTATTATCGTAATAAAAACAAGTATTTTCTGGTATTGAAAATCGTTTTACTAATAAATACCATAGCAGTACAGTATATACATTTCCTTTATAAAAAGAATAATTCTTAATTAGTGAAAAATACAACTGAATTGCGTTCAATAAATAAATAGCATCAGTAAGGAACTTAACTTTTGTCGTTTGATACACTGCTCTCATGCCCAGTAGAACATACTGGCTTACAATCAGAATCACTGGTAACTTGCTATGAGAGAAAAAAAGAAAAAGAGAAAACAAAGAAGGAACTGCCTCCTCACATGCGTCTTTGGCTTGCACGACCCGTTAAAGGAATCTTAAAATTAATTCAACAGTTCATTATCTCAATTCATTGCTCCAGAAGTAAATACTGTTTTTGGCATAATACTTGGTAACAATATGGGTAAAGAAAACTATTCTACATGATCCACTTATTTACAGTGCTCTTAAATTATAATCCATCTTTTTCCTTTACAGAACATAAAATATTCTCTTGCAGACTAACTACACTCTTAAATACATCTGTCTATGACTATTTTCTCTGTTAAGTACTTGCTCAAACACTGGTGGTATGCAAGATAAATAATTTGTACATATTCTACAGTTAAGAGTGCCGCTCACACAAACAACATTTTTCTCATCCATAATGGTGTCAGAGTGCAAAATAGTGTTGTGAGAGACTAGGAAATAGCTTTTTAGCGAGATAACATTCTTTAGGAAATTTTCCAGGTGCAAACCTCCACGGACAATGCTATCATCCCGCAACGCCCCCATAAAAGGACGTTGCATCGCCGCCTTTTGGCGAATTTTTCACAATTTTGGGTGATTGGCAGCAAAACTGAATATTTATGAAATCAGCGATGAGATTCGAGAAGCTTTATCTCAAGCGCTTGCGAGAAGTCTTAGCCTCTCTTCATTAGTCATAGTATGAGTTCATCGGAGAGGCCAAGTTAGGAAGATTCAATGCTGCGAGTCATACTCTTTGGACTAGATACCAGCGCGAACGCTCATCGGCTAACAACGGCTTGTGTGTACGAGGTTGTCCTGCAACTCGTGTCGCCAACAGCTGACTACCGTCCCATGATGTCTGCAATGGTGAATCCGCTCAGGCGTTTGGGGGCAGGATTCAGCGGCAGCGCTGGGGGCGGCGGCAACGTCGCAGGGAGCGATCTGGAGGCCGACGAAGAGAGGTCCAGCAGCAGCGGGGGCGGCGGCGCGTGGTGGTGGTGGTGCGTCTGCGGAGGAGGAGGTGGCGGGGGCGGCGCTGGCGGCAGTGGGCCACCGACAGGCACAGAGAAGGGGGCGGCCAGTGGCGGTTGGTGTTGCTGCTGCTGCGGGGGTGGAGGCGCTGCGTGCGTCAGCAGGTGCGTCTTGAGGTTGGAGCGCTGGTTGAAGCTGCGCGCGCACACGGGGCACTTGTGCGGCGACTCCTCCATGTGCAGGATCTTGTGCACCGCCAGCGTGCGCGACTGGCAGAAGCCCTTGCCGCACTCCCCACACTTGAACGGCTTCTCCTTACTGTGGATGTACCTGGAACAAGCAAAGAGGTTGATTACCACTCGGATAAAGAGAAAGAGAGAAGAGAAAAAAAGAAAGAGAGAGAAAGAGAGAGAGAAAGAGAGAGAGAGAGAGAGAGAGAAAGAGAGAGAGAGAGAGAGAGAGAGAGAGAAAGAGAGAGAGAGAAAGAGAGAGAGAGAAAGAGAGAGAGAGAAAGAGAGAGAGAGAGAGAGAGAAAGAGAGAGAGAGAGAGAGAAAGAGAGAGAGAGAAAGAGAGAGAAATGATATAGGTGTCTGGGGACTACACAATATACTAGGGTTGCCCAGAAAGTAATACACCGCATTCTTTTTCTCAGCCGAAAACAATGATGTGAATGCGAAACGTTACATGTGTATCATTTGACGTCTCCTGAGTGAGCGCGCCAAGTTTCCGTCACTTACGCCAGATAGCGTAGCTTCAGGACAGGTTCAAAATGGCACCTGTAGATGACTTAAGTTAGAAACAACGCGCCGTCACTGAATTTCTCATTGCAGAAAAAGAAGCTATATTCACAAGCGCTTGTTCGAAGTCTACGGAGCAGCTGCTGCCGACAGAAGTACAGTTAGTCGCTGGGCACGGCGGGTGAGGTCATCAGAAGGCGGTTCGGCGGAGCTCCACGATTTGCAGCGGTCGGGGAGACCATCCACAGCTGTCACATCTGACACACCTGACCTAGCCCACTCGGACTTCCACTTGTTTGGACCACTAAAGGATGCCATTCGTGGAAGACTTTTTGAGGACGATGAGGAGGTGATTCACACAGCGAAACACTGGCTCCTCCACCAGGACAAGGATTGGTACAGACAGGGCACATGCTACCTTGTTTCGTGCTGGAACGAAGGCCATAGAACGGGATGCAGATTACGTGGAAAAACGGGGTTTGTAGATAAAACACCATTCTTTCTTTTGTGTAATTATCATTACGTTCAATAAAGAATTGTTGAAAAAAATGTGGTGCATTACTTTCGGGGCAACCCTCGTACTAGTAGAGCCCGTTTCAAGTGTGGCGGTATGTCAAAGCCATCGAAAACGCTAGGTTAGTGTCGAATAAACAGTTCAAGGCGTTAGGCAGGTCGGTGTCACTTCCGAGGACATTCCACTCCCAACTCTGGGATCAATACGTAACTGGGCATTGCCGGGTATTCACCTAGTTTGACATGTATTTTAGATCTTTTTCAACTTGTGTAACTTCGCCTTTATCAATAACCTGTTTCTCGGCGTGACAATGGATAACGGATTAGTCCACAGCCACGAAAGGAAGCTAACGTGAACTCTTTCAGTGTAAAACACGTCAAATGTTACTTTATACAACAGTGGAGATTGTGGTTAATGAACTACTGGATATATCTAAGAGGACTACAGTGCTGTGAATGTCGTCAAGTAAAATGAGAGGAGAACGTAGGAATTAGCCTTCCTAGAGTTCAGTTCAGCTTTCTTATAAAGCATCACAAGCAAGGAAGTAGACAATCGCACGAAAAACCGGACGATAAAATAATATGCATGTACGTAAAGCCGTTTATTCTGACATCACTATTTTACCACGCAGATCAGGGACATGAAAGATTGTTCTATCTTGTTCCAGAAGAAATGATATTTCCTAGGTTAAACTAAACCTAAAGAAGTGATTCAGATGTGATTCAGATGTAATTCCTCGCATCGTTTCGAAGACAAATTTAGGTGTCTGCAATTTAATCCTATTAATGGTTTGCGTCTGAACTCTTGCTAGAACACTTACAAAACTAACTAGAAGTTAGTATGAATCTTATTCTCCAATACAGAACAGGTCTTTTAACGAGTGATCTTCCACAAGATTGCTGTTTTAATGAATATCCACAGCTCCATTTACTTGTTTCGCCATGCTGGTCTTAGTTACCATGTTTATAATTCACTAATTTCTCGCGCCCCACTGATGTTATCACTGCTTCCACATCAACTTTTGTGATTGAAGTAGCATGTTAGTCACAGACATTGGAATTGACGCAAGTATGAACCTACAGTTACCATGTTGCTGTTTGCCGCCATCTTTAAACCAGGTTTTCAGTTTCGGCAAAATGTTGCACATAGATTCGTCGTGGGATGTTTTACGACAGAATTTTTCGTTGAAGAATGTTCCATGTAACGTGAGAGAAATTAACTATGCTAGTATGCGAGTGAACGTTCGACAGGAAGAGAAGTAATTTCTCCATCCTAGATCAAGTCGGTAAGTTTCCTGAATTGTTTACGTCACAATTCCTGCAACCCTAGCGCTGGACAGCAAAATTATTAATGTGCCGACAGTTATCTCCTTTTTCGACGACTCTACGAAAGTCAACCGCTATTTGACTTTAGATTTCCAGTCTATACCTCACATAACCATCTTTTATTTCCTGACAATAGCATTCCTCCGTTTTGCACGACTATGCTCCTGCCTTACACAGGTTACATACGGCCGAGGGATGCCCTACTTCATCAATAATGACACTTGCCCAAGAAAAGGTTTTTTTATTCCTAACAGTATCAGCCTGCATGTTGGCTACAGGAGGCATCATCTGATAACATGTAAATTCTGTAGAGGATCCTGCAATTTGTATGAAAGCAGTTAAGTTACCCTGTTATATCGTCTATCTTTACCGCTGTAAATAGCAGCTGTACTGCCCATTACCTGAAGTAGTGATACAAAATGGTTTCACACCAAGAGTTCCCTCTTACACCATCCAACAGCATTTTGCATTGGGAGCAACACGGCCTTTTTTTTAAAAAAAAAGAAAAAGGGAAAACTTCAGTGTCTTGAGTTTACTAGTGAATATTTTTAACTGAACTAAAAAATAGACAGCAGAAATTTCATCTTTATACCTGATACATAGTTTCTATAGCCGCTTAATCACACTTTCAATCTTCATCGAAATTCACAAAAATAACGTACGCTGAAGACCAGAGGTTATTTCCACTTAACCGAACAAATCAAGAAAGAACCGGCTCTGCCAATATCGCGAATACTTTGTCGATATTGATCAGTTTATTTGATGTTTAATGTTCATCCCGAATTTCATAGTTAGGTGAATACCCTCTTTAAGTACAGAAATACTTACTCTTTTAGAAAGATGTTTGTTAAAGAAGCTTTACTGCTGTACTTAATTAAATATGTAGGGCGTATAGAATTACGATCACTGGTGAAGATCAAAAAGTTAATTTGGACCCACATACCGCTAACCAACAAACTAGAAACTATCTTTCAAACAGCAAGGTTCGCCAAGTACGAAAGCAACAGACACAGTGACATAACATGCAAGGAACCACTGAACAATCTCATTTCCCTTTGATTCTGTCAGATTTGTGTGATAATCTGTGCAAAATATTTTGGACTTTAAGGCGCGATCTGCCCAAGAGATACAGAGCACTACGACGAAGAAGGTATTTGAAATACCAATAATGCCTATGACACTTAGGAATATTGAATTATTCATTCCAATGAATCGTGGAAAAAACGAACTCTGATTCGCTAGAAGAGCTTACCACTAGTTGATGTCTTGGGGAGCAGAATTATTTCTGGTGTAGAAACGTTCTCAGATATTGAGTCGTAATCGTTCCAATTTACGTAAACTGTCACTATAAGCTTGACTCCATTCCGTGAGCTTTTTAATTTTAGTTTGAATCTGAAGTGAAGCTTGAATACTCTGATCAAGTTAACTCACCTGTGGTCTCTGAGGTGATCCTGGCGACGGAACGCCTTCCCGCAGATATCACAGGAGTAGGGCCGCTCGTCGGTGTGCGTGCGCTCGTGGATGAGCAGGTTGTAGGACTTTGTGAAGTGGCGCGAGCAGTACTTGCAGATGAACTGCTTTTTGGGGCGCAGAGGGCCGGAGCGAGGCCGTCCGACTCCCGGTGGCGGAAGCGGGGGCGGGCCCGACGGGCGGCAGTGCAGCCGCAGCCAGTGACCAAGCAGGGCGGCCGCCGGAGGCAGCGCTAGGCCGCCGTAGTACAGGTGCGGGGGCGGTGGAGGCGGCGCCTGGTGCTGCGGCAGCGGCCGGCAGAAGGCAGACAGAGGCACCGCCGGCGGCGGCGGGGGCGGCAGTGGCGGCGGGTCCGCGGGGGCAGACGCCGCCGGCGACGAGGGTGGTGTCAGTAGCACCGCCTCTTGCTTTACCGTCACTGCCATCTCGGGGGCGGCAGCGGATTCCATTGCTGCAATAAAGGCAGGAATTTTAGCGACATAATCTCTACCACTCAGTTTATCACGTGCGTCAGTATACTCTAGATATGCCTTTCGTCAGCTGAAGTGTGTTTGGGTGTATCAGAATAAAAACGTGATTGACATGTAGTTGTTTCCAGGAGAGCTACCAATCTGGGAATGAGATTGTTCGCACCTTCTGTTCTGTTCACTGACGTTCTATCGCACTGCTATCTCAGCTGCCACTCATCTGGCGGACACGAAAAACAGAACTTACAAAAAGTCGAGTGATCGATCCATTAACCGCGTTACATGGATTCCGCGAATTCCCTTTAGGAAGAGGTGCTCGTACATGGTTTTGGCAGACGAGCCTTCTATGATCTGGAGATCGACAAATATATGCCAGGTGTTTCATTCTCGTCGTAACAGTTTTAATCTGCTCGCCCGAATACTCATGTATTTGTCACAGTGTCACGCTCTTGCACTCGGCCCAATAGTGGAGACCGTGTTTCTGTATCAGAAATTTACAAGAAGACAAGAAAGCAAAGTATTTAGCCAGAACGAATTTGGAAAATGGTGAAACGGAAAGACTGCGCCTTTTGAAACGTGTTCCGTAACAACCCTGAATGTTGTTATAAGCTTAACCGCATTTTCTGAATATACTCGTAAGTACCTGCAACTGAAGCTCCTTCTGCAATTGCTTTCAACACTACTCCTTGCGTCAATTACGGGTAGTTAAATTATTACTATCCTTTTTTAAACTTTGTAACAAAGATGTAATAATACCATTTGGCTTAACATTTCTAGACTATGAATTTGGCTTGCTAACGGATTGTGGCGAGTGGCAAGAGAAAAATCACGGGTCTGCTGCTACATGCAGAGCTCGCGTCGTGGCATTAAGGCCCGTATTACGCGATTGTCAAACATCTTTTACAAAATACACTTTTCATTAAATACTTGAGGGCGTACTCAGGTACTTCTGTCATATCTTTTATGAACGTTAGAGCGTTGTCCTACCTTCAATGAAAAATTTGTCTAGGAAGTTACACGGCGTGAGACGGACCGAAGGGCTCTTTTGGGCAAGTTTCAGGGTCCGAGCGATCAGCAAATAAATGTAGAGTTAGATTGTGTCTCAAGCACCGCAGTCAGTTGCAGATGACACTCGTGTCATTTGCTTGAGCCGTTTAGCTTTGTTTTAATTTCTTCTCTACAAGACATGTTTGAATAGCGGAATACACAGACAAAAGCTAGCTGCTGAATTATTTAGGAAACCGGTAATCTAGTTGCAATCCTACAAAACCGAAGGCAAGCTTGAAGAGTGGCGCGTACATTTAAGCACAAAGGAGTCACACAGCGGGTTTCTATCACAGCGAGTAACGGAAATGCAACAGTAGCATCCACTTCCATCCTAATCTGTACTGAACTATCAATTTGTTGGTAGAATTTGGGTGTGGAGTACGTCAGATAAAAGACTTATGCGATGGAAGCTATCGTCTTCCCCACTTCGTAGCGCTAAGAATTTTTGAGCACACAAGTATAATCAACTGTACTTCAATTCCCATATTCAGGTTTCTCAGAGCATCTCGATCCGCCGTTACTTCACAATTAACGGAATACAGCAGGCGAACGCAAGCCACTGGTACCCCTGCTTCGCAGACAGCACCTCTCGCATCGGTGGCTAGCGGGTTGCGTTCAGTCACAGCACCGCAGCGGATACGCCTTTTATCCAATTTTTGTCATTCGGGACGCGGTTGCACACCGCGGCTGATGTAATGTAATGGATAATCAAAGCGGATTTACAAATCAATAGTGATTTAATGTACCTAAGGTTTTTTTACGAAGGAGCTGACTTTAAAAGTCCATGTTTCACCACCAGAAACCAAGCACTGCAAAGTTGTGACCTCCGCAAAAATACTTTTAGGCGGAGTATTGCTTGGATGCAGGTTGCGAAATTCGAAAGTCAAATGCACTGTAATATCCCACCAATACGAGAAAAGCGTCGTTTAAAATGCACGTTGATTGGCGAAGTACGAGGTCACCTCATCAAAATGTGAGCTGATATTTCACTCATCCTGACAACAATCTATGGCATGCCAGTTTTCCTTAGCGAAATAAACGTACAGGCATCACTTAAGAGCTTGCATGTGCTAATATGGAACTGGTCGTTGCTACCGTCTCAACCAACTACGAGAATGGTAATGTATGTAATCATAAGAAACAGCTTTAATATTTCCGTCATAGAACATCCGAATTTTCAGAACCACTTGAGCACAAATGCACAAAATGCTTAAGGTTGCTACGTAATCACAAAAAGAAAATATAGGTTTATTACACGACTGAAGCATTACATTTCCTGCTGCGAGGACGGGGCGTGATTCGTGCATGGGTAGCTCAGCTGATAGAGCACTTGCCCGCGAAAGGCAAAGGTCCCGAGTTAGAGTCTCGGTCCGGCACACAGTTTTAATCTGCCAGGAAGTTTCATTAAATTTCCTCAATTTTTTACTGGCATACGATGACGAGGTAATAAAACATGTGTATGAATTTACTAATCGAAACAGGTTTACAAAACCTTCCGTTAACCGCCTCGGCCAGTGGGGAGTTAAGGTTCTGGTATTTTGCCAAAAGATCTGAGGTAGGAACAGCTGTAATCATTTTGGACTGCAAACGCTGCCTGTGAGCGGCCAGGATATAGCGACGGACATGGAGAGTGGCGAGGAGGGTGGCCATGTCGGCGCCTTTGGTGTGGCCGCCGTGGGCTCTTCGCCATTCATAGCGTGTGTGGCCTGAGGCGACAGAACACAAGCGCGCCACGGGGGGTGGGGGGCGGCGGTCTTCGCTGTCCGAGGGTTGTGCGCAAGCCTGCCGAGGCGGGACTGCGGCTCACCATAATGGCGGACCTGACTGCGACCAAGCAGCAACGGACACGTGGCGCCAACACTGTGTGCGTAATAATTGCGTACACCCATCTTGCCCCAAGTTTCCGCAACATCCAATCGACTATTCACCTCTCAGCATTAACCTATCTTTCACAGAGAGATACAGGGATTATTTACAAATAGCGCAGTCTATATATAACACGTCTGAATCTTTCATGTATCTGTCTCTGAAGTACACCACTTCATGGCAGCAGACGGAGCTAATTTCATAACTTGCTTCGCTGCGCAATTTAGAAAGGCTATCTCGCCGCAGGATTAAGTATGGAGGAAAGGAGGGTAACGTGATAATTGGATCGAAGCAGTTCGAGACCGAGCTCAACAAAATACACAATTGAATCACTTATACAAACGTTGGGACTCATTATTAATTTACGGATAATGAGAAATTTATTTGGTTCTGATGCGTAGTAACTCCATGAAGTTCGCGACTATTTGATAACTTTTTTTATATTCGAATATCTGAAGGCTGTGGATTCAACTACAGTCACGAATAACAAACTTTAACGATCTCATAGATAGCGTGTGCAGAAAGTGAACCTAAGACTGCCGTTTATTGGCTGAGCACTTAGAAAATGCAACAAGTCTTCTGAAGAGACTGCCTACACGAAGGTTTTCTGTTCTCTTCTGGAGTATTGCTGTGCAGTGTGGGATCCGCATCAGACAACATTGACGGAGGCAAAGCGTTTTGAATAATCGCGTTATGCGAGACTGCACGGACATAAGCGAACTGTGGTGGCAATCATTAAGATAAAGACATTTTCGTTGGGGCAGGATCTTGTCTTAAAATTTCAATCGCCTGACTTCTTCCTCCGAATACTAAAATATTTTGGTGACACCTACCTACATAACAAGACCGTTGTAATAAAGTAAGGGAAATGAGAGCTCGCAGGGAAAGATATACATTCGTTTTTCCCGCGTGCTGTTCGAGAGTGGAACGGTAGAGACATAGCGAGGCTACTAACAGTTAATTGCGGAGTTGTATGTAGAATTTGTTTCTAAATCGTCTACTCTGGTCTCATGTGGAAAATTAATTTGCTACAATTTTTCGCGTAAGGTGTTCTAAAAATGAACTGAGGGTAAGAAAATGAAAAAATGGAGTTTCAGTATTTCCTTGTACAAACTACCTTCTCTTTTTATTCTTCTAAGCTTATGTTTTTATTACACGTGCAGCTTTCTTTGTAACCCAATGATCGTTCGTAATATCCGCGAAAGTTGTGTTTCCGCTTATATTGATATATGTATTACTCTACTGCTTTAGCCTTCTCGAGGGCTGTCAAACCGATGTGAGTCAATAGAAAATATCTAGTTCCGATTTAATTGGAGTTGTGTGTTTATTTTATACCGCTGCTCAGTTTTTCTAAGATGCCGCACTCGAGCTGTGCTTGCAGTCATCCTCTAATCTCTCACCAGGGATGCTTACCCTGTTCTGCCTTGATGCGTAATATCAGTGGATCCGAATAGACATGTTCCTCCCAATTAATTGTAATTATATACTATTACAAGCGGCATTTAAGCTTTCTGCGCAGCTTTGACGTTCATCTTACACGTGAAAAAATTTACAAATGACTTTTTCCGAATTGCCATTACTCACAATGAGCTCTTATCCAAACGTATGGTTTCAGAGTTACTTTTCTAGTTTCTGAGATCAGCATGTATGTTTTTTTTCTTTACGCCCTTCATTCTCACGATCTTGTGGCGATCGCCGGTAATTTTGCTTTCTATTTGGTGAATAACTTAATTATTCTGTCTCACCAGTTTTCATTTGTTTCTCCTTCCCTCACGTTGCTACTCTCAGGTTTCCCCTTCGACCACGTTGTCTTTTTTTGGGAACGTGTCCACTAAAAAAGTTGCACGAGTACGCCTGAAAGCTATACTGTGGTCATTAACGTTGATACCAATCATATACAGGGTGTTACAAAAAGGTACGGCCAAACTTTCAGGAAACATTCCTCACACACAAAGAAAGAAAATATGTTATGTGGACATGTGTCCGGAAACGCTTACTTTCCATGTTAGAGCTCATTTTATTACTTCTCTTCAAATCACATTAATGGAAACACACAGCAACAGAACGTACCAGCGTCACTTCAAACACTTTGTTACAGGAAATGTTCAAATTGTCCTCCGTTAGCGAGGATACATGCATCCACCCTCCGTCGCATGGAATCCCCGACGCGCTGATGCAGCCCTGGAGAATGGCGTATTGTATCACAGCTGTCCACGATACGAGCACGAAGAGTCTCTACATTTGGTACCGGGGTTGCGAAGACAAGAGCTTTCAAATGCCCCCATAAATGAAAGTCAAGAGGGTTGAGGTCAGGAGAGCGTGGAGGCCATGGAATCGGTCCGCCTCTACCAATCCATCGGTCTCCGAATCTGTTATTGAGAAGCGTACGAACACTTCGACTTAAATGTGCAGGAGCTCCATCGTGCATGGACCACATGTGTCGTACTTGTAAAGGCACATGTTCTAGCAGCACAGGTAGAGTATCCCGTATGAAATCATGGTGGTGCATCGAGGAAGTACAGTACATACTGACGAAACTAAAATGAGCTCTAACATGGAAATTAAGCGTTTCCGGACACATGTCCACATAACATCTTTTCTTTACGTGTGTGTGAGGAATGTTTCCTGAAAGTTTGGCCGTACCTTTTTGTAACACCCTGTATACATTTCCCGTAGAGTCTTTCTTCCCACATCATTCGATGAAAGAATCGTTGAAATGACCAATGAAACCATGTAACTATAACTTCCAGCATTAGCTGCGCCTTGGCACTGAGTCATCGCTGCCACAACGTCCGCTCGCTTCTGCATCCACGTATCTAACCGAGTACTCGCTTGGTGGTGGCAGGAACCGGTCGGTGAATCATTGCTGCTACTGGCCGCCGCATGCAGACTGGATAATCACACCTCTAGAGGGCGAGGGGAGAAGCCCCGCCCCTCCTCCAGCTCTTTTCCAGAGACTGTCAGCGCGGAACCCGTCAGACATGCTCCGGCTGGCCGGCACAATACAGCCGCCGCGGTGCGCCGCAAGTCCTGGGCCGAATCGCGGGGCCTAGCAGTGAGAAGGGGAGGAGGAGGGGGAAAGCAGCCAGCGTGGAACAGCAGTTGCGCTGCCAGCAGCAGCAAAAAACTGCTTCGGTTCCTACAGGGTGCAGCACACGACGTGCACGCACCTCCGTTGTATGAAAGGGCCTGTACTGAGAAACTTAACATCAAAACCGGCTGCCTTATGCTGTAGGGTCACAAGTAACATTTGCCAATATCAAAGGAATTCTCCATACACAACTAATTTTATTATATTTTGATGACAACCAGTTTCGGCAATCCACTATGCCATCTTCAGACCTCATATGCGTCTCCCAAATAAACAATAATTCAATGAAGTGCCATATACCGCTGGATTTCGTAAATTCAACCGTTTCACTAGTGCTTCATTTGAAGACTTCGTAGCAACTGAGCAGTCTTCAGTTGCTACCAAGTCTTCTGGGTGTCGTCAAAAAAAGATAACATCGTATTGCATGGCTGCTGGAGAATTTCAGTGAAACTGACCATCACTTAACCAACTGATGTCTCCTGTCCATGATGGATCAAAAGAGATTGAGAAGTACCATTTGTCGAAACCATTCAAGGTCCAGCTACCGGGATTGTGTAACGGAACTCGACCCATTCTCCCCATACATTTGCTTGCTTACTGAAGAGTATCTACTGATGTGGTCGGTACGACACACTGAACTAGCTCACGTATCAACGTCAGCAGTAAGAAGTGTCACACGGCAAAAAAAGTAAGCTTGGTATGAATGTCTATTGAGAAATACGTAGACAGCCGCAAAATGAATATTTTTGCAATCGGTTTCTACGCCACTATTAGACAAGAAAACATTGCTTTATCGTGTCTATAGTCCATCACGAAACTTCGCCAAGTTTGAAACATCAAGTCACATGTCCTGTCTGGTGACTTATTACGATCAATGATAAAATCCGCCAAGTTTTAGAAAGTTATTCCTAAGAAGGGAAAAAACAGCCCGGTTTCACGACCTGAGTCGCATCTTCACGTGCATCTGCAGAATTATCCGTCAACATAAACATAGATTCTCAGAAAAAGCCATGCAAGTACATGCGAGTCCATAAAGAATCCGTAACGGATATGAAAAATGCGTTAAAAATAGTGCCTCCCTGGTTCATGGTGTGAAACTGGATGTCCTCTTCAGCACCAGGCCTGCCAGAAAGACCTACATAAAAGGAGAAAGATCCCAAATGTGATGCATCATGGGCCGCTTATGATCTTTTAAAAAAGTAGCAACTAAATATATGTTCTTAGCAGTAGTTGGCCTGTTTTTCAAAACAACTTCCATAAAATACGCCACAGCTGTGGAGCACAACCTATGGAAAATAAGAAAGTGTTCTGGAAACACGTCTAACAGAAAAAATCTGAGTAATTTGACCAGAACTACACGGCCGTGGAGTATGGCGAACTCTGCGGTACTCTCAGTATACTTCCTTGACTAGGTAGAAGCAGAAGTTATAGCAGCTATTTGTAGCAGAGAGTGGTGTAACATGTTACGACAGCAACTTTCTGGACTAGTAGCTGTTAAATAACAAATTCATGACCAGGTTGTATATTCTGCCGAAGGAGAAAGCATGAACTTCTTGTAAGCTTACTTCTCTTCCCTCGAACATGAAAGTTGGAAAGTTGTAGCTGCTGTTCCTATTTATTTCCTTCCTCATCATTTTCTCATGTTTAGTTTTTCCTCTGTTAAGAACGGCAAGTTTGAATTTGTAATTATTGAAACTCCAAAGTTTCAGTTACCATCCATATCTACCATCGCCAGTCTCAGAACAGTTTACGCTGGTAACAGTCAACTGTCCGCCGCTCGTGGTCTCGCGGTAGCGTTCTCGCTTCCCGAGCACGGGGTCCCGGGTTCGATTCCCGGCGGGGTCAGGGATTTTCACCTGCCTCGAGATGACTGGGTGTTTGTGTTGTCCTCATCATTTCATAATCATCCAGGAAAGTGGCGAAATTGGACTGAGCAACGATTGGGTAATTGTACGGGCGCTGATAACCACGCAGTTGAGCGCCCCACGAACCAAACATCATCATCATCAACAGTCAACTACCTCACCTTTAAGTACGATTAACTTTGACGCTAGGGCCGCTGACGAGGAATTTACAAACTTGCTGTAATTCTGCTTTAAGTTATCAGCTATTTATTAGTTGCTGAACAGGTTTCGTGAGACTACTTCCTTTCCAATGTCAACTGATATGTGAGACATACTTTAAAGTGAGAGGCGAACTCAGAATCAGTTATCAAAAAACGGTGAAAAGGTTGATGTTTTTGGTAAATTCATATTAAGTGTCCAAAGGTGATCCCCCTGCGAACTACGACCCGCTTAACGATTACCTACTGGATAATGTGCAGTGGACTCACTACAGGTAACGAGTCGATAAAAAAGAAATTGTGCAATACGAAAAAAGTGCTATCTCAATTGGAAAAGAATTCGGAACTGAATTAACCGAGACGCTGGTGGCTGACTCAGTCCAACCAAGTACCAGACAAATTCAGACTGACTGACATGAATATCCTCTCCGTTCCTACCGAACATATATTTAGGTGCTTCACACTGCGTAGTCGTCGGTGTAATGTGATCAGTGGTGAGACTAAAATGGTGGCGAGTCAAACTATTACAATAGTATCTGCATAGTAACAGGTGTGCCCCCTACCGACGAAACAACGAGTCTTAGCACTGTCATTCCATGACCGAATCTTTTAGCTGCATCGAGAGAGCTCTCTTTTACAGTGAACTGTGGCATATCGACTGCAACAATCCTACGCCTATTCCATTTACCTCCGTTTTTTTACATCAATAGATGCCGAATTCCTGTGACACCGTGGCGCAGCCGTTCGGTACAAGGAATGCGGACCGAGGACATTCTTAGGCCTACAGACTGTTTTACCGCCCGAAGTGAGTGCCGCATGGTGTGCATGCAATCATCAAACAAATCTCCGCTGCTCCGTCTCACCCCTACAGAAGATTGCCTCTTACGTCACAGCGCAGAAGGTCGATAAGTTATGGAGAGTATCGACTGCCGCTCGAGGACTGCACAAGGGCCGACACCAACGTGTATGTGTTCGCGCGTGGGAGCAGACAACGGTCGATATCTCTGCGATAAAGCAGTGCAGCTCGCCGCCCCCTTGCCCCACCTCTACCGAACACGTAGCGTTCGGGGGCTATCTTGACCGACCCGAGCACTGCTTAGACCTGAAATCGGCTACGAACACTTCCACGATAGACTTCGCCACTATGGCACTAGCCAAATTAATGACAACAAACCTAAGTACAACTGCCACATAAAGTAAAGGTGTGCACAACTAAGGCTGGCCTGAATACCGTTCTATTGCTGATGGAATAAAACTGCATTTTCCCATCCTTTGAACTGACTAACCGAGAGACAAAATACACGGAATCCGAACTACGGGGCAGCCCTTCACTTTTGATACCGACAAGCCACTGCCAGAGGTGGGAAAAGCGAACTAAGGATTGCGTTTTATCAGCAGAACAGTTCGTTGGTGCAGCAAATCTACTACAGAGAATGCGTACAGTACGCTTTCCCATCCTCTTCCGGAGTACTGCTGCACTGTATGGTATAGTTACCTGCTATGTCTGACGGAATACACCAAGAATTGTCAAAAAAGGATGTCTTGTTTCGTAGTGTCACCGAGTAGGGGAGGAAGTATTGCGGATGTGACAGGTGAAAGAGGATGGTAATAATTAAAACAATGGCTTCTTTCCATATGGTGAGACGTATACACGAGATTTCCGTCATCAACTTTCTCGTCCCAGTGCAAAATATTTTGTTGACATACACCTACGGAAGCAAGCGTGACCATCATAATAAAATATGATGAATTCACAACTTGCATGGAAAGATTTAACTGTTCATTAATTTACTTACTATTCGAGAGTGGTACGCTAGGGAAATAGTCCTAGTGATTTCACGCGCCCTGTCAAATATTTATGTATGAGCTGCAGAGCAATCATTGGATCTAGATGACGTGTATGAAGCGATAAGTTGCAGAAATGTTCTAGAACTCACATGAGACGTAGCTCCGTATCTTTACATTCCTACACATCAAAATGTCCAAAAAAAGTAGAGCAGCTGCATTAAGATCAAGTAATTTAAATTTCTCATTTTCCTACAGACATTTCCTTTTAAACTTTTTACCACTGCACCACTGAATAAAACTGATGGTAACAGGAGAGAGAGAGAGAGAGAGAGAGAGAGAGAGAGAGAGTGAGTGAGTGAGTGAGTGAGTGAGTGAGTGAGTGAGTGTGTGTGTGTGTGTGTCACGTGAAAGGTGAACGAAGTGTCTCTTCTATCTTTACGAAGCTTTCCATGTGGGCACAATTATCTCCACAACCAATGAATGAATTTGCGTGTGAGTTTATTTAGATGGGCAGAATCAGTGCACACGTGCACACGTAGATCCACAAAACTGGAACCCCAAGGTTACATGGAAATAAAGGGAATTATGCTACTGCAACAAAGAACCTAATGCTCGTCATGATAAACTGATGTATGTTGTCATATCACTGTAGTAGGGGTAAGATTCCGTCTCGGTGTCAGTATTTCCGACTACATGAATCCGCACGATTATACGGGGAACATTCTCATACATACAAATCTCTAGAAATTAGCAGTGATTGTTTCGTTATATCTGCATTCCCGGTAATTGTGTCAGTTTTCCAAAAAAAACACACTCTCCCTTCTACGCGCCATGGGAAACCATCAGTCTTATGGAGACTACAAATACAATAACGTGAAGGGCCGACAAAGATTGCCTACTCGAGAGAAACATCGTTCGACCTTCCATCTGCCGCTCATAGGCCGTAAAGACACGCTAACCGTGTCTCCAAGGGCAGCGTTCTTTATTACCCCCAATAAAAGCTCGCAGCTTGGTGTTCGACCCTTCCTCATACAGCCCCGGGCTTCTCTTGCCATCGTTGGCTGCACCCCGACAGAGCTACGTCAATGTCGGTTTTCTTTCACCGATAACGACTTCCAGCGAGAGCACACTTAAAACATGTTTAACTGTTGACAAATTTTAATTGCACCGACAAGCGACGTTACTAATACCAGAGACTTGTTTGTATAAGACGTGTCCTGTCGTTTTTCCAAGACACCTGTACTCCCAAAACCTGTATGTATGACATGATTTGGCGAACAGAGCAAATTATGGTTTCATACATATACAAAACAAGAGATCCTTTTTCTAGCAACCGAAATATTCGAAAAAAATTACAGGGAAAAAACAGATTTAGGTATGTAAATAATTTTGTGCAACGTCGTCAGAACGTATTCGTCTGTTTTCTAGAACACAAACTAGACGAATTGAAGAAAAATCGCCAACTACCTTGACAACGTAAGGAGCAAAGTGTGCGAGATTTAGATAGAGTAATTACATCATCCGAAGACCTGAAGTGCCCCAGATAGATTCCAATGAGCACTTGACAACCGAGCGAATTTTCGGAATACAATAAACTCTATATACTGCCACAAAGTGTGAGCAGTGTGAAGTAATTGTTTTGTCGATTCCACGGGAAGTAGTTAACAGAGCTACTTAGCCCGCCGTGTACCAGCAAGTGCCCCACTCCTCTAGCCTCTAACCGCTACTGCCTCAGGACTTGCCTGAAAACATGGTCAGCGTGACCGGAAAACGGGAGGTACTCTGTAGCACAGAACGATCGGGTCAATGATTACCGCAGTCAGTACTTCGCGTACAGTGAAACTTCTTCGTGCAAGCTATAATGAAGTTATTTGAGGCGGAACGTAGATTATCTGTGTTAGGATTACACTGAATTACTGGCGGAAGATGTTCAACAGAAGAAAACACGCAAAAGGTTTCTATGAGCAAGTTCACAGAAGCAATCATGCAGGCACAGTAAATAACAGTCACATAAAATAAGCAAAATTTCGTGTCATAGATCGGACGAAGCAAACGCAGAGCAAGTCGAAAGATAGGAAAGCTTATCATGCAGTGTAACGAGAGAAGACGATGCACTCCATATGAATTGCATCACTGTCGGTAGGAGACAGGACCTTTGCTTCGTCTCGTCATTCCCATGTCAAATCCGCCAGATTATTGCCAAGTCTCTGCTTATCCCACAATAAAAAAGACGTAGCCAGCCGCTACTTGGATAAGCCTCCAGCTTCGAAGCAGTGTAACACGTATAGAGTGCCACTTTTTCCATGCCACGCTACAGGGGTTCAGCTAAAAGACCCTTAAGCTTGCCCGTGATGTTTGGAAGGAGGGGAAAATACATTTCAGTCGCTATCGCAACAAGCACAGAATTTCACGACACCCCGAGCATTTGACAGAGCATCGACATCATTCGAAAGAAGAAATTTTTCCCGCAGGCGAAGTAGTAACTGGATGTAAGGAAAGGGTAATCTAAAAGTTTTTCTTCGAGTACTGTTCACGTTCAACAGAAATATCTAAATTCTAAACGTCTGCAGTTCACTTTTCGGAAGCTTTGGCTACACGTGCTCTTCACAACGTTGTGGCATCGCGGTACAGCATTTGAATATTAGCATGTGCACAGAAGAAAATTCACAGTGCTATATTCACTAGAAACAAACATATTCACCCCGCAAACTCGCAGTGGCGGAAGACAGCCAACACGCCAACTCAACCGCAGACGATAAGCTATAATTACTCGCATTTATCGCAGCGTAAAAGATGATCCAGACGGGAGACTGAAATAACGCTCCTAGTCACCATCGATCTAACTGCTCTGGAAAGACCGCATCTGCCCGGACGGATCTACCAACAACAGCTGGTTCGCACGCTGAGGACCTGTCAGAGCAGACATTGCAACAGTGGCCTCGCTTCGGAGAGAGCCCGCTCATCCCACGTTATCAAGACCCGCGCCGGATAATGATAAATGTTATTACATAAAGTGCAGAGCAAATACACTGGCGGAGGGCGGCGCTGGCGGCGGAACATCAAAGCCGCGACACTGCAGTGCGCACGTCCACACTACGATCTTCGCTACGTCTCAGTTTCTGACAAACACTGTTACACAGCATTCACTGTCAGAACAGATGCTGCGCATTCGTCTCTCAGAATTTTCTGCTGTAACCAAGAAACCCTTCGAGCAACCAACCGCAAAATAATTCCGAAGGATTGAAGTCGGTACATTATCAACCACTCAAAACATGATCAGAGTATCTGAATCCGTGTCAGAAACCTCATCCTCAACATCCACTATGAATGGTAGCTGAAGAGAAACCATGACTTTCCAGGGCCCACGGGGCAAAGTGTGTCGTAAGAACATACTGTCACTTTCTCTTATTTCGTAATCATGAATACTCTTGAGAACCGAGGCGGGAGTGACGAAGCTCGTTGAAATCAGTCGCTGGTTTTCTTCTTGCCTCCTTTGTGATGATTTAAAAGGAGCCACTGTTAGTTGCAAGGAATCTCTTATCGCTTTGCCCGTCC
Organism: Schistocerca americana; assembly: GCF_021461395.2. Taxonomy (NCBI): domain Eukaryota; kingdom Metazoa; phylum Arthropoda; class Insecta; order Orthoptera; family Acrididae; genus Schistocerca; species Schistocerca americana. The sequence goes on along the minus strand of NC_060120.1, from coordinate 320,755,033 downwards.
AGACACTTCAATTTCGCGAATTGCACAAGTATGTCCAAACTAAGAATCATGTCAAACTTTCGCAAGGCGTCTAATAGCAGTGGAAAGTGACGCGAAGTACTTTTGCATTGCAGTTAACCGAATTATCTGCGTGTCTTGCTCATCGAAAAAGTGAAACAACATGCTCCGAAACACCTGAATATATGCAAGTCTTATAACATCCACCCCATATATATTTGCTCTGTTAAGTTGTCAGTCCCCATACACCCGCAACTAATGACATTACACTCATGCAGTGATTCACCAGCGATAACTAGGAGCGCCGATCCACCTGACAGTAGCATGTAGTAGCGTGCGCAAGCAACTCACCTCTGGCGCAGAAGGCACTGGAGAGTGGCGTATGCTGATCGAAAACGCCTGCTGCCATGTGACGGGCAATCGTCAACCGTGAAGGTAGTTTTCCTCGTAGCGAACAGCTGTGCGGCAGGTAGCCACGCCCTCTCTGTTTGGCTGCCTGCACTCGACTGAAGTGACCAGTTCCGGGACCTGGCAGGCTGCGCTGTCGCGGGGCGCTACTGGAGGGGGAAGCGCGAGCCCATTGGCTGAAGCTCCCGGTGGCCCCGGGAGTGGGGGATCCTGCGGCAGCCATGGCCACCGGCGGCGCTGGGCCCGTGCTGCCGTGGAGGGGGCAGCGCTCACTGTCCGCTGTAAACTGCTGCGGCACGATAACACGGCGAAGGGCGCCCGCCAAACTCTAAGAAATCCGCCGACAATCTGCCTGCTCTGTCCTATCTCTCGTGTCCGACCACGCCACGCGAAACTACACAGCCTTTTGTCTTCACAGTGTTACGTGGATTCACTCACCCTAACATATTAGCTACTGTTTTCCATTTTGTTTAGTTTCAGAAACAAATTACATAGACTATGCCTTGATCAAAACAACAAAATGCTATACTGTCGAGCATGACAGAGGACTAATGTTGTTGGTTCACATTATTTTGTCTGTGCACACACAATGGCCACGGCAGCAACAGCAGTGCGCTTCCATTCTGAACACATTCGCACACAACGTACCACATGGTCCTCAAATGGTTCAAATGGCTCTGAGCACTATGGGAATTGACTGCTGAGGTCATCAGTCCCCTAGAACTTACAACTACTTAAACCTAGCTAACATAAGGACATCACACACATCCATGCCCGAGGCAGGATTCGAACCTACGACCGTAGCGGTCGCGCGGTTCCAGACTGTAGCGCCTAGAACCGCTCGGCGATCCCGGCCGGCCACATGGTCCTCTTCGTCGTATGGGGACAGGGGTCGTGTCCCCCCTTCTCTCCCCCCCCCCCCCCCTCCACATACACACACACACACACACACATACACACACTCAATGTATTTTTAAAAGCAGTTTCGATATTTTGAGTATTAGCTTACAAAAAATGACAGTGTTGAATGAATATATCCAAGCCTAACTCATTATACATATAAAAATCTCTTGTGCGGTAACAATCGTTTGCATCATTTCTTAACATGCCATTTCACCAAATCCACATATATTATTCACTAAAAAGTCAGTATTCCTAGTTTTAATGCATTGTGTTGGTACGACTCCGAGTGACGAAGCTCCGGGATAGGTACGCAGAAATCTGCTTGGTTTTGCTGTAAGTTTGGAGGAGGGGTGGCCAGTAGGCAGAAGGTTAACAAGCGAACGCCACCTGTTAATCACTTACAGTCTGGTGTGGGTATACAACTAAGTTACAGTCAGTAGATGTGTCAAACCGAACTGCTGTGAAGAGAGTTAAAGGGAATTCATAAAAGTAGTCATTTTTTAAGGCAAAGGAATAGTGATAAGGAAATGGTTATTAGAAAATATATTCCAGTTTGCTCAGCTTCACCACTACAACAGCGGGACCGAGCGAAGTGGCGCAGTGGTTATCACAGTGGATTCGCATTCGGGAGGACGACGGTTCAAACTGCGACCAGCCATCCTGATTTAGGTTATCCGTGATTTTCCCACATCGTTTCAAATGTCGGGAAGCTTCCTTTGAAAGGGCAGGGCCGACTTCCTTCCCTAATCCGATGTGACTGATGAGCTCGCTGTTTGGTCCCCCCCCCCCCCCCCCCCCCCGCCAAATCAACCAACCAATCAACCAACAACAGCAGGAATGCACGGCAGGTTCTAAAACAGTCCATTCTTATAAGGGGTGTATCATGTTACACAGCCAGTGCTGGGATATACATTTCGGCTCCTTCTTTTCCCACTCCCTTTCCTCTACGGACTACTGGGGATTGATAAAGGTAACCCAGGAGAATCACCCAGGCAACTGTGTCATGCAACATTAAAATGGCGTCAACTCCCTTCTGGACCAATGGGGATCATGCACCCACTACACAGCTTCATCTTTTATACCATGGAAAGTCAGGAGCTGAGGAGCTGGAGAGCATAGGACGAGAATGTGTATTTTTTAATAACAATATTACGTGATACCAGCAGAGACTACACCCAGGCAGATATGTAAGTACTTACATTTTTACTTATTTTCCCATATTTTTCGTAGTTTCTCCAATTTTACATAACTTTCACAGTATTTGTGTCTTATAACTGGAGGCACCCTGGATCTGGGTAGCATAGGCAGAGGTTGCGTCAACTTGTTTATAACAAATAACGTCACTCTAGGTATATTTGTCTAATATTTTGAGGTACCAGCGGACGCCACAGATACGCGAGTTACGTGTCAGCTTCGCGTCGTGTCATGCCGCGACGCCGTGTCACAGTTTCGTATCGCGTCGCGTCGCGTCGCTTCGCATCACGACGTCGATCACGTCACGTTAGCTTTGGTCCAGATTTATGTATGTGTGTGACATCATAGTACTAGTGGCAGAAATAGTGACGTCATAGAGAATTTTATAAGCCAAAGGCATTGCGTAAGAAATATTACAAATTACCAGATTGTATGGCGTCACAATTAAACTATGATGCTTTGAACCAAAACGACTGTACTTGTAGCACACTTCCAGAGAGAGCCGTCTAGTATCAGCGACAACGCCAGCGAAAGCCGATGATCGCAGACAACAGTGCCCAGCAGTTGCCGAGAGAGTTGCGGTTCGTGCGTCACATTGCCACTGTATCAGTTCTGGCCGAGAGATCTTGCGCTCGCGATAATAACAGCAAACTCGATCGAAAGTCGTACGTATAGATATCAAAAACAGTACACACGTATATTAAGAAGAACTGCTCCCTTGTATTCACCGAAAACTACCGATACGCTATGGAACTCCTCGTACGACCGTGGCCACTAGGTCGCGAACTAGAAAGATCCACGTGTCTAGCACTACGCCAGACCATCTCCCGATATGTGCTAGAGCAATTTGCACAGGTTATGTGTAATCGCCCCCCGCCTAGTTGCTGTCACGAAATGGCGCTCAACTGTCCAGAGAGATGGTGTTCCGCCACGGCAAAAGCCGGTCGTAACTTGGCGACGCTATTGGAGATAAACACTGGTAACAGTTTGAACGCCAAGCACTCTCCCTCCCACTCCTCTACAATTTCTCTATGGAACCTCTATACAAACCAGTCGTAACTCGCAGACACCAATATGCTCACCAGAGGAAATCTGTGGACTCCTTTGCCGATAAACGTTGCTAACAGTTTAAGCGCCAAGCACAACTCTCGCCACAGCCCTTTCTTTCTGGACCAGGCAGAAACATACTCCACTCCTCCTCCCTTAAACTGTCATGTTTTTGTAACCATCGTGGGTAACTCCTTTTATCAGTGTGGTAGCCACCCATTTGGAATGAAGAGTGGTGACAAAATAAAGCCTCGTGAACTAACGACAGGAAATTGGAATATGGAACGTAATTTCTTTAAATGCGAACATTTTTAGGTTACGCTTTACCGTGACTGTTACTGACATTAAATGAAACAACAAGTTTACTGTTACCAGTCACCGTTTTATTCTTTCACGACGCGTTTCGAAGGTTTAAACCTCCATCATCGGGTGGATTTACATTACTTAGTATTACATATGTGTGTATGTTGTGTTACGACATTTGGAGGAACTTGTGGCACTGCCTGGTGGAGAAACAAGACACTATTTCAGAATATGGTTTTGGATAACTTTTGACAAAAAATTAAACTGATATTTAATGGTAAACTTTAATAAGTAAACTAGAGTACCTCCAGTGGTCACAGGTTCCTTTTTCTGTCGTAACACTTCACATGTATACTGTCACATTTGTAAACAAATATGGCGTCTGGAATCAGCTGGGTGCAAGGTTCGTACAGCAGAAGAGAAGACATAATCGCAAAGTGCAAAGAATATACATTGTAACAACATTATTACAAAATAATCGTTTAAACCATTTGGAGGTGTTTGTTTTGAGGTGTCAAATATATGTGTGTGTACTTCAGGTGGTATATAAATCCAATTTTGAAAGGTTAAAACAGCTAAACATTCGTACTCGTTTATGCAATCAGGTGAAATGTTAAAATGGCTTAAACTTCATACTTGCTAATAACAATTACGTAAAATGTTATAGGCTTGAATTACAATGATCATATTGGCTACAGCAGTAAAATCATACATAGATGACACTCTTTGAAGAAAGAGAGAGAGAGAGAGAGAGAGAGAGAGAGAGAGAGAGGAAGGAGTGATTATATGAGAGCTAACATTTACATGGCAAGGAGTCTTAAGATTACATGTTGCATATATTAGCTGCCTAAAGGTTGAGGTAATACACTGGTTAATGTTATAAAATATGCAGATAGATATACATTTGTGCCAGTAGATGATGTACATACAGTTTTAAGCTGACAGGGGGTACAAGCTGTTGGTGTGATGAATTATCTGTGAATGAGGTCAATCTCTTGTACTCTTGGCGGCTGTCAATATTTATGGTAAATATTAGGATATGTGCACGTGTATGTGTGTATGTGGGAGTGTGTGTGTATTTTAAGAGTGTAGGCAGTTGCTGAAAACAGAGATGACACTATTGTAAATATTGTCATTTTTGTCATTTAAGATGGATTCTGGTTGTTTCATTTGGTGTTTGTATATTTGGAGTGTTTCAAGGATGTCTAGTTTTCTGCCTTTTGGTTGGATGTGTAGGATGCTAATACTTGTGTTGTTAACATGGTGTTTTGTTTCATGTAGGTGGGTAGCTATTGCTGATGTGTGGTATTTTTTGTTTTTTAGTGCTTCCACGTGTTCCTTGAACCTAATCTCAAATGATCTGCCTGTCTGGCCTATGTAGAAGCAGTTTAAGCCATTTTAACATTTCACCTGATTGCATAAACGAGTACGAATGTTTAGCTGTTTTAACCTTTCAAAATTGGATTTATATACCACCTGAAGTACACACACATATATTTGACACCTCAAAACAAACACCTCCAAATGGTTTAAACGATTATTTTGTAATAATGTTGTTACAATGTATATTCTTTGCACTTTGCGATTATGTCTTCTCTTCTGCTGTACGAACCTTGCACCCAGCTGATTCCAGACGCCATATTTGTTTACAAATGTGACAGTATACATGTGAAGTGTTACGACAGAAAAAGGAACCTGTGACCACTGGAGGTACTCTAGTTTACTTATTAATGTTTACCATTAAATATCAGTTTAATTTTTTGTCAAAAGTTATCCAAAACCATATTCTGAAGTAGTGTCTTGTTTCTCCACTAGGCAGTGCCACAAGTTCCTCCAAATGTCGTAACACAACATACACACATATGTAATACTAAGTAATGTAAATCCACCCGATGATGGAGGTTTAAACCTTCGAAACGCGTCGTGAAAAAATAAAACGGTGACTGGTAACAGTAAACTTGTTGTTTCATTCAAAGAACGTAATTTCAACTGATCCCTAGAATTCCACTTACACGGGGAGAGCTAACACACTATCGTATCTGCTACTAAAGAGTTGCCTGTGTATTAGTAATGAATATCCCTCAAACGTGAGCACGACTGGAGCAATAAACATATACCCTCCAGTGCGCGTGGACCAAACGGGGTATATTGGGAAAAAAATTAGCTATAAAAATACAATTCCAACACCACATCGACGGTGGGGGAGATCTGCCAGACACGTAACACTTGCAATATATCTGGTAAATAGGTGTGGCAATAATCATATTCGACTTTGCCACACGCAACCGTGACTGAGAAATAGTCACAGTGCAGCAGAAAAAATTAACTCTCCCTACGTACAAAGTGACAGGCTCGCAGAGATCGCGATACTATAAAATGCGACGTTAGAGACCGAGCGCCGTATATCGACAAAACGATTTTCCAAAGACCAATTACCAACCCGATTAAAAAATGAGAACCTCTGAAAAAACGAGTTGTTCGTATTTGATAACAGTTCAGTGAGCACCATATTTATGACGAGATTCTGCTCGTATCTCGAATCGCCGCAGATCTAGGAAGCCCGAGGGCCGAGATCGCCACTGTGGGCCTGCAGCCACCCCTGACAATACTGACTAAACCTCTCTGGCATGTCCCATAGGATGATCCATCTTATTGTCTCCAAGTAACAGCGGGAAAGAAATCAAGCACAAACTGAGACATATGGGGAATAACCGACCTTTGTGTGGCTAGGAGTAGCGGTCCAGAATTGTTTCCCAACGGCTTTGGTCTCGGTCGCAATGCAGCAGCTGAAACAGCGCTCAAGGATCGCCCACGCGCCGCCGATATCGGCAAGAGCCAGCGATTGATATTGACTGTGTGAGCAGCAGGTATAGTCTGCGACAACCAGAATGCTCCAGAAAATGGTTTTAGGTCCAAATTTTTTCAAGGGGATCTCCCGTTTAGACCACATTATGTTCTGTATCGTACCTGCTGAATTCTCCCCCCCCCCCCCCCCCCCCTCTCAATAATTTAGCGCTAGTGACGCCTTTGCATTCCAGCTCAGTATTGGGTTTGCTCACCAGGATAACACCAGCCCTATTACTTTTCTACGCAGTTTCGCTAGTATAGTACATTCTGTCACGTAAGATAGACACGCCGCAAGAGAAACAATCCAAGCAGCCAAAACGATTGAAAGTTGTTACGTTTCCAGGAACAGGTTCCGTCTACAGCTGGCAGTGGCAACTAGCACCTATGGTACCAGAGCGATAAGACATCAGTGAATGTAAAAGAAGGTGTGACCAAGCTTACTCTGTGATTGGTTGTTGCTATAGTTGCAGTCTTGTAAACAACATACTGTCAATCTTTACGTTATTACGATCTAGGTACAGCAGTCTGCTGCCTGCTTTTATTGTACAAGCTTTAGAATTTAGCGCGTTCCGGCTTTCAGTCATCCTCAGAATTTCTCAGATAAAAAGACGACAGTAGAAAGAAGCTACCTTAGAAACCACGAAATGTTACATACAGTGTCACAATTATTGACCTATATGAAATAAAATCGTCAAAACTTTTGAACGGTTTGCGTTAGGACGCTCAAACTGCACGGTTGGATAGCCGGCCGCTGGTGGCCGAGCGGTTGTAGGCGCTTCAGTCTGGAACCGCGCGACCGCTACGGTCGCAGGTTCGAATCCTGCCTCGGGCATGGATGTGTGTGATGTCCTTAGGTTACTTAGGTTTAGGTAGTTCTAAGTTCTAGGAGACTGATGACCTGAGATGTTAAGTCCCATAGTGCTCAGAGCCATTTGAACCATTTGCACGATTGGCCGCGGGGCATGATGGGAGTTAGTGTGGTGTGGTTTAGCGACGAAGCCCACTTTCATTTGGATAGGCTAGTCAATAACCAAAACTGGTACATTTGAGGACTGGGAATCCACATTTCGCGATGGAGAAGTCTCTTCACCCTCAACGGCTGACTGTGTGGTGTGCAATGTTCAGTCACAGAATAATTGGTGCGATATCCCTTGATGGCATGGTGACTACCGAACGTGAAGGTTTTGGAACATGAGCTCATCCCCATTAAACAAAGTGACCCTGATTTCGACATGGTTCATGTCAGATGGAGCTTGATCCCATCGAAACAGGAGAGTGTTTGACGTCGTGTAGGAGCACTTTGGAGGCCGCATTCCGACTCTCGGATACACAGAGTCGACTGGCATGGGCCTCGACTGGCGGCGATATTTTCTGGTTCTGAACACATGCGACTTCTTTTTGGTGGGCTATATTAAAGAGAAGATGTACAGTAATACCCCATCTGAATACAGCCATTCAGTAAGTCATCGATAACACCGATGTTCCGACACCTCAGCGGGTGATGCAGAATTTCGCTATTCGTCTGGGCCACATCATCACCAATGATGGCAGCCATGTCGAACAAGTTATAACCTAAATCCGAATATGTATAGTGACGTTTATATGTCGAATAAAGTATGTGCACTCCGTAGTGTGTAACTAATCTACATGTAGCGAACCACTGTGAAGTGCATAACAGGTATACGACCCACTGTACCAGTTCTTAGGGCTTTTTCCCGTTTCATTCACATATGGAGTGCGGGAAAAGTGATTGCTTAAAGGACTCTGTGCATGCTCCAGTTAATCTAATGTTACCCTCGCCACCTCTATGTGAGCGACATTTAGGGGGTTGCAGTATTTCTCTAAGGTCAAAGTTTAAAGACAGTTCTTTAAACTTTGTTAGTAGACTTACTTTGGATAGTTTCCGTCTATCTTCATAAGTTCAGTTCTTTCAACGTCTCAGTGACACCCCCCCCCCCCCCTCGCCTCAAATATACCTGTCACCATTCGTGCTGCCCTTCGACCTATACGTTCAATACCCCTACTAGTCCTGTTCTCCTGTTCTGTAAGGGTCCCACACACTTGAGCAGTATTCTAGGATGGGTCGCACGAGCGATTTGTAAGCATCTCCTTTGTAGATCGATTGGTTTTCCCTAGTATCCTATCAATATATCTAAGTCGGCTACCTGCTTTACCACGGCTGAGCCTACATGATCCTATCACATCATATCTATAATAAGCGTTACACACAAGTACACAAGTATTTATGTGAGTTTACACATTCCAGCTGTGACTTATTATATTCACAGGATACTATGTTTTTTTGTGATGTGTACAGTGTTACATTTCTGAACATTTAAAGCAAGTAGCCAATCATTGCACCATTTTGAAATCTCTATTGGTCCGTCATGGACAGAGGACCTCGGCTGGTTAAGTACTTTTCAGTGTCAATGAAATTCTGCAACAGCCGTGTACCTTAAGATGTTATTTTATTTTATTTTATTTTGAAAGCTACCAGTCTCAGAATTTCACTATGCCATTTTCAGGCCCCATATGCATCCCTCCGATAAACGAAAATGACGTTTTAGTTTATTTGGAGAGATGCATATGGGGTCTAAATATAAATTATCTGCCCATACCGGGCAAGCGACTTTGAAGCAAAACGTCTGATATGTACGGGAATACACATAATTAATGTGAGACTACAGATCGTAGACGCATAGTTGACGACATATGGAAGTTTGGGTCTGGCCGTGATCGTGCACGGACAGCCAAATGGTATGGCGACCGCTCGCGATGAGCAGGAAATCCGGGTTCGAGTCCCAGTCCGACACAAATCTTCATTGTCGTCATTCCATTCTACAGTTGATGGTAGTCATTATTCGCAATTGCGAATTCATCTGAATTGGAATAGTTGTGGGCCCTCTTGCCTCAGAAGAGGATACAATGGCTTGATGACATCCTTCGTAGTCGAATCAATGCTTGCATCCAGGACAGAGACGCCTTCGAATTTATTTGTAAATTTGACTCTATTTTCTAATCACTGCAATAACGTCACATGCGCTCTCAACGCGGGAAGTTTCATTTCCTTTCCTTCTACCCTCTGGGTGCTTAATTTCTTTGGCAGGCAATGTATTTTTCTCATGGAAAAATGTAATGTGGTGCATCGTTAGTTGATCTTTTTTTTTCATTTCTCTTAAAATACCTCTCATTTTTTTTCCTTTTGATTATTTTGCTCGTAACTTCACGTGTAACTTCTCCCTCTCTCATACACACACCTCCCACCCTCCCTGCACACACAAAAGGCTTCTTATAGTAACACACGGTGAGAAATTCTTCTGTGGAGGAGAGGGAGTTATCAAGCAGAATTGACTAAAGACTCTGTTTTAAATCAATTTAATTACTATTAGATTTTTCACATAGAGGGTAAGTTGTCAGACATATTTATGGCCGAAAATCTCATTCTTTTATGTGACACACTAAGGCTGACTAAGTTGTTTCTCCTTATAGTGTTTGTTATAGTTATGAACGTTATTGCTGTTTTTATAACGGTGATTCAACTCTGACTGTGTGTTACAAATGCGTGAACGTCCGCTATGTCAAACCCAGCACATGTGAATGTATTGCAGTTTAAGGTGGCACTGGGCTTTAGTACTGTGCAGCCTTGCAAGGACACGAGCGGTTAAACAGCAAAAGAAAACGTGCGACACGGTGTTGAAGATATCTGTACTCGGTGGCACTGAAGAATTAGCTGCCGCTAGGGGGTTTATCAGCGGGCGATACGTGCTATGACGCAAATGGTTGAGGTCAGTCAGCCACATTTCGTGAGAAGGCGAACTGCGTGATATATCGCTGGGATGTATTGCAGCAGGTTCTTGCAATTATATTCAGGTGATAAAAAAGTTTTACTACCAGTTCTTTTCTATTTTTACATTTCCAGTACTCCGCATTTCGACGAGACGTTATCCTAATCAGGTGTCTTCTTCTCATCATCACCAGACTGCACACAGTAACGTAAGCCCAAATAGGAGTGTCTTGAAAGACAAGGTGCTTTTCTTCTCTCTGCAAATGTTGTTCACATGTTTCAAATATTGCAGTGACGTGTGGCGTTTCTACCGAACAAAAGATCTGTTATCAAATATCAGATAGCAGGCGATGCATGAGGGAGTTTTTACTATCTGAATTTTTCAAACATCAGTTTCATTTTATTTTATTTTTGTGGGAAATAGCAATGATAGGATATCGGTTCCAACATACACCATGCGGGCAATTGGCGTAGTGCAGTTAATTATGTAGATCCTGGTGTAGGTATATTGCGCACCGACGAAGTGGTACAGGAAAAAATTTCACAGACTATTGGGCTGAATCCGCCCCCTCTTGGTTATGTAGTACAGTTTATTTCTAAGGTTGAGACCAACTGATAAGATACTGGCTGTTTCGGTAATGTATGGTGCTATGAAGCGGAAAAATTTTTCTGTTTGTCTTACGTGTTACTTGTGTATACAACTTCTGTTCGATCAGTATAAAGAATTGATATGATCGTCATTTGTCTCTCCCTTTGTACTATTGCTAGTTAGAAGAAGAATGGAAGGGAAGTTAGCGCTTACTATCTTATTGACGAAGAAGACGTTACAAGCGGCGCTCAAGTTTGGGTCGCGAAAGAATGAGGAAAAAGGTCGACCATGTCGTCTTTAAAGGAACTTTCTCGGCTTTCGCCTTAAGCGGTCTACGAGAATTTAAATCCTGATGGGCAGATGTCGATTTCGACCCCTCTCCCTAAGAATGTGAATCCAGTGTGCTAAACCATCAACATTCTCACGGCATTTAGGAGAATTTTGAACGTCATGAATGACAAGGCATTGGTGGAAAGACTATTCCTTCTACGCAGTGATCGTTACCTGCAATGACAGTTAAGTCGAGAAGAAATTCGGTATGTCCAACAAAGTAGAATCGATAGTACAAGAGCAGACGGCCGTAGCGGATAGAGTTACAGATAATCGCGCCGCTGGTTACGTTTCGGTGGCCAGTACTTACTCAAAAAGAGATCGTGACTGTTTGCGGTAAGACGCCCTTGTCCGCATAGTGCTACAGTCATCTATAGCTCAATCCCATGGCTTCCGTGCGATGTTATTTCCAGTCATACATTGCACAGTTTCTCACAGTAATGCCTTTCTTACACTAATTTCGACGATATACCTATGTTGTTATAATGCTGTCGAATTTTCTAACCTCTAATGCGGATCTGTTATTTATTCCAAATGTATCAACAATAGATTCTAGGTAACATCTATCTCGGAGAGACGAGTAGATCTCATACATATGGCAGACCTCCCACGGTGGCGCATGCTGACAAAGGGAAACGCTCTGTCATTTCGTTGAAATGACAGAAACTTGGTCCGTTCAGATTAGACCCGGTTTTGCTCCTCAAATAGTAGTGGGAAAGTAATGTTACATATTATCCTCATGGGAAGGCTTTGAATGAGACCCGCGTGCCATGCCACCTGAACTCCGCCTTTAATTACCAAGCGCATTTCGTAAGCCTAGCGTAATGATTTGCTATCCGGAAGCGTATAGTGTCATGACTAATCAATTCCGAGTTCAGACACAGCAAGCCATGCCTGTTGCAGAACTGGTTCTGTCCTCTCTCCATCCAGTACATTGGCTCATCGGCCCCGCTTACCGTCTCAAGAGAGGCATCTTCTGTGGGGCTGGTATTGGTACATTCCGTTTTGCGTTCACGTTCACCAACAAACCAGTTTTGCTTTGACCAAGATGAATCCAACAGTAGTGATATTGTGTTAAAGTACAAAAATCAGTGCATCAGAGTGGAGCACCGTTACATCAAAAATATTTAAACCACGGTGTGCGGAGTTACTGCACAGCATTCGGATAATCTTTAATGATTGGTAGGGTTGATCATCACATGCAGTGATATGCCGAAATACTTCCATTGCGCAAGCACTCGCCGTCATACGATGGTATTTCTAAGGCCTTCGAGACAATGTCGTACTCTAATAAACCAGCAAATCGACTGATTGTACCAAACCTTCAGGTTCCAAATTATACAGGATGGGACAAATAAAAGTGACCCGGACGAGTGGATACGACTGAATGTGAATGTCTGCATATAACCACAAGCCGTGACACGCACACCACGTGTTTCCCGGTCACGTGATCCACACCAGTTCAGAGTGTAGTGCGGGCTGTTTCAGTGCAAGGGGACGATGGTACTCACTGCGGAGCAACGGGTTTTCGTTACGGAAAGTTACATGACAACAGAGTCGGGGAAATGATGTAGTCAGTTACTTGCTAAGATGTTTATTAGTGAAAAAGTGCCAGCAAAGAGAGCTATGCAACGCTTAGTCAGAAAATGGGTCAGGCAGGATCTGTTTTGAATAAATCAGAAAATGTTCCGAAACGTGTCCGCGCACCATAAAATGTGGCTGCAGTTCACCAGAAAATGCTTCAGAGTCCTACCACATCAACCCGACGTATGTCGCAAGAGACCGGCACATCACGTCGATCGTGGGGACGAAGACGAGGTGTGACAATAAAGTAATGAGACTGATTTTCTTTGCAAGATGTGGCAAGTCTGCAGGCTTGCGTAGGCACAATATCTTTGACCTTGATCTATAAGCTGCTTCTAGTCCAAGCAGCACATCGATGCAACTACTCAGTCGTGAGTTGTGCTGTAATAAGTTAACATGTGTTTGTCTCTCTCGTCACGGAAATGGATCCGCATAATATTGCGCAACGGTATGCCATTTCTTTTTGCGTTAAATTGGGTGAAAACGCGACGACAACTTACGGTAAGCTTCAGAAGGCTTTTGGAGAGGAGGTTATGTCAAGAGCTCAAGTTCTTCGTTGGCATAAAATGTTTAGTGAAGGCAGAACGAATGTTGAAGATGAAGACCGCAGTGGACGACCATCAACCTCACGGACGGATGTCAACATCGCCAGGGTGCGTGAACTCGAACGATCTGATCGAAGATTATCCGTGAAAATGATTGCAGAAGAACTGAACATCAATCGAGAAACGCTTCGTCTAATAACAACTGAAGATCTTGGTATGAGAAAGATTTGTGTAAAAATGGTCCCCAAAAATATCACACGACAACAGCGAGAAACATCTACATCTACATCTACATCTACATTGATACTCCGCAAGCCACCCAACGGTGTGTGGCGGAGGGCACTTTACGTGCCACTGTCATTACCTCCCTTTCCTGTTCCAGTCGCGTATGGTTCGCGGAAAGAACGACTGTCTGAAAGCCTCCGTGCGCGCTCTAATCTCTCTAATTTTACATTCGTGATCTCCTCGGGAAGTATAAGTAGGGGGAAGCAATATATTCGATACCTCATCCAGAAACACACCCTCTCGAAACCTGGCGAGCAAGCTACACCGCGATGCAGAGCGCCTCTCTTGCAGAGTCTGCCACTTGAGTTTATTAAACATCTCCGTAACGCTATCACGGTTACCAAATAACCCAGTGACGAAACGCGCCCCTCTTCTTTGGATCTTCTCTATCTCCTCCGTCAACCCGACCTGGTACGGATCCCACACTGATGAGCAATACTCAAGTATAGGTCGAACGAGTGTTTTGTAAGCCACCTCCTTTGTTGATGGACTACATTTTCTAAGCACTCTCCCAATGAATCTCAACCTGGTACCCGCCTTACCAACAATTAGTTTTATATGATCATTCCACTTCAAATCGTTCCGTACGCATACTCCCAGATATTTTACAGAAGTAACAGCTACCAGTGTTTGTTCCGCTATCATATAATCATACAATAAAGGATCCTTCTTTCTATGTATTCGCAATACATTACATTTGTCTATGTTAAGGGTCAGTTGCCACTCCCTGCACCAAGTGCCTATCCGCTGCAGATCTTCCTGTATTTCGCTACAATTTTCTAATGCAGCAACTTCTCTGTATACTACAGCATCATCCGCGAAAAGCCGCATGGAACTTCCGACACTATCTACTAAGTCATTTATATATATTGTGAAAAGCAATGGTCCCATAACACTCCCCTGTGGCACGCCAGAGGTTACTTTAACGTCTGTAGACGTCTCTCCATTGATAACAACATGCTGTGTTCTGTTTGCTAAAAACTCTTCAATCCAGCCACACAGCTGGTCTGATATTCCGTAGGCTCTTACTTTGTTTATCAGGCGACAGTGCGGAACTGTATCGAACGCCTTCCGGAAGTCAAGAAAAACACCGAAAAATGTGGCAGCCGATTTGTTAGAGCAAACGGAAATCAATCCAGAATTGTGGAGTCGTGTTATCACTGGTGATGAAAGTCGGTTTTTTCAGTACGATCCAGAGACAAAACGCCAAAGTTCGCATGGTGCTCAAAGGGATCACCCAGACTAAAAAAAGCTCGCATAGCAAAGTTAAAAGTGAAATGCATGCTTGCGTGCTTCTTTGATTCCAAGGGAATTGTTCATAAAGAGTGGGTGCCTCCTGGACAAATAGTTAACCAATATTACCAGAAAGAAATTTTAGAAAGACTTCATAAAAGAATTCTTCGTGTCCGTGCCAATAGTGCTGATAACTGGATTCTGCATCACGATAATGCGCCATCCCATACTGCTCTGTCAGCACAGCAATTTTTAATCTCAAAACAAATTTCAGTACTACCACAGCCACCTTATTCACCAGATAATCGCTCCGTGCTGCTTTTTTCTATTTCCAAGAGTCAAAACGGCGGTCAAGGGACACCATTTTCAAACAACACTAGATGTCCAAAAAGCTATCTTGGAGGATATTACAGATGATGAGTTCCAGAAATGTTACCATCAATGGCAGAAGCGCTGGAAAAAGTGTGAGCAATCAGAAGGGAACTACTTTGAAGGAGACAACAGTAGACTTGACTAAAGCGGCAAGCAACAATTTTTTCACATCAGTCTCATTACTTTATTGTCGCACCTCGTACTCCACCTGGACCTGAACATGCATCCCTACCGAGTGTCCGTTGTTCATGCATTAAAACGAGCAGATGCTCCTCAGCGCGCCCAGTTTTGTGAGACTGTTCACTGAGATAACAATGAATGGATTGGACATGCATCTGTTCTTTGTGTCTAATGAAGCCTGGTTTCGCCTGAGTTGTTATATCAACTCACAGACTCACAGGTTCTGGGCAGCGGAGAATCCACATATTTACCACGAAACACCATTGCATGATCAGAAGGTTGGGGTTTGGTGTGCAATGTTTGCACATCGCGTTATTGGTCCCATCTTCTTCCATCAGACGCTGACTTCACCGCGTTACATCGCCAACAATTTGAAATCATTTGAGGCAGCATTAACGGTGGGGAAAAAGACCATCGGTGACTTCCAACAGGATGGAGCAACTGCGCTTACAGCCGGCCGAACCTTGGAGCTCATTTACAGCATCTTCACGTCTGACAGAGTTGTTAGCAGAGGTGAGTCTTGTCGCGGCCCTAGCTGGCCACCCGGGTCACCTGATCTGTCGGTGTGCGATTACTTTGCGTGGGGAGCCCTCAAGTCTAAGATGTATCGTAACAATCCTCATAGTCTTCAAGACAAAACATTTTGGATTAGATTGCAGCAATTACAGCAGTCCAGTTTCGATCTGCCTTCAGAAACTTGCTGGCCAGGTGAATGGCGGTCACTTTCAAAATCCGCTATAGTCAGTTTAGTACGGCATTTCCTTTCCTCCGCTGTGTTTCTTTGTGCCCTGGAACTCCGTTCTCCGGGCGACTTTTATTTGCCCCACCCTGTACAACGTATTTCACAAGTCCTGTTGCGGGATTATCGTGGTGGTAGAGGGGACTTCCTAGATGAAGTTTTGATAAGGAACCACTATCCGGAGATGTACCGTTTCTACATAAAATAAGTTTGAAGATCAGATCACTTTCAAATCTGCTGCATCATGGTACACAGACGGTGGAAACAGCGAGCCCTACCTTGTGTGCTCTTCAGGAGTTGCTCCACGTGGAGATCCTGATGTTCGTTGGACGAGGTGCATCTGCGACTAATACTCTCACACACGGTTCACAAACCCTAGTGCACGTCAGTGAGCCACCAGAGTAAATCCTCCTAGTTGCAGACGTACAAGTTTCTGGCAGATGTTGTTGTTGGACGAAAATGGTATGTCATGGACTGACGCCCGTTGTTGTTGTCGAACGAAAATGGTATGTGATGCACCGACGCGATCGGGAACACTTTCTCGATGGACACGCTCTGCACCTCTATCGTTACATACCGTTCTGTGAAGCGAATGATTTGAAAGTGATCTAACATTCAGACTTATCTTATGTCCAAATGGTATATCTCCAGACGTGGATTTCCTATCGAAGCTTTATGTACTGTCCCCTCTAAAGCCACTAGAAGCGATAATAGGAACTGTGAAACACTCCGTACCCTAAATAGGTGTAGACACCTAAAATTAGTTTTTAAGTTCAGGGTCAAGTGAACGGATGTTTCAGGCGGTACGAGGCTGTAGATGAATAATGATTGTGAATCACGTATTTTCAAACAGCTTGTGTTTCATACAGACCCATGTCAGTAACGTCGATTTGCAACAGGATTTTGCAACATATTCTTTTTTCGAACGTAATGAATTACCTGGAAGAAAACGATTTATTGGAAAACAGGCAGCACCGATTCAGAAAATGTCTTTCTAGTGAAACGCAACTAGCTCTTTATTCTCACGAAGTAATGTGTACTATAGATAGGGGATGTCAAATTGATTCCACATCTTTAGATTTCCAGAAGGCTGTTGACGTCATACCTCACAAGCGACTTCTAAACAAATTGCGTGTCTGTAGAATATCACCTCAGTTGTGCGACTAGATTCGTGATTTCCTGTCAGAAAGGTCACAGCTCGCGGTAGTTGATGTAGAGTCATCTGGTAAGACAGAAGTAACATCTGGCGTTCCCCAACGAGGTGTTACGGGCCCTCTGCTGTTCCTGATCTGCATAAACCTAGTAGGAGACAATCTGAGCAGCACTCTTCGACTGTGTGCAAGTGATGCTGTTATCTTCCTGTAAAGTGATCATACGATCAAAACTAATTGCGAAATGATTTAGACAAAATATCTGTATAGTGAGAAAAGTGACAATTCATTCTAAATAACGCGAAGTGTGAAGTCGTCTACTGAGTACTAAAAGGAATCCACTAAATTTCGATTATACGATAAATCACAGAAATACGAAGGCTGTAAATTCAACTACATACTTGAGTATTACGATTACGAATAACTTAAACTGGAACGATTACGTAGACAATGTTGTGGATAAAGCAAATCAAAGAGTGTGATTTACTGACAGAACACTTATCCTCCCTCTTCTGGATTACTGCCGAGCAGTGTGGGATCCGCATCAGACGGGACTCACGGAGGACATCGCGAACGTTCAAAGCTCGTTTTGTAAAATCGCGAAATAGGGGAGCGAATGTCACGGAAATGACACGTGAATTGGGGTAGCAATCATTAAAACAAAGGCGTTTTTCTTGCGGCAGGTCTTCTCATGAGATTTCAATCACCAATTTTCTCCTCTGATTGCGAAAATATTTTGTTGGCGTCCACCTAAATATGGAGAAATCATCACCATAATAAAATAAGAGAACTCAGAGCTCGCACAGTAAGATTTAACTTCTCATCTTTCCCATGCGCTGTTCGAGAGTGGAAAGGTAGAGAAATAGCTTCTACGAACCCTCTGCCAGGCACCTAGTTGTGTACTACAGAGTAATCATGTAGATGAAAATGTACATAACGAACAACTGCCTGGCGCATCGTTGTTAGTGGCGTTACCATGTGAAAGAAAATACACGATCGTCCACGGTGGAGTTTATCAATGTTTACAGCTCATGACTGGTTATTGAAGACGGAGCTCGTTAGGAAAACTTACAGACAAGCACTTAACGCACGGAGCAGAAGCACGCAGTATCCGGGCCGGCCGCGATGGTCTAGCGGTTCTAGGCGCTTAGTCCCGAACTGCGCGACCGCCACGGTCGCAGGTTCGAATCCTGCCTCGGGCATGGATGTGTGTGATGTCCTTAGGTTAGTTAGGTTTAAGTAGTTATAAGTTCTAGCGGACTTATGACCACAGATGTTGAGTCCCATAGTGCTCAGAGCCATTTTTTTTGCAGTATCCGGATAGCCGAGTGAATCTGCAGAGGAAAGTTTCACAACATGTGTCAACAAAACTGGAAGAATTTATGGCCATGCGGAGAAACGCAAGAATGGTGAAATGTTATTGGATCTTATGAGAGAAGACTCATTAACAAGTATCGTTCATTAGCGAAATCTGATAGAATTCAGTGGGAAGAGAAATAGTAGACTAAATGTGTGTAGCATTTTTAATTGAGTGAAATACGTGCAGCAACTTGGAAGGTGAAGAGGTAGCATAACAATAGTTTGGGAGTAAATTAAACATGTAAGAAATTACATGCCTCATAATTGTTAACTTTTAATTATGTTCTATAGTTGTATTAAGCTGGAAAGCGTCAAACAATTGATAATGCTGTGTTGATAAATAAACAATTGCTTGACTACCTAGCTAACTCTAAACTATTCATTTTACATCAGCTCAAAAACAAAACTGGTAAATGGTCATCATGTAGCCATATTTACAAACGAATGTGTAATGCGAATGTAAAATGACTCGTTCCACATCATTAAGGTAATCGTTCAAATTACTGGAACATGAAACTAATTAGATAAAGGGATCATACTGTCAAGAACAATATGTGACAGACCAGCACTATGGAAGGGTTATACGATCTCCCTCCAATATGTTTCGTTCCCTCATAAATGTGAGTCATTCGGAGGCTTTGTTGCTACAGACTGAGGTGACAAAACTCATGGGATAGCGATAAGTAAATATGCAGATTGCAGCAGTATCGCGTACACAGGCTACAAAAGGCCAGTGTACTTTCGGAGCTGCCATTTGTACTCAGGTGACTCAAGTGAAAAGGTTTCTGACTTTATTATGGCTGCAGGATTAACTAACTTTGAATGGGCAATAGTAGTTGGAGCTAGACGTATGCGACAGTCCATTTCGGAAACCATTAGGAAATTTAGCATTCCGAGATCCATAGTGTCAAGAGTGTGCCGAGAATATCAAATTTCAGGCATTACCTCTCAACACGGACAACAGATCGACTGCCTTCACTTAACGACCGAGAGAAGCTGCGATTGCGTGGAGGTGGCAATGCCAACAGACAAGCAACACTACTTGCAATGGCAGCAGAAATCAATGTGGGACGAACGTATCCGTTAGGACAGTGCTGAGGTATTTGGCGTTAATGGGCTATGAGAGCAGACGACAGACCCAAGTGCATTCCCATGCTGTGGCTAAGCCATGTCTCCGCAGTATCCTTACTTCCAGGAGTGCTAGTTCTGCAACGTTCGCAGAAAAGTTTCTGTGAAGTTTGGAAGGTAGGTAGCAGAACTGAAGCTGTGAGGACGGGGCGCGAGTCGTGCTTGGGCAGCTCAGTAAGAACTATCACTTGCACAGTTAGCAATGGAATTTTGTTTTAATATCTATAAATAATTTTTAAGGGTGCCGGAGGTGGCCCCACATTGACTTTGTCGTTATTTCATGCTGCATGGTAGGACGGCTGCGACGTTCCTTACAGAACAGTTATAATGTATAAGGACATACTATGGTTTTGTGAATCATAAGGGTTTCCGTTTCTCCTACCTTCCTTATAAAAAGGCAAAGGCCCCGAGTTCGAGCCTCGGTTCGGCAAACAGTTTTAATCTACGAGGAAGTTGCGAGTGCCTTTCCTAACAGCACGACATCGTCTGCAGCGCCTCTCCTGGGCTCGTAACCATATCGGTCGGACGCAAGACGACTGGAAAACCGTGACTTGGTCAAATGGGTCAAAATTTCAGTTGGTAAGAGCTGATGATAGGATTCGACTGTGGCGAAACCACACAAAGGACGCAAGTTGTCTACAATGTTTTGTTGAAGCTGGTGGAGGCTCCATAATGGTTTGGACTGTTTACGTGGAATGGCCTGGGTTCTCTCGTCCTATTAAACCGATCATTAACTGTAAATGGGTATATTCAGCTACTTGCAGACCACTTTCAGCCATTCATGGACTTCCTGTTCCCAAACAATGATGGAATTTTTATGGATGACTATGCGCCATGTCACCGGGTCACAGTAGTTCAGGTTTGGTTTGAGGACAATTCTGGACAATTCGAGCTGGTAGGCCAGTCCAGTCTGGTGAATCTAGCATGCTGAAGGACCGTGTTTACGAGAACAGCACGATGAGCAGGGAAGTTATCATTTTCAGCAAAATGTTGTCGATTCGGTCCCACTGTTGGAGTCAGAATCTCGTCCCCGTACTATGGACCAGTGAGATGGCTCTCACCAACAACCAGAGGTGTCCGTTTGCCCCATGTAATGCCATCCCAGATCATCATTCCACCACCAAATCGTTGTCTGTGTGGGACACAGTGTTGGAGGACTTCGATATTTCTGGGGTGTGTATACACGTTGTCTGCGATTATCATGGTACAAGCAGATCCGAGTTTCGTCCGTAAACAACACCCGACGCCAATCCTGGGCCGTCTGTTCTGTGTAGTAGAATGCATGGTGTTATGGTGTACGATGTGCTGCTCATCATGCTTGTTGGGAATGGAGAATCGCATCGTGCAATCGTTTCCTTAAAAGTCCGATGCGCTACACATCGTCCAGTAGCCCACTCGAATGACGAATTCAATTCCGGAGCATTCATTGGTTCCTTTGACCAATAAGTCGTCGATATCGCTCATCCAGTGTATCTGAAAGCCTGTACATTCTAAGTCCTCATCACTGTCAGTTGGACCAGATTCCATGTCAGCACCAGATCACTTTGAGTCTGGTTCGCTTATCGAGCAAACTTCCATGGTTAACAAGACTTCTGCGCGTAGTGAGATGATACAGACCCCTTCATTGGCCCTGACTGTTTTGCGTGTGATGATGGACGTTGACTCTCCTGTTCTACAGACGTCTCTAATGCGTCACTATTGGTGCTTTATTTTCACTTGAAATGCTGCAGTCCATTCGAGTGCGGCCGTTTACTCATAGGTGGCGCTCATGGTGGTCGTGTGTATGTTTACAAACAACATCAAGGGTGATCTTCCGATTGGTGCAGAAACAATCACAATAGCAGCTCACTTGCTCTGCATGTCGGGCTGATGCAAATCTTTCGTTGATGAGTCTATTTTTATCCACGTCAGTTTCTGCTACTAACTATGATGTACATCGTTTGTCAATATGCAAAAATGGTGCATTCATGGAGTGTTGGAGGGCCAGTCGGTGACTGATGTTTTAGGTATATGTGGATTAAAGGTAAGGATTCCATTTCATGCTGAAGTAGTTTTGGCGTTGAGAATCAAGGAAGTATGCTGGCGCTTGTGAATAGCGGGTGCCGCTTTCAGGTGGACTGAAAACTTCACTACGGAATTGTTTTTCCTTTATGATTATTTTTTTATGATATATTACTTCTCTTCAGCAGAAAACCGAGCGAGGTGGCGCAGTGGTTAGCACACTGGACTCGCATTCGGGAGGACGACGGTTCAATCCCGTCTCCAGCCATCCTGATTTAGGTTTTCCGTGATTTCCCTAAATCGTTTCAGGCAAATGCCGGGATGGTTCCTTTGAAAGGGCACGGCCGATTTCCTTCCCAATCCTTCCCTAACCCGAGCTTGCGCTCCGTCTCTAATGACCTCGTTGTCGACGGGACGTTACACACTAACCACCACCACCACCACATCTTCAGCAGAAAGATTTTATAAAAGTGAAAATATATATCATAAAAAAATTTAAAATGGGAAAAGATATACCCGAATTTGACACTAATCTAATGGATGATTGATTGTATATTAAATTTTTTTAAATAAATCTTGTTTGTATTTTAAAAGCCAAAACAATGACGATGTTTCTTTCTTTTATGTTGAAAAAAGGAGTACTGCATTTCAGTATTAGGAAGTGAGGGCACCAGGTGAGGAGGGTTGTTGTGGGAGAGTGTTTTGGAAAAGAAATATGCGAAGGAAAAGACGGAGAGGATAACCCCAAATGAAGCTTTTGGTAAGGGCTCGAGGAAGAGGCGCAGATGGGAACGGAAGAGAAGTATTCGGTCAAAGTTGGAATGTGTATAGAGCTCTGGGAGGATTTCGTAGTCATATTCCTTCTGGATACGACGTGGAGAGTACGTTTGTGTAAGGATGGGAGGGTATGGTGGCACAAGCGCTGCAGAGCGCGATATTTGATTATCAGAGGTGAAACGATAGCGCGGCTGGTGTCAAGGTTACGGGAAATATAGGAAATCTGATGTTCAGGAGAGCAGAGACTGCATGGCTTGAGGAACTGCAAGGAGCTGTGAAATTTTTGTGGATACCAAAGTCGAGGCAATACGGTCATAAGCGAGGATTAGTAACGTTAAAAGCTTAGTTGCTTCATCACTAATTACAAAGAACAAAAAAAATTATCCACAGTACCCAGACACTAAGCAATAGTATCAAAAATCGAATTCGCGTGAACATATTATGAATTCAAGTCCAAATTTCTGTAATGGAGAAAGTGGCAGAAACTTCACAACAGAATTCAAAGAGCACATGGAAGTACTTCTTCTCAATAACCTCAACAATACGAGTTTCGTCACACCTTTTGCCTGACATAACCATTCTGCAACATACATAGAGCAGTAGCTTCACGTATTTCGTCTTGCTAATAAAGGCATAAAACTTGGCGTTCGTTAACAAATTGAAGTTTTCTCAACAAGTGTATAGCATGAGACTGATCTGGCGTAACCACAAGCGCCGGAACGAAGAGGAAGAACGCAAAAACAGAGAAGGCGGTGCAGCGATGTCAGCCAATAGCCCGCTGACACGGACAGCTCCTTGACAGGAGCGACCTCTGCAAGAACTGAAGCCGGCCGCTGTGGCCGAGCGGTTCTAGGCGCTCCAGTCCGGAAACGCGCTGCTGCTACGGCCACAGGTTCGAATCCTGCCTCGGGCATTGATGTGTGTGATCACATCTGCGCCAATTTCCGGTTCTTACACTAGGCTCCGACTACGCAAATCGATGTGGCAGATATTCGTGCGGGCAGATCGCCGCGTGTTTACTGCCCTTGAAACTGTTTTACACGAGCGGCTTACTGGTCAAAATTGACTACTTGTTGTGGATGCGTGTCACATGCTTGAGTGTACATTATCCGCCAACCCTGTCGCGGACGACACATGGACGTCAATGATCAATTGACAGTGCCGAGAGTGGAATTATGAAGATTGGGCGTACCCATAAACGGGACAGTGTGCGTCCAGCTGCTAGCATCGGAAGTTACTCTAATTTCGCCATGCTCGCTCCTGTTTCAGTAATGGTTCAAATGGCTCTGAGCACTATGGGACTCAACTTCTGAGGTCATCAGTCCCATAGAACTTAGAACTACTTAAACCTAACTAACCTAAGGACTTCACACACACCCATGCCCGAGGCAGTATTCGAAGCTGCGACCGTAGCGGTCTCGCGGTTCCAGACTGTAGCGCCTAGAACCGCACGGCCACTCCGGCCGGCTTCAGTAATGGATTTCGTGCTTTAGTATCTTCTTAATCTTCATTTTATTTTTAAGTTCGTTTTATTGACACATTGAAAGATTGCACGGGGGTCTGTTTCTTTCCTAGACGTGTTCTCCTGCAAGAGACACCAGTTATCTAACAGGAAAAAGTGTGTATGTTTTGCAATATCTGCTCAAGAAAAAAGCAGTGTACATAAATAGGTAATAGTTTTTTAACGAAATCTGTTTCGACAGCGATCAACGCAGATATGTTTAACGAGAAAAATAATTTCCATTGTTATTTGCTACTTAGAATTAGAATTAAAACAAGATTCAGAGCATAAAGTAAAAAGGCGCTGTCTACTGCCTTTTAAATATTGTTTGGCGTGATTGTAACATATTTTTTCAAGCAGATGAATGTGGATATTTTGAAATATTTGAACATACTCTATTCTTTCATTTCTCAGACGTGTCAAGAATTTACCATTTGATCCTTGCCGAGTCCATCCGCTATGAATTTTGCTTTGATAACAAATTCTATTGTCATTGCTTGTTCCTACATTCTGTAAGGACATTTCGATTTTTCGAAAAAACTATGGTGTCTCATGACATCATTTGCAACGTTCAGGTACCAAACTCACCAACAGACCGCTCTCACAACACGCGCAATTTTGGGACTTACATGTAAGTAAAAACGACCACTAGTCACTGGCGAGGTCAGTACAGGAATACAACGCCAGGGGCGCTGCAGTAGACTCACTTCCCACTCAAACAAGAGTGTCACTAGTGTAAAAAAGGCTTTAGAGAACTTCCAGCGCAAACTTGCCGAGAGCAGTCGTTTAATGGGTGTAAAGAGCCTATATAGTCCAGGATGCTACTCCATGCGGGTGTAAAATGAATGTGTGCAAAGGAAATACTGAACGCGAAAATGAAGATTTGGTCCTGTCTGACTACTCCCTGATGGAGATCTTAGGATCTCTTAATGGTGATTACCTCTTGCTTGGTCTTTAACATATAAGTTACAATATAAACGTAAATGAATGATTAAGGGAACTAGTAACTACCAAATGATAAATGCTGTTTCTGGTTATATATTTATTGTAGATTAAAACCCCTTTAAATTACAAATGTTTATATATCAATGTCCAATGGACATAAAGAGAGACAAATCAATTTCCTAACTAATACGATAGATGAACTGCCCAACTCTGCCCCTTTTTATGGCTACGCGGTCTAATATAAATAACGCGAGACGACTGACATCATCTACGTACCAAACACTAAAAGACACTACTTTCAAAGATGATTTACATTGGTGGGCAACCTCAGTGGTAATAAAATTTACGTGATGACAGCTGTTTAGATTTATAGCTCTAATAAGCCGAAGCAATTAGCAATATCGCCGTATGTACTGCGTCCGGTGCGCCGGAGTGATGGTTCTTGTACACGTCTGCTACGACGGAAGAACTTTTAACACTTCTACTTAATTATTATCTACTCGTCGGTAAGGTAATCCTCAAAAATTCGAAGACAGATGAAATGACTTATCAAAAGTGCATGTCGTCTGATGTTATCTGGAATCATAAGTAGAAGGTTAAGACGAAAGTTTTCTCCACATAACTGAAATATTTGTAGATTGCCTGGATCTTCACGAAGTGTGTGGTTTACAGTGAAAGTGAACGGTTCCAATTTTTAAACATTTCTCCTTCCGCTCGTAACAGCTGATAAGATCCATCATGACACTTTGCAAAGAGGCCGAATTGTACAGTATGTCTTCGTAAAACAACTGACTGGTTCACAAATGGCTCTGAGCACTATGAGACTTAACATCTATGGTCATCAGTCCCCTAGAACTTAGAACTACTTAAACCTAACTAACCTAAGGACATCACACAACACCCAGCCATCACGAGGCAGAGAAAATCCCTGACCTCGCCGGGAATCGAACCCGGGAACCCGGGCGTGGGAAGCGAGAACGCTACCGCACAACCACGAGATGCGGGCACTGGTTCACAAATCAAGAAACATACTTTATCACAACTTTAAATCTTACTGAAATAATATTCAAGTAACTAACACAGGTTACACTTCGAGATATCAGCTCAAAACTGCCCCTCCCAGTAGCCTCGCTGCTGCCCCACTTATATATTCTAAATAATGGATGGTCACTTGGACCATTGGTTCAAATGGCTCTGAGCACTATGGGACTTAACATCTGTGGTCATCAGTCCCCTATAACTTAGAACTACTTAAACCTAACTAACCTAGGGACATCACACACATCCATGCCCGAGGCAGGATTCGAACCTGCGACCGTAGCAGTCGCGCGGTTCAGGACTGCGCGCCTAGAACCGCATGACCACCGCGGCCGGCACTTGGACCATTATTACTTAATAATGACAACATATTTTAATCGCATTTACAATTAAAAATACCAAAGCTAAGATGTTCTGATAATACAGAATAATACGTCTAAAATTACAGAATTGAATAATATGTGAAATTTATAATGTAAAAATGTTTTTAAATGTGAAAATTCCATCTAAATACGAGTACAATAATGAACTTCACAAAATTAATTAATACACGCTAATTACACAATGACTCACATTCCTAACAATAATTGAAGCTAAGAGGGTAAAACGAAACAGGTTTTGATTGACAGAATTTGTAACAGATGCCTAGAATTTTATAATTAGGCGTTTATCTGGTTACAACAATACAAGTTTAATTAATAAAGTCATTAAGACAGAACGTTCTTTACAGCTTTCATCCTAAATTTACGTTTTACAATATGTGCCTTCATTTGCAAGCGACAGAATAACTTCTCGAATGAGTAAACTACATTCGTAAAAGTTCAATTAATTGAATAATTACAGTTGGTGATTAATACCGTATATTTTATTCCTACCATTTTCACTAATTCGAGTCTTTCCCATTACTACAATGAATGCCACAGTTTGTTAAACTACATCGTCGATTGTTTTATTTTGTAATAGTGCCTACTAATTAGTCTCCAATTTAGTGTCATTTTTATGAAATTAACGAATCACCACAACACTAATCAGTTTAAAGCGAGGTATTGTACTACACGATGTCAGGGAATCGAAGTTTTCATTAAGTCTTTGTATATTAGGTATACTACAAACACCAGCCACAAAATATAAAAAAAACTCATTCAAACACTAGGACGGCATAAGACGTTCCGCTGACTAGTATAATCTAATACTGTCTTCTCCACTCTGTGCTCTACAGACCAGAAACGCGAATTCCCAGCCACAAGGACGGAGTTCAGGTCACATCTCAACGTGAGTATAAACAGAAGAAGTGTTCCCAATCATTGAACGCTGCGTACTCGCAACGACTCCCTACCCCGAGGCAACGTCCAGCGTTGTATAAGTTCGCAACAGTACAGTGCCTAAGCGTTCTAACTATAAACTCTCCAGAGGGCAAAGACAGCAAATCCGTCTGTACCAACAAAAGCTGATACTGAGCGACCGTCAAACTAGGGCGCTCAAAACGGAAGACCTCTTCTCTCCACCGCTGGCTTCCCAGCAAAGCTCGGCTCCCCTCCCTCGTAACTCAGAAGGCGAATCATATTCTCGAAACCACGCAATATTCTCCCTCTCTACAGATTCTTCCAAACGCCGGCCAACCATATTTTAGTCTTTTGTCGTCCAGCGCGGAAAGTCTGCGTGGAAGTACCTATACTCATACAGCGGTACGGTTCTCAGAGTAAAAATCCTCGGAAATAACCCAGCCTGCATGATTTGTGAGATGACGCTTCCTCGTTCCTCTCTGCTGCGTCCAAGATTTTCAGAGTTTCCGAAGTATTATCTGGTTATCCTTCCTGCCCCACTACAAACTGGCCGGCCGCCCCTGTATTGTGTTTCAGCGCTCAGGTGCCCAGACCGTTCGTCTTGGCACTAGCTGTATGAAGCAGGACCAACGCACCTGTTTTGACTTTTCCACCCAGGGCTTGAGCTCATTTCCACTGACTTGAGTTCATTTCCACTGGCGTTCCAACCTCTACTAGTAAGGCAATCACTCATTACGCCGTTTTGATAATAAAGACACTCTGTCACCTATCATGCAAGAAGCCTTAACAATTATTTACGAGATGTGCGTGACAATGTCAGTCTTCTTTAAATATTCATATATACGATGTACAACCTACCAAATGATACCTGATTGCTATTGTAAATCATGGCGAAGTATGTAGATGAGCGCTTCTAAGATGCGAAATTATAGACACCTTACAACAGCATGTTTCAAACGTTGCGCACGTATTGAGTGGCTGACAGAGTAGTCGGAACAGAATTAGTATGGTCTTCTAACTATTCGTGAGCCAGTGTAGATTTTGAAACTACAGGGACAGCGAGGACGATCAATGAAGATGCATCTTAAGTTCACCAAAGAACACTTACACTTCTGTTCTACATCTACGCCTACAGGGTGGCCACAGTAAGAGACCCCATTTGTTGTAAACAATATACAGACTATTCACTTATTCACTGTAAATACAGAATACGGAGTAACAAATTAGTTTTATGAAAAACAACGTACTGAACATTCAATTGGTCAATAGTTCTTGGGAGACGTTGAATATGTTCACCAATGACTTAGATACACAACTCAGCACGTCTCAAAATGTTTATGAGAAGTTCTACGACTTCATTAGGTTTGATTGGCGCAGTCGTATTGCAAATGTTTGTTTTCAACTCTTGAACTGTGTGTGGGTTGTTACTGTAGACTTTATCTTTTAAATTATACAACAAATAAAACCCAAAACTAGAGAGAGCGGGCGATCTGGGAGGCCATAAACCTGCGAAAACTGTACGTTCTCCGAAAGCATCACGGACGTATGACATTGAAAACCGTGAAGTTGTGCCGTGGCACCATCTTGCTGGAAAACGCATACTCTCGTTCTTCCTTCGTTAGTTGCGGTATGAATGGTTGCAGCAGTTCCGCTACATACACTTGAGAGTTCACGATGTTGTTAAAGAAAATGGAGCCTACAATCCGCTGGCCTGAAACTGTGCACTAGAGGTCTACTTTCAACTTATACAGAGGCATCTCAGAGCGTTGCCTTGGATTGTCTGTTGGCAAATAGCTTGTGTTTTGAGAATTCACGTACCCGATAAGGTGACACCATGCTTTGTCTGAGTTGAAGTAAGCATTTGGATCCAGATAACCACCAGCGAAACCCGGATAATGGAATGAAGTCGAATTAAATCGTTTGATGCTGAGGGAATAAGATTAGGAAACGAGAGATTTAAAGTAGTAAAGGAGTTATGCTATTTGGGAGCAAAGTAACAGATGATAGTCGAAGTAAAGAGGATATAAAATGTAGACTGGCAAGGGCAAGGAAAGCATTTCTGAAGAAGAGAAATTTTTTAACATCGAGTATAGGTTTAAGTGTCAGGAAGTCGCTTCTGAAAGAATTTGTATGGAGTGTAGCCATGTATGGAAGTGAAACATGGACGATAAATATTTTGGACAAGAAGAGAATAGAAGCTTTCGAAATGTGGTGCTACAGAAGAATGCTGAAGATTAGATGGGTAGATCACATAACTAATGAGGAAGTATTGAATAGGATTGGGGAGAAGAGAAGTTTGTGGCACAACTTGACTAGAAGAAGGGATCGGTTGGTAGGACATGTTCTGAGGCATCAAGGGATCACCAGTTTAGTATTGGAGGGCAGCGTGGAGAGTAAAAATCGTAGAGGGAGACCAAGAGATAAATACACTAAGCAGATTCAGAAGGATGTAGGCTGCAGTACGCACTGGGAGATGAAGAAGCTTGCACAGGATAGAGTAGCATGGAGAGCTGCATGAAACCAGTCTCAGGACTGAAGACCACAACAACAACAACAACAACAACCATCAGCGACATGAGTGAGTAACCATACGCAATAGCATAGTTGTTGTGCGTGATCTGTAGTTTTCAATGTTTGCATCACTCTTACTTTAAATGATGGTCGACTAAACTGCTTACTTTGCATGCTTGCATATGCAACAGCTTCATCATGGTCTGGCATGGATTGCATGGATGTTTAGGTGGAGGGACAGACGTCTAGTTGATTTCCAGGGCTTCTTACCACAGTCTCATGAACACGTTCAATATTTTCCGGCGAACAAACTTTCTTTACACGGTTACGTTTGCCATTAGCGACTGAACCTGTTGCTCCAAATTTACTGATCAACTTCTGCATAACACTTTTTGCAGGAGCAGCTGTCTCTGGATATTTTATCGTGAACCTTTCATTTAACGCTTTAAGCGATTTACATCCAAAAAGTTCCAACAATAAACATTCTTTGTTCGTTTGAAAAAGGCGTTCTGCTGAACTGTATTCACAACAAGCTTGAAACTGACTACTGACAACGCTGAACTGACCGCTAAATTGCCGCTCGACATCACGTGACCCCGCTCGAGCGCCGCCCTAGAGTTCAGAAATGACAACATTCAGATAGCATGAAATATCACGTTCAGTATAACAAGGGGCCTCTTTTACCTTCGCCTCCCCGTACATCTATACTCCACGAGCAAACGTGCGGTGTGTGGTGGAGGGTATTTTATATACCACTGTCACTTCCCCGACATCCTGCTCTAGTCCCGTGTAGTTCGCGAGTAGTCCACACTGTGACGCAGAACGCCTAATCTACAGGGTCTGCCATTGCAGCTGATTGATCATCTCTTTGACGCTTTCGTGCTTACTAACTGAATCTGTAAGAAAACGCTCTGCTCTTCTTTGGATATTATCCATTTTTTCCATGAGCCCGATATGGTGTGGATCACATACTGAAGAGCAATATTGAAGTACTGGTCGAACGAGTGTTTTGTTGATTGACTACATTTCCTGAGGATTCTTCCAATCAGTCTCACTCTGGTATCTGCCTTACCCGCAATTAACTTTCCGTGATCATTCCATTTCAAATCGCTCCGTATGCACACTCATTGGTATTTTATGGAAGTTACTCCTGCTAGTGATTGTTCTGCAATTATGTAATCATACAAGAAAGGGTCTTTACGCAATACGTTTGTAGGTAGGCTGTTTAGGTTTTTATGTTGGTAACACCACGTAGTGCTTTGTATGAAAATCGCTGACTGCGCTGTGTGCAGCCTGTGGCTGGTTGGACTCATTGTTGGATTATTCGCTAGTGTAGTGTTGGGCAGTTGGATGTGAACAGCGCGAAGCATTGTGCAGTTGGAGGTGAGCCTCCAGCAGTGGTGGATGTGGGGAGAGAGATGCCAGAGTTTTGAGAGTTTACTATGAGCGGACGATCTGGACGTGTGTCTGTCAGAAAAAGGAAATTTGTAAGACTGGATGTCATGAATGATGTATATATTATGACTTTTGAACACTATTAAAGTAAAAACATTGTTTGTTCTCTATCAAAATCTTTCATTTGCTAACTATGCCTATCAGTAATTAGTGCCTTCAGTAGTTAGAATCTTTTATTTAGCTGGCAGTATTGGCGCTCGCTGTATTGCAGTAGTTCGAGTAACGAAGATTTTTGTGAGGTAAGTGATTCATGAGGGGTGTGGGTTATTGTTAGTCAGGGCTATTCTTTTGTAGGGATTATTGAAAGTCAGATTGCATTCCGCTAAAAATATTGAGTTCAGTTTAGTGATGATCAGAATAACTAAAGAGAAAACTGTTTCAGTATCAAATTTTCGAAGGGGACGTTTCACATTACATTTGTTCATGTTGTCGTTTACTCCCTGCACCAAGCGTCGATACTCTGTAGGTCTTCCTGCATTTCGCTACAACTTTCTAACGTTGCGAATTCTCTGTATACCACAGCATCATCCGCGGTAAGCCTCATGGAACTTCCGAAGTTGTCTACTAGGTCATTACTATATATTGTGAAAAGTAATGGTCCTATAACACACCATTTGGACATTTCCGCAGTTATTTTTACCTCTGAAGTCGTTCAGGGTGACATGCTGTGTTCTGTTGGTAGAAAGTCTAGAATTCAGTCAGGCAGTTGGTCTGTTATTCCACACGCTCGTATTTTGCTCATTAGGCGACAGTGGCGTGAACTTTAAATGTTTCACATAACCCCACACAAAAAAGTCGCATGAGGTTAGGCCGTCAGAGCGTGGAGTCTATGACATGAATGGTTTATTATCAGCCTCAATCTCCTATGTAAGAATTCATGAACATCATGACGGGGAGCCCAATCCTGTTGATATATGAAGTCGACACTGTGGCATGAGGCACTTTGCCAGCATGGCCAGATACACGCGTCCTGCAAAACTCTTTCCGCAGGAGAAAAAGGTTCCGTAAACTTTAGGTGCGAGACTGCACACCACCCATTAGCTTTTGGTTAATCTCCAATGTGCTGCATGATAGTGTGAGGATTCTCTGTCCCCAGATTCGCACATTGTGCCTGTTCACTGTGGCATTCACAAAAAACTTTGCTTCATCACTGAAGATAAGTTTCTTACAAAACCAGTCGTCTTCCACAAGCTGCTGCAACTGTGCCGAAAACTCAAAGCCTCTGATTTTGTTATCGTGAGTAAGGACTTGTAGCAACTGGAAGAAGCAAGGCTTCAGCTTGAGTCTCTTCCTTAAGATATCACAAACGGTAGATTGTGCTATGTTGCTCTGTTCGTCTACTTTGATGGTTAAGTGTGAAACTCGTCCACACGCGGTCAACCTTTTCTGCACTCACTGCAGGCAGCCCCGCTGATTTCCCCTTGCACGGAGGCATCATGGGAAGCTTAAAATCTGCAGGAAGTTTCATATCAGTGCACACCCAGTTCCATTCCGGAAACATCTCCCAGGCTGCGGCTGAGCTATGGCTGAGCAATATCCTTTATTCCAGGAGTGCTAGTCCTACAAGTTACTCAGAAGAACTGTGAACTTTGGAAGGTAGGAGATGAGATACTGGCGGAAGCGGAAGCAGAGCAGAGAGGAGGGATCTTTAGTGGTGCTTGAATAGCTCGGTTGGCAGAGCAATTGCCACAAAATGGCAAAGGTCGCGAGTTCGAGTCTTCTTCTGGCACACAGTTTTAATGTGTTAGGGAGTTTCAGAACAAAAGTTTTTTGAGTTTTTCGATAGTGTGAGTGTTGAGTTACTGACAATAAGTTCGTTAGTGCAGCTACAGCGAATTTGTGAAATAGCTTCAGTCATTTATGTACTTGCACAGAAGGGGGTGCAGGGGCTTCGTCCAGTTGCATACGTACACAGAAACAATACACCATAATCTGGTGAACGAAAAAACAAGTTCTCTGTTACCAGCCACTTTATTTATTGCTACACTGCATTTCGAAGCTTTAATTTATCACCATCAGGTGGATTTATGTGATTTAATATGACATTTATGTGTTTTGTTCTTACTTAGGAATACCTGTGGCACTGTCTAGTAGAGAAAAACAAGGAACTACTTCAGTATAGTTCAAATGGCTCTGAGCACTATAGGACGTAGCTGCTGAGGTCATCAGTCCCCTAGAACTTAGAACTACTTAAACCTAACTAACCTAAGGGCATCACACACATCCATACCCGAAGCAGGATTCGAACCTTCGACCATAACGGTCGCGCGGTTCCGAACTTTAGCGCCTAGAACCACTCGCACTACTTCAGTATATTGCTCATACATTTTGTGGAGGTCTTTGACTGAAAGTATAAACATAAATATAAATTTGAATAGAAATAAAATACATGAAAATACCTCCAGGGTGACAGATGTCCTTCCCCGTCGTGTAACGTCACATAACCAGAAAATTTGCAAGTATCGAGGGAACAAACGTGGCGTCTAGAATCTAATATGTACAAAGAATATTTAGCAAAACAAGACACTATTTCCCAGCAAGTCTCAAAGCATTGTGGAGGTCTTTGGTCCCGTAGACTAATATTAATATGAGGTTTCTGGAGGCCGAAAATCTCCTCTGTAGAAAGGAATATGGGTTCCAACAACAACAATTGTGTGAAACCGAGCTCGCCCTGTTCGTTCAAGAGATATAGAAAGCAGAGAACTGCGAGCTCACATCAACAGAGCTTTTGAACAGGTTGATAGCGACATGCTCTATCGAACGAGGGAAGAACCTGATAGGTATCTTGAAATCAGGAGAATCAGTAGTGGGTGTGGGAGGGGGGTGACGGGGAGACGGAATCGGCACGTGTGAAATTCTTGTAATACCTCAAGAAAACTTGATGAGTTTCTCTATCTGCGTGCAAAACCCTATGACCATACGTCAAATAATATATATACAGCCAATCTGTCAAATCACATCAATCATTTATACACTGAAGAGCCAAAGAAAGTGGCACACTTGCCGTATACCGTGTAGGGCCCCCCGCGAGCACGCAGAAGTGCCGCAACACGACTTGACTAATGTCTGAATTAGTGCTGGAGAGAATTGACACCATGAATCCTGCCGGGCTGTCCACAAATTCGTAAGAGTACGAGGAGGTGGAGATCTCTTCTGAACAGCACGTTGCAAGGCATCCCAGATATGCTCAATAATTATTATGCCTGCAGGGTTTGGTGGCCAGCAGAAGTGTTCAAACTCAGAAGAGTGTTTGGAGTCACTCTGTAACAATTCTGGATGTGTGATGTGTCGCAATGTGGATGGATTCAGGTGATCAGACAGTATGTTTACGTACGTGTCACCCGTCAGAGACGTATCTGCACGTATCAGGGGTGCCATATCACTCTAACTGCACACTCCGCACACCATTACAGAGCCTCCACCAGCTTGAACAGTCCACTGCTGACATGCAGGGTCCACGGGTCCATGATATTGTCCCCAAACCCATACACGTCCATCCGCTGAATAGAGTTTGAATCGAGACTCGTCCGACCAGGCAACATGTTTCCAGTCATCAACGGTGCAATGTCGGTGTTGACGAGCCCAAGCAAGGCGTAAATCTTTGTGTCGTGCAGTCAGCAAGGGTACACGAGAGGGCCTTCGGCTGCGAAAAATTGTATCAATGATGTTTCGTTGAACGGTTCGCACGCTGACATTTGTTGATGGCCCAGCATTGAAACCTTCAACAACTTGCGGAAGGGTTGCACTTCTGTCACATTGAACGATTCACTTCAATCGTCGTCCGTCCCGTTCTTGCAGTATCTTTTCCGGCCGCAGCGATGTCAGAGATTTGATGTTTTACCGGTACGCTCGTGAAATGGTCGCACGGGAAAATCCCCACATCATCGCTATCTCGGAGATGCTGTGTCCCATCGGTCGTGCGCCGACTATAAGATCACGCTCAAACTCACTTCAATCTTGATAATCTGCCATTGTAGTAGCAGTAACCGATCTAGCAACTGCTCCAGACACTTGTTGTCTTACATAGGTGTTGCCGACCGTAGCGCCGTATTCTGCCTGTTTACGTATCTCTGTATTTGGACATGTTTGCCTATACCAGCATCAAATGGCTCTGAGCACTATGTGACTTAACATCTGAGGTCATCAGTCCCCTTGAACTGGGAACTACTTAAACGTAACTAACCTAAGGACACCACACACATCCATGCCCGAGGCAGGATTCGAACCTGCGACCGTAGCGGTCGCGCGGTTCCAGACTGTAGCGCCTAGAACCGCTCGGCCACTCCGGCCAGCATACCAGCTTCTTTGGCGCTTCAGTGTTATAATCTCGCATGTGATGTAGTCAGCGCCACATATACCAGACATTAGGTCTGAAGGGGACGTGCAGCTGCATTGTTACCCCCATCATCTAACACTTCTTGATTTTGTTTTTTGAGGAATATAAAATACCTGGTGAATGTGACACCTTTTCTAGACAAAGAAAACATTTCTTGTCAGCATCCTAGCAACGTCTGATGAGATTCGTGCAATGCGTGGCGTAGCTGGTAGAATGCATCACAATTTTCTAAGAAGGGTGTGTCTGTATTGAATGTGGTGGTCAGAATTTTGAACACCTTCTGTAATGAGATTTTCGCTCTGCATCGGAGTGTGCGCTGATATGAAACTTCCTGGCAGATTAAAACTGTGTGCCTGACAGAGACTCGAACTCGGGACCTTCTGTAATGTACAGCTTTGTTGTGTAACCAGAATATTATATTCGTCGAAATGAAGGCGCGTTTGCATTGGTTGCCCCTGTCGTTCCAGTCATTCCAAAGTCTTCACTGGCTCAGGATTACTTCCTGAGTTGTGTTTCGCCACATGTATCAGCTCCTTCAGTTGTGCACACCGTTCTGATGTATCCCGTACAGAGGCTCTCTAACCAGGGCCGGAAGCGAGCGCCATCTGTCGGCTCCTCGCGGAACTTCCGACGGGCCAGCCGGGTGCCGCGCGGGGGTAGGGTCTGGAGCGGGGCCGCTGTTTGCCGCCAAATTGAATTGTCGGCGCCCCTAGCACAAAGAGAGGCGAGAGGCGGCCCACAAAAGGCGCTGGCGAGGGCGGGGGCGGGCTCGCGCGTGCCCCGGCCTGCGTACACAAAGTGCCGGCACGGAAACACACATACATCAGCCAGCGACTCGGGCCGTGGAGAATGGCCGCCGCGGTCGTGTTTGGCGGGGTGGAGGTCGGCTCGAGCTGTCCGCACGAGGGTTCGCCTCGCGTCAGTTAGTAACGCTGTCTAAATAACAGCAAACCAGTGTCGGGGGAGAACTCGCACCACCTTCGACAAAAAGTCAGTCTTGCAGAACTCTGAGGTGTCCTAGCAAACCCTTTGAGGTTGCCGCCAGGTTCTACCTTCGGCAATAGCACCTTACAGAGGGCAATCAGAGCGTACCACAATACCGGACAGCAACAAAATTTATTGTTCCTCGCATATAACTTACTTTCCCTATAGCGGCTTT
Organism: Schistocerca americana; assembly: GCF_021461395.2. Classification (NCBI taxonomy): domain Eukaryota; kingdom Metazoa; phylum Arthropoda; class Insecta; order Orthoptera; family Acrididae; genus Schistocerca; species Schistocerca americana. Next base: position 320,718,049 of record NC_060120.1, on the reverse strand, counting down.
GACGCTCTGGAGGACAACAGGGGACAAGTTGGGTGGGACTTTCCGTGGTATATAGTCGCTACAAAGAACTCCGAAACAAACATACAGCAACAGCCCGCGAAAGGAATAGTTTCAGGCTTCGATTCGCAGTCCGATACAGAGATTTAATCTACCAGAAAAGCGGAGGATAGGGTTACAGAAAGAAAAATAATAAAGTCGGTTAAGGTCCAAGCAGTGTAGTCCTGAACTGCTATGTGTTACACACACAAAAAAGAAACAATGCATCTTACTGCTTGTGAAATAACAACACAAGAACCCTCTGTCGTTATTGATAGTTTGTAGGAAACGGTCTTCCTCCAGTATAGGCAAAAAAACTCCACACAGGTCCGTCGAAGCGACTTCGATCACTGGTCGCCTGCCCCAATTGACGAATACGTGAATATTTAATGGAATCACCATGTATGGTCGATGTCAACACCCAGACGGCATTTGTTTACGATGTATCGTAAGAGACAGACCCGGTAAAATCTTATTGAGCTCTCTACCTGGTGACGTTAGCGAAGTTTTTTTAGTTTGTAGTTTTACTCCGTCGGATGTTACAAAAATAACGCGGGGAGAGGGAGAGGGAGAGAGAGGGAGAGAGAGAGAGAGAGAGAGAGAGAGAGAGAGACTGCTGTCAAGGAAGGCTCGGGCGTGATTACACTGTCGAATTCCTAGTGTAGTAACCATAGGAATACGATAAAGGAGATCAGGACATGTACATGGGGGGATATTTATAGACAGTCATTCGATATCAAAGAACTGTATGTGATATGCTTCTTCTTTGTTCAGTCTGCGTGTACTCGGCGTGGTTGTGAATTACCTCCTGTACTTTAGTGTGCTATTCTCCTCGTTGCGGTAGCCTTCTACCTTTTCAGTGATGGGTGGAGGACTTGACAGCCTTCTAACTAATGGAACAGTGCTGCCGTGTGACGGGCTTTCGAGAGAGCTAGAGCATGGCTCTGTGACTTGCGGAGGACATCTCTAACTTATCGAAATCAAGTGGATTCAAATGCTATACATCTAAACTGGAGGATTCGAAAGAATACGGCAGATAAGCGATATTTTGACGAAAGGGAGTTGAGAGGTGACCTCTATACCGTTTCTCCTAAGTATTGTGGACTGACATATTACAACCTCTCACAGACGACACGCGAATTGACTGCAGTGAGAAAATTAGGGGCTAATACGTAGTTTCACCGAGAGACAATCAGCAGCAGAAGTTCCGTCTTATGTTTCCGCAATAAATAAGAGACAACATTCTTTCATGAGTTTTGTGTGCATATAAATAGTTGGACTGAAATCGTAGGCACAGTAAATTTATATCCAAATCCTTACCCATACTCTGCAAGCCATCGCACGGTGTGGCGGAGGGTACCCTGTACCACTACCAGTCATATCCTTTCCTGTTTCACTCTCAAACAGAGTGAGGGAAAGAAAGACGACATATACCTCCGTATGAGCGTTGATTTCTGTAATCTTATTATCGTTGTCCTTACGCAAAATACATGTTCGTGGTGGTAGATTCCTTCTGCAGTTAGCTTCAAATGTCATTTTTCAATAGCGTTCCTCGAAAAGAATATCGCCTTCCCTCCAGGGATTTCCTTTTGAGTTACCTGGTGAGTTTAATCTAATTTACTCAGCTTTTAGTGTAGAGTTGGTTCCAGTTCTTCTTGTCCAGGGGTCTGATTCCTGAAGCTGAAATTCTCACACTTCAGGTCCTCCTGGTTGAATAGATCTAAATAAATTTGAAGTCTGTTGTTGCAGATTTTTTGTTGTTACCTTAATATATTTTGTCACATTTTAGTATATCATACAGTTTTTTGAATTGCCAGATCAACAAAGCCGAAATTACATTGTTCGCCCAAATTACAAAAATACGTACGATCACATCAGAGGCATGCTTACTACTACCTCACTCTTCGGTAATAACCATATTCCAAAGGGTTTACAATTTTTCTTGACAAATGAGCTTCTATTACTTTCGATTATTATTTCATAAATGAATCCACAAATAAACATAATAAACAGTTGTAGATTACGTAATTAATAGTAGAAATTTTAAGTATGCTAAATAAATCGTAATTTCAAATGTTTCTAAGAAAACATCTGCTCCTGGGTACGCCTTACAATCCAGTATCTGATTTCGGAATCTCTGTCTGACCATGATGTAATCTAATTGAAATCTTCCCGTATCTCCCGGCCTTTTCCAAGTATACCTCCTCCTCTTGTGATTCTTGAACAGGGTATTCGCTATTACTAGCTGAAACTTGTTACGGAACTCAATTAGTCTTTCTCCTCTTTCATTCCTTGTCCCAAGCCCATATTCTCCTGTAACCTTTTCTTCTACTCCTTCCCCTACAACTGCATTCCAGTCGCCCATGACTATTAGATTTTCGTCCCCCTTTACATACTGCATTACCCTTTCAATATCCTCATACACTTTCTCTATCTGTTCATCTTCAGCTTGCGACGTCGGCATGTATACCTGAACTATCGTTGTCGGTGTTGGTCTGCTGTCGATTTTGATTAGAACAACCCGGTCATTGAACTGTTCACAGTAACACACCCTCTGCCCTACCTTCCTATTCATAACGAATCCTACACCTGTTATACCATTTTCTGCTGCTGTTGATATTACCCGATACTCATCTGACCAGAAATCCTTGTCTTCCTTCCACTTCACTTCACTGACCCCTACTATATCTAGATTCAGCCTTTGCATTTCCCTTTTCAGATTTTCCAGTTTCCCTACCACGTTCAAGCTTCTGACATTCCACGCCCCGACTCGTAGAACGTTATCCTTTCGTTGATTATTCAATCTTTTTCTCATGGTAACCTCCCCCTAGGCAGTCCCCTCCCGGAGATCCGAATGGGGGACTATTCCGGAATCTTTTGCCAATGGAGAGATCATCATGACACTTCTTCAATTACAGGCCACATGTCCTGTAGATACACGTTACGTGTGTTTAATGCAGTGGTTTCCATTGCCTTCTGCATTCTCATGTCGTTGATCATTGCTGATTCTTCCGCCTTTAGGGGCAATTTCCCACCCCTAGGACGAGTGCCCTGAACCTCTATCCGCTCCTCCGCCCTCTTTGACAAGGCCGTTGGCAGAATGAGGCTGACTTCTTATGCCGGAAGTCTTCGGCCGCCAATGCAGATTATTTATCAAAATTTGGGCAGTGGCGGGGATCGAACCCGGGATCGAAGACGTTTTGATTATGAATCAAAGAGGCTACCCCACGGGTCTACCAACACTGATCTCATACACTGTATTAACTTTCGACAGTGCATTCTGCAAACTGTGACGGTAGCATTTCACTGTGAACTGTGTAATATCTATATCATACTTACTGTGCACAGCGTGTTCGTTTTAATATGACTGGCCACCTGTAAGGACAGTGTAATTAGAGAATGTGTTAATGACTTACTTGCCATACGTTAATAATTTTGTTTAATCGCTTCAGTGTTAGGTTACTGCATTCGAACAATCTCGTTCTATGATGTCAACAGAGTGTATTATGTGGCTAAATAATTATCTGTGCACAAATTAAAGTAAATGAGACTCAGTTTGACCCTAAACCGTAGGTTATGGTTCAAATGGCTCTAAGCACTGTGGGACTTAACATCTGAGGTCATCAGTCCCCCAGACTTAGAACTACTTAAACCTAACTAACCTAAGGACACCACACACATCCATGCCCGAGGCAGGATTCGAATCTGCCACCGTAGCAGCAGCGCGGTTCCGGACTGAAGCGCCTAGAACCGCTCGGTCACAGTGGCCGGCTAAACCGTAGTTTATGCTACAACGAAGTGCAATTAAATATTTGAGCTGCAAACCTAGTGAGGACGACGTCATTTAAAATAGCCTACTTTGTTGTTGTTGTTGTGGTCTTCAGTCCTGAGACTGGTTTGATGCAGCTCTCCATGTTACTCTATCCTGTGCAAGCTTCTTCATCTCCCAGTACCTACTGCAACCTACATCCTTCTGAATCTGCTTAGTGTATTGATCTTTTGGACTCCCTCTACGATTTTTACCCTCCACGCTGCCCTCCAATGCTAAATTTGTGATCCCTTGATGCCTCAAAACATGTCCTACCAACCGATCCCTTCTTCTAGTCAAGTTGTGCCACAAACTTCTCTTCTCCCCAATGCTACTTTAGACAACAATTTTTCAGCCAGATTTGACGTAGGTGCACTTACCGATGGCACATTTGCACAGATAAATAAGGATACGTTACAAGTCGAAGAACGTAACATGCCTTTAATTTTAGCTAGCTATATTTAAGACGAAATAGCGATATACGATACGATAAAGGAACATCCCAAGTATGACATTTATTAACGATGGCGTTCCGCAAAAGTGGACAGGAAACAATGCAGCAGTCATGTGACACAGAACTGAGGATAAGCCACGTATGTGTGCTTGCGTCCGTTCAAGGTCGGAGCCGTAAATTTAGACCAGTTTATCTGTGACGAGTTCACGGAAGCGACCTCATACGCCGTGCCGCCAGCTAACGTATTCCTCGTTAGGGCGCCCTTGGGCAAAGACGGGCACTTCCTGGCGAGTGTTGCGGCAGCGGCCTGCTAATCGCGCCCGCACAGTGTCCGCGCGTCACCGGCCACCAGGGAGCCGCCTGTGCGGGGAACCCCGAGCACCGCCGGCTATCACCGGCGCCCCGGCGCTGCGCCACATTGCGTCACTGTGCCATTATGGCGCTGCTCACCACATGGGGTCGCGTGTCCTGGAAGCCGTGCCTGGCACTGGACACTGTGCTGCCTGTTCGTTCTAAACTGCTGGCCATTGTTTTCCTTTCCTTCTTTTACGCCTGCTTTCGTTAAACACCAGCAAGTATATCAAATAACGAAATACTACTTGTTGCGCGTATGCTGTACAATGGAAAGAATACATCACAGCTGACAAAAGTCAAAGGATACGTCCTAGTATAGTGTCGAACCTCCTTATGCCCGGCATAGTGCAGCAACTCCGCGCGTCTTTGGAAGTCCCCTGCAGAAATATTGAACCACACTGCCTCTATAGCCGTCGATAATTACGAAAGAGTTGCCGGTGCAGAATTTTGCGCACGAACTGACCTCTCTATTACGTCCCAGGTGAATGTTGGGATTAATGTTGGGTGCCGGCCGCTGTGGCTGAGCGGTTCTAGGCACTTCAGTTTGGAACCGCGCGACCGCTACGGTCACAGGTTCGAATCCTGCCTCGGGCATGGATGTGTGTTGTGACGTCCTTAGGTTAATTAGATTCGAGTAGTTCTACGTTCTAGGGGACTGATGACCTCAGATGTTAAGTCCCATAGTGCTCAGAGCCATTTGAACCATTTTTTTATTGTTGGGCGGCCTGGGACTCTAGATCATTTGCTCGAACTGTCCCGAATGTTGTTCAACCAATCGCGGTCAATAATTTATAAATAAGTTTACATGATTACATATCTACGCATGTTACTTTCATAAAGATACAACTCAATTGTAATCGATCTCAGTTCTTTTTCTTTCTTTAAATTCTACCTCTTAGCCGGCCGAAGTGGCCGAGCGGTTCTAGGCGCTACAGTCTGGAACCGCGCGACCGCTACGGTCGCAGGTTCGAATCCTGCTTCGGGCATGGATGGGGGTGATGTCCTTAGGTTAGTTAGGTTTAAGTAGTTCTCACTTCTAGGGGACTTATGACCACAGCATTTAAGTCTCGTAGTGCTCAGAGCCATTTGAACCATTTTCTACCTCTTACATTATCTTATAGTGACTTGTTTGCACAAAATTTTCTTATTGATATGATATCTATTTGCTTTCGTGGACATATTTTTAGTTTTAGTAGATTAATAACTACGATTGTTATTATTGGTTACTAAATATGCTGCTGTACAACACATATTTTATATTCCTCTCCACGTTTTCCACGTTAGTTCAAATGGTGCAAATGGCTCTGAGCACTATGGGACTTAACATCTGTGGTCATCAGTCCCCTAGAACTTAGAACTATTTAAACCTAACTAACCTAAGGACATCACACACATCCATGCCCGAGGCAGGATTCGAACCTGCGACCGTAGCGGTCGCGCAGTTCCAGACTGTAGCGCCTAGAACCGTTCGGCCACCCCGGCCGGCTCCACATTAGTTCCTCTATGTTTTCGTTAATTACTGCTTCTTCAAATAGAGGAGAAAAGATACCTTCACCGACCCATGTTACCCCTCATTGCTGATTTTGGCCTTTCTCTTCTGCATACTAGTCTCTTCTGGTGTAATAGCCTCATTACTGTGAACCTCTTACTCGATCTTATTACCTTTTACCCTCACATTTCGTGATGGCCATTCATGGGGTCATGGACGGTACATAAGCTTCTTCGTCCTTGTAAGCTCTTCCTTCTATCTCCGCCATCGGTATTACCAGCTCTAGTTGTAAGTAACTAAAAAGAACACCAAACATATGTATTTATTTTGTAAGTACCATTATAATCAAATTTATTCCCTTGGTCAAATGCACATTCGCACCCAATTCTACACTGAAGAGACAAAGAAACTGGTACACTTGTCTAATATCGTATAAGGGCCACGTGAGCACACGGAAGTGCAGCTTAAACAGTTCCCTGCTGACATGCAGGATCCATGGATTCATGAGGTCGTCTCCATACTCACACACTTCCATCTGCCCAATACAATTTGAATCGAGACTCGTCGGACCAGGCAACGTGTTTCCAGTTATCAACAGTCCAATGTCGGCGTTGATGGGCCGAGGCGAGGCGTAAAGCATTGTGTCCTGCAGTCATCAAGAGTACATGAGTGGGCCTTCGGCTCCGGAAGCCCATATTTCATTGAATGGTTTGCACTCTGATACTTGTTGATAGTATTGGGGCAAAGTGGTTTCCACCCCACATTCCATTGTTGCCAGATGTTTCCAAGATGGTGGCAATGACTGCAACAAAGATGGCGGCGTGTAGAGCGCATGATGTCATCCAAGATGGCGGCTGTGATGTCATCCAAGATAGCGGATTTTGGCGGGAAGATAGGTCAATTGGGCAACCTCCAGTAACTTAATGCTCCCTCCTCTCCCCTCCCCCAGAAAAATGACAAGAAGTTCAAATTCCAACAGGAGGTTGCGAGTATTAATGCAATCTGACTTCCAGACAAATTCAGTGCAGTTATGAGATAGTTGTAAATAAATGATTTAATATGATTCTTCTCTCTGATACTGCTTGACTACTATAGCCTCAGAATTATGAGATGCACATCGGTGTATGGTTCGTTTGCATGTTTTTGTAACATGTTTTTAATTACCTTTCAAACAAAAATATTCATTCCACATCGATGAGTGATATATCTGTGGAAGGTACATTAGGATGTTTGGTTTTCTTTGGAAATATTTATTGTGCATTTTTATGTCCTGACATGTTTTACATCCTCAAAGATCTCCTCACGAAGGGTTAACTGGGACGAAAACTCTTTCTATGTCCGAACAGGCCTCGAGAGACCCAGCAGTATCGACCGACCGCCGTGTCGTCCTCAGCAGAGAGGCATCACTGGATGCAGATATGGAGGGGCAAGTGATCAGCACACCGCTCTCCCGGCCACTGTGTACTTAACCGCAACTGCTACTTCCCAGTCAAGTAGCTCCTCAGTTTGCCTCACAGGGGCTGAGTGCAACCCGTTTGCCTACTGCACTCGACAGAACCGAATGGTCTCCTATTCAGGAGATACCCACGCCCGACGGCGCTTAACTTTGGTGACTTAGAGGAACCGGTGTTATCACTGTGGCAACCGCTTTGATCACTGGAAGGAAAAGTTCATCTAACCTAATAATCTCCAGGACTTCAGGGGTGAATTATATATACGGTGCAAGATGCTACCCACAGTACTTTCATGGTAGTAGCTTCAAGAAGAGAACGCAATGTTGGCTGTGATGTACCACTCTACAGTATTCATCTAGTATACCTAGATTACTTATTGTCTCCTACAGGAACTTGCAGGCATACATTCAGTCTACGGTGCATCTGCCGGCCAGGTGTCCTTCTTTAGCTCCGCGGTTTGAGTTCGTCATTATTCCGCCTCTGCTTGTTGAGTCTCTTCTTCAGTCTCCACTGATTGACTGTCAAAATGCAGCTCCTCTCGGCCTGGCGGCTTTTTTCCGTGCAGCTAAAATTATTTCGACCAGACACTAAAATTATTTCCAACACTGGCCAATAGTACATTTTTTGTAACGTTTTCTAACCTCCCGCAAGCGATTCTTCCAATCAACTGCGTTACCACTCCTTTCAGTCTAGAAAGTAGGACTCGGGACCTACGCCAAAGGCCGTCAACCAATGCTGGATCGAGCTGTTTTCGACACTGAGGGGAAACAGGTTTGACAGGCCACCAGCCAGGCTATAATGAGTCAAACTCGGTGGTTTCTTGGATACTCTTTCTGAAGATGTTATTTGCAGATGGAGTCTATGCTTTTGCAAACCGAGAGATCCCGAAATCACTAACACCACCAGCAAATTGTGTTTCGTTAACCTGTGAGCACGCGGTACATCCCACAAGCTATACTGGGGGAACAGGGAGCGGGGGGACGAGTTAACATCGCGGTGGCATCTCTGTGTATTGTTTCCCACCACGGGCAGTCTGTGACCTGACGGCTATGCAGCCATCCGTGATTTAGGCGTGTGGAGTACTGTTCCTCCACTCTCCCCTGGCGCTCTGAGTTCACTGTCCAGCTTGAAAGGACACTACCTCCAACGTTCCAAGGGATGTCCTTACGATGAAGCCAGTGGTCGCTCTCCCCTGACAGCATCCCATCCGGCTCTACACGTCACTATTACAACTAGCAGGAAATACAATCAGAATACAATAGCAGAGAGAGAGAGAGAGAAAGTTGGTCCTGCCGTTTCAATCACTGTCATATCCCTCGTTTGGATTCAAAGTGCTACAGTGGAGATTACTTTCTATGAAATTACTAATTTGTCTCATCACCTCTTACGCGGATGAGATGTAGCTAGTTGGTATGGTTAGTCACCTCTTAACTGATGTTCCTTCCTTTTCCTTTATTAAAATTTGCTATGAGATTAGCTTGTTGGACACCAAGTTGAAAGAGCGCAATGGTAGATGTTCTAGACTGGTACTGGGTGGTCGTGTGATGCTCCACCACTGACATAAGGCACTTCAGTGAAGTGCTGTGAATATTTCAGTCGATTGTATGGAATTAGTGCAGTGAGATGGTTCGATGTGAAGACGTGAAAGAATGGCTGAATGCAGCTATGACCACAGCATAAGTAAAGTTGCCCCATCTGTTGGTGCATCAAAGCGAACTGTATAGCGTGTCTGCGAGGATTGATCTACCAGTCGTGGCCAAGTAACACGGCGTAAGAACAGTGGTCGTAAAATAATTCTGACAGACCCTAGGGACGAGTGTCACGCCTTGCCAGTAACAATGGTTTACCCTACTGGAACTGCTGTTGTCAGTGTACGAAAGTCCACTTTAACTAGGTTCCGAGGGCAAACAGCAAAGTGCACTGTATGCAACGGTCATTTGCAGCCGGGTACCACGCAAAAGGCCATTTCTCACAGCGAGACATACTGCTGCATGTCATCAGTGAACCTGACAGTACAAGACCTAGACAGTAGCTTAATGGAAGCATGTGTACGGTCCAACTAGTCTTGACTTTTGTTGTTTGCAAATGATGGAAGTGCACGACGGCCCAATAAGTCGCTTAATCTGCAAACTGTGCAGGATGTAGGTCAGGCCAGAGGTAGTTCTGCGACGTTGTGGCAGGTGTACTTTTCGTACCATGACTTATGTGCACTCATTCAGGTCACCACGAAGAAGGTGCAGAGTGTTTCTTTCAATGTACCCGGTGGCGAAGTGTAGCTTGTAAAGGGGCTATAATTTCGCCCTTTACAAGCACTCATCTACATACTTTATCGTGATCTACAACTACAATTAGGTGTCATTTGATAGGTTTTACATCGTATATATTAATATTTAAAGAGACTGACATTGTCACGTACGCCTTGTAAATAATTGTTAACGTTTTTGTATTAAAGGTGACGGAGTGTCTTTATTATCAAAACGGCCTAATGAATAATGAACCGCCAGGCGGAACTCAAGCCCTGGGTGGAAGGCCCACACAGGTGTGGTGGTCCTGCTTAAACACAGGAAGAAGCAAGACAGACGTGTGATGTCTCGTTTTGTCTCGGCTAAATGGTGATGGTTGTCCCAGTCGAGATGACGTGGAACGGCGTCCGTCGATCACGACAACGCCAATCTGTAACTATTATAAAAACAAACTCCTCTCGCGCTTTGGTTATTTTTTAGATACTGTCTCTCAAAACTGATATCAACGTCTCGATGGAGCAGCACGCCTGAGCGTGAGCGCCGCCGTCGCTTTTAATTAAAGCAATGGTGTTCGATGTCTGTGATAACCAAATGATAACCAAAAGTCCATTGTGTGCTCGCGACAGACTTTTCAGTTTACGCGAACTTACTGACTGTAGTTCTTATGCCTGGTTTGAGGATGGGTATTCAAACGTTGAAGATATACTGCCTTGAATCATCACTCCATCACCCAAGCCGATGTCACATCATGATTCTTACCAGGATATTGAGTTGTTAATTATTATTCCGTCGTCAAGGCGTCGGAACGTCGCGTATTCAACAACTACACGACGTAATTCCAGAGATAACATACCCTTGAGCAATGTTCAGAATGCATCGCATTGCGGTGTAAACTTATTGCTGTTCACTGTTAAATTGTCACTAAATCAGTTAATTCCACAAATACGCTTTAAATGTCCATTAAATGATGTATTAGACACGAAGAATTAAAGCTGAATTAAAGTTTATTGTCCTTCGTAATTATTTGTCCCTACACTGGGCACACACTCCGATTTTTCATTCAGGGAATTTGTTAGCATCAGCAATTCTGACTTTGACGACAGCTTCTAACAAAACGGCGCAATTGTAACTTCTTCGTGATTGCATTTATCTGTTGCCTACTCAAGTCTAATAAATGAATTTATGTCGGCGATCAGTCTCTTTCTGATGTTGGTGACTATTAAGTATCACGAAGGCTATGTCTCATCACAGATAAGCAATCACACGAGTTATTTTTCTCTCACATATATCAACTAACCCATTATCTATCTAAACGGTAAAGATGATTTTACTTCAGTCTGACTTGACTTCTGACTCCTACTTCCAACCGTAAAACTTTTAAACTTCAGATCAGTTTTAAAACAATCTAGTAGCGCTTAACGTGCGTACTACTATTGCAAGAGTACAAGAGAGAAGTGAAGTTAACATCTCCATTGCCGAGTTACATTGTGGTCACAGCGAACTTACAGCTCGATGCAGCTACAACTTTCTTATAAGATAAATGTTATCTTTGGTCAGTTTATGGTCTGGGCTTTAAGGGGCTCCGGAACGCCCTATACTTGCAATGTTCAAATAACGCTTATAAATTACATCTTTCCTCACAAAGTATTTGAGGTAGGAAGTTGAACTTTTTACAGATTATTTATTGGAATATGGGCTACAACTTAACACAGGGATTTTACAAAATTTTAGTTCAGTTATTAAAGATGATTTTTTTTTCAATTGTAATGAAAATTCACAACATTTTTTTGCAATTTTTTATTTATATATTCAAAAATATACAGTTTTTGGAAAAAGGCTGTGTTAAATTATGCAGAAGGTACTGTGTAACATTTACTGAAAGTTTGAAACAAATATGTTTGGGAGATCCTTACAAAACATGTAATTAGTATGAGAAAATAAAAGTTTTGGGAATCGAGCGACAAAGATTGGATTAACTTTTTAGTGCATTCCAGGTCCATAGGATGGATTATCTTCATCCTCTGCAAACTCCTCCTCCAGCTTCCTCTTGTTCCTCCTCCTGTTTACTCTTGCTTGTATTTCTAGACTCTTTACAGCCCTGTCTGCAGCCCGAAGGGGTTCCTTGTCTAAAGCAAGCATCGCTCGTACCATGTTAGAACCTATCTTCATTCCCATATTTCTAAATACCTTGCACCTTACAATGTTGACATCATTGAAAGTCGCAACAGCATCATACACACCAAAGTGAAGTGTTTCTATTCCAACAAATACAGTCTTGGGGATTCTCGACCATATAACACTATTTACACTTTCATTGGGGTTTTGAGTTTTTCCGTGAATACACTTTTTCAACAGTTCAGGTGCTGCTAAGTCTCTGAAAATAGGTTTTATCACCTCCATTATTGCATGAGGCAGACTATGCTTAAGAGTGTACACTTCACCAGTTAGCAATCCTTTGTTATATTTACATCAACTGTCTTCTTCTTTGGGACACTCACTTGGTTATCGTCTTTATTGTTTACAGTAATAACACATACCTTTGGCTTTCCAACATTTCTCCTTTTCTTAAAAGCCTTCAGAGGATTTATAATAACTTTACTTTTACTCATTATTATACTTCAACAAAACAGAGACTCAAGAAACAGAATTAATTACGAATATTTTCGAGATAACGACAGAGTAAATAAACATGAAACAATCGACAATCACACCAGCGATATATATTGAACCATCACAGGTTAGCCACAACACATACTTTATCTCACATCACTGAAATGTACCTGATGAACACGGACGTTAATAATAGCACCATTTGACAGCAGTTTAACAGCGCCACAGTGGGTCACGCCAATGTAGAACACATTTCAAAAAATATTTAAAAATAGTTGTAGTCTTCGGAATTGAATAAATTATATATCTATTAAAAGGTAATAGTCTGCAGATTCAGAAAACGCAAAAAAGTAAAAATTGAACTTTTCATGATTTTGAGCCTTTCCGGAGCCCCTTAACTTTCGTAAATACTAATTTTTTTGAACTCTTTCTTTAAAGTTTCTGTTTCGTATCATATGGTATTCTTTCATTCAGTCCTTTCTTTATGATAAGCATTAGTACCTACGTAACATTCTTGTTAACCTCACTGTCAAGAGTGTAAATTTTGTTGTCAGTAGCTGTCATCACTGTTGGGATGACTGATTTTTCTATTTCTTTTTGCAACAAAAGGGTGTTCATTAGGGGTTCTATACTTGGCGTGTTACAGTTGGGGCACCTGAGAGCTGAAGTACAATAGAATCGCAGCCGGCCGGTTTTGTAGCGGGACCGGAAAGATAACCGGGAACTCTGCAAATCTTGCACGCAGCTGAGAGGAACGAGGAAGCGTCACCTCGCAAATCATGCAGGCTGGGTTATTTCCAAGGATTTTTACTCAGAAGCGTACCATTGTACGCGTATAGGTATTCCCTCGCAAACCATCCGCGCTGGACGACGAAAGACTAAAATATGGTTGGTCGGCGTTCGGAAGAATCTGTAGAGAGGGAGAATATTCCGGCGTTTCGAGAATAGGATTCGCCTTCTGCAGTTACGAGGGAGGGGAGCTGAGTCTTGCTAGGAAGCCAGCGGTGGAGAGGAAGACGTCATGCAGTTTTGAGCCCCCGTATGTGACGGTCGCTCAGTATCAGCTTTGTTGGTACAGGCGGACTTGCTGTCTTTGCCTTCGGGAGAGTTTATAGTTAGAACGGCTAGGCACTGTACTGTTGCGAACTTTACACGATTCTGGACTTCGCCTCCAGGTTGGAAGTCGTCGTTGAGTTCGCAGCGTTCAGTTATTGAGAGCACTTCTTCTGCCTATACTTACGTTGAGACGTTTTTTGAACTCCGTCCTTGTGGCTTGGAGTTCGCGTTTCTCGTCTGTAGAACACAGAGAGGAGAAGGCAGTATTAGATTGGTTGGTTGGTTTGGGGACGGAGACCAGACTGCGTGGTCATCGGTCTCATCAGATTAGGGAAGGATGGGGAAGGAAATCGGCCGTGCCCTTTCAGAGGAACCATCCCGGCATTTGCCTGGACTGATTTAGGGAAATCACGGAAAACCTAAATCAGGATGGCCGGACGCGGGATTGAACCGTCGTCCTCCCGAATGCGAGTCCAGTGTCTAACCACTGCGCCACCTCGCTCGGTAAGCAGTATTAGAGTATGTTAGTCAGAGGACCGCCTTCTGCCGTCCTAGTGTTTGAAAGAGTTTTATTTTGTGGCTGGAATTCCTCCATGATCGCAGACGTGTACGAGAACCAGTGTGCGATTTGCAGGGGGGGATGGGGGGGGGGGGATTCCCCCCCCCCCCTGCAACAGACCATCCCCTCCTCTGGTTTTAGTTTATGCATCCCAACCTGGGATGTTTATTTCTCACACACTGGAGTAAAACTTCACATATAATTTAAATTTGTGGAACCGAACACTGAAAGTCTTACTATTAATACTACTAATATGTTTCAGTTTTCTATCATCAGAATAAGTACAACTTTTCACAAATGTGCCTCTACTTTTTGAATTCCCCTCGTATATCTGTACCCGTATGTAGATGATTTCGTAAATAAGCTTTACCTATAATGTACTTTTAAAGATATAACAAGGGATGGCTTTTCTGATAGTGCATACGCGTCAATAGTGAGTTTCGGCATTAACATCTATTTATAAATAGCTGTTTAACCATGCGTAACATCACGGTCCAAGCTAGTAACACATATAATTCTACTAATCCCCTAAGATTCCCCCCCCCCCCCCCCCCCACTGGTAAAAGCACAAATCGCATCCTGACGAGAACCATCACTTCGACTAACCGGACGCAGTACATACGGTGATATTGCTAATTGCTTTGGCTTATTAGGGCTATAAAGCTAAACAGCTGTGATCACGCTAGTTTATTTCCACTGAGGTTCCACACCACCGTAGATGATCTTTGAAAGTAGTGTCTTCTAGTGTTTGGTACATAGATGATGTCAGGCATTTCGCATTATTTGTGTTAGATCGTGTGGCAATGAAAAGCGGCCGAGTTGGGCAATTGATCAGCAATTTTTTGTCAGGATATATAAACATATGTAATATAAAGGGTTGTTTTATAATCTACAATAAATGTCTAGTAAGAAACAATGTTTATCATTTAGGAGTAGCCTTAATCATCCATTTATGTTGAGGTTGTAATTTATATGTTAAAGAGAATTAAGAGATTCTAATATCTGCTTCAGGGGGCAGCCAGACAGGGCCAAATCATCATTTTAGCGTTCAATATTTTCCGTTGCTCACATTCATTTTACACCCGTCTGCAGTAGCATCTTGGAAGCTCTTGGTTCCACGTATTAATGATGATATTGCGAACACTCTCGTCTTTCTAGATGATGACAACTGTGTTCATAGGGAATACATTCCTGGTTTAACGGACACTCAGGTACTATATCACATCTACTGGACTACTAAATTATCCGATCTGATTCCCACAGAAAACGCCTGGGACTATCTTGAACAACGGATGAAATGTATCAATCACTCCCTCAGTTTTGGTGTCCTGCAACATGTAAGCCTTAGCCGGCCGAAGTGGCCGTGCGGTTAAAGGCGCTGAAGTCTGGAACCGCAAGACCGCTACGGTCGCAGGTTCGAATCCTGCCTCGGGCATGGATGTTTGTGATGTCCTTAGGTTAGTTAGGTTTAACTAGTTCTAAGTTCTAGGGGACTAATGACCCCAGCAGTTGAGTCCCATAGTGCTCAGAGCCATGTAAGCCTTAATAACTGTCTTCAGCCGAACACAGGATACCTGGAAAATAGTTTCAGTAAAAATGTTGGCCCAGTTTTCTGTCTTCTTTGGTAATTTCTTGCATTTGTTGTTGTTAATGTTTGCATCAAATGCTGTTGTTCCCGGTATTCTGAACGTGCATCATGCATCTCGTGTTTGGCCTTAGCCCATCTCCGTGCACGTGCGGAGGTAGCGCGGGACTGTGCTCATTTATGTTTTAGCGGAGTCATGTTGTTTTATAAGTTTTATTACTTGTATCACATTCCAAGATACTTCTTACATAAATATTTTTGCATTTGAACTTGGTTTTAACGCCATCTAGTGATGGCTTATATAATAGTTCTTTTTCCAGTTCAGTTTTTTTCTCATCTAGTTGTTGTTTGTCACTCACCCTTGTATGACTGTTTCCTTGTTTACTTTGGAGTTAGTCATGGAAAGTTGCTCTCAATTGTAACGGATAAATCAAAATAAAAACTGAAATTTATTCCTTGGGCTTATGCAGCGCCACTGGTTACATGCCACATGGTGTGTGCAATTGATAACTTTTGGGAGCAGTATTTCCTTCAAATGTGTGCTGACATTGTTCTTGTTCACTTGGCACTAGTACCTTATAATTGCGATTCTGTACGTGCAACGCTGACTGTGCTTAACATTATTTCATTAGTTTTATTTCTAAGATGGCAAGAACTATACCCCTTACGTGAAGTCATTTTAGATCACCTAACTCACGTTGAGCGAACAGTAGGGCTGAACAAAAATGACTGACAAGGCACAATGCATCTTGGAGAGGGTACAGTATGGACGTATTGGAATAATTAATGTCGGGTGATGGTTTTAAAGTAATTCACACGACATGAAAACTTTGTGGAAACACGTCGATTTACTGGAGGGTAGTTAATCCCAGGAAAGTATTCGAGTTGACCACTGTGGCTGGCGGGGGAGAGGCGAAGGGAAGTGACAATAGGCAGCTTAGGGCGGCTCAAGTTCTGAGAAAGCGGTAACGGGGTGTGGCCTCCAGCTGCCTTAAGATGAGTGACAGTCAGTGGGTGGTTGACCCCATGCTGGTGTACCGGGAAGCAGACGGAAAACTTGGACGCCTGTTGATAAATGTCCGTCATCCTGTTTTCAGTGAAACATGCGAGAAAGCCAAGCAAAGGTACAGTGGAGCGGTAAACAGAGGTCAGAATATGTGTGTTCGTGACTATAGCAACTTCACGCTGAATTCACGGTCCGTAGAGTCAGAAGTAAATCAGGTGAAGAGCAACAGAATGAAATACATCGGCCTCTGGTGGGAATGTAGGACCAAGGAATTTGAAGTACTCTCATGGGAGTCAGAATTCCGGAAAAATTGGTGTTTATGCAGAGGCTAACATTGATGGGTGGCCTGGGAGGAGCTAAATAGCAGAAGTTGAGCGAAGAGCGGACTGGCAGAAGTCTCAGTAGAGGTCTTCCGTTTCAGCTTGCCTAGAGTGCGGACGTGGCATTTTTTACTCATCTTGTCTGAGAGAGAGTGAGCATCTGTGCAGTTTAGGACTTAGCAAACGGAATCATTGAGCTTGGAGATAGAAAGTTTTCGTTCAGCTATGTACTGAGCAAGATAGCTAGAAGTGAATAGACGAGTGCAGCCCTGCAGCACCACGAGGTCGGCCAACGTCCACAAAACGACGACACCCCGCCACGCTGAATTCGGTGATATTGCGCCCGCTCCGGCCACTGATTACTTTCTTGGATCACGTCGGCAAAGTTTCCACGAGGGTTTCATGGGCCGTGTATTGTAGAATTCTTCTCGCACTTCGCATTACGCCTGGGTCAGTCGACAGGAATTATTTTTGACTTATCGCGCTTTACTCCACGCAAACGCAATTTATTACCGCTGCCTGTTAGGAGAGTCATGTAATGTGATGATTGAAGGTTGTGAGTTAAAATAAATCTGTGCTAATCGACTGCATCTGTTTTCAATCAAGTAGTTGAAATCCCAAGTCACTTTCTTAATTAACTTTATGTTCAACATTTGCATCTGGTGTTCAATAGCTGAATATAACATCAATGTGCACCCATTTTAATTAAAAGGGATCAATTCTGAATCAATTAATGTCAACACTGCCACCGCAGTTCAATCAGGAGTCACAGGGCCTTATTGCTTTCTTTGTGTTATCCAGCATTGCGGCAGTTTTGCACTCTCTGTTGAACTGTTAGTCAATTACCTGAGGTGAACACACACCAAAACCAAATAAGTGACAGGTGGGGTGTTACATATTAATTGGTACATATCATCTGCAGTACCTATAATTTAATGTATGACGTATTTTTCTGTATCACTTCTTCATTTGGATTACCATGTGCTTATGGCCGCTTTATAAATATTTTTTAACAGAGCATAATTATGATGATGGACTACACCTGAAACAAGTAATGTGGTAAAGAAGTTCAAGTAACATCTGTTGACTGTCATTAGCGACCTATCGGCATTGATTGTAATTTTCATAAACCTAGAAAAACTTTTCGAGATATGGTATTACACCAATTTTCTTGATTTTTAAATTTCGTGCCGTGTGCCTATCACATGTAGGCAAAGCCCTTGCCGCAGTGGATACACCGGTTCCCGTGAGATCACCGAAGTAAAGCGCTGTCGGGCGTGGTCGACACTTGAATGGGTGACAATCCGGGCTGCCATGTGCTGTTGCTATTTTTCGGGGTGCACTCAGCCACGTGATGCCAATTGGGGAGCTACTCGACCGAATAGTAGCGGCTTCGGTCAAGAATACCACCATAACGACCGGGAGAGCGGAGTTCTGACCCCACGCCCCTCCTTTCCGCATCCTGCACTGAGGATGACACGGCGGTCGGATGGTCCCGGTAGGCCACTCGTGGCCTGCAGACGGAGCGCTTTTTTTTTTTTTTTTTTTTTTTTTTTTGAGTGCTTATCAGGTGCAAGTTGTTTACGTAAATAAAAATTAACTAAATATTGGCTTCCTACTCTCAAGGTAGTCCATGTGGGAACCTCTCATATGCATGTTACTGTAACCTTAAAGGTTTGGAGCACTCAGTGTTTCGCCCTGTTGTCACTGGATTCCGAAGCCATGCTTGGATTGAGGGCGGTGCCTTGTCAGCTCAGCCGCTACAGACGCGTCCAGAAGAGTATTTGTTGCGTGTCTGGAGAGCCCGTTATTCGCACGAAAAGAGGACGCCTGAAAATTCCCGCGTCGGTTCTGCGAAGAACAGACGTGGGCTGTTGCAGAGCGACTCAAAGGGCAAACAATCGCCGATAAGCGCCTTGTTGTCCCACCCTGCAGCGCGCTGCCGGCGGATGGCTGACGGCGGGTGTGTCAAAGGAACAGGTGTTGACGGCCACGGCAGCCGCAAAGTGTCGGCCGTCTTTGAAGTGAGCGTCGAAAGATAAGTGAGGATCTGCGGCAGCCGCTGACTCAGCACACGCCTCGCGCGACTGCGAGACACTCTGTCGCCACTTGCCTGAGAGCCGCACTTTGTCATCTCTTCCCGCTATCTGACACTTACAAAGGACGGCTGACAGAGTACGGCGAGGTTCGAGCAGAAAAGTTACAGCAATATACCTCAGAGATTGCTGTGCTCTGCGATCACAAGAAACCTCGCAATTAGTGCACATGTAATGCTGCACCCCCGAGCAATGGCAGTTAAACTTCATCGTTACTCGTTCTCTTATTAAGGAATACTAGTACTGCCTGTGGTCAAAATTCGACCAGCTGAGTCATTTGACCAGACTTGTGATAAAAAATGTCACTCTTAAAGTGATGCACCCCACGTAGAACTGTTCAAATGGCTCCAAGCACTATGGGACTTAACATCTGAGGTCATCAGTCCCCTAGACTTAGAACTAAGTAAACCTAGCTAACCTAAGGACATCACACACATCCCTGCCGGTGGCAGGATTCGAACCTGCGACCGTAGCAGCCGCGTGGTTCCAGACTGAAGCGCCTAGAAGCGCTCGGCCACCGCGGCCCGTAAAACTGTGTCTGAAGTAAATTTCTCTTACTTCATTTCTATGTCACAATTTTTAATTTAATTTTTTTTTTATTTTTTTTTTTTTTTTTGTCGTCGGACTACTGGTTTCGGCCTATAATGACCATCTTCAGACCTGTTTTATAAAAACAGCTCCATATACAGGGTGATTCAAAAAGAATACCACAACTTTAGGAATTTAAAACTCTGCAACGACAAAAGGCAGAGCTAAGCACTATCTGTCGGCGAATTAAAGGAGCTATAAAGTTTCATTTAGTTGTACATTTGTTCGCTTGAGGCGCTGTTGACTAAGCTGAAAACCAAACTACCCGAGGCAGCCTGTGACAGAGCACTTCATCACTGGCCTCCAAGAAGCCCTGATCTTACCCCCTGCGATTTTTTCTTATGGGGGTATGTTAAGGATATGGTGTTTCGGCCACCTCTCCCAGCCACCATTGATGATTTGAAATGAGAAATAACAGCAGCTATCCAAACTGTTACGCCTGATATGCTACAGAGAGTGTGGAACGAGTTGGAGTATCGGGTTGATATTGCTCGAGTGTCTGGAGGGGGCCATATTGAACATCTCTGAACATGTTTCTGAGTGAAAAAAAAACCTTTTTAAATACTCTTTGTAATGATGTATAACAGAAGGTTATATTATGTTTCTTTCTTTAAATACACATTTTTAAAGTTGTGGTATTCTTTTTGAATCACCCTGTATAATGGAGCCATAGCGGCATCGTCAAATGCTATGGCTCCAGTTTATTAGGACATGTTTTTATAAACCAAATCTGAAGATGGTCGCTATAGACCGACACCGGTAGTGTGATGACAAAAAATTCGTGACCATAGACGTGAAGTAAAGGAAGTTTATTCTATATTCGGATCACTGTTCAACTCGCAACCATGTCGCAGCTTGTGTGTGATGTTTTACCCCCACAACTAACCCATAGCGAATGTTGCATTGTGGCCACGAGTATTATTGAAATAATTCTTTGATTTCTCTTTAATTGTTCGATCATTTGAAGTGAGTCTTTGATACAGTAGGTTGAAAAATAAATTTTGTGTTAACAGCGGCAAATTGACTCTTCCCTTATGACAACTCGTTGTGAATGCTTTTGTACCGCGTAAAGTAACCTCAGATGCAAAATGATTTGTATTAGAAAATCTGCACTGTAAATTCAACAAACCGCAATTATAACTCTCTAAATTATTTGGAAATTCGTCCAGTGCACATTTAAACTTATCTTTTAAAACGACAGTAGAGTTAACATTATCAATGTCTACATTATTTCTATTACTTTGTGTACACGAAACTTCTCTCTCTAGCTCTTTGTCTTTCAGCACCACCCGTTAGTGCTATTCTTCGACGCATAGCCTAAAACAAGTACTGTTTCCGATTAACAAGGGAAGTCGTAGCTATTCGAAACGAAGACACTGAAAATTGGAAACACTTCAAATTTTGTGCTGTCGGCGGTGAACGAACTAAAAGTTAGTTCCGTTTACTCTCAAACGAAAGCAAGTGAAAAAACGACGCTGATAAAAAGTGTTTGTTGCCCCCAAAGACTTCGTTACTACTACGTTTCGTTTTCCACTGCTGGCAGCATCAACGACACAAGAGGTGTGGCATTTTAGTTGCCCGGGATGTGTGTGTTACTGCAAATGAACCATCTGCAGTATTTAAACTTGCACATTCCTAGAATGCGATTTCACGAACCGTTGTTACTTTCTTGTCTTATTTCTACTACATCACCTGATCGGCACGCAGGATAGATTTTGATATTACTCCAATGTTCAATGTTTGAGTTTTGGAGATTTTAATGCGTGGTAGAGAAAGTACCATCAGAGCAACGAATGTAAAAGCATCTAATTTCTTTTTATTACTCTTAACAGCTACATACACACACAGTTTGTTTCTTTGTACACATCTACAGCAAAGTACCTTTCGAATTATATAAGCTTCATTGGCCTCCTTGTACAATAAATATAAAAAATCGGTACTTCAATTTTCGTGTTCACGTATTAGTATTACGATGTAGTACCTGTATCTAAAAAGTAATATAAAGACTTTGGAAATTATAGCGTGTGCAAATTTTCATTTCAGTTTGATGTCGTCTGAGTTGATAAATAGATAATGGTGCTACATCGATATGTTGGTATTTTTACTGATTTTTGCGAGTCATTACCGAATTGCATAAATAATATATTAGTCATCACTAACACAGCTATTTCCGTTGAAGCCAAGTCATTGGAGGAATTTGAACACTGCACTATCAGGTAAACCAGGTGAAGTTGGACGCTGGGTCACACCAGTGCCTGGCAACTGAACGTCCCAGAGTGGTCTTTCCAGAAATGTTCCCAACGATTCAGAGAGATTGGCCGTAAAAAGTAGAGCCGCTACAGTCAGTCGACTATTATCTTTGGAGGATGAGGTTTCAACTAGAACTCAGAGTGAGGAATAGCTTTCTCACTTCGGACTGCAATGAAGAATTCAACAAGAGTTCGCGTGATAGGTACCCTCACCCTCCGGTCCATATGCAACGTTAGTTTCGGCGCCATGTTCTAGCAGTATACCGTAGAACTTACGCTTAGAAGTTTAGGGACGGATGCCAATTTTCAATGAGCAAACCGCTGATGCATCCTGTTGTTCACTGAGAGCAGCAGCTTGATTAATAAATATTGTGATCGTAGTTATCCGGCCGGGGTAGCCGAGCGGTTCTAGGCGCTACAGTCTGGAACCGCCCTACCGCTACGGTCGCAGGTTCGAATCCTGCCTCGGGCATGGGTGTATGTGATGTCCTTAGGTTAATTAGGTTTAAGTAGTTCTAAGTTCTAGGGGACTGATGACCTCAGAAGTTAAGTCCCATAGTGCTCAGAGACATTTGAACGTAGTTCGAAAGCTCGATAGCAAACGAACCTCGAAATCATCAATTCTGTCGCTCAGGTAATCGGAAAATTTTTATTGCTGTCATAACACAATTTGACTGACGCTCTGTCTCTAGACTTCATTTTCTCTTTGATTTCGGCTTCTATTGTGTTTAATTTTCTCTTGTTGTACGAGCAGTCACTCCTGGTCCAATAATCTGCACAAGTTGAAGAGTTTTAGCACATTTTGCTACTCATTACAGTATTATTGCATTAATTCATTAAGATAGTGAAAGGGGTATACTGGGACACACTTGTATGTGGCACCAGAATAAGGTAAGAATATTAATAAATTAAAATGAAACTAGTATACTGTAAACAATCAATGTGTCTGATAGGCTCGATAATGTAGATCGCTGACTGCGTGACTGCAGAGCCAAAGATACTGTACTGCTTTGTTGGAGTAAGAGAGCGCTTGGTGCACAGTTGTACGTAGCTACACGTGAGGAAAAGACGATGAAGTATGCAGTTTTTGTGGTGAATAGTGTCAAGCCACCAAGAGTTAGATTAATTTAGCTATGTCAGTATTGTTGAACGTAGGAGCAGAAGTCTTCAGGTAAATAAGGTAAAGATGTATAATAATTATGATTTCTGTTTTTGCCAGTGCGTTAGTATAGATGACTTGGCTGAAATATGTAATTTTTGAGTAACCCCAGAATGTACATAAACGATTTTGATAAAAAGGCTAGTTAAATATTTCATTTTTGTAGTGCTTTTAAGATTTGTTAACAGAGCTATGTGTAATCTGATGATTTGCATTTGTGTTGGATTAATGAAGTTAGATAAAACTTGCTGTTTAAATCCCATTTTTTGTGAATCAATTGTGAGTAATGTAACTTCAATTGTCAGATGTTTTTCAAAAGCCAAACTTAACTTGCAATATTATTTTGCTAAAAAAACTGAGTGTTAGTAGTCCACCATAATCAGTACCGCCTCCCAATCCAGGTCATATACTTTTTAAAGAACTTGAATTTTCTTCAATGTTCTCGTTTATCAGCCAAATGAATTTCATGTGCATTTCAAGTAATATGGCCAGCATTGCACACTGCTGAGACTGTAGCTAGCATTCATATTTTTTGTGAGAGACCAGAATATATCGCGTTACTCCGTTGCTGCTTTAGCGGTAAGGCAATTTAATTTATCAGTTTTGAACAGGGCCAGATGAGTCAGTGTCTAAGGGGCTTAATGTATTTTGCAGTGACTGTATTTCTTTGTTGGTATCGGGACTTGCATTGCCCAATCAGTTCGTGCAAAGTTTTTGCTAACAATAATTCAGGTTAAGCACACCACTTGCAGTTACAACACGCAACACGACAATTCGAGTTCAGTACCCATTCCACAGTTCAGACTTCATTCAACGTAATCGTAAAGTTTATTACATCTTTTTTTAAAAAAAGAACGTTACAATAGCTTCATGTGTCTGTACAGAAGGTTTTTTAATTTATAACTGACACCATCTCTCAGGAACCCTTTTGTTATAATAAATAAATAAATAAATACACTCGGAATAACTTTTTTTAATTACTGCAAACAGATTCCAGTTTGATCTGCATATCATCTTTAGATCTGGCGCTGTAGATCATTTTTAAGTCCAGATCATCTGTAGGTCTGGCGCCGTGAAGTGCAGTTTTTCAACGTTGTGTCAATGTTGACACAAGCGGCACTCTGCGATTTCAGATCTGAAGATGAACTGCACTACAGGTTTAAACCGGTTGTCAGTAAATAAATAGTTGTGAGCCAGACAGTATTTGTTTATTTATTATGATTGTATTCAATAAACCAGTTTATCTGAGTATGTCTACGACATATTGTGCTCTCCCCACCTTTCCTTAATTTATATTGTTCGTAATCACAGTATATAGCTAGAGGCCAAAGTTAATTATGCCTGGAAATACGAGATGGCGCTCAGGTGCGCAGTTTAGCACACGGCATTACAGGGAGATCCATTAGGTACTCTCTACTGAAGTCTAGACATCAGTTATCCATAAATGAGATAACATATCTAACAGATATGATGCGATGTCATGCAAAGAAATATTTAACAGGAAACAGCAATGTCCTATTTTGTGGGGATGATATCATGTAGAGAGAAAGGGAGGGGGAGAGGAGAAAGTGGACTGACTGATAGTGGAAGGAGAAGATTGATAGTGAGAGGGTAAATGGACAGAAAGGGAAGAGTAGAAGATTGACATACAGAGGGGAGAGGAAGAGATTGACAGAGCCAAGAAAGAGGAGCAGATGGAAGGGGAGGCGGCAGGAGGAGACGGACAGTGAGAAGTGGGAAAGATGGATAGAGAGAGAGGGAGGAGGAAATGAAGAGAGAGGGGTAGGAGGAGACAGAGAAGTAGGAAATGGACTAAGGATGGGGGGAAAGTGGTGGACAGCGTGACAGAGTGAGTGGGAGAAGCAGATGAACACAGAGAGGGGGAGGAGGAGATGACTGGAGAGAGGGGGAAGGAGGAGATGGAAAAATAGAAGATAGGAATATATATGTACCTGGCGAACGCTGGGTGGTCAGATAGTTATCGTTCTGGCTTAGCCACAAGCGCCGGAACGAAGAGGAAGAACGCAAGACCAGAGAAGGCGGTGAAACAACGTCGTCCAATGGTGCACTGATACGGACCGCACCACGACAGGAGCGGCCTCTACAGGAGGGCGCTCAGATCGGCTCAGTGTACGGATATTAGTGGACAGGATTCGCAGAGCAATATTAGTGACGTGCGACAAACTAGCAGGAACATTTCATAGCCAAGAATGTTACTGGTTGCTTGCCGCCCATCGCTAGCGACTTCTCTTGTAAATCTCCAAGTTAAGTATTGTTAAATCTGCTTTATAGAAATAAAACTACTCATGTTATTTGCTCGAACTATTGTATAGTATTCCGAGAACGCATCATCCCTTAGCAACCCTATACGAGAAGAGTGGGCAAGGCCCAACAGCTATGATATAATTTTGAAAGTCCTTTTAACTCTACATTCAAAGTACTAAACCGTATTAGCGGCCGGCCATTGTGGCCGAGCGGTTCTAGGCGCTTCAGCCCGGAACCGCGCTGCTGCTACGGTCGCAGGTTCGAATCCTGCCTTGGGCATGGATGTGTGTGATGTCCTTAGGTTAACTAGTCCCATAGTGCTCAGAGCCATTTGAACCGTATTAGCACACGCTATTTTGTGTGTGTGTGTGTGTGTGTTTGTATGTGAGATGAAATGTGGGAGAAACTGAGGTGAAAAAAGTCATGGGATATCGCGGGTCGGACCTCCTCTTGCGCTGGCGTAGTGCACCAGCTCGAAGTGGAAGGTCGTTGGACTTCCCAGCACAAATATCGAGCCTTTCTGGCTCTATAGCTGTCCGTAATTACGAAAGTGTTGCTGGATAAATGATTTTGCGCACGAACTGACCTCTCAATTATGTCCCACAAATGTTCGATGGGATTAATGTTGGGCGATTTGGGTGGCCAAATCGTTCGCTCGAACTGTCCAGAATGTTCTTCAAACCAATCGCGATCAACTGTGCCCGGTGACATGGCGCATTGTCATCCATAAAAATTCCATCGTTGTTTGGGAATATGAAGTCCATGATGGCTTCAGATAATCTTCAAGTAACCGAACATAACGGCTTCCGTCAAGCCGTTATGTGGGGCCTACCCGTTCAATTCAACCAGAGGACCCAGTCCATTCCATGTAAACACAGTCCACACCATTATGGAGCCACCACCAACTTGCACAGTGTCGTATTGAAAACTTGGGTCCATAGCTTCGTGGGATGTGCGCCACACTCCACTCTACCATTAGCTATTACATACTGAAACAAGGACTCATCTGAACAGGCCACGATTTTCCACTCGTCTACAGTCCAACCGATATGGTCGCAAGCCCAGGAGAGGCGCAGCAGACGACTTCGTGCTGTTACCACATGCTCTCGCATCAGTTGTCTGATGCCATACTCATTTAACACCAAATTACCCCGCACTGTCCTGACGGGTACGTTCGTCCTGCGTCCCACATTGATTTCTGTGCGGTCATTTCACGCAGTGTAGCTTACCTGTTACCACTGACAACACTACGCCAAACCCGCTTGTCTCGAAAGTGAAGGCAGTCGGCCACTGCGTTCTCCTTGGTGAGGGGTACAGCCTGAGATTTGGTATTCTCGGTACACTCTTGGTATTGTAGATCTCGGATTGTTGAATTCCCTAAAGACTTCCGAAACGAAATGCACCGTGCCTTTAGCTCAAACACCATTAAGCGTTTACAGTCTGAATAATCACGTGGGAAACCTTTTCAAATGAATCCTGCTACGGTCGCAGGTTCGAATCCTGCCTCGGGCATGGATGTGTGTGATGTCCTTAGGTTAGTTAGGTTTAAGTAGTTCTAAGTTCTAGGGGACTGATGACGACGGCAGTTGAGTCCCATAGTGCTCAGAGCCATTTTTCAAATGAATCACCCGAGTATAAATGGCAGCTCCGCCAATATCCTGCCCCTTTATACGTTTTGTCTACCATACCAGTGCCATCTGTATAAGTACGTATCACTGTACCATGGCTTTAGTCACCACAGTGTATATTCGTAAGCCTTGTAGTGTGTTAAGGAAATAAGTGTATCGTGAGTACTTAGGTACTATTGCATTAAGCCATGCTGTGCCTAGTTGTATGAATGTTTATATGCCTGTATAAATTGAAAACACGATCCAAACAATAGCTAATTGCACAAATAGTCACAGTACACACTCGCATAAGCACAACGGTAATGAAGTTGCATAGCTTTGTAATCGAACACCTAATAGTAGCTAATCATTCATCAAATCCTATCCAAAAGTCATTATGTCTTTACATTCAGCTTATAGCCAAAAGCAGTAAGATGAGGATGCATGCCGCGCAGGATTAGCCGAGCGGTCTGAAGGCGCTGCAGTCATGGACTGTGCGGCTGGTCTCGGCGGAGGTTCGAGTCCTCCTTCGGGCATGGGTGTGTGTGTTTGTCCTTAGGATAATTTAGGTTAAGTAGAGTGTAAGCTTAGGGACTGACGACCTTAGCAGTTAAGTCACATAAGATTTCACACACATTTGAACATTTTTTGAGGATGCTTCCTCGTATCTTTCAACACTGAATCTGGACCCTAATATATTCGTTACTAGTATGTTTCGTTAAACCAATGAGATCAAGACGTAATTTCAAATTTCTAGATTCCACTGAAAATAGGGATCTCCTGACTACGATATGTTCTACGAAATATACTCTAAGAGTAAAAGAGCGACGCACAACGAAGGAATTATACGAATGGGGCGGAATTTGATAGACGTGGTATACATTTAGAGACAAAGAAATATTTACATTCTCAGAAAAATTGCAAGTCAATAACACGATCTCTGGCCCTTATTCAAGCAGCTACTCGGATTGACAATACCGTCCAATTGGCGCGTTAGATCGCCAAAGTCCAGAGCTAGCCGAAGGGCCCTGCCCAAAATGTTACAAATGTTCACAGCTGGGGAGTGATCCGGCGACCTTTCTGGCGAAGGCAGGGTTTGGCATGAACGAAGACAAGCAGTACACACTCTAGCCGTGTGTGGGCGGGCATTATCTTGCTGAATGTGAGCCTAGGATGGTTTGCCATTAAGAACAACAAAGCGGTACGCAGAATATCGTCGATGTACCAGTGGACCGCAAGGACATGGCGAATGACAACCAAAGGTTTCCTATTCTGAGAAAAAAAATGCCACCCCAGATCATCAATCGTGGTGGTCGGGACGTATATCGGGCTAAAGTCAGGTTGGTATCCCACTACCGTCTGGGGCGTCTCCAGAGACGTCTTTGCTGATCATCGGGGCTCAGTTCGAAGCGGGACTCATCACTGAAGACAATTCTATTCAATTAGATTCCAGCCTCAGACAGCGGAAATATGTCAACCTGAGTGCCGGCCACGGTGCCCGAGTGGTTCTAGGCACTTCAGTGCGGAACCGCGTTGCTGCTACAGTCGCAGGTTCGAATCCATCCTCGGGCATGGATGTGTGTGATGTTCTTAGGTTAGTTAGGTTTAAATAGTTCTAAGTCTAGGGGACTGATGACCTCAGATGTTAAGTCCCATAGTGCTTAGAGCCATTTGAACCATTTTTCAATCTGACTGTAGCCCGCCATATGGCCTGACAACCAAGAGTGGGGTCTAGGGTATCATTTCTTTTCATTGGGGGACCTCACTGGTTATCATCCGTGGCAACCTTACAGCACAGCGGTACGGCTGATATATTCTACGCCGCTATGCCGTTGCCCTTCATAGTGAACTATAGAAAATAATTAACAGAAATAGAAAACAATTAACACAAATGTTACAAATAGTGTATAGTCCTCAGAGCTGTGCAGACAAATCACAACGATCACACAGTTTCTCAATATACATAATATTAATAGAAATCCTAGTAAAAAAAAAACAAATTACAAGCTCCATTTCACTAGGGCTGAACACGCGATTGCTTTTGGTCCACATACAGACAGAATTTCACGGTAAATCTGCGTGATATTTAGACATTTTGCCCACACAAATTGTACTGTCCCACATAGATCAGCTCTGGAGTATGTTTCCTATTGCTGCATAATTTCATTCTCACATTGTGATGCACCTGGTAATTGTCCTACAGTAGAAGTGTGTAGGCAGGAAATCCGAAACACATGCTCTCTTCTATGTGCCACTATTGTTGCACGGTGGTCTTAGCGTGAGGTGATGTGTGTAAGTAATTTTTCAAGTCCCTCGTATACAATAGGTTTGTTTATGCTACGAGACACGGATGGAGGGCAACAGGTAGATTCCAGATTCATAGATTTCTGGAAAGCATTTGTCATGATGTCCCCCTGCATATTGTTGACGAAGGTCTGAGCACACGCATTAGGTTTGAAGAAATGTGAGAAACTCGAAGATTTTATGTTCAACAGGGGTATCGTCAGGAGTGCCTCAGAGGAAGTGTGATAGCACCGTCCTTCTTCTCTATATAAATGAATGATCTTGCATACAGGGTGAACATCAATTTACGGATATTTGCTGATGATGTATGGGAAGGTGTCGTTCTTGAGTGACTGTAGAGGGATACATGATGACTTAGGCAGAATTTCTAGTTGGTGTGATTAATGTCACCTTTCTCTAAACGTAGAAAAATGTAAATTAATGCGGGCAGGAAAAACAATCATGTAAGGCAGGGGTTCCCAACAAAATTTTCTCGAGGACCCCCTCATCGAGCATGATAGGTACCTTGTCACATCACAGTACCAAGTACCTAAAGAAGCCAAATTAAGAGTCTTTTCTTACGTTTTCTATTTTTGGTACTTGGAAAAAACATTGACATATTCATTAGTGAAAAAATATCGAGGGGCCAAAACAAATAATCTGTTATCATACGAAATATATTTAATATTTTTTTTATTGTAATAGCATCTCCCGGCCCCCTCTGGCATAGCTCGCGGACGCCTGGGGGTCCGCGGACCACCTGTTAGGCACCACTGATGTAAGGTTCGAATACAGCGTTGGTAGGTTGGTGCTTGACATAGTGACATCGATTAAGTATTTCGGTTTAGCGCTGCAGAGCGATATGAATTGGAATGAGGTAGTCAAGTTGGTAATAGGGAAGGCGAATGGTCGACTTCGTTTTATTGGAAGGATTCTGGGAAAGTGTAGCTCATCTATACAGGAGATGCCGTACGAAACGCTAGTGACACCCATTCTTGTGTACTGTTCGTGTGTTTGGGATCCCCACAAGGTCGGAATTTAGAATTTCATCGAAACAGTTCATAATTGTGCTGCTAGATTTGTTACCAGTAGGTTCGATTAGCATGTGTTGCGGAGATGCTTCGTGACCTCAGATGGCAATGCTGGAAGGGTAGACGACGCTCTTTTCGCGAGGTACTATTGCGGAAATTTAAGAAACCGGCACTTGAGGGCGACTCCAGAACGATTCCGCTGCCGCTGATGTACATTCCGCGTAGGGACCACGAAGATAAGATACGAGCAATCGAGGTTCGTACGAAGGCTATCCGTTTGCGCTGTTTGCGAGTTGGACAGGAAAGGAAATGACTAGTGGTGGTGAGCAGCACCTTCCGGCATGCACCGTTAGGTGCTTTCGGAGTATATATGTAGATTTAGAAGTAGAATAACCCTCACCATAAGGTTGGTGTGGAACATATATGTAGCTGTAGATCAGAAGACAGGGCTGTTTGGTGGAAAGGACTTGTGCTACAGGACAGGCGCAGTCGGTGTTTCAAAGCAAACAGGGGATCAGCTTCTGTGTGATGGTGTTTCGCAGCTACGCCAGTAGCAGGCAGGGAGACAGCCGGGCCTGGCGGCTGTCAGCTGTCTGTGACGTAAGCCAGGCGCCCAGGGCCTTTCACGGACGGCAACAAGCAACGGAACGTTGCGCTGCGGCGAGACGCAGTTCTACCAGCCCTTTAGGCCCGTTTTACACGGGACGTGCGACACGAACAAGAAAGTCATTTACTGCAGCGCTCCGCGCGACAGACGGTCCAACTACAGAAGACATTTACACGGTACATGCCTGTCTAGTCGTCTGCTCTATGTGGCTTGTTGTCAGCTTGCAGCAAGTGAATCGGCGGCTTAATTTCACTATTCGTGTCTATCAAGTACTTAATGTCTTTTGTATTGGTTACTGTATTCCATAAATTATCTGGGAGTAGGCATTAGGAGTGACTTAAAATGGAATGACTATATAAAATTAATCGACGGTAAACCAGATGCCAGACTGAGATTCATTGGAAGAATCCTAAAGAAATACAGTCCCAAAACAAAGGAAGTAGGTTACAGTACACTTGTTCGCCACTGCTTGAATACTGCTCACCGGTGTGGGATCCGTATCAGATAGGGTTGATAGAAGAGATACAGAAGGTCCTACAGAGAGAAGCGCGCTTCGTTACAGGATCATTTAGTAATCGCGAAAGCGTTACGGAGATGATAGATAAACTCCAGTGGAAGACTGTGCAGGAGAGACGCTCAGTAGCTCGGTACGGGCTTTTGTTGAAGTTTCGAGAACATACCTTCACCGAGGAGTCAAGCAGTATATTGCTCCCTCCAACGTATATCTCGCGAAGAGACCATGAGGGTAAAATCAGAGAGATTAGAGCCCACACAGAGGCATACCGACAATCTTTCTTTCCACAATACGAGACTGGAATAGAATGGAGAACCGATAGAGGTACCCAAGGTACCCTCCGCCACACACCGTCAGGTGGCTTGCGGAGTATGGATGTAGATGTAGATGTAAATGTATTCTAGACAGACACTGCGACGCTGTATTTAGTTATTTTCATGCAGGTTAGGTGAGACTAAGCCACTTTCATGTGTAAACGACGTCACTATAAAAGCTGGAAATCGTGGGCAAACCAATAGAAATGTTGCTTTTTTGCTGCCAATGTTAATTTACTAGATTAACTGACGTTTTTTCTTTCTTGAGAAGACAGTTTGTGGCTCATGTGCGAGTCAGCAAGAACACATTCCTTACGAGAAGTTCTAGGTATATCCGGATCACTGATTTATAATCACTTCCTCATGCAAGAGTCTTATCGTTTAGATTCCAGTGAATGCTTGTAGCAAACGTTTCACCCACCATTAACAAACTACAAGGCTTCGTTGAGCAGGAGACACAGTTTACAAAGAAATTTGCGCTGTTTCTCAGTTGCGCTCTCCACTCTGTCGTCTGCGCACGAGCGAAGCACTTTCGTACGCGTGAGGTAAGGATCCATCGTATTCCGTCGAACAGCGATCGTTCGCGTGAATCTTGAGCAAGTGGCCCTGTCCACACGGCAGAGGCCAGCGGAACCGGTGCATCATGGGTAATTTTGCAAGCTCCCATTTCCCGTGTAAAACGGGATTCATAGTCAAGACGATGCACTTGTGTGCTGCTGACGGAGACACCTGCCAACCATCTTGTGTGCAGTTAGAATTTCGTGTGGTACTTCCGCCACAGCCCGCACTGATTTGGCTGCTTTCACGCGGGAGAAATTTAGCTCCGCAAACTAGAGTGACCGTCACGAAATTACATACCTCAAGGTCGCTCCCGCTCCCCGTAGTCCGCCAGCGCTGCGATTCGCCCGCCTCATAGTGTTGTTGCTATGTGTACACTGTAGCGCGCGGTAGCTCATCGCCACCTGTCTATTATGTGTTTCCGTTGGATGTCGTGTGTTCGCTCGTGTTGAGCAGCACTGTGTATCGACGTGTGTTTGGAAGTGAGCGAAATTCAGGAGCAACGGCTCCGATCGCTGTGCAAAAAGAGAGAAAAGACACTCGAAATCAAGCTACTAGAACTGTCGTATCGAATGCACTGAAGTTTTTTAGTAAAAAACGATTTTTTTTAGTAACCGATCTGGTCAACAGCGAAGAAGCCAAGAATAGCATAAATTTTGCTCAAGATCATTAAATGACAACAAAACCTTGTAGTATTTTCGAATCGACTGTATTCCACATTGACAGTGTAGTAACATGGGCAGAATCTCTGTATATGAACACGTGTTTTTATTCTACAAGTAAGGGATATAAACGAAAAAGGAAATTACGGAATTTGACGATTTTGACAAAAAATTAATGTATATAATTGTACTTCGACACTGCAACAGAGTCGAGTATTGAAAAGGTAGAAAAATACAGAGTGATCTCCGTGAAAAAATTAATCACTCTGCCTCAGACACCTCAATTGTTGGTCGTCTCCGCTCACTTCGTTTTTGATTCTGAAAGTACAATGACGAACAAAAATTTTTAATGATATGCTAATCATTGTAGTAGCAAGAACGAAGTTTAGTGTACAGTGTATTTACTACGTACTGATGACAATAAAAATTTCGTATACTTTGATAAAACTTAGGTTTCAGAAAACCAAAGCAAAAATATATTTTGTTCGATTTCAGCTGAATTATTGGCCACAAAGTATCTACAGTTACTTTTGTGTAGCTTATATTGGCTATTTGGGTGATGGGTGCAGTAGCGAAGGATTAGTAAGAGCTAAAAATAAAGAAAAAAAATAAAAATTCTTCAGGGAGAGAATATTTTCGGTCATGTAAGGCGAGGCGTCGGCACAAAATCCTGGCGGCGGCATACAAGTACTCGCGTGATGTTGGGCACCAAATCTCTCGTAAATAAAATGCGTTCATATGTCACATTATACGGTAATTATGTCTCAGATGTTAGCAAAATTAACCTCATAGTTTCCTTCAACAAATTTCTTGCTCGCAGTTTCTACGAGGACCAACAGAATGCAAATGCATCAGCCACGAATTGTTTCGCTACACAGGCAGAACAGTTTCACATCTCTTACAGTATTTAATTGTTTTTTATCTAGGATTACTTTTACGTTTCTACAATAATACGTGTACTTCAAACTCTGAGGATGTTCCTGTACTGTTGTACGTTCAATGTCAGTAGTTCTGTTTTTCCCAGAGGGCGAAGTAAACAAATATTTTTCTACAAAATTTCTTGTAATCATAGATTTTATTTTTTTCGTACAGTTCGCAAGAACTTTCTTTTGAAAAGTACTGCCTCATATTCTAGATCTAACAGAGAGATGTCTAACATTTGAAGTTATCACTAACTGGCAATGTTGTAGGACAATGGGATGACGTTAAGGTGCCTATCTTCGAGGCGCCCTTTATAATTGCCGGTGGTAGTCGTTGAATCAAAGAGAACTGCGGCACAGTCGAGCGACTTTTTCTTAGGCTGCGGTCACAGCGGCATCGACTTGGGTCTGTTCTGAAGACGACCGACACCGCCGGCCGAAGGCGGGCGTGCGTTTCAAATCAGTATACCACTACGTGCGCGGTCAAAATACAGCTGATCCGAACGTACAGACCTCGGAAGCCAATCGGTGAAATTCTGATGATTCCTTCCTTCCATAGAACCGGCTGACGTTCTCATACTCAAACTATGAAAAGTGAGAAACAGGTAAGTTTTGTTCCAACACAGAAGAAGTTGGTAGAATACTGCGGATGAAAAACATCGTAATTGGCATATACAACCAATTAAAAAAAGAAAAAATAGAACGAAGGAGTTATCCGAATGGATCGGAAATCAGTAGATGTGATTTGCATGTACAGACAAACAAATGGTAACAGTTTCAGAAAAATTAGAAGATTAACTCAGGAGCTCAAGAGGAAGAGCTTCATAAATTGAGCAAGTCAGTAACTCGTTGGTCCTCCTCTGGCCAGTTATTCGGCTTGGCATTAATTGACAGTGTATTTAGATGTCCTCCTCAGAGCTATTGTTCCAAATTGTGCCCGATTGGTGCGTTAATCATCAAAATCCCGAGGTAGTTGGAGGGCCCTCACCATAAGTCTCAAAACGTTTTCCACTGGGAAGAGATCCGGCGGCATTACTGACCAAGGTAGGTTTTGGCAAGCACGAAAAAAAGCAGCAGAAACTTTCGCTGCGTGCGAGCAGGCATTATCTTACCGAAATGCAAGCGCCAGATGACTTGCCATGAAGAGCGACGAAACGGTGCGTAGAACATCGTCGAAAAGAATAAAAAATGAAATGGCACCCTAGTCCATCACTCCTGGTTGTAGGGCGGTATGGCGAGCGACAGTTAGGTTTTCTGCACTAGTATTAGTCTTACCAGGTGTACCAGTATGAAATGAGCGTTTTTTTGTGAAAATGAAACACTAATTTTGCATTTAAAATTAAAAATATTTCATTCAAAGTACTGACCATTGCTTTCTATACATTTTGACCACCTTTCTGGCAATTTGTGGACACCACGCCAATAGAAATGTTCGTCTTTTGAAGCAAATCAATCGACATCCAATTTTCGAGTTCTTCGTAGGAATTGAAGTGTTCCTCAGCCAATGCGTGTGCCATTGATGAAAACAAATGGCAGTCGGAAGGGGCCAAGTCTGGTGAATATGGCGGGTGGGGTAGCAGCTCCCAGCCAAGTGTTATGATTGTATCCTGAACCAGTTTTGCTTTGTGTGCAGGTGCATTGTCGTGTAAAAAAATTATTTTGCCATATCTTCTGGCCCATTCTGCTCTTTTTTCGGTCAATGAATCAAATTGATCATTTGTTGTCTGTAGCGATTAGTATTCACAGTTTCACCGGGTTTTAGAAGCTCATGGTACACCACGCCTTTCTGATCCCACTAAACACAGAGCATTGTCTTCTTGCCGAATCGACCTGGTTTTGCAATCGATGTTGATGGTTGTCCCGGATTAACCCATGATTTTTTCCGTTAAGGATTCTTAAAATAAATCCATTTTTCATCGCCAGTAACAATTCGATGCAAAATTGATTTTCTTTCATGTCTTTGAAGCAAAATTTGACAAATGCTTTTTCAGTTTTACATCAGTCTTTCATTCAATACATGTGGCACCCATTTTACACACTTTTGGATCTTTCCCATAGCTTTCAAACGGTCAGAAATTGTTGTGCAACATTTAGCATTGCTGCCATTTGCTTCTGACTCAAAGTATCATCTTCATCCAATATTGCTTACAATCGGCGTCTTCGAATTTTTTTGGTGATCTTCCACGTTCTTCATTTCTTACATCAAAATGATTATTTCTGTCCGAAGCTCGTGGTCGTGCGGTAGCGTTCTCGCTTCCCACGCCCGGGTTCCCGGGTTCGATTCCCGGCGGAGTCAGGGATTTTCTCTGCCTCGTGATGACTGGGTGTTGAGTGCTGTCCTTAGGTTAGTTAGGTTTAAGAAGTTCTAGGGGACTGATGACCGTAGATGTTAAGTCCCATAGTGCTCAGAGCCATTCGAACCAGTTTGATTATTTCTGAACCGTTGAAACCATCTTCTGCGTGTTTCTTCTGATACAGCATGATCACCATACGCCTCGACAAACATTCGATGCGACTCTGCAGCACTTGTTTTCAAATGAAAACAAAAAATTAATGCTTTCCGCAAATCATCAGTTTCTGGCGCATAATTCGACATTGTTAACACGATGAAAACATATAATGTTGTTTGTTCCATGACTTGATGTATACTAAATATCTTTCACAGATGTCACACAAACAAACAAAAAAAATTAAGACTCGTTCACAACAAATGTTCCCTATCGACACATTTGTATCTTAACGCTCATTTCATACCGGTACACCTGGTAGTCATAGGAAAAGGGAATTTAGTTAAAAATTCAGTAAAGGCGATGAAGTCTGGGGCCTCTGGCGGTGTGCGGTAGGGCAGACAGGGTAAACGTGGCGCAGAGCTGTAGCAGCGTATTAACACGTATGACTTGTTTGGAGTGGTGAAACAGCGAGGCAGGAAACTGCAGCGTTGCTTTAAGTTATTGCGATGTATGAGGCGAGGCAGTAGGCCAGAGGCGGGAGTGGCGATGAGTAAGTGACTGACGTATGGGAATTTACCCCTGCTATAGTTTCTGTCTCTCTCTGACACTACGTCAGAAGCGAGGGGAAAAGCAGCATAAATAGTCACTTTTAGCTTGAAGGGTGTACCAGGTCAGTCGATAGTCGGGTCGAACCTGTGCTGATCTAAGCTTATAGGGGCCAGTCTGGCAGCGATGTTGTAAGTATTCTATGTAAACCTGTACTTTATCTGTGTACTTGTTCGGGCTGTATTTCGCTTCTGGGGATGGAACACCAGGGCGGGATGGAATGGCATCCGGGTACTTGGAGACTGCACGATCTGCCTGAAGGAGAGCAGTGACAGCAGTCTGCAGCGGGTCCAAGACATGCCATGTTCGCTTCCACGTTGTGTACTGGGGTCTGGGCAAGGCATACGCTGCGGGGGGCGCGGCAGTGCTGCAGCGGCGCCAGAGGTGGTGGCAGGTGCTGCCATCTGGCAAGCACCACTAGCAGCAAGTTGCAGCACAGCATCCAGGAGGGCGCGGGTTCGAGTCCGGTCCTGTCCTCGGAGCAGCGGCGGCCTGAGGACAACGGGTGACCAGTACAACTACCTTCGTCCCACGGTCGGACAGAGCAGGCCAAACGGGGTGGAGGGCGATGGGGACCGGGGACTGTAACAGTCTCTGGAATTGTGGACAGCTACGCGATGCAAGATGCGATGCATCGGTGGGCGGCGACCGGGCAGAGCGCAGCCGACTTCCAACAGAGCAGCCTTGATGACGGAGAAGCGGCGTCGGCATACCAGGAGTTGCTGAGCCGGCCGGACTCACGGAACAGCACTGCGGGCGGCAGGCCGACACTATGCTGCACCCATCTGCACCCATTGTAGTACTGTAAATTACGTGAATAAAGAAACGCTTCCGAATACCGCTGTATCACTCTGCATTGCTCCTTGACGCTATTGAACATGCTCGGCCTCCTGACTAAATGTGGCACAGTGGTTCCCGGCATCAGCTCGGCCATCTAGAGTCCAGGGTTCAACCATCGACAGTCCGCAATAGGTTGGTAGGCCTACTATCCCACTGCTGTCCGCGGCGTCCCAAGACACGTCTTCTCTGCCAGTGGGATACAGTTCGAAGTGGGACTCGTTACTGAAGACAATTCTTCTCCAGTCAATGAGATTCCGGACCTAAGACGCGCCAGGAGACATTTTCATAGCAGGACCCCTTTGGTTGTCATCTGCGGCACCCTTACAGCGCAGTGGTACGTCGACGATAATCATATGCTTCGTCTAGTTGTCCCTTAGGGAAAGGCTTCCTGAGCTTACATTTCTGCATGATAATTCTCACCCGTACACGACGAGAGTTTCTCGTTCTTGTCTTTGTGCTTGCCAAACCCTACATTGGCCAGCATGGTCGTCGCAGATCTCTCCAACTGAGAACGTTTGGAGCATTATGGATGGAGCCTCTCACCATCTCGGAATTTTGTCCACATAGCCCACCAGTTGGACAGAATGTGGCACAATTTCTCTCAGGAAAACATCCAACTAGTTGATGAATCAACGTTAACCTGGGTAACTGCTTGCCAAAGGTGGACTACCGCGTTATTGACTTACTCAATTTGTGAAGCCCTTTCTCTTGAATAAGTCACCCAGTTCTTCATAAATTGTACTTTTTAGTTCGTCCGTACATGTACATCACATCTACTGATTTCCGTCACATTCGCATAATTCCTTCACGGTGCATCTTTTTTTGTTTTTTGTACTTTATTGCAAACAAGTAGACAACATCTGTGTCGGAAATTTTAAGCGTAAATTATGTTGTTGTGGTCTACAGTCCAGAGACTGGTTTGATGCAGCTCTCCATGATACTCTATCCTGTGCAAGCGTTTTTATCTCTCAGTATCTACTGCAACCTACATCCTTCTGAATCTGCTTAGTGTATTCATCTCTTGGTCTGACTCTACGATTTTTGCCCTACACGCTGCCCTCCAATACTAAATTGGTGACCCCTTGATCCCACAGAACATATCCTACCAACCAATCCCTTCTTCTACTCAAGTTGTGCCACAAATTTCTCTTCTCTCCAATTCTATTCAGTACCTCCTCATTAGTTATGTATTATTCCCATCTAATCTTCAGCATTCTTCTGTAGCACCACATTTCGAAAGCTTCTATTCTCTTCTTGTCTAAACTATTTATCGTCCACGTTTCACTTCCATACATGGCTACACTCCATACAAATACTTGCAGAAACGACTTCCTGACATTTAAATCTAAACTCGATGTTAACAAATTTCTCATCTTCAGAAACGCTTTCCTTGCCATTGCCAGTCTACATTTTATATCCCCTCTACTTCGACCATCATCAGTTACTTTGCTCCCCAAATAGCAAAACCCCTTTACTACATTAAGTGTCTCATTTTCTAACCTAATTCCCCCGGCATCACCCGACTTAATTCGACTACATTCCATTATCCTAGTTTTGCTTTTGTTGAAGTTCATCTTATATCCTCCTTTCAAGACACTGCCCATTCCGTTCAACTGCTCTTCCAGGTCCTTTGCTGTCTCTGACAGAATTACAATGTCTTCGGCGAACCTCAAAGTTTTTATTTCTTCTCCATGGATTTTAATACCTACTCCGAATGTTTCTTTTGTTTCCTTTATTGCTTGCTCAATATACAGATTGAATAACATCGGGGATAGGCTACAACCCTGTCTCACTCACTTTCCAACCACTGCTTCCATTTCATGCTCCTCGACTCTTACAACTGCCATCTCGTTTCTGTACAAATTGTAAATAGCCTTTCACTCCCTGTATTTGATCCCTGAGACTTTCAGAATTTGAAAGAGAGTATTCCAGTCAACATTGTCAAAAGCTTCCCCTAAGTCTACAATGCTAAAAACGTAGGTTTGTCTTTCCTTAATCTATCTTCTAATATGAATCATAGGGCCAGTATTGCCTCACGTATTCCAACATTTCTCCGGAATTTCTACCAGTTTTTCCATTCGTCTGTAAAGAATTCGTGGCAGTATTTTGCAGCCGAGACTTATTAAAGTGACAGTTCTGTAATTTTTACATCTGCCAACACCTGCTTTCTTCGGGACTGGAATTATTATATTCTTCTTGAAGTCCGAGGGTATTTCGCCTGTCTTATATATCTTGCTCATCAGATGGTAGAGTTTTGTCAGGGCTGGCTCTCCCAAGGCTGTCAGTAGTGCTAATGCAATGTTGTCTACTCCCGGAAGATGTTTTAGTTACTTACAATGAAGAATCAGCGCCATTACGTTCTGGAACTTGATTCTGGAATGTGGTTAGAACAGATATCAGTTTTTCGGTGTACGTATTCTGTCTTTTGTGATTAAACAGTTTATTAAAGATCGACAACCCATAGCACTCCCTGTTATGTTATGTACCTTTTTCTTCTTAAAAATATGTGTTAATAATTTTAAGCTGGTTAAAGGTTTAAAACTGTCCATGTTGTTCACCATTTAGTTCATGCGTGTTTCTCAAAATGTACCCACAGCTCCTGAGACAGGTATATTACCTATTATAGCATTTAAAAATCCACAAATGAGAACCTGATGTTTTTTTGGTTTCTTTTTTTAGGACCGCTTCTTGTAGGTCACGAACAGTTTTGTTTCTATTTTCTTCTCTTATTCAGATGCATGTACACCTGTCATGACTAAATATCATCTGTCAGTTTTAAATTTAC
This sequence comes from Schistocerca americana, assembly GCF_021461395.2. Lineage (NCBI taxonomy): Eukaryota > Metazoa > Arthropoda > Insecta > Orthoptera > Acrididae > Schistocerca > Schistocerca americana. The sequence continues at coordinate 320,677,541 of NC_060120.1, read as the reverse complement.
TTGTGACAATTCTTTCATTAATAAAAGAACATTGTACAGGATGTAGCATAATTGATGGCTTAAACTTAGACAGTTGAAAGTAAACGACACTAGAAGCGAAAAAGTCTCAATAAACGTAGGTCTGCAATTGTGACTTTGTGGTTACCAGCCACAACTGACGTGATTCTGTTTAAAGACCACACGACGGTCCATTGTGTGGTCTTTGTTTACATTTTCGGGACTTGATGTTGTACACAGCAGAGTACACAATCAGAGTGGCATTCACGTCATTTGTTTGCGGAGAGTCACTTGTTTTTTCCGAGTGTTGATGCTAACATGGTACAATACAGTAACAGTGAGTATTGGGATATGCATTTAAATTTGTGGTGGGGCTAACGGCAACGCACGGGAGGCTGCACGGTTCTGCCCGAAGACACCCCAAGAATCGGAAGTTTACAAGGGAGCATCAAAACCTCCAAGGTACTGTGAGCTGTAGACACGGTGCGGGAGCCCGCAGACCTGCACGAAAGAACCTGTGCCTGAAGTTGTGGTGCTGGAATCAGTCTAACACTCTGCAGGAACCTCGACAAGGAGACTCGAAACCCAGATTCCTGCAGTGAGACAAAGGAGTGTCTTGACAATAATGCACCGCAAAGCAAGGTGACCGTACCAAGTCCGTTGGGGCCAGTGTGTTAGTGAGACGGACATTTTTCCTATACTAACGTTCTCTCAGTGGATGCAATAACAAACGTTACAATTTAATTTTGTTGGGGGGATGAAAGAGGGTTCTCTCGTGACGATGTTGAAGTCGCAAATTTGGAGACATCTAGGCTCCAATTCACACGTTGTGCGTGAGTCTCCAAATCAGCAACGTTCCTTATTGAATGTGTGGTTAGTGGTACTAGGTTGTCGTCTTATTGGTCAATACATGTTACCAAACAAACTCAGTGCACGATTTCTGCGACATTGTCTTGCAGGATTGTTTGAGGATGTTCCCTCAGGGTAACGCCAAAGAATGTGGTACATGCATGATGGAGCGCCGGCTCATTTTCGTGCCGTGGTGAGACTACATCTAACGCACCAAGCAGCCTAAGATGGATGGGCGAGTAGGTCCTGTATTATAGCATCCAAGATCACCTGATGTGAACCCCATCGTCTTCTGCGTTTAAGGCCATGGTATAGCGTACGCCACTTTGTTAACGTGGCTGAAGAACTGGAGCAGAGACTTGTCAATGCTTGTCAAAAGTTTCGAAATGATTAATGATTCGAAACACATTGCGGCTATAGGTACGGGCCTGCGTCAGAGTACAAGCCGACCGAAGTGGCCGTGCGGTTCTAGGCGCTGCAGCCTGGAACCGCGAGACCTCTTCGGTCGCAGGTTCGAATCCTGCCTCGGGCATGGATGTGTGTGATGTCTTTAGGTTAGTTAGGTTCAACTAGTTCTAAGTTCTAGGGGACTAATGACCTCAGAAGTTGAGTCCCATAGTGCTCAGAGCCATTTTTTTCGGAGTACAAGGATGATACATTGAACACCTCATCTGACTACGAATACAGTCATGTAACGGCTGTCATTTTCATTCAGAACATCTGCACATCCACAAAGTGTCTATAATAAATTTCTTAATGTTGTGCGCAGCTGTTACCTTTTTCCTAACTAGCGTGACGGGTGCGCCGAATCAAGATAGCGGTGACTGTTAACTACAAAGTCGAGATTATCTCGTAGCCGTTTCGTTTGCGGATCTATGTTTAGTGGAACTTTTTTGCTTATGCTGTCGTGTACTTTCAACTGTATGCGTTAACGACCTTAATTATGATATACCCCATATACCTGTTTCCCCGGCTCATATCCCATCTAGTACATATGGGATACGTTGGTGAGACGTCCAAATGCACAAACGACCCTCCAGCAGACGTCAGCTGCACTGGTGGAAGAATGGAACGCGCGTCGTAAAAACTCTTTACGAATCTTGTGGCCAGCATGGGGCACGTTTCAGAGCATGCACTTCCGCCGCAGTGGTCACATAGGGTACTAAATACCGAGTTCCGCCTTTTGTTATGTCCAGGTGACCATCATAAATCGCAGGGACTTTAGAGTAATTTTTGCCTTTGAATACAAGTGTCATTTCTGTTCGTGTCATTGCGTATTTCTTGCAATTACCTTCTCTACTGTTCTGCACTGTACTGCAGCAGTCATTTCCATGTATGGGAGAAGTTTCGTCGAGTTGTGTTTCTTGACAGGGACATAATATGCGAAAGTTACTTCTGTCCTTAAGGGGGGGGGTTGATGATATTGACCAAAAATGTCAATTTTCGATTTATTTTTCATTTGTTAGTAAAACTCATGGAGAATAAGTTCCCAAAGTTTCAATGTTGAAATCGCATCCGAAGTGCCTGAAAATTAATTTAAAGTGTGACGCGGTCTCCCTGCCACGCCCACGTTTTGAAGCAGCACCTCAACACCAGCTCAGTGAACAACGATTCTGTGTATTACTTTCCACCAAACATGAGCGGGATACATCTAGGAGGCCGTGATACATACGCTTTGGTTTTATGGATCATCTTTGCCACTTCTCAAAAAGTGTATTCATGGCAAAACCCAAAACCCAGATGAGTCTCTAAATTCATTCGTGTGGAAACGATGCCCTAAAAACACATTTGCATCTGCTACAGTTGTCATAATTGCAACTTATGATACAGTTATTGTATTTAATGATGGGATGGGAACGCCGGGAGGATGAAGATATTAGAGATAATGGGCTTCAAGATAGGAAATTTTACTCAAGACATACTGAGAAAAATAGATTTACAGTGCGTCTCTGCAGCTGAAAAGTCAGTTGAAGCCTGGTAAAGGAAAGAAGACAGACAACAAGAAACCAGAAGAGAAGCCTTTAAGGGAAAGACGACCCAGAGTACAAATGTGGTGTCTTCTGAAGAAGTGACATAAGGAAAAAAGTTAGGTTGTACTTTAAATTGCGTTTCCTGAAAGGTTTGTTTTTTAAAGTTTATGTACCTTTTCCTCAGATTCTATGAAAGCTAGAATCATTAAATTTTGTACAGCCATTTCTGTAAACCTAGTAAAGGTTGCCTCAAGAGCAAATTTTGAAATTCTGATTATAAGTTGAGATATGGGGCAAAGTGCTTGGAATTTTGCATAAATTTAAAATTGTACTTGTGGGACTACAATTAAAAAAATATGAATAGCCTCCTATTTGACCTATTCCAAAAACCTCATGAGAGAAGCTAACAACATATAAAGAGATGAAACAGAGAAATTTTTGTAGAAATATCTCAAATACCTCCTGAGGAAAAGGAACATCATTATTTTTTTAAAACAAAACTTCAAATTCCATTCAAAAAACAAGTTGAATATATATAATCAAAGGATTTTATATGTAAATGTGTTACTTTTATGTAAAGAGTGGTACAAAATTTCATTGCCATATCTCCAAAACTGTGGATTTGGTGCATTTTTGAAATAGTGTGTTTTTTTCATCAACGTCCCCCCTTAAATTTTGCACAACAGTGTATATCGCAGGGGACTACTCTTTCGGACGAATATATTCAGCAAGAAACATTTCAGCTACTGATATGACCATTTCGATCTCCCGACCTGAATTTCACTGCAATGTGATCTGTTTCGGTTGTAACAGTCTAATGCACAGCTGTATGTGACGCAGCTCTGCTCTGGACAATCGTGCAGAGTATCGAAGGCACAGGACACTACTGAAAACCAACAAATCCATTTTGACAATTCAGACACGTTATGAAATCCTCGCCTGTGGCATTCTGTGTACCATGTGACGAGTACCGCGCTGTGGCTACGCTTCATCGGGCTTGAGACTGGATTTGTGAATTTAACTTCTTCGCTGCTTGGCTCTGTATAAGGCTGCTGCATCCTTTCACTGTCGACAACGGCTGGATGGCTGTCCCCACAGGGACTGCCTCTGCTGCCTGCTAGCAGCTAATCGCCAGCTGCCGGGCAATCAGAGCTCGTACGTCTGCTGGCGCGACTCCTAATTATCGCTGTGCTGGCGCCAGCAGCCTCACAGACTCATCTGCCTATTAACGTTGTCTAGCGCCATAGTTCACGCCAGGTCTGTCCAGTGTCGGCACTTCTTCCGGCACAGCTGTAGCCAACAAGGAGACACATCTGCTGACGAAGAGAAAAATTTTGTCTCCGATTAACATAACACCAGATAATTGTCACCAGCAGCTAATTGTATCACTTTAAATACTTCGTACAAACTTTTGATTGTTTCGTGTTTGCTTGGGACGGAGAACGTGGCTGCAATTTCCTGTTCTTCTTGACAGGTCGTATACATACGACTGATCAATATGAAATGAAACCAAAAGGAAAGAAGGAAACGTAGTAAGGGGAAAAGTTTGTTCTCTATCATAAGATATTGTAATATTTCTTCAAAATACACTACTAGCCATTAAAATTACACCAAGAAGAAATGCAGATGATAAACGGGTATTCATTGGACAAATATATTATACTACAACTGACACATGAATTCATTTTCACGCAATTTGGGTGCATAGATCCTGAGAAATCAGTACCCAAAACAACCACCTCTGGCCATAATAACGGCCTTGATACACCTGGGCATCGAGTCAAACAGAGCTTGGATGGCGTGTACAGGTACAGCTGCCTATACAGCTTCAACACGATACCACAGTTCATCAAGAGTAGCGACTGGCGTATTGTGACGAGTCAGTTGCTCGGCCACCATTGACCAGACTTTTTCAATTGGTGAGAGATCTGGAGAATGTGCTGGCCAGGCAGCAGTCGAATATTTTCTGTATCCACAAAGGCCCGTACAGGACCTGCAACATGCGGTCGTGCATCATCCTGCTGAAATGTAGGGTTTCGCAGGGATCGAATGAAGGGTAGAGCCACGGGTCGTATCACATCTGAAATGTAACGTGCCATCAATGCGAAGAAGAGGTGACCGAGACTTGTATCCAGTGGCACGCCATACCATCAAGCCGGGTGATACGCCAGTATGGCGATGACGAATACAAGCTTCCAACGTGCGTTCACCGCGATGTCGCCAAACACGGATGCGACCGTCATGATGCTGTAAACAGAACCTGGATTCATCCGAAAAAATGACGTTTTGCCATTCGTGTACCCAGGTTCGTCGTTGAGTACCCCATCGCAGACTCTCCTGTCTGTGATGCAGCGTCAAGGGTAACCGCAGCCATGGTCTCCGAGCTGATAATTCATGCTACTGCAAACGTCGTCCAACTGTTCGTGTAGATGGTTGTTGTCTTGCAAACGTCCCCATCCGTTGACTCAGGGATCGAGACGTGGCTGCACGATCCGTTACAGCCATGCGGATAAGATGCCTGTCATCTCGACTGCTAGTGATACGAGGCTGTTGGGATCCAGCACGGCGTTCCGTATTACCCTCCTGAACCCACTAATGCCATATTCTGCTAACAGTCATTGGATCTCAACCAACGCGAGCAGCAATGTCGCGATACGATAAACCGCAATCGCGATAGGTTACAATCCGACTTTTGTCAAAGTCGGAAATGTGATGGTACGCGTTTCTCCTCCTTACACGGGTCATCACAACAACGTTTCACCAGGTAACGCTGGTCAACTGCTGTTTGTGTATGAGAAATCGGTTGCAAACTTACCTCATGTCAGCACGTTGTAGGTGTCGCCACCGGCGCCACCCTTGTGTGAATGCTCTGAAAAGCTAATCATTTGCATATCACAGCATCTTCTTCCTGCCGGTTAAATTTCGCGTCTGTACCACATCATCTTCATGGTGCAGCAATTTTAATGGCCAGTAGTGTAACATGAAGTTACTTCACCAGATTGAAACCACCATTAATTATTTGGGAGTATGGGCTTGGAGCTATTTAAAGCGGAAACACCAAATAAAATCGGTCGTAGGAAATGTAGATACCAAACCGAGATTTACTGGAAGAATAGTCAAAATGCGTACTCGAACCGCAAAGGAAGCAGCTTACGTCACCCTCGTTCCACCGACGTTCGAATATTGCTCGTCACTCTGGCACCCATACCATATAGAACTGAAGGATGATATAGACAAGATCCGAAGAAAGGGAGTTCGTCTCAAGCCTGTAACCGTCACAGAGACACAGAACCAACTTCAGTGACATATGCTGCAAAAGAGGCGTTGTGCATCACGAAATGCGTTAAAACATCGAAAGAGTATGCTCATAGAAGAGCCAACCAACAAACTGCTTTCTGCTACGTAAATATTGCGAAAAGACAATAAAAGTAAAATTAGAGAGATTCGAGTCCGCATGGAGGATTACCAGTAATCTTCCTGCACACCATTCGTGACTGGAACAGGAAAGGGGCTAAGTGATAGTGGGCCACAAACTACCCTCAGCCACAGACCATAAGATCGCTTGCGGTAATGTAGAAGTCAATAGAAGGCCGGGAAAGAGCAAAGCTACTTGTTACCTAAAAGCAATCAGAGACCTTTTCAAAGTGATGGAACTTATGAGAACTATGTCTTTCTTTCTCTCTGTAATGGGTGTAAGTGTATGATGCGAGGATGTTAACTAGAGCCATTCAAAGTGGCCTTGCTGATCTGACGTATATCGTCACCCTACTAAGAAAATGAGCAAGGAATTCGTTACCTATGAAATTAAGCAAGGATCACAATAATTCAGTTTCTTTACATTAAAATGCATAATAAATGATCTGACAACAACTGACAAAGCTAAATTAATGCCTTTGCAAGTCAAGTTAAGAGATATGGTGTCAGATTCTAATGAACACGTATAAGAACAAAACAATTAAATTCATGTAGTCATACCGTGATTGCCAAAAGTTTACTATTAAAAGGCAGCGCTTAGAAGGGTATGGTTGGAGCTGAAAGCATATTGATCGTGGAAGTACAAGCATGACTTCAAAATGAAGCCTAAAACTACTGAAAGTCTGTGAAAATGATTCGAGTGTTACTACAGTTTGTCTCGCTGTCGTGGCTAGATCACACCATGTCAGTCTGCAGGCGGACGCTCAGGTGGCTGCGAAAACAGTCGTTGGTTTCGTACCAACAACTTGCGTCAGTAGCTAAGTTGAAATCATCCGGAAGCAGAAGGCCCCAACTCATCAAGTCGGCTCAAAGAGGCACCTAGCTGCAAGGATGCTCGACCGGAAAAATCACGCCGATTCTGCAGTAGAAGTGATTATGTACTTTATGTTTCTTATAAGGAAGATTCATTTATCAGTATTTGTCGCTCGTCACATAATTCCGATTGCTTGACTCGTGGATATTCCCAGTATCGACCCGTGAAATAATGTCTTAAATGAAGCTGTTCCCCTTATCTAACTATTGCTTCAGGCAGTTAACCAGTAACACGCTTCCTAATTCTTGGTGCTGGAAATCTGTGTCCTCTTCTCCTCCTGTTTCTGTCTATACCGATCAGGTTGCACGTCTGTAGTTAAGGCATGTTTCTTTATCTAAATCTTAAACGATTTATGTTACCCAGTTGCTGCGGCCCACACATCGTGAGTGGCATTTCGAAAATAATTATTAAGGTGCAGATCGCAATGCACATTTATTCAAAGGTAGCCCGCTTCGGTCATTGCAACTACATTTCCAGACCTAACCATTTTAATGGAGAATTGCTGTGTATGCAGCAGGAATCGGTGAATGACGGTCGACTACACAGTCATTTTTCATCAAAATGCCTACTTCTGTAAACGGTCTTGCAATGATAGAAATCGGTCACCTATGAATAAATGTGCATTGCAACCTAGACTGTTATAATTATTTTCAAATATTACAATTGGATCGCTGGTACGTCCAGTAATGTTTCCAGAATTAATCCAAATAACTTCATCTGGCACTGCATGAGGTAGATGGTGGCATCCCATGCCCTCAAAGGTGTCCTAATCCCCATAGCCCTCACTGCATTTTCAGATGTTATCTGTAGCATTCAATGTGTTTGCTACAAGCCCTCTTTTCTACCATTCTGTTCACAGAAGCGTTCTTCTTGGTCTTGCCAAAAACGGCGCACTGCCTCCTTCCACATGCAGGTTGTTACAACACTCTCCGCCAGTGTCCCAGCAGCGCAGGTGATAGTATGTGCACTGTGACGCTTGCTGTTTGGCGCCCAGGGGCGGCTACCTCAACGCACCGGCCAGTCCGCCCACATGGCGTTGACCCTCCCAGCTGTCGGTGAGTCCCCTCCCAAAATTCTCCTGAGGCGCCTTCCCTGCCCCACCACCCCCCCACAGATAATGTGGCCTGCTGGGTGTCTATTCCCTTACACGTCAGCACAGTACACTTTCATGGTGGCATATTGTTGGGGTGAACATGCAGTTCAGAATGAAGATGTAATGTATATTAGTTATGTAATGTTCTTTTTATTTTTGTTTCTGTACATTATGTTGAATGAAACTTTGAGCTGTGGAGTGGGTACTGAATTCGAATTGTCGTGTTGCGTGTTGTAAGTGCAAGTGGTGTGCTTACTCTGTGTTGTTGTTAGCAAATATTTACACGAATTGATTGGACAATGCATCTCCCAGTACCAATAAAGAAATATATTCTGGTCTCTCATAAAAAATATAAATATGCTAGCTACAGGCTCAACGAGGTGCAGTGCTGACTATAATACTTTGAAACGCACATGAAATTCTTTTGGCTGATAAATTTGAGAAAATCTAACTTCTTTAAAAATATATGACCTGGACAGAGAAGCGGTACTGATTCTGGTGAATTACTAACAATGATATTTTTTAGTAAAAATTATATTGCAAGCTAACTTTGTCTTCTGAAAGACATCTAACAATTGAAGTCACATTACTCAGATATGATTCACAAACAATGAGATTCAAACAGCCAGTATTATCTAACTTCATTAAACCACTATAAGTGCAAATCATCAAATGACATATAACTCTGTTAACAAACCTTAGAAACATTACAAAAATGAAATATCTAACTAGCTTTTTACCAAAACAGTTTACGTACATTCTGCAGTTACTCACCAATTACAAATTATCAGCCAACTCATCTATACTAATGCGCTGGCAAGAAGAGAAATCATAATTATTTAACATCTTTACCTTGCTTGCATGAAGACTTGGGCTTCCATGATCAACAATATTGACGTACCTAAATTAATCTAACACTTGGTGGCTTCACACAGCACCACAAAGACAGCCTAGTCCACCGTCTTTACATCACAAAAAAAAAAGGCTCTGAGCACTATGCGACTTAACTTCGAAGGTCATCAGTCGCCTAGAACTTAGAACTATTTAAACCTAACTAACCTAAGGACATCACACACATCCATGCCCGAGGCAGGATTCGAACCTGCGACCGTAGCGGTCGCTCGGCTCCAGACTGTAGCGCCCAGAACCGCATGGCCACTCCGGCCGGCTTTTACATCACAGACAGCTACCTCCAACTGAGCGCCAAGCGCTCTCTTACACCAACACTAGCAGTATACCTGGGTCTGCGGTGTTATACAAATGTGCCCCAGTATACTCCTTTCAGTTGAAAACCAGAAATCACTGGGATCCTGTTTATCGATGAGTATTAATTTTCCGATTTCATCTGTTTTTCATGCTGGTTTTATATCAGTCACGTGGCAGATTTGGAAAGAACGGTCACTTAAAATGGGTGAGGGAGAGACCCCTGATCTAGTAGTCAAAACGCCATAGATCCCACTTTCGATCCTAGTCACTGATGAAATTTTCAATAGAAATCGTCAACAGTGTTTGCCAAAGGCTTCTGACATAAGATGGCATCCTCGTTCTCCAACGGACATGTCTTAGAGGGTGAAGAAGGGACAGAGGTTCAGGGCACTTCCTTCCCCTTTTGATGGGCAATTTCCCAGAAGAGGTGGAGTGATCAGTAATTATGAATGGCACGAGGAGTCAGAAGGCAATGCAAACTGCTGTATTAAGCACATAAGATGTATCTTAAGAACATGTAGCCTGTAAATGAAAAACAGTCACCATGATCTCTCGACTGGCAAACGATTCCACGGTAGTCCCCCATTCGCATTCCTTGGAGGGGACTGCCGGTTTGGGGGAGGGGGGATAACCATAAGAATAAGACTGAATACCCAACGAAACGACAGCGTTCTAAGAATTGGAGCATGGCATGTCAGATGTTTGAACGTGGTAAAGAAGCAGTTATCTATTCAGATAAATCGTAAGGTCAATCTAAATATAGAGGAGTCAGTTTATTTAATCGTATGTTGATTTTATAAAATGTACAGTTGCTACAAGGCAAGTGATTTTATACAATATACATATGATAAAAGGCAATATTAAACCTTAAAGTCCGTGTTTTTCAGCCAATTAATTAAGCTAGGTGTGAGAGTGAACAAGTCGCCGGGAATTCCAGGGTATGAATGAAGTGGACAGCGTTGGACTAAATGTTCAATTGTCTGCTCCTCTTGATTACATTCACAAAGGAGGCAGTGAAATGAAATGAAAATAAGACAAGGATTTCTGATCAGAGGGGTATAGGGGAATATCAACAACAGCAGCAAATGGTATAACGGGTGTAGGATTCGTTATGAATAGGAAGGCAGGGCAGAGAGGCTGTTACTGTGAACAGTTTAGTAATACGGTTGTTCTCATATCAGAATCGACAGCAAACCAACACCGACAACAATAGTTCAGATATTCGTGCAAACATCGCAAGCGGAAGATGAAGAGCTAGATGAAGTATATGAGGGTAATTCAGTACGTAAATGGCGATGAGCGATGAAAATCTAAAAGTTGTAGAGGAATGGGATACGGTTGTAGGGGAAGGTGTAGAAGAAAGGGTTAAGGGCGAATAAGGGCTTGGCACTAGCAGTGAGAGAGGAGAAAGACCAATTCAGTTCTTTAATAAATTTCAGCTACCATTAACGCACTCTCTGTTCAATAAACACAAGAGGAGCAGGTACGCTTGGTAAGGGCCCTAAGACAGGGAAAGATTCCTACTGGATTACATCGTGGCCAGACAGAGATTCCGAAACCAGACTTTGGACTGTAAGGCATCTCCACAGAGATTTCGAAACTGTAAGGCGTCTCCAGGAGTAGATGCAGACTCAGACCACAATAGTGATGATGAAGAGTAGGCTGAAGTTTATGAAAATCGTACGGAATAGTCAATGTAAAAAGGAGCGAAATACTGAAGTAATGTGGAAGGAAGAGACGTGTTTTAAGTTTGCCAGAGATGCGGATACTGCGATAAAGAATAACAAAGTAATTTGTTCACTTGAAGGAAAGTGGACATCTGTAAAAAGAGCAATCACAGAAGTTGGAAAGACAAACAAAGGTAGTAAGAAGGTAGCTGTGAACTAACCTTGCTTAACACAAGATATACTTCCATTCATCGACAAAGGAAAACAGTATAAAAATGTTCGTCGATGGACAGAAATACATCAACAAAAATCACTTAGGAATAAAATAAATAAGAAGTGCAAGGAAGCAAAGGCGTAATGCCTGCAGGAAAAGGTGAAGAAATAGAAAAAGAAATTATCGTTAGAATTACTGACCCAGTATATAAGAAAGAATAATCTTCGGTGGAATTTAAACCAAGCGTAGCAATATTATGAGCGCAATGGAAACTTTACTGTAAAAGGCACGAGAAAAAGCAGGTATATGAAAGGAGTACAATGAAGTCCCCTATGAATGGACAGTAATTATATAATGATGTGATAGAAGAAGAGATGGGAGTCGATTTGGAAGCGGCAGATCAAGTATTAGAGTCAGAATTAAAAAGAGCTTTGGAAGACCTAGGAACCAATAAGTCAGAAGAGAGCGACAACATTCCATCAGAATTTCTAAAGTCATTGAGGGGAAGTGGGAGCTAAACGATTATTCATGTTGGTGTATAGAGCCTGTTACACTTCCAATATGCCATCAAACATTCGGAGAAATATCGCCTCTGCAATTGCAAACAGAGCGGGAACTGATAGCTGCGAGAACTGTCACACAATCAGTTTAAAAGTTGAGACATGTAAGTTGGTGACAAGAATGTTATACTTAAGAAGGGAAAAGAAAATTGGGCGATCTGTCCGATGAATATCAGTTTGCCTGCAGGAAAGGTAAATGCAACAGAGAGGCAGTCCTGGCGTTGCGCTTGAAAATGAACGCAAAACTGAAGAAAAATCAAGACACGTTAACACCATTTGTCGACCAGGAGAAAGCATACGACTATATATAGTGGTGAAGAGAATCGAATTTCTGAGAGAAAAAAAGGAGTAAGCTATAGGGAAAGACGGGTACTATATAATATTTATTAGAACCTAGAGGAAACAACAAGAGTGGAAGTCCAAGACCGAAATACTCGTATTAAACAGAGTGTAAGACTGGGATGCAGTTCTATTGTTCAGCCTGTACGTCGATGAAGCAGTGACGGAAATTAAAGAAAGATTCAAGAGTGGGATTGAAGGCCAGGATGAAAGCTTATCAATGATAAGATTCGCTGGTGACATTGCTATCCTCAGTGAAGGTGAAAGTGAATTACAGGACTTGTTGAATGGAATAAACAGTCAGATGAGTAAAGAATATAGAATGAGAGTAAATCGTGGAAAGACGAAAGTAATGAAAAGTAGCTGAAATGAAAGAAACGAGAAATTTAATATCAAAGTTGCTGACTACGAAGTAACCGAAGTTAAGGATTTCTGCTGTCTTGGAAGCAAAATTACCCACGACGGATGAAGGAAGGTGGGCATTGTATTTTTTGGTATTTTATGGTCACTGTATGGCATCGATAAAAACATTATGAGATACATCTAAGTAATAATTGCCATGAAAGTTATGTAGGTACAGGTCATACTACATAGCATATTGCCCTCGTTTTGACTTATTCAATCGATTTTTTGTTTTATTTTTGACAATATCTAAATCTTCTAATTTATCATCTGACCCTTTGTTTATAGTTCATACTGAAAAATATGTTTCATCAGACGTGTTGATAATTTATAGGAAGAGCGTTTCTTTTGTTAATCAACGCATATAGCCAGAGCAATATTTTTTCCATTGTTTCATTCTTGAGTAAAAATCTTTTTTGAATAATACAGTGAATGTGACGTGTTTCGATGAAACGTATTCGCAAAAGCCGAAAATCGAAGATCCAGTCATACGCAGGACAGCGAGACAGAATTCCAAAGCGCCACACCAGTGATAACAAGAGCTAAAAAATCGCCACTTCTAACATTCTGCGTGGTGTCTGTCTGTTCTAAGTCGTGCCTCCCTACCACTTTCGCGCAACGACGCTCTGAGCGTGTTTTTTAGGGAATTGACTAGTTTGCACCTGGGACCTGTTGCTGGTAAGGAGACGCCAGACCACACATGACATGTAGAGTTCAGAAGGGTTCAGAGAGACTAGCGATAATATAATCAAATACTTAATGATTTCAGCGTCAGCTCCACTGCACACCCTGTAAAAGAATCTTAATACTAACTAAATTTAGTGGAAGGGGTTCAAGGCTTTCCTATTTTTAGTTAGCTGGTAAAATAACGTCGAAAAAGCAGTTAAGCTTACCATTGGAAATTTTATTATACGCACAAAACATTGTTTATAAATTGCGCTATTGATAAAAGGAAATATTTTAATACAGGATGATAAAAACCAACTGCGTTCAACAAAAACGTGAACGAATATTCCCTGAATGGGTTTCCAAGTTCTACAATGGATCGAAGGATGACCTATGCCATATCACATCTATAATCTAGGTTTAAGTTAAGTTTCATAAAAGAGAAAATTATCAAAATGGTCTACAGTGACCCTGAATTATCTTTAATTACTTATCTAACTTGTCGTAAATTACAGTGGCTGATGTGGCTTCTCAATAATTATATAACAGAAAAATCATCGCGTTTCAGATTTTTACTTCAAGTAGCAAATGTGAACACCATGAGCTTCAATTGACGATCGACACTAGTATTATGCAAAAAGGGGATGTAACAGATGAGACTTCTGCAGTTCTGAGTGAGGCCTCATGCGCTCAAAAATGCGGCATCGTGAGCTTTCATTACCTTGTCGGTGTTTAAGCAGCGTCAGGGGGCGGCGGGCAGCACAGCTCCACACAATCTGGCCATCTCGGAAGCAACTCTCTCCTAACTTCTCCTTACTACAATTTACCGAAGTTGGTTCAAAAAAAGCTATCTGTCTGTGGTTTCAACTGACCAATCAGGGTCTCAATGTTAACCTTAAGCTCCGCCTACAAAATTCTGTCTATCCAATGACAAACGTTATACTTTTCGTGGTGGGGCAATGTTTTTAAACTTTTGCAACGTAATAGAGACGCGAAAAAGTCTCACGCTAAAACTTGCAGCAGGTGTGGCCCTTTTAGTGTTATCGTAAGATCTATATTGTTCTTCTGGAGGGCTCTATCGTTTAACATGGGCTGGGGGTGGTTTTCGCGGTCGGCTAGCGACGTGGGTGTCCGTCCCTTATCGTAGGGCTTCCTAGCCTACACGATTCTGCTCTCGGCTTCTGTTCTCGTTTCTCCCCTCAGAACTGCCTCTGTTTCACGGTGGGAAGGTATGAGATGCATTTAGGCGTTCTTGTGCTAGTCTGTGGTATTCCATTTGCTCACTCGTTGATCGAATTACTTTGGTTAATTTAATGTCAGGATTTATTTGGAGCTACTGCCGGATTTGCTATCATGTCAGGGTTTTCATGGAAGGTGTTGGATTTGCCTGACGCCTTACACACTGATGATGCTTCGTGAATGAGAAGAAAGAGAAACGCTTATGTCATGGTTACTACGAGGCTTCTATTTAGCTGCAAAGATGTATCACATCTCCAACAAGAAGATAATAATAATAATTATTATAGTAATAATAATAATAATAATACCCTCCGTGAAGGATCTGAAATTTTCGTTATAGATTTACTTTGTAAATTCCCTAAACAGTTTCAGAGAAACGTAGCAACTATTCTTAGATTAATCATGACTCTGACCGATAACACTCCACTCCACCAGTCGCTCGAGATTGGACGAAAATTTTATGAACGTATGAAGTGGATGCTCTAGCAGTATTTCAGTATCAACCATGTCTCTGTCTGTCTGTCTGTCTGTCTCTCTCTCTCTCTCTCTCTCTCTCTCTCTCTCTCTCTCTCTCTCTCTCACACACACACACACACACACACACACACACACACACACACACACATTATAAAGAATCATGCAGTCATACCCTCTCTTCCTACAACTTTCAACACTAGGTGCCTTTGTTTAAGTTACTTATCAAATCCCGTGTATTCAAATATATCAGCTCCTACTGAGATTGTTATTCCATTGCACAGATGCTTGAACTTAGGCATGCAAGCAGCAGCCATATCTCGCACGTCACTGATTGCCTCGTGTAGCCCTACAGCTCGCGTTAGACCACACAAAGCGTGTCTTGTCGCCACCACAGAAGATTTACGGTGATATGGTTCCGGCGAGAACCCCGGCACAAAGGTGCGAGCTGCATATGCGTCGAGCAGCAAATCAAGTGGTGGCAATAAACGGCGCTCTCCATGTAGCGCGTAAATTAGGTTCCGAGTGTGTGACTGCTACTGGGCAGTCCCATTCTGAAGCAGACAGAGGTCTGTGTGAAGGTATTCAGCCGCGACTCCTGGTCTTGGCGCACTGGACTGAAGCCGCAGCAGAAGGAAGCGTAGCATCAGGATCTACTGTTCGACGTACTCGGGTCTTTCCATTTACATTATTTTGAATCGACTCTTCGCTGCCGCATACCTCTATGCTTTCAGACGTATTGTTTTCTGAACAAAGACTAGGCTCGAGTTGGTGCTGTTTTCTGTTTCGTGTTGTCTCAAAGGATATTGCTCGTCAACGGTCGTAGAAGATACTCAGTGTGACTGGGCACCGAAGACGGTGCATAAAGGAGTTAAAACGATACGCCTTTGGAGTGAAGAGTTACGTGCCATTAATTTCAACTACGTCCATACTTACAGACTGAGATCTACAACTGCATCTGTACTCTGTCAGCCGCTTTGAGGTGCGTGGCGGAGGGTACCTTGTACATCACTGTCACTCCCTCTCCCCCCCCTCCCGCCCCCCTTCCTATTGCAGTGGCAAATGTTGCGCGTGAGAAACAGTTTCCGGTAAGCCTCCGTGTGGGCTTGAAACTCATTAATTTTATCTTCATGCTCTTTTCGCGAGATGTACGTTGAGGAAGCAATATATTTTTTGACTCCTCTAGGAACGTACACTGTCGGAATTTTAAGTGCAGAACCTATCTTAATGTAGAACACTTTTCTGGCCGCGTTTGCCATTGTTGTTGGCTGAGCACTTCCGTGAGGCTTTTGTGCTTACCAAAATTAACCTGTAACGAAACGTGCTGTTCTTCTTTGAATCTTCTCTCTCTATTAATGACATCTGTTTCGGATCCCAGAATGAGGAGCAATATTGAAGTGTTGGTCTAACGAGAGCTTTCTAAGCTACTTCCTTTCCAGATGCACCAAATTTCCTGAGGATATTTCTAATGAATCTCATTCTGCCATCTGCCTTATCAGCGGTTAGTTAAGTGAGGTCCTTCCACTTCAAACTGACCCGTACGCAAACAGCCAGACATTTTATAGAAGTAACGACTTCCAGTGATTGTTCTGCAACTGTGATGATACAATAAAGGGTCTTAATGTCTATGTATTCCCTATACGCTACATTTGTTTATGTTGTTGGTCAGCTGCCACTCCCTGGACCAATTACCGATCCTCTGCCGGTCTTCCTGAATTTCGCTATAATTTTATAGCGTCGCAGCTTCTCTATATTTTACAGCATAATTCGCTAAAAGCCTAATGGAACTTCCTACTTCATCTACTAAGGCATTTACATATATTGTGAACAGTAATGATTCTATAACACTCCCTCGGGGCGCGCCCAAAATTACTGTTACATCTGAAGGCTTCTGTCCATCGAGCATGACATGTGTTCTGCTTCCTACAGACTCTTGAATTTAGTCACACATCTGGTCTGATATTGCTTACGCTCGTATTTTGTGCAATAGGCTGCAGTTTGAAACTTTATCGAACGCCTTACGTTAAAAAAAAAAAAAAAAAAGGTGTCTTCAACCAGGGAGGTGGCTGGTCTCCACCACCTTCTGAGTCTCGTGCACGAGCAGAGATAGCTGGGTTACACACGATCCTTTTTTATCGGAAGGTGATTTAAAATTTTCAGCTGTTCTGTGTTTTTATGCAAGTTATATGTAACTGTTACCACTACAGTCCACTACAAATTGGCCTATAAATCTAAACACTCGCCAAAGCTGTCCCTATACCTATCTCTGTCGTTCAGAATCATTAGTTATGTTTTGTATCAGCTTGAAGTACTGTACTGAACAGCAGAAGAACAAATGCTTTCTGGAGTTGAACACCAAACTACTTGATTGGGCATGTTCCTGCTGGAGCTCGTCAGCCCCTTCCACTTCTTCCATCTGAGAAGCAGCTCATTCGGTCAGTGACTGGGGCGGGCTACCTGAAGCTTACTGAGTCTGCGGTGTAACGACGCACACCAGCACTCCCGTGTTTCAGCGTTGAATCTGAAGATGACCTAATTCAGCCGCAACCGGTAGTGACAGTTGATTAAAATGTGAACTTGAGTGGTTGTTCATTAAACGAAAATTACCTTTGCCTTACAGGAACCTTGAATATTGGTTAGGGTTAAGGTAGCCCTGACCGCAACATTCAAAGTATGTTGACAGCTTTCTAGCTAACGACTTCATAACCGGATCTGGGGAAGATCGTCCCCCCTATCCCCCAAAGTTCATAACTTTTCGACAAAGGGAGTATTGCAGCAGACGGGCAGTTCGGAAAAGCTCCCGAAAATCCCTCAGAGTTTCTCAACCGACTCTACAACGGTAGTCTCTCACAGTGCTTTTGATGACCCTCCAGATTGTTTCCTCGTAATCGGATCGATAAATAATTCGCTTTGACAATCCATCTCTGCCGGCTTGGAAAAGGTAAATGGGCAACATATAGCCGCGCGGGATTAGCCGAGCGGTCTGGGGCGCTGCAGTCATGGACTGTGAGGCTGATCCCAGCGGAGGTTCGAGTCCTCCCTCGGGCATGGGTGTGCGTGTTTGTCCTTAGGATAATTTAGGTTAAGTAGTGTGTAAGCTTAGGGACTGATGATCTTAGAAGTTAAGTCCCATAAGATTTCACACACATTTGGGCAACATATACCGCGTTGTGCGCAAGTAACTACCTTTTTAAGAACTTTCATCTGACGAGAAGGCTTAGAAGATAGAGTACTAGAAATACATTTAAAATTTTGACAAACTTGCTGAACTGAGTTAATATTGAAATACGAAATATTTTAACTATGTCGTAATTGTAAACTCCAAAACACACTCCCGTTGTGAAACTATTAACACCACTACTACTTTCGGATTTTTGCACCAGTAAAACAGAGAAAAATGTATTTGAAAATATAAAATCACCCAGCAAATTCTCGGAACATTCAAGTTTCAGGTACTTGTAAACGCGAAAACTACAAATTAGTTTTCCTTTTATGAACGATGCCTACAAACGCATTTAATTAGTTTGTAGCAAACGACAACATCTGATACTTTTTTACCATAAATACTGAACTTTTTAGCTATCCTTCCAGAAGATTTCAAAATGTAAGCGTCTAATTGATAGGTATGGTTGGCCTACATTGTGACATATCTTATCAGCAAATGGTGCAAATGGCTCTGAGCAGTATGGGACTTAACTTCTTGAGGTCATCAGTCCCCTAGAACTTATAACTACTCAAACCTAACTAACCTAAGGACATCACACACATCCATGCCCGAGGCAGGATTCGGACCTGACTGTAGCGTCTATAGCCGCTCGGCCACCACGGCCGGCTCCTATCAGCAATATAGAAGATTTTTAGATATGTTATTGAACAGACGTAAATGTAATGTACTTTATTTATTATTGAAGTATTTAGCAACATTTTTATGGATTGTGAAATATGCAGTAACACATTATCGAAGGTAGCCTCCCAATGAGTAAAATTTGATAGCCAGAATCAAGTAAAGTAGATTCTATTGAACGTTATCTACAGAGAACTATTTATCGCCGGCCGAAGTGGCCGTGCGGTTAAAGGCGCTGCAGTCTGGAACCGCAAGACCGCTACGGTCGCAGGTTCGAATCCTGCCTCGGGCATGGATGTTTGTGATGTCCTTAGGTTAGTTAGGATTAACTAGTTCTAAGTTCTAGGGGACTAATGACCTCAGCAGTTGAGTCCCATAGTGCTCAGAGCCATTTGAACCATTTGAACTATTTATCCTAAAATGAAAAACATCAAAATGCTTCGTCAACTTGGAAAAGATCGACAAGCCACAAAATAAGTGAAGTTTTGCGTGATCTCTTTGGTCATTCTCGTAAATTCTGAGATAACGAAATTACAACGAAATGAATACCCCTAGCTGCATACAGGCGTTGATATGTCAACAGTTGAAAATGTGCGCCCCGACTGGGACTCGAACCCTGGATCTCCTGCTTACATGGCAGACGCTCTATCCATTTTTATTTTTCATTTTGTTCGTTGTTGATCGTTGTCTTTGGTAGTTGCGGACGTCACATGGCATCCGTTCAAGTTCATTTGTTGATCCTTCCACTCAGTATTTTTTATTACAGAGGTCAACCAGCTCTCTGACCGAACACGCTGAGCTACCGTACCGTCGTCCAGCTGAGACAACGAGGACACAGCGGATAGTGTGACTGCAGGGACTTACATCTGGCATGTCTCCCGTGAGACCCATATTCGCAACTTACTGTCCCGCACTATTTCATAGTGCCCCTGCCCATTATACTCATTATTCGCAACTTTACCTCCGATTCCCGTAGGAGTTCGGGCACTGTTTGTACATTCGCACAGAAGAAGATGGTGAAAAGGCCGGTGAGCCTTATATATATATATATATATATATATATATATATATATATATATATATATATATATATAGGGTGTTACAAAAAGGTACGGCCAAACTTTCAGGAAACATTCCTCACACACAAGGAAAGAAAATGTGTTATGTGGACTTGTGTCCGGAAACGCTTACTTTCCATGTTAGAGCTCATTTTATTACTTCTCTTCAAATCACATTAATCATGGAATGGAAACACACAGCAACAGAACGTACCAGCGTGACTTCAAACACTTTGTTACAGGAAATGTTCAAAATGTCCTCCGTTAGCGAGGATACATGCATCCACCCTCCGTCGCATGGAATCCCTGATGCGCTGATGCAGCCCTGGAGAATGGCGTATTACATCACAGCCGTCCACAATACGAGCACGAAGAGTCTCTACATTTGGTACCGGGGTTGCGTAGACAAGAGCTTTCAAATGCGACCATAAATGAAAGTCAAGAGGGTTGAGGTCAGGAAAGCGTGGAGGCCATGGAATTGGTCCGCCTCTACCAATCCATCGGTCACCGAATCTGTTGTTGAGAAGCGTACGAACACTTCGACTGAAATGTGCAGGAGCTCCATCGTGCATGAACCACATGTTGCGTCGTACTTGTAAAGGCACATGTTCTAGCAGCACAGGTAGAGTATCCCGTATGAAATCATGATAACGTGCTCCGTTGAGCGTAGGTGGAAGCACATGGGGCCCAATCAAGACATCACCAACAATGCCTGCCCAAACGTTCACAGAAAATCTGTATTGATGACGTGATTGCACAATTGCGTGCGGATTCTCGTCAGCCCACACATATTGATTGTGAAAATTTACAATTTGATCACGTTGGAATGAAACCTCATCCGTAAAGAGAACATTTGCACTGAAATGAGGATTGACACATTGTTGGATGAACCATTCGCAGAAGTGTACCCGTGGAGGCCAATCAGCTGCTGATAGTGCCTGCACACGCTGTACATGGTACGGAACAACTGGTTCTCCCGTAGCACTCTCCATACAGTGACGTGGTCAGCGTTACCTTGTACAGCAGCAACTTCTCTGACGCTGACATTAGGGTTATCGTCAACTGCACGAAGAATTGCCTCGTCCATTGCAGGTGTTCTCGTCGTTCTAGGTCTTCCCCAGTCGCGAGTCATAGCCTGGAATGTTCCGTGCTCCCTAAGATGCCGATCAATTGCTTCGATATCCTTCCTGTCGGGACACCTTCGTTCTAGAAATCTGTCTCGATACAAAAGTACCGCGCCACGGCTATTGCCCCGCGCTAATCCATACATCAAATGGGCATCTGCCAACTCCGCATTTGTAAACATTGCACTGACTGCAAAATCACGTTCGTGATGAACACTAACCTGTTGATGCTACGTACTGATGTGCTTGATGCTAGTACTGTAGAGCAATGAGTCGCATGTCAACACAAGCACCGAAGTCAACATTTCCTTCCTTCAATTGGGCCAACTGGCGGTGAATCGAGAAAGTACAGTACATACTGACGAAACTAAAATGAGCTCTAACATGGAAATTAAGCGTTTCCGGACACATGTCCACATAACATCTTTTCTTTATTTGTGTGTGAGGAATGTTTCCTGAAAGTTTGGCCGTACCTTTTTGTAACACCATGTATATAATTCTGAGATAGTTGTGCTAACGCCGCGCGTAGTGTGACTGTACGCACGCACTCATGTCGAGGATGTCGAAGGGCGTTTCACGTCGTGTACTGAGTGGAACAGCACTGTACAACATACTCCCTCTTCTTCTACTGTTCGACGCTGCCGGTGGGCCAGCAGGTCATCATTCGTACCCTGACACATAATGTGGGTCCCAAGCCGAAGCCCGCACACGTTGACAGGGGGAACATTGCCACAAATTTTCTGGGCTTCTGGCGCACGCAGGAGCACTTCTTTGCTCCTTCTCAGCCCAGCAAGGCGGGCCGCTCCTAAATCTGTTGTCGCGCAAAGTTGCTCGCGCCGCCGGGCCTCTGGCTCGCCAGAGCGGCCAACAGAGCGCCACTGTGCGCCCAGCCGTGGCCGGGCTGTCCAAATAAACCGCGGGCCAGCTGCCATTAGCGGGAGGGCGAGCTGCCGACTGCTGACGATGGGGCCAGAGTGCCGGAGCCACTGACTTCTGCACTGGCTTCGCAGACAGTTTTGGAGAAATAGTTGCTAGTACATCTAGAAGAAGGAGAGTTGGGGATTATTAGTCAGCCGGCCGCTGTGGTCGAGCGGTTCTAGGCGCTTCAGTCCGGAATCTCGCGGCTGCTACGGTCGCAGGTTCGAATCCTGCCTCGGGCATGGATGTGTGTGATGTCCTTAGGTTACTTAGGTTTATGTAGTTCTAAGTATAGGGGACTGATGACCTCAGATGTTAAGTCCCATAGTGCTCAGAGCCATTTAAACCATTTATTTGGTTGTTAGTTAAAAATGGCTCTGACCACTATGGGACTTAACTGCTGAGGTCATCAGTCCCCTAGAACTTAGAACAACTTAAACCTAACTATCCTAAGGACATCACACACATCCATGCTCGAGGCAGGATTCGAACCTGCGACCGTAGTGGTCGCGCGGTTCCAGACTGTAGCGCATAGAACCGCTCGGCCACTCCGGCCCGCGGTTGTTAGTCAACGATGTAGTTACACACATTTACATCTACATCTATAAGCCAAAATGGAAAGGCTACTGGCGTAGACGCCATTAATGCTGAATTAATCAAATATGGAGGAATCATTTTAGAATTTTGATATCCTACATTTTTAAATACAGAGTGAGGCATAATATCGAGCGATTTTAAAAAGCGCTCGAATCAAGCTGTGTCGGAGAGAGGTAGAGGAGGGGTTAGCGTCCGTTACGTTTGGCACGAAATAGCATTTAGTCATAATGGAGCACTGGACCCCACAACGTACGCTGTCAAAGCATTTTATCAAAACGGTAGTTCGTACCAGCAGCACGTCGTGCATTCCGCAGTCACTTCAACATTAATCGGAGTCGGGTGGTGGCATCTGCCTTTGCGAATAAAAAGTGGGTTGAGAACTTTAAGGAGACGGCGTCAACGACAAAGAAGAAAACTGGGAGACCAAAAACTGTGCGCACACCTGAAAGCATTGAACGTTAAGAGTTACCACTGGGAGAAGCTCTCATCGCTCAGCTCGCCGACACAGCGCTACACTAGGGATTTCAAACAGAATGTAAGAAGAATTTTACACCAAGATTTACACTTTCACCCCTACAAAATCCAAATGGTTCAGGCCCTTAAGGAAACAGGTTATGTGAGCAGAAGCCGTTCCTGCTTAGAATTTTTGGACATGATTAATCAAGACGAGGACGTTCTAAACCGTTTGTGGATGAGTAATGAAGCTCACTTTGTAAGTAGGCTGTTTAGGTCTTTATGTTGGTAACGCCATGTAGCGCTCTGTATGAAAATCACTGACTGTGCTGTGTCCAGTCTGTGGCTAATTTGCATTGTTGTAATATTTGCTAATATAGTGTTGGGCAGTTGGATATGAACAGCGCGTAGCGTTGCGCAGTTGGAGGTGAGTCGCCAGCAGTGCTGGATGTGGGGAGAGAGATGGCAGAGTTTTGAGTGAGGACGATCTTGACGTGTGTCCGTCAGAAAAACGAAATTTGTAAGACTGCATGTCATGAATTGATGACATTTGAACACTATTAAGGTAAGTACATTGTTTGTTCTCTATCAAATTATTTCATTTGCTAACTATACCTATCAGTAGTTCGTGCTTTCAGTAGTTAGAATCTTTTATTTAGCTGGCAGTATTGGCACACGCAGTATTGCAGTAGTTCCAGTAATGAATATTTTTGTGAGGTAAGTGATTCATGAAAGGATAGATTATTGTTAGTCACGGCCATTCTTTTGTAGGGATTATTGAAAGTCAGATTTCGTTGCGCTAAATACATTGTGTGTCAGTTTAGTGTTGATCAGAATAAGTAAAGAGAGAAATGTCTGAGCACGTTCAGTTTTGCTCAGCTGTTTAAAAATCAAATAACGTAAGAGGTTTACCAGCACTGTCATTCATAAATTTTTCTAAGGGGATGTTTCAACTTCCATCTGTCCGGTTATGTGAGCAAGCATAACTTTCCATTTTGGAGTGACGTTAATCCCAGAGACCTCCGTCAGCAACCACTGCGGCCCGCAAAAGTTACTGTGTGGTGCGCCATGTCTTCATTAGGGATCAAAGGGCTACACTGCGAAAAGCAAAGTTTATCAAGATAACCCTCCTCGAACAATTGAAGCCCTGAAAGAGCGGATACGACAGGAAGTTGTTCAAATCCCACTGGTAATGCTGCGCAATATAATAAGTCTCTTCAAGGTCCGGGTGGAGGAACATGTGCGTCTAAACGAACACCATCTTGCCGGAGTTATTTTAGAAAAATAACTGATGTTTTACTGTTGCAGTAAATGCTTTTTCATGTATTTTGATATTACGAAATAAAAATATTTAACGAAGTGTTTTTACTTGACACCCTTTTAAAAATAGCTCTTTATTATGCCTCACCGGTATGTGTTGGAACAACTGTCCTGTACATGAGGACTGGAACACAGCTTAAGTGATTTCTACATTTAAAGGAGAGACATAAGAATTAATAAAGGATTAAGTTTACTAAATGCAGTCGTATATTTACAACCTGTTTCAGTCTTCAGATCGTCTTCGTCTTACAGGTATTTACAAAAGGTAGCATGGCAGTACTGATACAGCGGTGCCTAATAACACAAAAGCCATTCTGCGTCACTGCCGTCAATATTAAAATACGTTGCATAGTAAAATGTACTAACACTGTTAAAATTTGGTCATGTACAAGTATATAGCCTGCCATCACACGAGAAGATAAAACCCGATTATAAAAGTAAACAAAGATTGGCGGGGTAAGTACTCGTTACCACGGGCTGTATAATGTATTTCGCTGTTTACGGCAGTGACGCAGTATGGATTTGATGTTATCTGACTCCACAGTATTAATATTGCCACGTTAGCAGTTGTAATTAAGGAACCAGAAGATGATCTGAAATTCTAAACAACTTGTAAATAAAGAAATGCTTACCAACAGTTTTCAGTGGTTAAAATTAAACGTTTCGCAAATACTTAAAAGCTGTGCCCCCTGTGCAATGGATACTGGAATAATGATTGTTAGTAAGCCGCTGTGTGAGCTCGAATTTAATTTTACTTTCATGGCTTTTTCACGAGATATACACAGGAGGAAGCAATGTATTTGATTGACACTTCTACGAACTTACACCCCCGGCTTTTAACAATAAAGCACTGGATGAGGATCTCCTTGTCGCTTTTGCACATACTAAATGAACCTACGATGAGACGCGATGCTCTTCTTTGGATATTCCTTATTTCCTCTATCAGTCCTGTCTTCCTGTCTGGTACGGGGTCCAGCATGACGAACAATAATCCGGTATTAGCCGAGAGAGGATTTTGTAAGTTACCTCCTCCATCTCATCTACATCTACATCTACGTGATTACTCTGCTATTCACAATAAAGTGCTGGCAGAGGGTTCAATGAACCACCATCACGCTGTCTCTCTACCGTTCCACTCTCGAACGGCACGCGGGAAAAACGAGCACTTAACTTTTTCCGTGCGAGCCCTGATTTCTCTTATTTTATCGTGATGGTCATTTCGCCCAATGTAGGTAGGTTAACAGAATGTTTTCGCAATCGGAGGAGAAAACTGAAATTTCATGAGAAGATCCCGTCGCAACGAAAAACGCCTTTCATTTAATGATTGCCACTCCAATTCACGTATCATGTCTGTGACACTGTTTCCCCTGTTTCGCGATAATACAAAACGAGCTGCCCTTCTTTGTACTTTTTCGATGTCATCCGTCAATCCCACCTGATGCGGACCCAAACCGCACAGCAGTACTCTAGAATAGGGTGAACAAGCGTAGTGTAAGCAGTCTCTTTGGTAGGCCTGTTGCACCTTCTAAGTGGTCTGCCAATGAATCACAGTCTTTGGTTCGCTTTACCCACAATATTATCAATGTGATCGTTACAATTTAGGTTATTTGTAATTGTAATCCATAAGTATTTAGTTGAATTTACAGCCCTCAGATTTGTGTGTGTTATCGCGTAATCGAAATTTAGCTGATTTATTTTAGTACTCATGTGAATAACTTCTAACTTTTCTTTATTCAGGGTCAATTGCCACTTTCCGCACCATACAGATATCTTATCTACACTCCTGGAAATTGAAATAAGAACACCGTGAATTCATTGTCCCAGGAAGGGGAAACTTTATTGACACATTCCTGGGGTCAGATACATCACATGATCACACTGACAGAACCACAGGCACATAGACACAGGCAACAGAGCATGCACAATGTCGGCACTAGTACAGTGTATATCCACCTTTCGCATCAATGCAGGCTGCTATTCTCCCATGGAGACGATCGTAGAGATGCTGGATGTAGTCCTGTGGAACGGCTTGCCATGCCATTTCCACCTGGCGCCTCAGTTGGACCAGCGTTCGTGCTGGACGTGCAGACCGCGTGAGACGACGCTTCATCCAGTCCCAAACATGCTCAATGGGGGACAGATCCGGAGATCTTGTTGGCCAGGGTAGTTGACTTACACCTTCTAGAGCACGTTGGGTGGCACGGGATACATGCGGACGTGCATTGTCCTGTTGGAACAGCAAGTTCCGTTGCCGGTCTAGGAATGGTAGAACGATGGGTTCGATGACGGTTTGGATGTACCGTGCACTATTCAGTGTCCCCTCGACGATCACCAGTGGTGTACGGCCAGTGTAGGAGATCGCTCCCCACACCATGATGCCGGGTGTTGGCCCTGTGTGCCTCGGTCGTATGCAGTCCTGTTTGTGGCGCTCACCTGCACGGCGCCAAACACGCATACGACCATCATTGGCACCAAGGCAGAAGCGACTCTCATCGCTGAAGACGACACGTCTCCATTCGTCCCTCCATTCACGCCTGTCGCGACACCACTGGAGGCGGGCTGCACGATGTTGGGGCGTGAGTGGAAGACGGCCTAACAGTGTGCGGGACCGTAGCCCAGCTTCATGGAGACGGTTGCGAATGGTCCTCGCCGATACCCCAGGAGCAACAGAGTCCCTAATTTGCTGGGAAGTGGCGGTGCGGTCCCCTACGGCACTGCGTAGGATCCTTCGGTCTTGGCGTGCATCCGTGCGTCGCTGCGGTCCGGTCCCAGGTCGACGGGCACGTGCACCTTCTGCCGACCACTGGCGACAACATCGATGTACTGTGGAGACCTCACGCCCCACGTGTTGAGCAATTCGGCGGTACGTCCACCCGGCCTCCCGCATGCCCAGTATACGCCCTCGCTCAAAGTCCGTCAACTGCACATACGGTTCACGCCCACGCTGTCGCGGCATGCTACCAGTGTTAAAGACTGCGATGGAGCTCCGTATGCCACGGCAAACTGGCTGACACTGACGGCGGCGGTGCACAAATGCTGCGCAGCTAGCGCCATTCGACGGCCAACACCGCGGTTCCTGGTGTGTCCGCTGTGCCGTGCGTGTGATCATTGCTTGTACAGCCCTCTCGCAGTGTCCGGAGCAAGTATGGTGGATCTGACACACCGGTGTCAATGTGTTCTTTTTTCCATTTCCAGGAGTGTAAATCATCGTTGGAGTACACATCCTGAGGATTCCTCCAATTAATTTCAGTCTGGCATCTGCCTTTCCTACGATCAGTTTTACTTGGTCGTTCAACTCTGTCGCATACTCTCAGAAAGTTAATGGATGTGACTCTTCACAGTGACTGTTCGGCAATATGTGATTACATAGTAACAGGTATTTTCACCTATTTGCGCGCAATACGATGCATTTGACTATGGTGATGGATAACTGTCATTTTCGGCACCAAGTGTCACGCTTCTGCAGGACTTTCTGCTTCTTACTATTATTTTCTCTAGTTGCGTCTTCTTTATCTAGAGCAAAATCACTCGTGGGCGTCACGGAGCTTCCGACTTCGTCCACTGCGTCATTTATATAATTTATGCATAACGCGAGCAGTAACGTTCATTTAATACTCCCTTGGGATACTTCCGGAGTTACTTTGATGTTGATGACTTCTGTCCATTAAGAATGACATGCTATCCTCTATTTCCAAGGAAACCTTAAACCTTCAATCAAGTCATCGTGAACACACGTATTTTGTTCATTAGGCGCCGACAGTGAGGGACTCTGTCGAACGCCTTCGAGAATTCAAGAAGCACCGTGTCCACCTGGACACCGTCTCTACTGCCCTCTGAGTCTCATCGACGAACAGAGCGAGTTGGGTTTCACAGGATCGTTCTTTGTGGAAATCATATTGATTCCTACAGAGGATATATGGAAGGCTTAAGAAATTCTACAACAAACTGACATCACCAAAATACTCCTATAACTGTGTGTGACTGTTCAGTGACCCATGCTTCTTCTAATGAATAGGAACGTTGTGTTCTTCCAATCTGCGATAGAATGCTCATATAAGAGGAGCATTTACTTTCGTATACCGCCTGTAGAATAAGGTCCAGTGACGTTTCCTCTGTTCAACGATTTTAGTTGATTTTCAGCTCCACGGTCACTTATTTCGGTACCTGTCACTATGCCGACAATTTTATAAGAAGGAATCATGATACGATCTTATCATTTGAGACAATTTTGGAAAGAGTAATTTCAGCTAATCTCAGTTATCGTCGAGAGATTTTGGGTAACACAAGAACGGATAAGCAGACTGCCTCGTTTCGCTAGAGCAAGAATAGAGAGAATGGATGAGTAAGATTAGAGAACACAAATAATCTTGAAATGAAACGTTCGTATATCATAAGAAACCTTACACTGAAGCGCCAAAGATACTGGTTCAAGCATGTGTATTCAAATACAGTGTATTTCCGATGGCTGGACGATGCCAACTATTGGTGTGGCCGTTGGCGAAAAAGAAAGATCAGGGCCTATCTTAAAGTATGACTTCGGCAAAAAGATTACGGGCAAGGATTATCAATTATATTTATTTCACAGAAGGGATCGGTTGATATGACACATCTTGAGGCATCGGGGGCTCGTCAGATGGTTAATGGGGAGATGAGTGGAGGATAAAAATGGTTGAGGATGACCAAAACTTAGCTGCAGTAAGCAGGTTCGAATGAATGCCGTTTGCAGAACTTGCGCAGGTATAAAGAGCTGTGCACAGGAGAGACGAGTGTGGACAGCTATATCAAGTAAGAATTAGAACTAAGGACAGCAACTCCAGCAGTTTCATGTTCGACGTGAACGGAAGTCTCAAATTTTCTGGACAAGTAGTTGTCTGTGATTTATTACGTTTTCCCCAACTTTTATTGCTCGGATTCACATATCAAATTATTTTCGCATATTGTCCTTGTGTTGTGTTTATTTTTCTTGGTTTAATAAAAGTGAGGATTCTTAAAGTCCCGACAACAGCGCACGCAGTAAAAACTTAGGTTTATAGAGGACAAGATTGGAGAAGAAAATCTGTTGTGGCCTTTCCATACAAAAATTTACCACTCAGTAAATGTAATGTGGAGTGTGGGGAACACTGGACATTCACTGGCGTGCTACAACCAACTAGCGTATACAGGAGGTCATAAGCACTGCATAGCCACGCATAGGGGTTCAGAATTGTAGCTGTTCATAAGAATACGTATACCTGACGTAACTGGAGGAGATTAAGTAAGAGTGGTGGATAAAAATTGTTGAGGGAGACCAAAACGTGACTAAATAAGCATTCTGAGATGAATGCTGGTTGTAGTAGTTTCGTAGGATGAAGAAGTTTGCACAGGGGAGACTAGCCGCATGTGAGGAACTGTGTCAAACTTCTTGAGTGAAATAAGATGTGTGCTCAGAAATCATGGCCTGCTCTATCTACATCTACATTACTACTCTGCAATTCACATTTAAATGCCTCGCAGAGGTTTCATCGAACCAACTTCAGACTATTTCTCTGCCATCCCATTCTCAAACAATGCGCGGGTAAAAAAAAATATTTTACGTCCCAGCTCTGATTTCTCTTATTTTATTATGACAATCATTTCTCCCTACGGAGGCGACCTCTATAAAATATTTTCACGTTCTATGGAAAGTTGGTCACTGAAATTTTGGGAAAAGATCTTACGAAACGAAAAGGTTGTTGTCTTAATGATAACTCGCGTTATCATATCCAAAACACTCGCAGTCCTATATGGCGATAATACAAATCGAGCTGAACTTTACTGAAGTTAGTACTCATATGGAACACCTCACATTTTTTTGTTACTTAGCGTCAACTGCCACTTTTCACACCGTACAGATAGTTTGCCTAAATAGGTCTGCAAGTTGGTTTTGATCTTGAAATGGCTTTACTGCGGTGAATGACAGCTTTGTCTGCTAACAATCTAAGAGGGCTGCTCAAACGTTTATAGTCATCAGAAACAGCAGAGGGCTTAGAACACTTCCTTAAAGAACGTCAGATACCACTCCTATTTTACTCGATGACTTTCCGTCAGTTAGTACAAACTGTGGCTTTTCTGAGAGGTAATCACGAATGTAGTCGCATTACCGAGACTATGCTTTATACGAACTTAATTCGATTAGAAGCCACTTGTGCGGAACGGTGTAAAAAGCCTTTTAGAAAGATAGAAACATCGAATCAGTTTGGATCATAACTTTAATTAAAACCATTCACTTACCTTTCTCTGTAAATAACGTGCGGGTACAGAATGATCACATTGAAGTAACTTTCAATCTAGTAATTGATATCGTTCTGTTCAGCATTGTTTGCCTTCTTGTCAACACTCACTCCACAACGAGAGTGTCCATCGCTGTGTCCTGTCCTTCAGACAGACGAGGTATACATATTTGCTTCCAGTTACCGACTCCTACTGTTGTCTCACAAGTTTAACAGTTACATACCGATGCCTCGATACAACGTCTGCAAATCTAAAGTAACTACACTCCTGGAAATGGAAAAAAGAACACATTGACACCGGTGTGTCAGACCCACCATACTTGCTCCGTACACTGCGAGAGGGCTGTACAAGCAATGATCACACGCACGGCACAGCGGACACACCAGGAACCGCGGTGTTGGCCGTCGAATGGCGCTAGCTGCGCAGCATTTGTGCACCGCCGCCGTCAGTGTCAGCCAGTTTGCCGTGGCATACGGAGCTCCATCGCAGTCTTTAACACTGGTAGCATGCCGCGACAGCGTGGGCGTGAACCGTATGTGCAGTTGACGGACATTGAGCGAGGGCGTATAGTGGGCATGCGGGAGGCCGGGTGGACGTACCGCCGAATTGCTCAACACGTGGGGCGTGAGGTCTCCACAGTACATCGATGTTGTCGCCAGTGGTCGGCAGAAGGTGCACGTGCCCGTCGACCTGGGACCGGACCGCAGCGACGCACGGATGCACGCCAAGACCGTAGGATCCTACGCAGTGCCGTAGGGGACCACACCGCCACTTCCCAGCAAATTAGGGACACTGTTGCTCCTGGGGTATCGGCGAGGACCATTCGCAACCGTCTCCATGAAGCTGGGCTACGGTCCCGCACACCGTTAGGCCGTCTTCCGCTCACGCCCCAACATCGTGCAGCCCGCCTCCAGTGGTGTCGCGACAGGCGTGAATGGAGGGACGAATGGAGACGTGTCGTCTTCAGCGATGAGAGTCGCTTCTGCCTTGGTGCCAATGATGGTCGTATGCGTGTTTGGCGCCGTGCAGGTGAGCGCCACAATCAGGACTGCATACGACCGAGGCACACAGGGCCAACACCCGGCATCATGGTGTGGGGAGCGATCTCCTACACTGGCCGTACACCACTGGTGATCGTCGAGGGGACACTGAATAGTGCACGGTACATCCAAACCGTCATCGAACCCATCGTTCTACCATTCCTAGACCGGCAAGGGAACTTGCTGTTCCAACAGGACAATGCACGTCCGCATGTATCCCGTGCCACCGAACGTGCTCTACAAGGTGTAAGTCAACTACCCTGGCCAACAAGATCTCCGGATCTGTCCCCCATTGAGCATGTTTGGGACTGGATGAAGCGTCGTCTCACGCGGTCTGCACGTCCAGCACGAACGCTGGTCCAACTGAGGCGCCAGGTGGAAATGGCATGGCAAGCCGTTCCACAGGACTACATCCAGCATCTCTACGATCGTCTCCATGGGAGAATAGCAGCCTGCATTGCTGCGAAAGGTGGATATACACTGTACTAGTGCTGAAATTGTGCATGCTCTGTTGCCTGTGTCTATGTGCCTGTGGTTCTGTGAGTGTGATCATGTGATGTATCTGACCCCAGGAATGTGTCAATAAAGTTTCCCCTTCCTGGGACAATGAATTCACGGTGTTCTTATTTCAATTTCCAGGAGTGTATAAGAAAACCCCTCTCTAATTATGTGCAACGCATGATGCGCTAACGAAACTTAATAATTCGAAACTTTTTTAAGTTTATAATTTTAATTCCGTTTCTGGTGTGTCTACATAATTTGAAATTTAAAATTACACATTTTTCAGTCCCTTTTGTCAGTACATTGATATCTCGAATTCTGAAATTTCAGTCGTCTCTTTCGAGTATGGCGATGGGTCTTCGGGTTATTGCTTGGAGAATAGTCTCCTTCAAAGGTACAAGAGTTCTGGGACAGTATGTGTAAGCAACAGATCTTAATTATCCCGATCAGAAGTCGCAATTGGTTAAACCAAGCGAGCGAGTCAGTCACAGATGACCGACACTCTAGGAAATCAGACGTCAGGGATATTTCTCCTGGAAAAAAAAAAGAAAACACCAAAGCTGTTCTCACTGTGTTTGCTGTGGTCCCATCTTGATGAAACAAGGATACAAAATTTGAGTTGATTTAAGATAGGGCAGTAAATGTTCTCAATGATGTGGCCAAATCGCTGAGTGCTCAGTTGACGCACGCTTGTTTTCTTCAAAAAAGTAAGAACCAGTAGTCCCGACTCTCAACAATGATGGGGCCCGTAATGAAGAGTTCTCAGATTGTTAACACTCCATTAAGGCACCTTTTGTTTGCTCACACATCCGGGGGGGTGGAAATTATGCCTAGTCGTCAGAAGAACACTAGTGTCGTGGGGTAACTTTTCTCATACGTACATTTTGCCGAGTAACCGTATCATGTTCACTGAGGTTAACCCAGCCAACATTATCTACAAGGTAATGAACATCATAAACAATAAGGCTCAAAGAATTGTCACGAAGTCGAAGGGCAGTTGCATGATTGTATGGAAGCGGCGAGGACATCGCAAATATAACTGTCACGATGCTTCGATGTCCGCCTCCGTAGCAGTCTGGTTAGCTCAGCTAACTGCCATCCAGGGAACCTGAGCTCGTGTTTACCTACTGCTTCGGTTTCTTATTTGGTGGGAGGACTGTTACGGGGTGCACTGAACCTCGTGAGGTAAAGTGAGCAGCTACTCGACCACTTAGCAGCAGTTCCAGGTCAAGCAACCAGACAACGGCTGATAGAGCGGTGTGCTCCACTACGCATCCGATGATGCCATTGACAGAGGATGAAACGGCGGTCGGTCTGGCTCGACTGGCCCGTCTAGAGCCAAACCGCCAAATTCTACCTTACTTTACAGTTTCGATGTTCTGTGGGCGTCCAGAGGGAAGTGATAACAATAATCTTCTTCTTTGGCCTTTTTCTTATTTTTTTTAATTTCTGTTTATTTTATAGGGTTCCGATAGAGGGGTCTTACATAACATTCCGTATAACTAGTAGAACATAAAAATACTGGGGAAAAACCTTTACCATAGAGGCAGTAAAATCCCACAACATGAAAAGATACACATGAGTGCAGAACACGAATTCAAGTTTTGTGTTACAAGGACTAGGACTAGGTCATAAGTAAATTGTAATTAAAGGTAGACCTACAAGGATCCTTACACGAAAGTACTGAACAAGAGGAAAACATTATTTGCAATGCACAATATTACAATATTACAGTTCACATTTTTCGTATAATATTGTGTGACGTAATATTCATGAACATGGACGATAGCTTGGACATTGTCTGCCGTATGTAAACCTCAGTTTGTATCACTGACGTGTTAACAGTAACAATTTAGGATGTTTATGTCTGTGCAGGTCATTGAAATCACACGTTGGTAACTGACGAATAAATATGTTAGTTCAGAAAGGAAATCTGCCATAAAAGCTTTCAGATATCAAGCGGATTCCCTCTGAAACAGTTTGTATTTGTAAGTTCTTGTGAATCGTTCTTTCTAACGAATAATGGAGTATAAAATATGATTCACAATGCCTTATTTTAAAGAAGCTTGTTGAAATACGTGCACACTGCATGGACGTAAACTGTGTCTTTTTCTTGTATAAAACGTAACTTGACTTTTGCTCACATTCATTTTGATCCACCATTCCGTAAAACACTTTTCAAGCTGTAGTAGAGACCACTGGAGTTTGTC
This sequence comes from Schistocerca americana, assembly GCF_021461395.2. Taxonomy (NCBI): domain Eukaryota; kingdom Metazoa; phylum Arthropoda; class Insecta; order Orthoptera; family Acrididae; genus Schistocerca; species Schistocerca americana. The sequence continues at coordinate 320,643,263 of NC_060120.1, read as the reverse complement.
ATGAATGTTTCGTACGTTTTAGTCGGCGTAATACAGTGTGTAATGGGTACAAGTGCAAATATTTTTAATAGTACGTGAGGACATGAACAACATTATATTAGTAATGTTATAAGTTACTGTAGTAATTTCCAGTGCATAGGGAATGTTACCTCCAACTTATGGACTGAAAGAAAACTAACTGTCCACATCAGTGGTATATACTATTACAAAACATGCCTCCTCTGCACTATTCGTCTCCCTACCGACACCTGCATTCCGATATAAAATCAACTAAGTGAAAATGTGTGCTCTGTTACTTACTGTTTGTAAATCACTTGATTGCTAGACTCCTTGCTTCTAAAATGGCAAGAACTGGAAGAGTTCAGGCTGTCAATACTTTGTGCCTAGCCATTGCCTCTACCAGTAATATAATGATAATATAATACCAGTAATAACACTGTGTAGGCAGTGTAGTACCCACTACACACTTACTGTTGTGTTGTGCTGTCAATCAGTTTGAATGCCATTTAAGCATGTATGAATTATGTGTCTCCATTCTGTTGTCACAGATACAAGGTACAAAGTGCAATGTATGTGTATAGTGGCTGGACTATGTAAGAAAAATGTGTATACATTCGTTTCAAAAGCTGTAACCTCAACCACATTGTGTCTCTCGTTAATGCTAGTATTTTACGAGTAGATTAAGATTATGGTTATTGATAACTTATGTAATTAGTGTTACAGTCTCACAAAATAGTAATAACAGTAATGATCTTACAAAAATACTTTAGTTACATGATCGAAACATAATTCAACCATTTTATTTTTATCCCTCTAGAAATTTTCATTTCGTCCCTTATGGGGTAATTAGCTCCAGGTTGGGTACCAATTGCTACAGACGATATTACCGTGCTGTCTCCCAGTAGTGACTGACCGTATGCCCGGCGTGCGTGCTTGCCAAGTCGGTCGCACCTCGCACCTCGAGTTCTTATACTTTGTGGAGAGGGCAGTGTCATACAATGACTCCAAAACTATTCGTCTTGACAAAGGGCATAGAATATAACCAACACAGTAATAAAAATATAGCTCAGAAAGGAAAAGTACCTGTTTCCTTACATCGGTTTATATCAACATCTACACTGAGAAATGAAACGCTGTTTGGGTTCATTTGTTGTTTGATTTGTGCACGAATTCACCTTATTTAAAAACATGCCTCAGTTGACGTCAAATAAGTATGGTGCCACCCTGACACACTCCTCGCTTTTCCTTGTACAACTGTGTTTCATGTACTGTAGTGGATACATCCTCTATGTTATCAAAGCTGTTGACTGGGTTTAACATCTCGTTGACACCGATGTCATTCAGAGCAGTTGACTGACATTTTAGTAATATGGATCGAACACGTCGCGTAACCGTAAAAGGAGATGGTTGAAGGGACTCTGAGCACTATGGGGCTTAACATCTGAGGTCATCAGTCCCCTAGAGCTTAGAACTACTTAAACCTAACTAACCTAAGGACATCACACACATCCATGCCCGAGGCAGGATTCGAACCTGCTACCGTAGCGGTTGCGAGGTTCCAGACTGAAGCAAAAGGAGAGAGAGAACTTAACATCAGATTATTTAGAAAAGGAAAATCCTTTCAAGAAATCGGAGAAACTATTGGCAGACCTACCATTACAGTGAAAAGTATTATATTCAGATTTAATCAGAACAAAACCTGCGAAAAACAATCACGAAGTGCCGTTCGAGATGGAAAAACAACAGCTTCACAGAGAAATCAAGAAAAATCAAAACTAAGCGCTGCAAATATTGCTACTGCACTTCATTTGCATCTACGAAAGTCTGTTTCAACACATCCTATAAGAAATGTGCTTTATGAGGCCGAGTATGGAAGCCAAACAGCCCGTAGAAAACCAAACATCAGTAAAATTAATAGCAGGGGGCGAGTTGCTTTTGTAAGAGAAATTAAATTCGGTGGAGACATAAAGGAGTCAAAGACATTAGCTACCAATGGGCATTGATTTATATCAATGGGAAGAGTTGAAAATTTGTGCCAGACTGGGACCCGAACCCAGGTCTCCTACTTACTAGGTAGATACGCTGACCATTTTGACCATGACACCGTCTGGATACCATAGTACGCGCACCCGCGAGGACTGTCCAAGTGTGCTTCCCGTCACACCCAAATTCTCAGCTTGTACCACACACTATCGATGTAGTTCCCTTGCTCATTAGCCTTATTACTCGCCGCATATCGCCGATTCTCGTAAGAGATCGAGCTTGATGTGCATCTACATTGAAGGAATCAGCGGCCGTCATTCGCCTTAATTGTACACTGAAGAGCCAAAAAAACTGCTACACCTGCCTAATATCTTGTAGGGCCCCAGGAGTACGCAGAAGTGCCGCAACACGGCGTGGCATGGACTCAGCTAAAGTCTGAAGTAGTGCTGGAAGGAAGTGACATCGTGAATCCTGAAGGGCTGTCCATAAACCCGTAACAGTACGACGGGGTGGAGATGTCTTCCGAACAGCACGTTGCAAGGCATCCCTGATGTGCTCAGTGATGTTCATGTATGGGGAATTTGGTGGCCAGCGGAAGTATTGAAACTCAGAAGAGTGTTCCTGGAGGCACTCTGTAACAATTCTGGACGGGTAGAGTGTCGCATTGTCTTGCTAGAATTTTCCATGTCCGTCGGAATGCACAGTGGACATGAATGGATGCAGGTGATCATACAAGATGCTTCCGTACATGTCACCTGACAGAGTCGTATCTAGAAGTATCAGGGGTCCCATATCACTCCAATTGCACACGCCCCACATCATTACAGAGCCTCCACCAGCTTGAACAGTCTCCTGCTGACATACATGAGGATTTCTTAATATCAGTAGACATCCATCCGCTCGATACAATTTGAAACGAGACTCGTCCGACCAGGCAACATAGAAAGGTTGTGTTTATTGAGGAGAGTCGATTTGAGGCGCGTAACAGTGTGGAAAAATAAAGAATTGTGAACTTGAAGAGAGAGATGTAACAGCTTCAATTATACATGGAGGAGGTTCAGTAAATGTCAGTAGCTGCTTGACTGCAAAAGGTGAGGGGGGATTTATTGATGGAAATAGAGACGACAAGATTTACATAAACATCCTAGAAACACACATATCCACAAGTGTGAATGATATGGATTTTTCTGGGGACTATATTTTCACGCAAGAGAATGATCCCAAACATACAGCTGTACGTGCAAGGCCATAGCTGCCCTGAAACACTGCTCAATAACGCTGATATCACAACAGTCCTCCGCCATTAGTCGAACAGGGAAAGTGGCCGTTAAAAGCATGAGGAATAACTGGATTCCAATAGCACTGATCTAATGAACGCTTTACTCGAGGAATGGCGTAAAATTACAGTGTAAACAACAGAATCTCTGGTGACATCCATGTCTAGGTGAATGCAAGAGGTTATAAGGAGGAATACAGTGCCTGCTAAATACTGACCATGACATTCTATGTTCAAAGAGTAATTTCAGTATAACAGACGAATATTTATTTTGCATCAAAAATTGCGTGTGTTTAGTTTTCAATGTGTAACTGTTATTGTGATCTTCAGTTCGAAGATTGGTTTGATACAGCTCTCCATGCTTCTCTATCCTGTCCACGCCTCATTATCTCCTGGTAACCACTGAAACTTACATCCTTCTGAATCTGCTTACTGTATTCATCAGCCGGCCGGTGTGGCCGTGCGGTTAAAGGCGCTTCAGTCTGGATCCGCGTGACCGCTACGGTCGCAGGTTCGAATCCTGCCTCGGGCATGGATGTGTGTGATGTCCTTAGGTTAGTTAGGTTTAAGTAGTTCTAAGTTCTAGGGGACTGATGACCACAGCAGTTAAGTCCCATAGTGCTCAGAGCCATTTGAACCATTTGAACTGTATTCATCTCTTGGTCTCCCTCTGCAATTTTTGCCCTCCACACTTCTCTCCAATACTAAACTGGTGACCCACTGATGTCTCAGAATGTGTCCTATCATCTGATCCATTCTTCTAGACACGTTGCTCCACAAATTTCTTTTCTCCCCAGTTCTGTTCAGTACCTCCTCATTATTTACATGATCTGCCCATCTGATCTTCAGCATTCTTGTATACCACCACATTTCATAGTATTCTGCAACCATGAGTTATTAAATTAAACTGATAGCGCTGTAATATTCACACCTGCCAGAACCTGCTGTCTTAGGAATCGAAATTATTATGTTGTCCTTGAAGTCTGAGGGTATTTCGCCTGTCTCATACAACTGGCACGTCAAATGGAAGAGTTTTGTCGTAGCTGGCTCTCCCAAAGTACCAGCAGTTTTGACAGAATGTCGTCTACTTCCGGCACCTTCTTTCGACTTAAGTCTTTCAGTGTTATATCAAATTCTTCATGTAGCATCATTTCTGTTGTTTCATCCTCATCTATGTTCTCTTCCATTTCTGTAACATAGTCTTCATGTTCATTTGCCCTGTGTAGACACTCTGTATATTCCCTCCACCTTTCCTCTTTCCATGCTTTGCTTAGAACTGGTTTCCCATCTGAGCTCTTGATATGGGACTTGCTTCTCTTTTCTCCAAAGGTCTCTTTAATTTTCCTACAGATGGTATGTACCTTTTCCCTGCTGGTATATGTTTCTAAATCCTTACGTTTGTCCTCTAGACATTCCTGCTGAGCCATTTTGCGCTTCCTGTCAGTCTCATTTTTAGACCTTTTTGGTCCCTTTGGCCAGCTTCATTTGCTGCATTTTTGTATTTTCTCCTTTCGTCAATGAAATTCAGCACTGAAACTCTCAGTAACCACTGGCTCTCTCAAGTTATCCAGGTCCCACCTCCTTAATTTCCTACCTTTTTGAAATTTCTTTAATTTTAATCTACGTTTCATAACCAATAGATGATGGTCATAGTACGCATCTGCCCCTAGAAATATCTTTCTTTAAAATCTGATTCCGAAATCTCTAATTTACCATTACATTAACCAATCTGAGACCGTCCAGTGTCTCCAGGTCTCTTACATGTATACAATCTTCTCGACTATTATGTTTAAAATTCTTCTGGGTATTGTACTGCACCATTGTATAAAATATTGTAGTTAGAAACTTGAAACCAACGTTCCGATCGTAAGACTGGTTTTGGCGGAGGGAAGGTGGCTCTATTCATTTCAGAGAATCGGTGTCAATAGTCATATTTTTGAAACTTCATGCTCCAAGAATAGAACAGCCTAGTCGAGAACGAAGGTGGAGATTAGGAAAGAACGTTTGCATGGGCTAATAGGGTTATCAGTGACTGGCGACAGTCGGCAATCAGCGCTAGCCTCCTGGCGCGCGCCTTGTCTTCCTGGTGTGCACGGCCGTTTGTGTAGGCTGTTGGGTCCGTACCTAGTGAGTCTTCTGCCCCCCGACCGTGAAGATTTCCGCAAAATATTTTGCAACACATGTCACTCAGACACTTCCAAATGTTTCATTTGTGTCTGTTTAGTCATTATCATATCATTTGTTTTCGATTTAAACCATAATCTACAACACTGAAGATGGAAAAACGTGTACCTGAATTTAAACAACATGAATATGATCACAAGTCCGAAACTAGTCGTGTGTTAAATAAAATCACCTTCTATTGTGACTGGTGGAGGTTATTACTGTACACCCTATAAAGGAACAGACACGGAGTTCAGCCGCAGCGATTATGGACAAAATACATTTTATACAACGATGCGGCACAAAAGCCACAATAATATCAATCATGAGACCGGGTGCGGAAGCCTACGTAGTTATGCTTTGTGACGGAACGTCACATAAATTGACATTTCGAGAAAAATTAAAAAGGTTTTTTGTGTGTTAAAAAATATGAAAGAGTACGTCCGTATTTGCTACGAATATCAAATATTAAAAAGTGTAGTTTATTATCTGCAAAGATCGCAAACAGCGATGCGTTTAACAAATAGAGTGCTTGTATACAGTAACCGTGCAAAGTAGATGAAGAAGAACAGAGATAATTTTTTTGGGGTAGATTTTTTTCTCTCCTAGCTTCGTTCGTCTAGAGGAAGGCCGCCATTCCAGCACAGTCTGATATTTAATGTAAGTCTGTGTGTAAGTTATCAGAATATACAGTATGCCCAATTGTTATTAGAAAGTGTTGGTTATTGAAGTAGTGAGCACCTCCCATAACAACCATCATTAATTGTAATTAATAACTCTTTTTCAGAACTTCGCGTTGCGGGGAGCTCTCTTTCCCTAATAGCATTCGGTCGGGCATTACGCTTTTTTTAGTTAGAAATTTAGTCCGTAATATTAAACGTTAATGCGGGAGATTGGTTCAATTGGCTCTGAGCACTATGGGACTCAACTGCTGTGGTCATAAGTCCCCTAGAACTTAGAACTACTTAAACCTAACTAACCTAAGGACAGCACACAACACCCAGCCATCACGAGGCAGAGAAAATCCCTGACCCCGCCGGGAATCGAACCCGGGAACCCGGGCGTGGGAAGCGAGAACGCTACCGCACGACCACGAGATGCGGGAATGCGGGAGACTTTAATAGTTTCAAAGCTAGTGAAGACAAATTCCAGACATTAATGTTTTCGTACTGAATTAGTTCAGTATGTTTGAGATTGGACGCTTAGCGGAAAGTGAGATTCTCCTCAGGTTTTGCCTTGCAGATAACGAATACTAAATACAGAAAAATATTCCATTCAGTAAGCATAAAAAATATCTCAGTTTCTTTGTGACAGCTAGTATACAAATGACCAGTAGCCCCTGAGAACCATATTAATCATTACAGTTTGCGTAAAAGCACACACATTTTCTCCCCATGATAGCAGCGATCGCGCAAACTATCTGTTAGAAGGCGGTGAGTCGCGCGCTGTCTAAAAAATATTATTTCGTGCGTACTTCAGAACACCCGATGTCTGTACGTATGTTATCGTGATATTGGGTTATTTCAGAGTCTCATGCTAGCCCACAATATTTAACAGAGTAAATAATATTGCAGTGTTAAGTACTAATTTTTTTGATTAATCACTGTAAATATAGAATTTAAGAAAACTACCAACCCCGAGTACCGCGACAGCTTATTAAAACTGTATGTACACTACTGGCCATTAAAATAGCTACACCACGAAGATGACGTGCTACAGACGCGAAATTTAACCGACAGGAATAAGATGCTGTGATATGCAAATAATTAGCTTTTCAGAGCATTCACACTAGGTTGACGCCGCTGGCGACACCTACAACGTGGTGACATGAGGAAAGTTTCCAACCGATTTCTCATACACAAACAGCAGTTGACCGGCGTTGCATGGTGAAACGTTGTTGTGATGCCTCGTGTAAGGAAGAGAAATGCGTACCATCACTTTTCCGACTTTGATAAAGGTCACATTGTAGGCTATCGCGATTGCGGTTTATCGTATGGCCACATTGCTGCTCGCGTTGGTCGAGATCCAATGTCTGTTAGCAGAATATGGAATCGGTGGGTTCAGGAGGGTAATACGGAACGCCGTGCTGGATCCCAACAGCCTCGTATCACTAGCAGTCGAGATGACAGGCATCTTATGTGCATGGCTGTAACGGATCGTGCAGCCACGTCTCGATCCCTGAGTCAAGAGATGGGGACGTTTGCAAGACAACAACCAGCTGCACGAACAGTTGGACGACGTTAGCAGCAGCATGAACTATCAGCTCGGAGACCATAGCTGCGGTTACCCTTGACGGTGCGTCACAGACAGGAGCGCCTGCGATGGGGTACTCAACGACGAACCTGGGTGCACTAACGGCAAAACGTCATTTTTTCGGATGAATCCAGTTTCTGTTTACAGCATCATGATGCTCGGATCCGTGTTTAGCGACATCGCGGTGAACGCACATTGGAAGCGTGTATTCGTCGTCGCCATACTGGCGTATCACCAGGCGTGATGGTATGGGGTGCCATTGGTTACACATCTGGGTCACCTCTTGTTCGCATTGACGGCACTTTAAACAGTGGACGTTACATTTCAGATGTGTTACGACCCGTGGCTCTACCCTTCATTCGATCCCTGCGAAACCCTACATTTCAGCAGGATGATGCACGACCGCATGTTGCAGGTCCTGTACGGGCCTTTCTGGATACAGAAAATGTTCGACTGCTGCCCTGGTCAGCACATGCTCCAGATCTCTCACCAATTGAAAACGTCTGGTCAGTGGTGGCCGAGATACGGGCTCGTCACAAGACGCCAGTCACTACTATTGATGAACTGTGGTATCGTGTTGTTGCTGCATGGACAGCTGTACCTGTACACGCCATCCAAGCTCTGTTTGACTCAATGCCCAGCCGTATCAAGGCCGTTATTACGGCCAGGGATGGTTGTTCTGGGTACTGATTTCTCAGGATCTACGCACCCAATTTGCGTGAAAATTTAATCACATGTCAGTTCTAGTATAATATATTTGTCCAATGAATACCCGTTTACAATCTGCATTTCTTCTTGGTGTAATTTTAATGGCCAGTAGTGTATGTTTCTTTGTCGTATTCTCCGTTTCACTAATTGATGAACAAGTGCATGTCCCACCCGTGCTTCATTCTGACATTTTTCCACTATCTACACAACCTTAAACACAAGCTTACGCATTAGACGAATACTTTCTGGAGTATGTGTATACGTACCACGACTTGTGCCGCGTCAGCGCCGCTACACAAGGAGCCCGTTGACGGCAGCGGGCTTTCGCGTGGCGTGCAGCCACTCTGCCAGAGTGTAGCAGATGAGTCCGAGTTCCCAGCGCCTCCGGTAGGCCGCGGGTGTTTGTTGTGCGGCCGCTGACAGCCCGACGGCCCACCTCCATTAGCCGCGCCGGGGCGCTAGTTAGCGCTATCTCAGCAGCTCAGCAGCGCTGAGCAGAGCGGGGCCAGATGCGCCGCTGGAATGCGGCCTGGCACCTCTCAGCGGCGCGGCTCAAAGCGCGCCATGCCTCATTAACGCCGGCTCGTGTCGCCGGCTCACACTCCATTAGGCAGCCGGCCGCACCCGCCACCTGCCCGGCCGTGTCGTCCTCGCTAATTGTCGCACTTGCCACATGACACTGTCGTTGACGTACGAGAACCCCTTCTACATCTTGTAAACTACGTGTGTAGATCTCTAAACGGATCCTAGCCAAGGTTCGAAATACATTACGTACCAAGAACAGGGGCGGATCCAGGATCTCGGTCAGGGGGGGGACAAATTTTGTGGTACCTGCCTTCCAAAAAATTAATTAGAAATAAAAGCATTAATACTCTATATACACACACACACACACACACACACATATATATATATATATATATATATATATATATATATATATATATATATATATATTCCTGGAAATGGAAAAAAGAACACATTGGCACCGCTGTGTCAGACCCACCATACTTGCTCCGGACACTGCGAGAGGGCTGTACAAGCAATGATCACACGCACGGCACAGCGGACACACCAGGAGCCGCGGTGTTGGCCGTCGAATGGCGCTAGCTGCGCAGCATTTGTGCACCTCCGCCGTCAGTGTCAGCCAGTTTGCCGTGGCATACGGAGCTCCATCGCAGTCTTTAACACTGGTAGCATGCCGCGACAGCGTGGACGTGAACCGTATGTGCAGTTGACGGACTTTGAGCGAGGGCGTATAGTGGGCATGCGGGAGGCCGGGTGGACGTACCGCCGAATTGCTCAACACGTGGGGCGTGAGGTCTCCACAGTACATCGATGTTGTCGCCAGTGATCGGCGGAAGGTGCACGTGCCCGTCGACCTGGGACCGGACCGCAGCGACGCACGGATGCACGCCAAGACCGTAGGACCCTACGCAGTGCCGTAGGGGACCACACCGCCACTTCCCAGCAAATTAGGGACACTGTTGCTCCTGGGGTATCGGCGAGGACCATTCGCAACCGTCTCCATGAAGCTCGGCTACGGTCCCGCACACCGTTAGGCCGTCTTCCGCTCACGCCCCAACATCGTGCAGCCCGCCTCCAGTGGTGTCGCGACAGGCGTGAATGGAGGGACGAATGGAGACGTGTCGTCTTCAGCGATGAGAGTCGCTTCTGCCTTGGTGCCAATGATGGTCGTATGCGTGTTTGGCGCCGTGCAGGTGAGCGCCACAATCAGGACTGCATACGACCGAGGCACACAGGGCCAACACCCGGCATCATGGTGTGGGGAGCGATCTCCTACACTGGCCGTACACCACTGGTGATCGTCGAGGGGACACTGAATAGTGCACGGTACATCCAAACCGTCATCGAACCCATCGTTCTACCATTCCTAGACCGGCAAGGGAACTTGCTGTTCCAACAGGACAATGCACGTCCGCATGTATCCCGTGCCACCCAACGTGCTCTAGAAGGTGTAAGTCAACTACCCTGTCCAGCAAGATCTCCGGATATGTTCCCCATTGAGCATGTTTGGGACTGAATGAAGCGTCGTCTCACGCGGTCTGCACGTCCAGCACGAACGCTGGTCCAACTGAGGCGCCAGGTGGAAATGGCATGGCAAGCCGTTCCACAGGACTACATCCAGCATCTCTACGATCGTCTCCATTGGAGAATAGCAGCCTGCATTGCTACGAAAGGTGGATATACACTGTACTAGTGCCGACATTGTGCATGCTCTGTTGCCTGTGTCTATGTGCCTGTGGTTCTGTCAGTGTGATCATGTGATGTATCTGACCCCAGGAATGTGTCAATAAAGTTTTCCATTCCTGGGACAATGAATTCACGGTGTTCTTATTTCAATTTCCAGGAGTATATATATATATATATATATATATATATATATATATATATATATATACTGCTTTTAATTTAATTGTGTATCGCTATGTGTTAAGTGTGTTTAATTAAATAACTTACTGCATTACCTAAAAAATATTCTTCAAATACGACACGTGCACTTGAAAAACTCCGTGTTTGTCTGCTAATGTAAAATTATCTATAAAAATGCTAATGTTCGTTTCCATTCTTAAATCTTCAAAATTAGTTCACCACTTGCTTTCATATGACAGAATGTTGCCATCGAATTCGCGCATGTGTTTATACGCAGCAGTGACGATACGACTGCGAAAAGTTATAATAGGGTATTTGACTGTGTTCAGGAAATCATCTCATATTGTTAATTACGTCAGTATCTCTTTGAATCTGCTGACCGTAACATTTATATTCTTACTGTATGAGAGAATGGATTGTGAATAAATCCACAGACGTTATTTTCGTGTACATTATTACATTTCGCTAATTAATGCTTGTTCACATTCCGCATCAAAGCGAGAAGAAAGCCAAAATGGGAGAAAAGCGTTCATCCAGGTCGAAAACGTGCAATTGCAGAATAAAAAGGACCGTCGTAAGGTTCTCACTATTTGCAAGTAATGAGAATATTTTCAAGTATTCCTTCGGTTTTCATCGCTTAATTATCAACACCATCTCTTTGGAAATTGCCACTAGAAACAAAATCTTGCATACGCACTGCACGGAAAGTGCTAAGCAAGGGACACAGATCGCTCATGCCTCAGCGAATATTATCATTTTATTCGTAAGTATAGTTGTTTCTTCTGTAGTTTCTTCACTAAATGGAAGAGGCTTCAAGGTCTCTTTTTGAATTGTTACATCAAACTGCGTGACATTGTTTACATCTTCGACTTCAAGTAAAACATACTAGATAGCCCGACGTAATCAGCCCCTAAAGCAGTCGGAAAAAAAGATCGGTCACGCACCAGGGGGTATAGGGGTAATAGGATTAAGTAGGAATAATTAATATTTGTCATGTTGGAAATAAATGTTGTAGCAGGGAATGTCTGCACCAAAGTATTGTTGGCAGGCGAGGGGGGGGGGGGGGGGGGGGGGGAGAGAGAGAGACCGCATATGGACACATTTTAAGAAAAGAGTGGGAAAGACTGCGCATTGATACATTTTGTAATGGTAGCAGGGATTGTCTGCACCATGCAGCACTGTTGTCATAGTTCACCAAAATAAACGTAGTTTTGATTATAATATAAGTATTCAATATGGATAAATGTGGATATATGCTTTACAGCTCATGCCGAGAGCTGACGAGATTTTCCAGATGCAGAGAGATGTTGAAGTCATGGCGTGCACTGACGGTTATTAACCATGAATATTTTGTTATAGGTAACACAGAGAGATATTGAAGTCATGCCGTGCGCTGATAATTATTAACAATAAAAGTTTTATTATAGGCTATGCGAAGAGATGACACGAGGTACAAAGGAGAGAGGAGAATGAAGATGTTAGTATGTAAGGAATATAATTTAGTAATGGTTTATTTTGATAACAGGTGACACAGCGCAGCGCAGCACTGCGGATGGAGAAACCACATTAAATTGCTTACTATATGTACTTTGCTATTCGAAAAATTTTTTCTGCATTGAACATGATATCTTTTATATCAGATACATACATAGAAAAATCAGATCACACCAAATGTCAGCATACCGATTTGCACTCTACGTAAAATACAAATCTTTTCTCTTAAATAAAAATGACGATGTGTGTTACACAACTCAAACATAATGTATAGTCGACTGACAATTTGACTCGTAACTGACGAACACATTACCGAACATACTGAAGTCACAGAAAGTGACACATTTTGTCAAAATGTACTTTCATACTTCAAAAACTGAATTCACGACCTGTGAAGTAATATAACAGTGTCTTTATGTAATTATTTATATGAGCACCAGATTATGATTTATTTAGAGTCCCAGAAAGTGACATAGTCTGTATAAAGGTACTTGTCTATTTTATTTAAAATGTTGATGCCTAAATGCACTACTAAATTCGACTTGCAGAAATATTTGTTTATGTTACTGACTGTCACGTAATGTAATGTGTATTGTAGGCTGAATTCACTACAGACGGAAAATAAGTTTTTTTATGTAATTGTTTAAAACTATAAACTTTTTCTACAGTCACACAAGGTGACATATTTTGTCCTTTTAAACGTAAAATAAATATTTTTTGTGAGCACAGAGGAAAGACATGATGTAAAATTTTTTAATAACGGTATCAATCATATCTGTGAACCTTTTGACAAAATGATTATACTTGTACCTTAATTCCTGCGCATCACCATGTTTATGGAGCACAAACAAAGTGAATAGTGACCCAAGTTACTCCAATCTACGATGTTTCCTATGAGGTGTTGGCATACCAAGATGCACACCACAGTCATGATGTACGTCAATAGGTGCTTGCATACCAAGATGCACACCATCACTACTAATGGACAATTGGAGTTGGAACTCGTACCTGATGTAGCTGCGGCAACTCAAGCAATTCGATGGTTAACTTAGTGTTTGGTTACGCTAAAACTATGGATCAAAGAGATAACGGAATCACATGGCGAAACCTGGTGTGAGGGAAGGAAACGGACTTTGAAGTGCATTCGCAGACATTTGCCAGTGCTTTTACCATGCTGTCCAATTCCTTTTTTTCCCTTCCTTGAATATGGTACTAATAGATGCCAATTTTACCAAAATAAATTATAATGAAACATAAACTATGTTCTAATTTTTTGCCATCTATTACTATTAGAGATATAAATAACTTTTACTACCCAATGTACACTTTCAACCTGCTGACTCATATTATTTGTGTATTTTGATGTATGGTCTTTTGAATATTTTCTTTGTTAGACATAGGAAAACAAATTCTTATGACAGTGTATGTATGTGCTTTGTTGAAAGAAATATTCTATCATTAACTTACTTATTACTACACGTATTTCTATAATCAAATTTTCTCCTTATGTCAAGTCCAAATGACTTAACGACGTAGGATGAACACCCCACCTGTCACTTATCTGGTTTTGGCGTGTGTTCACCCCTGTTGACTGCTCCACTGTAGCTTTGTGCGGCTTTCTCGCATGTTTCACTGAAAATGGGACGACGGACATTTATCGACAGGTGTACAAGTTCTCCGTCTGCTTCCCAGTACACCAGCATGGGGTCAACCACCCTCTCACTGTCACTCATCTTAAGGCAGCTGGAGGCCGCGCCCTGTTACCGCTTTCTCAAAGAGTTTGAGCCGCCCTAAGCTGCCTATTGTCGCTTCCCTTCGCTGCTCCCCAGCCGCACGCTGTGGTCAACTCTGAATACTTCCCTGGGATGAACTAGCCTCTAGTAAATCGACTCGTTTCCACAAAGTTTTCATGTCATGTGAATTACTTTAAAACCATCACCCAACATTAATTATTCCAATACGTCCATACTATACCCTCTACAAGATGCATTGTGCCTTGTGAGTCATTTTTGTTCAGCTCTACTGTTCGCTCAACGTGAGTTCGGTGATCTTTAATGACTTCATGTAAGGGGCATAGTTCTTGCCATCTTACAAGGAAAATTTTAAGGAAACCCAGTGGAGGGTTATGTAAGACGTGTATATTTCTATTGTCTATTGTCAAATCACAATTTATGAAAGATGTTTATATTTTATTAATAGGATTAAGTAGGAATAATTAATAATTGTCACGTTGGAAATAAATGTGGTAGCAGGGAATGTCTGCACCAAAGTATTGTTGGCAAGAGAGACTGTAAATTGATATAATTTTAAAAAGGGCAGGAGAGATCGCGTATGGATATATTTTAAGAAAAGAGAGGGAAAGACCGCGCATTGATACATTTTGTAATGGTAGCAGGGATCGTCTGCACCAGAAAGCATTGTTGGCAGGAGAGATCGCACCTTAGCGTTCGTAGGAAGTCAGTAGTAAGCGAAAAGTGAAGCGAGTTGGTAGCAGGTCTGAAGCGAGAGGTTGAGAGGAGTAGTGTGCCTGCCAGCCACCAACTATGATTTATAAGAGATTATAAACTGATGTACAGAGACATAAACTAACTATTATCATAAGAGCAACTAATATTATTGAATTATTTTCTTTGTGAAACTCAAGATTACTGAAGGTTTGTTTGCGCAATGCCAGTTGTAAGATTATTGTAAAAAGTAAGTCCCATTTGAACGTTTGTGAAATCATTTCATTACCAGCAGTAAATATTTGAAGAATCGTTTTCAGAATATAATTAATTTTTGCCAGCAATGTTGCATTACTGATTATAATCCATCCCAAGAACCATCAACGTAAAACTTTGCAAAAAATTTATTGTTGTCAAGAAAAATGTAACTATGAATTACGTAACTTCCGTCAAATTAATTAAAGAATAACGTCAGCTTTGCTAATAAAGAATAACGTCAGCTTTGGTAATAAATACAGCCACTTATTACGACAGCCCACCAGCAGTTAATAGAGTATAATAAACCAGAGTAAGTATATTCATGTCGCAGTTCGATGTAGCAGTCAGATGGGGATCCAGTAACAGTAAAAAAAGGTAAGGAACTGTTTTGGGTTATTGTAGATAACGACTGAGGGCCACGACGACGACACATTCTATGTTTCGTCGAAAAAATCAGAAAATCATTTTTAATAAGCAGCAATTAAATTTGTATGCGAAGATTGAGAAAGAGAATAAAATTCAAAGGGAAGATTTCATTTGATATTATTAAGGAAGAGATAGAAATCCTAAGGAAAGGTTTCATAGTTTTTGTAAAAGGGAAGGTTGTCAATAACAAAAGAGGTATAGAGGAGACGGGAAGGTTTCAACATTAATTCTATAGATTCGTTAACACCGAATCCGACAAACATGACAGAGCCAGCTTATTAACGTACGGCAGACTGACCTGAAGGAGGGGGGGGGGGGGGAGGTTACTAAACAACCCGAACAGCAGATTGCTCTAAACCTCCTCCAAAATGGTTCAAATGGCTCTGAGCACTATGGGACTCAACTGCTGAGGTCATTAGTCCCCTAGAACTTAGAACTAGTTAAACCTAACTAACCTAAGGACATCACAAACAGCCATGCCCGAGGCAGGAATCGAACCTGCGACCGTAGCGGTCGTGCGGTTCCAGACTTCAGCGCCTTTAACCGCACGGCCACTTCGGCCGACCTCTCCCCGCGGGTGGGCAAACGGAGAAGAATGGTGGGACGACCCCAAAACAAAGCGGCTCGTGACCTCACCAAGAAACAATTAGAATTTAACAAGTAAATGAAACAACATATCTCCAACCACTTCTAATAAACTGCGATTTCTGGCAAAGACCTGACGCAGCATCCCCAATGCTCTCCCGAACCGTCCGCTGCCAGCCGCTTCAACGGACGCAGGAAGGCGCGCCGACCTCCCGTCTCAAGGCGTCGCAGCTCGCCCCGGCCAGCTCGATGTCGTGGTTTCGCTCCTGTTGCTCCCGTGTGAACCGCGTTGCCCGAGCAACTCGAGCAGACTGGCGGCCTAACGCGGAACTCAGCCCCGACCGGGCGACCACTAGCTAAGTTCTATT
Source organism: Schistocerca americana (assembly GCF_021461395.2). NCBI lineage: Eukaryota > Metazoa > Arthropoda > Insecta > Orthoptera > Acrididae > Schistocerca > Schistocerca americana. The sequence continues at coordinate 320,626,911 of NC_060120.1, read as the reverse complement.
ACTGGTGGAGTGGCAAGACTCTTATTTTCTGGCTTTAAAGTTGGTTCAAAGGACAGACATACTAGCTCTCCAACGACAGACAGACACTAACTGCCGCACAAATGCAAACGAGAGCCAGACCAGGAACTGGTGATGCGAGACTGACCCAGCCTCACTCCGACTGACCGACCTACTAAACTCCGAGGCTGACAGACCCATTGCGAGCTTATACCGCCCCTTAAATGCATGTGAACAGGCAACGTTTTCCCTTTTCCACCAGAGGGATACACCAAAGCTGCGATTGCCACAGCGGCGTCACCGCCGGAAACGGGGGGCCATTGCTTCACAGTACGCGCTGCGGCGCGCTCTTCAAAACAGCAAACTTTACCACGGTTACCTATCACCATAATGCTGATGCACTAGATTGGAAAGAGGTTTATCCGATTTGCCAAGTTTGTATCGTAGATATACGACACGGAATCCACGCCTGCCGATTACGAACGGCCGAACTTCAGCACGTGGAAAACTTGATTACGAGTTAACTGTTCAGAAATTAGGCATTAAACCAGGCACAAATGTAACAAATTTTAATGGTGCAATCGCAGAATGATTTTTCCGTCACGAAATAAAATTAACTCGGCAAGGCAGAAACCCTCTCTAGGAGCCACGAACTGTACTCACCAACCGCTAGCTGCAGAGTCTCCTTTCTCCATCGAGCTTCGCCCAACTACCGGTGCAACGGAAGGTACCAGAGGGGTAGGCTTCCGCCACCAACCTGACAGAAAAACCAACCTCAGACTAAAAGGGGTAAACCTCTCTGTCCAGGTACTGGGATCCTAAGTTGGTTATACTGTGACACCCTCCAAACGAGAAGCAAACATCAGCTGCTCCTAGCACACGACAACTAACTCAGCGTCCCCCACAAAAGAAACCCGAAACCACTCGTAAAAACGCTCATTCAGTCACATTCACGCACACATAGGGTAGGGTGAAAGGAAAACGTAATAAATACAGGATATGATTTCCTATGGAACACAAAAAAATCTAACATAACATCATTTAATAAGCCTTAGTTTGATTGCTCAGTCTTTCTGGGAGAGTTAATAAATTAAACTGCAATCAGGTGGTGGACAGAATAGGATGCACAGAATCCAGTGAGACAAGTGTCCATGTAACTACTACACAGGGACGTTTCAATCTACACGTATGGAAAAAAAATCGCAACACCAAGAAGGAGTTGTGCGACATAAACGAAAATTGATAGGCGTGTTTCTACTTCTGAGGATGCAAATCAGGTTTGTAACGGTCGTGAACGTAAGTTATCTTTGGGATTGGACACGATGCGTTGATGGTAGTCAAAAATACCTTTTAGGCGACATAGGCGCCATTATGAACACCTCAATGAGTTTAAACGAGGTTGTGTAATAGGGCTACGAGAAGCTGGATGTTTGCGATATTACAGATAGAGTTGGCAGGAATGTAACCACTGTACACGATTGCTGGCAGCGGTGGTCACGAGAATGTACGGTCGCGAGAACGACTTCGGACGGGAACGTTGCACTGCGGAGAGGAAAGACCATCGTGTTTGGCGTATGACTTTGGGGCGTATTGCATCCGCAGCAGCAATTCAAGCAGCAGTTGGTACCACGGTGATACACCGAACAGTTACTAAACGATACGAGTACTTCAAGGGCAGCTACGAGCCATACTCCGTGTAGCGTGCATTCCACTGACCCCAAACCACCGCTGTTTGCGACTTCAGTGGTTCCAAGAAAGATCTCATTGGATGCAAGGGTGGAGATCTGTTGTGTTTTATGATGAAACTGTCCGCTCCGATACCTGAGTGGTCAGCGTGACGGATTGCCGTCCTACGGACCCGGGTTCGATTCCCGGCTGGGTCGGGGATTTTCTCCGCTCAGGGCCTGGGTGTTGTGTTGTCTTAATCATCATTTCATCCCCATTCGGCGCGCAGGTCGCCCAATGTGGCGTCGAATGTAATAAGACCTGCACCAAGGCGTCCGGACCTGCCCCGTAAGGGGCCTCCCGGCCAGTGATGCCAAACGCTCACTTCCATTTTACATGATGAAAACTGGTCCTGCCTCGATATCAGTGATAGCCGTGTTGTTGTTCAGTAGGAGGCAAGTTGAGGTCCCGCAAACAGCCGGTCTGCGTGCTAGACACACTGGACCTACATCTGGAGTTATGATCTGGGATGCGATTTTTTATGACAGCACTCTCGTGGTTATCTCACGCACCCGGACTTCAAATTTGTACAGTCTGGTGATTCGACCTGTTGCGCTGTCGTTTAGGAACACCATTCTAGGAGATGTTTCTAACGGGATAAAACTCACCCAAATAGTGATGTTGTACCCCAATGTGCTCTACGGAGTGTTGACATCTTGCTTTGCCCTGCCCAATCACCAGATTTGTCTCCAGTCGAGCGCATATGGGACATCAGCGGGCGACAACTTCAGCGTCATCCACAGCCTTTATTAACCACCCATGTATTGACCGACATGGGTCAAATGGTTCAAATGGCTGTGAGCACTATGGGACTTAACTTTTGAGGTCATCAGTCTCCTAGAACATAGAACTACTTAAACCTAACTAACCTAAGGACATCACACACATCCATGCCCGAGGCAGGATTCGAACCTGCGACCGTAGCGGTCGCGCGGTTCCAGAGTGTAGCGCCTAGAACCACTCGGCCACTCCGGCCGTCTGACCGACATGGAAATTCATCCCACATACTGACATCCGTCACCGGAACAACACAATGAATTTACGCCTGCATGTTTGCATTCAACATTCTGGCGGTTATAACGGTTAGTAATATACCGACAGTTCACATTTTCAATGGCTTTTGTCACGCTTACATTGACCTGTGATCTTGCAATGTTAGTCACTTACATACGTTATCTAGACGAATGTATTCTCGAAATTTCATTACTCTGTATTAAATATTTTTCGGTGCTGCCATTTTTTTCCGTCAGTCTATACTCCCCAAGTCACCTTACAGTATGGGGTGGAGAGTACTTTGTGTACCAGTGTCGCTTTCACCTATTCCTGTTTCAGTCGCATATGGCAAGCCTCCGTGTCTGCTCGAACCTCTCTTATTTCATCTTGATGCTCTTCTCGCGAGATATAGGCCTACGACAGGGGAAGCAATACATTGGTTCACTCTTCTAGGAACATACGCTCTCGGAACTCTAACAATAGACCATACAACGATACAGAACGCCTCTCTTACAGCGTCTGACAATCGAGATTACTGAGCATTTCCGTGACGCTTTCGCATCCTTGAGAGAAACCTGTAACAAACCATGCTGCTCTTCTTTGGAACTTGTCTGTTTCCTCCATCAGTCGTATCTGGTATGGATCTCAAAGCGATGAGCAACATTCAAGCTCTTAACGAAAGAGAGTTTTGTAAGCTCCTTCCTTTGTTGATGGACTGCATTTCATGACGATTCTTCCCCCCATCTACATCACACCTATATACATCTACATACATACTCACCCAGTCACGATACAGTGCGTGGCGGAGGGTATCCGGTACTACTACAAGTCCTTTCCTTTCCTGCTCCACTCGTAAATAGGGCGAGGTAAAAACAACTCTCCGTATTCCTCCGTATGAGTCCTAATGTCTCGTTCCTCATCTTCGTGGCCCTTAAGCGAAATATATGTTGGCGGAATTATAATCGTTCTGTAGTCAGCTTCAAAAGCTGGTTCTCTAAATTTTTTCAACACTGTTCCTCGAAAATAGCGTCGCGTTCTTTCCAGGCTGAGTTCGAATCTACCGGTAACGAATGCAGCAGCCCGCCTCTGTCAACGTCAGCACGTGGATGTGTTCCATTACCCCGAGTACCTGCACTAAGAGCTGGGAGCGTCAAAGTCAATGTAGTGTTTTGTAATTAATAACTTTGTGTTTCAGTGAATGGTACCCTGTGATACATTTTTGAATAGGTCTTTAGGAGAGGAAATGAATTACCGAATAAAAAATACGGGGTGCTAATAACAAAAAAAAAAAAATCGTACCGCTGGTCATACTTTGTAAAACCAAAGCTACAACGAAGGCAATCATGCTGATTGATGTCCCCTTGACGATTAAAGAACATTTGCTTCAAACATTTTGTAATTTGCATCTGGACAAAAAGTTATTTGGGGTGGTCAAGGTCAATGGGACACCCTGTATACAGGAAATAACAGCGGTTCAATACCACTTCCTTGATGCACTCCTGACGATACCTTTGTTTCTGATGAAGTCTTCGATTGACTCAAATATCTGGAAACCTAATCTATATACTCGAACCTTCGTCAACAGCATGCAGTGGGGCACAGTGTCAAACGCTTTCCGTGGAAACCTAAAAATATGATATCTGCCTTTTGCCGTCCATCCACAGTTCGCAGTACATCATGTGAGAAAAGGACGAGTTTCACACGAACGATGATTTCTAAAACCGAGCTGATCCGTGGACAAAAGCATCTCGGTCTCTAGAAAATTTATTACATTCGAACTTGAATATGTTCATGAATTCTGCAGCAAATAATTGTTAAAGATATCGATCTGCACTTTTGCGGGTCCGTTCTTTTACTGTTCTTATAAACAGGAATCACTAGCGCTTGTTTTTAGTCGCTTGGGACTTTGCGCTGGGCAGGACATTTGCAATAAGTGCATGTTAAGTAAGCGGCCAATGCTGTAGAGTACTTCTTGTAAAACTGAAGTGGGATTACATCCGACTTACATGTTTTCAACTCTTCCAGTTCTTTCTCCACGCCAGAGACGCTATGTTCTCCATACGGGAGCCTCTCCGATGGTCAGACTACGGTATGTCTGCACGATTCTCCTACGTGAACAATTTCTTAAACGCGAAATTTAGAACTTCGGCTTTCGTTTTACTGTCTTCAACTGCCATATAAAAGTGGTCAACGAGTGGTTGAATGGAAGCCTTAGACCAGCTTAGCGATTTTACATGGGAAAGGAAGTTTCTCCGATTCTCGGCCATATGTTTTGCTAAGCAACAAGGCGATAGTTGTCGTATGCTTCGCGCAGAGATCTTTTCACAGACACACGAATCTCTACTAACCTGTCATTTGCGCGTTCTCTTTTTAACCGAGAGTGAAACAGCCTCGGATTCGTCAGCATTTTCGGAATTCCGTTGTTAATCTACGGCGGGATTTTCCATTCTTAATCCACTTACTAGGTAATAATCTCTAACGTAGAAGCCTAGATATTTTATGGGCGTAACTGCTTCCACTGATTATTCTGCAACTGTGTAATCACCCAGTCTATATATACGCAATACGTTACATTGATTTGTATTGAGGATTAATTGCCATTCGCTGCATCAAGCTCTGATGCTATCCAGGCCTTCCAGCACTTCGCAACAATTTCCTAGCGTCGTGACGTCTTTGTACTCAACAGTATTATCTGCGAAAAGCCTTATGGAACTTTCACGTTATTTACTAACTAGGCCATTTATATATAGTGCAGAGACTAACGGTCCTATAACATTCCCATAGTTCATGCCCGAAGTTTTACTTTTGCAAACTTGGAGGGGTTTAAAGAAACAACGAACCAGCTGCAAACAAAGGTTTATCGGAAATCTTGACTACGTTTTGACAATTTTAAAATTTTCTGCTTGAGAAGGTATAATGGACCCTAAAATTATATTGGTGGTTACAAATGTATTTTAAACCAAACAATGAAGTAACAACTGTAGACAAAAATTGCAGGACTAACATATTCAGCTACGGCCGCAGGTTCGAATCCTGCCTCGGGTATGGATGTGTGTGATGTCCTTAGGTTAGTTAGGTTTAAGTAGTTCTAAGTTCTAGGGGACTGATGACCACAGCAGTTAAGTCCCATAGTGCTCAGAGCCATTTGAACCACGTTTGAACTAACATATTCACTTGTTACATCACATGCTGATAAAGTCCAGTAATAAAACCAAACGACTCTTATCATGTGAGGCATTCATCTTGCCAACACAAGTAATAAGAGTCCATCACTTACCACACTCAGGAACGTAATATTTCAAATACGAGGCACATACCACGTGTAGCGGCCCATTAACATAAGGCTCTTGTCGACGTAAAAGTACATAAATAATAAACAAACAATGATGGCATAACAGTATGCAAATGACAAATAGCAAAAGCAAACCGCCCAATGGTACAGGCTCTAGCGCTGAGAAAGCTACATGCAGAGGCTGTTAAATATGTGCGCGATAGATCTGCGGCCATACTGCAATGAGTAGTTTACCTGAATTAAAACAGGAAAGATAAACGTGTCTTGTATAAAGCCACTGTCAATCTAAAACGATGTGAAATTAAACATATATAAAAGTGCGTGTAAAAATGGAATCTGAAAATATTCTTATAAGAGAGTAAGACACCAAGCGAGGTGGCACATTGGTTAGCATACTGGACTCGCATTCGGGAGGACGACTGTTCAAACCCGCGTCCGGCAACCCTGATTTAGGTTTCCCGTAATTTCCCTTAATCACTTTCTTCGAAACGACAGGGCCGACTTCCTTCACCATCCTTCCCTAATCCAATGGGACCGATGACCTCGCTGTTTGGTCCCTCCTCCAAATCATCCAACCAACCAGAGTAAGACTGCAACGACATTTCGCCATGCATGTGGTGAAAAATGTTATTAAATGTAGTAAATGCTGTAAAGAAGGGAATGGGGATGAACTAAAATTTATTAAAATGTAATTGCTGAAATGGAGACGCTTCCTCTTAGCGTTAAAAAAGACTGAAAACTTCTCTCTGATCAGAATGACATGCTGCTTTCTGTTTGCTAGAAACTCTTCGATTTATTTAGAGATTTGTTTCGATATCCCGTCTTTTGTTCATTAGGCAGCAGTGCGGAACTGTATCGAATGCCTTCCGGAAGTCAACGGACACGGCCCCTGTATAACAACTTTATCTTGGAACTCTTCCATTTGGAATTGTGACACCGCCTTGATGCAAAACACTTTTTCTTATTTATTTAGTTATTTATTCCCAAAGTAGTTTCAACGACAAATATCGCCATCATCATTGGGTTCTTTAAGTCTAGAACATGCAGAAAATAGCTTATTTATATAAACACTGTAACGAACTATACAATTTGTACTGTTTGTTTTTTGAATATAGTTTTCTGTGGATACTTTCATTCTTCCTTTTTTATTGTGCGCTACAGTATGTTTTTAAGAATTGTTGTCGCTGTTTGCGGCATATTTTCTATGCCTGTTCTGTTGCCGTATTTCTCGTCATACGTCATGTCATCTGGAACTGTGTGAGCGGCTTTGGTAAACAAATATTAAAACGTGAACTAACGTCAGCGTTATACAATCGGGATTGTGGTAGTAATAGTTCCTTAAAAACATGCCATAACGTAAAATAAGTAAGGCAGTATGAAAGTATCCACAGAAAACTATATTCAAAAAACAAACGTTACAAATGTAATAGTGTGTTACAGTATTTGTGTAACTATGCTATTTTCTGCATGATTTAGATCTGAAGAACCCACTAATGATGGCGATATTTACTGCTGAAATTAGTTTGGGTAGTAAATAAATAACAAAAAGTGTTTTGCACCAAGGCGGACTCACAATTTCCCTATTGGTGTGGCCCTATATACTTGGGCGCCGGTAGTTAATGCTTTCTGAGTCTCTGTACGGAGAGAGCGAGCTGGGTTTCACACGATCATTGTTTTAGGAACCTTTGTTCATTTGTACAGAGGAGTTTTTCGGTATCCATAAATGTCATAATTCGCGATCATAAAATATGTTCCAAAATTCTACAACAGACCAGCGTCAGGGATATAGACATATAGTTTTGTGATCCCGTTCGAGCGCCCTTCTTGGAAACGGCAACGACCTGTGCCTTTTTTGCTATCATTAGGAATGCTTCGCTCGTCTAGAGACCTACGGTGTCACTGCTGCTAGAAGAGAGACAAGTTGTTTTGCATACTCTGGGTAGAATCGAAACGGTACCCCGTCAGGTCCACTGAACTTTCCTCTGTTGATCCATTTCAGTTGCTTTTCTGCCCGTTGGTCACTTATTTCGATATTTGTCATCCTTTCGTTCCTGCGACGATTTAAACGAAGAATTACAGTGTAGTCATCTCCTGTGAAACAGTTCTGGAAAAACACGTTTAGTATTTCGGTCCTTTCTGTGTCACTCTCAGTTTCAATGCCATTATGGTCACATAGTGTGTTTACAGATGTCTTCGATACGTTTACTGTTTTATAACACGAGACCAGAACTTCTTAGGATTGTGTGTCATCCGGCCGAGCGGTTAAAGGCGCTACAGTCTGGAACCGCACGACCGCTACGGTTGCAGGTTCGAATCCTGCCTCGGGCATGGATGTGTGTGGTGTCCTTAAGTTAGTTAGGTTTAAGTAGTTCTAAATTCTAGGGGACTTACGACCACAGCAGTTGAGTACCATAGTGCTCAGAGCCATTTGAGCCATTTTGATTGTGTGTCAAGTTGGTAGATGCAGTTTTAGTTTCGTATTCGTTGAGCTCTTCACGCACAGCACTCCTTACGCTAATTTTCGCTTTGTTAAGTTTGGCTACCTTTAAATTTGCCATCTGCTCTCATAGCAGCTTTCTAACACGATTGTCAAACCGCGATGGGTCTTTTCCATTCCTCACAATTTTGACGGGCACATACTTGTGTAAAGCATATTATAAAATGTTCTTCAATTTTGTGCATTTATGCTCAACATTCTCGGTTCTGGAGACGAAACCTTCGTGATGTCCTGTCCGGTAACGGACTTTGATCAGTGATCCCCTGTTTTACACTGAATCCAATAGTTCAGATCTGTTTGTCACCAGCGGGTCTAAGAAGTTATCTTCACCAGTCGGTTCTCTGATCAGCTGCTCAGAGCAATTTTTAGATAAAGCACTTAGAACAATTTCACATGATTCTCTGTTCCTATTACCTGGCCAAATGACTTGAGCCTCCTAGTCTATAGCTGGTAAGCTAAAATCTCTATCTAAAACTATAACACGCCCGGAAAAATCTACACGAAATAGTCCCCAAGTTTTCCCTCGATTGTTCCGTCACTACAGCTGCTGAGGCCTAAAAAGCATCCGTTAACCATGTTTGTTCCCCATTTAACATTTATCTTCACCCAGATTATTTCACATTCTGAATCTGTTGATATATAGCCCCCATAATGATCTTGTAACACCCCACCCGTCACTTATCTGGTTTTGGTGTGTGTTCACCCCAGGTAATTGACTAACAGATCAACAGAGAGTGCAAAACTGCCGCAATATCGGATAACGCAAAGAATGTAATAAGGCCCTGTGACTCCCGATTGAACTGCAGTGGCAGTGTTGACATTAATTGATTCAGAATTGATCCCTTTTAATTAAAAGGAGCGCACATTGATGTTATATTCAGCTATTGAACACCAGATGCAAATGTTGAACATAAAATTAATTAAGACAGTGACGTGGGATTTCAACTACTTGATTGAAAACAGATACAGTCGAGTAGCACAGATTTATTTTAACTCATGACCTTCAATCATCACATTACATGACTCTCCTAACAGGCAGTGGCAATAAATTGCGTTTGCATGGAGTAAAGCGCGATAAATCAAAAGTAATTCCTATCGACTGACCCAGGCGTAATGCGAAGTGCAAGAAGAATTCTACAATACACGGCCCATGAAACCCTCGTGGAAACATTGCCGACGTGATCCAACAAATTAATCAGTGGCCGAAGTGGGCGCAGTATCACCGAATACAGGGTGGCGGAGCGTCGTCGTCGTGCAGACGTCGGCCGACCTTGTATTGCTGCAACACTGCCCTCGTCTATTCACTCCTAGCTATCTTGTTCAGTACACTGCTGAACCAAAACTTCCTATCTCCAAGCTCAATCATTCCCTTCGCGAAGTCCTAAACTGCAGAGATGCTCACTCTTTCTCAGGCAAGCTGAGTCAAGAACGCCACGTCCGCACTCTAGGCAAGCTGGGAACGGAAGACCTCTACCGGGACTTCTCACAGTCTGCTCTTCGCCTCGGTTTCCCCTTCAGAAAAATCACTTACGCCAATTGCAGCGCAAGTCACATTAATTATTCGTCGCTTTCCAGCGCCGACCAATGCCTGCTCTGGGAAGTGAACAAATTCCCACAACATTTCCCTTCCTCTCAACTTCTGCTGTTTCGCTCCTTCCAGGCCACCCATCAATGTTAGCGTCTGCACAAACACCAGTTTTTCCAGAATTCTGACTCCTAGAAGAGTACTTCAAATTCCTTGGTCCTACATTCCCATCGGAGGCTGGCATATTTCATGCTGTCGCTCTTCACCTGATTTACTTCAGGCTCTGCGGACCGTGAATTCACTGTGAAGTTGCTATAGTCACAAACATGCATATTTTGACCTCTGTTGACCGCTCCACCGTAGCTTTGCGTGGCTTTCTCGCATGTTTCACAGATAACGGGACGACAGACATTTATCAACAGGCGTAAAGTTCTCCGTCTGTTTCCCGGTACACCAGCATGGAGTCGGGGTCAACCACCCACTCACTGTCACTCATCTTAAGGCGGCTGGAGGCCGCGTCGTGTTACCGCTTTCTCAGAGCTTGAGCCACTCGAAGCTGCCGATTGTCGCTTCCCTTAGCCGCTCCCCCCCCCCTTGCGGCCACGGTCAATTCTGAGTACTTCCCTGGGGTAAACTAGCCTACAGTAAATCGACACGTTTCCACAAAGATTTCATGTCATGTGAATTACTTTAAAACCATCACCTGACATTAATTATTCCAATACGTCCATACTGTACCCTCTGCAAGATGCATTGTGCGTTATCAGTCGTTTTTGTTCAGCTCTACTGTTCGCTCAACGTGAGTTAGGTGATTTTTAATGACTTCATGTAAGGGGCATAGTTCGTGCCATCTTACAATCTGAACACTGTAACTGCCCCTCACCTTCTGCAAACCAAAAGGCTGTCTGCTTCTGCATCTTGCAAAATTTTTTTTGGTGACATCGTGCAACGTTGCGAGGTGCCAAGGCTAGCAGTGTATTTAACACTAAATTCTTCTAGAATCTACATATGTAAATGATGCTCTGAGCCCCCCCCTATTCTAACTCCGACTTTTGCTGTTGCACAAGGATTAAAAAAAATACGCGAACTGACTCTAATCAACCCTGCCAGTGGAGTGGAAGAGAGTTTCGCACCTGCAATAATTTAATTTGATAAATAAATTAAATAAACGAAGGTTTCCTTAACATAGTGATGAATGATAGGGTTGCTCTACCGATTAACAGAATGAAAGTTCTGTCCAAAATAACAATATGATTTCTTAAGACTAAACACAAAATAATAAACAAAAGCACATGAAACATTTACAATACATCAAATTGGCTCAAATTGGATACTCAAACAAACGCTGTGAGTGTGAAGTTGTCCCTAAACTAGATTGTGAGGATTATGACGAAGTGGTATGTGGAGCCAATTCCTTGCAACTCAAATATTAAGAGAAAACACATAACCAGCCCAACATTAATTGCTCCTACCCAAGACAGAACAAAGTTAGGAAAAGACAAACAGTCGCGCTCTGCTGAGCTCTGATTATCACCTAGGAAAATCCCTGTCTGCTGGTGCTGTGGACATACGTTACCAATCTGTCTTCTTAACTGCAAGAACTCGATATGGCGTACCGGAGGCGATGGCTGGTTGCTTCGACGGCCCGACGTGGTGATGATAATGTCGCGAGTATAGCCCGAAACAAATTATCCTGACATCGTTGTTCCAGACTAAAGACTTCCTATCAATACAAATGCGCCTCTGAGGGAGACGAAGAAAGCTTGCCACACAATCACTGACGGTACAGTGATTGATTTTAACAAGCGAAGTCACCCAGTAACTCCAATACAGGCAACATTAGCCAAAACTGCTCAAGACAGACAACATAGGCCTCTTGTACACAGAACGCTCAATTGCCAACTGTACACGGAAAGTTTCTTTGAAGTCGAAACTTCAGCAACTTCGTCAAACAGTTACAATTAAATAAAAGTGTATTAGGCGTCCCATGGAAGGCAGGCTGACCCCAGCAGCGAGAGCTCAGTCTTGTAACCTACTTCCACCGAAAGGCGAGAGACGACTACTCACAAGAGCACCCGTACCGGCCAAACACACAACATTCCCGCCCCCACGACAGTGGCCGTGGTTAAACGTTCCAATCAGCAACTCGAAAACCGGCGGAAAATTCCACTCTATTGCCGGAGCACTACCATTCCACCAATGGAGATTCTTGGCGCCAATTTCTGTGCTGATTTTGCTACGTCACAGAGCTATGCCCTGAGCAAGCCAATCACAGTTACTATTTTGCAGAAAGCGCGGGAATTTTCCCGCCACAACTGCCTGGGTACACAAGTCATTCCCACGCCTCGCTGGTAGCCCGCCAGAAAGTGTTTTCGCTAAATTTCTGTGAAGTAACGGAACCTCTAGCCCAGCCGCTACTTCAGACCCCTCCGGGCATGTCTTTTGACAATGTCGGCATCTGCAAAGCATTCACTCGACTTCCTCACACCCGTCGGCTTAACCCTTTCCAGATCAACAGAGCCCGCCTGTCACCGGACCACCCGGGTGACGAGAGACGCTGCGTGGGAAGTCCGCGTGTGAAGGAATAGCAACTTTTCACTGCATGCAATTAGAGAGGAAAATCGTAAGATAGAAATATGAGAGGGGGCTCATGCCACCTCTCATAGCCCCTACGCCATTTTAGATTGTAATTGGTGAGCGGTTGGCTCACTTAGCAGCAAGGTAGTGAGTCAATCGCCCAAGAACAATCTCGCAAACTGGCTGCACATGCCGCACTCTATAGAGAAAATCACTGTAACTGAAAACTGCAGCTCATAGAGGGGGGATTATTTATGATGTAGCCAACTTCACCTTCTCAATATGGAACACTAACACTCACATCACACATCCATATCCAGGGAGCCCCTTCCAAACACCGATTCACACAGACATTCACTCTCTAAATATGGCCCGGGCATGTGAGCCAAATATGGAGCAATTTATTCTTTACAATCAGAGTTGGAGTGCTCCGCAATTAAAGGCCCAAGATGTTACAACAATTTTAATCATTAAACTAACCTGAACTCACTCACTCACACATGATACTATTTAAGTTAACAATCTCTTTGTGAGATTTCAGAATCTAATTACAACCTCCGATTCATTCTGTCTCCCTGCAGCAAGAATAACCTTTACAAAATGTTCCCGGAACTGATGGTCCATTCACAATGACAGTGGTGGTATCTGCTTCAGTTTATGGGGACTTCAGGCACACTGTTTGCATACACACAACAATAAATACAAATAACATGGTGTGGAGAACAATACAGTAATTTGTAATAAGAATTACAGTGTAAAACACAAACACATACAAGGTATAACATACATTACAAAAACAACACTAGAGAAAGAAATTTAAGAAAAAAAACAAGGTTCATGGTGCATCAAGTTGTGCGTGCACATTGCAAAAAGTTGACGACTGTGCTGAGAATGAGGCACTAAATCACATTGTTAGAAATATTCGAAGCACTTCACAAATTCCACCGTACTGACATCACATAGGGCTAAACGTCGGGTGTTGTTGCTACGTTGTTGCAACGGCAATAGAGTGTGCTGGAGCATCTGCAGTACTCTGTTGAGATTGCACCAAGACCCACACATATGATCACAGCAGTACGGTAGGAAGACACAGTGATAGGCTCTCCTCACGTCGATTAATTGTCTCTGAGGTCTACTTGTTGGGATACATCACTAGTCTAGGTCTCTTCTCTCGCTGGACAGTACTTTATGTTTACCAATATTGCAGTTCGACGAGGGATGATGGCACGTGGAGTGACTCCACAAGTGTGTGAGGTCATCCATACAGGATCGAACTAGGAGTGACGATTGCTAAAACTGCTCTCTAATAGAGAGGAGAAGTTAGAAATGAGACCATACATTTGTTAGTGTGGCATGATACTGCTTTGTGTATGCAGATCGGCCAATGCTAGTGAGTTGTAAAAACCCAAACAGGTGAGTATATAGCGTCCCTTTCTGTCCTGAGGCACATGAGACGCAGGTTCTGACACGATATGTGATCTTCTTCGTGTACTCACGACAACGTGGTCTGCCGCAGGGAATCCCTCCAAATGGCTGCCACGTCCGGAGAGCTAGCAGGCTGTCGCGTGTGGGTCGCGTGTCAGTGTCAATGGCCAGCCTCACTTTCGCTTGTGGCCCGGCGAGGATCCCGCCTAATCCCTCAGGTATATGGCCCGGTGACTGTCAGCTTGCAGGACCGGACGCTCGCCTTCTTGCAGGTAGCCGAAGACCTCTTGTTTTTGCGCTGGCTGGCCTCTGCATTGCCACGATACCCGTCATCTGCACAGTTCTGACAAAAATCTTATGCCTAACTTTTTCTCATGACCTTCTATGTTATAATAAATTTACATAATGACACATTGATGGTCTGTCATTTCAGACACTCTTATTTTACTTTTATAGTTATTAGTCTATGGCTATCATTATAAAAAAATCTTGGTGTATCAAATTTAGACATGGAAATAATTTATCTTGATATTTGTGTAGAGACCGGTCTCACTGCTGTACATGGTGTGTGACGCTACACTGGATGAACAGCTAAATGTGCGGGCCCGCACTGATATTACTATTAATTATATAGATCGACAGTAGACATGCTCAAGAATTAACTACCATTTGCCAACGATCTACATTCTATGTCTTTTGAATAAATTATGTTATTATGCAGGTCGAAGTTTTACTGAATTTATAAAGAACAAGCAACTATTCTACGTTCGCTCGCCGGTCGTCCCTCCATCTTGGGTCTGTGATTTGATGACCTGAAAAATAACATCCCAACAGGAGCGCGCCAAACACTTGTGTAGAAAACCCCCACAATATTAATCTAGTTATTGTTAAAACCTACAGTTTAACGTATCCTAGTATATCGTATCTTTTTTTTTGTTTTTGTTTTTTTACCTTATACAATACTCTTACATAATTCCTGTTACGTTGAGATGCCGCTATTGACGACAGTGATGTGCGCGCCGTACGACATGACCTCCGAGTTTTCATTACGCCTCACTGAAACTCCAGATACTGGGTTAGCCATGGCTATACACGACAATAAATTTATAGTTGCAACTTCCTTCTCTATGTGATGCGGTTTTCGCGATCAAAGCACACCTTTTCAGAGGCAATGTAATATGACCAAGCCAGGACTGGTTCCTGTTGAGGATTCAGTCGCCCAACACACGCCAGCTACACAGTATGTCACGAATATCCAAGTATAAGTCCCTGGTTATTCATCTGTGACAGTCACGAGCAGCACGCTAAATCCCCAACCAGCACATTGGCATGGTAGGCTTTATGCCCGCATTTCTCTCGTCTAGGGCACCATTGGAGTCAATCACTCACAGGTTCACCCCGACTTGCAAGACAACGATGCTGGCGCAGCTCTGCAAAAAACTATACTGCCCATATTCATCCTCGAAATCACGCAATATACCACAATCTTGCAGTGCACTGACGCGTGCCTACAAGCATTGGTATCAACGTCTCACGAACTGGTTGTGGCCGCTATGGAGCGTATCACGACTTCTCAGAACGCTTCTAAGAGCACGTTCTTGTATGCGCCCGTTTGTGCGACATCTCGTCACTCATCTTTATCCCTTAACATGGACACCAGATAGGAAAGGACAAAAACATTGCTCATGGAAAGGTAGTGCCTCTTATCGCAACGACAGAGGAGATCCCGAACACAGACAAAAAAAGTTAACAGCAGTAAAATCTTATGCGAGAAAACGCAGCGTGTTAATACTTTAACAATCTTAATCTATTAATGCAACGATTATTGTCCCCCGATGAAAGGTTCATATATTTGCCTATTCTACTATGTACACCACTTACACTACTACTATAGCAAGGTTCATGTATTTGCCCATTCTACTATGTACACCACTTAAGCTACTATTATTCCACGAACTTCTTTGTGTGAGAGATGTGGTGGAGTCCTATGGACTAGCGCCAATCCCTTGTCAGACTCTCCCTCCTCCGACGTGCATTAGGATTTACAGGTCTAATTTCAGTCCCCTGGTTCTCCTGTTGTCCTTGGTTTCGCTCTCTCCAATTACGGTCGCTTTGCCGTTCGTTATTCCTCCTCTCCCAGATTCCTTGTCTAACATGACCCTGTTCCCTGACGTTCTGGTTTCCGTGTCTCTGGTTTCCATAACCTTGAATAGCGTAACCTTGGTTTCCGTAACCCTGGTTTCCTAATTGACGAACGCGATTATGCGATCTGTTGTCGTCTGCCCTTACTGGCCCGTGGTATTTGTTATTTTGCGCCTTCTTCCTGTCCTTTGCGTCTTGTTTATCGAAGACTACTTCGAGTTCGCGCAATAGACTCTTGAATGCTTCTATGTCAGATCCACACTTGCCGACAAGTGTCTGTTGATACCTAACAGGCAATTTGGAAAAACAAAATTTGATGATTTCTCCCTTGCTGTATGGACTATCTAAAAATTGATTCTTCTTGAGTAAATCATCAAAAAATTTGGTTGCTCTCCTTTGCCCGGACACTTCCAGTTCGGGACAAAATATTATTTCCTCTTTAATCCTGTCTTGCGTTTCTTTTGACCAGTAGATCCCCAGGAACGCATCAACAAATTCCTGATAAGTCTGACACGTCGCTGCCGCACCCCGCATCTTTTCCGCGGCTTGGCCTTCGATGTGTCCACACATGAATTCTAATTTTGCCAGGGTTGGCCATGATGACGGTAATGAATTTGTAAACTGCATCACCCAGCTCTTGGGATGCATCGACCCTCCATTATCTCTGAACTTTTGGAATTTTAGTATCGACAGGAAGCGATTGTGATCAAAATCCTGTCCGATCCTCGCACTGGTGTTGTCACTCGTTTCCGGTACTTGCACGTCTGCTGAGTGTCCTGATCTATCTTGCTGATAACTGTGATGTGCTAACTCTGTATCACAGTGGCAGTGGCACTCAGAGTTCACTTTCATAAGTGGGCTACAATTATTGGAGCTATTACTAGGTGTTTCTGCGTGTGGTTAGTTCCGCACTCTGTCACTGGGCTAGAGCACGGCGGGCTTTTCCTCGGAGACACAATTCTGTGTACTCCATCATTGGTATCCGAACGCGCAGTTCTCGTGTGCCCGTTTCGCTCTAGTTTTGCTATCCGACTCTCTACTTCTTTCATTCGTTTCGTGATGTTCGTAACCGCAATATTACCTTGGGTTTTTAAGAACGCTAGGGATTTTGAGTGGGCTTGTGTCGCACGTCCCAAGCGACCTGCAAGTTGAGAAGTTACTTTTGCGATTTTCATTGCCCCTGTTGCTGCCGTTTTGGCTAGGCCTGCTACTTTTTGTGCTACCATTGACATTTGTTTTGCTTCTCCACATTCTTTCTTTACTGTTAGTAATTCCCCTCGAATTTCTCCTATATGCGAAATTATTGCCTGAGTGTCCTTCTTACGCTGTTCTTCAGTTTCTTCCTTCTCCTTCTTACGCTGTTTCTCCTCTTCTTTCTTCTCCCTCTTACGCTGTTCGTCAGCTTCTTCCTTCTTCTTCTTACGTTGTTTCTCCTCTCCTTCCTTCTCCCTCTTACGCTGTTCGTCAGCTTCTTCTTTCATTGATCGTAGGAAGCTCAGTATTGGGTTTACGTCATCTTTTTGATCCTCTTCAAACGTGGGAGATGTAACTCTGGACACCTGGGCGCTAGAGCTCTGACGTGGCCGAGCTAGCCCCTGTCTTCTCTCGTTTGTTTGATTATAAACTTCTGCTACCGTCTCGACCTGTGTGCCTGTCTCTGTTTCATCCTCTACTTCACTATCATAATCACGGCCGCAACGCTGCTCTGAGATCGCGTCCAAATCACCTTCCTCATCTATGACCCTGGCGTCCTGTCCTGCTAAAAATGTGCCCATCTCATCCCTGAACCTATTTCCGTCAGTAAACTGCCTCTTATCCATTATGCTATCCTCTTTTGTTTTAGCTTTGCTCGATAATAGTCGTGCCTTACTTCTCGTTATCATTCATGAAAAACAAATTTATCTAAAATGCACAATAAAATTAACCTACTCCATATATTTTTTACACATAGACATAAAATTTCAACAACGCCTCTCCAACGCTGTAATTATACGCACGATATGTTGTGGTATAGAAACCGCACACAAACCCGACAAAGTGGGATGTGATACGGACACACCATCAAAGGAACACAAAAACAATGAACAAAAGAATATATACACTGAAAACAAAAACTGTAATCATGCGCCGCTTCTTAAAACTAAACGCGGAACTACCAGAAAAAAACTTGGGTATTAATCAATAAAAAAAAATTTAGCGAAAAAATTCTGAATGTCCCTACTACTAACAATACTTGCTTATCAGCGATTCACAGGAAAGATTCGAGGCTAAGGGTCGCCATTTTATGTGAGGTGCCGGGGCTAGCAGTGTATTCAACACTAAATTCTTCTAGAATCTACATACGTAAATGATGCTCTAAGCCCCCCCTATTCTAACTCCGACTTTTGCTGTTGCACGAGGATTAAAAAAAATATGCGAACTGACTCTAATCAACCCTGCCAGTGGAGTAGAAGAGAGTTTGGTACCTGCAATAATTTAATTTGATAAATAAGTTAAATAAACGAAGGTTTCATTAACATAGTGATGAATGATAAGGTTGCTCTACCGATTAACAGAATGAAAGTTCTGTCCAAAATAACAATATGATTTATTAAGACTAAACACAAAATAATAAACAAATACACATGAAACATTTACAATACATCAAATTGGCTCAAATTGGATACTCAAACAAGCGCTGTGAATGTGAAGTTGTCCCTAAACTAGATTGTGAGGATTATGACGAAGTATTATGTGGAGCCAATTCCTTGCAACTCAAATATTAAGAGAAAACACATAGCCAACCCAACATTAATTGCTGTTACCCAAGACAGAACAAAGTTAGAAAAAGACGACAGGCGCGCTCTGCTGAGCTCTGATTATCACCTAGCAAAATCCCTGTCTGCTGGTGCTGCGGACATACCTTATCAATCTGTCTTCTTAACTGCAAGAACACGATTTGGCGTACTGGAGGCGATGGCTGGTTGCTTCGACGTCCTCGACCGAAAGGCGAGAGCCGACTACCTAGAGCACCCGTACAGGCCGAACACACAACATTCCCGCCCCCATGACAGTGGCCGTGGTTAAACGTTCCAATCAGCAACTCGAAAACCGGCGGAAAATTCCACTCTATTGCCGGAGCACTACCATTCCACCAATGGAGATTCTTGGCGCCAATTTCTGCGCTGATTTTGCTACGTTACGGAGCTATGCCCTGAGCAAGCCAATCAAAGTTACTATTTTGCAGAAAGCGCGGGAATTTTCCCGCCACAACTGCCTGGGTACACAAGTCATTCCCACGCCTCGCTGGTAGCCCGCCAGAAAGTGTTTTCACTAAGTTTCTGCGAAGTAACGGAACCTCTAGCCCAGCCGCTACTTCAGACCCCTCCAGGCGTGTCTTTTGACAATGTCGGCGTCTGCAAAGCATTCACTCGACTTCCTCACACCCGTCGGCTTAACCCCTTCCAGATCAGCAGAGCCCGCCTGTCACCGGACCACCCGGGTGACAAGAGACGCTGCGTAGGAAGTCCGCGTGTGAAGGAATAGCAACTTTTCACTGCATGCAATTAGAGAGGAAAATCGTAAGATAGAAATATGAGAGGGGGCTCATGCCACCTCTCATAGCCCCTACGCCATTTTAGATTGTAATTGGTGAGCGGTTGGCTCACTTAGCAGCAAGGTAGTGAGTCAATCGCCCAAGAACAATCTCGCAAACTGGCTGCACATGCCGCACTCTATAGAGAAAATCACTGTAACTGAAAACTGCAGCTCATAGAGGGGGGATTATTTATGATGTAGCCAACTTCACCTTCTCAATATGGAACACTAACACTCACATCACACATCCATATCCAGGGAGCCCCTTCCAAACACCGATTCACACAGACATTCACTCTCTAAATATGGCCCGGGCATGTGAGCCAAATATGGAGCAATTTATTCTTTACAATCAGAGTTGGAGTGCTCCGCAATTAAAGGCCCAAGATGTTACAACAATTTTAATCATTAAAC
This sequence comes from Schistocerca americana, assembly GCF_021461395.2. Lineage (NCBI taxonomy): Eukaryota > Metazoa > Arthropoda > Insecta > Orthoptera > Acrididae > Schistocerca > Schistocerca americana. Next base: position 320,606,748 of record NC_060120.1, on the reverse strand, counting down.
TAACCTGAACTCACTCACTCACACATGATACTATTTAAGTTAACAATCTCTTTGTGAGATTTCAGAATCTAATTACAACCTCCGATTCATTCTGTCTCCCTGCAGCAAGAATAACCTTTACAAAATGTTCCCGGAACTGATGGTCCATTCACAATGACAGTGGTGGTATCTGCTTCAGTTTATGGGGACTTCAGGCACACTGTTTGCATACACACAACAATAAATACAAATAACATGGTGTGGAGAACAATACAGTAATTTGTAATAAGAATTACAGTGTAAAACACAAACACATACAAGGTATAACATACATTACAAAAACAACACTAGAGAAAGAAATTTAAGAAAAAAAACAAGGTTCATGGTGCATCAAGTTGTGCGTGCACATTGCAAAAAGTTGACGACTGTGCTGAGAATGAGGCACTAAATCACATTGTTAGAAATATTCGAAGCACTTCACAAATTCCACCGTACTGACATCACATAGGGCTAAACGTCGGGTGTTGTTGCTACGTTGTTGCAACGGCAATAGAGTGTGCTGGAGCATCTGCAGTACTCTGTTGAGATTGCACCAAGACCCACACATATGATCACAGCAGTACGGTAGGAAGACACAGTGATAGGCTCTCCTCACGTCGATTAATTGTCTCTGAGGTCTACTTGTTGGGATACATCACTAGTCTAGGTCTCTTCTCTCGCTGGACAGTACTTTATGTTTACCAATATTGCAGTTCGACGAGGGATGATGGCACGTGGAGTGACTCCACAAGTGTGTGAGGTCATCCATACAGGATCGAACTAGGAGTGACGATTGCTAAAACTGCTCTCTAATAGAGAGGAGAAGTTAGAAATGAGACCATACATTTGTTAGTGTGGCATGATACTGCTTTGTGTATGCAGATCGGCCAATGCTAGTGAGTTGTAAAAACCCAAACAGGTGAGTATATAGCGTCCCTTTCTGTCCTGAGGCACATGAGACGCAGGTTCTGACACGATATGTGATCTTCTTCGTGTACTCACGACAACGTGGTCTGCCGCAGGGAATCCCTCCAAATGGCTGCCACGTCCGGAGAGCTAGCAGGCTGTCGCGTGTGGGTCGCGTGTCAGTGTCAATGGCCAGCCTCACTTTCGCTTGTGGCCCGGCGAGGATCCCGCCTAATCCCTCAGGTATATGGCCCGGTGACTGTCAGCTTGCAGGACCGGACGCTCGCCTTCTTGCAGGTAGCCGAAGACCTCTTGTTTTTGCGCTGGCTGGCCTCTGCATTGCCACGATACCCGTCATCTGCACAGTTCTGACAAAAATCTTATGCCTAACTTTTTCTCATGACCTTCTATGTTATAATAAATTTACATAATGACACATTGATGGTCTGTCATTTCAGACACTCTTATTTTACTTTTATAGTTATTAGTCTATGGCTATCATTATAAAAAAATCTTGGTGTATCAAATTTAGACATGGAAATAATTTATCTTGATATTTGTGTAGAGACCGGTCTCACTGCTGTACATGGTGTGTGACGCTACACTGGATGAACAGCTAAATGTGCGGGCCCGCACTGATATTACTATTAATTATATAGATCGACAGTAGACATGCTCAAGAATTAACTACCATTTGCCAACGATCTACATTCTATGTCTTTTGAATAAATTATGTTATTATGCAGGTCGAAGTTTTACTGAATTTATAAAGAACAAGCAACTATTCTACGTTCGCTCGCCGGTCGTCCCTCCATCTTGGGTCTGTGATTTGATGACCTGAAAAATAACATCCCAACAGGAGCGCGCCAAACACTTGTGTAGAAAACCCCCACAATATTAATCTAGTTATTGTTAAAACCTACAGTTTAACGTATCCTAGTATATCGTATCTTTTTTTTTGTTTTTGTTTTTTTACCTTATACAATACTCTTACATAATTCCTGTTACGTTGAGATGCCGCTATTGACGACAGTGATGTGCGCGCCGTACGACATGACCTCCGAGTTTTCATTACGCCTCACTGAAACTCCAGATACTGGGTTAGCCATGGCTATACACGACAATAAATTTATAGTTGCAACTTCCTTCTCTATGTGATGCGGTTTTCGCGATCAAAGCACACCTTTTCAGAGGCAATGTAATATGACCAAGCCAGGACTGGTTCCTGTTGAGGATTCAGTCGCCCAACACACGCCAGCTACACAGTATGTCACGAATATCCAAGTATAAGTCCCTGGTTATTCATCTGTGACAGTCACGAGCAGCACGCTAAATCCCCAACCAGCACATTGGCATGGTAGGCTTTATGCCCGCATTTCTCTCGTCTAGGGCACCATTGGAGTCAATCACTCACAGGTTCACCCCGACTTGCAAGACAACGATGCTGGCGCAGCTCTGCAAAAAACTATACTGCCCATATTCATCCTCGAAATCACGCAATATACCACAATCTTGCAGTGCACTGACGCGTGCCTACAAGCATTGGTATCAACGTCTCACGAACTGGTTGTGGCCGCTATGGAGCGTATCACGACTTCTCAGAACGCTTCTAAGAGCACGTTCTTGTATGCGCCCGTTTGTGCGACATCTCGTCACTCATCTTTATCCCTTAACATGGACACCAGATAGGAAAGGACAAAAACATTGCTCATGGAAAGGTAGTGCCTCTTATCGCAACGACAGAGGAGATCCCGAACACAGACAAAAAAAGTTAACAGCAGTAAAATCTTATGCGAGAAAACGCAGCGTGTTAATACTTTAACAATCTTAATCTATTAATGCAACGATTATTGTCCCCCGATGAAAGGTTCATATATTTGCCTATTCTACTATGTACACCACTTACACTACTACTATAGCAAGGTTCATGTATTTGCCCATTCTACTATGTACACCACTTAAGCTACTATTATTCCACGAACTTCTTTGTGTGAGAGATGTGGTGGAGTCCTATGGACTAGCGCCAATCCCTTGTCAGACTCTCCCTCCTCCGACGTGCATTAGGATTTACAGGTCTAATTTCAGTCCCCTGGTTCTCCTGTTGTCCTTGGTTTCGCTCTCTCCAATTACGGTCGCTTTGCCGTTCGTTATTCCTCCTCTCCCAGATTCCTTGTCTAACATGACCCTGTTCCCTGACGTTCTGGTTTCCGTGTCTCTGGTTTCCATAACCTTGAATAGCGTAACCTTGGTTTCCGTAACCCTGGTTTCCTAATTGACGAACGCGATTATGCGATCTGTTGTCGTCTGCCCTTACTGGCCCGTGGTATTTGTTATTTTGCGCCTTCTTCCTGTCCTTTGCGTCTTGTTTATCGAAGACTACTTCGAGTTCGCGCAATAGACTCTTGAATGCTTCTATGTCAGATCCACACTTGCCGACAAGTGTCTGTTGATACCTAACAGGCAATTTGGAAAAACAAAATTTGATGATTTCTCCCTTGCTGTATGGACTATCTAAAAATTGATTCTTCTTGAGTAAATCATCAAAAAATTTGGTTGCTCTCCTTTGCCCGGACACTTCCAGTTCGGGACAAAATATTATTTCCTCTTTAATCCTGTCTTGCGTTTCTTTTGACCAGTAGATCCCCAGGAACGCATCAACAAATTCCTGATAAGTCTGACACGTCGCTGCCGCACCCCGCATCTTTTCCGCGGCTTGGCCTTCGATGTGTCCACACATGAATTCTAATTTTGCCAGGGTTGGCCATGATGACGGTAATGAATTTGTAAACTGCATCACCCAGCTCTTGGGATGCATCGACCCTCCATTATCTCTGAACTTTTGGAATTTTAGTATCGACAGGAAGCGATTGTGATCAAAATCCTGTCCGATCCTCGCACTGGTGTTGTCACTCGTTTCCGGTACTTGCACGTCTGCTGAGTGTCCTGATCTATCTTGCTGATAACTGTGATGTGCTAACTCTGTATCACAGTGGCAGTGGCACTCAGAGTTCACTTTCATAAGTGGGCTACAATTATTGGAGCTATTACTAGGTGTTTCTGCGTGTGGTTAGTTCCGCACTCTGTCACTGGGCTAGAGCACGGCGGGCTTTTCCTCGGAGACACAATTCTGTGTACTCCATCATTGGTATCCGAACGCGCAGTTCTCGTGTGCCCGTTTCGCTCTAGTTTTGCTATCCGACTCTCTACTTCTTTCATTCGTTTCGTGATGTTCGTAACCGCAATATTACCTTGGGTTTTTAAGAACGCTAGGGATTTTGAGTGGGCTTGTGTCGCACGTCCCAAGCGACCTGCAAGTTGAGAAGTTACTTTTGCGATTTTCATTGCCCCTGTTGCTGCCGTTTTGGCTAGGCCTGCTACTTTTTGTGCTACCATTGACATTTGTTTTGCTTCTCCACATTCTTTCTTTACTGTTAGTAATTCCCCTCGAATTTCTCCTATATGCGAAATTATTGCCTGAGTGTCCTTCTTACGCTGTTCTTCAGTTTCTTCCTTCTCCTTCTTACGCTGTTTCTCCTCTTCTTTCTTCTCCCTCTTACGCTGTTCGTCAGCTTCTTCCTTCTTCTTCTTACGTTGTTTCTCCTCTCCTTCCTTCTCCCTCTTACGCTGTTCGTCAGCTTCTTCTTTCATTGATCGTAGGAAGCTCAGTATTGGGTTTACGTCATCTTTTTGATCCTCTTCAAACGTGGGAGATGTAACTCTGGACACCTGGGCGCTAGAGCTCTGACGTGGCCGAGCTAGCCCCTGTCTTCTCTCGTTTGTTTGATTATAAACTTCTGCTACCGTCTCGACCTGTGTGCCTGTCTCTGTTTCATCCTCTACTTCACTATCATAATCACGGCCGCAACGCTGCTCTGAGATCGCGTCCAAATCACCTTCCTCATCTATGACCCTGGCGTCCTGTCCTGCTAAAAATGTGCCCATCTCATCCCTGAACCTATTTCCGTCAGTAAACTGCCTCTTATCCATTATGCTATCCTCTTTTGTTTTAGCTTTGCTCGATAATAGTCGTGCCTTACTTCTCGTTATCATTCATGAAAAACAAATTTATCTAAAATGCACAATAAAATTAACCTACTCCATATATTTTTTACACATAGACATAAAATTTCAACAACGCCTCTCCAACGCTGTAATTATACGCACGATATGTTGTGGTATAGAAACCGCACACAAACCCGACAAAGTGGGATGTGATACGGACACACCATCAAAGGAACACAAAAACAATGAACAAAAGAATATATACACTGAAAACAAAAACTGTAATCATGCGCCGCTTCTTAAAACTAAACGCGGAACTACCAGAAAAAAACTTGGGTATTAATCAATAAAAAAAAATTTAGCGAAAAAATTCTGAATGTCCCTACTACTAACAATACTTGCTTATCAGCGATTCACAGGAAAGATTCGAGGCTAAGGGTCGCCATTTTATGTGAGGTGCCGGGGCTAGCAGTGTATTCAACACTAAATTCTTCTAGAATCTACATACGTAAATGATGCTCTAAGCCCCCCCTATTCTAACTCCGACTTTTGCTGTTGCACGAGGATTAAAAAAAATATGCGAACTGACTCTAATCAACCCTGCCAGTGGAGTAGAAGAGAGTTTGGTACCTGCAATAATTTAATTTGATAAATAAGTTAAATAAACGAAGGTTTCATTAACATAGTGATGAATGATAAGGTTGCTCTACCGATTAACAGAATGAAAGTTCTGTCCAAAATAACAATATGATTTATTAAGACTAAACACAAAATAATAAACAAATACACATGAAACATTTACAATACATCAAATTGGCTCAAATTGGATACTCAAACAAGCGCTGTGAATGTGAAGTTGTCCCTAAACTAGATTGTGAGGATTATGACGAAGTATTATGTGGAGCCAATTCCTTGCAACTCAAATATTAAGAGAAAACACATAGCCAACCCAACATTAATTGCTGTTACCCAAGACAGAACAAAGTTAGAAAAAGACGACAGGCGCGCTCTGCTGAGCTCTGATTATCACCTAGCAAAATCCCTGTCTGCTGGTGCTGCGGACATACCTTATCAATCTGTCTTCTTAACTGCAAGAACACGATTTGGCGTACTGGAGGCGATGGCTGGTTGCTTCGACGTCCTCGACCGAAAGGCGAGAGCCGACTACCTAGAGCACCCGTACAGGCCGAACACACAACATTCCCGCCCCCATGACAGTGGCCGTGGTTAAACGTTCCAATCAGCAACTCGAAAACCGGCGGAAAATTCCACTCTATTGCCGGAGCACTACCATTCCACCAATGGAGATTCTTGGCGCCAATTTCTGCGCTGATTTTGCTACGTTACGGAGCTATGCCCTGAGCAAGCCAATCAAAGTTACTATTTTGCAGAAAGCGCGGGAATTTTCCCGCCACAACTGCCTGGGTACACAAGTCATTCCCACGCCTCGCTGGTAGCCCGCCAGAAAGTGTTTTCACTAAGTTTCTGCGAAGTAACGGAACCTCTAGCCCAGCCGCTACTTCAGACCCCTCCAGGCGTGTCTTTTGACAATGTCGGCGTCTGCAAAGCATTCACTCGACTTCCTCACACCCGTCGGCTTAACCCCTTCCAGATCAGCAGAGCCCGCCTGTCACCGGACCACCCGGGTGACAAGAGACGCTGCGTAGGAAGTCCGCGTGTGAAGGAATAGCAACTTTTCACTGCATGCAATTAGAGAGGAAAATCGTAAGATAGAAATATGAGAGAGGGCTCATGCCACCTCTCAACGTTTACTGTGTCTTCGCAAGCGTTCGGCTATTCTTAAGTGTATATGGAGGGTTCAAGTTAGCTAATCAGTAAAACAAAAATTTAGATTCAATGTTTGCTCTATCACTGTAACAACAACAGTACGCGTTATTGTGCTTCTGTACTGTAGACAGTGTCGGTCATCTAATGCGAGTTTCCAATGCTGACAGTGTGCAATATACAAACATTACAGCTTAGCTCTTGAATTATCAGTGGCTGCTAAGTAAAATATGGGGTGGACTAGAATTCCACCGACAAACATTCAGAGATTGTTCAGGAATAGTTTTCAATATTTAAATATAAGCATGTTTACCAATTGGGGTACCCTCAGCTCTTGTAAGGCAAACTGAGGAGCTCCTTGATTGAGAAATAGCGGCTCCGGTCTCGTAAACTGACTTACGGCCTGGAGAGCGGTGTTTTGATCACATACCCCTCCACATACCCATCCAGTGACGCCAGAGGGCTGAGGATGACACTGCGACCAGTCGGTATCGTTGGGCCTTCCAAGGCCAGTTCGGACGGAGTTAGTGAATTATGTTTACCAATACGTTCCAAAACGTCGCACATAAAAGTTAGTTTTTCCGGTGTTCATACCTCGGGTTCTGTTGGTGCTAAAAGGAAGTCTCTAGAGTTTTGGATAGTTCTTGGGTAAGGAATCATTTTTATACCCAACGGAAGTATCGTCTTAGTGTCGTTATCCTACAGTACAGGGTCAAATTATGAATATTACACAATGCATTTGATGTAGTCGACGATGGGGTTGATGGGACATAACGTTATCATTAGTTCAAGGGCGGTTCCTTGGAAGACCCTAAAGAAAGTTTTTCTTACTATATTTTCGCCTTCACTAGCGGACCAAAACCCAGCAGACAATTGCAGGATGGTTATGCACAGCAAATGGCAGAAAATTTTACAATATACTCCTAAGATCCCGATCTCGAACAATCTTGAAATTTTTTAAATATCTTTTTCCCTTTCCCAGATACTGAGGTTCTAAGCTACCCTATTCATACACGTAAACAATTAGGTACGTTGACTGATGACGGATATAATGGTTCAAATGGCTCTGAGCACTATGTGACTTAACTTCTGAGGTCATCAGTTGCCTAGAACTTAGAACTAATTAAACCTAACTAACCTAAGGACATCACATACATCCATGCCCGAGGCATGCCGTAGCGGTTGCTCGCCTCCAGACTGTAGCGCCTAGAACCGCACGGCCACTCCGGCCAGCTGACGGATATACCCCTTATTTAATTAAACTGAACGAATATCCCGTTAATGGATGAACGAACGGACGAATGAATGAATAAATAATGCATTCGCGTAAATTCATCGGTGGGTCCTGAGGAACTGCAAAAAAAGCTCGCCATTAGCATCGGACCAAACCCCAGTCACGGATTCAAAGACACCTAAGCACAGAAAATGCGTGTAATGTTTACTATATCTTCGTAAGATTACGGTTTCGAACAACCTTGAACAATTTCTAGATATCTTTGTCCGTTTCCGAGATACAGCAGTTCAAAGTTACCTTACTTATGCAGATAAAATGTGGCGTGAAGCAAAGACATAGATTATGAAGTGACGTGGCACGGAGAAACATGATGTAGAGTGTCTCCATTAGCATCAGAAGTGTTCTGGGAGCTTCACGTTGTAGTACTGAGGCACATGAAAAACTTTTGTGGACGTAAAATTCTGTCTGAGGTGTAAAATTATTTCTTCGTTATTTCAGTTTCACATAAGTAAACTATGAAAATTATAGTGACTCACCAAATTCTTTTCTCCTGACAAGCCCTGCTCTGGCAGAAAAGATAAGGAAACGAGTTGAAAACTGCTCCTGTCGGAGCACGAAAAGGCGAATGTGATCCTCATTATTAAAAGACTAACTGAAAAGTGGGATACCAACTGCCTCGTTCTACCTTCCTTATCACGTTCAAAATTTTTTGCAAGAATATTGGCTAGCGAACATATTTGCCCTTCTTTATGTTGAGAGAGAAGACGTCAGTGGCTGCGGGAAAGAGACGGAAAAGTTATAAATACTAGGAGGTAGTAAACAGTGGTCGTGTTATAGAAAAGGCGAAGGAGAGAAAGGCAGTGTGAGTGAAAGAGAGAGATACTCTGGCAGTGGAGTATAGTAGACAGAGAACAATCAAGGAAAAGAACGAAGGAGACAGTCCCAGTAGTGGAGGAATAAAGAGAAGGAGGAAGTGGAAGTGAGTGAAAGCCAGTGATATTGAAAAGACAGAGCCTATGGCAATGACGATGAGAGAGATAGTGACAGTGAGAACAAACAGCAGCAGTGGGAAGGAATGAATGAGATAGTAGCAGTAAGAGAGAAAAAGAGGGAGACAGTGATAGTGACAGGAGACTGTAGTACTAACACAGGACGAAGGCGACCGTGGCTGTGACACAGAAGACAGTAAGAGCAGGAGAGCCACAGAGTGTTAATGATAAAGAATCAGGCCAAATGGGTGAATGAGAATAGGCAGTTGAGAGTGGATGTGCACGAGAAACTTAGAGTGATGGGCTAGTGGATGTGATTGAGTTAGTTAGGGCAGCTTGTGGGAAGTGAGCTGCATATTAAAGAGAGCGCGAATATGTCCGCATGCCAATATTTTTGTGAAAAATTTTAAATGTACCGAGGCAGGTAGAATGAGGCGTTGGTAACTCACTTTCCATTCAGAAATTGACGAAGAGAAGCATATTCACCTTTTTTGTGCCCCGACAGGAGCATTTTTCCGCTGATTCAGTATTACCCGGTCGGTGTCTGGTTTTCTTTTTACGGTAGTGTCAGCTGTACGGTAACAGCAATAGACAGCGGAATGGATAAGTATACAGATAAGACACGCATCTTGTCTATGGGGTCAATCATTACTCTACCACGCAAACATTGGGGTTACACTCGTCTGGTATGAGACGATGAAAATTTCCCGGGGGTGGGGGGGGGGGGGGGGTGGGGGGGGGTGGGAGGGGGGGGTCCACTGAGAGCTAAATAATTCCTGGGGCCGTAACAGATGTTTTATCATCCTCTCCCTTCCTCTTGTTAGTGTTTCCCATGTGTTCCTTTCTTCTACGTTAGTTAGACTGCCTATTAAATTCAACAGATCCTGTGATTCTTCTTCACTTCCACTGACAGCAATCTCATCAGCTAAACTTATCATTGATATCCTTTCATCATGAATTTTAACCCCACTATTGAACCATTCTTACATTTCCTCCATTGCTTCTTCTAAGTATAGATTGAACAACGGGCATGAAGACTGCACCCCTGTGTTACACCATTTAATCCGAGGACGTTCTTTCTCTTGCAGTGTTATTGTTCTCTCTTGGTTCGTATATATGTAGTGTACCATCCGCAAATGATACAGCAAGGAGCGAAAATGATCCTGATACCCCAGGTACTGTTCACTACTTCCCCTTACAGAGCTTGTACAGGTGTACATTTAACATTGTGAAGCGCCAACATCTTATCACCGTGGGTAATTAGCCACGTAAGTGTTCATTGTGATGTCAACAATAAGTGAAATCAGTATCTCTGCTGATGAATGGAATGAGAAAGCGAATATCCCTAAAATACGAAAAAAATAGCACTTAAGCATTTTCCTCCTAAAGACCAAGTTTACCACCTGAGCGCTTTCAGTAGTGCATTTTGTATTTCATGCTTCGTTTGTGCGCTCTTTTACGTTGTACACAGTATCATCAGTTCATAATTGCATCGCTGTCTACCAAAGTATAGTGCATGCAACGATAATAGCTTCCCTGTTCCCCTTTCAATTCTCGTTAGCGTGACAAGGCCGACAATTGGATAGCGAAACGCAAATTAGCAGCTGCTGAGGCGTTTACGTCCACGTCTATCTGCCCATGTTTACGTACCCGTGTGCACCTCGTAGAACACAACACATGACGGTGCGGCTGGGTCTAAAGTAAGTAGTGACTGCAGAAAACAGCCAATCTGGGTCTGGAGAAACGTAGAGAGACGGGCTTCCTCACATTAAGTATAGCGTTGACACCGATCAACCAGTACATTATGACCACGAACCTACTGTCGATCAGTCCATGCGATAGCAACATTACCTGACGAGGAATGACTGCTAGTCAGACACACGTACGGTGCGTGTACACAGATGTCCAAAATTAAAGCATCGAACTGCTATTTCCCCTTCCTGTGTCTAATTCACGATATAATGATACAGACTGTCAACCATATGATAGGATATCGTGCTCTGCACGGAAGATGCGATTCCGGTCAACGGGCAACCATGCCAATGATGACGTCAGGGCACCTATGAAACGAGGTAGTGTGTGCCGGGTAGCTCCAAATCCACAATCGCTGTGTACACTGCCACAGACGGTACAGTATGGCACAGAGAAGATGCCACCGAGATTCTCCGCGGTGGAGGGCCATGGAAAGTGTAATGCATATACGCATTCCCTTCACGTGTTTAAGCCAAGCATTACGCACATTTATGCGAACGGGAATGCTGAGTAGCAGCCAGGATACGTGTACATTTAACAATTAAGGGTCAGCAAGGAGCTTTAGTGATGAAATCATAGGAGGCAATGTTGTGCAAGCTTAGTAGGGACAAGATCCGACTATTCGGGAGTAGGATCTTACAATCTGAGACGGTGTTCCGAGACAACCTTACGTCACATTATCCGCAAACGTGACGTCAGATCCGCCTAGCAACAGCGATCTGAACGCCCATTGGCTGAAAGTTTGGATATATATATACACTCCTGGAAATGGAAAAAAGAACACATTGACACCGGTGTGTCAGACCCACCATACTTGCTCCGGACACTGCGAGAGGGCTGTACAAGCATTGATCACACGCACGGCACAGCGGACACACCAGGAACCGCGGTGTTGGCCGTCGAATGGCGCTAGCTGCGCAGCATTTGTGCACCGCCGCCGTCAGTGTCAGCCAGTTTGCCGTGGCATACGGAGCTCCATCGCAGTCTTTAACACTGGTAGCATGCCGCGACAGCGTGGACGTGAACCGTATGTGCAGTTGACGGACTTTGAGCGAGGGCGTATAGCCCATCAGAAATTAATAAGTTCAGATTTCCGCGAACGGCTACCTCCTATTCTGCTCGACGGTACTCCAATACCATATCAGAAAACAGTGAAGAACTTGGGTGTAACTTTGGATGAGCATCTCAACTGGGCGGAGAATACAGTCGCAGTGTGCCGAAAGACGTCTGCTTGTCTCTATGCTCTCAAAAAGTTTCGGAACATATTTCCACAGGACTTGAAACGCCAGCTCGTGCAAGCACTCGTTCTACCGAACATCCACTATTGTGATGTGATTCAACAAGGCATGAGTAGTGAAAACAAAAGACGGCTAGAGCTAACCATGAATGCCTGTGTGCGTTACACCTGCAACATTCGCCGATATGATCATGTTAGTGCTTCATACGCCGAGCTAGTGTGGCTGCGGCCGGACAAATTGCGTGACTACCACACTCTATGTCTACTCCACCGACTCCTCATCGCGCAAGCACCCCAGTACCTTGCTTCAGAGATTAGAAACCTGTCATGTCATCATAATCGAAACACGAGGTCACTCTTATTTGGTATCCTAACTGTGCCCACTCACAAAACAAAAACTTTTGCAAACTCCTTCTCAGTTGCCGCTGTCCGCCTCTGGAACAAACTGCCCCTTACCTTGCGCAAAATTCGATCTCCTGCTGCTTTTAAGAAGAAGTTGAAGCATTTCCTACTATCATCCTCACAAAGTTCTCCACAAAATTAATGTACAAGGACAATCCCCTCATCTGTCAAATAGCAAAGCTAGCGTCTCCTATCTTGCTCCTGAGATGCCTTCCTCTTCATCTTTCTCTATTAGCCACGCAATCTTCTTTTCCTTTATATTTCCTTAATTATGTTTCATCATGTCTCTATTCTTCTCCTCCCTTCACCATGAGTCTCCCTCATACTCCCTGCTGCCGGCACTCCTATCTAAAATCTGTCTCTTCAATAATGTCTAATTATAACAGTACTTGTGACCTAAGAATATAAACTCTATATGTATGTATTTTTCCAGGTGTACCTTTCAAATTGTTTATTTCACTTTTTGTACTAGATGTAGTTTAACATGCCTACTAAAACATATGAATGTAAAATAAGTAGAATGCCTGGTTAGATGTAAGAGAGGGCCTGATGGCCCTAATCTTGCCAGGTTAAATAAATAAATAAATAAATAAATAAATAAATAAATATAGTGGGCATGCGGGAGGCCGGGTGGACGTACCGCCGAATTGCTCAACACGTGGGGCGTGAGGTCTCCACAGTACATTGATGTTGTCGCCAGTGGTCGGCGGAAGGCGCACGTGCCCGTCGACCTGGGACCGGACCGCAGCGACGCACGGATGCACGCCAAGACCGTAGGATCCTACGCAGTGCCGTAGGGGACCGCACCGCCACTTCCCAGCAAATTGGGGACTCTGTTGCTCCTGGGGTATCGATGAGGACCATTCGCAACCGTCTCCATGAAGCTGGGCTACGGTCCCGCACACCGTTAGGCCGTCTTCCGCTCACGCCCCAACATCGTGCAGCCCGCCTCCAGTGGTGTCGCGACAGGCGTGAATGGAGGGACGAATGGAGACGTGTCGTCTTCAGCGATGAGAGTCGCTTCTGGCTTGGTGCCAACGATGGTCGTATGCGTGTTTGGCGCCGTGCAGGTGAGCGCCACAATCAGGACTGCATACGACCGAGGCACACAGGGCCAACACCCGGCATCATGGTGTGGGGAGCGATCTCCTACACTGGCCGTACACCACTGGTGATCGTCGAGGGGACACTGAATAGTGCACGGTACATCCAAACCGTCATCGAACCCATCGTTCTACCATTCCTAGACCGGCAAGGGAACTTGCTGTTCCAACAGGACAATGCACGTCCGCATGTATCCCGTGCCACCCAACGTGCTCTAGAAGGTGTAAGTCAACTACCCTGTCCAGCAAGATCTCCGGATCTGTCCCCCATTGAGCATGTTTGGGACTGGATGAAGCGTCGTCTCACGCGGTCTGCACGTCCAGCACGAACGCTGATCCAACTGAGGCGCCAGGTGGAAATGGCATGGCAAGCCGTTCCACAGGACTACATCCAGCATCTCTACGATCGTCTCCATGGGAGAATAGCAGCCTGCATTTCTGCGAAAGGTGGATATACACTGTACTAGTGCCGACATTGTGCATGCTCTGTTGCCTGTGTCTATGTGCCTGTGGTTCTGTCAGTGTGATCATGTGATGTATCTGACCCCAGGAATGTGTCAATAAAGTTTCCCCTTCCTGGGACAATGAATTCACGGTGTTCTTATTTCAATTTCCAGGAGTATATATATATATATATATATATATATATATATATATATATATATATATATATATATCCGCAAACGTGACGTCAGATCCGCCTAGCAACAGCGATCTGAACGCCCATATAGGGAACGAGAGAAGTGTCCTTATTGGCTGAGGGAGAAAGGTGGGGGGGTCTCCCTTGTCCTTCGGGAAGACAGGGCGAGTTAGTCGCGAGGAGCCACTCAAAACGCACGGTCGAGTAACCGGGGCGGCTCTAAAAGAACGGGTGCGAGTGCATATTTCAGATGTTAAACAAGCTAGAAAGTGAAGATATTAGTTATTAGAACGCCACGTGTCGTGGGCAGAGTCTGTCAACATGTAGAGTCAGAAAACTGTGTTAATGTGTGTAAAGAGTCGAATATAACGGCGTAGTCCAGAGCCGCCATATTGCAAATGCTGATTCGGTGACGTGTGTGACAAAGCAATTTCTGTATTAAAAGAACTATAGTTGAAACGTTGTTGAGAATTAACAACTGGCATCCCTAAACACTCCAATTCTGCAGGATCACCACCTACATGGAACCTGGCGACTGAGCGCTACTTCTGTGCAACGAGGAACTTACCGAAGCAGCAAGACACCAGGTTAGTGATACTGCCCAGAGAAGTAATTCCTTCTCGCTACAATGTCAGTGCGGGTGTTTTAAAAGACAGGAAGCAGGAAAGTCGCAAACTGATGAAGCTCGATGGTTTAATGTGAATCGTTCTGTTGTTTCTCAGATATGACGACAGTTTACAGAAACCGAAACTGTAACCCGAAGACCAGGGCACGGCCGAGGCACGTGTGACTTCAGAAGAGAGGACATTACAGTACAATCTTAGTACTGCACGGCAACTGGCATGAGAGCTCGCAGCGTCCACATTCTGTACTCTTTACATTGTTTCTACTTTACTATTACCTGTGTGTACTGTTTTGTGTCAAAATAAAGGCAACCTTGAAAAATTTCCGTTTGTTGCTTTAATTTTGGACACCAGTGTAGTATCAGTGAGCGTGGTGTCCGTGTGTAGAATGGGTAACGCGAGAGATCTATCTGTTTGAGAGAGGGCAGATTGTAGCGGTTAGGTCAGGTTAGCGTTGTTTAACGTCCCGTCGACAACGAGGTCATTAGAGACGGAGCGCTAGCTCGGGTTAGGGAAGGATGGGGAAGGAAACCGGCCGTGCCCTTTGAAAGGAACCATCCCGGCATTTGCCTGAAACGATTTAGGGAAATCACGTAAAACCTAAATCAGGATGGCTGGAGACGGGATTGAACCATCGTCCTCCCGAATGCGAGTCCTGTGTGCTAACCACTGCGCCACCTTGCTCGGTGCAGATTGTAACGGCCCGAAGGGTTGGCACGAGCATTTAGGAAACTGCACGATTTGTCGCGTGTTACAGGAGTGCTACGGTGAATATCTTTAACGCGAGGCAAAACCAACATAAAGCCACGTCCATACGTCCTGAGGTTGGGCGGTCACCCCTCGTTACAGATGTCGAACGTCGTAGGCTGGGCAGACTGGTAAAAAAGGACAAGTGGCGAACTGTGGTGCAACTAACTCCGACTTGAATGCTGGGCAGCGTAAAGGTGTGTCTTAACACACAGTGCACGGAACACTCCTAACGATGAGCCTCCGCAGCCGAAAACCCATGCATGTGCCAATGTTAAGACCACAACATCGGCAACTACGACTGAAATGGGCACGTGACCATCGGCACTTGACGTGGGCGCAGTGGCAGTGTTGCATGCTCTGATGCATCCCGATATCTTCTTCATCATGCCGATGAGAGGGTGCGAATCCGTCGTCTTCCAGGGGAGCAGCTCCTTCACATTTGTACTGCAGGAGAGAGACAAGATGGCGGCGGGTTTCATTCTGCTCTGGGGACCATTCATGTGGGCGTCCATGGGTCCAGAGGAGATCGTGCAGGACACCTTGACACCATGACACTGGTTGCTGGTCACGACACCCCTTCATGACGATCACGTTTCCCGACGGCGGTGGTATTTTTCAACAAGATAATGGGCCATGTCACATGGCCAGGAGTGTGACGGAGTGGTCCGAGGAAGACAGTGGCGCGTTCCAGTTGATGTGCTGGCCCCCAAAATCGCCAGATCTGAATATGATCGAATACACGTGGCACGTGATTGAACATAGCGTGAGATCTGAATATGATGGAATACATGTGGCACGTGATTGAACATAGCGTCGAGCTCATGGCCTCCCTCCCAGAAATTTATGGAGATTAGGTGACTTGCGTGTGTAGATGTGATGCCACCTTCCTCCGGCGACCGACCAGGGCCAAACTGCTTCCATGCCACGACGCGTCGCCGCTGTTATCCGTGCTGAATGTGGACACACTGGCTCTTAGGTAGATGGTCATAATGTTCTGGCTGATCAGAGTATAAAGACGAGGAAGACAAGGATCTGATATCTCGCTGGCGACGAGAGCATCTAAGGTGGAATGATTTCTGGGTATTTTTCATTAGTGATTTTATTCACAGGAATCATAGGGGCTGCGTACACAGAGAGCTATACAAAGATTTTAATATGATCCCCATCAACATTTGGTCTAGTTTCTTTCAGGATGCCTGAGTTGTTTTACACGAGATAAATCGAATGACATAATTAAATCATTGGCGGTGTATGCGCCGTGTACCATTTCGGAGGCCACATAGGACGTCGATTTACAGCCTTTGCATCAGTTTTCAGGGAGAACTCGGTGGCAGCAGCTTTCTCCTGACGTTGTCGCGACAGATGTATCGCCGAAGTATCGAATGTTGTTGATTTCAGGGTCAGGCAGCGCACCTGTGGAGACTGTCAAGAATTACTACGCCGGGAAAGACTACGTAGTCTCTAATTCTAATGTAAAGTATATCTCTGGTCTCATTTCTGCTACACCTTGTTCCCGTCGTTTTTCTTTGTTATACTCTCAGTCTGTAATATATGAGCCGGCCGGTGTGGCCGTGCGGTTCTAGCGCTTCAGTCTGGAACCGCGTGACAGCTACGGTCGCAGGTTCGAATCCTGCCTAGGGCATGGATGTGTATGATGTCCGTAGGTTAGTTAGGTTTAAGTAGTTCTAAGTTCTAGGGGACTGATGACCTCAGATGTTAAGTCGCATAGTGCTCAGAGCCATTTGAACTATTTTTAAGACCCATCTTCAAGTTCATCTGTCAAAAATTCAAATCACTGTGATAAATTTTTGAAATGGTACAAATACAGAACCACAGTCTTACATTCAACAAGAAACAATGACGAGTTCTCACAGTGGTTATAGTCCAAAATGTAGATGTACAATTACGGAGTTCAAGGTTTCGGGAAGTTATCTACGTTAAAGTGCATACCGCAATGGTGGGTTCTCATAATGAAACCGAGTATACCCCAAAAGATGCTTGTAAAAATGCACAAAGCATGACTGCTGAGTGATTCAGGCCTCGAAAATATAACTAACGTCTAGGGAAAGTACTTTCACTAGACCTTAGTTGTTTGTAGGGGTTCTATCCCTATTCACAGAAATGCTCCACCCATTGTTTTTCCCCCGCTTTTTTCTGGGTCTGGCTCATTCAGCATCTTTGGGTCATATTATGACAACCCACCATTGTCATTTGACTTACAACGTGGATAGTTTCTCGAAAGCTGGGACTCCCTCATTGTTTCTTGTGGAATGTCAATTCTACCTTCTGAATGAGCCGTGGCGGCTCGGTTTGCTGGACTAACTACCTCTGGCACTGGTACCCATAGTCATCTCCCTTGTGACTTGCCTTAGGTTTTCCTGGTTGAGTCGTCGAGCTTCGGCGCGGTGGGGTGAGTTGAGAACCGCACGTGACGGAAGGAGGAGGGTTGGAGCAGCGGTGCCTGGCAGGGGGATTTGGTTGGGGAGATTTGGGATGGACAACGCATTTACCCAGCCTGATCGCTGAGCGACTTGTCGACTGTTGGGCAGCCGCTAAAGAAGGTGACGAAGGTCGTGCTCTGGAGTCCTGGTGAAGGGGGCCTCCTTCTGCTATTTTAGAAGGAGTTAATATGATAATTCAAAGTGGGAAGACTGTACCCTATGGATGTTCTGGCCCTGTGCTTTTATTATGATCGAAGTAGAGAGGATTTAAAATCTAGACTAGCAATGGCAAGGAAAGCGTTTCTGAAGAAGAGAAATTTGTAAACATCGAGTATAGATCTAAGAGTCAGGAAGTCTTTTCTGAAAGTAGTTGTATGGAAGTGAAAACCTAACGAGAAACAGTTTAGAGAAGAAGAGAGTAGAAGCTTTTCAAATGTGGTGCTACAGAAGAATCTGTTGATTAGATGGGTCGATCACGTAACTAATGAGGAGGTACTGAATAGAATTGGGGAGGAGAGAAATTTGTGACACAGTGATCGGTTGGTAGGACATGTTATGACGCATCAAGGGGTCACCACCGGCCGGGGTGGCCGAGCGGTTCTAGGCGCTACAGTCCGGAACCGCGCGACCGCTACGGTCGCAGGTTCGAATCCTGCCTCGGGCATGGATATGTATGATGTCCGTAGGTTAGTTAGGTTTAAGTAGTTCTAAGTTCTAGCGGACTATTGACTTCAGCAGTGAAATCCCATAGTGCTCAGAGCCATTTGAACCATTTGAAGGGGTCACCAGTTTAGTATTGGAGGGTAGCGTGGAGGCTAAAAGTTGTAGAGGAAGACCAAGAGATGAATACGCTAAGCAGATTCAGGATGTAGGTTTGGGTAGCTACTAGGAGATGAAGAAGCTTGCATAGGATAGATTAGCATGGAGAGCTGCATCAAACCAGCCTCTGGACTGGAGACCACAACAACAACATTCTGTTATTGTTTGAGAGTGCTGCTTCGAGTGTGATTTATGTTCACAGTTGATTGCAAAATACGCGAGTCTACCTTGTTGTCTGGCGCTACCTTGGCGGCATGCTGTCCAACGCCGTAGGTCTTAAATCATTGCTGCGGGAGCGCTTTGCCGCGTCGCCTGTCATATCTAGCAAAAGTTGAGTAGTTGTCTTGTCCCTTGGAGCTATACCTGGGCTCAGCGATTCCCACCAGGGTTGTAGGCTGTGGAGTTTGGCGGGATTAACTCATGAATTTTGTGAATTACTATTCAAATTTCATTCTTACTGTTATAAACTCAGATAATTTGTATTTATTGAATACTGTTTCCTTTTGCATATATTGGTAAATTTGAGTAATTTGTCACTGTATATGTCACTATAGCTCTGAGAGTTTTCATGATTCTTATTATTCTGGAATTTAATTGATAAGTATGTTTTTCTTAAATCTATCTGATGGGTCTCTCTTCCACGTGTTGATATTTGATCCTTTCCTTTTCTGAACCTGTTACCTGGGTTTCAATTTGGTTTCACTGTATTTCTATCATTTCAAAAATGTCACACACTGATTTGTGTTTTCGACAGATAAACCTGAAGATGGGTCTATATTGATGTGAAACCGATAGTTGCGAATAAAGTTCCTTAGTAAAGCTATGCGGCTTTGGCAACACCTCATCATTCTTGAGTTTTTTAATGTAACTTTTATAATAGTTTGAATGGTTATTGAGTGTTGAGTGTGATTATTTTTCACATTGCTGACAGAATTTATTGGACAACCGTTGTAAGGTACAAGGGCTGAGGCAAAAGTCATTGTAACTATTTTTTTTATTGTAAGATAGGTAAGCGGATCACAAACTGCTATTTGTCACGTGGACGCTATCCAAGAACAGTGATTACTCACAACAGATGGCTTGTGATTGTTGGTAGTAGCGCAGAGCACACATCGAAATCGGCTGTGTGAACGTCATACGAGATGGAAGTAACACGGTTGGGCAACGTGCATAAATCAAAATAGCCAATGTCCGGAGGAGAAATACGAGAGAATGTCTCAGCGAATTCGTGGAAGCCCTTGGGAATAATGACCTGCCGTACTGTACAGTAGGATAGGGGGTCAGGGAAATTTGAGCAAGGATGTGTGGCCACCGGTGACCATCAACATGAGGGATGACGTATCGCTATGCGGACCAATGTGACATTTGGCGTCGCCGAGCAGCTTTCATCTCATCCAAAACGTAAAGGAAGCACTGCGTGGTCGGCGGTTAGCGACGCGAGTAATACGTGTGCTGTGCGACAACAGAGACTCGTTTCACACTTGGTTCGGCAAACGGTGATGTAGATGGTATTCAGCGCCTGCCTCATCGTTGGCAGTGTGGTGAACATTGCAGAGAACTACTTTGAGATCCTTTGTGCCCTGTTTCGTGATGTCAACTATATGTGTTCTGGGCTGTAATCATTTTGCACTATGAAACAATTAGTTTGCTGTACACTGCCACAATAAATCTGTGAGGCACAATGTCCACGTGTTCTTCAGTGTTCAGTGTTTACGGGACGACAAACCCTAATCTTCCTTCCTTCCTTATAGCAGTATGCAAATACATAAGTAACGA
Source organism: Schistocerca americana (assembly GCF_021461395.2). Lineage (NCBI taxonomy): Eukaryota > Metazoa > Arthropoda > Insecta > Orthoptera > Acrididae > Schistocerca > Schistocerca americana. The sequence goes on along the minus strand of NC_060120.1, from coordinate 320,586,271 downwards.
GTATAAGCAATAGTCAACTATAGATTTTTTGTTGGAGACTGTAACAGGCTAACTTCGCTTAATGATGCATTGTTGACAATACTACTTGTGACTTACGCATCATGTATGTACAACCTACTTATGTATTGTTGTTCCCCACCATTTCATCACCACCATTGACATGAAAGTATCTGAGTAATGCGACTGTGTAGCGATGATACAGTTAAGAGTGCAACGTCCCCTTAGAAAAATTATACATGACTGTGCTTAAACTGACACACAATGTTTTTAGCGCTGGACTTTCAGTAATCCCTACAAAAGAATTGCCCTGACTAACATTAACCTATACCTTTCATGAATGACTTGTTGTTGTTGTTGTGGTCTTCAGTCCTGACTGGTTTGATGCAGCTCTCCATGCTACTCTATCCTGTGCAAGCTTCTTCATCTGCCAGTACCTACTGCAACCTACATCCTTCTGAATCTGCTTAGTGTATTCATCTCTTGGTCTCCCTCTACGATTTTTACCCTCCACGGTGCCCTCCAATGCTAAATTTGTGATCCCTTGACGCCTCAAAACATGTCCTACCAACCGATCCCTTCTTCTAGTCAAGTTGTGCCACAAACTTCTCTTCTCCCCAAACCTATTCAGTACCTCCTCATTAGTTACGTGATCTACCCACCTTATCTTCAGCATTCTTCTGTAGCACCACATTTCGAAAGCTTCTATCCTCTTCTTGTCCAAACTAGTTATCGTCCATGTTTGACTTCCATACATGGCTACACTCCACACAAATACTTTCAGAAACGACTTCCTGACACTTAAATCTATACTCGATGTTAACGAATTTCTCTTCTTGAGAAACGCTTTCCTTGCCATTGCCAGTCTACATTTTATATCCTCTCTACTTCGACCATCATCAGTTATTTTACTCCCTAAATAGCAAAACTCCTTTACTACTTTAAGTGACTCATTTCCTAATCTAATTCCCTCAGCATCACCCGACTTAATTTGACTCATTTCCTAATCTAATTCCCTCAGCATCACCCGACTTAATTTGACTACATTCCATTATCCTCGTTTTGCTTTTGTTGATGTTCATGTTATATCCTCCTTTCAAGACACTGTCCATTCCGTTCAACTGCTCTTCCAAGTCCTTTTCTGTCACTTACCTCACAAAAATCTTCATTACTCGATCTACTGCAATTCAGCGAACGCCACTACTGCCAGCTAAATAAAAGATTCAAACTACTGAAGGCACTAACTACTGATAGGCATAGTTAGCAAATGAAAGATTTTGATAGAGAACAAACAATGTATTTACCTTAATAGTGTTCAAAAGTCATAATATATATAGCAGTTCATGACATCCAGTCTTACAAATTTACTGTCTCTGATGGACACAAGTCCAGATCATCCGCTCTCAAAACTCCGCCATCTCTCATCCCCACATCCATCACTGCTGGCAGCTCACCTCCAACTGCGCAACGCTACGCGCTGTTCACATCCAGCTGCCCAACGCTACAATAGCAAACAACAACGCAAACCAGCCACGGACTGCACACAGCACAGCCAGTGATTTTCGTACAGAGCGCTACGTGGCGTTACCAATAAAAAAACCTGAACAGCCTACTTACGAGAGAACGGATGGGATATACGAAAGGAGTGAGGAAATTTATTATACGGAGAGTGGACGACTGCACCGCATCGCGTGCCACTTGTTACACCGCCTTTCAATTTGACAACGCTAACGCTATAATTAGTGGCACATGTAACGTACTGCTGTCTAATAAATACCCCATTTCCTGACATAAGTTAATAGGTACTTTCGAGTTTCATACATAATTTGCACGATTTCAAAATGATGTGGGATGAGTCATTTTTCAAGCTGAACATACATGATTTCTAAGTGTATATGGTTAGATTTTGACAATATTAAATAGAACAGTAGCTTAAATGTAATAAAAATGAACATATTTGTCTAAAATTGCTAATGCTACCAGTAAAACAGACTTAAATTTGACAGTAATTATTTTTGTCTGACATCTTGCATATTGTGTAAGTCTTTGTTGAAAATATCGAGTTTAGAGTAGGAGGAAACATTAAGAACGAATTTTCCGGGAATATCTACATCTACATCTACATCGATACTCTGCAAATCACATTTAAGTGCCGTGCGGAGGGTTCATCGAACCACCTTCACAATTCTCTATTATTCCAATCTCGTATAGCGCGCGGAAAGAATGAGCACCTATATCTTTCGGTACGAGCTCCTATTTCCCTATTTTATCGTGATGATCGTTACTCCGTATGTAGGTCTGTGTCCACAAAATATTTTCGCATTTGGAGGAGAAAGTTGGTGATTGGAATTTCGTGAGAAGATTCCGTCGCAACGAAAAACGCCTTCCTTTTAACGATTTCCATCCCAAATCCTGTATCATTTCTGTGATACTCTTTCCCATATTTCGCGATAATACAAAACGTGCTGCCTTTCTTTGAACTTTTTCGATATATTTCGTCAGTCCTATCTGGTAAGGATCCCACACTGCGCAGGAGCATTCTAAAAGAGGACGGACAAGCGTAGTGTAGGCAGTCTCCTTAGTAGGTCTGTTACATTTTCTAAGTGTCCTGCCAATAAAGCGCAGTCTTTGGCTAGCCTTCCCCACAACATTTTCTATATGTTCCTTCCAATTTAAGTTGTTCGTAATTATAATATCTAGATATTTAGTTGAATTTACGGCTTTTAGATTAGACTGATTTATCGTGTAACCGAAGTTTAATGAGTTCCATTTAGCCCTCATGTGGATGACCTCACACTTTTCGTTATTCAGGGTCAAGTTCCACTTTTAGCACCATTCAGTTTTTTTTGTAAATCGTTTTGCAGTTTATAATTTATATAAAAAACAGCTACCAGCCACATGTATGGTTTAAAAAGGTTTATTATCTTCAGACCATGACCGGTTTCGGATTTTTCATTACAAATCCATCTTCCGATGGCAGGTTACAAGCATTCTTAGTTGGACCTAGTTTTGTTTATGTTATTCGCTTGCTGCACTGGGAAAGAAAAGAAATATTTTTTGTCATATCGGTAATGGTATTTTTACGAAAGATTTACTTCTTTTACAAAATCTAATTGCTCATGAGATGGTTTTTATAAACATTAGTAAACTTGCAGGTTAGTGTACTTACGAGCTGTGTAGTTCTGCCTGACGAAATAATCGTGCGTTTATGTTTTCGAACGCAAGCTTAATACACTTTTCAATATCCACTATGTGAGTGCTATTCCAGTCAATGGACGTAACTTTCAACCTCATCATCTTAGTTTCACACGCAGCACACACGAATAACGTTTACAAAACGTGGCCCAACTTCACATTAAAACGAAAACCATATTTACAAAGAGCTTACAGTCATAACGAAGTTAACTTACAGATGCAGTATAGTCGATATGGGTACAGTAAAATATCTCTTTGCTATTGTATGAAATTAATCTAAAACGGAATAAATAAAATTCCATACAAATAAGATTACAAACATTATATGTAGTACATAAATACTGTGTGTTACTAATTATTTGTGACAATAGTAGGAGATAAATTCTAATATATGACATAATATGCAATGCACATGTTTTCATTATGCAATTTTCAATGACATATAAACAGTTTTTGGGGCCTGTATACTGAATGTTTTTGATGGAATATTGGGCTTAAGTCATTTTTAAAAAAGTAAAAGCTTCTTCAAAGTTATTTAAGAAGGGGGTGTTAACTGACTCTGTCTGTTCATACAAAATGAGATCAGGGAACCTGTTTCTATGTGTATGAATCTCAGTCTCCTCTAGGAGATTCAATGTGAAACCTTTGTCTTTGAGGTGTAATATCTGCAGGTTGTTTTCTATATTCTCAACTGTCTGATTGTTTTCCGCAAGATGGGTGGCAAAAGCAGATTTGCTTAGGTTTTTCAGACGTAGGGCATCAAGGTATTCCTTGAATCTTGTTTCAAAAGCTCTACCTGTTTGGCCTATGTAGAATTTAGGACAGTTGTTACACTTAAGTTTATAAATTCCAGATCTTTTATGGAGTATGCTGTTGTGTGGGAGTGAGTGTATGACTTTTTGTTATTGGTAGAGAAACTAATTTTGACATTCTTCTTCTTGAATAAGTTGGAAATTTTATATGAAAGTGGGCCTATATATGGCAGGGCTCCATATTTAACTGATTTGTTGTCTTTCATAGTTATTGTGGCTGTTGCTTGTTGCAAAGACTTATTGCTAGCAATTTTTATTTTTGTTTTTTGAGAGTGTGTCTATGATTGAAGCATCATAGCCATTATAAAATAAATAACTTTGAAGAAGCTTTTACTTTTTAAAAATAAATTAAGCCCAATATTCCATCAAAAACATTCAGTATACAGGCCCCAAAAACTGTTTATATGTCGTTAAAAATTGCATAATGAAAACATGTGCATTGCATATTAAGTCATATATTAGAATTTATCTCCTACTATTGTAACAAATAATTAGTAACACACAGTATTTCTGTACTACATATAATGTTTGTAATCTTATTTGTATGTAATTTTATTTATTCCGTTTTAGATTAATTTCATACAATAGCAAAGAGATATTTTACTGTACCCATATCGACTATACTGCATCTGTAAGTTAACTTCGTTATGACTGTAAGCTCTTTGCAAATATTGTTTTCGTTTGTAATGTGAAGCTGGGCCACGTTTTGTAAACGTTATTCGTGTGTGCTGCGTGTGAAACTAAGATGATGAGGTTGTAAGTTACGTCCATTGACTGGAATAGCAATCGCATAGTGCATATTGAAAAGTGTATTAAGTTTGCGTTCGAAAACATAAACGCACGAATATTTCGTCAGGCAGGACTACACAGCTCGTAAGTACACTAACCTGCAAGTTTACTAAAGTTTATAAAAACCATCTCATGAGCAATTAGATTTTGTAAAAGAAGTAAATCTTTCGTAAAAATACCATTACCGATATGACAAAAATATTTCTTTTCTTTCCCAGTGCAGCAAGCGAATATCATAATCAAAACTAGGTCCAACTAAGAATGCTTGTAACCTGCCATCTGAAGATGGATTTGTAATGAAAAATCCGAAACCGGTCATGGTCTGAAGATAATAAACCTTTTTAAACCATACACGTGGCTGGTAGCTGTTTTTTTTATATAAAACCTTAAGTACAACAACCACGTTTCTTAACATGTCGACTTTCGACAAAATAGCGTTTTGCAGTTTGTTTTGATCTTCTGATGATTTTTTTAGTCGATAAATGACAGCGTCATCTGCAAACAACCGAAGACGGCTGCTCAGATTGTATCCCAAATCGTTTATATAGATAAGGAACAGCAAAGGGCCTATAACACTACCTTGGGGAACGCCAGAAGTCACTTCTGTTTTACACGATGACTTTCCGTCAATTACTACGAACTGTGACCTCTCAGACAGTAAATCACAAATCCAGTCACATAACTGAGAAGATATTCCATAATCACGCAATTTCAATACATTTTCTCTGCGATCTACAAGACGCGTAATATTATTAAGCAAGTAATCAAATACTTTTTGGAGTACTTTGAACATGTTCCTGAGGTACAGATATATGCCTTTTTAGGTTGTAGTTACGAAAGATGTAGTTATAAAGCCTAGTTCCCTGAATATGGACATACATGATGACTGCGAGTCAACGCAACATATTATTCTCATTAACCACGTTTGTGCATTCAGTAATTTGTTTTCAAATGATGAGCTGCTCCTGACGAAAAGTGTAAATATGCAAAATAAGTTAGAACACTGATTAATTTATTTCGCGAGCTGGAAATTTCGTGAGGAGAAAAATTACGGGACTTAACCGTTTGAGAAGCTTAATGATTGGTCTTTTCCGGTTAAATTTATGACAGTGTGTGCATCCAAAATTTTTTTACTTTGGTCCTATTCACTGACTCCTGACCATAAGATACAATAATGATTCTGATATTGTGTTTGGTGTGCAGACCTAAAGATAATCGTTTTTTGTGCTAAGATGGGGTCGGTGAAAGGGGGGGGGGCGGTGATAGGTTAGAATTAAGGAGAATCCACTTACAGAGAATTACTTAATAAATCTTTGGAAAACATTAGTAACAATTTCGTATGTTGCTATCTCTCTAGGCAGATAAAAAATGTTATGTTTGATACATATTAAGTGCGAGATCATTCACGTATATTGTACAAGGAACGGAAATGAATCCAAAATGCTATCCCGTGTGACTCGAGTTCCTAATTTATTTCCAGTCACAAAAATTTTCTTTCCTTCTGTAATTGTTACTCTCACTAGTTCTAAATTTGGCTTTACTTTCTTTAAGTATTATTCAGACCAGTTCTAGTAACATCAGAAATTTTTTAAAACTTGAATTTTCTTCGAGAGCCTTATTATCTACAAAATTTGTTGTTTTAGTGAATTGGCAGACCCATACTGGTGACGTTTTATTATTTGAGACTAGTTGTTTCTTTTCGTGTTAGGGAAAATCTGCGAACATTTGTCTTCATAGTTTTTGTGTCCGCAATTGTGCCAATGTATACTATGTAATACATGTTTGTCTGAAGCTGCAAGGAGTTTCCATGTGCTGATTCCTAAAAATGATCTGTAGGGAGCTCTGTGTTTTGTCTACTTGAAATTTAAGGCTTTCGACGTGTCCAGCCTAAGCCATCTCCAGTTGCAGCGTGCCAGCCTCCTTTGATATGTTCCTGATACACAAGGCTGTCGACGCCCCTGAACGCACCCCTTTAGCCACTGGCCGGGCCTGGCCTGCGAGGTGTCCTCATCGGTTCGTAAACAAGCGGACGTCACTCCCGGCTTTACTACAGCCACCCAAGGCGCTCCCTGGTCGCACGGGGTGGCCGCCTCCCACCCTCCTAAAAGATTTGTAAGGCAGCTGGTGGATGAGAATACAACAGACAAGAAATAGGTTAATTTATCTGCACTGAAAGCCAGCAAAGTTATTAAGTAGAGCTTACATAAAATATTAGCTATGTAAAGAGAGACTACCCTACCGTTCCTGATGACAGTAATCACAACTTCAAATGTGCTCAGTCTGTTATTGTTGTTGTTATTCTTCATTCCTGTTATTATTATTTTTATAGCGTATTAATATAGTTTGTGTTGGTAGCTGTATTTATCCTGCTGATAATGTCACGGATGGGCAACACATTACAGATCTGCGAGTACACTTAGAAATTGAAAAATTTTGCAATAATTTTTGATATATGTGGTCCCTACTCCATAGTAACAGAGTGAAGCCTAAATAAAACATTAAATAAATAAATATAACATATTCTGCTACACATTTTCGAAAATAGTAAACTAACTTATTTCTGCAAAGAAGACCACATACAGTCATTGTTTTTTTTTGTTTTCTTTTATTTTTTGTTTAATGCTTGTATTGTAAGACTATACTGTTTATCGGAAGGGAATACAAGAGTAAGAAATGTAAAACATACACCGTATTTAACTCCAGACGTTTAACCTTGTTCTTAGTTATAGGGAAAAGAGTTGATCGTTTTATCTTCAGAAAGTTCCACTCACAGTATCAGAGATCCATCTGTGATAACTTCATGTACTTGGAGTTACTGTGCATCATCGATGGTAAATCAGGTAACAAAACAAATAAAACAAATAAAACAATGATATTATTCTAGAAGAAATGCGTTTAAGCATTTGTCCAAATAACTGCCATTATAAGAACTCGAAATGGCGGAATGCACACTAAAGAAATCTGTGACGTGAAATATTACACCCAGTTCCTCATCTAAGAACTGTGCGCCGTTTATTGTAACAGAAAATGTATGGCCTTATGCTTAAAAAATGTAATATCATAGTAATACTTAACTCTGTAATAAATGAGCCAAAACCACATCAGTCATTTAATACGAATCCCCTTGACTACAAGCGAAAATGAAAACGCAATGAAAACAACCATATGCTGCGGGAAGGTACATATATATGTCGTTGTCATTACTATTAAACACATTCTTGACGCTGTTACATATTGCGAGCACACATATCCATATGTTGTTTTATGACATGTGGATATGTGTACTCGCAACATGTAACAGCGTCACGAATGTATTTAATAGTAACGACAACGACAAATGAATGTGTCAGCTCATTTTAAGTTGACATGGCTTAAAGCCACGAAAATCTACACTTCATAATGGCCTAAGGCCGAAATTGCAATCGTGAAATAAAGGAAGTGTTACAGTCACTGGCGTAAATATGATGTCTTTTTTATGGTTCGGAGTTAGCCACGGATGGAATTTCAGGGATTTGTGTTACGGCACGTAGTTTTGCATTGCTGTTTTGAATCTGTATTTGTACGTTATACTTTTTTGAGTCACACAAGAGTAACTTAATTGTAGTGCAAAAAATAAGAGCGTAATGAGTAATAAGTAAATCAAGTTATAAAATCAAAAGAAGGGGAGGAAAACGATATTATTTATACAGGTGGACAGAATCAGCCTGCAGGCTTGTAAGCATGGTGCAGGGTAGGCTTTGCTGAGAAACAGATGTTAGGAAAAAAAAATCGATGCGTGCACCTGTTCCGAGTTAATTAGCATTGAAGTTCGCCAATCAGGCCATTGCGCGCAGAAATTAAAGTAGCACGCCAGATACAGTTAATTGTTCTCGTAGCGTACACGACAGCGCACGGGACTACGCAGCCTTTGACTCGGGTTCAGTCCTTAGTACCGTCCCCCGCAAAATTTGTGTATCGATCTCTTGTTCGGACTTAGGAAACTAAACGAACAACACCGTCTCTGGCGGGCCGCTGGAATTTGCGCGCCCAGCGGCCATACCGGTGGATTTCAATGCTAATTAACTCGGAAAAGGCGCAAAGTATCTAATTTTTTTTCTTAACATCTATGTATCACCACTACCTACGCTGCAACGCCTTTACGAACTGTTTCTGACCATCCCGTATCTTGTTTTCACAGATCATATCACTAGGCTATTGATATCCTTGGGAGAGCCAGCTATATTAACTATTCCATTTGGTGTGCAACATGTATTAGACATGCGAAATACCCTCAGATTCAAGAAGACAGTAATAATTCCATTTCCAAATATAGCAGGTGCTGACAGGTACTACTGCTGTTGTTTTGATAAAACAGCTTTACGAGCCAAGCCCTACTCAAGTGATCCAGACCAATGTTGATTGTCTGCAGTTGTAACGCACGCTGATGCTTGTGTTTCAATCTTGCTTCGCCGTGTCAGTACCGGTGCCGAACGGCAAGTCATGACACTGTCACTATTAACAACGCAAATCCTGTACCGCACAGTGTAAATATTATTCCTATGAAGTTGCGTACCCATAAGGTAAATAGTTTTTCGTCTACACTGGCTCAAATAGCGAAAGTTTAATCATAGCCACCCCGTATTTTTGGGTGTGAATCTGCAGTTCAAAGAGCTGAGAGGACGCGATGTCTTTCAAGTAGCACCATACGCCTTACAGCTACCTGGAGTAACTATTCGTAATGACGTCAAATGGAATAATGACGTAACTACACTTGTGGGTGAAGCAAGTGACAGACTTCAAGAAAGCAATCGCGCAGCCCAGCAAGGAATATTGCTCAGGTTCACACCCTGTAAATAGTTGTTAACGCTTACTGCATGAAAGGTGACGGAGTGTCTTTTTTATCAAACCGGCGTAAAGAATGATTGCCTATATTAGTAGAGGTTCGAACGCCAATGGAAATGAAACGGCAGGCGTAACTCAAGCCCTGGGTGGGAAAGCCCGCACAGGTGTGCTGGTCCTGCTTCACACAGGAAGTGCCAAGACGGACGGTCTGGGCATCTGAGTGCGGAAGCACAATGCAGCGACGGCCGGCCATTGTTGTAGTAGGGGCCGGAAAGATAACCGGATAATACTTCAGAATCTCTGAAAATCTTGAACGCAGCAGAGAGGAACGAGGAAGCGTTACCTCGGAAATCGCAGCGAGGGTTATTTCAGAGGGTTTTTACTCTGAGAAGTGCACCATTGTATGAGTATAGGTATTTCCTCGCAAACTTTCCGCGTTGGACGACGAAACACTAAAATATGGTTGGTCGGCGGTCGAAAGTGAACCGTAGATTTACTTTCAAAATCTTTTCTTTAAGAATTTACTTTATTTACTATAGATTCATCAAGAATATTAACAAATTTAATCACAGTCTAGTGATGGGTTAAACTGCGATTTTCCTATATCAGTGATTTCTGTGAATGCTACTTTTCAGTATCTGTGATTCTTAACTGCGATTTGTCGCAGTTAAGGAACCTAGGTCGTGTATCCCTCCGCCACTGCTATTTCTGCTACTTCCGCGATTTCTGCGACTTCTGCTACTTCTGCGACTTCTGCGATTTCTGCGACTTCTGCTACTTCTGCGATTTCTGCTACTTTTGCGATTTCTGTGACTTCTGCGATTTCTGTGACTCACCACCGTATGAAAAAGTTACATCTGTGCACACAGAAAATTGCATCTCAACAAGCCTGTCATTGGTAAGTATGTTTTACGTTTTTTCTTCCGTTGGCTTTAATTTTGTATTAAAGAAACAACTGTGAAAATATTAATAGTGTAATTAATATGTAAGTAGCCATACAGTACCGTAATAGTTCATGTTTAGAAAATTAATTCTAACATATTGTTATGTTCACAGGTACCTGAACTACATTTCAGTCACTCAGTAAAGTGATATCTAAAAATATCATTGTCAACAGATCTGGAGAAATTGCCACTGCGTCTTTAGACCGTTTTCGTCAGACGAGAGGTTAGTTTCTAAGTGTTTCGATAGACTTAATTACTTCAGTGAGATCGTTATTGCAAATCTGAAATATACCCCATTGAGTGGCTTTCATTACAGCAAATATTAGCTGTCTACTCTGTCAATTATATTGCTTGTAATTAGTGACAGCAAAAATTGTTTAATAATCCTTGTGTTTTCGCAGACACAGTTCTGACTCTGATTACTGGTTGGTGTATGTATCTATCCACATCAAGGCTGTTGAGAGAGACTCGTGAAGATTCAAGGCAGCCCTTTGAGGATTTGCAGTTTAAAAGTAAAATAATTGTGAAATAAGTGTGCAGATGAGTGATTAAACTGTGTTTTATTGAAGTTGTTGTGCGATTTTAAAGGAATAATAAATGTTAAATACAGTGAGTGAATAATGAAAATCTCATTTTCCACATGTTAAGCCGTCATATACCCGTAATTTTCGCCACTTATTTATTCGTAAACACTTGTTGGAGCGTGTCATGCCGCCCCCCCACCCCCTCCCCCTTTCTTCACAATCTTGGTGTGACACTGACCTGTAACATATCCCGAAGTCTACAATATGCATTTTGAGGCTGTTGATATGAAAGTGGGAAGTACAGATCTTCCAGTTAAATCAAGAATAGCTTAAGTGCATTACTTGAAAGTAACACAGGGAAAGCTTACTTATGTAGGTGGTAGTAGTGTCGGCATAAAGGTCTTGTGTGTGAAGTTGCCATGTAGAACACCAGGTGTAAACTTTTCTCCCTAGTCTTGAACTGTGTCGGAACAAAAGTGAGGCATTCATATGACTCAATAATGCTGTTTTCATTTCACTACACTTATAAAGATGTCTGAGTTCTGCTGTGTAAACATTGCAAAGTCCTGTAGGCATGAGGAGTGTTAACCAAAACTGTCATAATGGAAGCAGAATCAAACACATTTGTTACATTACTTGATATTTTCAGGAGAAAAAGGCAATGTTGCTTCTTATTAATATAATACATTCAGAGTCAAAGCAGTGTTTGACTAACCATAACTGATGCTGAATGTGCATGTCGTCATATAATATGAACGGCTTATTTCAATAGTGGTACAAGTCCATTACCTCCACATTTCTGTCTACGATGCTTCTGAAATTAATGATCCAAACAAACATAAATAAAGGTTCATCTCTAGCAAGAAGCCATATGCTTGAATATTTCTGGTATCTCAACTGCAGATTTTTCAGCGCTCATTTAACTTTACGACTCTGTATCTCAAAATGAACAAAAATGGACTTGTTCCACTATTAAAATAAGCCCTTCATATGCACACACAGCACATCGATCTCATGAGGCACAAGGCTCTCATAAGGAAGTACGTACGTCGGTCAACAGATGGCACTAGGAAAAGTATGTTAACTGCGCTTTTTAGTTGCTACTTGCGACTCTTAGTTGCGACTTGTCACGGAAATCGCAGTTTCACTCGATAGCGTGTCGCAGAGATGAGCGTAGTACGAACTTTGGCCTACAGATGGCAGTGCTAACTGCGCTTTTTAGTTGCTACTTGCGACTCTTAGTTGCGACTTGTCACGGAAATCGCAGTTTCACTCGATAGCGTGTCGCAGAGATGAGCATAGTACGAACTTTGGCCTACAGATGGCAGTGCTAACTGCGCTTTTTAGTTGCTACTTGCGACTCTTAGTTGCGACTTGTCACGGAAATCGCAGTTGGACTCGATAGCGTGTCGCAGAGACGAGCGTAGTACGAACTTTGGCCTACAGATGGCAATGTTAACTGCGCTTTTTAGTTGCTACTTGCGACTTCTAGACGCGACTTGTCACTGAAATCGCAGAAAGGAGTATGGAATTCGGCGAACAGATGGCTCACGGCGTTGAATGTGAAATGCTACTTGCGACTGCTAACTGTGACTGAAATCGCAGTTAGATTTTGTAAAGTTGTTATTGTGATATCTGTGACTTCTCAAACACTGTGATTTCTAACAGATACGCGATTTCCTGCCCACCACTAAATCACACCATGTGAGAGCGGAAGTAGTTGCCAGTGGGTAACTGATGAAAACAAATTCCTTTCAACAAATGGACATTTTATTCCTATAAACCTGTAACGTGTCAGGCAAATCCAACACCTTCTATGAAAACCCTGACATGATAAGCAAATCCGGCAGTATGTCACATAGCTCCGAATAAATCCTGACATTAAATTAACCAAAGTAATACGAACAACGACTTACCCCCATGAACCATGGACCTTGCCGTTGGTGGGGAGGCTTGCGTGCCTCAGCGATACAGATAGCCGTACCATAGGTGCAACCACAACAGAGGTGTATCTGTTGAGAGGCCAGACAAACGCGTGGTTCCTGAAGAGGGGCAGCAGCCTTTTCAGTAGTTACAGGGGCAACATTCTGGATTGACTGATCTGGCCCTGTAACACTAACCAAAACGGCTTTGCTGTGCTGGTACTGCGAACAGCTGAAAGCAAGGGGAAACTACAGCCGTAATTTTTCCTGAGGGCATGCAGCTTTACTGTATGGTTAAATGATGATGGCATCCTCTTGAGTAAAACATTCCGGAGGTAAAATAGTCCCCCATTTGGATCTCCGGGCGGGTACTACTCGAGAGGATGTCGTTATCAGGAGAAAGAAAACTGGCATTCTACGGATCGGAGCGTGGAATGTCACATCCCTTAATCGGGCAGGTAGGTTCGAAAATTTAAAAGGGAAATGGATAGGTTAAAGTTAGATATAGTGGGAATTAGTGAAGTTCGGTGGCAGGAGGAACAAGACTTTTGGTCAGGTGAATACAGGGTTACAAACACAAAATCCAATAGAGGTAATGCAGGAGAAGGTTTAATAATGAATAGGAAAATAGGAATGCGGGTAAGCTACTACAAACAGCATAGTGAACGCATTATTGTGGCCAAGATAGATACGAAGCCCACGTCTACTACAGTAGCACAAGTTTATATGCCAACTAGCTCTGCAGATGATGAAGAAATTGAAGAAATGTGTGATGAAGTAAAAAAAATTATTCAGATAGTGAAGGGTGACTGGAATTCGTCGGTAGGAAAAGGGAGAGAAGGAAACGTAGTAGGTGAATATGGACTGGGGGTAAGAAACGAAAGAGGAAGCCGCCTGGTAGAATTTTGCACAGAGCACGACCTAATCATAGCTAATACTTGGTTCAAGAATCATAAAAGAAGATTGTATACGTGGAAGAAGCCCGGAGATACTGAGAGGTTTCAGATAGATTATATAATTGTAAGACAGAGATTTAGGAACCAGGTTTTAAATTGTAAGACATTTCCAGGGGCAGATGTGGACTCTGACTACAATCTATTGGTTATGAACTGTAGATTAAAACTGAAGAAACTGCAAAAAGGCGGGAATTTAAGGAGATGGGACCTGGATGAACTGAAAGAACCAGAGGTTGTACAAAGTTTCAGGGAAAGCATAAGGGAACAATTGACCGGAATGGGGGAAAGAAATACAGTAGAAGAAGAATGGGTAGCTTTGAGGGATGAAGTGGTGAAGGCAGCAGAGGAGCAATTAGGTAAAAAGACGAGGGCTAGTAGAAATCCTTGGGTAACAGAAGAAATATTGAATTTAATTGATGAAAAGAGAAAATATAAAAATGTGGTAAATGAAGCAGGCAAAAAGAAATACAAACTGTAAGTAGGCTGTTTAGGTTTTTTATATTGGTAACGCCACGTAGCGCTCTGTATGAAAATCACTGGATGTGCTGTGTGCAGTCTGTGGCTGGTTTGCATTGTTGTTCGCTATTGTAGTGTTGGGCTGTTGGCTGTTAACAGTGCGTAGCGTTGCGCAGTTGGAGGTGAGCCGCCAGCAGTGGTGGATGTGGGGGAGAGAGATGGCGCAATTTTGAGAGCGGATGATCTGGACGTGTGTCCATCAGAAACAGTACATTTGTAAGAATGGATGTCATGAACTGCTATATATATTATGACTATTAAGGTAAATACATTGTTTGTTCTCTATTAAAATCTTTCATTTGCTAACTATTCCTATCAGTAGTTAGTGCCTTCCGTAGTTTGAATCTTTTATTTAGCTGGCAGTAGTGGCGCTCCCTGTATTGCAGTAGTTCGAGTAACGAAGATTTTTGTAAGGTAAGTGATTTGTGAAAGGTATAGGTTAATGTTAGTCAGGGCCATTCTTTTGTAGGGATTATTGAAAGTCAGATTGCGTTGCGCTAAAAATATTGTGTGTCAGTTTAAGCACAGTCATGTATAATTGTTCAAAGGGGACGTTTCATACGTCGATCCTGGCAGGGTCGACATATGAAATGTCCCCTTTGAACAATTATACATGACTGTGCTTAAACTGACACACAATATTTTTAGCGGTACAGTCAGGCTGTAAGTAGGTTGTTTATGTTTTTAGCGCAACGCAATCTGACTTTCAATAATCCCTACAAAAGAATGGCCCTGACTAACTTTAACCTATACCTTTCACAAATCACTTACCTCACGAAAATCTTCGTTACTCGAACTACTGCAATACAGCGAGCGCCACTACTGCCAGCTAAATAAAAGATTCAAACTACGGAAGGCACTAACTACTGATAGGCATAGTTAGCAAATGAAAGATTTTAATAGAGAACAAACAACGTATTTACCTTAATAGTGTTGAAAAATCATAATATACATAGCAGTTCATGACATCCAGTCTTACAAATTTCAAAACTCCGCCATTTCTCTCTCCACATCCACCACTGCTGGCGGCTCACCTCCAACTGCGCAACGCTACGCGCTGTTCACATCCAGCTGCCGCTGCCCAACACTACAATGGCAGACAACAATGCAAACTAGCCACAGACTGCACACAGCACAGCCAGTGATTTTCATACAGAGCGCTACGTAACGTTGCTAATAAGAAAACATAAACAACCTACTTGCAGCCTGACTGTAGCGAGAAGAGGTCTTACGAAAGCACACAAAAACTTTCCCCATTATGTGACACCACTGGTTTCACAGACGACTTTAACTTTCCAATGTTCTTTCAAAAGCGCTGTAGGTGTAATTTTGCTTTAAAATTTATCCCTCGTCTCTCATAATGATTCATTTCCATTTATGTTCTGCTTCTTCGTTACTTTATGACTTTCTCTGAGCTTGAATTCCATTTAATCAAATTCTTTTCGAGGTTTCTCATGCTAATAATGAACTTCGATAGATGCTTTGTGTTGTGTCGTCCGAACAAGACTCAGCCTGGGCAAAAGCACCACAGGCGCAAAGGTGCGAGCTGGTGCCAGCGCCATAGAGACTCACAACTTGCGCGAGTTCCACAGGCGCCACGGGCAGCGCTGAGGATGAAGACATCGACTTCGCCTCGTCCGACTAAAATCCGCCAATGACTGGACGACGAATGACAGCGGACTGAAGCCTACTTGAAAAATATAAGAGCAGCTCTCGCCCTCTTGGATATAGATCATAGTCCAGGACCGACTTAGACAGAGAATGTCGTTTAGTGAACTCTTAGAAGTGAACAGACAGTTGTAAATTGCATTTGCAATGTACTGTGAAGTCTACCTACGACTATGTGTATTTAGCCATTGTGGACCTTCGAGTAACGAAGATTTTTGTAAGGTAAGTGATTTGTGAAAGGTATAGGTTAATGTTAGTCAGGGCCATTCTTTTGTAGGGATTATTGAAAGTCAGATTGCGTTGCGCTAAAAAAAATATTGTGTCAGTTTAAGCACAGTCATGTATAAATGTTCTAGGGGGATGTTTCAAAACGTCTCAAAAATGAGATCGACAGGAAGCGCAAAATGGCTAAGCAGGGATGGCTACAGGACAAATGTAAGGATGTAGAGGCTTATCTCACTATAAGATAGATACTGCCTACAGGAAAATTAAAGAGACCTTTAGAGAAAAGAGAGCCACTTGTGTGAATATCAAGAGCTGAGATGGAAACCCAGTTCTAAGCAAAGAAGGGAAAGCAGAAAGGTGGAAGGAGTCTATAGAGGGTCTGTTCAAGGGCGATGTTCTTGAGGACAATATTATGGAAATCGAGGAGGATTTAGATGAAGATGAAATGGGAGATATGATACTGCGTGAAGAGTTTGACGGAGCACTGAAAGACCTGAGTCGCAACAAAGATCCGGGAGTAGACCACATTCCATTAGAACTACTGACTGCCTTGGAAGAGCCAGTCCTAACAAAACTCTACCATCTGGTGAGCAAGATGTATGAGACAGGCCAAATTCCCTCAGACTTCAAGAAGAATATAATGATTCCGATACTAAAGAAAGCAGGTGTCGACAGAGGTGAAAATTACCCAACTATCAGTTTAACAAGTCACACCTGCAAAATACTAACACGAATTCTTTACAGACGAATGGAAAAACTAGAAGAAACCCACCTCGGAGAAGATCAGTTCGGATTCCATAGAAATATAGGAACACGTGAGGCAATACTGACCCTACGACTTATCTTAGAAGCTAGATTAAGGAAAGGCAAACCCACATTCCTAGCATTTGTAGACTTAGAGAAAGCTTTTCACAATGTTGACTGGAATACTCTCTTTCAAATTCTGAAGGTGGCAGGGATAAAATACAGGGAGCGAAAAGCTATTTACAATTTGTACAGAAACCAGATGGCAGTTATAAGAGTCGAGGGACATCAAAGGGAAGCAGTGGTTGGGAAGGGAGTGAGACAGGGTTGTAGCCTCTCCCCAATGTTATTCAATCTGTATATTGAGCAAGCAGTAAAGGAAACAAAAGAAAAATTCGGAGTAGGTATTAAAATCAATGGAGAAGAAATAAAACTTTAAGGTTCGCCGATGACATTGTAATTCTGTCAGAGACAGCAAAGGACTTGGAAGAGCAGTTGAACGGAATGGATAGTGTCTTGAAAGGAGGATATAAGATGAACATCAACAAAAGTAAAACAAGGATAATGGAATGTAGTCGAATTATGTCGGGTGATGCTGAGGGAATTAGATTAGGAAATGAGACACTTAAAGTAGTAAAGGGGTTCTGCTATTTGGGGAGCAAAATAACTGATGATGGTCAAAGTAGAGAGGATATAAAACGTAGACTGGTAATGGCAAGGAAAGCATTTCTGAAGAAGAGAAATTTGTTAACATCGAGTATTAGGTTTAAGTGTCAGGAAGTCGTATCTGAAAGGATGTGTATGGAGTGTAGCCATATATGGAAATGAAACATGGACGATAAATACGAGAGAAGAGAATAGAAGCTTTCGATATGTGGTGCTACAGAAGAATGCTGAAGATTAGATGGATAGATCACATAACTAACGAGGAAGTATTGTATAGGATTGGGGAGAAGAGAAGTTGGTGGCACAACTTGAGTAGAAGAAGGAACCGGTTGGTAGGACATGTTCTGAGGCATCATGGGATCACCAATTTAGTATTGGAGAGCAGCGTGGAGGGTAAAAATCGTAGAGGGAGACCAAGGGATGAATACACTAAGCAGATTCAGAAGGCTGTAGGTCGCAGTAGGTACTGGGAAATGAAGAAGCTTGCACAGGATAGAGTAGCATGGAGAGCTGCATCAAACCAGTCTCAGGACTGAAGACCACAACAACAACAACAACGAACAACGAGTGAGCAAATGGAATACCACAGACAAACACAAGAACGCCTAAATGCATGTCAGACCTTCCCACCGTGAAACAGACGCAGTTTCGAGGGAAGAAACGAGAACAGAAGCCGAGAGCAGACCCGTGTTAAGCTAGAAGGCCCTACGATAAGGGACGGACACCCAAATTCCAGCTGACCGGCAGGACCACCCCCAGCCCATGTTAAAAGATATCTTACGATAACACTAAAAGGGCCGCACCAGTTGCAAGTTTTAGCGTTAGACTTTTTCGCCTCTCTGTTACATTGCAAACGTTAAAAACATTGCCCCACCACGAAAGGTATAACGTTTCTCATTGCATAGACAGAATTTTTGTACTTTGTGCATACCATTCTAATTCTTCATCCTCTTTATCTCGCATCATTCTTAATTGTTTGTTTATAACTGGTATGTCTTCTAATTTTAGCATTTGCTCAAAGAGAAGTGTGACATTCCCGAATGTTACGCTACCTTTCCGTATATCTATTATCGCTCGTCTCTCATTTAAAAAATCTGCACCTATAATCAAATCTACAGTTAGTTTAGGTATAATCACGAAGTTGGCTTCGATCTTTTGACCTTGGCACGAAAGAGTTAACCTTGCTTGTCTCGTAACTTCCGCAACATTTGTAACCTCCCCACAATAATTTTGAAAAAGTATGGACAATATTATTTAAGAATGCTAATGGACATTGCTCTATGCGTAACCTGCCCACAATGAAATGTACTGACAATGGGAACAAAAATGTGAAATTCGCAATCTGACTCAAATATAAATTCTTCAGCAAAAAATTAAAGTCTATTCAGTGATAAGAAAATTCAATTAAACCGAAACATCGGTCTTTGGCCCTGTGTAAAACAATCAGAGTTAAAGTCTTACCTCAGAATAAATGGATGTCACATTTCTGCTCTTGGAGGAACTGCATTGCAAATAATAATATTCCTTTTTTTTTTTCTGTGAATTTACTGAAATTTTTCTTCAAAAGAAGTGGAATGAAATGGGAAGTGCAACGAAATCTTTAGTTCAATAAAAAATAAAATTTTTGAAAAATGCTTTTGAAATCAAAAAATTATTATTGGGGGACTTGTTGGAGAATAATTACAATAAATAAAATTTTTCATTATCTAATGATTATATTAATTAACAGTATACCTTATTCACCATCTTGACCAGTGTTGCCGACCGCCTACATCACACAACCGCACTGGGCTGCTACTACTGACCGACCGCTCTGCATGACGACTATTAGCGTACTGCACGCGACGACTACTGACAGAGTACAGCTCTCAACTAGACAGAGCTACAGACTCGCAACGACTACTACTGACAGACTCGCAACGACTGACCCACAGACTGAGAACCGCTCGCAACACTCGCGCGGTCAAGCGCAAACTCTCTGGTCACAGATGCTACAATGCCTCGCCATCGCTGCTATGTTACATACGTGTTTCATAACCCTCCACTGGGGGGGCAAAAATTTGGCAGCGATGGTGAGTCATTTGGACTTGCCAAGCGCGGCAAAATTTTTCTTTAATTAACAAAATTCTACAACTTACAGAATATTTAAATGTTGTGCACACGCACTAAGTACAAAATATATCAGACAAAGACAAAATGTGAGTACAAAACATAGTAGCAAATCAGAAAAATGTATATACAAATTATTTGACAGATAACAGAGTGCACACGCACTGAAAAAAAATCATACACACTGAAGTATTGAATATACAGAATGAGTACAAATCATCTTGAAAAATGAGAAAAGTGCACAGGCACTGAAGTTCAGTAGAAAACATATTGACACCTAACAGAAGTGCACATGCACTGTAGTTCAGAAAATAAAAAAATGTATATACAATATAAAAGACAAAAGTGCACATATACTGTACTTCAGAACAAATCAAAAAAATGTCTTTAGCATTTTCGCAATGAATAAACTTAATGGCAAGAAAATCATGTCCAAAGTGCACATGCACTGAAAAATGTCTTTAGCATTTTCACAACAAATAAACATAATGGCAAACATCATGTCGACCAGTGCCATAAGTGTACTCGCACTGGAGTTCAGGAATCGAAAAAATGTATAACCTATGAACATAAATGATGTTACCAAAATTTTTTTTCTTTATGTGACAAGAATCAGGATAGGAAAGGGAAGGATTGCATCATGGTTGTAGCACTTTAGATTGCACACAGCTGCTCTGAAAGTCCATATCTTTCCACAGAAGTACAACACCAAGTGACACAACTTGAAGTTCTTTTCCCATCAGAATTTATCAGTGTAGCCAAGACACTGAACTGTCGTAGTAATGTTCCATGTTTTCATTTTGGCAGTACATTACGTACACCAAACAGTGGGACCATAATAATGTCTTCATCGCTCATGGTGGTGGACAGCATGTCGTGTCAACACCACACTCTTACAAGGCACACCAACGTAGAATTAGTGCAAAAACCAAATATAGTGCTCCATGATCACTAGGATAAACAGGACAAATGGACATTGCAGTAATTTAGGGTAGTCAGCTTATGAGGTGAAGGACATCAAGTCACATAATATTGACAATTACAGTTTTCATTGATAGTTTGTGGCATTCATAGCCCAGTTATTGAACATTTCTGTACCAAGTATGTAGTATTACAGAAAAATGTTCATTAATTGTTTTACATAGAATCAGTAGCCTTCTTTTCCTGGTTACAAAATATTATGAAATAATCGCATTCTTTTCAGTTACAGAGTATAATTAAGAATTATTAACCTTCTCCTAATTACAGTTAATTAATCATTTGTCATTCCAATAATAATCATTAGCCTTTTCCTAATTACAGTTGATTAATCATTTGTCGTTAATTAATCATTTGTCTAATTACAGTTAATTAATCATTTGTCTAATTACAGTTAATTAATCATTTGTCGTTAATTAATCATTTGTCTAATTACAGTTAATTAATCATTTGTCGTTAATTAATCATTTGTCATTCTAATATAGTAAGAATCATTAGTCTTCTCCTAATGACAAAGCATAATTAAACAGTAGCATAGTTAATTAATTATGTGTCATTCCAATCTAGTAAGAATCATTAGTCTTTTCCTAATTACAAAGCATTATGAAACAGTCACATTCATTTCCAATAACAAAGTATGGCATCGTTAATTAATCATTTGAAATTACAATATAGTAAGAATTATTAGCCTTCTCCTAATTACAAAGCATTATTAAACAGTACCATAGTTAATTAATTATGCGTCATTACAATCTATTAAGAATCACTAGCTGGCATCATGGGTAATCGTATTACAATAAACAGTGGCGGTCCTTGGCCAGTTACAAAGTATATTTAGTAAGACAGAATAATGTTCATCAGAAGCCTTAATTGAAAAGGAGAGTCAATTATTGGCCTAGCATTAACATAATACATTGAGTGATACAAATTATTGGCACTCATTGGCCATTAACCAAAACATGAAAACTCAACATGGGAAAAAAAGGGCAAATTAATGGCATAATTAATAACAATTCTTCAAGTGACATTAATTATTGGCACTCAGTGGCCAGCAAGTATTGAATAGAATGATCATTCAGTATTATTCATATTATTACGAAGTCATTCAGTTAATTAATCATTTGTCGTTAACTAATCATTTGTCTAATTACAGTTAATTAATTAATCATTTGTCATTCCAATATAGTAAGAATTATTAGCCTTAATTAATTACAAAGCATTATTAAACAGTAATTAAGATTCATTAGCCTTCTAATTACAAAACATCCTAATTACAGTTAATTAATCATTTGTCATTCCAATCTATTAAGAATCATTAGCCTTCTTCCAATTACAAAGCGTTATTAAACAGTCACATTCTTTTCTGGTTACAAAGTATCAACATTGGAAACAAGAGCTAATCAATGGCATAATTAATAACAATTCGTGGAGTGACATTAATTATTGGCACTCAGTGGCCAGCAAGTATTGAATAGAACCAAACATAGTTCATCATTCAGTATTACTCAGATCATGACAAAGTCAATATTAAAATCAGTTAATTACAGTCATAGTCTTAATAATCATGGGCATTATAAGTAGTCCCATTACAATAAACAGTGTTTCTCCTTCAGTAGTATTCAGATCATTACAAAGTCATTATTAAAAATCAGTTAATTACAGTCATAGCACTAATAATCATGCGCATTATAAGTAATCTCATTACAATAAACAGTGGCAATTATTAGCTAGTGACAAAGCATTATTTTAAATATATACTTTCTCATTAAGAGGTCATTACTCAAGTGACATACTATTCAGAGCTAATCAGTATTATTCAGAATTTTCTCAAACTGGTATCACTACTTGGGATTGGTAATACATTTTTTTTTTTTTTTGTTAGCAATGCATTGCGTTGGGATCGATAATTAATTGGTGAGGCATAACACTATTTGCTTTTGACCTATTGCTGCAAATGAGGATAGGTAACGTCATTCGTCATGAGTCAGCTGTAGCAAGGTTATGCAACAAGGCAGTATATGTGATCACATTCATAAATGATAAACACAAATGGGTAAAAAATAAAAATGCAAGTACTAGAACAGGTATAATAAGTAACAGGTTTAGCAAGTATCATGAAAAGCTTCTCCTGGAAAAATACAAAATGGATTATTGACCTGAAAGAAGAAACGCATTAGTATGCTGAAAAGTAGTGAACTTCGAATTAACAGGTAGTGAAATGTGTATAAAATGTGTTCCATAGCTGTCCTTTCCAAAACTTTCTGTCATCCTACTATGCAATATAACACCTGCTGTCAAAGCAAACTGCAACAAATACTTAAATAACTACATAACATAAATACATAACTTCAACATTATCCTCATCTGTAAAGAAAACTTCATTATCCATATCATCATAACTTCACTATTATCATCATCTGTAAAGAAAAACTTCATTATTCATAATACCATATCCTTCATCATTATTCATCAGTATTCATTATCATCTGCAAAAAATCACTTCATTACTCATTATACAACTATTCCTTATCTCTAGCATATTTCATCACTAAAACTAAGATGTGTAGTTCAGTCTGACAGCCTGCATCAATCACCTTGTATTCTGAAAGAAAAAATTAGTTAAGACTGCTATTCTGTGATGAGTATAGTATATTCGTGTTAATGTTTGTTAATCCTGATCCATTTACTCTTCCTCATAAAGTTATCGCATCTCCTTTCGTTTATTCCGTAGGTGAAATTCCCATTTCTGTTGAATTTATTTCTTACATACATCATTTCTTTCTGAAATTGATGAACAGAGATTAATGTCTTGCATTTAAATCATATACCCACTAAATAATGACTGGTTTATGGTGACACAATTAACCATACAGCATAACATGACAGAAAACGTAATATGTTAAAGACGTTGACAGTGTTCAGATGCAAAAATGTACACAGAATATTACAGTGTAGCAGCAAAAGGAAAAATGTAAAACAGTCACGATGTTGAGATATCATAGTGCAAAAAAAAATGTCAAAGTCGACTGGTGTGTGTTATATCTCAACTATTTCACAATACATACAAACAAAACTGGAGTACAATCATATACACAAAAAAGTGGAAAATGTGCACGGTCTGATGTGTAACGACAAGAAAAGCGACCTGCTAACCTTACCTTGCCGGGCACTTGCCAAGAAAAAAAATACGATAATCATCAGTAATTAGTCACGTGAAATAATTGCGTTAGTAAATGACATCATAGTGTGTTGAATCATACAGTGGTTTCACTCAATAAACGGTTTAATGTTTGAGATATGGTGATTGCCTTTCGATTTTCTGGTTCTCAAAGTTTCGACGTGTACAACATTGGGGTGAGGGATGCTGCGAATCCGATATGGACCTGCGTATAGAAGTTCAAATTTACTGCACTTACCTTTTAATTTGCTGGATAAATAGTGTGTACGTACTAGTATCTTCTGTCCAACGTGAAAGTCACGGCGTGTACAAACCTGTTTTTGCTGTCTTCTCCGGCGCTCTGCGGCACGTTTGATGTTGTTCAGCGCAATGTTAATTATTTCGTGGTGTCGTAATCGACGAGATGTAGGAAATGTTATTAATTCTTTAATTTTGTTAGGTGGTTCAGCATTTTTCAGTATAACAGACGGAGATAGCATAGTGGATTCATTTGGAATGGAATTAATTACATCTTGGAACGAGAATATGTGTGTGTCCCAGTCAATATGTCTTTTGTGGCAGTATATTCGGCACAGTTTACCAATTTCTTTCATTAATCTTTCACAGGGGTTCGAAGAAGCGTGATACTTGGATATATAGATCGGAGAAATGTTTCTGGCTCGTAACATGCGTGTCCATACGCTACTACGAAATTGAGATCCATTGTCAGAAATTACTTTCATTACATGCCCTACATGAAATAGAAAATGTTTTACAAATGCTTTCGAAACAGTTTTAGCAGTAGCTTTGCGTAACGGAGTGAAAGTAACAAATTTTGAAGTGAGCTCAACAGCGACAAAAATGTAGCAAAAACCTCTGTTAGTTCTCGGAATCGGACCAAAAATATCTACTGCGGCCATATGTCTTAATTTAACAGGTATAATGGGATATAAAGGAGGAATATGTGAAGTGGTGTCTGATTTAGCTTTCTGGCAAATTTTACAAGACGCTAAAACTCGTCGTATACGTTTTTCCATGTTAGTAAAATAACAGTTCTGTCTCAGTATAAGAAAACATTTTCGTGCTCCGTAATGTGCGTAGCTTAAATGAGTGTACCAAATTAATTTGTTGACCAGTTCGTCAGGAATGCATAATAACCAATTGTTGCTGTCAGGATGAGAGCGGCGAAACAGAATGTCATTGCGTACAGTGTAATGGTTTCTAATCGTAACATTATTCTTATCTAGCCAAAGGTGTTTAATTTCTTTCCAGACATTGTCTTTGTTTTGTTCTTGTGCTATGTCCTGTAATGACGATGAAATAAAATTTTCAAATGCAACTTGCTGAATGTACATGACACTGAAATTTGTTTTACAGAAGTTGGTTGCTACGTCTTGCTGATTGTTGCCGAGAGAACGCGATAGTGCGTCTGCTATAACATTTTGTGTACCGGGAATGTGAACTATTGTAAAATTAAATTCCTGTAAATATAGTTTCCATCTGCTTAATCTGTCGTGCATGAATTTGGCCGAAAGTAAAAATTGTATCGCTCTGTGATCTGTGTAAACTGTGGTATGTCTGCCATAAAGAAAGTGCCTAAATCTCATAAAAGCCCATACAACGCATAATGTTTCAAGTTCTGTGACGGAATAATTTCGTTCAGCAGGTGACAAAATGCGACTTGCAAATGCGATGTTTTTAATTATAGTAGAACCATCTTCTTCAATTTCCTGGAAAATATGTACGCCTAAAGCGGTGTTAGAACTGTCGGTGGCAATGGAAAAATTTCTAGTAAGATCTGGGTGCGATAATAGTGGTGCATTTAACAAAGCATGTTTCAGGTTCATGAATTCAGAGTGTGCTTGCTTATCCCAAGACCAAATACTGTTTTTACCTGTTAATTGGCATAGTCTAGGCGTGTCTAAAGCAGAATGATGAATAAATTTGCGAAAAAAGTTAATTAAGCCCAAAAAACTGCGTAATTGCTTTTTTGTTGTAGGAACAGTAATGTCACGTAGAGCCTGAAGTTTTTCCGGATCAGGTGCAATGCCTTCTGCTGAAATTACGTGTCCAAGAAATTTTATGGAAGTTTTGCCAAAGTGCGATTTACTAAGATTAACTGTGAGTCCTTGTGCATGAAAAGTTTGTAACAGTTGTTCAAGAATCAGATTGTGTTCGGACCAGTTAGCTTCTGCGATAAGAATGTCGTCTACATACGTCGTAATTCTGTCTTTAAGTTCTGTCGGAAGTATAGTGTTCAAACCGCGAATAAAAGCTGCAGAAGAAATAGTTAAGCCGAACGGTAGTTTGCAAAATTGATAACAGTCGCCGAAACAGAGAAAAGCTGTATATTTTCTGCAGTTCGGATGAAGTTGAATTTGCCAAAATCCCGATTTCAAATCTAGTGTAGAATAAATAGCTGTACCGTGAAATTTCTGTAAAAGTTCCTCTAGTGTCTGTGGTCGATCTGTTTCATTATTAATAATGTCATTAATGTGACGTGAATCAAGTACAAGGCGAAGTGAGCCATCTTTTTTCTTAACAATATGTAGCGGGTTTATGTACGGACTAACTGCTGGTTCAATAATTCCCTGATCAAGCATATCCTGCAATTCTTTTTTAACTTGTTCTCTATGAATATACGGAATAGGATAATGCTTAGCTTTAAATGTGTCGTGCGGTTTGACTTGAAATTCATACATAAAGCTGGACATAGTACCAGGAATGTTGTCAAAAACTGGAGCTTGCTGTAAAAGAATTTTGTGTAATTGCGTTCGTTCGTCGTCTGTAGTTGCACTGCTCTCTTTAACCTTATCAGAAATCAACTGCATAACGTCGTAGTCAGCTTCGTCTGGAGTATTATAGTTATGTACGTACGTATCCGTTAACAATGTGGGATTACAGTCTATGTCACGTGTTGCGGAAATGACCTCTGTGCGGTTGATTGTTTGTTCTTCCGCAGATAATGAGTGCTGAAATTCTAAAGCAAGTTGTACATTTTCATCCTTTAACATTAAATAAGAATTCTGAAAATCAATAACTGCGTCGTGTTGTACCAGAAAATTCGTACCTAAAATAACGTCTGTTGTCAATAAAGGCACAATCCAAAAATTAGAGTGAAAAGTATGACCTCCAATACAAAATGATAAATGCGTCTGTAATTTAACGTCTACACCTTTACTCGATACTGCTCCTTTCACTTTTGTTTTGCCTAAAGGTAACGTCGGATAAGTATTCTCTTTGTTGCACTCGTTGAAAGTCTCCTCATTAATTACTGATATAGGTGATCCGGAATCGATTACTGCTGAAAATTTCGATGAACCAATTTTAATTTCGATAACAGGATGTGAAATGGTTTTCTGAATAACTGGTCTTTCCTGTAAAAGAGTGTCTCTGATGTCGTCAAAAGTAATTACATTTTCGTGAACAACATTTTGCGTGTCTAAGGTAGTGCTTGTGTTATTAGAAGATGCGTCCTGTGCAGTATTTAGTCAGATTCTATCTGACGTGTTATTATTATTAGGAGGATTCTGTGGCATTTCGACTATTTGAACTGTCCTATTACTTCTTCCAGGCGTGTTACGCTCTGGATGGTACCTACTGTCGGGTTCATTCATGAGAATATGTTCTTGCGTATGATTTTGCTGTTGGTATGACCGACTGTTGTTAGATGTTCGCTGAAAATTGTCCTCATTATTTTTACGTCTGTCGTAATAGTCATTCCTATACGGTGCATTACGATAGGAATTGAAATACTGTCTTCTTTGTACGTAGTTGTTTCCTTGCTGACGTACGTTACTATTTGTTGGACCAGGGGCTATACGTCCACGCGGCGAAACATTAAAGCCTGGTTGACCTTGTGTATTCCATTGTTGGTTAGGTATGTTAACCGGCTGATTTTGAAGTTGTTGTTGTGAAACACCTCTATTGTTACTAAAGTGTTGTTCCTGTTGCTGAAAATTTTGACGGTATTGATAATTAGAATTTTGCCTGTTATTAAAGTTTTGGTAGTTGTCGTTCCTAAAACGTCTGTTATCTTTCCGATTGGAATTACGTCCCTGATCATAATTGCAGTACTGTTGTTGACCTTGGTTGTTACTCAAAAAGTTTTTGTTTACAAAAGAATAATCAGATTGCTGTACTTCCAAGAGCTGTAAAAGATCTCTGAATGCTGAAATGTTTTCTTTTTGCTGGCCCGTTAGAAGTGACACTCGTAATGACCGTGGTAATTTAGAGATGCATAGTTGTATAAGTGCGGATTCACTGTACGGTTCGCTTAGGTACTGGTTTTGTTGTACCATGTGCTCAAAAAATTGCGTTACACTGGAAAAATTTGAGTTTTCATAGTTTGGCAAACTAATTAGTTGATCTTTAATTCCGCGCTGTGTCGTCTTCGACCAGTACGCTGACAGAAAAGCATTCTGAAATTCCTCTACCGAGTAACACTGTCTCGCGATCGGTCTCATACGAGTTGCCGGTTCGCCTTCCAAAAAACTGCAAATAAATTCAAGTTTATGTGTTACAGGCCAAGTCGGTGGAAGAGCAAAACTAAACTGTTGAATCCAATCCAGTGGGTGAATCTGCGTTCTATCGTTTTTAAATATTTTGAACTTTCTTACTGACAGAAAATGTTTGTAATCGAAATTATCATCTCTGTGTGATGCAACAGGTTCAGGATCGTAAGAGTATCTATTGAACTGTGGTTGTTCGGAATCTAAGTCCCGTACTCTCTGCAGATTACCCAAATTATACGCGCTGCGTGAGTCTGACACATGTTCATAAAGTGGCGTCTGTTGTGGTATGTTATTAACTGAAATGTTTTTCATCTCTGTTACTTCTTGTTGTAAATTTGATAACTTCCTACGTAACGTGTTGTTAGATGAATCGATCTCATTAATTGTCTGCTGTAAATTTTGAAATTCAGGTGTTTGGATAAATGAAACCGGTGCAGTATCGTCTGATTTATTGTCATTAGTATTTTCGATAGCATCAATACGACTGGCCAATTCATCACATTTTTCAGTCAGTATTTTAACCTGATCATCGGTTTTAGAATCAGACGCATTAATCTGTTTTTGCAACTTGCGCGTAGTTTCGCTCAGTTTTTTAACATCAGCTTTGATAACATCACAATTCTGTGTTAGATCTAATTGTTCGAATCTATCTGTCACTGTTTGAATATTTACTGTGTGTGTATCTGTTTTTGATTTAAGGTCAGAAATTTCATCCCGTAATTCCGCGTTCAATTGTTCTATGGTATTAATTTTGTCGGACACTGTAGTAATATTATTGTCTACATACGTCTTCGCTTTCGCGAATATTTTACGTTTGTCCTCTTGTCTTTGTGCAGTGATTGTTTCCATGACTTGTCGTTTTACTTTGTTTTGATCCTGAATAAATCTGCGGAAACGCGTATCACTGTTCTGTATGTGCTGATTAAAGCGCTCGTTAATCTGAGTGTTCTGCTGTTCGAATTTCGCGTCTATCTTTGCGTCCATTGTGCGCGAAAGTTCTACCGTCATTGCTTTAAACTCGTCCCTTAATTGTGTAGCTTTTTCAGAGCATTGTTTAGCGACTCCGCTAATTTCGTCTCTGAGTGTTTCTGTTGCGGCTGTCTGCATTTCCCTTAATTCTTGCGCAACAGACTTAATTTCTTCGCTATTTTTTTGAGAACAAGCCTCAATTTCCACGCGCAACTGTTCCTTAGTGTCATGACATTGCGCGGCAACCGCTCTAATTTGTTCACTAAGCTGTCTGGAATTGTCGTCTAATTTTTCATTTAAGTGTTGTTTGAGATTTTCATTATCTTGTTTGTTCTGTTCCCTAAGTTGTTTAAAATCTTCACTCTGTTGTCTGACCTGTTCACTAAGTTTGTCTTGTTTTTTGTCATTATTTTCTAGTCTTTTACTATTTTGTAGCAATATTGCCATAATTTGACCCAATGTAACATTATCTGCTTCATTCTCTGTACTATTTGACGGCGTATTTGCAATTGTCGCGTTTTGTGTGACCATTTGGTCATTCTGTAATTTACAAAAAGATCTGTCACTCGAACGTACATTGTCAGTCACTATTTCGGAATTAAATGAATCCGTCGTATTTTCGGTACACTGTCCATTCTTATTAGAAACATTTGTCTGTACGTTATTTGAATTTTCCAAATCGGGTGTGTTAAGCTCGGCAGCGCTCATTACAATAGAGCGTTCTGCGTCATCAATTGTCGTCCAATTAACAGACGAGACAATTGAGTTCGTTTGTTCATTATCAGGGTAAAAGTCATCATTAGTGTTTGGAATACACTGATTGTTAGTGAACGCAGGATTGTCATCATTACGCTGCGTATCACAATTACTATCGGTCACGTTGTTTAAGTCGGTAATTTCATTCATAATACTTCGCGATACACTATTCACAGTCTTTCGCGGCATTTTTACAATAGTCACAATTTTTCACAAAACAAATAATCACAAATGCAAAAGCAACACACAAATACAACAGAGCAAACGAATTGTCGTTGATCTGTGGAAAGAGAGTCACAAAATTAGTAAAAGCGTAGCGCCAAATCCTAATTATAGTTAAGCAAACAAGAGCAGATATCTGACTGTTGTTCAAAAGACTCTCAACGAAATTCGATCCTGGACTGGGTGTCGCCAAGTGTAACCTCCCCACCGTAATTTTATAGGGAAATAAACATGACAATACTTAATAGAAATGATAAATTCTTCACAAAATTTAAAGTCCGTTCAGTGACAAGAAAATACAATTAAACCGAAACATCGGTCTTTGGCCCTGTGTAAAACAGAGTTAAAGTCTTACCTCAGAATAAATGGATGTCACATTTCTGCTCTTGTTGTTGCGCACCGCTTGGAGGAACTGCATTGCAAATAATAATATTCCTTTTTTTTTTTCTGTGAATTTACTGAAATTTTTCTTCAAAAGAAGTGGAATGAAATGGGAAGTGCAACGAAATCTTTAGTTCAATAAAAAATAAAATTTTTGAAAAATGCTTTTGAAATCAAAAAATTATTATTGGGGGACTTGTTGGAGAATAATTACAATAAATAAAATTTTTCATTATCTAATGATTATATTAATTAACAGTATACCTTATTCACCATCTTGACCAGTGTTGCCGACCGCCTACATCACACAACCGCACTGGGCTGCTACTACTGACCGACCGCTCTGCATGACGACTATTAGCGTACTGCACGCGACGACTACTGACAGAGTACAGCTCTCAACTAGACAGAGCTACAGACTCGCAACGACTACTACTGACAGACTCGCAACGACTGACCCACAGACTGAGAACCGCTCGCAACACTCGCGCGGTCAAGCGCAAACTCTCTGGTCACAGATGCTACAATGCCTCGCCATCGCTGCTATGTTACATACGTGTTTCACATTGTTTCTAGTAGGACCTCTTACTTCAATTTTACGTGTTTTCAGAACTGGCAATTCCTCATTGGCATTACACTGCATGAATAAATTTTCTGAGATCGCGGTCAGTTCACTTCCGGTATCAATTACAATCTTGACTGGGATATGCTTTACCATGGCCTTCACAACTGGTTGAATTTGAAAGGGTTGGTTCTGTTCTTCTTCTTCTTGCATCAACGAATCCTCCACTGAATCATACATGAGTCTTTTCAGGAATTTCCCTTGTGAATTCGAACTCTCTGTAGGATAAGCTTCGACTGCTACTTCTCTCTCTTTTATTTCCTCTTCTCTATTTCTTCCTTCATATATGCTTCCTTCAACATCCTCTACTTTTTCCTCATCCTCGACTATCTTCTCCTTCTCGTCGCTACTTCCACATAATCGCATTTAAATGCTCTAATTATCGCTTCATAACTTCCTTTATTATATACGTTGGGTTGTGTGCCCACTAGTAATTTATTTTCAACTTCTGTTTACTGCGCATTATCCTCATTGAATTCGTTTTCCCTGGTTTCCATCTCAAATAGCTCTGCAATACTCATAATTTCGTCCTTTCCTCCTACATTCGTTGTACATGCCTCTGGTAATACATCTTCCTCGTCAGTATTTTCCCAATTAATTTCGTCCCAACACGATATTGTTATTTTCCTGTCTTCGTTTTCATCTGGTCCCTGCGCTTTTGTTTCTTCCTTCTTCTCTTCTGGTGATAAGGTATTTATTCTCTGTTGAAGGTGCTGCAATTATCCTGGGTCGGTGCGTCATTCTCTTTCGCATGGGCGCTTAGCTGTCAATTCGAACGTGTTTCGGGGTTTGGTGGTCTTACCTCCACCTCTTCTATCTGTATTCTCTTTTATTGCTCCGCTTGTTGGTATTGGTTTCTTTGTTGATAATTTGTCGGTCTGTTGGCGCTCCAATGCCCGTTCCGGTTGTCATTGTTCCCTCTGTAATAGTTGTTGCCGTTCCTGGGTGAATTATAGTTATTGCCGTATTCTCTTCTAAATCCATAACCGTTTTTTTTGTTGAAATCTGTTGTTTCTTGGTGCGAAGTTAGCAAGTGGTTCGTAATTATTGTTTCTTCGTACTGTGTATTGTGGATTCCACTGCTTTTTGCTTTCGTTTTCACGTGCGCCTCGTCTTTTTCTTGCGTCATCTTCCGAAAATATGAACTCTAGTTCCCTTAGAATTCCTTTAAATGCTTCGACGTCATTGCATCCGTGACCTACTAAGGATTGCTGGTATTTCAATGGTAACTTCATCGCGCATAATTTAATCAACTCTCCGTTACTGTATGGTACATCTAAGCATTGATTTTTCTTTGCCATTACTTCGAAAAATTTCACGGGACTCTTCTCTACTGAATTTTCAAAATATGGGTTCTGTAATAATTCGTACTTCACTCTGTTCTGTGCTTCGCTGGACCAATACCGTGAGAGAAACTTCTCTCTGAAATCTTCGTACGATCGGCATGTCGCTGCAACATTCCGCATGGTCTCTGCGGCTGTTCCTGACATGTGTGCACATATAAAGTCTAATTTGTGTGCTAGCGTCCAGTGTTCTGGTAATCCTACTCGGAATTGATCAATAAAAGTTCGTGGATGTAATGAGTTTCCTTCTCGAAAGTGTTGAAATTTTCTGACTGTGAGGAAATGATCGTTGTCGTACTTGGTCATAGTTTCATATGAAATTCGCAATTCTTCGCCACTTTTGTTTCTGATCATTTCTCCCGTCGTTCTTTCCGGTTGTGGTAAATTCATTGGATATTGTCCACTGTAACTTTCGCCTACCCTTGCGTAGTATCGTTGGAGTGATACGCAATAATTTTCTTCCATTGGTTGTGAACGTGAAGCTGGATGCATTGCACTGTACACTTCGCGACCTGGCTTTCCATTGTCACGTGTTGGTTCGGTATCTTGTCTGGCTAACCTTGTCGCTTCATTGCACGATCCAGACTGTCTTGAAACATACATTTGTGGTTCTCCATGTGTTTGTGGTGCCGTTTGTTCATCAAGAATTTCGAAACGTGTTTGTTGCTGTGCAGGTTGTCTGATTTCACGTATGTTACATTCCGCCTGTGATTGGAATCGCAAATGCGTAATATCTTCGTTAATTGCTTGTTTTCCGGTGCTGTTACAGATACGGATGTGGTTGCAAACTCAGTGCTTGTTCGATCCTGTTCACTACGCTCTTCAATAGTTTACAACAACTCTGTTCGCAATTTCTGAAATTGTTGCTTCGTTTGCGCTTCTATTTTGACTATGCGATTATCATATCTTTTCTGCGCTGCTTTTGTGATACGTTTGTGTAACACACTGTTTTCAACGATTTCACTCGCTGTGCCTGCTGCTTGTCTAGTAATTACGTTTATCTGTTTCTCTAGTTTCTTGACTTCTCCCTGGGTGTTGTTACGTAATGTTTTGATCTCGTCCTGAGTGTCATTACGCAATGTTTGTACGTCCGCTTCTACCTTGACAATGTCTGTTCTCAATTGATTGTGACCTGTTATTAAGTGTCCTATCACTTCTCGAGATTCTTTTGCCTCGTCTTCAATATGACTTAAGTGTAACTGATTTTTTTTGTTTTGTTCTTTAATCTCACGCATTTGTCTCGTGGTTTCTGCAATTTGTTTCGTCGTCTCTGTATTCTGAATTTTAATTTGGTTCGCAATTTCTTTATTTTGTCTTGTCATGGTTTCCGTCATTTGTTGTAAAAATTCTGCCAGATTGATGTGTCCTATTGCGTTTTCTTCCGACGCCCTACGCTCTGTACTTTCGCCCAAGTGTTGGTTTGCAACTGATTGCATTGAACTGTGCGATGACACGTTTCTGCTCGAAATCCTTGTACTCTGTGGTGAGGGAGCTCTGATTACTTGTACTATGGGTTCTACGTATTCAAGACGCAAGTTAGAATCCTCATCGACTGTCTCTCCACTTTCCTGCTCCTCTGTCGTATGCTGGCCTACGTTTTCTATGCCTTTACGTACATTATCCTCGTTATGGTGCGTTATCTGTCCTATTTCTCGCGATACTGCATCGTCTGTTGTACTGTCCTCTATTTTCTGTCCATCTTCATGCTGGGTCTCTACCTCAATTCGGTCAATGTTTCGACCTGCCGTTGCTAATCTTTCCGAATCCCTTATTTTCTGTTTTAAAAGCAATTCACGCGCCCTACTTCGCGTCAACATGCGCTCATACGATCTCACGCGTTTCATAAACTTTTTGCTCCCACGACTTGACACTTATTATACCGAAGACTGACAATCCATTCACTAACTTGTTGGGTCAGAACCAACTTGTCAACGATGTATCCGCCACCTGTGCGCTTGCATTGGAGAGAAAACTTAATTCTAACAATATTAAAATTCATAACTTAATTATGCTATTGTCTCTGCTAGAATGTCTCATTTTCTATTGAATACTTTCTTACTATCTATCGCTGCAGCTATTGTTTTCAACTATTTATGCCTTTCAAAAAAAATTTTATTACGAAAATTTTTTAACAAGATATTTTTCTGATCTAGTTAGGCATGTGGTCGACCTTCAATCATGGTATTTTACCATCCTGGCAGGGTCGCCATTCTCTAACATTCTGCGTGGTGTCTGTTTGTTATAAGTCGTGCCTCCCTACCACTTCCGCGCAACGACGTTCTGAGCGTCTTTTTTTAGGGAATTGACTAGTTTGAACCTGAGACCTGTTGCTGGTAAGGAGACGCCAGACCATACATGACATGTAGAGTTCAGAAGCGTTCAGTGAGACTAGCGATGATATAATCAAATACTTAATGATTTCAGCATCAGCTCCACTGCACTCCCTGTAAAAGAATCTTAATAGTAATTAAATTTAGTGGAAGGGGTTCAAGGTTTTCCTATTTTTAATTAGCTGGTAAAATAACGTCGAAAAAGCAGTTAAGTTTACATTGGAAATTTTATTCTACTCACATAACATTGTTTATAAATTGCACTATTGATAAAAGGAAATATTTTAATACAGGATAATAAAAACGAACTGCGTTCAACAAAAATGTGAACGAACATTTCCTGAATGGGTTTCCAAGTTCTACAATGGATCGAAGTATGACCTATGCCATATCACATCTCCAATCTAGATTCAAGTTAAGTTTCATAAAAGAGAAAACTATCAAAATGGTCTACAGTGACCCTCAATTATCTTTAATTACTTATCTAACTTGTCGTAAATTACAGTGGCTGATGTGGCTTCTCAATAATTATATAACAGAAAAATCATCGCGTATCAGATTTTTACTTCAAGTAGCAAATGTGAACACCATGAGATTTAATTGACGATCGACACTAGTATTACGTAAAAAGGGGATGTAACAAATGAGACTGCTGCAGTTCTGAGTAAAGCATTATTCGCTCAAAAATGCGGCATCGCGTGCATTCATTACCTTGTCGGTGTTGAGGCAGCGTCAGAGGCGGCGGGCAGCGCGGCTCCACACAGCTCGCCGTCTCGGACGCAGCTCTCACTTAACTTCTCCTTACTACAATTTACCGAATTGGTTTAAAAAAAGCTATCTGGCTGTGTTTCCAACTGACCAATCAGGGTCTCAATGTTAACCTTAAGCTCCACCTACAAAAATTCTGTCTATCCAATGAGAAACGTTAAACTTTTCGTGGTGGGGCAATGTTTTTAACGTTTGCAACGTAACAGAGACGCGAAAAAGTCTCATGGTAAAACTTGCAGCTGGTGTGGCCCTTTTAGTGTTATCGTAAGATCTATACTGTTCTTCTGGAGGGCTCTAACTTTTAACATGGGCTGGGGGGGGGGGGGGGGGGGTCCTGGCGGTCAGCCGGAATGTGGATGTTCGTTCCTTATCGTAGGGCCTTCTAGCTTAACACGGTTCTGCTCTCGGCTTCTGTTCTCGTTTCTTCCCTCGGAACTGCGTCTGTTTCACGGTGGGAAGGTCTGACATGCATTTAGGCGTTCTTGTGTTAGTATGTGGTATTCCATTTGCTCACTCGTTGTTCGTATTACTTTGGTTAATTTAATGTCAGGATTTATTCGGAGCTATGTGACATACTGCCGGATTTGCTTATCATGTCAGGGTTTTCATGGAAGGTGTTGGATTTGCCTGACACCTTACAAACACTTCCTTTTTTTTTTTTTTTTTAAAAAAAAGGAGATTTAAAAATTATATTCAGAAACACCTTCTAAATATCAAGTTACAATTTATTCAGATGCAAAAGTAACGCCAGTCGGTGTGGCCGTGCAGTTTTAGGCGCTTCAGTCTGGAACCGCGAGACCGCTTTGGTCGCAGGTTCGAATCCTGCCTCGGGCCTGGATGTGTGTGATGTCCTTAGGTTAGTTAGGTTTAAGTAGTTCTAAGTTCTAGGGGACTGATGACCACAGATGGTAAGTCCCACAGTGCTCAGAGCCATTTGAACCATTTGCTAAGCCACTACCCATTTCTATCCGGCGTGGCCCACTGGACTCACGTGGGGACCTCGCATGCGCCGACGCTCAAGGCGGACAAGTCATCTTGTGTCTCAGTGCACGACCGACCAACCGATCAATCCAACCGTCAATGACCGTTGCCCGAGCAACTCGAGCAGACGGACGGCCTAACGCGCAGACTCAGATGCAAGAACTCAGTCCCGACTAGGCGACCACTAGCTGAGATCTGTTACGGGCGGAGTGGCAAAACTCACATTTTCTGGCTTTAAAGTTTGATCCAAACGACAGACACACTAGCACTCCGACGACAGACAGACACTAACTGCCTAACAAATGCGAACGAGAGACAGACCAGCAACTGGTGACGCGAGACTGGCCTCACTCCGACTGACCAACTGCCACTGGCGACCTCATAGCACCCCTTAAATGCACGTGATCAGGCAACCTTTCCCCTTTTCCACCAGAGGGAGACACCAAAGCTGCGACTGCCACAGCGGCGCCACCGCCAGAAACGGAGGGCGACTGCTTCACGCTACGCGCTGCGGCGTGCTCTTCAAAACAGCAAACTTTACCACGGATCAGGAAGAATCTGTAGAGAGGGAGAATATTCCGTGGTTTAGAGAATAGGGTTGGCCTTCTGCAGTTACGAGGGAGGGGAGTCGAGTTTTGCTGGGAAGCCAGCAGTGGAGAGGTCTTCCGTTTTGAGTGCCCGGGTTTGACGGTCTCTCAGTATCAGCGTTTGATGGTACAGATGGACTTGCTGCCTTTGCTCTAAGGAGATGTTAGAGCGGTTAAGCACTGTACTGTTGCGAACTTATACAATTCTGGATTTCGCCTCCGGGTAGGGAGTCGTCGTGAGTATGCAGCGTTCAATGATTGAAGGCACTTCTTCTGCCTATACTCACGTTGAGTCGTTATCTGAACTCCGTCCTTGTGGCTGGGAGGTCGCGTTTCTCGTCTGTAGAACACAGAGAGAAGAAGATAGTATTAGATTATACTAGTTGGAGGACCGTTTTGTGCCGTCCTAGTGTCTGAATGAGGTTTTTTGTATATCTTGTTGCTGTAGTTCTTCTGTCGTCGCAGACGTGCACGAGAACCATCACTCCGACGCACCGGATGCAGTACATACGGTGATATTGCCAATTGCTTCGGTATATTAGGGCTATAAAGCTAAACAGCTGTGATTACGTAAATTTTATTTCCACTGAGGTTGCACACCACTGTACATTATCTTTGATAGTAGTTTCTTTTAGTGTTTGGTACGTAGGTGATGTCAGTCATCTCGTGTTACTTATATTAGATCGGGTAGCCATAAAAAGGGGCGAATTTGGGCAACTGATCAATCATATTAGTTAGGAAATACATGTGTATCTCTTTA
Organism: Schistocerca americana; assembly: GCF_021461395.2. Classification (NCBI taxonomy): domain Eukaryota; kingdom Metazoa; phylum Arthropoda; class Insecta; order Orthoptera; family Acrididae; genus Schistocerca; species Schistocerca americana. The sequence goes on along the minus strand of NC_060120.1, from coordinate 320,548,015 downwards.
TGTCCATTGCACATTGATATATAAACATTTGTAATTGTATAAGTGGGTTTTAGTCTACAATAAATGTATAAGCACAAATAACATTTATCATTTAGTAGTTACTAGTTCCCTTAATCATTCATTTATGTTTATGTTGTAATCTATATGTTAAAGAGCAAAAACGAGGAGATATATCACCATTAAGAGATAATAAGATCTGCTTCAGGGGGCAGTCAAACAGGACCAAATCTTCATTTTCGTGTTCAGTATTTTCCGTTGCGCACATTCATTTTTCACCCGCCTGGAGTAGCATCTTGGGACACATGATACTGAACGTATATGAGTACAAAGAATGGCAGCACGAATAGCGTCAAGTTTGTCCAACGCACGGGTCGTTTTACGGATATGCTGGACGACCTGAAGTGGCAGGCTCTTGAAGACAGACATCAGCTGCTTTTCGGATGCCTATTTACAACGTTTCAAGAACTATTATCAAGTGAAGAATCTGGACATATAGGCTACAAACTACTATGTGAGGACCGCGAATGTAAGAGTAGACTAACTGCGGCACATTCTTCGCACGATGCATAACGTGCACGCAAATGTAAGGAATCTTAATATGCCCTACAATGGGAATTACCTTCTGCAATAACGTCTCACTGATCTGCTGAGTGTGGATGTAGATGTAGATGCAGACTAGGTCACGAACTCTGAAGATCTCGTGCAACTGAAGCTTAATCCTCAATAGTCTCCAGTAATTTAATTCCACTGGACACTGTGAGAAAGCTTAGAATTTCTTACAGGAAACTAGCGTCCAGAGGGATGATCACCTCTTGCCCTTTGCAGGTACAAAATTATGACGAAAATTTGTTCCACCTCCTTGAATCGAATCAAGAGGGCTGCAGCGATGTGTGTATCCGCTAATATGTCTATGAATTTTCGCTGTAGTAATGAATTAACGCCTAAAGGCCTGCAAGTATAATTACTTTGTGGCTGCAAGTTAAAGGATAGTATCAGTACAGCGAAAACAGTTTATTTGTTATTGCAAGCGATCGATAATAATTATTGTTGTTGTCTTAGTCACTATTATTACTCACTTTGGATGGAATGTCTCTATTTTGGCTCGAATTCGCTATGGTAGATGAGTTGTTGATGTGTGGATGGTCTCAGATGGGGCGACATGCCGATCTTCCTCATTTTCCGCATAGTTACATGTTCACTCTGCTTCGTTGTACCAGCTGCTGCCATTCCCGTTTCCGTCACGCAAACAGAAATCACTTACGTGATTACCGAAAGATGGAACAAAGCGACATTTATCCAGTCCATTGGATCTTCGTTTGCGGTTTCATTCATGTTTTTTTGGGAAAAATCTCGTATATAAAATCATGATTCAGTCAATGTTTCTCTTGAAAGTACAAATATTGTGCTCATTAGATCGAAAATTGTAGCGTGGTAACTTCATTTTAACACAATACAATTGAGAAATGAACTGTATGGCTAATTTTTAAGAATATGCAGAAAGTGGCAACAACTTTTGACACAACTTCATCGGAGTTCCCAATGTTGAGCAAATATTGGTCAGAAAAATTTCAAGGATTCCGTTTGAGCAACTACGACAGAAAGCTGTATCTTAAGGGTCCCTCACGCAGTCAATAATATTGTCGAACCGTCAGTGTATGGAGAGTCTTTCTCTGGGTGTTAACGTATTGCAGTACCAGAAATATCGATGAGCAGTATTGATGCCCCAGAAATATTCTCGATATTGTCAACATATACAGCATGTGAGGTCGAGTATTGACCGTTTGACAATTCTCGCCATTCATATGTTGAGAGCGTCATTAACCAGCCACATGGTGTTAGTGAGCACCGTTTTCAGTTCGCCTTTGTGCATATCATACCTCAGATCCATTTTTCCAGTAGTTTTCTAACGCAAAATTTTTAATTGGCCAGTGTTGGGATAGTCATCAAGTTAACTATGGCACTGATTTTTTTATTAATTTGAAAACAACAATTCCTTGTTGAATTACACAGCAATCTGTAGAAATGTTTCTACTTTTAAGAGTACACCATATACAAGCAGTGACTAGCAAGATGTTTGTGAAATGCTTGTCATTCTCACCAATTTCTGACAAAATGTAGTAATGAAAGGAAAAGTTATACATTTAATTCCTGAACGTGTCCTAACAGGGAATATATAATTGTAAAACTCTGAACATAGCTGTTAAGGTTCAGTGACCGTGTCAGAATTATATTGTAACAAATAAGCCCTCGGTCACAAATATGAAGTCAAAATTCACCTGGTTTCGACGCTAATATGAGCGTCGTCTTCAGAATTAGACTAACTGTACTAAAACATTAGGTGTATAGTACATTAATAAAATTAAAGTTTGTAGTGACTCGAAAAGATGCAGTACTTAAGAGTCACATATTAAAAAAGATCTAAGCCGGAAAGGCGACGTCATGAACACTTGAGAGATGGCGAGCCGCTAAGGGCTGATCGTACTGTGAACAAGGGTTGCAACAAGACTTGTAAGTACTGCATCTTTTCGAGTCAGTACAAACTTCAATTTTGTTAATGTACTATATACCTAATGTTTTAGTACAGTTAGTCTAATTCTGAAGACGACGCTCGTAGTAGCGTCGAAACCAGGTCAATTTTGACTTAATATTTGTGACCGAGGGCTTATTTGTTACAATATAATATATAATTGCTTCACGGGTTTCAGTTACAATTTTTCCAACTGTGTCTGCTGATACTGGGTAACTAAACTTCAAGCATTCGAGTGACCTACCTTTCGCCAGGGTATGCAAAGCTGCTCCTAATCTCTCGACGATTGCGCCTACCTCTCTTCTTCAAGTAATTTTGAAAGGTGGCTACAGTGAGCCACTGCGCCAGAGATTGCGCCAAAGAGTATTATTAAGCCGCCTCCACAGTGCTTGTCGAGAGCTCGTAGAAGACAGTGCTTGTCGAGAGCTCGTAGTAGTCAGTGCTTGTCGTGAAGTCGGAGTGGAGATGTGGTAGTAGGGAGTGTTTGTTCCATGTTTTATGCAGTTAGTTGATGGGAGAGATAGCAGATGTTATTCTAATCAAGATATTGTAATGAACAGAGTGCATTTCGTCAATATGTATGAAGGTAAAATATTGCGTGTTTTTTTTTTCATTATTTCCATGTTTTAAATAATGCATCATTACAGGTTCAGTCAACAAAGCATCTGGCTTGTGCTCTTGTATTAGAGTGTAATTCTGGTTTTCTTGCGTAATTATAGTTTTTCTAATTTTCTTTTATCACGTCAGTATAATTGGTATTTAAAATTCTTGTCTTGTTGAAGAAGAACCGTGCCAGATGTGCGTTGAGTCATACTACCACATACAGAACAGCTACACTTGTGCTTGTTGGCTTCGTAGATTTTATAGTTGCTGGGGACTTAATTAATTAATTGTGTTAATGAAAATTTTCATTTCATTCTTCGTTGTTATTCTAAGCAGTCAGATTGCGTAATAATTCTAGTCAGGGTCAACCGATTACGAGACACAGCATAATCGGACATACAGCTACTAAAAAAACTAAAAATATTTTCAATCATATTTAATTAAGCCCCCATGCACGTGGCGACCCTGCCAGGATTCGAACCTGGAATCTTCTGATTGTAAAAATAGTAGACAGTAGTATTGTTGTAGTAATTTGTAGTTTAGTAATTGTAGTTTATATTGCATGTGTAGATTTGGTAATTGGCATTCTTCTAATGGTATTTTTCAAAATTTAATTTTTATTGTCTTGTCTATGGGTTTGACGATTTAGTGCAATTATTTCAATTGTTCGATTAATCGTGTTTGAGGGAAACCTTTCATGTAAATGGTATTGTTGGAGATAAAGAGTCATTGTGTGTAATTTTCGTACAGTGACGAGTTTTGTATATTTTGTAAATGATTACGCGATCGATGAAAAAGGCGAAAATGATGGATAGTCAGAATGACGAAATTGTTGACGTGGCGAACTCGCCAACACAGGACAACACTATGATGAATAATGGAGTTGAAAATAATTTAATAAGTCGGGAAGACAGTCCGGAACCATTTCAAAATTTTTCTCAATCAGAAAATTCACAGAATCTGAGATTAATGACAGAAGATTCTGGAATAGTATCGAACACAGATAGCCTTATGGCTATGCAGAAGGAAGTTAGTTTTGCGGGAAATGTTTGGGGCGAAAAGAATTCTGAATCATTTAATATGGAGCAGTTGATGGGTGCAATATTAAATTTGGGATCACAAATAGGAACAATTAGAACTGAGATGGGAACAATGGAAACACGGTTTAGATCTGAATTAAAATCACAAATAGGAACAATTAAAACAGAGATGGGAACTTTACGATCTGAATTAAAAACTGATATAGGAACAATGGAAACACGGATGGGAACAATGGAAACTCGGATAGATTCACGAATAGGGACATGTTTCAAAAATATGAAAGATGAATTAAAGAAAGAAATCAGAGAAGAAGTACAACCAATTTTGAATGCTCACAATAATAGATTAATTGCAGTAGAAATCAGACAAAGGGAACAGGATAGAGAACAGGAAGAAAGAGATCGCGTGATAGTACAGAAATTTTCAGAGTTAAATTTACAACGTGCAAAAGATAAGGAAGAAATATTTGAGAGAATCGAGGAATCCGTACCAAATGACAGATTAAATAACTTAACAAAACAGTATGAACAGTTAACTACTAAATGTGTTAATACCGAAACCCGAGTCGCGACACTTACGGAAGACGTAAATAAACAGAAAGAACAAATACGTGATTTATCGGAAAGAGTTGAGGAAATTTCAGATAAACTGACAAATCTTAGTTTACATGGGGACAGAGATTCGGATGATACAGCTCCATTGCCATTTGCAGAAACCGAAGAATACCAGAACATAAATAAGCATGTTGAAAATCAGGGAAAATTTAATGAACGCGTGAAAAGGGAATTTGAGGCATTACGAAAGCAAGTCAAACAAATTGAAGGCGAAATAGTAGGAAAGGACAGTAGAAGGAACTTAGAATCACAGATAGCAGAGGGGTATGAAGAAAGTAATTTATTTCATTTACGAGAAGCAACAAGAGAGCGCCAGGCGCGCGAACTTGACAATAATCGACATTCGGACTGGGACAGACGCGGTAGGTCTTTGTCGCCACGAGGCGAAAACTTTGACTATAAACACTTTTTGACTGTCCGGAAATTTAAGATCTTCCGCAATTCTAAGAATGACATACATCCATGTGCATGGCTAGATCAATTTATGTACGCACTTCCACCAAATTGGCCACTAAGTCACAAACTGGAATTTATGTGTGGATATTTAGAAAACGAACCGGCGACGCGGATGCGCGCACTTATTAGAGATTGTAATAATCTAAATGATTTTTATCATGCATTTCTATCGGCATATTGGTCCGAAAACACGCAAGACAGAGTCAAACACAGTCTTATTATGCAGCGTAATTTCAAACAGTCTGGAGTTCCGCACGCCAGCAGAATATTTTGAAGATATGATTCGAAAGAATCAGTTCCTTTCCAACCCTTACAGCCCGACTGAATTAATTCGTATTTGTTTAACTAAGCTGCCACAATCCATAAGACAAATTGCTTTAGCCGGAAGATGTAAAGACGACATTGAGACTTTTAAGACTTTGTTGCAAGAACTTGAGTATGACAACGATGACGGGACCTCTTGTAACTTTTTCAGTAACAGTAATTACAATAGATTTTCAGAGAAAAGGGATAGTGGTCGGAACGGACGTTATAGCGGTAATTTTGAGAATGACAGACGTAACAGACAGGACAACAGATACCAGCCTTATGACAATAACAGACGTTCTAACAGAAATTACACAGACAATAGCGGTAATTCGTACCGGAATGATCAATCATACGGAAACAGTAATCGGTATCATCAGGACAGAAATTATTCATACAGTAATAGAAGTTCTCACTACAGAAATAACCAGGGTAGTAGATACAACAATAATTTCAGAAATGACAGTAGAAATTATACAAGGACTGGTTATGCAGACAGACAGGAAAACAGAAATTTTAATAACAGACACAACCAAGAATTTGCATCTAACAGACAGGAGGGACCTAATTGGCATCCTCCACGTGACAGAAATTCAGAGAGACAAGTGCAAATAGTAGAAATTGATCCGCGAAATGACGCGAATACTCAAAGACGTGACGCAAACAATCGACAATGACTTGCAGCTTCGGTTTCTGGCAGCAATATAGACGGTTCAGAAAGTAATGACACTACGACTTTACACTACGTACGCCTGGAAGACATGAGAGACATTTTGCTAGACGAAAAGGAAAATAATGTAGACGCGTTTTTACACCCTGTTATTGAAGTATGTGTGGGTAAGAATAAGTTCACTGCAGTTTTAGATTCTGGGAGCCCATTGAATGTCATTAGTGAATCAGTTTTTCGTATATGTGAAAGAAATATTGCTTGTCCTGTGTTACCTGTTTCTAAAACTACAATTCGAGGAGCGATTTCTGGAAAAAGTGTGGAAGTCAAACAACAGACCAACTTAAATTTCATTTGTCAAGGATACGAATTTTCTGCTAATTTTATTATTGATCCATTACTCAGTACACAAATTATATTAGGTATGGAGTTTCTTAACACACATAAGGCAATTTTGAACTTTAAAGAAGGAAGTGTGAATTTGACTGTTGCCGGAATGCCGAAATGTTTGAAATTTTTCGAGTGTTTAACAAGATCTGAGTCAGATACAAAATGTTTAAGGTTTCTTACTTCTGATGTTTTCGTTGAGCATTATGATGACAGTGTGTTTATTCATGACAATGACAATAGATACAGAGACGCGATGGGTGATATAATTAATAGCGAAGAATTAATTAATGAAAAGGTTAAGAAAGCTGAAGTGCCAGATGACGTTGCAAGAGAAGAGCTGCACCACATTTTGACTTCACATGCTACAGTGTTTAGTCATCACACAGGAACTATACAAGGCTTACAATATTTATTTAAAGTAAAAGAACACACACCATTTCGCGGGAAAACGTACGCTATTCCTTTGGCTTACAGAGACAAGGTTAAGAATGAACTTCAGTACATGTTAGATCAGGGCATTATTGAGCCTGCAGTCAGTCCTTATACTAGCCCATTACACGTTGTTCTTAAAAAGGATGGATCAATTCGTTTGGTTCTGGATTCCAGACAGATAAATAACATCATCATTCCTGAAACTGACCGCCCACAAAATTTAGATGAACTTCTTCAACATTTCCATGGAATTAAAGTTTTATCCACGATTGATATGCGCGCAAGTTTTTGGCAAATAGAACTCCACCCTGATTGTAGAAAATATACTGCCTTTTTAGCCGTTGGTAACTGTTACCAATTTCGGAAATTACCGTTTGGACTTACTGTATCTTCAGCAGCATTCATTCGTAGTTTAAATGAAATTTTACCTGTTTATCTTCGTGACAATATTACTTCATATGTTGACGATATTCTTATTGCTAAACATTCTTGGAGTGAGCACAACAAAATTTTGGATTCATTATTACGTATTTTTGCACGAGTTGGCATTACAGTGAACTTGGAAAAATCTGAATTTGGTCGTTCACAGGTGAAATTTCTCGGTCACATTATTTCTACAGAAGGTATTCTTCCTGATCCAGAAAAGTTAGACGCTATTCGTAATTATGCTGTTCCTACCACAAAACGTGATGTTCGTAGTTTCCTTGGTGTCTGTAATTTTCTTCGACGCTTTGTTAGATTGGACGATTTGGCCACACCTCGTTTATGTGAACTATCTGGAAAGAAATCTAATTGGTGTTGGGATGAGGAAGCTCAGTTAGAATTTGAACAACTCCGTGATGCTTTAGTTGCTGCTCCACTTCTTTCACATCCGGATTTATCTAAAGAATTTTGTTTGGCGACGGACTCATCATACAAGGGCCTAGGGGCACACTTATTTCAAGAGATAGAAGAAAACGGCGTTGTAGTACAGAAAACTATTGCATTTGGAAGTCGTGTTCTTTCTAAATCAGAAAAGAATTATTCGATTACGGAACTTGAAGCTTTGGCTGTTGTATGGGCTTTTACAAAATTTCGGACATTTTTGTTTGGCAGACATACTAAGGTTTACACCGATCATCGAGCTCTGGAATTTCTTATGTCAACAAAATTAACTCACGGCAGATTGTCACGATGGGCGTTGTATTTACAGGAATTTGATTTTAGTATTGTTTACATACAGGGTTCTTCAAATATTGTTGCTGATGCTTCATCACGTGCACCTGTGGGTTTGAAACAAAGTGCTGAAGAGGACTGCATAGAAAACAATTATTGTTTGATGTATATTCAAGGTGTTGCGTTTGAGAACTTTATTTCGTCTTCGCTCCAGGACATCGCTAAGGAGCAAAATAAGGATCCAATCTGGAAGGACATTAAGAAGAAGTGGAGGAGAAAGGAAAGCGTAGCGATTAGACAGCATTATTTAGTTCGCAATGACATTCTTTTTAAACGAAAATCGGTCGACAACTCTGTTTGGTTAGTTTGTATTCCTGATGAGTGGGTCAATAAATTGATTTGGTATACGCATTTCAGTTATGCACACTTTGGTCCCAGAAAATGCTTTCACAAATTACGAGAAAATTGTTATTTCAGTAATATGGAAAAACGTATTCGATCTGTTCTGGCCAAATGCAAATTATGTCAAAAGGCTAAGCCGCCAACAGTTTCTCACAGAGCACCGTTGTTTCCTATCATTCCAGCGAAATTAAAGGAGATGGCTGCAGTCGATTTGTTCGGTCCAGTGGTTCGTTCTACTAATGGTTTTGCGTACATTTTCGTAGCAGTGGAGTTGACATCAAAATATGTGTGTTTTACACCGTTGCGCAAAGCAACAGCTCGTTCAGTATCTAACGCTTTCATCAAAAATTTTCTTAAAGAAGTTGGTCATGTTGATAAGGTTATATCAGATAATGGATCACAGTTTCGTTCCAAAATTTGGCTTCGTACTCTACAGCGTCGTAAAATTAAACCAATTTTCATTTCACTTTTTCACCCTCAATCTAACGCTTCAGAGAGATGGATGAAGGAAATCAATAAATTGTGTCGTCTTTATTGTCATCAGAATCACAGAACGTGGGATCAGTATCTTCATATTTTTCAAAACATTCTGAATGAACTTCGTAATGATTCAACTTCTTTACCGCCTATATTGGTATTAAAAAATAAAGCACCGACAAATCGCATATCTGAAATCGTTCCTTTTCCGCCTTCACGGAAACTGCGGCATTCTGAAGTTGTGAACATGGCTCTGCAAAAATTGCATCTGCGGCTGCTAGAAGAGAGAAATCAGCTAAACGTCCTGGTCGTTTAAAAATCTTGTCAGTTGGTCAGAAGGTGTTAATTAAGTCTCATCGTTTGTCTCATAAAGGAAAAGGCTTGTGTCGCAAAATTTTTCTGCTTTATAACGGTCCATATAGAATTCGCAAAATTATACATGATAACACTGTTGAAGTAGAAACTCTTAAATCACGACGCTCTAAGGGAATACATCATATATCAAACGTTAAAATTTTTGTGGAATGACATACTTGTGAGAAACCAACAGCTAGATGTATACATGCGGAGAGTACAAGGATACCGCGTTGTGTTTTGGCGGCGGCACATACTCAAAGCAACAGTCAAGTCTGCGCGCCGCACAAGGCAGTCGTTGACCGAAAACAATTGCTTCCTACGTCACGCGCCTACAGCTGATCGAGTGTTCAGTGCGAATGCACTGACAGCCGTAAACAAATACACAGTTTAATTTCTCCGATTAAATTCAGTATAAAGCTATAATGACTCGATGAATCTGTTATTAACATTCAGTATTTTTCAGGATACGGTTCTATAAAATATTTAAGAACTTCAGGTAAATTCTGTGCGTGTCCGACGTTAAGACGACTTGCTATCGAGAAATTTTCAGGAAGAATGTAATTCCCAAGAAGAAACTAATAAACTAAAAAGGGTAACTATTAATTGAGTTCATTTTTCAGGTAACATATTTCCACTTAGGTACGTACTGTAGACGTAATTTGCTGCTCGCGATTACGTGATTCATACTTTGTGCTAAATTTCATGTTCTATGAAATTACTTGTGAAGCGACGTGCTTGCGTACGTTAACTGATTTTGACAATGATTATTAATGAACTGGGTTGTGACTTGTGTATATTATGCATCGCTTGGCTGCACTGCTTTTTCACTGATGTCATATTTTTTTAATTATGTGCCTGCTGTGCTTATTTATTTAAATTATAATTGTAACCTGATTTATTGTGCTGATGTGTTTAGGTATGTAAGTTATACTTTGTGATTTATCTGCTTGCGCCTTCATATTTACTTATTAGGATGACATATGAACATTTATTTGCTTATGCTGATATGATGCTAATGACATGTTTACTGCTTTGCGTATGGATTGCATATTTATACATATCTGTTGTTGTCATAACTACTCTTTAATTTGGTTTATAGAAATGCTGATATACTGTGTATGAACATAGAGTTTAGGTCACACTATTGGATTAATTATAGATTGTTCGCTTGGGAGAGCCTCGTTGTAAGGATTGTGCTGCATCCACTTTTTGACATTCTGTTCTCTACTGGTATATTTACTCGCTATTGCTTGTTTGCTTACGCTAAGTGCCTTATATTTTTAAGATAAGAAAATGTACTGCTATAATTCGACGAACGACATTAGTACAAGAAACTTCATAGAAGTCATATGAGCTGGAGGTTTTATGGAAGCTGTATAACTTTATGCTAATAGGAAGGAAGCTAACGACATGACATACCAAAACTAGGTTTAGACCATTGACAATTATTACACTGCATTTTTCGTGAGCAATTGAAATAGGAAGTGACACTTGACACAAGAAATACTCCACATGTTTGCTTCTGTTTGCCATAATTCTTGAAGTGGTGTACACACTGTGAAATATTATCATCATTCACACTCCATAATTGTACTTAATTACTGAGAGTTATTTGAACTAAGTCTGTTAGAGGTCATGTATGCATTTCTTTTGTTTATAATGCATAATGAGTAGAAGATTTGGGTCAGACGGATTACACAGAGGTTGTGTGTTGACAATGTGTCTTCGGATTGTATAGGATGATGAGGTTTGCATTAGGATTTTATCTGTACTTTTGTTCGAGGAGACTGACTAGACGAAAGAGTTGTTATGGAAGTGAAGTGATATTGGTAATAAGGTTTACATGTATCGACGTATTGAAGAGGTATTATTGAGGTATAGAGATTATATGAAGTTGATGATTATTGGAGTTTTGGGGACAAGAGGTAAGGTAAGTGATATTGATGATAAAATTTATATGTATCGACGTAAGAAGTATTAGTGAAGTATTGAGATTATGTGATGCTGATGATTATTGGAGTTTTGGTGTATAAGAGGTAAAGTAAGTGAGGAGCATATTTTTTTTGTTGGTCTTATGGAACAAGGAGGATGAAGATAGCAGACTAGAACACTAAAGTAGAAGGAAGATAGTCTATACACACACTTTGTTAAATCACTAAGCAGTATATACTTTTTTTTGCAGAGAGGAAGTATTTGCATATCTTGGCTCACTGACAGTTGTTTAACAACAGTACATTTGATCTGGCTTGGCAAACATTGGTCTTGACATGATGACTATGACGTTGACTTAACTATTATTGACTGTTACACATTGCTGCCACTACTACTTGATACACATGATGAACATCAGATTATGACAGAATTGCATTTACACAGTTAACACTATTCAATTACACAGTAGTACTTAATGTGGATGAAAGATGAGTGAGTGTGTTTTGTGTGTTTTCCTTTCCTAATCCTACCCACCTATCTCGTAAATATTATTTTATTTGTTTGTAGTGGCTTGCACTGACACCCATAAATATTATAGGTTTACTGATATTTGTGTATTTGTAATAGTTACTACGACAATTATCTGATATCAATTGTGTGTTTATTAGAATTTGTATGTTTAGTGTAAGAGCATTGTAAAAGCATTTGTATGTTTATTCAAACTATTGGTCATGCCTGAACTGTCTGATTAGTGATGGTGAATATTATGGACTGTTACCTGCACTTTTTTCAACGTAATGTGTGACACTTAGGAATGATTAATTTCTGCTGTTGAACTGTGTGATCAGCGATAGTGAATATTACGGACTGTTACTTGTACTTTTTCTTTGGTGTCTCTAGTACATGTTTAATTTTTGCTGATGAACAGTGTGATTAGTATGTGCATTCAAACTATTGTTCATGCTTGAACTGAGTGATCGGTGATAATGAATATCATGGATTGCTGTGTGCACCTGCTCAACTTTACTGGGTGCCACAGATGGAACTGCTTCTACTGAAATGAAGTCACTTGTTGCTGTCTGCACCTACTCAACATTGCTGGGTGCCTCTGATGGATTGCCTCTACTGAACTAATGTGACTTGTTGCTGTGTGTACCTCTTCAACATTGCTAGGTGCCACAGATGGAACTGCTTCTACTGAAATGAAGTCACTTGTCGGTGTCTGCACCTGCTCAACATTGGTGGGTGCAATTGATGGACTGCTTCTACTGAAATGATGTCACTTGTTGGTGTCTGCACCTGCTCAACATTGCTGGGTGCAACTGATGGACTACTTCTGCTGAAATGATGTCACTTGTTGGTGTCTGCACCTGCTCAACATTGCTGGGTGCAACTGATGGACTGCTTCTACTGAAATGATGTCACTTGTTGGTGTCTGTACCTGCTAAACTTTACTGGGTGCCACTGATGGACTGCTTTTACTGAAAAGATGTTACCTGTTGGTGTCCTTTTTTTTGTATAAACTAATCATTAAAAGTATTTTATGTGAACATTTGTATAAACTGATTTTTTGTGTATTGTGCAAACTATTATGTAAAGCCACATGTATGAAAAGAATTTGTATTGCCTACTGTATTTTATATATTAGGTTATTGAAAGGTCAGTGCAAAGCCAAAATTTTAACTAATTATGTGATATTTAGGTATTAATATTATCTTTTATTTTTGTCTGTATTTTTGTGGACGAATTTGGTGGTATTTTCACCACCAATGCTGGCAAAAATACCATCAAATTCTGGCCTGTGGAGGAGGGGCATATGAAAGGTGGCTACACTGAGCCACTGCGCCAGAGATTGCGCCAAAGAGTATTATTAAGCCGCCTCCACAGTGCTTGTCGAGAGCTCGTAGTAGTCAGTGCTTGTCGTGAAGTCGGAGTGGAGATGTGGTAGTAGGGAGTGTTTTTTCCATGTTTTATGCAGTTAGTTGATGGGAGAGATAGCAGATGTTATTCTAATCAAGATATTGTAATGAACAGAGTGCATTTCGTCAATATGTATGAAGGTAAAATATTGCGTGTTTTTTTTTTCATTATTTCCATGTTTTAAATAATGCATCATTACAGGTTCAGTCAACAAAGCATCTGGCTTGTGCTCTTGTATTAGAGTGTAATTCTGGTTTTCTTGCGTAATTATAGTTTTTCTAATTTTCTTTTATCACGTCAGTATAATTGGTATTTAAAATTCTTGTCTTGTTGAAGAAGAACCGTGCCAGATGTGCGTTGAGTCATACTACCACATACAGAACAGCTACACTTGTGCTTGTTGGCTTCGTAGATTTTATAGTTGCTGGGGACTTAATTAATTAATTGTGTTAATGAAAATTTTCATTTCATTCTTCGTTGTTATTCTAAGCAGTCAGATTGCGTAATAATTCTAGTCAGGGTCAACCGATTACGAGACACAGCGTAATCGGACATACAGCTACTAAAAAAACTAAAAATATTTTCAATCATATTTAATTAAGCCCCCATGCAATTTGTTACGTTGTTCTGTGTCGTATCAACAATAATAAATTATCTCGCAATGCAGGAGTAATCCGAAAACACTTAATGAACTCAATCTCGTCCGTGGTTTTGAGCTGAGTCAGTTACTTAACATGCGACAAGTCGCTCCTTTGCAAGTATTCTTGGACCCATTTCCTCTTTTGCTTTTTTTTCCCCTGCTGCTTCTTGCCAACTGTAGCTAATAAAAGTGTGGCTGACTCTTACCTTGGGTGTTGGACATCATTGTTAACGTCCTTAATCACGTTGCCAGCTGACGTCTGACAATACTGGCGAAATTATTAACGATGGTGTGAGAGTCACTTCGACATATTGAAAGTTTGACAAACTAGAATTGTTAATAAATATTAAACGTGTGCAGGCCGTTTAGGGAATGTATCGATAATATGACCGATTATTATTACACTGTGTTCATAATCCGGCTTAACGCTTATATTTTTGTGAAACAAAGTGCAGCAGCTGCTGAAAACGCCGTTGTTAGTACAACCAGCTTCGCAACCTAAAGTTGAATAGAACAAGTACAGATTGAAGGAGAAATTTAAAAATTTGTTAGAAAGATATTCTGTGAAATCAGTATGTAACTTCAGTGTTGTTTAGATACTAAATATACCAAATGGATACTATCCCACAAGAGAATCGGGTGTACAATAACTGAAATACATTCAAATTATTTACAGGGAGACGTAGACATCATTGGACTGCGTCAACTAGTGTTAGGACATCAATAAAAGGAACAGTAATCAAAATAAGAATGGCGGAATGAAGTTCTGACAAGAAACATGAAGAATAATATGATAAAATATATCAACCGTACTAAGAAACGGATAAAACTTCGGAGGAACATAACCATAACTGTTGTGTAGGGTCGCGAAATGAACAGTACCATGAAAGTTACACAATCGTATAAACTGTAGAGACCTACAGGATCCCAAAATGAAAATGAGACGGGCAGGAGATAAAAAGAAGCCAAAGAAAACAAAATAAGTCGAATGATAAAAATCATGGGTCCTAGATATGCATCCGACGTATCACGACGAGAACACGTACGGGAATGTACCAGCTGATTACTGATTGCACGAACAGGGAAGCGCGAAGCTAACCTGGGATTAGGCTGCGCTGCAAGATGAAAGAAAGAGAGTAAATAATAAAACCTGAATAAGAGCGTTGAGAGGGTTTCTCACATTCATGGTGTTACATTAAAAAAATGTTGTTGTTGTGGCCTTCAGTCCTGAGACTGGTTTGATGCAGCTCTCCATGGTACTCTATCCTGTGCAAGCTTCTTCATCTCCCAGTACCTACTGCAACCTACATCCTTTTGAATCTGCCTAGTGTATTCATCTCTTGGTCTCCCTCTACGATTTTTACCCTCCACGCTGCCCTCCAATACTAAATTGGTGATCCCTTGACGCCTCAGAACATGTCCTACCAACCGATCCCTGCTCCTAGTGAAGTTGCGTCACAAACTCATCTTCTCCCCAGTCCTATTCAATACCACCTCATTAGTTATGTGATCTTCCCATCTAATCTTCAGCATTTTTCTGTAGCACCACATTTCGAAAGCTTCTATTCTCTTCTTGTCCAAACTATTTATCGTCCACGTTTCGCTTCCACACATGGCTACACACCATGCAAACACTTTCAGAAATGATTTCCTGACATTTAAATCTATACTCGATGTTAACAAATTTCTCTTCTTCAGAAACGCTTTCCTTGCCATTGACAGTCTACATTTTATATCCTGTCTACTTCAACCATCATCAGTTTTTTGCTCCCCAAATAGCAAAACTCCTTTACTACCTTAAGTGTCTCATTTCCTAATCTAATTCCCTCAGCATCATCCGACTTAATTCGACTACATTCCATTATCTTCGTTTTGCTGGTATTGATGTTCATCTTATGTCCTCCTTTCAAGACACTGTCCCTTTCATGTGCCTCGACTCTTATAACTGCCACCTGCTTTCTGTACAAATTGTAAATAGCCTTTCGCTCCCTGTATTTTACCCCTGCCACCTTCAGAATTTGACAGAGAGTATGCCAGTCAACATTGTCAAAAGCTTTCTCAAGTCTACAAATGCTAGAAACGTAGGTTTGCCTTTCCTTTATATATCTTCTGAGATAAGTCGTAGGGTCAGTAGTGTTTCACGTGTTCAAATATTTCTACGGAATCCAAACTGATCTTCCCTCAGATCGGCTTCTACCAGTTTTTCCATTCGTCTGTAAAGAATTCGCGTTAGTATTTTGCAGCCGTGACTTATTAAACCGATAGTTCTGTAATTTTCACATCTCTCAACATCTGCTTTTTTTGGGATTGGAATTATTAAATTCTTCTTGAAGTCTGAGGGTATTTCACCTGTCTCATACAATCGTAGAGGGAGACCGAGAGATGAATACACTAAGCAGATTCAGAAGGATGTAGGTTGCTGTGGATACTGGGAGATGAAGAAGCTTGCACAGGATAGAGTAGCATGGAGAGCTGCATGAGACCAGTCTCAGGACTGAAAACATGTAAAGTATGAACTTTATTCTGACGGTGCGAGGATTTTTTTTTTATCATCTGTGCTGTGTAAATTACGAGGTCCGACTTCAGCAGACGGAAAATCAGGTCAGGCACAAGGCTACCGTCAGAACTCCAACGATTCGAACGAGTTAAGGTGCTCTATGTTAATATCTGTGGAGATGGATGCGACTGAAATATTAATTGATGCGGTGCGGGTGCGGGAAGCTTATACGCACAGACGTTTACTTGTAGACGATGTAGCGGCGGAAGGTGGTGAGCTAGCTTACGAAGGAAATATTTTCGCTGTGTTACGCAACTTCTCTGAAGTGTTTTGGTTGTCCAACTCCAGGTAGAAATAGTCTCGGGGAAAGCTAGGTTGTTGCCTCGTGCTTGGCAGCCTGATAAGTGAGGTGTTTTCTGACCTTTCCGGAGGATTTGCCACAGAGAGGCTTAACGAGGGCCGCCGGGGGCGGGTCGGTGAAATCGCCGCCGCCGCGTGCCCGCTGGACCGGCCGGCCTGGCAGAGGGATGTGTGCCGTCCGCTTCAAAGGGGCCGACGCGGCGGCGGCTCTCGGCTGCCGCCCCCGAAACGCTGGGGGCGTGGCGCTCGCGTGTCACCTGCCATGTGGGAACTGGGCGCGGGCTGCGGGGTGAGGCGACCCCGGACCCGGACCCGGGCGCGGCCGTTCACCCCTGGCCGGCCGAGTGCCGTTAGGTCACCCCGCTGGACCGCAGCCGCCCGCGGCGCGGTCGGCCGCCCTCCGCTGTGACCCCGCTACTCTGCCGAGCTCCGGGCAGCGGTCACCAGCCGCGGACACAACGAAACGTGCTCAGGAGCGCCGCTGTGAACGGAAGTATGCTCGACTGCAGCCGCGTCCTTCTCGCAGTCGACAAGTAACGCCTAGTGTCATACACATCTCTTACAAGGAGATGTCCCCAGGGGTGGGATCGACTTTTAGAAACTAGCTATACAGTGTTCTAGGTTACACCCCAAGTAGAGCACCCAGCAGCCATTCGTCGAAGTGCGCCCTCGTTTTCGAGTAAAAGTAAATAAATAAATAAATAAAAGATTTAGCAATTTCGCAAAGTGGATGAAAGATGTTGAACATGTGACGTTATAAAATGACTTGTATCTTAATAATATGAATATTTATGTATGTGTTTGGAGACAGAAAGTGAGCGAATTTTGATTGAGATTTTTACTTTAAGTTGTAACTGGTACCTGAATTTTGGTTGCTGCCTCCTTGAATGATCAACTTCTGCACCAGTTGGTGACCTTTTATAACTTGGAGGAAGTTATTGTTCTTTAAGGTTTAAAACACGACTCTGTTGGTTACTTGACCGTATTGCGGATAGCTTTGAGCCCAAGTTTTTGTAGCTTTTCATATGTAGGGGCCCACTGTTGTAAGTAAATAAGATCAAACATGTAGTAGACCAGTGGTTCCCAAGCTGGGGCAGTTATCCCCTGCGGGATAAAATAAAATTTTCTGAGGGGTCGAAACAAAACGGTTCGATTGTGTATCTGTTAGGAAACTAAATTTGTTTTTAAAAGATTTTTGCTGTTATCAAATGGTTCAAATGGCTCTGAGCACTATGGGACTTAACATCTGAGGTCATCAGTCCCCTAGAACTTAGAACTACTTAAACCTAACTAACCTAAGGACATCACACACATCCATGCCCTAGGCAGGATTCGAACCTGCGACCGTAGCGGTCACGCGGTTCCAGTCTGAAGCGCCTAGAACCGCTCGGCCACATGCTGTTATCACGCTTTCATAATACTATAATACTGATTACATGGTGCCTGTGCTCATTATATCTGGAATGTTCGACTCTTTGATCATATTTTTACCATCAAATGCGTAGCTATCCTAGCTGTTTGCAGACAAGTTGTCCAGTATTCTCTCTTTCAGAAAATCGCTCGCTCCATATCAAACTCTACCTCTTGACCCGCTGGGACGCTCCCAATGGCTAGTTCACTACTCTGTTTATTTTTCAGTGACGATTATCACAGCAGTAGCATCTCAGTACAATTTCTAGTCGGTATATAGACCACGAGCTGCTTTTGCACGTCGGTTTTGCTACCTGGCCTAGACAAGCGACGATGTGAAGATTGGTGTGTACACGCTTTAAATCTGAACAACCACATAGGCACTTTGGAATAGCAAATTCAGTAAACAGAGAGCAAAACTTCCACTTTAAGGAGGAAATGGAATGCGGCCTTACTGAAGAAACGATTTCAGAGTTAAAATCTGTGTTTTGGTACGAACTGTATTATTTAATTTTATGACATATATCTCACAGTTTTTACCGCCAAACGTACAGCTTCTGGTTGCAATTAAGATTCGCGATATGCTTACTTCAGAGTGTGTAAAATGAATCTATACGGGGAAGTCAAATGAAGACGAGACAAATGGAAAGAATAAGTGAACTGTTCGCTATTTCAAAAGTAATCAGCACAAGTGTCAATACATTTATCCCGTAGTGTGACAAGATGGTCACTGCCTTCATGGAAAAATGATGTTGCCTACGGAATCATGAATGAGGGCATATCTATATGTGACTCACATGTGGGGTTATCTATTAAAAGTGATGGTGATTACTTTCCTTTCAGCTGTCTCGTTTTGATTTGACAGGCCCTTATGTAGGGTGATTCCTACTAACGTTTAAAAACCCCTCAAGCGACGTAGACGACGCTGAGACACGTAATTTAATAAATCCCTGAAGTGACGTCAGTTAATATAATACATATCGGACCGCAAATGTCGGAAAATACCCGAAAAGTGGATCAAAGGTGGTGAACATGTGACGTTATGAAATGACTTTTATCTTAATAATATGAATATTTATGTATGTGTTTGGAGAGAGAGAGAGAGATTGATTTTTGATTGAGATTTGTACTTTAAGTCGTAACTGGTACCTGAATTTTGGTTGCTGCCCCCTTGAATGATCAGCTTCTGCACCATTTGGTGACGTTTTATAATTTGGAGGAAGTTATCGTTTTTTAAGGTTTAAAATACGACTCTGTTAGTTACTTGGCCACATTGCGGATAGCTTTGAACCCAAGTTTTCGTAGCTTTTCATACCTAAGGGATCACTGTTGGAAGTAAATAAGATCAAACAGCAATCTGCCTTTCGTCAGAAAAAGAGATTGCTTGGCACACAAATTTCCTTCAATCTACACGTCCTGCTACATCAAAATTGGTCAGTGGAGTTCAGGACCATACTATTGTACGAGAACATAGTCCAATTACTGTAATTAAGAAATTATGAGATGTTGTTACTTATTGAATGAAAACTATAGAGGATGCATTTCTTTTCCTGTAATTTATTGAACTTTGTACAGTTACAATTCTGTCGATTGATAGGCGACGACGACAATAAAGTTCACCTCCTTTTCCAAAAACAAGATATTTCTATTTTTCACTTCCAGAAAATTTGTATACATTAATTTTTGGCAACTCTTACACATACTTTACTCAGTTTTTTACACTTCCCCGCCTTTTGGAAGACGGCCAAGGTCCTGGTGTTCAGGAAGCCGGGGAAAGACCACAGCCTCCCACAAAATTACCGACCCATCAGCCTTCTGAGCTCGCTTAGTAAGATTGTTGAGAAGGTGATTCTCAAACGCATCACTAGGCGCTGCATAACAAATCACATCCTGAGACCGGAGCAATTCGGCTTCAGGAATCACCACTCCACAACACAACAACTCCTACGGGTCGTTGAACATATAACATATGGCTTCAACATAAACAAAGCTACAGGGGCGGTGTTCCTGGACATCGAAAAGGTTCAAAATGGCTCTGAGCACTATGGGACTCAACATCCCAGGTCATCAGTCCCCTAGAACTTAGAACTACTTAAAGCTAACTAACTAAGGACATCACACACATCCATGCCCGAGACAGGATTCGAACCTGCGACCGTAGCAGTCCAGCGGTTCCGGACTGCAGCGCCTAGAACCGCACGGCCACCGCGGCCGGCCCTCGAAAAGGCTTTCGACCGTCTATGGCACAACGGCCTCATCCGCAAACTCAGCGACGCGGGATTCCCCGACGGGCTGCTGCGTCTAATACACTCATACCTCACAGACAGGATTTTCAACACTGACGTGCAGGGAAAACAATCAACACGACACGGTATACACGCGGGAGTACCCCAGGGAAGCATCCTAGGGCCCCTACCGTTTAACCTCTACATAAACGATCTCCCAACCACACACAACACAATGATGGCATTCTATGCGGATGACACAGCCATCCTTGTACAAGATTGGAAACTATCAAACATTACGTCACGCCTACAGACTGCACTCAGAGTGGCCGAGCCTTGGTTGGAGAAATGGCGTGTTAGAGTAAACGTCGACCAGTGCGAAGCCGTTCTGTTCACTAGAAGACCGAAGCAACTGCGCAAACACCGCTACTGCAGACCAATAACTCTACATGCACGCCCAATACGTTTCCGCGAGAAAGTCAAATACCACGGTGTCTGGCTGGACCGGAAATTACTCTGGGGGGACCACATACAACACATGACCAACCGAGCTAGCGCGAGGTTCAAACAGCTCTATCCTATGCTCAACAGGCGTAGCACACTGAACAGAATGGTGTCGAGGTCCATGTACATGACAATTATTCGACCCCTGATGACGTACGCAGCTCCTGTCTGGGGATACGCTGCGCCTACACGCCTGCGCCGTATGCAGCTCATACAATACAAACTACTCAAAATCATAAGCAATGCTCCACGATACACACGCATCGCGGACCTTCACCGGGAATACCGACTTGAGACTCTCACGGAGGTAATCCACAAACTCACCACAAGACTATACAGAAACTCCAGACATTCGCAGAACCCGTTTATTCTAAATCTGGGGAACTACGACCACAACCATAGATGGAAACATAAAAGACCAAAAGACATACTTGTAAGGACATAACATCTATGGCCAAGCATACGCAAACATAACGGCACAGGCGAGCCTCTGTTAATCAGACGACATTACTGGATATCCAGCTGAAATACACTGCCGAATAACTGGCAACATACAGGGAAGCCGTACCGTACACTGCATGCAAACAAGCTCCACACATCCCCCACACAGTGAGATGATCTATGGCCGATCTCCCACTACTGTATAACGATCTTGATTGTTCCAGGAATGTAGCAGCTGCAGCAACTGGGACACATCGCCATCGCTTGTCACGGTAATGATGCATGATACCTATACTAACAAATCCAACCTCGCATGAGCTATCACAGCTAGTAAGCCACTACTGCTCTTACTACCCATCCCACTGTCGCAGAGGCTTTTTTCCCACGGCACGAGCCATGGCACTTTTTTCCCTCTGCTCTTCAAATCGCTACCCTCACTCGCGTTTCGTCCACTATCTATCACCTGATGGACCGTGTTAATGCGTAGCCTTACCCAGACGCACGGACAACATCACAGTCCAGCATCCTGTGATCCACTTACTAGATAACTAACATGTTTACGGAGGTGACAGTAGAACTTTTGGTCTGGTCACCACGTTGGTGCGGGCGTGGAGGGCCCCATCTCTTTCTCTTTTCTGCTCATTCTCCCTGTCAGCTAGCCACTTCTCTCTCATCTCCCTTCTCTTTTCTGTAGCCTTCTGGCATGTCTCGTTGAACCATGTCCTCTTCTTCTTTATCTTATTTCTTCCCAATATATCGTCCGCTACATTTAGTACCGTGGACTTTATTTCTTTCCACCTTCCTCAACGTTCTCTCTTGGTTCTAGGGTCTCTACGACCTCAAAACGGTTTTTGATTTCTATAGCATATTGTTCTTTAATGGCACTTCCTCGTAGTTTCTCAACATTCAAAGCAGGTTCTAGTGTCCCCTTCTTCTTATGCATGTAGGTGAACATCAGTTAGTAGTAAAGACATAACATAGTAAAGCGTCATTCAAGATGTGGCATTTTTTTTTTCAAGCGTCTCAGCGTTGTGATGAACGTAAGGAGAAGGAGGAAATGAACTAACAGGACTGGATATTCAGCTAATAAGAAGCAAATGTAAGGCGTAGTCACATTATACATGCTATTTTCCTTTGCCAGGATGGGGATTCTCTGCAATTGTATGTCGTTATTGCTAGTATTAAGAGAGGG
Organism: Schistocerca americana; assembly: GCF_021461395.2. Taxonomy (NCBI): domain Eukaryota; kingdom Metazoa; phylum Arthropoda; class Insecta; order Orthoptera; family Acrididae; genus Schistocerca; species Schistocerca americana. The sequence continues at coordinate 320,525,467 of NC_060120.1, read as the reverse complement.
TTGGAGTTTGTTTTGGGCATCGTACTAGTACTCGTACGCCTCAGTTCTTGTCGGCACAGCCACACAGACTGTGGTCCAGCGCTCCGGACCTACAGCTCCGCGGCCGGTGCCCCTCTGGGAGTCGGCGCTTTAACCACGCTCTGGGGAGGCGGTGTTTGCAAACGGCGGATCTCCGGCAGACAAATGAAGGCGCCCACCACACAAGTAGCGGCCGCGCCGCAAAGGGCTGCTAACGGTACCCCGCATGATCGACGAGGAGCCAACGGGACCTCCGAAAACTGCTGCACAGCCTCCAGAGATGAATGGACGGTGGCTCCCGGGAGACTGCCGCAGCCGTTAGAATTTCTCCCGCAGGAATCCGCGGAGGCCGCCACAGCACCGTGGGAAGGGAAAGAAAGCTGCACGTTTCCCTTCTTAACGCTGTGGGATGCACAATAGAAACTGCTTGCACAGCATGCAAAACAAATGTACTTTTTAATTCCGTATTATCATTAACGATAGATTTCGAGCACGAAACATTGATATTGCTTTTAACAGCATCAACTAAAAGTAAACAACACTGCAGTACAATCAACCGGGAAGAGTAAAATCTCTGCTAGCAGAAGTTATTCAGTACTTTTCTTTTTGGCCTTTGCAGGTACACTGTGGTTTGAGGCCAACAGTCAATTGTTATTTTGGTATTCAGTCCAAAACCTGTGCATTACTGCTGCAACGTACATCCATTCGCAACAGCTTCAAATAGTCAAAATTTCGTCGTACCCTACTATTATTACCCCTCCACTTCCCACCATTAGCAAACTTATGATTTCTTGATGTCTCATGTGTCCTATCAACAGATCACTACTTTTTAGTGGTGCCACAAATTTCATTTCTCCCTCATTCAATTCAGTCGCTCTACATTAGTTACGCGATCTACCCACCTAATATTCAGCATTCCTCCGTAACATCAAATTTCAAAATCTAACCTCTTCTTGTCTGTACTGTTCATAAACTAATAATGCATCCAAGTGCAAAACTGTTCTCGGTAAACAACTATGCGAAACGGAGTATACACGAAGTATGAGGGCACTGTAAAAGCAAGTCATAGATTACTATGACAGGCTAAGTAACTTCTATTGAACGCTGCGTTTCATTTGAAAATGATTCAGATCTGTGACCCTAATTTTCAACATAGCCACCAAATCTCAAACAGTGGTCGGAGAGTTCTACAAATCGCTCATTTCCTTGACGATAAAATCTGCTTCCTCCTCTCGGAGCCGTTCGAGAACCGCAGAGTGAAAGTCGTCATTCCTGGCAAATTTCTCCCCCTCCACAAATATATTTTCAACTTGTGATATCCTAACTTTATCGCCTGTGATCATTGACTATGGCCTACCTTCCCAATCAGCATCATCCACGTCTGTGTGGCCTCGATCAAACTGTTACCACCACTTCACTACTTCTGGACAGACGTTGCATTTGATCCATACACCGTCGAAATTTCACAGTAAATCTGTGTGTAAATTAGAAGTCTTGCCCATAACCGCGCCATTCCAGGTGCACACTGTGGTGCACCTGTTATCTGTACCGCAGCAGAACTGTGCCTGTATGAAACCTGGAACACGAAATTATTTCTGACAATGCACCCTTACTCTTCCGCAGTGGGCATGCCTTTTTATAGTCCCTGCTTACAGGCATCATTTCTCCCTCCTCCTATTTCATTCGTGGACGGTATACGCGAAGAAAGATTGTCGTTATCCACGTCTATACGTCCAAGTATCTTCAAATTTATCGTAGTGTTAATTTCGCGAGTTGTATGTCGGAGGGCGTAGTATTTTTCTTGACTCAGTTTGAATCATGAGCTCAAGTAATTATTAGTGTACGTCATCTCTGCGAGGCTCCGCATCGTTTTCACATTGCAGTCTATTAAGCACTTCTGTGACGCTGTAAGGCAGACTGAACGAATCCGTGATGGAACCTGTGCCTTTCGCTTGATTCAGATTCCGCTTTCGGCTCTGTAAATTAAGCTGGATCAAGGTCGTCCGACAGCATTACCAGCCTCAGAGCAGTTTATTAACCTTGCAAGACAAGTTTCTAGTTCAGTCTCCTATTTTCGTGTACAGAACCAAGATTTTCGGATAAGACGCACAAAGTCACGTAGCATCCTACGAACATCAGTTAGGCCAGAAAGAAACTTAACTTCGCGGGTGTAAAATATTTCGGACCAGAATTCTGCCAAATAGTCTATCACACATGCTCAATGAGGAAGTTCAAATCATTGTTTGTCTCTTATGGGCAATGGTTTCCAACTAATAGTAGACTGAAAACGTACATGATGTTATTCGTGACTTGTCGATCGAGGGTCTACGAAAGTGCGAAGTATTTCTCTTAATCTGATTTGGTGAGCCAAGAGAATGAAGAGACAGAGTAATGGCTACGTTCTCAGGAAGAACGGCTTTGTGTCAACAGAAATTTGGCTGATTGGTGAAACAGAATAACAAACTAAACATTCCGTACCATTAACAGGGACTAGTTACTTACGCAAGGCTAAACATAGGCTACCACCCATCATGTGTAGGATGTATCAGGAACACTTTACAGCCTTGAAACCTCATATTGGCTTATTCATTTAACATACAGACATGGTTCTGGTGTCATTTCACAGAAAAAATAAGTCAAGTTTTTTTCCCATGTACCTAGACGGATTGAAAGTGACTTCTATCGATTATATGGGATGCATCCCATCTGAAATCTATTTCTTGCCAGACGCACTGCAACATGTCAGACGTTTATTGCGAGGTAGGGAAGTAGGTTCCAGCCTTTAGCTTTGATAGAGAACCTGGTAACGGTGGAACAAATAAGGTACCCTAGATTATGTATGCAGCTTGATTTCATTGTCTGGAAGACAAGATAGTGCGTCGGTCCAACTATCTGCCATCTTCACGTGAGATTGCAGGTGGATAACCACGCCGGAAGTGAAGTAACGTCATATACGGCGGGTCCTTTACACCCCGGGAACAGGCCGCCGCGCGCAAGCGAGAAGCGGAGGGGCTGCCCTCTGCGAAGCGAAGAATTGCGGCGCCGCCGGCGGTAGAAACTAAAAAAAGCGATGATCACAAATTAAGGCGAAGCGGCTCGAGAACCAGACCGTTGTTGCTTTACATCTAATAAAATTACACATCTTGCAATAAGGTTAAGCTTTGTCTTTAACATCAATATCATCGGATAATCGTATTTCGATGAGTTCCTCAAGTAAGCAGTCCCAGTAGCGGGAAGCTGGAGCTATAATTTGTGTCTCTTTAAAAGGCATATTATGCCTTCCATTAAGGCTACGTTCAGCGACTGAAATTTTTCATTCTGGAGCAAACGTGTGTGATGCTGGTGTTCCACAAATCGGCCATGAAGCGTACGAATAGTCTGCCCATTATAAGCCTCTCCACAATGACAGGGAACTTTATTTACTCCAGGTTTCCTCAATCGCAAACCACCTTCAACAGATCCAAGCAGGGCTCTAGTATGGCCAAAAGCGAAAGGACATCTTTAATATCGTATTTTCCGAGGTCTCTTGAAAATTTCGAAGAAATTCTCCCATCAAAGGGTGAAAAAGCAAATGATTTACAAGTGTCCTTTGTTCGTTTAATGGTGGTCCAAATAGGAAATCATGAACAAACGAAAGATCATTAAATCCATTTTGCCTGAAAACAATCTCAAGGTAATCGAGTTCTTACGTAAAGTTACCAGAACTCGCAATAGCATACATAAAACTCCAGTGCAGTGGCGTGTTGGATGACAAGTAGTATGCAGGTAGCGCTCCGTAAGCGTAGGTTTACTGGTACACCGTGACCCAAGGTCCCTTTTTCTTCTTTGTGTACTAAAACATCCAGTAAAGTTAATTTGCCATCATTTTCAATTTCCATCGAAACTTTGATGTGTGAATGAAGGCCTTGATATTAACGCCACACACGTTTACTCCAGCCCGAAAAATCTGCTCTCGCCGAACATTGTCTCAGTGAAGGCTATAATATGTCGTTGAAAGAGACGCAAATTAATCCTACTACCTTCCGTTACTGGGATTGTGCTCTTAAGGAATTCATAGAAATACGATTGTCCGATGACATTATTAACAGAGACAAATGTTTTCCTTTATGCAAAATGTGGAATCCTATTTTGTTACATTTAAAACAACAACGGTCTGGTTTTGCTGGCTGCATCTTAATTAACGATTCATCGCTTTTTTATTAGTTTCTACATCCGCCGACGCTGCAATTCTGCTCTTCGCTTGTCGCGCACGCGCAGCTGTTGATCCCGGGGTATCTGATGTTACCTCACATCAGTCTCACCTGAAGATGGGTCCAGTTCGACCATCGAAATATCGTGCCGGTAGGACTGCGAAATTCGACTGCGTACCTGTGAAGAGCATCAGCAATTGTTACCCTGGGAAAATCTACGTCATCACAAAGTACCCATGATGATGCCCTGAAAGAAACAGTCAAAAGGCGCCAGAGCCAGTGAACGTTGGGGCCCTGCGATTGGCGCACCTCGGCATATTCTCTTACGTGAGAAGAGGACATTTAGGAAATCCCGGACCTCTTACGAGACATTCTAAAGTTGATTTACGAGGTGCATTCAAGTTCTAAGGCCTCCGATTTTTTTTCTAATTAACTACTCACCCGAAATCGATGAAACTGGCGTTACTTCTCGACGTAATCGCCCTGCAGACGTACACATTTTTCACAACGCTGACGCCATGATTCCATGGCAGCGGCGAAGGCTTCTTTAGGAGTCTGTTTTGACCACTGGAAAATCGCTGAGGCAATAGCAGCACGGCTGGTGAACGTGCGGCCACGGAGAGTGTGTTTCATTGTTGGAAAAAGCCAATGTCACTAGGAGCCAGGTCAGGTGAGTAGGGAGGAGCATGAGGAATCACTTCAAAGTTGTTATCACGAAGAAACTGTTGCGTAACGTTAGCTCGATGTGCGGGTGCATTGTCTTGGTGAAACAGCACACGCGGAGCCCTTCCTGGACGTTTTTGCTGCAGTGCTGGAAGGAATATGTTCTACAAAACATTTTCGTAGGATGCACCTGTTACCGTAGTGCCCTTTGGAAAGCAATGGGTAAGGATTACGTCCTCGATGTCCCTGAACATGGACACCATCATTTTTTCAGCACTGGCGGTTACCCGAAATTTTTTTGGTGGCGGCGAATCTGTGTGCTTCCATTGAGCAGACTGGCGTTTTGTTTCTGGATTGAAAAATGGCATCCACGTCTCATACATTGTCACAACCGACGAAAAGAAAGTCCCATTCATGCTGTCGTTGCGCGTCAACATTGCTTGGCAACATGCCACATGGGCGGCCATGTGGTCGGCTGTCAGCCTTCGTGGCACCCACCTGGATGACACTTTCGGCATTTTCAGGTCGTCATGCAGGATTGTGTGCACAGAACTCACAGAAATGCCAACTCTTGAGGCGATGTGTTCAACAGTCATTCGGCGATCCCACAAAACAATTCTCTCCACTTTCTCGATCATATCGTCAGGCCGGCTTGTGCGAGCCCGAGGTTGTTTCGGTTTGTTGTCACACGATGTTCTGTCTTCATTAAACTGTCGCACCCACGAACGCACTTTCGACACATCCATAACTCCATCACCACATGTCTCCTTCAACTGTCGATGAATTTCAATTGGTTTCACACCACGCAAATTCAGAAAACGAATGATTGCACACTGTTCAAGTAAGGAAAACGTCGCCATTTTAAGTATTTAAAACAGTTCTCATTCTCGCCGCTAGCGGTAAAATTCCATCTGCCGTACGGTGCTGCCATCTCTGGGACGTATTGACAATGAACGCGGCCTCATTTTAAAACGATGCACATGTTTCTATCTCTTTCCAGTCCAGAGAAAAAAAATCGGAGGCCTTAGAACTTGAATTCACCTCGTATTTTCGTTTACGTTCTGTAAGCCGCATGAATACGTCTGTACAAATTTTCATAATTTCTAAGTCTTTTTTGATACATCCTAAATGGCTAGTACGGCCAACGGCCTTGCCGCAGTGGTGACACCAGTTCCTGTCAGATCACAAAAGCAAACCGCCATCGGGATTAGCTAACACTTGGATGAGTCTTCATCCAGTGACGCCTATCGGCAGAGGATGAAACGGCGGTCAGTCGGTGCCTTTGGGCCTTCCGAGGCCTATTCGGAACGAGTTAGTCCATATGATTGGTAGTTTCTCTGACAAAAGCTTACCCACTTGCCGTACTTATGGCTTGCTGTCTCAATGGGACACATTTAACTACACGCATTTCATATACTGAAAATGGGACAAGTCTAGGTATTCTTTTGCAGTTGCCTTCTTCGAAATACGTGTCCTCTGTAACAAAGCAACTTTTCTGCTCACAGTATTAGAACACTTGTAAGAAACTAGGAAAACAAACTTCCAGCGAACGAGCTCATTCAGACTACGTTTCCTAATAATAATCCTTTCCTGTAACTAAAAGGGAAGCGAGCCATGGCTTGGATGAGCATGTAAGCTGAATATCTGTATACTGATTTCGCTTGCAGACAGTCCGTTTAACCAGCGTTTAACAGCAGACCCCGCAACGTCGGGACTACTGCTTCGAAAGAGAGAGTTTATAGTCGGAGACTATTGAGGAAAGGTTGAGGTGTACTCTGGAGCCATTCAACAATATTCAGTGTGCCCCGTGTTTACGTGAAGTGAACAGGTGTCCATTTCAGTCTGTTGTCAGTTATCGATGAGGCAAGATATGCGAATAGCCATCCTGGTGCTCAGGCCAGTGTGGCACAATTCTGACCCTGAGGAGACGACTATTTTCTTGCAGATTACTGCCGTTTCCAATGGAGAAGCTAGTCGTTAAATGACATGAAATAATATTGATGGCTTTTATGGTGCCTTGTAAGTAGGTTGTTTATGTTTTCTTATTAGCAACGTTACGTAGCGCTCTGTATGAAAATCACTAGCTGTGCTGTGTGCAGTCTGTGGCTAGTTTGCATTGTTGGCTGCCATAGTAGTGTTGGGCAGCGGCAGCTGGATGTGAACAGCGCGCAGCGTTGTGCAGTTGGAGGTGAGCCGTCAGCAGTGGTGGATGTGGGGAGAGAAATGGCGGAGTTTTGAAATTTGTGAGACTGGATGTCATGAACTGCTATGTATATTATGATTTTTCAACACTATTAAGGTAAATACATTGTTTGTTCTCTATTAAAATCTTTCATTTGCTAACTATGCCTATCAGTAGTTAATGCCTTCCGTAGTTTGAATCTTTTATTTAGCTGGCAGTAGTGGCGCTCGCTGTATTGCAGTGGTTCGAGTAACGAAGATTTTTGTGAGGTAAGTGATTTGTCAAAGGTATAGGTTAAAGTTAGTCAGGGCCATTCTTTTGTAGGGATTATTGAAAGTCAGATTGCGTTGCGCTAAAAATATTGTGTGTCAGTTTAAGCACAGTCATGTATAATTGTTCAAAGGGGACGTTTCATATGTCAATCCTGGCAGGGTCGACATATGAAATGTCCCCTTTGAACAATTATACATGACTGTGCTTAAACTGACACACAATATTTTTAGCGGTACAGTCAGGCTGTAAGTAGGTTGTTTATGTTTTTAGCGCAACGCAATCTGACTTTCAATAATCCCTACAGAAGAATGGCCCTGACTAACATTAACCTATACCTTTCACAAATCACTTACCTCATAAAAATCTTCGTTACTCGAACTACTGCAATACAGCGAGCGCCACTACTGCCAGCTAAATAAAAGATTCAAACTACGGAAGGCACTAACTACTGATAGGCATAGTCAGCAAATGAAAGATTTTAATAGAGAACAAACAATGTATTTACCTTAATAGTGTTGAAAAATCATAATATACATAGCAGTTCATGACATCCAGTCTTACAAATTTCAAAACTCCGCCATTTCTCTCTCCACATCCACCACTGCTGGCGGCTCACCTCCAACTGCGCAACGCTGCGCGCTGTTCACATCCAGCTGCCGCTGCCCAACACTACTATGGCAGCCAACAATGCAAACTAGCCACAGACTGCACACAGCACAGCCAGTGATTTTCATACAGAGCGCTACGTAACGTCGCTAATAAGAAAACATAAACAACCCACTTACAGCCTGACTGTACCGAGAAGAGGTCTTACGAAAGCACACAAAAACTTTCCCCGTTATGTGACACCAACTGGTTTCACAGACGACTTTAACTTTCCAATGTTCTTTCAAAAGCGCTGTAGGTGTAATTTTGCTTTAAAATTTATCCCTCGTCTCTCATAATGATTCATTTCCATTTATCTTCTGCTTCTTCGTTACTTTATGACTTGCTCTGAGCTTGAATTCCATTTAATCAAATTCTTTTCGAGGTTCCTCATGCTAATAATTAACTTCGATGGATGCTTTGTGTTGTGTCGTCCGAACAAGACTCAGCCTGGGCAAAAGCACCACAGGCGCAAAGGTGCGAGCTGGTGCCAGCGCCATAGAGACTCACAACTTGCGCGAGTTCCACCGGCGCCACGGGCAGCGCTGAGGATGAAGACATCGACTTCGCCTCGGCCGACTAAAATCCGCCAATGACTGGACGACGAATGACAGCGGACAGAAGCCTACTTGAAAAATATAAGAGCAGCTCTCGCCCTCTTGGTTATAGATCATAGTCCAGGACCGACTTAGACAGAGAATGTCGTTTAGTGAACTCTTAGAAGTGAACAGACAGTTGTAAATTGCATTTGCAATGTACTGTGAAGTCTACCTACGACTATGTGTATTTAGCCATTGTGGACCTTTTTTCGCGTTACATTAAAAGGATTGTTGTAGATTTCCTTATTCAACTAGTCACAAAGATAAGTAATTTTTTAACTCATTGTTTGTTACTAATTTGTATGAGTGTTGTAGAACCTTCGTTCTCCTGTCCTATTACGTGACCCTGGGGCATAGCAGTGTAATAATGGCATCAAGAAATTGTCTTATCTGTGTATTGCACCAGAAGCCGCTTCACGGACTTACAAATTCGGCCTACCATAACAATAGTGGCATCTCGGCTTCCACAGCAATATCGACAGGGCTTTACAAAACATGCGGTGTGGGTTTACAACACTTTGGATTGGACTGTAGTTGCTGGTACAAACCGAAATGAATAACACTTACCCAGTCACATTAATTTTACAAGCGTTCCTGGACGGACTTCGATGATCAATCCGTTTTGGCATAGTATGTCTCTGGTTTTCAATCGATTAACCAGTCTTCGTCGTAGCTACCGGATATTTCTGTTTGACCTAGACTTTACATATAATCTATAGTGCTTTGTACATTTCTGTTACCCGCTAGTTTCAGTTCTTTATATATAAAGCTAAATTACTAACTTTCTTGGAGAACCTATTATTTTTTCTATGTAATTTTTCCGTAACTGATTTCTTCTGCATTCAAATTCAATTTTCACATTTCGGTTGTAGGATTTTCTCAGAACTATTGTGTGTTGCTTTTCAAAGTTTTTTATTTGATATCTATGACCAATTAAAATAATTTAAAACCTTAAAGCATTTATGTTTCGGTACTGTATTACTCTGTCGTAGTTTTGTCTTTTTAACAGAGTTTTTTACTACATCTGTTCAAAGCGAGTTTTACGCTTTTTGTAGTTTTGCAATTCTTTCTTTGTTCATTTTACGATCTAGCCCTCCCAGTTCTATAATCTCATGCAAACATTTGAATTGGTTTACTTGAGAGATATTTTTACAACCATTTCAATAATTAAAAGGTGTAAATTTCGCTTATTATGTTTTTGATCATGATTTTGGTTGTTCTTACTTGTGACGGGCGTCAAGCCGAAATTACAATACATGAATGGAAAATATGTACATTTTGTTGTCTTGTGTGTTCACGGGGCTTAGAGAATGATGAAGGTAAGGCGTATCCTTAAACTCTGTAATTTCTCCGGCATAATGTTTGTTATTACCCGGTTCAAATGGCTCTGAGCACTATGGGACTCAACATCTATGGTCATCAGTCCCCTATAACTTAGAACTACTTAAACCTAACTAACCTAAGGACAGCACACAACACCCAGCCATCACGAGGCAGAGAAAATCCCTGACCCCGCCGGGAATCGAACCCGGGAACCCGGGCGCGGGAAGCGAGAACGCTACCGCACGACCACGAGATGCGTTTGCCCGGTCTAACTAGCAAGGTGAACTGCATTAATGATATGTTGTGTATGTGAGCTTTACTTTACCCAGAGATGAGCCCGTTTTTAGTGAACTGCTCTGAAACCTGGAATCAACTCCAGTAAAATCTTTTTACCACTCTTATGACTCACTGACTTGTTGCAAACCTTACGCTGCTGAGTTTATGTTTCTTGACTATAATATAGTTTCATTCTGCATGGATGGATTGATACAGCATTTGATACTATTAAATAGTTTGGTGGGCATATCACTATTTTGCTCCTTCCTGGATTATTGACACGAATATTTTCACAAATGTTCCTTCCTTAAAGGATCTGAAAAGATATCTAAGTATCTCTCTTTTTTCAGCATCAGCCCGATGAATCTTTAAATTGTATTTTGTTCAGAGTTCCTTATAATTTCATCCATTTCCGAAGCTTAACATCCTCTGTACATCTGATTATTTCAGTAGTTTTTCTTTCCAGTTACGTACATTCATATAAAGTAGGTACGGTCAGATTTCTACTGACTCCCACCTGTCTGACTTTGTCTCACTTTGTTATGATACACATTCACATTCAGTCGGTCAGTCAAGTTCAGCCGGACACTCCAGTGTCAACGAAGCGCGTGCAGTGTACTTCGTATTCTAGCTGCAAGAGGTAGATGCAGCAGTATAGAACAATCTGACTTCGATTTGTGTGGCTCTATCGAGTATTACTTTGTATCTGAGGAAACTGGGGTTTCGAACGAACGATAGCCTTCATTTATGAACTATCTTCGTTAACAGTTCCGCTTTTTCTTTCAGGTAACCACGGGAAAACAATGTCTTACTAACACATCACGTAAAGGGCATAAAGAATCATTTCGTAACAGTAAGTAATAAAAATTTTCTCAAACTGTGAGATATTGAAATAAGAACGAAGGTGAAACTTCCTGGCAGATGAAAACTGTGTGCCGGACCGAGACTCGAACACGGGGCCTTTGCCTTTCGCGAGCAAGTGCAAGAGCACTTGCCCGCGAAAGGCAAAGGTTCCGAGTTCGATTCTCGGTCCGGCACACAGTTTTCATCTGCCAGGAAGTTTCATATCAGCGCTCACTCCGCTGCAGAGTGAAAATTTCATTCTAAGAACGAAGGTAATTTTCTTCGAGGAAAATTATGGTGCAATGTTTCATTTTACAATTGTACAGTTATCGTCAAGATGTGACTAAAGCATCTTATCATTTGTGGCGTCGAATAGTTTAAATCATTGGTAATAAATCACACTTAGAATATTATATAAACTTTCTTGCCTTCAATATCCACAAATTCGTCAACCTAATATTCTTGCTGCCAGAATCGGATCATTGGATTTACTTCTGACCGATAGTGAGAGACAGCACGTGAGGGGCATAGATTATAGATTAACTACCTGTTTGGTTCTACATATTTAGGTTTTCTTTAGTGTCGGTAAATAACTCGCCGAAGTGGTTTGAGGCACCTGCAATGAGATAAGGAACTGAAATGAAACTTCACAGGTGAGAGGATATGCGATCCCAGTGATCGCAATACTGAGCTAGGAAAAATGAGCCCACTTATCAGTCTGCCCCTCTGGCCTGAATGCATGCACTGTTTCAATTGGGAAGGATGTCAAAGCCGTCGCATCCTCTCCTGAGGCAAGCTGGGTAACAACTGTGTTAACTGGTTCTTGATGTCCTGGATATGGGCGTTGGGATAGCTGACGTCTTTCATGCACATGTTTTGTAGTTGATAAATCTAGAGACCTTGTTGGCCACTGGAGTATCTCAACGTCACGCAATTTATAGAGACACGTGGCATTTGTGGACAAGCGCTCCCATGTTGAAAAATGGCAACACGATACTGTCGCGCGAGGGGTAAGACAACAGGACGTAGGATTTGAATGACGTGCTGTGACGCCGTGGCGAATGACGCCAGGAATAACAGCCGTGTCTCTCTAAAACATTAGAAGAATTGGAATCTTCCTCAAGTTACCGCTATATTAGCCAACGATGGTCATATGGCGTAGTGTAGAAACGCTGAGCACAATGCAAAGCCATTCAGCAGCTGTGTGTATGCTGCCATTTCTATTGTGGTGTTCGCTGCACCATAATCGTGGGATGGTAATGGCCTAATCTGGCTACTGTTAGTCTTCCAAACAATGGTGCAGAATGATACAAAATGTTGCATGAGTCCATTACTTGTTCTGGGTTGGCAGACGCAGATGTGAAGCAGTTAAGATGTGCTTCGTGGAGAATACAGCGACTCACTCTTGTGGTGGTCAAACATGGTAGACCAGAACCTGGACGGAGGGTATACCTGCCCTCTCGTTCAGGTGCAGTTCAGCACCCGGCCACTGGCTCGTTCGAACGTACTACAGATCTGGAAACTGCAGGACTTGGCTATCCGGCCATATGGAGATCTAAAGTGAGGTCCCTTTCATACTCTGTCAGGTGCTGATAAGACTGTCTCAGACGCGTACATGGCATCTCTCTGTCCTCCGCAGTGTTCAGTGTCTGACACGGTCCACGCCCCTCGTATGTCCTAGCAGGACCGGAAACAACACGACACACTAGCAACACTAATGCACTCTACCTGTCAGAAAATTGCTACTGTGATCATCTACGCACCTGCCGATGGTGTGTACGAGTAAGGAGTTACATTGATATACAACCATGTCTTTCCTTACTACGTAGTGTGTATGCGAAGTTTCGTATCCTATTACGATGTTTTACGAGTATGCGGAGTTTGCGTTTCCTCGGTAGGCTTCCCTACACGAATATACAACCACGCCCGGGTTCCCGGGTTCGATTCCCGGCGGGGTCAGCTATTTTCTCTGCCTCGTGATGGCTGGGTACTGTGTGCTGTCCTTAGGTTAGTTAGGTTTAAGTAGATCTAAGTTCTAGGGGACTGATGACCATAGCTGTTAAGTCCCATAGTGCTCAGAGCCATTTGAACCATTTTGAACCAACGAATATACAAGATCTTGAGTTTAATTAAGAGAATTCCATTGGGAACTAATAATTTCGAAGTTAAATGTCCGTACATTATCAAGTACAGCGCCGTCTTTGAAACGCCTGATGATTCCAATGTTTCATGGTGAACCACATGCCGATTTCACCTTGTTGCGCCCTGCGATATTTTCTACAAATTCGTCGCTGACGGAACCAAGGCAACAAGAAAACCTGAATGTGACTATCAGATATTACATGAAACGACTCGAGGCAGAACTGTTAAGTTAGCGCTACACTTATTTGCTCTCGGCAGATCGTTATTTTAAAATGATCGGTTTCGGGGAATGTGACCTATCTCCAGATCTTTTAAATAATAAAAATGAATTGCACTTGGGTTCTAATCCTGTGTTTGCGATCTTAGATAGAAAAAATTTTTTCTCTCTAATTACAACACAAAAGTTGTATAACATACCGCATCTCTTAATTACAAATTAACAGTCTTAACGGGAGTATCAGCTTCCTTATTGTGTATTATCGGCGCACTTCCACACGGTCGTTTCATATTAAAATGTTTTGAAAAAATTAATTGGTGTAAAATGCTCCTTTGGTTGAAGAGCCCCCTTTGCAGATACTAACAAAACTCAAATAACTTGTACTTATATTATTCCAGAGTATTATACATAAATCACCAATGAGGACGCCCTAGATTTGCGAACATTCTTTTTGTTAAATGGAAAAACTTAAAAGGAAATTGTACTGAGTCCTGTGTACCGCCCATTACATTAGTGGTTCCCAGAGTGGGAGTAATTACCTTCTGAGGAGTAAAATGAAATTTTCTGAGGGGTAAAAACTAAACGATTCGATTCTGTTTTAGTCACGAAGTTGAATTATTTTCAAAAGATCATTACTGTTATCACAATTTTGGAAGACTCTAATACTGTTTATGTAAATTTTCAATAATTACTGGTTCTCACTTAGAAGCATTAATTCAGTGGAGATTACAGGTTCCTCACATAGTCCACCCGCTGCACACGTATGTTGTGCCTTGTCCCAGACAACGCTGATGATGAAAGCGAGACATATACGCAACAAATGCTAAATATCTCAAGAAAATGTCTTCTCCAGCATCTGCAGCAGCCCAGAAATTGCTTCTATACTCGCTTCCAAAGAGATAAGTGAATTAATTGACAGCACGACACAGTAGTAACTACATAAGGCTGTACACAATATTATTATAAGATAGGTTAAACATAAAGCATTGCCGCGCGGGGTAGCCGCGTGGTCTGGGGCGCCTTATCACGGCCCGTGCTGCTCCCCCCGTCAGAGGTTCGAGTCCTCCCTCGCGCATTGGTGTGTGTTGTCCTTAGTGTAAGTTAATTTCAGTTAGATTAAGTAGTGCGTAAGCTTAGGGACCTATGAGCTCAGCAGTTTTGTCGCATAAGACCTTACCACAAATTTCCAAAAACAAAATTACATAAACATTAACAATCTGAAGTCGTCTAATTTGTGCCAGTTCAGAAGTAAGGCGTCCAGTAGTCAAGTGATTCACAAACAGTTCAGTACAACGTGCACATCTGAACTTGTCTGATTTTAAGTGGGGTTGAAGTGTGCTGGTCAAACAAGAGCCGCAATCGAGAGTAGTAGTGCAGGGGACGCATGTTTTGTAGCAGGTGTCTTCGCTCATTGTGGATAGTTAGGTGTCATATCTGAGAAGGAGTTGTGGGTAGCATTTGCGATGCACTGCAGATTGCTTCATCAGTCATCCTGACACACACACACACACACACACACACACACACACAAACACACACACACACACACACTAAATATCATTCATCTTTCATCAGTCTGAAAATAAAAGTGTTCCAAGAAAAGTCTTTCACTCTACAGTTTGCTTAGGTGCTAAAGTTTGTGATAATTTGGGGGAAGGGCGGCAATAGACGGCAGGCACTGGGGGGGGGGGGGGGGGCGGAGGCAGGGCTGGGGTTCTAGCTAGTATATCTAGTTGCACTCAGACTAATGGTCTAAGAAAGGCTGGGAACCATTGCATTAGACCATCGTAGCGGGAGCTGCGTGATTCTCATGCCGAAAGCAGCGGGCCCCCTGAGGCTCCTTCCGCCGTGTCACCTGCCAGTGCGCAGCGGGCCGACGCCGGGCGGAGTGGCCGCGCGGTTCGAGGCGCCATGTCAAGGATTGCGCACCCCTCCTGATGGAGGTTCGAGTCCTCCCTGGAGCATGGGCGTGTTTGTGTTGTCGTTAGCATAAATTAGTTTAAGAAGTGTGTAACTCTAGGGACCGATGACCTCAGCAATTTGGTCCCTTAAAAATTCACACACATTTGAACATTTTTTTGCGGGCTGACGTAGCAGACGCGCAATGAAGTGTTCCGACCAGCTACAACGCGGTACGCTGCTAAACGCTAAAACGAGCGCTTAAATATCTCACAATAATTACTTTTGCAAAATCACTTCGCTCTTTCATCAGTTCTCTTGGTGTTTTTAAATGCTCATGTTCCTCCAGCACATTCCAATAAAAAACGTTTGGGGTGTGTGTAATAATATCCACCTGTTCTCCTATTTTACAGTGATCATGCTAGCTATTTTTTACGTGCGCCCCTTTGTTGGTAAAAATTAAAATTGTTGCCGTGCAACCATGTTTACGTGAAACTGGACGAAGCTACAGATGACTACTTAATATATAAAAAAAGGCTTGTGACTATAAGCCCTGTTTGTTAAAAGATAATGTTGTCTAGCTATCGTTCAGTGAGAGAGATGGTGTTCATGTCAATCAAATTTTGGTTTATCGCAAACAAAAGCCATTGGCACCTATTGTATGACAGTAACCAAATGTCAAGCAGCTCTTCGTGACGGTCTGTTATACATCACTTTTTTAAAGTGGTTGTACTGTCCATATTTCGTTAAAACTCATAAACTGTAATGCAAAGGCATCATAAAATTCTTTTTTACCGACTGTTTATCACCAGCTGAAAGTCGTACGATATTGGTGAGTAGTTATAAGAAGTTTAGCGCTTCCTGGTCAATAGTTGAGCACTATACGGCTGACTTCAAAGGTAGCCTTATATCTCTCACAATCATCAGACAAAAATAAAGAGAATTTGCATGATATCGTATTAGTGACTAACGATTATACATAGCTGATGTAGCTGACGCCATACCGACATCAGAAGAAGGAACACAGTATGCTCCACACAAGGAATTAACAATCAGACAGCTATGTACAAGACTGCTGAACGGTGACAAATCGATATGGGATACGAATTTGTCAGAACTTTTTAAGAATTTTAAGGCCTAGTGGCACATGCGTCCATCAGCGTACATGAGAAACAAATTAGCAATCATAGGAGCGGCTGGAAGCAGAGGAACCTGCATCAAAGAAGATGAAATTCATTTAACGCGACTGAAAATTCACGGCCAGTGCGTTTTAAAATATCAAGTACTTTACCTCGTTAACTACATTTAATGGGTAAAAGGTCTATAAAGCATTTAGCTAAAATAATTTTAAATTTTTTTTTTTTTTTTTTTTTTTTTTTTTTGGTCGGGTTTAAGGGCGCTCAACTGCTGAGGTCATTAGCGCCCAGTCACTGGTGTTAGAGCACACGGGATCTGCTAAAACTCAAGGGGATGGGGTGACATCAGAAGGACCTGACAAAGATGCAGATAAAATAAGTAAAAAGGTTAAATGTCTTTGGACAAGCCAGTTAAAGTTATAAAACGCAGAATACGAGCAGCTGCTCGAGCGTCATCAGCTAAAACATCCGGTAAAGTAGATGGCAGGGACAGGATAACACGAAATTGACTAAAACGGGGACACGACAATAAAACATGGCGCACTGTTAATGCCTGACCACAAGGGCACTGCGGGGCTGGGTCACCGGAGAGCAGGTAGCGGTGGCTAAACCGGCAATGCCCAATCCGCAACCTGGTCAGAAGGACCTCCTCGCGCCGAGATGATCGGGAGGATGTTGTCCAAGCAGTTGGGAGCGGTTTTACTGCCCGGAGCTTGTTTCCTTGGAGGGATGACCAAGCATTCCACCACAACGACACAAGCCTCTTACATACATCCCCACGAACGTCAGATGACGGGACACAATGGGAGGCTGGCCGAGGCAGGAGGACTGCAGCCTTGGCTGCAGCATCCGCAGCCTCATTCCCAGGCACTCCTACATGTCCGGGAACCCACAGAAAGCGGACAGAACCACCATTATCAGCGAAAGAATGGAGGGACTGCTGTATCCGTTGAATCAAGGGATGGACCGGATTGGGAGCTCCAAGGCTCTGAAGAGCACTGAGTGAGTCAGAGCAGAGTACATGCGATGAATGGCGGTGGCGGCGGGCATACTGAACGGCCTGATGGAGAGCAAAAAGCTCGGCCGTAAAGCTGGAACATTGGTCGAGGAGCCGGTATTTAAAGGTGGCGGCCCCAAAGACAAAGGCACAGCCGACACCGTCGTCAGTTTTGGAGCCATCGGTGTAAATAAAGGTGTGACCGGCAAGTCGAGCACGAAGTTCGACAAACCGTGAGCAATACACTGCAGCCGGAGTACCCTCCTTCGGGAGTGAGCTGAGGTCGAGATAGATAGGAACCGGAGCCTGGAGCCAAGGTGGTGTCGGGCTCTCACCCTCTCTGAAGGTGGTAGGGAGGGCAAAATCCAATTGTCGAAGCAGGCGACGGAAGCGGACTCCGGGGGGCAGCAGGGCAGACACATACAACCCGTACTGACGGTCGAGAGAATCGGCGAAGAAGGACTCGTAAGAGGGGTGGTCGGGCATAGACAACAGCCGGCAGGCATACCGACACAGCAGTACGTCGCGCCGGTGGGTCAATGGTAACTCGGCAGCTTCAGCATAAAGACTCTCGACAGGACTAGTGTAGAAGGCTCCGGTCGCAAGACGTATCCCCCGATGGTGGATGGAGTTGAGCCGGCGTAAGGGGGATGGCCGGGCGGACGAGTAGACGAAGCTCCCATAATCCAGCTTCGATCGGACTATGGACCGATACAAGCGAAGTAGGACAGTGCGATCCGCTCCCCAAGATGAACCGCTAAGAACTCTGAGGACATTAAGGGAACGTGTACAACGGGCCGCCAAATGAGAGACATGTGGAGACCAACACAGTTTGCTGTCCAACGTGAGCCCTAGAAACTTAGTTGTGTCCACGAATGGGAGAACAACGGGACCGAGATGTAAGGATGGCGGAAGGAACGCTTTATATCGCCAAAAGTTGATACAAATCGTCTTCTCTTCAGAGAACCGGAAGCCATTTGCCACGCTCCAAGAGTAGAGGCTGTCTAGACAACGCTGAAGGCAGCGCTCCAGGAGGCATGTTCTCTGGGCACTGCAGTAGATCGCGAAGTCATCGACAAAGAGAGAGCCTGAGACATTAGGTGGAATGCAATCCATAATTGGATTGATCGCTATGGCAAAAAGGGCTACGCTCAAGACGGAGCCCTGAGGCACTCCGTTCTCCTGGAGGAAGACGTCGGACAATACGGAACCCACACGTACCCTAAACTTTCGTTCCGTTAAAAAGGAATCAATAAAAAGGGGCAGGCGACCGCGTAGGCCCCACCTGTGCATAGTGCGGAGGATACCTCTTCTCCAACAGGTATCATAAGCCTTCTCCAAGTCGAAGAACACGGCTACCGTTTGGCGCCTTCGCAAAAAGTTGTTCATGATGAATGTCGACAAGGTCACAAGGTGGTCAACAGCGGAGCGGCGGCGACGAAAGCCGCATTGGACATTAGTAAGTAGTCGTCGAGATTCAAGAATCCAGACTAACCGAGCATTAACCATGCGCTGCATCACCTTACAGACACAGCTTGTAAGAGAAATGGGGCGGTAACTAGAAGGAAGGTGTCTATCCTTCCCGGGTTTGGGTATAGGAACAACAACGGCGTCACGCCAACGCATGGGGACTTGACCTTCGGTCCAGACGCGATTGTAGGTACGAAGAAGGAAGCTTTTGCCCGCCGGAGAAAGGTGTGCCAGCATCTGAACGTGAATGGCATCTGGCCCCGGAGCAGAGGACCGGGACAGTGCAAGCGCACGTTCGAGTTTCCGCATAGTAAAGGGGGCATTATAAGTTTCCAGATTCAGCGAGTGGAAGGAAGGTCGCCGAGCCTCTTCTGCCTCTTTCCTGGGAAGGTAGGCAGGATGGTAATGGGCGGATCTTGAAACCTCCGCGAAAAAGCGGCCAAAGGCGTTGGAGACAGCCACAGGATCAACAAGGACCTCATTACCTGACGTCAGGCCAGGTACTGAGGAGTGGGCCTTAATGCCCGACAGCCGGCGCAGGCTACCCCAAACGACGGAAGAGGGAGTAAAACTGTTAAAGGAGCTGGTGAAAGAGGCCCAACAACCTTTTTTGCTGTCATTGATGACTCTACGGCTTTGCGCTCGGAGTCGTTTGTATTCAATACAATTCGCCAACGTAGGATGGCGGCGAAAGGTGCGTAAAGCACGTCGTCGAGCACGGATAGCGTCCCTACAAGCCTCGTTCCACCAGGGGACGGAAACGCGACGTGAAGAAGAAGTAGTACGAGGAATGGAACGTTCGGCAGCATTGATGATAACAGCCGTGAGGTATTCGACCTGACTGTCACAACTGGGAAAATCGTGGTCCGGAAAGGTCGCCAGGGAGGAGTAAAGTCCCCAGTCAGCTTTCAGTATGTTCCAGCTCTAAGGACGTGGGGATGGGGTGTGGTGCAGGAGACGAACGACACAGGGGAAGTGGTCGCTCGTATAGGTGTCAGAAAGGACATACCACTCGAACCGACGGGCAAGAGTGGTAGAACAGATCGAGAGATCCAAGTGGGAGTAGGTATGAGTAGAGTCCAAGAGGAAAGTCGGGGCGCCGGTATTGAGGCAGACAAGATTGAGATGGTTGAAGACATCCGCCAAGAGTGAGCCTCTTGGACAGGATGCAGGAGAGCCCCAAAGGGGATGATGGGCATTGAAGTCGCCAAACAATAAGAACGGCGGGGGAAGCTGAACGATCAGGTGCATCATGTCAGCCCGACTAACAGCAGATGACGGTGGAGTGTAGATGGTACAAACTGAAAAAGTAAAAGCAGAAAGAGTAATGCGGACAGCTATTGCTTGGAGTGGGGTGGTCAATGGGATGGGATGGTAATAAACATCGTCCCGAACGAGCAACATGACCCCACCATGAGCTGGGATACCGTCCACAGGATACCGTCCACTATACCGCTCCGAGGTATAGTGGATAAAGGCAATACGGTCAGTCGGGCGCAACTTGGTTTCCTGGAGACCAAGGACGAGCGGACAGTGCAGGCGGAGGAGCAGTTGTAATTCCTCCCGATTAGATCGAATACCTCTTATGTTCCAATGAAACAACGCCATCGCTAGTCAAAAGGTTGGGGGAACGAGACGGGGGAAGAGCTGGTCACCTCGACGGCCGCGGAGGGCCAGGTTGCGAGGGAACAACGCTACAACCGATGGGAGGCGGATCCGGTTCCATCGACTCGTCGCCAGCCGCGGCCGCTGTCCCTGGTTGTGTAGGAGGGGCCACATCATTTGCCGACGAAAGGCCGGCGGAGTGCCTGGCAGCAGAGCGTCCCGGCGAAACTGAGGATGGCCGGGAGCAGCGACTCATGGATGGAGCGTCAGACGAAACGCGCCGGGGTGGAGAGGGGGATAGAGATTTCTTCTTGGAGGCCTTCTTGGAAGGCCGAGGAGGCACAGGGATGGTGGGCTGGACCCGAAGAAGGTCCTCACGCGCGGGGTCTGTTTTGGAACGCCGGACCTCGGAAGCTGGGGTCCGGAACGTTGCCCCGATGGACGCCTGAGAAGAGAATCGCTTCTCAGGTGGCGTGGGGGGAGGAGGAGGAGGAGGAGGAAGGGTGGCCCCTGGGGCAGAGGGGGTGGGGGAGGAGTATTTGGAAGGGAGGGATTTGGGAGGCGGAGGCAGAGCCCCCTGATGGGCGGAGGAGGCGGAGGGGGGACAGGATAGGGGTGAGGATACCGCGGAAGGAGTGGACACAACTGAGGCGAACGAAGTGGTCAATGACACGGGATGGAGGCGGTCGTACTTCTTCCGGGCCTCAGAATAAGAGAGCCGATCCAAAGTTTTGATTTCTTGTATCTTCTTCTCCTTCTGATATGCAGGGCAGTCTGAGGATCTAGGCGAGTGGACGCCAGGACAATTAACGCACCGAGGTGGTGGGGTGCATGTATGTTCCTCACGAAGAGGACGTCCACAATCGCCACAAAGGGGCTCAGCCTCACACCGTGAGGACATGTGCCCAAAGCGCAAACACCTAAAACAGCGCATAGGAGGCGGGACGTAAGGTCGCACGTCACACCGGTAACACATCACCTTTACCTTCTCCGGGAGAACATCCCCCTCGAAGGCGAGGATAAAGGCCCCGGTGTCGATGCGACGGTCTTTGGGGCCGCGCTGGACTCGCCAGACGAAATGCACGCCTCGGCGCTCCAGGTTGGCCCTGAGCTCCTCATCAGATTGTAGCAGGAGGTCACGATGAAAAATAACCCCCTGCGTCCTATTTAGTGCCAGATGTGGGACAATGGATACTGGGATGTCCCCTAGGCGGTCGCACGCCTGGAGCGCCGCCGACTGTGTGGCGGAGGTGGTCTTGAGAAGAACGGACCCTGAACGCATCTTACTGAGAGCCTCGATTTCCCCAAAGACGTCCTCAATGTGCTGAACAAAGAACATGGACTTGGAGGTGGCGAACGTCCCCCCATCGGTTCGAGAACAGACCAAATAGCGGGGGAAGTACTTCGCCCCAAGCCGGCGGGCCTGTCCCTCCTCCCATGGAGTGGCCAAGGGGGAAAGGACAGGAGAACCAGAACTAGAAACGGTACCTTTTCTTTTGAAAGACTCGGCCGCAGAGCGACCTGATACATGTTGACGTTTCATCTGCGAAACGTCCGCCCCGATACCACCCACTCCGACCAGGGGCTCTCCCCAAGGGCGCCACCCAGCCGCAGCAAGGGCCACCTGGCAGGATTACCATTGCCGGGAGTCCTGATGCCCCAAGGAGACGGGCATCTACTCCTTGGCCGACGTGGGGAGGGTGCAGCTCAGGTATCGGCAGTACGATCCCTGTGTTGTCAGGGGGCTACAACCTAGAGGGTACATGACGACCCCACCACAACGGGCTGGCTACCGTGCTGGATTTCTGGTGCCATGGAAAGTCCATCATGATCGCTGGTGCAGATGGAGATGCACTATGGGCGTAACTTGGACAACCCATCACGCGTTGAGGCCCAATTTGAGGAATAGTGGGTATGGTTACAACGCCAGTGCAATGCTGAGTGCCAAGGTCTTAGTGCACTTAGGACCAGTGGTACACCATGTAAGGTGTCCTTTCCCAAAAGGCTCGTACTTCTGTAGAATTTTGAAAAATGGAGGTCAAACCCCAAGGGGGACCATCACATGGAAGGCCGAAACGGTTGAAACTCCTTTTAGTCGCCTCGTACGACAGGCAGGAATACCGCGGGCCTATTCTAATCCCCGGACCCGCAGGGGGGAATTTTAAATTGATTTGCACAGCGGAAAATTACCAAGACATTGGAGTAAAACCAAAATAATCGTAATACACTGTGTGATTAAAAAGTACCCGTAGGCCCCCGAAAACATTGTGCAGCCACCTACTGCCGGGTACTCCATATCAGCGACCTCAGTAGTCATTAGACATCGTGAGAGATCAGAATGGGGCGCTCCGCGGAACTCACGGACTTTGAACGTGGTCAGTTGATTGGGTGTCACTTGTGTCATATATCTGTACGCGAGATTTACACACTCCTAAACATCCCTAGGTCCACTGTTTCCTGTGTGATAGCGAAGTGGAAACGTGAAGGGACACGTACAGCACAAAAGCGTACAGGCCGATCTCGTCTGTTGACTGACAGAGACCGCTGATAGTTGAAGAGGGCTGTAATGTGTCATAGGCAGACATCTATGCAGGTCATCACACAGGAATTCCAAACTGTATCGGGATCCACTGCAAGTACTATGACAGGTAGGCGGGAGGTGGGAAAACTTGAATTTCATGGTCGAATGACTGCTCATAAGCCACACATCACGACATTAAATGCCAAACGACGCCTCGCTTGGTGTAAGGAGCCTAAACACTGGACGATTGAACAGTGGAAAAACGTTGGTGAGTGTCGAATCGCGGCACACAATGTGGCTATCCGATGGCTGAGTGTGGGTATGGCGAATCCCCGGTGAACATCATCTGCCAGAGTGTGTAGTGCCAACAGTAGAATTCCGAGGCGGTGGTATTATGGTGTGGTGGTGTTTTTCATGGAAGGAGCTTGCACCCGTTGTTGTTTTGCGCGGCACTATCACAGCACAGGCCTACATTGATGTTTTAAGCGCCTTTTTGCTTGCCACTGTTGAAGAGCAATTCGGGGATGGCGATTTCATCTTTCAACATGATCCAGCACCTGTTCATAATGCACGGCCTGTGGCGGAGTGGTTACGCGACAATAACATCCCTGTAATGGACTGGCCTGCACAGAGTACTAAATTGAATCCTATGGAACACCTTTGGGATGTTTTGTAACTCCGACTTCGTGCCAGGCCTCACCGACCGATACCTCTCCACAGGGCAGCTGTGCGTGAAGAATGGGCTGCCATTTCCCAAGAAACCTTCCAGCTCCTGACTGAATGTATGCCTGCGAGAGTGGAAGCTGTCATCAACGCTAAGGATGGGCCAACACCATATTGAATTCCAGCATTACCGATGGAGGGCGCCACGAACTTGTAAGTCATTTTCAGCCAGGTGTCCGTATACTTTTGATTATATAGCGTATATAAGAAAAGCGGTACTAAGGATACAAAGATCACCTTATCAGCCTCCCATCCATACTGTACAAAGTTTTTACTAGAAATTTGATTACCAGATTGAACACTACACTTGACCTCGCCCAACCCATTGTGTAAGCTCGGTTCCGCACAGGATTTAGTAAAATCGATGATATTCTCACTCTACCCGAAACAGTTAGTAGACCGAAGGAGTAGCATCTACCTCTTTGCCTTGCCTTCATAGATTCTGAAAAGGTATTCGATTCAGTCAGTCATCCAGCTGTGTTTAAGGCTCTAACAGGACATGGAATGGAACAAGCCTACATTAAAGTTTTACACAACATGTGCAAAATCTCCACAATCTCCATTTTTTATGAATGTATTTGAAGAAACAAATGAATTTCCCATCAAAAAGGGCGTAAAACAAGGTGACTCTGTACTCCCAAAAATTTTTTTAGCGGTTATAGAAAAAACAGTATCTTAATTAGATTGGAAAGCAAAGAGAATCCAAATTCGGGGAAAGAGATTAAATAACCCACGGTTCGCTGACGATATTGTACTATTTGTAAATAGCATAGAAGAACTTTAAATACTGGTTAGTGAACATGCGTCAGTTTGCTCTGAAGTTGCCCTAAAAATAAACTATGTTAAAACCAAGATCATGATGAATGAATGGACACCGGAGGGAAATTTATCTGTTGAAAGTACGAAACTACAAAGGGTCACAGAATTTGTCTATCTGGATCAATTGCTAAATATGAAAGGAGCCGTATAACCAGAAGTATTTCGATATATTAAATTAGGGTGGCAAGATTATGGAAGATACTCCTCAGTTCTGAAGTAAAAGATGCCGGCCGAGCTCAAGAAAACAGGTTTTGGCCAATGCGTACGCCCAGTAATAACTTATGGCTGTGAGACGTGGAGATTAAATGAGTTCATTGTAAGAAAACTAATAGTAGCTCAAAGAGGAATGGAAAGATCAATGCTGGGCTACACAAAGAAAGATAGAAAGAAAGCAGTTGATATCAAGCAGACAGCAAAGGTCAATTACGTAAAGAGAACAGTGACTAACTTGAACTGGCAGTGAGCTGGTCATATCGCTCGAAGAAAAGATGTCTGGTAGTCAAAACAAGTACTAGGCTGGAGCCCAATTTACCAAAAAACGACCAAGGGGAAGACTACTGGACAGAAGGGACAATGAGACTAACAAGAGGCAGTCCGGCTGAATTGGCAACCGGAAGCTCAACATTAAAGAATTTGCAGGGATCCTACGTTGCACGCCCACTCAAAGAGGCCACACCGCCAAGTGATCGAAGTGCTTTATGATGATGATGATGATGATGATGATGATGGATATAAAACAGTAACCGGTATTAGATAATCTTCTGGAGTAAATGGATTGAAAAATGCTAGAGAAGAGCTATTAGCAGGAAAGGAACGAACAATTTTGTTTTACTCAGCCAGTGGAAAAGCCCGCAAAGGTCGTTTGGGAACGAGAAAACTGAGAGATTGTGTGCACTTATTGTTGGAACATTCACCTTATTTCCCAGATTAAGCACACTACGGGCAATTTTCGTAATGTTTAAGTATCACCTCAAAAAATTTATGTTATGTAGGCCTAATTAATTTTTGTTTGCTTTTAGGTACGTGCCTGCAGTCGTAGTGCACATTGAAATCCCTGCGCCCCAGAGAGGCCAAAATAATTAACGCAGAAGCACCGCTTCATGACTGTGTCCAGCCGTTTTGTTTTGGCTTCTCTAAGGTCTGCTACAGCACTGCGGCGCAGGGATTTCGGTGTCAGCCACGACCTCAGGCATGTAACTGCACGCAAAGTAAAAATTAGTTACATAAGTTTCTTTATGATTGAGCCTGCTGTCAACTATATGTCTTGAAAGGACATTGTAAGTAAGGTTCCAGTATCACAGCTTAAAGCATATTTTATTGATTATTACGACAGCTGTTTCGGAAGATTTCCATTTTCAAATACCTGCGACATAAAAATCAATTACAACATACACTACTGGCCATTAAAATTGCTGCACTACGAAGATGACGAGCTACAGACACGAAATTTAAGCGACAGGAAGAAGATGCTGTGATATGCATATGATTAGCTTTTCAGAGCATTCACACAAGATGCTGACATGAGGAACGTTTCCAACCGATTTCACATACACAAACAGCATTTGACCGGTGTTGCCTGGTGAAACGTTGTTGTGATGCCTCGTATAAGGAGGAGAAATGCGACTTTGATAAAGGTCAGATTGTAGCCTATCGCGATTGCGGTTTATTGTATCACGACATTGCATTGTGTTGGTCGAGATCCAAGGACTGTTAGCAGAATATGGAATCGGTGGGTTGGTAATACGAACGCCGTGCTGGATCCCAATGACCTCGTATCACTAGCAGTCGAGATGACAGGCATCTTATCCGCATGGCTGTAATGGATCGTGCAGCCTCGTCTCGATCTCTGAGTGAACAGATGGGGACGTTTTCAAGACAACAACCATCTGCACGAACAGTCAGACAACGTTTGCAGCAGCAGGGACTATCAGCTCGGAGACCATGGCTGCGGTTACCCTTGACGCTGCATCACAGACATGAGCGCCTGCTATGGTGTACTCAACGACGAACCTGGGTGTACGAATGGCAAAACCTCATTTTTTCCGATGAATCCAGGTTCTGTTTACAGCATGTTGATGGTCGCATCTGTGTTTGGCGACATCGCGGTGAACGCATATTGGAAGCGTGTATTCGTCATCGCCATACTGTCGTATCACCCGGCGTGATGGTATGGGGTGCCATTGGTTACACGTCTCGGTCACCTCTTCTTCTCATTGACTGCACTTTGAACAGTGGACGTTACATTTCAGATGTGTTACGACCCGTGGCTCTACCCTTCATTCGATCCCTGCGAAACCCTCCATTTCAGCAGGAAAATGCACGACCGCATGTGCAGGTCCTGTACGGGCCTTTCTGGATACAGAAAATGTTCGACTGCTGCCCTGTCCAGCACATTTTCCAGATCTCTCACCAACTGAAAACGTCTGGTCAATGGTGACCGAGCAACTGGCTCGTCAAAATACGCCAGTCGCTACTCTTGATGAACTGTGGTATCATGTCGAAGCTACATGGGCAGCTGTACATGTACACGCCATCCAAGCTCTGTTTGATTCAATGCCCAGGCGTATCAAGGCCTTTATTACGGCCAGAGGTGGTTGTTCTGGGTACTGAGTCCTCATGATCTATGCACCCAAATTGCATGAAAATGTAATCACATGTCAGTTCTAGTATAATATATTTGTCCACTGAATACCCGTTTATCATCTGCATTTCTTCATGGTATAGCAATTTTAATGGCCAGTGGTGTAGTTGTTTGTGTAATTCGTGACAATGGAAATTATGACTGCAGTTTCAGTTATACGTCAATAATTAACGAAATTCTTCACTTATAAAAAAGTCTAAAATTCCTATAGAACTATAGCACATTGTAATTGTCAAACTTGGTAGACGCAGGTACTTGACAACGGAAATCTTGCGAGACAGCTGTCCTAATAATCAACCAATGCTTTAAGCAGTGACACTGGATCCTTACGCACTTAGTTACATAATTTCTTTTCGAAATGACAAAACTTTATGACTAACCACGTTTAACTTTGCCTCATGCGCATTTCTAAAGAAACATATGCTTCGAAATCACTGTAAAGGATACGGTAATGGTAGCCACTTACTAAAAAAATACTGGACTAAGTATGGTCTTGAAAGAAACGTAAGTCGAAAAGTATTGATTTGTTGAGGCAGTGAACGCGGTTTTCCACTGAAAAGCCAAGAAATTTTTGGCTTGCCGTCGTATGTAACAAACTGACTGGAAAACTCCAGCGGATTCTCATTTGCTTGTTTCGCGTGGGAGGTTTTCCTAGCGAACAAAACACCCCTCGAATGGACGTTTTGTTACGTTTCCACTGGGAACAGGACGTAGCAAGGAAAAGAATAGAAGGTCAGTGCGTCTACCCCTGCGGAAGTCACACTCATCTTCGGTCGCCGTCGGCTCCTTTTTCCGACTGGCTGACGTATTAAGCTAGGCTAAGCTGGAACTCGCAACCCTCTAAGTGGGCGTGTCACAGCTTTGTGAGACTGCCCTAAGAGTTAGCGCGCACCTTAAGGCGGCGTGTCGACGTAGCCCTTGTTTTGATAGCAGGTCACAGTCCTGGCAGAGCTGTACCGCAGATGCCTCTTTGTGCTCGCTAGGGGCGTGTCGGGGCGCATTGTGCCGTGACGTCGACCCCGGGGTCGTCGGCCCGTCTGTGCGCACCCCCGTGGGGCAGGGTGGTCCGGCTCGGCCGCTCCCTGACCCGAGACCGCGTGGAGGCGCACGTCCGACCAGGGGCGACGACCCCGAAGTGTTGGAGTTCAGCCACGTGTGTGGCCGCGGCAACAAAGTATTGTTGGCGGGTAGTCGCGCATTGGACGCGGTCAGAGTAACAAGGCGAGAGGGTCAATACACTCGCACACGGAAACAATGGAGTAGCGTTGTTAACGTCTGTGTTTGGACGCGGCCAACGTGGGCCCACACCCAGGGCAGCACAAGTACTAGCGGTGGCAAAATTTTAAGAAATTAAAGGTTTTCCAGAAGATGTGACGTGAGATAATGAAGTAAATAGTGAGCGTAAAGACTCCTCGCCACAGTGATAAGACATGTAATTCTCTGTGATAAAATCTTCTCGGGTTGACAGCCGAGTCAATGTGTTGTTCTACAGCAACGTTTCAGCAAGTTTCTTACTTGCCATCTTCAGGCAAGTATGCAATTGTCAGGTTACGCATAATGCGTTTCCATGCTACGCAAACACTTCGATAAACAGCAATGTCATGCACATTTTCAGAAACAGCAGTTAATCACATTCAGAAGTTGGTGAATTAAGGAATTGGCCAGTATTTTCGGGGCAGAGAGGGCAGTTTTTGTTGCGAGGTTTCCTACTGGGAAAATTTCTAACAAACCTTGTGATTGGAAAGCCAGCGTGTTTTGGTGCGGCCGGCTGCTGTGACCGAGCGGTTCTAGGCGCGTCAGTCTGGAACCGCGCGACCGCTACGGTCGCAGGTTCGAATCCTGCCTCGGGCATGGATGTGTGTGATGTCCTTAGGTTAGTTAGGTTTAAGTAGTTCTAAGTTCTAGGGGACTGATGACCTCAGATGTTAAGTCCCATAGTGCTCAGAGCCATTTGAGCCATTTGTTTTGGTGCGGTTTCAATGAACAGTTAGGAGCGGACAGTGTTATGAGGCACTTAGCATTCGGCTTTTAGGCAAAGAAGATTATTTATATACACTGCCTACAAAAGAAGTGAAGTTCCACAAGAGAGGAGGAGACGAATTGAAACGGCTGACTTAGAGGGTATGTGATGTGATGTGATTTCAGTTTTTTCAATATACGAGAGTAATCCCAAAACTAAGGTCTATTTTTTTTATAAGTACAGAACTTTGTTTGAGTGGCAGTTGGTCACACTGTTAGGAAGAGTGCTTCACGCGCTGTCTGTAAACATGAGCACGCAGCGCTGAGGCGCTCAGTCTTGGCTTGGCAGCCGTTGAGAATGGAGCTCCCGTTGGATGTTACCGCCAAGAGCGACTTACGTGCAGTTATTCGATTTTGAACGCAAAGGGCAATGCGCCGATTGAAATCCTTCGCCAATTGACGGAAGTGTATGGTGAGTCGTGCATGGATGTCAAAAATGTTTGTAAGTGATGTAGAGAGTTTGCAGCTGGTGGGACCGAAATTCACGACGAACAAAGGAGCGGGAGACCGTCAGTTTCTGAGGAGACAGTGTTGAAGGTTGAGCAAAGCATGCGTGAAGATCGGCGGATTATTCTGGATGATCTCTGCACGTTGGTTCCTGAGGTTTCGCGAAGCACCGCTCACAGAATTTTAATGGAAACACTGAACTACCGGAAGGTGTGAGCAAGATGGGTGCCACGCATGCTGACTGAGGACCACATGCGGCAACGAGTTGATGCTTCCCGTGCATTTCTTCACCGCCTTGCAGCCAAACTGGACAACTTTCTGGACTTAATTGTCACGAGTGACGAAACCTATGCATACTATTTTACACTTCAGACCAAGGCAGTGGTGGCATCCTTCTTCGCCAAAGCTGCGGAAATTCAACCAACCACAGTCAGCCGGGAAAGTCATGACAACCGTTTTTTGGGATAGGAAAGGGGTATTGTTGGTCGACTTTATGCCCACCGGGACCACAGTTAACGCTGACAGGTACTGTGAGACTCTGAAAACACTCCAACGGTCAATTCAGAACCGGAGAAGAGGAATGTTGAACGAGGTTGTACAGATTCTCCATGACAACGCTCTCCCACACATCCCTCGGCAAACCGTTACTCTCCTACAACAGTTTCAGTGGAACATAGTCACCCACCCACCCTATAGTCCTGACTTGGCGCCCAGTGACTATCACCTCTTCCCTAGGTTAAAAGAACGTTTAGCCGGAAAGCGATTCAGCTCCGACGACTAGGTGAAAGAAGCGGTTCATAACTTTCTGAACAGCATGGCGGAAGTTGGGCGTACAAAAACTGCCACAGCATCTACAAAAATGCATTAAGAGAAATGGTGATTATGTCGAAAAATAGCTAAATATTCAAGCTGTAAACTGATGTAAGCCCTTGTAGAAACAAACAGGTTCAAAAATGGTTCAAATGGCTCTGAGCACTATGGGACCTAACATCTATGATCATCAGTCCCCTAGAACTTAGAACTACTTAAACCTAACTAACCTAAGGACATCACACAACACCCAGTCATCACGAGGCAGAGAAAATCCCTGACCCCGCCGGGAATCGATCCCGGGAACCCGGGTGTGGGGAGCGAGAACGTTGCCGCACGGCCACGAGGTGCGGACAAACAAACAGGTCTATTTATTTATAAAAAAAATAGGAAACCTTACATTTGGGATTACCCTCGTAGGTTCAGATTTACAATTTGGCTGTACGAGCCCGCTTATCCGTATGACTTTGCACCTTTTCCAACCTAGATGTACGAACTGATTCGGTTGGTTATAGTGTCGCAAAACAGTTTCATCCTCTGCTGAGGGAAGTTGGTCCACGTCTCTTGAAAGCAGTCCTTGATATCCTGGTTATTGGCTGGGTGGCGACGTTGATGTACGAGTTGACCTCACACTTGCTTTATCGCTAAGAGAACTAGCGATCTTGCTGGGCGAGGGAGTGCCTCAACATCACGCCGATTGTTAACAACACGTGCCGTGTGTGGTCGAGCGTTTTCGTACTGAAATATGGCACTGCGACACTGGTGCATGAGCGGTGACACGTGAGGTCGTTGTATATCTTTGACTTACCCCTGTGAAGTCAGTGTTCCTTCAGTACCTACCAGCCGTGACCTGTACCCATGTCCGATGGCTGCCCATACCATGACGCCAGGAATAACATAGTCCCGCATCTCCACAACACTGTAAGAATGGCACTTCATCCCAGATCGCCCTCATAGTCGCCAATGATGTTCGTCTCGGGTGGTACAGAGCCTCGATTCATCACTGAACACGATGCGACGTCACTCATCAGCAGTCCATGCTTCCCGGTGACGGCATCAACCGTTTGTGTTGTGGTTTTAACGGCAGCCTTCGCATGGTACTCTAATCGCCCAGACCGGCTGCTGTTAGTCCACTTTGAATGATACGGGACGACACAGGATATTGTAGGGCGTCCATTGCTTGTTCTCGGACGTCAGGCAATAATGCGAAGGTGTTACCATGTGCTTTGTGCACAATGCGGCTATCCTCCCTGGTGGTGGACAGATGAGATCGACCGGAACCTTGACGAGTATGCCTGCCCTAATGTCTCCATGCAGTGCAACAAGGGACCACTATTGCATCCGAATTCCCAACAATTCGCGATATTGCATGATCTGACCAGCCGGCAAAATGGAGATCCACAATGAAGCCCCTTCCAATCTCTTGTTAGGCGTTAGTAATGCTGTCTCGCAGCAACACACAGCATCTCCGCGTCCTTCATAGTAATCGCTCAACATCTGGCGCAGTTTACGCCTGCTAAATTCCCTACCCGGCTTAGTAAGAACTTAAAACACGAACAACAACAACGAACTCTGGTGACTGCTCTACCTGTCACAAAGAATTACAAGTCAAATCATTTACCTACCCACCGATGAAGGTGTACAAAGTTACATGGGCCTCCAGCTATGCGTGCTGTGTGTTTCTCTTTTTCTATTTTGAAAACAGAAAGTACTGGATATACCCAAAGCACCTCGTCGAGAACCAGGTGCTGAGTTCTGTCTAATGGGAGTTACTGAACACGTTTACAAAACTGGTCCGATACTAGGTAAATTAAAGTTTTGTTCACTAAATGCCTATATATGATCATGTTTAACGCCTCCAGAAGTGAAAGAATACGGCATAAACATGGGCGTTATTGCCTGCGGCACTCTGGATTTCGCGGACGAACAG
This sequence comes from Schistocerca americana, assembly GCF_021461395.2. Lineage (NCBI taxonomy): Eukaryota > Metazoa > Arthropoda > Insecta > Orthoptera > Acrididae > Schistocerca > Schistocerca americana. The sequence goes on along the minus strand of NC_060120.1, from coordinate 320,493,079 downwards.
AAATACACTCCTGGAAATTGAAATAAGAACACCGTGAATTCATTGTCCCAGGAAGGGGAAACTTTATTGACACATTCCTGGGGTCAGGTACATCACATGATCACACTGACAGAACCACAGGCACATAGACACAGGCAACAGAGCATGCACAATGTCGGCACTAGTACAGTGTATATCCACCTTTCGCAGCAATGCAGGCTGCTATTCTCCCATGGAGATGATCGTAGAGATGCTGGATGTAGTCCTGTGGAACGGCTTGCCATGCCATTTCCACCTGGCGCCTCAGTTGGACCAGCGTTCGTGCTGGACGTGCAGACCGCGTGAGACGACGCTTCATCCAGTCCCAAACATGCTCAATGGGGGACAGATCTGGAGATCTTGCTGGCCAGGGTAGTTGACTTACACCTTCTAGAGCACGTTGGGTGGCACGGGATACATGCGGACGTGCATTGTCCTGTTGGAACAGCAAGTTCCCTTGCCGGTCTAGGAATGGTAGAACGATGGGTTCGATGACGGTTTGGATGTACCGTGCACTATTCAGTGTCCCCTCGACGATCACCAGTGGTGTACGGCCAGTGTAGGAGATCGCTCCCCACACCATGATGCCGGGTGTTGGCCCTGTGTGCCTCGGTCGTATGCAGTCCTGATTGTGGCGCTCACCTGCACGGCGCCAAACACGCATACGACCATCATTGGCACCAAGGCAGAAGCGACTCTCATCGCTGAAGACGACACGTCTCCATTCGTCCCTCCATTCACGCCTGTCGCGACACCACTGGAGGCGGGCTGCACGATGTTGGGGCGTGAGCGGAAGACGGCCTAACGCTGTGCGGGACCGTAGCCCAGCTTCATGGAGACGGTTGCGAATGGTCCTCGCCGATACCCCAGGAGCAACAGTGTCCCTAATTTGCTGGGAAGTGGCGGTGCGGTCCCCTACGGCACTGCGTAGGATCCTACGGTCTTGGCGTGCATCCGTGCGTCGCTGCGGTCCGGTCCCAGGTCGACGGGCACGTGCACCTTCCGCCGACCACTGGCGACAACATCGATGTACTCTGGAGACCTCACGCCCCACGTGTTGAGCAATTCGGCGGTACGTCCACCCGGCCTCCCTCATGCCCACTATACGCCCTCGCTCAAAGTCCGTCAACTGCACATACGGTTCACGTCCACGCTGTCGCGGCATGCTACCAGTGTTAAAGACTGCGATGGAGCTCCGTATGCCACGGCAAACTGGCTGACACTGACGGGGGCAGTGCACAAATGCTGCGCAGCTAGCGCCATTCGACGGCCAACACCGCGGTTCCTGGTGTGTCCGCTGTGCCGTGCGTGTGATCATTGCTTGTACAGCCCTCTCGCAGTGTCCGGAGCAAGTATGGTGGGTCTGACACACCGGTGTCAATGTGTTCTTTTTTCCATTTCCAGGAGTGTAGATGAGTTCTACGTTTGTAAACACATATTGATTTATACAGAGGTAAGTTTCGGTCTCAAAATCGTCATCATGTGAGACCATACAAAATGTTCCACAATTCCAGTTATTAAAAATAAATAAATGTCGTGTGACTAGGGCCTCCCGTCGTGTAGACAGTTCGCTGCGTGCAAGTCTTTCGATTTGACGCCACTTCGGCGACTTGCATGTCGATGGGGATGAAATGATGATGATTAGGACAACACAACATCCAGTCCCTGAGCGGAGAAAATCTCCGACCCAGCCGGGAATCGAATCCGGGCCCTTAGGATTGACATTCTGTCGCGATGACCACGCTTTTTTTTTTTAATCTCATTTTGTTCGTTTTAGTTCGTTGCATCTGCTGGGGGCGGACGTCGCAAGACACCCGTGTCAGTTCGTCGTTGATCCATTAACTCAGTTTTTTTATTACAGAGGGCAGCTAACGCTCTCATCGAACATGCTGAGCTACGGCGCCGGCGTCTCAGCTACCGAAGGCGGACACTAACGTTATTGATATAGACGTATAATTTCGAGCATCCGTCGGACGACCGTTCTGAGAGAAGGGAATGATCTCTCTCTTTTTTTATTCCACTCGCTTGGCACCCGTCACTGCTCCAGTGACCTGCAGCTAGAAAGGAGGTAAGTTCTTTTTCGCAAATTGTGTAGAACTGCCATTCCACTGTTGAACGATTTTAGTTCATTTTCGGTTTCGTGATCACTTATCGCAACGTCTGTCAGTTCTACGTTCTGGTGAGCATTGAAATGAGGAACCGTATCGGGATCTTCCGTAGTGAACCAAAACTTTGTGTTGCCAGTTTAATTAATTTATCAATCACAACTGTTTTAAGTACACTGTATTCTGTATCTAGCGCCCAGGACCATACAAGAACCCATGTGCAAAATATAGCGAGGAAAGCACTAAAGAGGATTGTCGCTTCTAATAAGATCACTGCCACGAAAGAGACTGTTGAACTTCATATACTACGCAAGTAAAAGAGAACCATTAAAAACACTAAAAAAAACCACAACTGTAGGAAGTCTATAAACGAAACCTGGGAGTAGGGCTGACGTTATTTGCACACAAAATAAATACTAAGAGCTTTAGTCATAAAAAGATTACCAATCAATAAAAACGTGTAATTAGGCTCAATGAAAATACTGCTAAAAGACATACACAAAATGAAGGGTTTATATAAGGAAACCTTGCAAACCGGCCTCTCAGCTTCGGAATGACAATAAAGAAGATGATTCTGTAATGGGTTATGTGTCCACATATTCAGAAACAATTAAACATATGTTTGTACTGTGTAGTCAGATAACGGATATTGTCTGCGAATCAACTTTTAAATGAGCATGTTCCTTCAGGGGTTCATGAATTGCTCTAAACAGAAGTGGCAGTTTTCGGGACTTTACTGCACCGAGTTGCATCATAAGAATGGTTTTCAACTGGAGACTCATTTCTGTAGGGTGATTGTATTTAAACTTTAATTACTTGATTCACTGCAGACGGAAAACTATTTACCGTATGGGTACACAACTTTATAGAAACGATATTGAGACTGCACCCTGCATGACTTTTGTTGTTAGTATAGTGACAGCGTAACGACTTGTCGTTAGGCGCCGGTGCTGGTACGGCGACGTATGATTGAAACACAGCCACCAATGTGCATTACAGTTGTAGACAGACGACATGGGTGTCGACAATGTGAGCAGACGTTTATTCGTAAAACTGCTTTTCAAAACAGCAGAAACAGAGTTCCTGCTTCGCGAATATCCACGCATTAAAGGAATGCAGAGAAGTCCTCTTTCTGCACTGGGAGAATATGATTCAGAAGTTCGAATTAACTGGCTATTTGGCAACTGATCCTGGGAGAGGTCATGAATTTCTGAAGAAGTTACTGCTGCCACGGCTGAGAATGCTGGATGCAGTGTGCGATCTTCTAGCAGTGAAAGACCTGTGTCATCACACCTGAACATTCCGTGGTTCACCGGAGGAGTAGAGCAATCTCTAGTGCGGTTCCAGGCTGTTGTGGGCGCAGATGGTTACCACTCTGAGCAACGTTTGTAGCCTGGATCGTAAACATGGTTCGCAAGTAACAAATGTTCCCTCCTCATGTACAAATAAAAATGTAGTTCTTTCAATGTGTTATTCGTTATTTCTCTTCCACATGTTGATACAAATGTAGCCACAAAGACTGGGTGTTGTGTGATGTCCTTAGGTTAGTTAGGTTTAAGTAGTTCTAAGTTCTAGAGGACTGATGACCATAGATGTTAAGTCCCATAGTGCTCAGAGCCATTTGAACCATTTTTTTTTTTAGCCACAAAGTTTCATTGTTCTACGATCACTTGTTTTTCATGGAGGCCCCCTCAAGTGACGAAAGTTTAATTACAATCACCCTGAATATTAGAATAAAATAAACAGATAATAGTTTGATTACAATTGGAGAGAATCAAATGGTTCACAATAATGACTGTAATTATGGAAATCTGAATGCCTGTGTAAAGCTAAAAAAGTATCATTGAAGGAAATCAGGTGAACAATATAATTATAGGCCTACGACGCGATTGTTTGACTCTGTTTCCTGTTAAGGGAATATTTTCTGCTTAAAATGTAAGTAACTTATATATTGCAACAAGCGGGAAAAACCAAATCACTGACGAAGCGCCTGAGAATGATTGTATTTTCGTGCATTTTGCTGAAACGCAGAATGAATCAACTACGTATGATTAACAAACTGTTTCTTACTGAGACTGCCTCTTACCCAGAATTATATGGTTACGTTGTGTAATCGATATGAATCATTGCGAACTCCGTGAAAACTATACAGTTAACAATTATTACCGGAACCTGTAAGCACTAACAAATGTTTTGGAGAAAGATTATGTTTTATTGTCATACCGGTTTCGGCCATCTACATAGTGCATGATATCACATAGTACACGTTAGAATATTTACTCACGTGCTTTGATAACAAGCTTTTTTGATGAGTGTATGACCATCTGCACAAATGATAGAGTATTGGGGACTGAAAGTAAGTAGGCAATAATTTTTGGTACCTGGAGATGCGGTATAAATTCTAGGTTTACTCTTTCGTGTGACCGGGAGAAGGCTTAGGAATGAAAATATCTATATAGTGATGAATCTCTGGCAGAAGATTTTTCCAATAGTCTTCCAAAAATAGGCGTCTTTCACAAACTAGTGATGTTAAGGAGAAGAATGTTTTGTTATAATAAGATTGCCGCTTATCAGTCGTGACAGCGACTAAAGCTACTGTTAGCAATTTGAAGAAAGACAATCAATAAAACTGTATTTTGAATCGATGCGAAATACATAAGTGATTCTGTTACTTGTGAATGTTCCTGGTAAGAACTACCAAATTATCTCAACGAAGACCGAAAGATGTTTACTATAGAGAGAAAGCTTGAAATAACTATAAGTGTTGTTGGGTCAAGATAAACCAACAAGAATTTGACAGGTATTGCTAAGAGATACAATGTCTCCTTAACTTTAACAATGCGCTAAGCAAAGTGAACAGGACATTATCAACAATGATTATGTGTAAGGAAAACAACAGTCTTCTAAACAAACATTCCGCTTGACGCAGTTAAAGAGTCTGCCCTCAGTATACGCGTTGCTCATTGTCGCTACTTCTACACTTACACATGCATGCGAATACTTTTAAATTTATTTCCCATAAAAACAGAATTCTGATTGCATAAACTTTGTGTTTTCTTCGTGAATAAAATCAGGAGCATAAGTGTGTGTGTGTGTGTGTGTGTGTGTGTGTGTGTGTGTGTGTGTGTGTGTGTCTAATAGAAAAACTGTGATAGTTAACAAAGTAGGGTTTTTAGCACGTCTAGTATAACAATTAAAAAGACAACACCAAAAACTAATACAAGCAGTAGCAGTATGTTTCATATGGCACTATCAGCGCCAAACAACTGATAGAATTGTGTAAAGCGAAATAATAATCACAAAAACAGTACCGAGGACTGGGGATAACACATAAACTGCTGAATCACGTAAAAAAAAAAGAGTCATCTCCTGCATATGGTAAAAATGTTCTGTAATTTACAATAATGCATCCCCACCGATTTTACACCCAGACATATTTCGTACTCTTACGTCGTTATGTCAGGGCTCATGATAACCTCATGAAGAATTTATAGACAATGTAATCGAGAATCACTATGCGCGTCGTATAATGTTAATAAACTAATTTGTGACTGTCTACGTTTTCAGACTACTGGCGCTGTATTATACACTACACTCAAAGTAATTTCACATTGCTTTCCAAGCGCATAAAGTTGGTAAAACAGTACAGATAAGGGTATACAGATATGTTGAACATTAAATGTTCAAACTATCATTTTATATTTAAAGCATGCTGTGTGATCTGTAATACACGAAAATCTATAAGCATTGGACAGCGCGAAAATATTTGAATTTTTAGGGTCCTCCTCGTACTCAATGGGGGGAGAAAATTTGACTTCCAGGCGAACATGAGATTTTTTTGTTCTGATTATGTATGCAAAATAATCTGCATGTCAGTCGCAGCTAAATGATATGTTTAATTATGCCATTTTCGCTCACATCCCATTTTAAATAGCCGTAACCGCAGACACACGTTTCTTTCGCTATGACATCGCAATGGAGTTTAGTCACTAGTTACTTGGACCGTTGGCAATAACTGTGCTTCGAAACATAGTATAGCGATTTGTCATCGATAACGTGTGGTAGGTTGCTAGAGAAAGACACGGCATCTGCTGTTGGTTGGTTGGTTGTTTTGGGGGAGGGGACAAAACAGCGAGGTCGTCGACCCCATCAGATTAGGGAACGATGGGGAAGAATGCAGGCCGTTCCCTTTTAAAGAAACTATCCCGGCATTTGCCTGAAGCGATTTAGGGAAATCACGGAAAAGCTAAATCAGGAAGCCCGGGCGCGGATTTGAACCGTCGTCCTCCCGAAAGAGAGTCCAGTGTGCTACCCACTGCGCCATATTGCTCGGTTTCCTCCTGTAAAACTTAATTTTTCTTGAATTTCTTAAACGAAAGACTGTAATGTTTAAATACGTCATTTCGCTAGGTCATTGTTGGAGTTGGGCTGGAGACCACAGCTGGTATGCTGCAGGTAACCTATCATGGGTGATAAAGGTTTGTTAAGTTGCTGTTGCCTTTCTTTTTTATATGATTTGCGTGCTCACATAACGCCATTACTTTTCACAGAAAACTGGTGTGGTGATTGCTTAACACGAAGAGGACCATGGTGTGGTTAAATTTTACTAGCATTTGTGCCCCTCATTATCAGAGTATTTCGCAACGAGCGATTTGGTGACTATTAGTGAATGATTCTAAAAGTGGTAAAACTCTTTTTTCTTCTTGATATGTGTCGAAAGAATAAATTTGCGCTGGCACTATGCAAGCCATAGGACCATCCGAACACACTTCACAGCTCTACTCAAAGCTTCAATGTCTGTCCGCTAATTGCGAGTACCAAAATCCACCGAAAGTCTGCACATCTTCTGAACTAATGTCTTTGGCGAACGTATATGTGCAGAATAGCCCGATAACGGTTTAACAATGGCTGTTTGCAGTATGAGCGTTGCCTGAAAAAGGCAAAGATAAGGAGTCCTCGGTCCGAAAGACTGTTTTAATCTGACAGTAGGTTTCATAACAGCGCAGGCTGGACTCGAGAGGTACCTCCAATCTAAGTCGGAGTAGTACGTAATGAAACAGTATAAGTAACGTCACAGTTTTCAGGAAACAAATCACGTTTCGGAACCCATGCTCTTTCGTATTAAATGAAATCGTTCCGTTTCCCAATAGCAAGGGCTTCCCTACTGAGTTACTCTAACGGCCGTGGCAGCTACTAACCGACTGTCGCTGCTTCTTCGCTGGGAGTCTGGTTCACTTCTCAGTGCGCCTATCAGAGTACTAACACAGTCCGCAGCGCTATCTCGAGCTCTAAATTACAATAACGGCGGTGCAGTCGCGCAAGCAAAAACGTGAGAAGCGGCCAACAGCAGCGGTCTGTCCTTGTGACAACATTTCTGCTGTCCCTCCTGCTGTTACTGATCGGATTGGCTTTCAGTTGATCCACATTACATCTACAATACAGATGTATTATTATTATTAACGTCAGGACTCACATTACTTCTCACATGCAGTAAAATGAGTATTGTGTGGAAATATCAGTGTTTCTGGCTCAGAAATGTTCTGAAATTCTCAGATAGTAAGTAAACTGGGCAGATTACCGACTAATCACATATTTTAAAAAGCAAGAGGTGAAGATGTGCTCTCAGCAATTACGAGAAGCGGTTCCGAATGTTCCAAAAGCATAACAGAATACTTTCACCAGTTCAGTCACAATTCCTTCAGTTCGAATATACTGTGTGCTATTCAACTTGCGTTTTCTGTTTCTTACGAATCAGATACAAAGAATCGGTTCCGTCTTAGGATAACACACAAGGTTCCACAGTCATTCTCAAGTCAAAAACGTGTAATATACGTTCAGACTGAAGCCACAATTGAAAACTTGTACCAATGCTGGGATTTGAATCCGGTTCTCCTGCTCGCCAGACAGATGCCCAAACCACTACGCCACCCCGGCACAGTTGCACAGATTACCCTGGCACCCGTTCCCCCTCGATCGAAATTCCCATTCGCGCCTCTGTCTCTTTGGTATTCCTCCTAAACTTGAATACGTTGCAGAGGCTATCCAACTGTATTGAAATAGCTTCTCAACCACTTTTATTTTTCGATTACCGTATATTTCATAAGCTCCTACGTTCATCGTTGTTAGCTATACGTGTAGAAAAATATTCACTATCAAAAATTCCACATTGAAGGATACCGACAAATAGAATTTTTCATGAAGGTTCAGCAAAAATATCGCATCAAGATATCAAGTCATCATTCTAGAATGATGACATTGATATCTTGATGCGATGTTTTTGCTGACAACTAGGCAGGTGTGCAGATGTCGCTGCGTTTACACCGAAAACAGACATGTGCGCATGTATTACCGCAGTTGAATATTGCTCCATCTGAGACTCTGCAGGCGCTTGCATGGCGATGATACTGCAGCCACATCGCCTTTAGAATTGCGGGAACTCGGTGTTCCAAATCATTCGTCAAAATAGCAGAATTCATTCAACCGATGTACTAATGACGGCGACAGAGTACCATGCCAATATATCAAAGCCTACATTAGTCAGGTGTGGCTCGGTGGCTCAGTAATGAAATAGCATTGGCCAGCTTCATTCCACTTATCAGCATCAACCACATACCTAACGGACTCGATCATTTAAAACACTCCCTCGTAAAACGCAGTTATATGCAAGTGACAACACCTGATAAAAAACTGACAAACGTATACGAATTGTACTATAAATTATTAATGGAACGCAAAGCTGGGAACATCATGGAAGAGAAATACAAGAGCACAAACTGGCAAGCGATGTGAAACAACATTCATAACCGACATTTAGCAACGTCTGTAAGGGCCCAGTGGTACACTGGAATTCTAAGCTAGACGCAAAACACCTTACCGACTCATCCTTGTGCTCCACGTGTTCTCCTATCGACATTCAGGAACACAGATTTACATGTATAAACGCGAGCTATTAAGAGGACTGCACCTCATGCCATAACGACAGCGGACTCCCGCAACCCAGATGATAGCCCTTTCCCCGAAACGAAGAGAAACGTAGTGAATTGCTTAAAGGACCACGCTGTGTGTTACATTCTGGTGAACGAAAAGAACAGTGAACAGAACTTTTGAATGAATGTCACGACAGAGAGTCATAAACTTTAACGGACGAGGAGCCTTAAAGATTGATTTGCCACTTTTTTACTCATTGTCTTAAGGAAAAGTTTTATTCGACAACAGTGTTAAAGAACAATATTCCTTACTTAGATAAGGTGCTTGAATTTGTGTTGCAGTGTTCTTAATGAGATTAAATTATGCTCCACTATTTCTCGTGTGATAAATGTAACGTGCTGATGTTGTGATACGAGTATTTATTGATGTGCTTCGTATTGTATATGTAGCATCCGTGTATGTGAAACAAGAACTGTAGATCTTGAAGGACAGTAATGTCAAAAGTATTTTTATCTAAAACTTGAAAGAAAAAAAAAGCTGTAAAGTGCCAGACTACGAATCCAAAGTAATCGGGTTCGATATCCTTTTTATAATGCTAGTTATTTATTTAAACAGCGCCGTTACCGGTTTCGAACCGATAGGTTCATCTTCAGTCGGAAATGTCACGTTTTACGTCACATTTCGTGTTTTGTTTCCCCACCTGACGAAGTTTCCTTGGGGTTGGGATGCCAATGAAGAATCCGCGCCATTACGTTCCAGTGCAGCATCGAAAACTGTATAATGCACTATGTGCGATTGGACCCATACGGATCATGCAAAGCTTTTCCGATTCAATTTTTTAATTCTCCAAACTTCTCTCATTCTTTCCCCATGAATTCTCTTTCTTTCCTCTGTCCATTTTGTCCCCTGTCTCTTGCAAACTTCATTCTCGGGTTGTACTTTCCAACTATTGATTTTTTGCCTGTATACATTTCTGTTTATAACTTCTGAAGAATTTATTTGTGCATTTGCTAGATCTGTTTTGGTTTCTTGTATCCAGGGTATGGTTTTCAATTTTTCAATGTATATTAAAATTTTGTGGGAGAGTCTGGGTGTTGGGAGTCTGTGGATATGACCGTAAAATTTTAGTCTTCTTTTCCGGATGTCTGCGGCGAGGTTAGATAATTTTTCTGTAGTTTTCCGAGACTGTAACCTGTATCCATCTTCCGTTCTTTTTGGGCCAAGAATCTTTCTGATAATTTTGCGTTCCTCTTTCAGGATGCCTTCCAGGTCGCCTTTTATATGGAGTGTGAGTGTTTCGCTGGCATATAGTGCTTCGGGCTTGATTACTGTATTGTAGTGTCGTATTTTTGAGTGAATGGAGAGACACTTTTTATTGTAGATGTTGTGGGTTTTCCAGTATGCTCTTTTCAGTTTTTGCAGTCGAACTTTTTGTGCAGTTTTCTCTCCCCCTGTGGGTTCTAGGACCTCGCCTAAGTATTTAAAGAATGGAACTCTCTCAATTTGTCCATATTTTGTAGTCAGTTTTTGAGTTTCAAATTTTGAGCAGATGAATTTGGTTTTTTGGAAGGAAATTTGTAGCCCAACTTTTTCGGAGCATTCTTTGAGAATGTCTATCTGTTTAATTGATGTGGTCTCGTTTTCTGCTAGAATGGCCACGTCATCTGCAAATGCCAAGCATGAAATTTTAATACCACCTTTAGATCTTCCTAGTTGTATAGGCTTCCAGTAATTTTGATTCTTCAGTTCTTTTTCCCATTCTCGGATGACTTTGTCTAACACAAGGTTGAAGAGGAGTGGAGACAAGCCGTCACCTTGTCTGACGCCGGTTTTGATCAGGAAGGGCTCTGATATTTCACCCAGGAATTTTATCTTAGAAGTTGTGTTTGTGAGCGCTTCTTTGATAAGGTTTAGGGTTTTCGGATCGAGTCCTAGCTCCTCAAGGATAATAAAGAGAGATTGCCTATCGATTGAATCATAAGCCTTTGCGAAATCAACAAAGGAACAAATGATCGGACTGTTTCTGACTGCTTTGTATTTTAGTGTTGTCTTCAAATTGAAAATTTGTTCTGCACAGGATCGGTGAGGGCGAAAGCCAGCTTGGTATTCACCAATACTGTGTTCGAGTTGTTCTTGTGTTCGTTGAAGAAGACAAGCTGAGAGGATTTTATAAGTGACTTGGAGAAGGGAGATTCGTCGATAGTTGTTTATATCTGCCATGTCTCCCTTTTTATGCAGTGGATGAGTTAGGGCGCATTTCCAATCTTCTGGTAGTTTTTCTGTCTGCCAAATGTCTGTGATGATTTGAGTGAGTTCTTTGAGGGAATTTGGTCCAAGATTTTTAAGTAGTTCTGCAGTGATATTATCTTCTCCGGATGCCTTGTTGTTTTTCAGTCTATGAATATGTCTTTGGATCTCCTCTAGTGTAGGTGGTGGGGATTCTGGATTTGTGTAGATAGCAGTTTCTTGAGGGAATCTTGAAGAAGGTTCAGGGCAATTGAGGAGTCCGGAAAAGTATCTTGCCAGCTCCTCACAATTTTCCCGATTTGTGAGCGCTAGTTTTCCATCTGGTTTTCTGAAACATAGATTTCGTGAGCCGTATCCATTGATTCTCCCAGCAAAGGTCTTATAGAAGTCTCGTACATTATAGTTACGGAAATTTTCTTAAATAGACTCACACTGTTCCTTGAGGTACTTCCTCTTGACTTGTCTGATTGTTTTTGCCACTTGTCTTCTGGTGTTGTGGAAGTGATCTAGATTTTCTGGGGATTTTTACTGTTATACTTCAGAAAGGCTTTCTTTCTTTCTTCCAGCGCTTTTTCACATCCAGAGTCCCACCAGGGGTGTTTTGTGTTCTTTTTCAATGGGATCAGTTCTTTTGCCTTCTTTGTAATTTTTGTTCGAAATTTTTCCCAAGAGTCAGCTGGTTCCTTTTCCCACTCCTCCTTCAGATTGGTTTCTTTGATTGTTCGTGTGTCAAATTTCATCATGTGTGTTTTCTTCGGATAGAATTTTTTTGGGGTGAATTTCACTTTAATGCGTGTTAAGTAGTGGTCTGAGTCAATGTTCGCCCCTCTGCGGACTTGGACATCATGGATCTCTTCCTGTACGAAATAGGAGATGGCAATGTGGTCAATCTGATATTCGCCGATCTCTCGTATGGGGGACCTCCAGGTCTTTTGTTTTCTAGGTTTTTTTCTCAAAGATGTAGACATTATTTTTAGATTATTTTGTTCGCATAGTTCAATAAATCTCAGTCCGTTTCTGTTGGTGAATCTGTGTGCTGGATATTTTCCTACAGTTTTTTGGTGTTCTTTCTCTCTGCCAATTTGTGCATTGAAATCTCCCATTAAGATTTTGATATCATCCCGGGGAATTTTGGCCATGACATCTTCAAGTTTAGTCCAGAATTTTTCAGTTTGTAGTTGGCATTTTTTGTTGTCTATGTTTGTGGGTGCATGAACATTTATCAATGTGTATTTCTTGTTGGCGCACTGGATACACATGGTCATGAGGCGATTATTTATGGAAGAGACCTCTTTAATTGAGCCTAATATATTTCTGTGCACCGCAAATGCCATGCCCAGGAGTGGCGTACCATTGGCAATTCGTTTGTCAGTCTTGCTCTTGAAGATGCGATAGTTTCCATAGTCTATTGTATTTTCATCCGTGAATCTAGTTTCTTGTAACGCTAAGATCTTAATTTTTTGTTGGTCTAGCTCTGTTACTAAGTTGTGTAATTTTCCAGGTTGAATTAGGGTCTGAATGTTAATGGTACCAATGTACATGGGAACCTTGGGACGAAGTTTGCTTGAGAACTCTGATCGTGATGGCCCGGGTTCCCCAGAATCCGAAAACCCAGTTGTCGTCTGTCGACGAGTGGATTGGTTACCACCTGGGGTAATTCTGTCATTACTCTCACGAATCATGATAGCTTGTAAGTTTTGGTCCAGTGTTTCCACTGGGTGTTTAGAACCAGGGATTGTCAGTTCCTGGAGCATATAATACAGCCGCACCTACTAGATGGACAGACGCTGACCTCGCTGCCGCTCGACTCGAGTACAGACGCATTGAGGATTTGGAATGTGAGATTTTTTTTCAAGGTTTTCTCCTATAGATCCGCCGTGTTCTGCGTTAACAGGGTCATCTCGTGTAGGATGTGGCTCTTCACCACGCACGGACGGTCTTGGACGTAGCTTCCTCAGAGGCAAAGGTCTTGCATACCTCCTCAGCTTGTCCCTGGGGTGGTGAGGAGCAGTACTGAGTCAACCCCAAGCAAAGGTGCTACCTCTACCAACCACCTTGACCCCTATATATATATATATATATATATATATATATATATATATATATATATATATATATATATATCGCACCTCTAACGTATCACATGAAGGTACAAGCTGGCGATATTACAATCATAACAATGCCAAATACTTCCACTCTCAGAGATATTTCATTAAGTACATGTCTGTGACAGTAGATATTTTCAAATTGCTAATGTTACGTTACTTACTATTTACGTTTGAAAAGAACTGATTACAATTAAGATAAACAAGTAAAGTGTTACTGCAGTGATATTACGTAAATATTACGGTATACATTGGAACAAAAGTAAATTATGAGGGACAGACGTACATAAATAAATGTTACAACTATGAACATTTCATAGCATACATTGAAAGCACAGTAAATGGGTTGGGATGGATGTGCATATATTACAAAAGTGGACTTTCCTTAATATTTTTTACTTTCAATTGGAAAGCAGGTTCTTCGGACATGTCCGAAAGAACAGATACCATCTTCATATAGTTAAGGCTAAACAGCCATTTGCCTTCTTCTTCTGTGCGGATGTACACATATTGCACCAACTCTTACGGGACTCGGTAAGATTGTCTGCCACTAGTAATGAGTGTAATGGGTAGGGACACTAGGAATGTAGTGTGTGGACTTTAAGTTGAGAATATGGGTCTCACGGGGAGCGTGCAAGGGATAAATCCCAGCAGTCGCACTATCCTCTGTGCCCCCGATGGCTCAGATGGATTGCCGGCACGGTAGCTCAGCGTGCTCGGTCAGAGGGTTAGCTGGCCTCTGCAATAAAAAAAAAAAAATAAAAAAAACTGGTCTAATGGATCAACGAAGAACTTAAACGGACGTAATAGGACGTCCACCCCGAACAAATGGAACAAACTGTAACGAACAAAATGAGATAAAGAAGATGGATAGAGCGTCTGCCATGTAAGCAGGAGATCCCGGGTTTGAGACCTGGTCGGGGCACACATTTTCAATTGTCCCCGTTGATGTATGTCAACGCCTGTCGGCAGCATAGGGTCTTGATTTAATTATCATTTCATTCTAGAACGCTGCATCTGTTCTTTCGTACATTTCCGAAAGAACAGATACCATCTTCATATCTCAGTTCTGTTAGTGAAGATCTAAGATCAGCGGAGAAAATGTGAAGATGTTCGTGGACACGTCGATAGATCGAACAGGTTATTACGATGCATATTTTAAAAAAATTCTATGGCATTCGCTAGCAGTAATTAACTCTGGTCTACTCACCTTTTAGTTTTTCAAATACAAAGGGAAACGTCTTGGTTCGGCAATGCTTATTCTGGCAGTTGGTGCATTTAACGTTACACAAACATTCCAACCAGTAAAACGCACAGATGCTCCCTTGTCCACATACCAGCCAAGTGGTTCTGTCTGTAGCGTATACTGTATCGAACTGCGAAGGAACAGTGAGTGATGTAGACAGCAATCGTACAATTCATTGGTCCATGCACCCTGGCAGGTTCACAAAATCGATCAGATTCACTCCTTAACTACGAAGGTTCTTATGTGTAGGTAACACAGAGTATTCCAGAACATACGTCATTTAAATTAATGAGACAGCATCTGAACTACTTAGAAACCATGAAGATGAATAAAAAAAATTGTTTTGGAAAAAGAAGGATACGAACCAGCAACCTGACAAGCTAAAATCTGCAGTGTTTTCTTTATAGTCCTTTATTGTACGAAGTCCCCAGGAAAACTGCATAAATAGCATGATGAGTCTTCTAAGGTTAAAATTCTGGAAGTAAAATATCTCCCCATTTGGATGTCTTGCTGGGAAATGCTAGAAGAGGTCACATCGAATTGAGAAAGAACAGAAGATTGAAAATAGGAACATAGATCGTTAAGAACGTCAAGCAGGCAATGAAGTTCGAGAAGCTGAAGGAGAGAATGAGAAAAACCAGTGTGAATATATTGGAAACCTCTGAAATGAGATGGCACCAGAACAGAGAATTATTAAGTGACGAGATCAGAATATTTTATTCTGTAGCAACATGTAATAGAATTTGTGCTGTTGGCGAAATATTAGGACAAAATGACAAGGACAGAAGAATATGAGTGACATATGTGGTTGCAGTGTATATGGAACTGAATATCCAAAGAACAAAATCGAATGATAATAGAAATATAATAGCTACACAGCAGACAACATAATAAGAAGCTGATACCTCATCCCCCACTTCTATGATGTCATTGGCCAACTGCCCTAAATATAAAATGGTAGGAAATTCAAAGTAATGGTAGATTTTTAAATAGTCCATTTGTGTCACAGGGTTTACCTACACTTCTGTTTCATCTCAGTGGGAGTAGGACAGTTGTCCTAAGAGTAAAATGGCGGGAAGTTAAAAAATACAGTATGGGGCAATGTGCTGTTGGTGTGAAATTCAAATATTTATGATTGTGATCCGAGATGGTCGACCTGGGGAATAGGGTCAAAGTCCCGTCACATCACAATTCAATTGAAGATGGAAGGCCTGTGAATATGGATGCTCCCTGTATGGTTGTCAGAATTCACCAGCCTATGGTATCAGAATCCAGTACAGTGGACGTGAGAGATTGGCCACAGGCCGCAGTGTTGTCAGGCTTCTTATGTTCCAGGTTTAGAATCCTGTTCTAGGGGTAGCATGGTGCTAAATTAAAAGAAAAAATCCTTAGTTTCCTCTACTCTCACAGTACTAAAGTTCATTATTCCCTAAGTTTAAAATCATGGTTGGCCAGCTGTCCTAAGTTTAAATAATTTCGCCCCACCCCTCCGACATCTCAGATTGACACCTTAAGTTTGAAACCCAAGAAGCCCTACTCTCTTTACAATGATGGAGTATTGATATTTCTCGTGTTATAAGTTTGGAGTGGTGGGAAATGCAAAAATTCATTTGTCTTCATTTGAAAATTGTTAGAAACTAAAAATCCACTTACAATCATTAATTGTCCAGGCTTACTTGCACCATAACCTCCCGATTTGTGTTCCTAGCTTGAGCCCTATTTCTTCATGTAAAACAATGCTTTTCGTACAACACGTCTTTACTTGGCAGGGTTCTATTAAACATAAAGCTTGTTGTGAAACATCGACATCAACCGTAACCCAAATTATCTTTCCTGAAACTGTTAGTATTCTGTCATGCGAAACAACTTTTAATGCATTTGTACACTGTTTTGTTGGTATCACCTTAGCAATGGGTTTATCTTGTGAGACATAAATGTTTGCAACTGTTGCATCCATTGTAACACCCCACCCATCACTTATCTGGTTTTTTCATGTGTTCACCCCAGCTAATTGACAAGCACATCAACAGAGAGTGCAAAACTCCCGCAATATCGGATAACGCAAAGAAATTAATAAGGCCCTGTGACTTCTGATTGAACTGCAGTGGCAGTGTTGACATTAATTGATTCAGAATTGAACACTTTTAATTAAGAAGGGGTGAACATTGATGTTATATGCAGCTATTGAACACCAGATGCAAACATAAAATTAATTAAGAACTACTTGATTGAAAGCAGATGCAGTTGATTATCACAAATTTATTTTAACTCACGACCTTCAATCATCACATTACATGACTCTCCTACCAGGCAGTGGTAATAAATTGCGTTTGCGTGGAGTAAAGCTTGATAACTCAAAAGTAATTCCTATCGACTGACCCAGGCGTTATGCGAAGTGTGAGAAGAATTCTACAGTACACGGCCCATGAAACCCTCGTGGAAACTTTGCCGACGTGATCCAACAAATTAATCAGTGGCCGGAGCGGGCGCAATATCACCAAATACAGCATGGCGGAGCGGCGTCGTTGCGTGGACGTCGGCCGACCTCGTGGTGCTGCAAGGCTGCTCTCGTCTATTCACTCCTAGCTATGTTGCTCAGTACATAGCTGAACCAAAACTTTCTATCTCCAAGTTCAATCGTTCCATTTGCTAAGTCCTAAACTGCAGAGATGCTCACTCTTTCTCAGGCAAGCTGAGTATAGAACGCCACGTCCACACTCTAGGCAAGCTGGGAACGGAAGACTTCTACTGAGACTTCTGCCAGTCCACTCTTCGCCTCGGTTTCCCCTCCAGCAAAATCACTTACACTTGCAGTGCAAGTCGCATTAATTATGGCCCACTTCCCAGCGCCGACCAATGCCTGCTCTGGGAAGTGAACAAATTCCCACAAAATTTCTCTTCCTCTCAACTTCTGCTATTTAGCTCCCCCCAGGCCACCCATCGAGGTTAGCATCTGCACAAACACCAAGTTTTCGGGAATTCTGACTCCCAGGAGAGTACTTCAAATTCCTAGGTCCTACGTTCCCATCGGAGGCCGGCATATTTCATGCTGTCGCTCTTCACCTGATATACTTCAGGCTCTGCGGACCGTGAATTCAGCGTGAAGTTGCTATAATCACGAACACACATATTTTGACCTCTGTTGACCGCTCCACCGTAGCTCTGCACAGCTCAGTCGCATGTTTAACAGAAAACGGGACGACGGACATTTATCAACAGGTGTACAAGTTCTCCGTCTGTTTCCCGGTGCACCAGCATGGAGTCAGGGTTAACCACCCACTCACTGTCACTCATCTTAAGGCGGCTGGAGGCCGCGCTGCATTACCACTTTCTCAGAGCTTGAGCCACCCTAAGTTGCCTATTGTTGCTTCCCTTTGCCGTTCCCCAGCCGGCCATGGTCAACTCTTAAATGCTTCCCTGGGGTAAACTAGCGTCCAGTAAATCGACTCGTTCCCACAAAGTTTTCTTGTCGTGTGAATTACTTTAAAACCATCCCCCAACATTAATTATTCCAATACGTCCTTACTATACCCTCTACACAATGCATTGTGCCTTGTCAGTCATTTTTTGTTCAGCCCTACTGTTTGCTCAACGTGAGTTAGGTGATCTTTAATGACTTGATGTAAGAGGCATAGTTCTTGCCATCTTACACCATTGAAAACGAATCCCTGTTGAGTTGAACTATCCACAGGTGAAGTTAAATTTTAGCTTGATGCCAAACCAGTAAGTCCACTCCGAGTTTGGAGATAATTCCTTTCTCCAGAGTGAACACCATTTCCATTTTCTCCTGCAACCATATGTTTCCTATCCTAAACTTGAGCTGTGCTGTTCCCACTGAATATATTTTGTTATCCTCTGATGCACGCAATCAGTATCTTAGGATTTTCAGAGGACCAGACTCACAATTGATATGTGTGCCCCAGTATCTACTAAAAACTTATATTTCCTTTTATTTATTCAAGTTATGAAGCAACAGTTCATGAGAGAATTTAAAGTTCTGTGGCTAAGTCCTCAGAGTTTTCCATATGCATCAGTCATGGACAATTTGGATAAATCCCTGTAAGAAACCGGTCCAGCGCTCTATTTTCCACTTCTTTGAGCAAGACTTCGTCTGCATCTGGCTTGTGCATCAGCTCGAAAGTCTGTGCATTTATTTTGTATATTCTGCCAGAAAATGATTCCACTGTTTCATTCGCCTTCTGTATTACCTATTGAGATTCTTCGTAAAAGAACGGTGTACTGCACTGTTTTCTACACCTCTGGTACAAGCATTCCGCTGAATGTGGTTATCTTATTAAGCATTACATGAGACCAGATATAGGTTTTTGTCTTTCCCGTGGAACGTAACTTGGCCATCCATATATATTTCATCTGGCCAGCTAATTAACGCAGATATAGCTACTACATCGTCTGTAAACACGGTAACGTCCTCTGTTGTTTTCCCCGAGAAAGGAGTTACGAGATTTGCGGCTGAAGGATCAACAGATGAAGGTGGAACATTTACTAGAGCTTTAATTTCATTCAAATCTGATTGTGGCTGCTGTTCTGCCAATAAGGCTTCTAATGCTGGCATAGCTCTTCATTAAGCTGTTCGTTATCCTCTAACAACTTGGTCCGCAAGAGCTCCTATCGCCTTCTTAGGACTAGTTGACCATGTCTTTGCCATTTTGAGCCGTTTACCCTACTCTCCTTTACATGCGTCAAACTGGTATTACTTCTTACACCACCGCGAGGCGTCGTTTGGCTTTTACCGGCTTGATGTGTGGCTTATGAGCAGCCGCTCGACCATGAACGAGCTTTCTCACCTCCCGCGTACCTGTCATAGTAATTGCAGTACATCCTGATGCAGTGTGGAATTCCTGTGTGATGGTGTGGATAGATGTCTGCCTATTACATATTACGACCCTCTTCAACTGTCGGTGGTCTCTGTCAGTCAACAGACGGGGTCGGCCAGTACGCTTTTGTGCTGTACGTGTCCCTTCACGTTTCCACTTCACTGTGCATCGGAAACAGTGGACATAGGGATGTGGAAATCTCGCGTACCGACGTGTGACACAAGTAACACCCAATCACCTGACCACGTTCGAAGTCCGTGAGTTCCGCGGAGTGCCCTATTCTGATCTCTCACGATGTATAATGACTACTGATGTCGCTGATATGTAATGCCTGGCAGTAAGTGGCAGCACAATGCACGTAATATGAGAAACGTATGTTTTTGGGAATGTCTGGATACTTTTGATCAGATAGTGTATATCTCATTTCTACGCCGAATCGTTACCAGCTACTCTACGAATATCTGTGCTACGTGACAGTATTTTCTATACGTGCTACATGTTGCAGGTACAACTCTGTCACATGGTGCACTGTGTCCCACTAAATTACGAGTTTCACAAAATGTCGGAACAAGATAGTCTTGCCTACTGTCACACTTTGTAACATTCCAGGTTTATGGTTAGCACTCCTGCATTATGTATTACTAGATCAATACTCTTATATCTACAGCTACAATTAAATTCAATTACTTTTAGATAATAAAAAAATGGCTTTTAGAAGAATAATAGCAATACCAAACAGTAGTAGTTACAATGCCCTCTGCACCGTAAACAATCAAAATCAGATTCAGGAAATTAGTATATGTAAAATGTTTAGATAAAAGAATAATATATTTCGTTCTCATCATCTGTAAATGGTAGGAATTAAATCTCGAGCCTAATTAACAAAATGTAGATAATTGATCGTTTAGAATTGTTACAATGCTTATTACTGCAATTTCAATATTAATGTGATTTTTATGTGTTTAGAAACTGTCTTAAACTTGTTCTAGCGAAGTATGGAATATTATAGAGTGTTTGATAATGTTGTTGAACTATTTCATATTATAAATTATATTTTGCATTATTATAACCACTGTAGGAAGAGTATAAATACCCGGCCTCTAGTACTGTTAGGGCAGATGAGTGTTGGACCCACAAGAGGACAGATCTGTGTGTACAGTTGAGATAGATTCTTGGTGCATGATTCAGGTTTGGATTTACAGTAGAGCAACTCGTGTGTTGGACATTGTCTGAAACAGCATATTAGAACAGCGCAGTGACGAGTTATTTCGGAGTATTCGTACTTTCTTGAGTACTAGTGCGATGGACCTCACGCACTCATTTCTATCAGATTACTGCATCTGTACTATTTAATATCACCATTGTAGTATGTGCTATCATCGGTTAGCTGTAGTAGTAACAACGAGGCTTATTACACCGAAGATTGATCATGAGCTCATAAGATACACGTTTTGAAGTGAATAAATCTACGTACTTACTTCAGTTGTGGCCTACATCACTGTAGTGAGATCTATTAAGGTATCCTGTATTTATTGAACAGGCATATTTTAGCTCTTGTATGCAGTTGTCGAGGGACACCAAAGGCAAGATATTCACAGGTATGTAAACCATTTTTAGCTACTCACTAACCGGTGGGACGTTACAACTTGAATGTAATAAATATGCCGGTCCACTCGGTCTATAAAAGATAACTTCCAACAACTTTTTCATTAGAGAATAAGTAACACCCTCTTCTTGACTCATTTTCTGGGTCTCTTGCTAATGTTGTTTGAACTTAAGATATCTGGGCTAATGATCTCTTAAATTTAGGGCAACTGAATTACAATTTCATGCAAGTGAAGAAACCACTGACTTTTTTTTTAATTTACCGCCGTTATACACGTAGAATACGATTGTAAACTTAGAATTCAAGAAATCTGACAACCATGCAGGCTATGCTCATAGCGCTCGGGTCTATTGTGTTGAGTCCGGCCGGAGTGGCCGAGCGGTTCTAGGCGCTTCAGTCTGGAACCGCGCGACCGCTACAGTCGCAGGTTCGAATCGTGTCTCGGGCATGGATGTGTGTGATGTCCTTGGGTTAGTTAGGTCTAAGTAGTTCTAAGTTCTAGGGGACTGATGCCCTCAGATGTTAAGTCCCAAGGTGATCAGAGCCATTTCAACTATCATGTTGAATTCTGATGTCATAGACGGGTGAAATCTGAAAAACATGCAGGCTTTGCCTGTATGCCCAGCTCCTGCATCTTGGATCGCCGTCTTGAAGTCTGATGTCATAGAGCTTCGATCTTCCTCCCAGGTGGACCATCTTGGGCCACCATGTTGGATTTCTTAACGCTAGATGGACAGGACACTGGCTCACCTTACTTTTTTAGAATATCCCACTGTTTCACACTTAGGACAACGTCCCTATTTCCACAGTGATGTTACAGGATTGGGGAAAAACCCGTAGCACACTTGCCTATCTATAATTTCCCAACTTAATTTAGAATTTCGCGCCGTTTTATACATATGGAATTTGGCGTGAGACGTCAGTGATGTGTGGAGGGTGGAAGGGATAAATCTGGAAATACTTCATGATGTCACTGATGATGATATGAGGGGAGGGGAAACTGGAAACACTGCAGACTGTGCTCAAAGCGGCACAGCCATACTGCTATGTGGAAGCAAATGAAAACTGTGGTAATATTAAGATGTAATAGAGGCATAACGAAGGGTGCCAATTTAGCGGTAATAGCGACTGTAATACAGTAGTTGGTGAAAGCCAAGGTGGATGTACTGATGGAGAATACAGATTACGAGAAAGGAATGAGCAAGAAGAGCTCCTGAAAGACGTTCTGCGAGATAAACTTCTTAATTACTAAAAATACGTTGCATGAACACCATAGAAGAAGCAGATACACTTAAACCACTCCAGCTGACTCAAACGGATATAAGATTAACTACATTTTGAAACATCAGATATTGTTTGAAATATTTAATTTTATCCATATTTCGCAGCTTCAAACGTAGCTGTATTCAGTACACTCGAGGTATGATTTAAAAAACGCCTTCAGTCACAACTTTCGTGTTTTATTCAGTACACAATACATTTCGGGTCGGTTGGGGGGAAGAGACCAAATAGCGAGGTCATCAGTCTCATGGGATTAGGGAAGGACGGGGAAGGAAGTCGTTCGTGCCCTTTCAAAGGAACCATCCCGGCATTTGCCTGGAGCGATTTAGGGAAATCACGGAAAACCTAAATCAGGACGGCCGGACGCGGGATTGAACCGTCGTCCTCCCGAATGCGAGTCCAGTGTGCTAACCACTGCGCCACCTCGCTCGGTATACATTTCGGACTCTGTGGGTCCATCATCAGGTGTAATTCGTCTTAACACATGCTTTATTTTTTACTCTTGAATTAGATGAAATGCATATTGCTGTCACAAATAGGTTTGATGTTAGGTTAAGAATTTCATAGGTCAAACGAGGCAAAATGTACGAAATAGTGGAAAAGATGAACAGTGTAAACTTACCAAATAATCCAAGAAAAGCGCTTTTAACATTTAAGCACCCGTATACGTTTCTTTCTCCATCGTTTTTGTAAATATCACTTCATTCAAGAGACAATTCGCATACACATGTTTGTAAACACTTCACAGATGTTTTTGTACATGCTGTGGTCAAAGATGAATTTTTCATATGGCTAAAGATATAATTATTAAACAAGAGATATACCTCTACAAAATCAAAAAATCAGAGTCGATGTTAAACGAACAAACAGATTTAGCTCGCCGCAGCTATTTCAGTAATTTTAAGGACCTATTCTAAAGCTATGTCCTGCATTTGTTAATTGTTTCCTGCATATATGTAGTTTGTGGTTTCTAGTCCGGGTCTGCTAGTGCCCCTGCTAGTGCGCGTCTTCTCCTGTGCTGGCAAGAGCGGCGCTTATTTCTCTTCAGACAGAGGCCGCTGTTTCGGTCCTAGTGAACGTACTACTGGCTGGCGTCGTCTCGCAGCTTCTCTGCTCTTGCGTTCATCTTCTTACCGGCGCTTGTCGTTACTCCGCAACTCTAACAGTATATTATAAGAAAAATATGGAATGAAGATAAATGTGAACAAGGCAATGATTATTACAAGGCAGTCAGGGAAGGTAAAGATGAAAATTTGTAATGAGTATGTGGAAGAAGTTGATAACTTCAGGTATCGAGTACATAACATTACCAGCAATACGACATATAGCCAAGAAATAAAAGCAATAGCTACTGCAGAAGTAATGTTTACAGAAGCAAGGGCATGTTCTGGAGACTATTAAATAAACAGTTAAAAAAATTAAATAGAGTGATTTGTGTGGGCTATTGCCCTGTATGGTGCCGAAATATGGACACTGCATTGGATAAAGGAAAACTGCTGCGAGGCTGTTGAGGTTTGAATTTGAGGTAGGTTGGAAATGGAAACGTAAAATAAGAATGAGATTGTACTCACGTTATAAAGGGTGAAAGAGAAGAAAAGAAATACAGGAAACAAATACGAGGAAGAAACAGAAGTTGGCTACAATAGTGAATGACAGGTGACTGCGCAATAAAATGATGCACTAGAAGGACAGAGGAATGGAAAGAGAAAAACAGTTAGAAGAAGGTACCAGTTAATAGACAACATCAAGATAACTGCATCACAAGCAGCTACGAAACTGATGGTTGAAGACCAGGAGTAGAGAATGCTGAAATTGCAGTGGTGAACGTGATTAATGAGAAAAACATATCATCATCTTTATTGTATTTAAACCCAGTGGACTTACATAGTTGACGAATGTTATGCTATCTGTGTCTTTGATCTTATGATTTCCTGAAGTTTTTAGCCGCCGAGACGCTATTAGCAGGCATTTAGTTGTAACAAATCGTAACTAAACGGAAGCATTTTTGATACATCTTCAATGTACCGGTGCCTTGAAATGGTATCCTTTCATAGCATGAACGATATAAAATAAGAAAAGCCTTTGACCATCCAGATAACGTTATCCCTCTTTTTAATATAATAAATCGAGCCGGAAAGGACGCGTTTTTTAGAGATCCTCAATGCATTTTGATGCATATTTGTTCATAACACGTAAGTTATAACATACAAACCATCAAACAAGTGCTTCTGCTGTTAACGGCATAATTAATTTAGGATATCAAGTGACGTAGGAAGCGACAAATGCAACTCATTAGCCACCCATTCCCCCACGAAGAAAAGAATCTGGCCTTCCTGATCTGTCTTTGAGGCGTGGTAGCCTCTGAATCGTGGAATTACACGTAGTGACGTCACAAAATTTGAGCTTCACGTCCCGTGTGAGGAAACCTTTGAGTTATTCACGAAAACACCTAAGAATTCTAAGAAATGTGTGTAGATGTATGAAAGTATACATGAAAGTATACGGACAATGAGGTACCACCTACGAACAAAGCTTTATGTAGGACTGAAAGCATTAAAAAGGTCATAAATACAGTGAGGAGTGAAACGTACGTACCTATTGGAAACTGTATGCATGCAGTATGCTGGTATGACGGCAGAAGCAGTCGTGCCGAGGTAAAGATGGCATTTCCCCTTCTTCTTTTTCTACTGCACTCCATGTGGCACATGTAGGCATGTTGCCTATTCCGGCTTCAAAACATATCGGACCATCGTCTTCTTGGTCATTCCGAATATCTACTTCCTTTAGGCCTATAGTAAAATATTCCTCTTGGGACCCTATCCTTCGGCATTCTATCAACAGACTGTCTCCAATCATTTCTATAGTTTATCGGTTTTCTTCCAAAGAATTTATTCCTAGTTCCTCTCTTATGTTTATCTTAAAAGTTTCTCCCATCAATTCCGCATCACTGCGTCTTTCGTGTTCTTTCTTTGTTCGTTGTAATTACATTTACTGTTTTTCAATCCACTTACTTGCAGTCAAGTCACAAAAGGGCATAAAAGCAAGCTAACTAACCTTTATAGCTCCATCTCCACTGTTAATGTAGTTTCATAAATAAAGCAAGACCCGTTTAAGATGACACATAAGTGTCGAAATATGTTTGGGTAATGAATGTAAAAAGTAAAAACGTTGTGTTTTACAGAATGCGGGATTTTAAAAACCCAAATCAAGTTCACAAAAACAGAAAAAGATCGTCAAGATCTTCCTATTTCAAGGAGATGACAATTCCCTTCTCTTCGGTATTTGAGCCTCCTGCAGTTCCAGCGTGAAACGTGGCTGTTGGGTCGTCAGATGGAAGGGATTTGGGCGGATGTCATTTCCGGGGAGACAAATCCCCAGTCGAGTGTGAGTGGCACGCACCCTGTGTGAACTACCCCCACCCTCCCCTCACCCGCCGATTAGCGAGTTGGCGCCTAACGGCACAGTGGCGGGGTGGACTCTTCACACCCCTAATACAGCTCTAACAGTCCGAGGACACACACAGATGTCACGGGCCACGGCCCGCGAACAATACCGTTCGCAGCGACTCTGTTGTGACACCATCTAACAAATAGAACTCATTTGTGAGACTACAGAGATTATGCAACAGAACTTGATCCTTTTCTAGCAGCAGTTTATCGTATGTCACAGGAACAATGAAAGGTGTCGAACGACTGGAGAAGAAAGATGCAGGTCATTCCCATTTCCAAGAAAGGTAGTCGAACAGAGGAAGATAATTTTGGGCCTATGTCATTGAGGTCAGTCTTTTGTAAAATTGTGGAACATCATGATAGTTATGGGGCATGAAAATCACCTCCATAAAATTAACATGGATTTCGAAACTGCCTAATGACGAAAATCTGCTCGCTCCGTTCGTGCATGAAATCCAGAGTCTAATGGACGAGGGTGTTCAAGCTGATGACGTGTTCCTTAGTTTCCTATAGACACTCGATACATTATTGTTCTGCCGTTTATTGAACAATACCATCTATTCGCTAATGACACTGTCGTGCACCGCCCGTTCAAAATGTTCCGAAACTGAATTTATTGCTGACGTATAAGCGATGTCAGGGCAGTAACTGCCGTGGCAGCTTGAACTAACAGCTGCAAATAAATGGATGTGCATTCTTGTTATTTAGCCACGTTATAGTCACAGTTGCGTACCATTTCTTCATAGTGACTAGTTTCGAACGTTCACGTTCATTCTCAAACCATGGTCTGCAGTTTGAATGTTTGTTAGAACATAATTGCTCTGATACATTTGCACACTCTGACAAGCACTTGAAATGGAAGCAGTGGTTTGAAAACGAACGTTCACATTCGGATATAATCACCACCAACAAATTTTACGCAACTGTGGTTGAATTCTGAATAAATAATAATCAGATTTAAGTTTCTGGTCTTTTACCAATAAAATTTTGGAATTACATAAAGTTGTGCGTTCGACTAGTCTGTTGTGAGCAGGCAGTGTTATCTTAAGAAGTGGAAGTTCGGCTGCAGGTTCTCAAAGTCGCTCTGTCACAAATCGCAGTGGAGCCAACATCTCAAAATCAAGTGTTCAAGACATTCTCCAGGTTGTCCTGCTGAAGAGAGGAGTTTGAGCAAAGTCTGTCCACCGCATCTTGACTCACAAACAAAAACAACTACCGTGGACGACGGTAGCGTCTTAATTGAAATGCAACACGTCGACACATCTTTTCTGAAAAAAATCATGGTGCGTGACGGGGCTTGGAGTTATCAATACGAGCCTACGATAAAACGACAAAGTGCAGAAATGCAAATGAAGCGTCAACTCTTTGACGTCGTAAGAAGAATATAATAATTCCAATCCCAAAGAAAGCAGGTTTTGACAGATGTGAAAATTACCGAACAATCAGTTTAATAAGCCACAGCTGCAAAATACTAACACGAATTCTTTACAGACGAATGGAAAAACTAGTCGAAGCCGACCTCGGGGAAGATCAGTTTGGATTCCGTAGAAATACTGGAACACGTGAGGCAATACTGGCCTTACGACTTATCTTAGAAGAAAGATTAAGGAAAGGCAAACCTACGTTCCTAGCATTTGTAGACTTAGAGAAAGCTTTTCACAATGTTGACTGGAATACTCTCTTTCTAATTCTAAAGGTGGCAGAGGTAAAATACAGGGAGCGAAAGGCTATTTACAATTTGTACAGAAACCAGATGGCAGTTATAAGAGTCGAGGGACATGAAAGGGAAGCAGTTGTTGCGAAGGGAGTGAGACAGGGTTGTAGCCTCTCCCCGATGTTATTCAATCTGCGTACTGAGCAAGCAGTAAAGGAAACAAAAGAAAAATTTGGAGTAGGTATTAAAATCCATGGAGAAGAAATAAAAACTTTGAGGTTCGCCGATGACATTGTAATTCTATCAGAGACAGCAAAGGACCTGGAAGAGCAGTTGAACGGAATGGGCAGTGTCTCGGAAGGAGGATATAAGATGAACATCAACAAAAGCAAAACGAGGATGATGGAGTGTAGTCGAATTAAGTCGGGTGATGTTGACGGTATTAGATTAGGAAATGAAACGCTTAAAGTAGTAAAGGAGTTTTGCTATTTGGGGAGCAAAATAACTGATGATGGTCGAAGTAGAGAGGATATAAAATGTAGACTGGCAATGGCAAGGAAAGCGTTTCTGAAGAAGAGAAATTTGTTAACATCGAGTATAGATTTAAGTGTCAGGAAGTCATTTCTGAAAGTATTAGTATGGAGTGTAGCCATGTATGGAAGTGAAACATGGACGGTATATAGTTTGGACAAGAAGAGAATAGAAGCTTTCGAAATGTGGTGCTACAGAAGAATGCTGAAGATTAGATGGGTAGATCACATAACTAATGAGGAAGTATTGAATAGGATTGGGGAGAAGAGAAGTTTGTGGCACAACTTGACCAGAAGAAGGGATCGGTTGGTAGGACATGTTCTGAGGCATCAAGGGATCACCAATTTAGTATTGGAGGGCAGCGTGGAGGGTAAAAATCGTAGGGGGAGACCAAGAGATGAATACACTAAGCAGATTCAGAAGGATGTAGGTTGCAGTAGGTACTGGGAGATGAAGAAACTTGCACAGGATAGAGTAGCATGGAGAGCCGCATCAAACCAGTCTCAGGACTGAAGACCACAACAACAACAACAACCCAAGAGGACTTTTCTGACGAATTCACATTGACCTATGAACATTCTGCGGGTTGTTTTCGTGTTCGGGGTGGGAAAACTATGTAGAATAACTGAAGGATTAAAACCAGCATCTTAATTTTTGTCTACTTTTTTTAAGCCAGTCAGAAACTAATTCGACTGAATTGGTATGATAAAAATGGGAGAATGTACACAGGAAGGTAGTAACGCAAAAAAACTGTGGCGAAATGCAGGAAGAGCTGTAAAGCATCGACTGTTGGTGAATGCACTTAAGAGCCAAAGAAACTGGTACACTTTCCTAGCTGGCCGCTGTGGCAGAGCGGTTCTATACGCTTCAGTCTGGAACCGCATTGCTGCTACGGTCGCAGGTTCGAATCCTGCCTCGGGTGTGGATGTGTGTGATGTCCTCAGGTTAGTTGGATTTAAGTAGTTCTAAGTCTAGGGGACTTATGACCTCAAATGTTAGGTCCCATAGTGCTTACTTTGTGCCATTTGAACCATTTGAATACTTTCCTACTATCGTGTAGAACCCCCGCGAGCATGCAGAAGGGCCGAAACACGACGTGACATGGGCTTTGAAATAGTGCTGGAGAGAATTGACACCTTGGATCCTGCAGGGTTGTCCACAAATCCGTAAGAGTACGAAGGGATTGAGATCTTTTCTGAACAGCACATTGCAAGGCATCCCAGGTATGCTCAATAATGTTCACGTCTGGAGAGTTTGGTGGCCAGAAGAAGTGTTTAAACTCAGATGACTGTTCCTGGAGCCGCTCTGCAGCAATTCTGGATGTGTGGGATGGGGCATTGTCTTGCTGGAATTGCCCAAGTCTGTCGGAATGAACAATGGACATGAATGGATGCAGGTGATCAGATAGATTGCTTACGTTCGTGTCACCTGTCAGAGGGTCCCATATCACTCATACTGCACACGCCCAAAACCAATACAGAGCCTCCACCAACTTGAACGATCTCCTTCCAACATGCACGGTCCATGGATTCATGAGGTTGTCTCCATACTCGTACACGTCCATCCGCTCGATACAATCTGATACGAGTCTCGTCCGACCAGGAAACATGTTTCCAGTCATCAACAGTCCAATATCGGTGTTGATGGGCCCAGACTAGCGTATAAAGTTCTGTGTCTTGCAGTAGTCAAGGGTACAAGGGTGGGCCCTCGGCTCCGAAAGCAGATATCGATGTTTCATTGAATGGTACGCACGCTGGCACATGTTGAACGCACAGCATTGAAATATGCAGCAATATGTGGAAGGGTTGCACTTCAGTCACGTTAACCGATTCTCTTCAGCTGTCGTTGGTCCCCTTCTTGCACGATCTTTTTCCAACCGTAGCGATGTCGGAGAGTTGATGTTTTACCGGATTCCTGATATTTACAGTAAACTTGTGAAATGGTCGTACGGGAAAATTCCCAATTCGTCGCTAACCGGAGATGCTGTGCCCCACTGCTCATGCGCCGACTATAACACTACGTTCAGACTCACTTAAATCTTGATAACCTGCCATTGTAGCAGCAGTAATCGATCCAACAACTGAGCGAGACACTTGTTGTCATATAGCCGTTTCCAAATGCAGCGCCGTATTCTGCCTGTTTACGTATCTCTGTATTTGAATACGCATGCATAAACCAGTTAGTTTCGCACACTAGTGTGTATTGGAAGTTGAAAGTTAATATAAATAAATGTTGCAGACTGCGTGCAAACAGGCGTAAGGATTCATTACAGTTGGATAACGCTACTGGCGAAAAAAGAAAAGACCGACACGGGACATACTACCAGTCGAAAAACCCTTTGAGTAATCGTTTTGGAGTGATGAGAATATGTCAACTATACCTCTGCTCCACATCGAACTAAACACCTCCAGTAATATTTCCTACCAAAAACAGGTAAAAAAATAACAATATTTGGTATCATTTTGTAAGGTGTCAGGCAAATCCAACACCTTCCATGAAAACCCTGACATGATAAGCAAATCCGGCAGTATGTCACATAGCGCCGAATAAATCCTGACATAAAATTAACCAAAGTAAAACGATCAACGAGTGAGCAAATGGAATACCACAGACTAACACAAGAACGCCTAAATGCATGTCATACCTTCCCGCTGTGAAACAGTCACAGTTACGAGGGAAGAAATGAGAACAGAAGCCGAGAGCAGACCCGTGTTAAACTAGAAGGCCCTACGATAAGGGACGGACACCCACGTCGCGCGCTGACCGCCAGGACCACCCCCCAGCCCATGTTAACAGATAGAGCCCTCCAGAAGAACAGTATAGATCTTACAATAACACTAAAAGGGCCACACCAGCTGCAAGTTTTAGCGTCAGACTTTTTCGCGTCTCTGTTACGTTGCAAACGTTAAAAACATTGTCCCACCACGAAAAGTATAACGTTTCTCATTGGATAGACAGAATTTTTGTAGGCAGAGCTTATGTTTAACATTGAGACCCTGACTGGTCAGTTGAAAACACAGCAAGATAGTTTTTTTTAAACCAACTTCGGTAAATTGTAGTAAGGAGAAGTTAGGTGAGAGTTGCTTCTGAGACGGCAAGGTGTGGAGCTGTGCCGCCCGCCGCCACCTGATGCTGCCTAACCAACGACAAGGTAATGAATGCAAGCGATGTCGCATAACGGCACATAAAGCTTCACCCAGAACTGCAAAAGTCTCATCTGTTAACCCCCTTTTTACGTAATACTAGTGTCGATCGTCAATTAAATCTCATGGTGTTCACATTTGCTACTTGAAGTAAAAATCTGAAACGCGATGATTTTTTTGTTGTATAATTATTGAGAAGCCACATCAGCCACTGCAATTTATGACAACTTAGATAAATAATTAAAGATAATTGAGGGTACTGTAGACCATTTTTATAGTTTTCTCTTTTATGAAACTTAACTTAAATCTAGATTATAGATGTGATAAGGCATAGGTCATCCTTCGATCCATTGTAGAACTTGGAAACCCATTCGGGGAATATTCGTTCACATTGTTGTTGAGCGCAGTTGGTTTTTATCATCCTGTATTAATATATTTCCTTTTATCAATAGTGCAATTTATAAACAATGTTTTGTGAGTAGAATAAAATTTCCAATGGTAAACTTAACTGCTTTTTCGACGTTATTTTACCAGCTTACTAAAAATAGGAAAGCCTTGAACCCCTTCCACTAAATTTAGTTAGTATTAAGATTCTTTTACAGGGAGTGCAGTGGAGCTGACGCTGAAATCATTAAGTATTTGATTATATCATCGCTAGTCTCACTGAACTCTTCTGAACTCTACATGTTATGTGTGGTCTGGCGTCTCCTTCCCAGGTTCAAACTAGTCAATTCCCTAAGAAAACACGCTCAGAGCGTCGTTGCTCGAAAGTGGTAGGGAGACATTACTTAGAACAGACAGACACCACGCAGAATGTTAGAATTTTTCTCGTTATTAC
Source organism: Schistocerca americana (assembly GCF_021461395.2). Taxonomy (NCBI): domain Eukaryota; kingdom Metazoa; phylum Arthropoda; class Insecta; order Orthoptera; family Acrididae; genus Schistocerca; species Schistocerca americana. The sequence goes on along the minus strand of NC_060120.1, from coordinate 320,461,094 downwards.
TTAGCGGGAGCTGCATTGCTTAGTAATGAACAGTTTTGCCATTTTGCCTGCTGCAGATTACACCTCAGATAGATCATTTTAGAAGATGTTGAGGTGTGAAGAGTCCATGTCTACAGAGATGTATTTGAAACCTACGGAAGCCAGCAAATTAGTGTTTCGTATACTAGTACAGACGTTTTGATGACTCATCTACACTCCTGGAAATTGAAATAAGAACACCGTGAATTCATTGTCCCAGGAAGGGGAAACTTTATTGACACATTCCTGGGGTCAGACACATCACATGATCACACTGACAGAACCACAGGCACATAGACACAGGCAACAGAGCATGCACAATGTCGGCACTAGTACAGTGTATATCCACCTTTCGCAGCAATGCAGGCTGCTATTCTCCCATGGAGACGATCGTAGAGATGCTGTATGTAGTCCTGTGGAACGGCTTGCCATGCCATTTCCGCCTGGCGCCTCAGTTGGACCAGCGTTCGTGCTGGACGTGCAGACCGCGTGAGACGACGCTTCATCCAGTCCCAAATATGCTCAATGGGGGACAGATCCGGAGATCTTGCTGGCCAGGGTAGTTGACTTACACCTTCTAGAGCACGTTGGGTGGCACGGGATACATGCGGACGTGCATTGTCCTGTTGGAACAGCAAGTTCTCTTGCCGGTCTAGGAATGGTAGAACGATGGGTTCGATGACGGTTTGGATGTACCGTGCACTATTCAGTGTCCCCTCGACGATCACCAGTGGTGTACGGCCAGTGTAGGAGATCGCTCCCCACACCATGATGCCGGGTGTTGGCCCTGTGTGCCTCAGTCGTATGCAGTCCTGATTGTGGCGCTCACCTGCACGGCGCCAAACACGCATCCGACCATCATTGGCACCAAGGCAGAAGCGACTCTCATCGCTGAAGACGACACGTCTCCATTCGTCCCTCCATTCACGGCTGTCGCGACACCACTGGAGGCGGGCTCCACAATGTTGGGGCGTGAGCGGAAGACGGCCTAACGGTGTGCGGGACCGTAGCCCAGCTTCATGGAGACGGTTGCGAATGGTCCTCGCCGATACCCCAGGAGCAACAGTGTCCCTAATTTGCTGGGAAGTGGCGGTGCGGTCCCCTACGGCACTGCGTAGGATCCTACGGTCTTGGCGTGCATCCGTGCGTCGCTGCGGTCCGGTCCCAGGTCGACAGGCACGTGCACTTTCCGCCGACCACTGGTGACAACATCGATGTACTGTGGAGACCTCACGCCCCACGTGTTGAGAAATTCGGCGGTACGTCCACCTGGCCTCCCGCATACCCACTATACGCCCTCGCTCAAAGTCCGTCAACTGCACATACGGTTCACGTCCACGCTGTCGCGGCATGCTACCAGTGTTAAAGACTGCGATGGAGCTCCGTATGCCACGGCAAACTGGCTGACACTGACGGCGGCGGTGCACAAATGCTACGCAGCTAGCGCCATTCGACGGCCAACACCGCGGTTCCTGGTGTGTCCGCTGTGCCGTGCGTGTGATCATTGCTTGTACAGCCCTCTCGCAGTGTCCGGAGCAAGTATGGTGGGTCTGACACACCGGTGTCAATGTGTTCTTTTTTCCATTTCCAGGAGTGTAGTTACCTGTATAGGGGCCTCGCGATGGCACCAATGAAGCACCGAAACTGGTAGTCAAATAAAATAGTTAATAAAATTACGGCTGTCGGTATCTATTTTCTCCGGGTCTTTGCCCAGCCGCAGTTCCATTCCATTTGCACATGATGGGGCTACACGAGCACCTGTGCACTGTCATCATTTCCTTGGAAGCGTCAGTCGTGGTCAGAATGGCGATCTGTGCAGTTGTGACCGCGTTGTGTCGGAGCTCAGCGAATTTGAACGTGGAGAAATTATTGGTGTTCGTATGGTGGGCACTTCCATAACCAAGGGAGGTGAAGTGTTTGGTGTTTCAAGAGACACGGTATGGAAGAGTATAACGCACGCAGAGAAAGCGGAAAAACATTATCCGCTAAGCCACAACGCTAAAGAAAGTGTGTGCTGAGTGATAGTGACAGACGGTCATGAACAGGATCGTAACGAAAAATGAAAGCAAAGAAAGTAGGAGGAATTCAGCAATCGGTCGCAAATAAGATCTCTCTAGTCACAAGTGTGACGAGTCTATATAACTCGGTGTAAACGCACTGAGGATAACTATTCACCAGCTGAAATCTAGATCTACAATAAAATACGAACTGTATCTGCGACAGATTGCTGAGTTCCTTCCCCTTTTTTGAAATATATCACAGTCGCTGCGCACAGCTATTCCGATGGAATCCATTCTTGGAAAAGTAAGAGGACGACGGCACCAGTAAGTCACTGCAAAACTAAATTTCGCACTCGTCATCCTGTCAGGACCAAAAGAACATGGAGGGAGCTCCATAAGCTTAGAATTTCAGATCGAGCTGGAATTCCAAAAAAATGGCTCTGAGCACTATGGGACTGAACATCTGAGGTCATCAGTTCCCTAGACTTGGAACTACTTAAACCTAACTAACCTTTCCTAACGGTTCCGGACTGAAGCGCCTAGAACCGATCTGCCACAGCGGCCGGCGCTGGAATTCCAAAAGCAATCATCAGTCATGCAAACGTAGTTTACATCTCACGAGTGAAACATGGCGGTGGTTCAGTGGTTATCTTGGCAGCCATATCGTGGTAAAAAAGAAAAAAAAGTTTTGAAAAGTGGAATTAAAATTTCAAGGTGAATGGCTATCAACGATAAGATTCGCTGATGAAATTACTCTCCACAGTGAAAGCGAAGAAGAATTATAGGATCTTCTGAATGGAATGAATAGTCAGATAAGTACAATATATGATTTGAGAGTAAATCGATGAAAGACGAAAGTAATGAGAAGTAGTAGAAATGAAACCAGTGAGAAACTTATCATCACGATTGGTGATTACGAAGCAGATGAAATTAAGGAATTATGCTACCTAGGCAGCAAAATAACCCACGACTAACGGAGGAAGGAGGACATAAAAAGCAGACTAGTACTGGCAAAAAGGGAATTTCTGTCCAAGAGAAGTCTACTGGTCTCAAACATAGATCTTAATTTGAGCAAGAAATTTCTGAGAACCAAAAAGGAAAAGAATCGAAGCATTTGAGAAGTGGTACTACAGAAGAGTGTTGAAAATTAGGTGGACTAATAAGGTAGTAATGAGGAGGTTCTCCAGAGAATCGGCGAGGAATATATGGAAACACCGAGAAGAAGAAGAAGGGACAAGATGGCAGGATATCTGTTAAGATATCAGGGAATAACTTCCATCGTACTATGGTAAGCTGTAGAGGACACAAACAGTAGATGAAGAAAGAGATTTTAATGCATCCAGCAAATGATTGAGGACGTAGATTGCAAATGCTTAGAGGTAGGCACGCAATAGGAATTCGTGGCGAGCCATATCGAACCAGTTAGAAGACTGAATACCAGTTTGAAAGGGCTGTAACTTTTGAGCTTTATGTTTCCTGTCTGTTTAATGTCTAAGCACAACTTTCAAAAGAGAGATTTAGTTTGAATTTTATTGAAACCTTTAAACTTTAAACTGAATGTGTACGTACCTTTATGCCCGCTAGCGGCTGTATGTACCCATTAATTGTACTGAAAAACTACCATTAGATCCCCTTCATGGTAGTTAACATGTCTGTGTTGTCGATACCCCTTTCTCTCACTGATTTAAAAATGTTTTCAATATTACTCTGTAACCTCCCCGCAAATAATGAAAATGTGAGCCAAGTGTAACCCCTCCACACGAAAAATGTTAAATATTAATGAAAATGAGCCAAGTGTAACCTACCCAAAGAATAATAATAATTAAATGAGTTTTTCTAATATTGTAACCTCAGAACAAAGTTGATTTTAATGTAACCTCGGGACAAAATTGGCTCCCATTTATAGTCTCTGTGCAAAGAAAGCATTCACACTTAATATTCCCACAAAATTCTTTTCTCATTTAATGTCAAGTTCGGAATAGAAAAATTTCTAAACACCAAAAATAATAAAAAAGTTTAGTAACCTAAGAAATTTTATGAGGACAGCAGCGCTGCCCTTCGGCCCTGTATTCTGAATAAAAAAAGCAAAAATTCTTACCTCAATAAAAAACGCAATTATATCTGCTCTTAAGTTGAAATTTTTCGACACAGCTTAGTGCAATGCTCATTCATTTGAAATATTCTTTAAATTGAAATGAATGCTTTTCTTTAAAAGAGTTGCTTTATATTGTAAAAATTATTATTGGGGTCATTTCCTTGAACAAATTAAATTACAATTAACATACATTATTAAATATGCGCAAGGCTGCTTCTTTACCTTCTACAACAATACTCATCCTCCAGAGCCCTGACCAGAGTCGCGAGCAGAGCACAGCCGACGCATGCCGACTCCCGCCGACTAGCACGGACTAGCACGGACTGACTACTACTGTCGACTGACAACTACTACTGTCGACTCGCGCGGTCAAGCGCAGACTAGCAACAGCTAACGATAAACTACTCTCTGGTCAGAGATTCTGTCATGCCTCGACCATCGCCGGCAATGTATACGTCTTTCATTACCCTCCACTGGGGGGGCAAAAATTTGGCAGCGATGGCGAGTCAATTGGACTTGCCATGAGCAACAAATTTTTTTTAATTATCTAACTTTACAATCACAGAATATATATACAGATATATAGGTGCAGAACATGAAGTAAAATATAGTGCACATGCACTGAGTACAGAACATATCAGGCAATGACAAAATGTATACACAATGAATACAAAACATATTAACAAATGGCAAAAATGCACACGCACTGTAAAACTCTTTAGCATTTTTACAACAAATAAACATAATGAGTACAAATCATATTGACAAATGACAAAAGTGCACACGCACTGTAGTTCAGAACATATCTGGGAATTTCAAAATGTATACGTAATGAGTACAAATGGCATAAAGTGCACACACACTGTAGAACTCTTCAGCATTTTTACAACAAATAAACATATCAAGGAGTGAAATAAAGTGCACACGCACTGTATAAGTCTTTATCAGTTTACAAGAATTTAAACGCATTGTATAAGTGTTTACCATTTTACAAGAACTGGGAAAGGAATGGGAAGGATTGCGTTATGGTTGTAGCACTTTAGGTTGCACGCACCTGCACTGAAAGACCATATCTCTCTATAGAAGCACAACACCAAGTGAGACAATCTGAAGTTCTTTTCCTTGAAGTATTAATCAGTGTAGCCAAGACACTGAACTGTCGTAGTAATATTCATGTTATCATTTTGGTAGTACATTAGGTACACCAAACAGTGGGACTATTATAACATCTCCATCGCTCAAGGTGGTGGACAGCATGTCGTATCAACACCACGTTCTTGTAGAGTACACCAACGTAGAATTAGTGCAAAAACGAAATACAGTGCTCCATGATCATGAGGATAGACAGGACAAATGGATATTGCAGTAATTTATGGTAATTAGGTCAAAAGGTGAAGGACCTTAAGTCACATAGTAGTCTTCATTGAGAATTACACTAGTCTAACAACTGATGTGAGTAATTGGTGGCACTCATAACCAAGTTACTGAACATTTCTGTACCATGTATGTAGTATTACAGAATAATGTTCATAAATCGCTTGTTTACAGAGAACATTGGCACTCATTGCCCAGCTACAATCCATCGGAAGTCATCATTCAAAACAGGAGCTAATAAATGGCATAGTATTAACATAATTCACTTAATTATAGTAATCATGGGCATCATAGGTCATCTTATTACAGTAATCAGTGGCATTCATTGGCCAGTTACAAAGCATTTTTTTTGTGCTAGCAATGCATTGCGTTGGGATCGATAATTAATAACAATATTTGCTTTTGAGTTATTGCTGCAAATGTAGATGTGTAACGTCATTCGTCATGAGTCAGCAGTAGCAAGGTTATGAAACTAGTAGAGTATATGTGATCACATTCATAAATGACATAAGTTTAATGAACAACTGCTTTTAGCACATTAATTTCATGAATAATTTCTCCTGCAAAATATACAAAAATGTATTATTAAACTGAAAGAAGAAACGCATATTATGCTGAAAAGTAGTGAACGTCGAATTAACAGGTAACGAAATGTGTATAAAAAAATATATGTGTTCTCTAGCTGTCCTTTCCAAAACCTTCAGTCATCATACTGTGCGATATAAGACATACTGTCAAAACTAACCGCAACAAATACTTAAATAACTACATAGCATCACTTAACTAACAGTAAATATACAAACTTCATCATTATCCTCATCTGTAAAGAAAAACTTCATTATTCATATTATCATAACTCCATTATTATCATCACCTGTAAAGAAAAACTTTATTATCCATAGTAGCATATTCTTCATCATTATTCATCACCATTCATTATCATCTGCAAAAAGTCACTTCATTATTCATTATACAACTATTCCTTATTTCTAGCATATTTCCTCACTAAAACTAAGATGTGTAGTTCTGTCTGACAGCCTGCATCAATCGCCTCGTATTCTGAAAGAAAAAAATTAGTTAAGAATGCTATTCTACGATGTGTATAGTATGTTCTTGTTAATGCTTGTTAATTCTGATCCATTTACTCTTCCTCACGAGGTATTGCATCTTCTTTCGTTCATTCCGAAGGTGAAATTCCCATGTCTGTTTAATTTATATATATGTATGTTATTGCTTTCTGAAAATGATAAACAAAGATTAATGTCTTGCATTTAAATCACATACCCACTAAATAAAAACTGGTTTATAGTAACATAATTGAGCATACAGCATAGCATGACAGAAAATGTAATATGTCAAAAACATAGACAGTGTTCAGAGGCAAAAATGTACACAGTGTATCACAATGTAGCAGCAAAAAAAAGTAAAGTAGTCACGATGTTGAGATATCATTGTCCAAAAATGTTAAAGTCAACTGGTGTTTGTTATATCTTAAATATTTCATAGTGCTTACAAACAAAACAGGAAAACAATCATACATACATAAAAAAATGATGACAAGAAATGTGACCTTCTTTGTGTTCAGCTTGTATGTTACGTAGTCAATAGAGGCGAGAATTGAAGACTTTAATGGAGAGAGAATTTAATAAAATTAATATGTCACTAGATAAAATTGCATAATTATTCATAAGATATGTAAGTTTATCTGGAAAAATGTGCACGGTCTGATGTGTAACGACAAGAAGAGCGACTTGCTAACCTTACCTTGCCGGGCACCTGCCAAGAAAAAATACGTCAATCGTCAGTAAGTAGTCACATAAATATAATTGCATAAGTGGTCATAAAAAAATTAGGAAATGGCATTACAGTATGATAAATCATAAAGTATGTTCATTCAATAAAAGGTTTGATGTTGGACACGTGGAGGTTCCCTTTGGTTTTTCTGGTTCTCAAAGTTTCGACGTGTACTACATTGGGGTGAGGAATGCTGCGAATCCGATATGGACCTGCGTATAGAAGCTCAAACTTACTGCATCTACTCTTTCCTCTGTTGGATAAATAGTGTGTACGTACTAATATCTTCTGTCCAATGTGAAAGTCACGACGTGTACAAACCTGTTTTTGCTGTCTTCTCCGGCGCTCTGCGGCACATTTGATGTTGTTCAGCGCAATATCAATTATTTCATGGTGTCGTAGTCGACGCGATGTAGGAAAGGTTACTAATTCTTTAATTTTGTTAGGTGGTTCAAAATTTTTCAGTATAACAGACGGAGATAGCATAGTAGAATCATTTGGTATGGAATTAATTACATCCTGGAATGAGAGTATGTGTGTGTCCCAATCAATATGTTTTTATGGCAGTATATTCTACACAGTTTACCAATTTCTTTCATTAATCGTTCACAAGGGTTCGAAGAAGCATGGTACCTGGATATATAGATCGGAGAAATGTTTCTAGCTCGTAACATACATGTCCATATAGCAGATCGAAACTGTGATCCATTGTCGGAAATTACCTTCAACACATGCCCTACATGAAATAGCAAATATTTTACAAATGCTTTCGAAACAGTTTTAGCGGTAACTTTGCGTAATGGAGTGAAGGTAACAAATTTTGAAGTGAGTTCAACAGCGACAAAGATGTAGCAAAAACCTCTATTAGTTCTGGGAATCGGACCAAAAATGTCTACAGCGGCCATATGTCTCAATTTTACAGGTACAATCGGATGTAATGGAGGAATATGTGAAGTCGTATCTGACTTAGCTTTCTGGCAGATTTTACATGACACTAAAACTTGTCGAATACGTTTCTCCATGTTGGCAAAATAATAGTTCTGTCTCAGTATAAGAAAACATTTTCTGACTCCATAATGTGCGTAACTTAAATGAGTATACCAGATTAATTTGTTAACAAGTTCATCAGGAATGCATAATAACCAATTGTTGCTGTCAGGATGAGAGCGGCGAAACAGACTGTCATTGCGTACAGTGTAATGGTTTCTAATGGTAACATTATTCCTATCTTGCCAAAGGTGTTTAATCTCTTTCCATACGTTGTCTTTACTCTGCTCTTGTGCTATGTCTTTTAATGACGACGAAATGAAATTTTCAAATGCAACTTGTTGAATGTGCATGAAGCTGAAATTTGCTTAGCAGAAGTTGGTAGCGATGTCTTGCTGATTGTTGCTGAGAGAACGGGATAGTGCGTCTGCTACAATATTTTGTGTACCGGGAATGTGAAGAATTGTAAAATTAAATTCCTGTAAATAAAGTTTCCATCTGATTAATCTGTCGTGTGTAAATTTAGCCGAAAGTAAAAACTGTATCGCTCTATGGTCTGTGTAAACGGTCTTCCATAAAGAAAATGCCGAAGTCTCGTAAATGCCCATACAACACATAATGTTTCAAGTTCTGTAACAGAATAATTTCGTTCAGCACGTGACAGAATGCGACTTGCAAAAGCGATGTTTTTAATTACTGTATAACCATCTTCTTCAATTTCCAGAAAAATATGTACGCCTAAAGCGGTGTTAGAACTGTCGGTGGCAATGGAAAATTTTCTGGTAAGATCTGGATGTGATAAAAGTGGTGCATTCAACAAAGCATGTTTCAGGTTCATAAATTCAGAATTTGCTTGCTTATCCCAGGACCAAATAGTGTTTTTACCTGTCAATTGACATAATCTAGGGGTGTCTAAAGCAGAGTAATGAATAAATTTACGAAAAAAGTTAATTAAACCCAAAAAGCTGCGTAGTTGTTTCTTCGTCGTAAGAACAGTAATGTCACGTAAAGCTTGAAGTTTTTCCAGGTCAGGCATAAAGCCTTCTGCTGAAATTACATGTCCAAGAAATTTTATAGTAGTTTTACCAAAGTGCGATTTACTGAGATTAACTGTGAGTCCTTGTGCACGAATAGTTTGCAACAGTTGTTCAAGAATCAGATTGTGTTCAGACCAATTAGCTTCTGCAATAAGAATGTCGTCTACGTACGTTGTGATTCTGTCTTTAAGTTCTGTCGGAAGTATTGTATTCAAACCGCGAATAAAAGCTGCTGAAGAAATAGTTAAACCGAATGGTAATTTACAAAATTGATAACAGTCATCAAAACAGAGAAATGCTGTCTACTTTCTGCAGTTCGGATGGAGCTGAATTTGCCAAAATCCCGATTTCAAATCTAATGTGGAATAAATAGCAGTACCATGAAATTTCTGTAGAAGTTCTTCTAGTGTGTGTGGGCGATTGTTTCATTAATAATAATGTCATTGATGTGACGCGAATCAAGTGCGAGGCGAAGTGAACCATCTTTTTTCTTAACAATATGGAGCGGGTTTATGTACGGACTAACTGCCGGTTCAATAATTCCTTGGTCAAGCATAGCTTGCAATTCTTTCTTAACTTGTTCTCTATGAATATACGGAATGGGATAATGCTTGGCTTAAAATGTGTCGTGCTGTTTAACTTGAAATTCATACATAAAACCGGACATAGTACCAGGAACGTTGTCATAAACTGGAGCTTGCTGTAAAAGAATTTTGTTTAGTTGCGTGCGTTCGTCGTCTGTATTTGCACTGCTCTGTTTAACTTTATCAGAAATCATCTGCATAACGTCATAGTCAGCTTCGTCTGGAGTATTATAGTTGTGTACGTACGTATCTGTGAACAATGTGGAATTACAGTCTATGCTACGTGATACGGAAATGACCTCTGTACGATTAATTGTTTGTTCTTCCGCAGATAAAGAGTGCTGAAATTCTAAAGCCAGTTGTACATTTTCATCCTTTAACATTAAATAGGAATTTTGAAAGTCAATAATTGCGTCGTGTTATAGCAGAAAATTCGTACCTAAAATAACGTCTGTTATCAATAAGGGAACAATCCAAAAATTTGAGTGAAATGTGTGACCTGCAATACAAAATGATAAATGTGTCTGTAATTTTACATCTACTCCTTTACTCGATACTGCTCCTTTTACTTTCGTTTTGCCTAATGGTAACGTAGGATAGGTATTCTCTTTGTTACACTCGTTGAAAGTTTCTTCATTTATAACTGACATAGGTGATCCAGAATCGATTACTGCTGAAAATTTCGATGATCCTATTTTTACTTCGATAACAGGGTGTGAAATGGTTTTATGAACAACTGGTCTTTCCTGCAAAAGAGTGTCTCGGATGTCGTCAAAAGTAATAACATTTTCGTGAACATGATTCTGTGTATCTGAAGTATTGCTTACGTTGCTGGAAGATGCAACCTGTACTGTATCTAGTCAAATTCTATCTGACGTGTTATTATTTTCAGGAGGATTCTGTGGCATTTCGACGATTTGAACTGTTCTGTTATTTCTTCCAGACGTATTACGTTCTGGATGATACCTACTGTCTGGTTCACTCATGATAATATGTGGTTGCTGATGTTCTTGTTGCTGATGAGATCGACTGTCATTAAATGTACGCTGAAAATTGTGCTCATTATTTTTACGTCTGTCATGATAGTCATTTCTATACGGCGCATTGCGATAGGAATTGAAATAGTGTGTTTTCTGTTCATACTGATTCCCTTGTTGCTGTGCGTTACTATTTGTTGGGGCCGACGCTATACACGTACGCGGCGAAACATTAAAGCTTGGTTGACTTTGTGCATTACATTGTTGGTTAGGTATGCTAACCGGTTGGTTTTGTTGCTGTTGCGGAGAAAAACCTCTATTGTTACCAAAATGTGGTTCCTGTTGCTGATAATTTTGACGATACTGATAACTAAAATTTTGCCTGTTATTAAAATTCTGGTGGTTGTCGTTCCTAAAGCGTCTATTAGTTTTGCTATTGAAATTGCGTGGCTGATCGTAATTGCTGTATGTTTGTTGACCTTGGTTATTATATGAAAAATTTTTGTTTATAAAGGAATAATCCGATTGCTGCACTTCCAAAAGCTGTAACAGATCTCTGAATACCGAAATATTTTCATTCTGGTGACCCGTTAAAAGAGACACTCGTAATGATCGTGGTAATTTAGAAATACATAATTGAATAAGTGCAGATTCACTGTATGGTTCACTTAAGTACTGGTTTTGTTGGACCATGTGCTCAAAAAATTGCGTGACAGTGGAAAAATTCGAGTTCTCATAATTCGGTAAACTAATTAATTGATCCTTAATTCCGCGCTGTGTCATCTTCGACCAATATGCTGACAGAAAAGCATTCTGAAATTCTTCTACCGAGTAGCATTGTCTCGCGATCGGTCTCATACGAGTTGCCGGTTTGCCTTCCAAAAAACTGCAAATAAATTCAAGTTTGTGCGTTACAGGTCAAGTCGGTGGAAAAGCAAAGCTAAATTGTTGTATCCAATCCAAGGGGTGAATCTGTGTTCCGTCATTTTTAAATACTTTAAATTTTCTCACTGATAGAAAATGTTTGTAATCAAAATTATCGTCTCTGTATGTCTGAGCAGGTTCAGGATTGTATGAGAATCTATTTGTCTGTGATTGATCGGAATCTAAGTCACGTACTATGTGTAAATTACCCAAATTATACTGGCTGTGTAAGTGTGAGAAATGTTCGGAATGTGCCGTATGCTGTGACGTGTTACTAACTGAAATATTTTTTGTCTCTGTCACTTCTTGCTGTAAAGTTGACAATTTTCTACGTAATGTATTATTAGACGAATCTATCTCACTGATTGTCTGCTGTAAATTTTGGAATTCAGGTGTTTGATTAAACGAAATCGGTGAAGTATCGTCTGACTTGCTGTCATTTTTACTTTTGATCACATCAATACGACTGGCCAATTCATCATATTTTCCAGTCAGTATTTTTACCTGTTCATCGTTTTTAGTGTCACAAGCATTAATTTGTTTTTGTATTTTACGTGTGGTTTCGTTCAATTTTTTAACGTCAGCTATGATGACTTCGGGATCCTGAATTAGTTCTAATTGTTCAAGTCTGTCGGTCACTGTCTGAAAGTCTGCTGTGTGTGTGTCTGTTTTTGTTTTAAGATCGGAAATTTCATCACGCAATTCGGTGTTCAATTGTTTGATAGTATTAATTTCGTCTGATACTGTAGCAATAGTGTTGTCTACGTATGTTTTTGCTTTCGTAACCAATTTACGTTTATCTTCCTGTCTCTGTGCGGTAATTGTTTCCATGACTTGTCGCTTTACTTTATTCTGTTCCTGTATAAATTTACGGAAACGCGTATCACTGTTTTGTAGGCGATGATTAAAACGTTCGTCAATTTGGCTATTCTGTTGGTCGAATTTCGCGTCTACCTTTGCATCCAGTGTACGCGAAAGTTCTGCTGACATTAATTTCAATTCATCGCGTAACTGTGTTGCGTTTTCAGAGCATTGTTTACCGACTGCACTAATTTCGGCTCTAAGTGATTCTGTTGTAGCTGCATGTCTATTATTTAATTCTTGAGCAACAGATCTAATTTCTTCACTACTGTTCCTAGCACAAGCCTTAATTTCCTCACGTAATTGTTCTTTAGTATCATGACATTGCGCGGCAACGGCTGTAATCTGTTCACTAAGCTGTCTGGAATTGTTGTCTAGTTTTTCATTAAGTTGTTTGTTCTGTTCACTAAGTTGTTTGAAAATTTCACTAAGTTGTTTGTTAAAGTTGTCTTTCATTCTGTTGTTTGGAATTTTCGTCTTGTTTTTTATTATGTTCATTCATTTGTAGCAACAATGCTATAATTTGATCCAAGCTAAAATTAGCAACTCTATTCTCTGTGCTGTGTGACGGTGTATCTGCAATTGTCACGCTTTTTGCATCCATTTGGATATTCTGTGATTCTTGAAAATGTTTGCTAATCGGATGTGCACTGTTAGTCACTACCTCGGAATCAAATAAATCTGTCGTATTTGAAGTACTCTGTTCATTTTCGTTACAAAAATTTGTCTGTTCATTACGTAAATTTTGCAAACCGGGAGTGTCAAGCTGGGCAGCGTTCATTGTAACAGAACGTCCCGCGTCATCAATTGTCGTTAAATTAACAAAGGACACAATTGAATTCGTTTGTTCATCATTAGGATCAAAATCAACATTAGTGGTCGGTAGTCACTGATTGTCTACAATTAGGGGATTATCATCATTACACTGAGTGTCGCAAATACTATCGGTCAAATTATTCGAGTCGGCTATTTCACTCATTACACATCGCGATGTACTGTTAACAGTTTTTCGCGGCATTTTTCACAAATCAAAATTATTCACAAATAAAACAAAGACAATGCAAAATGCCAACAAACAAAAATACAAAGAGCAACAAATTGCCGATGATCTGTGAAAGAAAGAGTGACAAATTAGTAAATGCGCTGCGCCAGATGCAAACTACATTTAAGTAAATAAGAGCAGATATATGACTACTTATCCGAAGATTCACAAAGAAATACGATCCGGGCCGGATGTCGCCAAGTGTAACCTCCCCGCAAATAATGAAAATGTGAGCCAAGTGTAACCTCTCCACACGAAAAATGTTAAATATTAATGAATATGAGCCAAGTGTAACCTACCCAAAGAATAATAATAATTAAATGAATTTTTCTAATATTGTAACCTCAGAACAAAGTTGATTTTAATGTAACCTCTGAACAAAATTGGCTCCCATTTATAGTCTCTGTGCAAAGAATGCATTCACACTTAATATTCCCACAAAATTCTTTTCTCATTTAATTTCATGTTCGGAATAGAAAAATTCCTAAACACCAGAAATAATAAAAAAGTTTAGTAACCTGATAAATTTTATGAGGACAGCAGCGCTGCCCTTCGGCCCTGTATTCTGAATAAAAAAAGCAAAAATTCTTACCTCAATAAATACCGCAATTATATCTGCTCTTAAGTTGAAATTTTTCGACACAGCTTCGTGCAATGCTGGCGTATATTTTTTTGATTATTGGAAGGAATGATCATGCATTTGAAATATTCTTTAAATTGAAATGAATACTTTTCTTTAAAAGAGTTGCTTTATATTATAAAAATTATTATTGGGACATTTCCTTGAACAAATTAAATTACAATTAACATACATTATTAAATATGCGCAAGGCTGCTTCTTTACCTTCTACAACAATACTCATCCTCCAGAGCCCTGACCAGAGTCGCGAGCAGAGCACAGCCGACGCATGCCGACTCCCGCCGACTAGCACGGACTAGCACGGACTGACTACTACTGTCGACTGACAACTACTACTGTCGACTCGCGCGGTCAAGCGCAGACTAGCAACAGCTAACGATAAACTACTCTCTGGTCAGAGATTCTATCATGCCTCGCCCATCACCGGCAATGTATACGTCTTTCAACTCCTATCCTCCCCAACTTGTGTGTAACTCAGTTTGAATGCGTAACAGAGTGAGCACTGTACTTCATTCCTACTTCGCACCTCATTTGTAGCTGTGAAGATGAAGTATTTCAAAATAAGGTTGGGTCTGTTCTTTGGGTGAAGACCAGCGTATCTACTAACGCAGGTTTGTCAATCGTAAAATATTAGTTCGTGAACAGAAAGGCTACCTGTACAGCTCGTTGTGGTTGTAGACAAAGAGTGTTTTCGTAAAGATGGTCATGACACGGTAAGCATCTCTGACCCACATTTCCTCCTCCATAGCTGCGAGTGATCAGGGAGCCGAAATCTCTCGGAAAGACACTTGCGACCTTAGAAACAGGTGAGACACACATGCACATGCTCCACACTTTATTTTGTATTAGGTACGTATTAAAATTTTCACCCATGCAAGTTTCTAGTTTGTTCAATCGATTTTCCTTCAGTGATAATATTTTTACCGTTGTCTCAATGTTCTGAAATATGCATCTCAGACATTTAGGATATCTTTTCGTTTATTGAAGTGACTGCGTTGTTAGTGGACCGTTGGGCCATGCACAGCGATTGTACAAAGAAAGTGGACATCTGGGCAAGACTTATAGCGCCGACCGTTGTAGCCGAGCGGTTCTAGGCGCTTCATACCGGCACCGCGCTGCTGCTACGGTCGTAGGTTCGAATCCTGCCTCGGGCATGGATGTGTGCGATGTCCTTAGGTTAGTTAGGCGTCAGTAGTTCTTAATCTAGGGGACTGATGACCTCAGATGTTAAGTTCAAATGGCTCTGAGCACTATGGGACTTAACATCTGAGGACATCAGCCCCCAAGACTTAGAACTACGTAAACCTAACTAAACTAAGGACATCACATGCATCCATGCCCGAGGCAGGATTCGAACCTGCGACCGCAGCAGTCGCGCGGTTTCGGACTGAAGAGCCTAGATGTTAAGTCCCATAGTGCTTAGAGCCAAGACTTATAGCAATGAACTATTTTCCACTCTGCAGGAATAATTGCTGCGAATCAACGCGCTTCAAGCGAGTTCGCAATTTATAGTCATTTATGTGTTAATGAACTTAGGAATTCAGAACATTCGTCACTTTGTACGTTTCCTGTGTATCGTGTATATCAAAAACTACTTTACTAGCCAATCTGAACACCATTTCATACTTTCCTCTTCTCTCAGTGTTCATTATTTTCTGTCATTTCCCTTTTCATCCATCTTTCTCTTGCTTCTTTATTTATTCTTCTTAATTCATTATTCAGTTTCCCATGCCTCATTTTCGACATTTTTGTTCTTTCTGCATTCTTCCATCTTTTTCTCCATGTTTTCTGGTATCCATTCTATTCTGATACTTTCGGACTCTGTAATTCCTAGTACTTCTTTCGCAGAGTCCTTGAGTCCATCACTCATTTACATCCACATCATTTACGTAGTCTTTAATACTATCTCTTTACCATTTTCTCCTAAACCAACTCTGAAACTTCGCCTACCTCCTTTTTTTGCTTTACCCCATCACATTTTCTTCAACTTGTATTTCTCCAATTAAGGGGGAGGGGTCTCAGTTTATGTCTGCTTCTGGGTAAGCTTTGGCATTCCTCGGTCAGTTCGTAAGCCTTTCATGTTTCAGGGTGTAGTTCAGCTGATACCTTTCTCAATTCAAATTTGAAATCTATGCATAACGTCTCCTTTTGTGATTTTCAAATCTTGTGTTACCCACCTCTAGTGAGTTTTCTTTGCAAAAGTTAAATAACCATTCACCTCTCTCATTTTCACATCTAATTACTCTACAATCACAATTCAGTTCCTGGCGAACGTTCATCGAACCGCCTTCAGGCTATTTCCCTACCGTTCCAATTTCGACAAGCGCGCGGTAAAACGAACACTTAAATCTTTCCGTGCGAGCTCTGATTTATCTCGTTTTATTATGTAGGTGGGCACCACCAAAATATTTTCACCCTCTGAGGAGAAAGTAGGTGACAGAAATTTCATGAGAAGACCCTGCCGCAACGAAAAATGCCTTAGTTTTAATGATTTCCATCCCAATTCAAGTATCATATCCGCGGCGCTCTCTCCCCTGCTTCGCTGTCGCACAAAACGAGCTGCCCTTCTTAGAACTTTTTCAGTGTCTTCCGGCGACTGTATCTGATGCGGATCCCATACAACAATACTCCAGAAGAGGATTTACAAGCACAGTGTAGGCAGTCCCTTTAGTAGACCTGTTGCGTTTTCTCAGTGTTCTGCCAGTAAATCGTAGTCTTGGGTTTGCTTTACCCACAACATCATCAATGTAATCGTTCCAACTTACGTTATTCTAATTGTAATCCCTAAGTATTTAGTTGAATTTACAGTCTTTAGTTTACCTTGTAACAGAAATTTAGCGGATGCCTTTTGGCACTTACGTGGACGATTCCACACTCTTCATTATTTAAAGTCAATTGCCACTTTTCGCGCCAAACAGATATCTTGTATAAATCGTTTTGGAATCTGTTTTGATCACCTGATGACGTCATAAGATGGTAAATGACAGCATCATCTGAAAACGATCTAAGACTGCTACTCAGATTGTCTCCTAAATGGTTAATGTAGATCAGGAACAGCAAAGGGCCTATAACACTTCCTCGGCGAACGGCAGATATTACTTTGTTTTACTCGATGACTTCCCATCAATTACTATGAACTGTGACCATTCTGACAAGAAATCCCTAATCCAAATCATCCTATTGTCATTTCGACTCTTTCTTAACCCACCACTGCATTCCGGTCCCCCATAATGATAATGTAGGGATTTCTGTTTTCTTTCTCCGTAATTTCTTGAATCTTCACATAATACTCTCACAACTCAACATCTCTATGATGGCTGGTTGGCATGTATACCACAACCTTCTAACTACCCTCTAGTAGTATCATCATCAATCTTCCATCACTATGTTGGATTATTTCTAAATTTCTATCGTATCAGGAGAGGAGGATTAGTTTACCGCCGGCCGGTGTGGCCGAGCGGTTTTAGGCGCTTCAGTCTGGAACCGCGCGACCGCTAATGGTCGCAGGTTCGAATCCTGCCTCGGGCATGGATGTGTGTGATGTCCTTAGGTTAGTTAGGTTCAAGTAGTTCTAAGTTCTAGGGGACTGATGACCTCAGATGTTAAGTCTCATAGTGCTCATAGCCATTTGAACCATTAGTTTACCTCATAAAGTTTAGTAAACAGGTCCATACTTGCATTGCGAGCTACGCGTATTTTGGCAGAAACGCGCTGCATGTTTGTGTGAGTGCACGTGGCCTACGAAGGAGAAGCTTTTTCTCACTGCATAAGTGACTCCCCAGGCACTTTACGACGTCTGTAAATTGGGTGGGCCACTATAACGGAGGGTAGGTGGTTCTGAGAAGGGCATCTGCACTACCGTTGTGTGACGGCAGGGATCCCCGACCCCGGGGGAGCGATCCCGGGTGCCGCGCTGGCTACCTGCTACGGATACTGGGGTCCAAGGCTGGCGGCAGGGGTTCGTTCACCCCGCACTGCCCTAGCCCAACACTGCCCCTCACCCCGGCTTCTGATTTCCATGGCTGCTGCTAGGCTGTAAACGGGGCAACGGAGCACGACCGTGCCGTGATTTACAGGACCATTCAACGCCTCCCCACGTCCCGCTGACGGAGGGACGTTAAGAGACCCAAGAAAACATCCGTCTTCTCCACCACAAACTTCGAATACATTTCTGTCTCACCGCTGACCTACACTGCAGTCACGGATGAACAGGAAGCTGTAACAGATAGTGTTGGAAAATACTGTTATAAGATGAATATCAACTAAAGTAAGGCAAGAGTAACGAATTAATCATCTTTTAGACAATGTAGCTCTTCTTACTACTGCGCGCCACGATAGCATTCCATATAACGTGGACTGTCTCTCTAAGGATAATGGAATGTAGTCGAATTAAATCAGGTAACACTAAACAATTAGATTCGCTAGTATAGCTTAATGCGTTGCGTGATAGCTTTAAAGGACACGGCAGTGAGCCGGTGTACTGAAAACTACGCTCACTGAAATTTTCGCCCAGAAAGGGTCGAGGAAGGGTCCACTAATCCTTTTGCCCGCCAGGTAAAAAAGCCGAGGGACGCTACGTAGAGGTTTCCGAGCTCGCATTTTCAAGCTATACAATAGAGAACACTACGAACTGAGAAGGTCAAGAGTGCGCCGACAGCTTTCTCCAGGAAATCGGCACACGTTGCAAAACCATGGAACGTATGCTATTTCAGATCCTAGTCGTTTGATTAAAGCTTCAGAAACGAAACTTCTCACGATTATAAAAAAAAAAAACTGTTGACAGTTATCGTGAGATTCCTGAAGACAGTATCCTAGCACAAATTTCACGGGTAAGATATTTCCTGATACTGTTCCCAACTTTATTTTGGCGTAAGATTTTTTCTAAGCTTTGCGTGTTTCGATAGCGTTAGGTAAGAGAATTCTTTGTTTCAAAAATCAAATTTATTAAGAATTATCTCGGGTCCACTACGAGTCAGTCATGACTGACTAATTAAGCATTTAATCAAGAAAAAACAATCTAAATAAAGATACCGATACTGATAAGACAGTTTCAAAATTGTCAGCCGAAAAAGATGGAAGACATTCTAAGTTATGTTCTAGTCACCTGTCGGTAGGGAAATCTTTGGTTACTTGTTCTGCTTCCTTGATAATCAATTAAACTGTGCGTTTTTTGTTATTTGTAAGTTGCTATTTGCATTTTGTACATTTTTCTATCTGTACACCCCTTCTGATAAATGTAGTCCAGTTTGTTCAGGTGGGAGATAGCTTTCAAGAAAGCCCTTATCTCACCATCCTCTCCGTACATTTTTACTATTTCTTTGCAACTTTTGATCCTGTTTCATGTAGACGGTTTTTTCCATACTCAGTTCTCACTTCATTAACGCTGAATTTTCAGCTTCTCTTTTGATGCATCTGATTGACCTAATTACGTTATTGATTGTAGGATTTGGTTTAGCAAAGCATGTTATTAGTTTTGTGAAGCCAGTCTTCTACAGCGTTGGTCGCTCAGTGGCGCAGTTTGTAGCAGCTCCAAGGGCTGATAGGGTTTTCTTCATTTTCTGAGCCAGCTATCTACAAATTAGTCAAAAAAAGGCAGAAAGCCTGGGGATATTCGGTGCCAGACATCTCTGACCCTAATAATGCCAGCGCAGTGCACATGCAAATTTGTTGTCTCTGTTCCTCATTTTCTTTCTCTTCGTAAGTTCTAAATCTTGCACTTTTTTCCAGAGAGACTTTTTCATGTAGAAATAACATCCATCTACTTCGGCTGTTGGTAGTACAACTTCAATTGCAGAAATCGCTGCTGATTCGAGATCTACGATCACGTCTGCAGATTTCCATTGTGGAATATTTTCTACCAAATTTCAGAAAAATTTGGAAATTTGTGGGAAGTTCCTATGGAACCAAACTGCCGAGGTCTTCGGTCCCTAGGCTTACACATTACTTAATCTTACTTAAAATAACTTACGCTAAGGACAACACACACACCCATGGCCGAGGGAGGACTCGAACGTCTGAAATGGGGAGCCGCGCGAACCGTGGCAAGGCGCCCCAGACCATGTGGCTACCCCAAGAGGCTAATTTCGGAAAAGACGTACGTATGTTTGACAATAATGCAAAAGCCACTGTACAGATGCTTGCCTCATTACTTGTACTCTCAAAGTCGGCGTGAATGGTTTGTATTTGCGAAGACGGTTTGCTATATCACTTGAATGTCCCATCTATATAAAAGTCTGGTTTAATTCCTAGAACTTCTTCGCCTTCTCTTCCTCTAAAAAATACTATCCTTTCTCCTAATTCGTCACCGCTTAGCAGAAAACTGCTGCTATCATTCATAGTTAGTAACTCAGCTTTGAGATCAATTTCTTCTCTTAACCGTTAACCTCTCTCAGTACCCCGCGATTTTTCCCGCTTGTAGAATAAAGTTCTGTTCATTGCTTGCTGTTCTTGCGATTCATTGACAAAATCGTACCGTCGGTTATTCAGGCAACCTATCTCCTCTGAATATACACTCCTGGAAATTGAAATAAGAACACCGTGAATTCATTGTCCCAGGAAGGGGAAACTTTATTGACACATTCCTGGGGTCAGACACATCACATGATCACACTGACAGAACCAACGGCACATAGACACAGGCAACAGACCATGCACAATGTCGGCACTAGTACAGTGTATATCCACCTTTCGCAGCAATGCAGGCTGCTATTCTCCCATGGAGACGATCGTAGAGATGCTGGATGTAGTCCTGTGGAACGGCTTGCCATGCCATTTCCACCTGGCGCCTCAGTGGGACCAGCGTTCGTGCTGGACGTGCAGACCGCGTGAGACGACGCTTCATCCAGTCCCAAACATGCTCAATGGGGGACAGATCCGGAGATCTTGCTGGCCAGGGTAGTTGACTTACACCTTCTAGAGCACGATGGGTGGCACGGGATACATGCGGACGTGCATTGTCCTGTTGGAACAGCAAGTTCCCTTGCCGGTCTAGGAATGGTAGAACGATGGGTTCGATGACGGTTTGGATGTACCGTGCACTATTCAGTGTCCCCTCGACGATCACCAGTGGTGTACGGCCAGTGTAGGAGATCGCTCCCCACACCATGATGCCGGGTGTTGGCCCTGTGTGCCTCGGTCGTATGCAGTCCTGATTGTGGCGCTCACCTGCACGGCGCCAAACGCGCATACGACCATCATTGGCACCAAGGCAGAAGCGACTCTCATCGCTGAAGACGACACGTCTCCATTCGTCCCTCCATTCACGCCTGTCGCGACACCACTGGAGGCGGGCTGCACGATGTTGGGGCGTGAGCGGAAGACGGCCTAACGGTGTGCGGGACCGTAGCCTAGCTTCATGGAGACGGTTGCGAATGGTCCTCGCCGATACCCCAGGAGCAACAGTGTCCCTAATTTGCTTGGAAGTGGCGGTGCGGTCCCCTACGGCACTGCGTAGGATCCTACGGTCTTGGCGTGCATCCGTGCGTCGCTGCGGTCCGGTCCCAGGTCGACGGGCACGTGCACCTTCCGCCGACCACTGGCGACAACATCGATGTACTGTGGAGACCTCACGCCCCACGTGTTGAGCAATTCGGCGGTACGTGCACCCGGCCTCCCGCATGCCCACTATACGCCCTCGCTCAAAGTCCGTCAACTGCACATACGGTTCACGTCCACGCTGTCGCGGCATGCTACCAGTGTTAAAGACTGCAATGGAGCTCCGTATGCCACGGCAAACTGGCTGACACTGACGGCGGCGGTGCACAAATGCTGCGCAGCTATCGCCATTCGACGGCCAACACCGCGGTTCCTGGTGTGTCCGCTGTGCCGTGCGTGTGATCATTGCTTGTACAGCCCTCTCGCAGTGTCCGGAGCAAGTATGGTGGGTCTGACACACCGGTGTCAATGTGTTCTTTTTTCCATTTCCAGGAGTGTAGTTTGGAAATGGAAGTCTCTTCCCCTCGTGCATTTTTCTCTGTTTGGTCCAACGTCTTCCTTACTTCATACGGAGCGTCATCCGGAGCTCCATACTGGTGATTGAGTGGAAAAAGCACAGTCGAATCCTTGGTTTTAAGCATTCCTCGGCAGTGGTTTCTTTTCCGTCTTCAACAGCACCAGGTCACACTCCCGTCTTCTTTGGCTATCTTCACCATGTCCGGATAACTTTCATAGTGGTAACAGGGCTTTTGTGAATTGTCATTGAAACTTCAGCATCGGAACTATTTTGACAGAAGTACTCAAGTGCACGATTTCAACTCTACGACAGCTAGAGCGGCACTGAGGCTGTCAGACAGTCGGGTACCGCGACGGACGAGGTCTATCGGGGCGCAATTCGGCCGTGTCTCGGGAGCAGGTAGTTTAGAGAAATTAGGACGGTCCGGTCGCAGTTAATCTGAGCGACGGTACAATGAGAGCGAGTACTGGGCGCAGATTTCACAGATTTGTGGTTGGATGCAAATTTCACTTGGCGCAGTTTTCATGGATTCAGTGAGCCAGACCTGTATCGAAATGCGTGGCTAGCCATAAAGTGTTTTTTTTTTCCTTTTTTTAGGCTGGTTTGAGGAAATACTGAACTGCTATTCATTTTCCGTCACAGAAGATACAATACAGGTGTAGATAAAATACGATAATGAACATAAGAAGGTTAGCACAATTCATCAACACATGGGATCGTATGAATAATAAAAAAAAAAAAGAACATATGCTGGAGAAGACTCTTAGAGCAAAAGGACATTCTCTGAGAAAGTTATAAGTTTCGTATGAATAAAGAATTGGAAGCGCGTTGTCAGATGAGGGAGTTTTCTCACTGCCTACGCTTCTTTTTGAGAAGGTTCTCGGTGTGTATCATCTGCCGCGTCCACCACAAAACACACACGTAATCTCACATTTATTTCAACTCGCTCAAACAGGGAAACTATTCAGTGTGCAAGTTTTGAACTCGCTTCAGTGTGTTCTGGAAGACCTACACCACGTTTCGACTTTAGTTTTATTTGCGGTAGTAAATTATGAAAACGATTATCGACAGTCTACAAAAATGCCTTTTCTGATTATGTTACCGAATTTTTTACATGCAGGAATCTTTAATACTATTGACGTTAGGTGAAAACATAATCTGAACAAAATCTAAAGAATGCATGACGGTTTCAGCTACTCCAAACCGGAACTCTATCAAAGGTTTCCAACACGAGCTAGTTTTGATTAAATATGACGTGTTCAAAAATGTTCAAATGTGTGTGAAATCTTATGGGACTTTATTGCTAAGGTCATCAGTCCCTAAGCTTACACGCTAGTTAACCTAAATTATCCTAAGGACAAACACACACACCCATGCCCGAGGGAGGACTCGAACCTCCGCCGGGACCAGCCGCACGGTCTATGACTGCAGCGCCTGAGACCGCTCGCCTAATCCCGTGCGGCAATTATGACGTGTAATGGACTGTTCGTGTGTAAGTACTTCAGCAGTTACCTTTACGGCTTCATTGCATGAAAGAGATCGCCATGTTTGTAATTAACTAGTTATTAATCTTTCTGATCCACCTAACAAAATACATGATTTAAGCCGTGGTGAAAATATGTTGATGAACATCTGAAAATGTCAGTGACACAGTTGTCTAGTGTATACCTGTCTTCCCCTACACCATTCTGAAAAACTTGGGCCTGCTACACCACTACCATACCATAACACTACCGCCTCCGAATTGTACGTCGGGTGGAGTGGCCGAGCGGTACTATGCGCTTCAGTCTGGAACCGCGCGACCGCTACGGTCTTGCCTCGGACATGGATGTGTGTCATGTCCTTAGGTTAGTTAGGTTAAAGTAGTTGTAAGTTCTAGGGGACTCATGACCTCAGATATTAAGTCCCACAGTGCTCAGAACCATTTGAACAATTTTTTTTTATTTTTTTTTTTTTATGGTGGTGTATGAGGTGATATCAGATCTCGAAAAACAAGTATTTGCTGATAAAACGAAAAATTAACGTTTAATGCCAATATTTTATGGTCTGGCCACACGGTGCAGAAGCCCTCGAACAATTCATGGATCACATGAACAGCATACGTCCGAACATCCAGTTCACTGTCGAGATGGAGAAGGAACGAAGGTTTCCATTCTAAGACGTTTTGGTACAACGACAGCCATTGTGATGGACGAGTTGCATATCCAAAAGCAGGACTTCTCAGACAGTATTACATGGTTTTATGAACGATCAGTGCGTGGTATTCAAGTGGGGTGAGAACACTTGAGTTTAAACACCATCTTAACTTTTATTTTTCATTCATCAAGGTTTTGGACTGATTGGAATCTGAAAGAAAAGTGCGCTGAGAACAGTGTTTCCTGAAAGGTGAACTGGAAAGAGACATCGATGGATACCCAGAAAGAGACAGGTAGATACGATGAGGAAACCCTTAGAGAAGGAGGCAATTAAAGAAGCAGAGGAGTGGTGGACAGACAGACAGCGACGGATGCCCTTTATTCACAATCCATCCCAGGACGCTGTAAACGGGCAATGAAGAGGGGAAGAAGAAGCAAGCACATGTTTCTAAGCAACACGTTTTATATATTCAGGGTGTTACAAAAAGGTACGGCCAAACTTTCAGGAAACATCCCTCACACACAAAGAAAGAAAGTATGTTATGTGGACATGTGTCCGGAAACGCTTACTTTCCATGATAGAGCTCATTTTATTACTTCTCTTGAAACCACATTAATCATGGAATGGAAACACACAGCAACAGAACGTACCAGCGTGACTTCAAACACTCTGTTACAGGAAATGTTCAAAACGTCCTCCGTTAGCGAGGATACATGCATCCACCCTCCGTCGCATGGAACCCCTGATGCGCTGATGCAGCCCTGGAGAATGGCGTATTGTATCACAGCCGTCCACAATACGAGCACGAAGAGTCTCTACATTTGGTACCGGAGTTTGCGTAGACAAGAGCTTTCAAATGCCCCCATAAATGAAAGTCCAGAGGGTTGAGGTCAGGAGAGCGTGGAGGCCATGGAATTGGTCCGCCTCTACCAATCCATCCGTGACCGAATCTGTTGTTGAGAAAGGTACGAACACTTCGACTGATATGTGCAGGAGCTCCATCGTGCATGAACCACATGTTGTGTCGCACTTGTAAAGGCACATATTCTAGCAGCACAGGTAGAGTATCCCGTATGAAATCATGATAACGTGCTCCATTGAGCGTAGGTGGAAGAACATGGGGCTCAATGAAGACATCACCAACAATGCCTGCCCAAACGTTCACAGAAAATCTGTGTTGATGACGTGATTGCACAATTGCGTGGGGATTCTCGTCAGCCCACACATGTTGATGGTGAAAATTTACAATTTGATCACGTTGGAATGAAGCCTCATCCGTAAAGAGAACATTTGCACTGAAATGAGGATAGACACATTGTTGGATGAACCATTCGCAGAAGTGTACCCGTGGAGGCCAATCAGCTGCTGATAGTGAAACGACTACGTTTCATATGTATTCATTACCAGCGATGGCGAGGCATGACAGAATCTCTGACCAGAGAGTTATTTATCGTTGCTAGTCTGCGCGAGTGTGCAGTAGCACGTAGCGAGTCGGCAGGAACAGTTGCGAGTTTTACTCTGCAGTAGTAGTCAGTCGACAGTAGTGTGTGGCGAGTCGGCAGAGGGAGTAGACAGTTGCGAGTTGCACTCTGTCTGCAGTAGTTGTCAGTCGGCAGTAGTTGTAGCGAGTGGACAGTTGTACCGAGCAGACGTCGGCATGCGTCGGCGGCGCGATCTTACCGCGACTCTGGTCGCGATTCAGGACGATGTGTAATATTGTAAAAGATAATGAAGCAGCATTGCGCTCAGGTAATAACGTGTGTTAATTGTAATTAATTTGTTCAAAAAATGATGCCCCAATAATAACTTTTTATAAAGTAAATATTTTAAAGAAAAGTAATCATTTCAATTTAAAGAACTTTTCCACCCTTTTGAAGAAAAACCATTCTTTTCAAGCTAAATAATATTTCCTATGCATTCCCTCCAAGAATCAAAATTAAATATAAGCCAGCATTGCACGAAGCTATGCCGAAAAATAAGAGCAGATATAGATGCAGTTTTACTGAGGTAAGAATTTATCAGGTTTCATTATTTCACAGGGCCGAAGGTCAGCGCAGCTGCCCTTATAAAATTTATCAGGTTTAATTATTTGTGTTGAGATGTTACAGTCAGTTCATGGTTCGTTATTTAATCAATATTATTGTGTGGGTTTGTGATCAATCTTCATTCCTTAACGTTAATATTGTGGGGAGTTTACATTTGGGCCATTATTATTCTTTAATTTTGCAAGGAGGTTACGCTTGGCTCACATTTTATTATTCAGTTAAAATTGACAAACTTTATTGCGGGGAGGTTACAATAGTGCCTGCACACGCTATACATGGTACGGAAACAACTGGTTCTCCCGTAGCACTCTCCATACAGTGACGTGGTCAACGTTACCTTGTACAGCAGCAACTCCTCTGACGCTGACATTAGGGTTATCGTCAACTGCACGAAGAATTGCCTCGTCCATTGCAGGTGTCCTCGTCGTTCTAGGTCTTCCCCAGTCGCGAGTCATAGGCTGGAATGTTCCGTGCTCCCTAAGACGCCGATCAATTGCTTCGATATTCTTCCTGTCGGGACACCTTCGTTCTGGAAATCTGTCTCGATACAAACGTACCGCGGCTATTGCCCCGTGCTAATCCATACATCAAATGGGCATCTGCCAACTCCGCACTTGTAAACATTGCACTGACTGCAAAACCACGTTCGTGATGAACACTAGCCTGTTGATGCTACGTACTGATGTGCTTGATGCTAGTACTGTAGAGCAATGAGTCGCATGTCAACACAAGCACCGAAGTCAGCATTACCTTCCTTCAATTGGGCCAACTGGCGGTGAATCGAGGAAGTGCAGTACATACTGACGAAACTAAAATGAGCTCTAACATGGAAATTAAGCCTTTCCGGACACATGTCCACATAACATCTTTTCTTTGTTTGTGTGTGAGGAATGTTTCCTGAAAGTTTGGCCTTCCTTTTTGTAATACCGTGTATATGAGTAAGGATTGCAAGCTGAAAGTGTGAGGAATGTTTCCTGAAAGTTTGGCCTACCTTTTTGTAATACCCTGTATATGAGTAAGGATTGCAAGCTGAAAGTCTGGGGGTGACTGGAGAATTACAGTGAAGGCAGAACGCTGAGAGCGGCAGCCAATTGCGGCTACCGTATGCACGGTCGGACTTCCTGAGAGGCGCTGAGTGCTGGGCGCACAGTGCCAGTCCTTCCCCGGGGGAGCGGGCGGCGACCCCCTCGGACGCGCAGGCGCTTTAGATCCGGTGGCAGGCGGCACTGGCTGCAGCTTTCCCTCAGCGGGGCGCTCAGCGCTCTGACTACCTGACACGGCGTTCCCACGGAAACGGCAGGCCGCATTATGCGCGGAATGCACCGTGCATGCGTCACCAGCCGGGCACACACAATGATGGACGGCGTGTCCTTCTCACTGACACACTCACACCCACACCCACACCCCCCCCCCCCCCCCCACACACACACACACACACACACACACACGTGTGTGTGTGTACACGAGGGTTGGAACTTAAACAGTGGCAACTATTTATTCACAACCGATATAAAAGAGTTACATGTTTGCACCTGCTACTGTCCTTCAAAGTAGTCTCCAGCGTTGTGTAGAACCTGTTGCCAGCGATGTGGAAGGCGTAGTACACTGTTAGCAGAGCCTGATCTGTTGATGGTGCGAATAGAGCGGTCTACTCCCTGTCGAATCTCTGGAACAGTTCTGAAGCGAATGCCACGAAGTGGTTCTTTCATTTTCTGAATCAAATCAAAGTCACAAGTGCTTCCCAGTCCCATCGACCGAGCAGAGCAGCCACAGCTTACGCTGTATGCACCCGCGCATTGTCGTGCAAAATGATGGGTGGGCTGCACATAAAGTGTCGCCGATTCTTTCGCAAAGTTGATCGCAGGTGATGCTTCAAAAGCTAACAGTAGTACTGTGCACTGACGGTCTGCCGTGGAGGAACGTAATGCGTTAGGATAACACCATCACAGTCGTACACGAGAACCACCCTAACTTTCACCATACTGAGGCTCTGACGCACTTTCGACTTTCGCAGCGATCCATAATGCTTTACGAAAGAAGCGGCGACACTTTCTGCGAAAGTCACCCATCACTTTGCACGTCAATGCGCGGGTGCATACAGCGCGAGCTGTGGCTGCTCTGTTCGGCCGATTGGTCTGGGAAGTGCTGTACCATCCACCATACTCCCCGGACTTAAGTCCTTGTGACTTTGATTTGATTCTGAAGATGAACGAACCACTTCATGGCATTTGCTTCAGAACTGTTCCAGAGTCCGACAGGCGGTAGACCGCTCCATTCGCACCATCAACAGAACAGGCTCTGCTAACGGTATACTACACCTTCCACATCGCTGGCAATGGGTTCCACACGACTCTGGTGACTACTTTTAAGGACAGTAACAGGTGCAAACATGTAACTCTTTTGCATCGTTTATGAATAAATAGTTGCCACTATTTAAGCTCCAACCCTCGTATATAATGAAATTTTCGCTCTGCAGCGGAGTGTCTGCTGATGTGAAACTTCCTGGCAGATTAAAACTGTGTGCCGGAGCGAACTCCGTCTCGGGTACTTCGCCTTTCGCGGCAAGTGCTCTACCATCCGTCCTTGAGCTACCCAAGCTCAGCGCACATTCCGCTGCATCGCGAAAATTTTATTGTGGGAACATCCTTCAGTCTGTGGCCAAGCCATGTCTCCACAATATCCTTGCTTCCAGGACTATCAGTTCTGCAACGTCTGCGGAAGAGCTCTGTGGAGTTTGGAAGGTGAGAGACGAGATACTGGCGTTGTTAAAGCTGTGTGAGTGCGTACTGAGACGTCTTTGGGCAGTCAGATCGTAGAGCACTAACGCGCAAAAGGCTAAGATCCCGTGTTCGAGTTTCGATCCGGCACACAGTTTTAATCTGCCAGGAGGTTTTACATATGCAACGTTACTAGCAAAAATCTCGAAACCGTCTAGGCAATATCATTACGAAATATCTCGAAAATTTCTACACTGATTTACTTCAAATTTCTAGATGAAAATTCATTGAACATTCCGATACCCATCAGGTTAAATACCGTTTTAAAATATGTGGTAAATAAATATGCATACTAGCGAAAATTTGGAGAAGTTCTTTATCGATTTACTTTAAATTTTTACGCGGTACTAAAAAAAAAAATAATTTCGACGGACATAGCCTACATATATTTTAAAATATACGATGCTCTGATGATCAGGCTATGTATCTTTTTAAACAACACTGAACAGATTTCCTGTTAAAACCGACTGTGAGAAAAAATTGCTGTGGCGTGCTCTGCTGTAAAAATGTGTGGTTATGTTTTCTTTCTCGCAGTCATACAAATAGAATCTCTCTGTATTTTTTTTTTTTTTTTTTTTTTTTTTTTTTTTTTTTTTTTTTTTTTTACAGAATTTTGTTCACCTCAAATCGAAACGAGAATCATGATCAGAGAGAGAACGTTAGAGGAGATGGACGGAAGTGCGTGGGAGTGTGGAGAGGGGGGGGGGGAGTGTGGAGAGACAGGGGTACGAAGAGACAGACAGATGGCGATGTGGAGGTGATCGACAGAGAGAAGGGGAAGGAGGAGGAGGCGGAGGACATGGACAAAGAGTGGGCGAGAAGAAAAACGGACAGAGAAATTGGCCAGAAGCATATTAGGATGTATATCCAGTTCCCATATATTCAGCGAATGCAAAGCATTGAGATGTTCACTATTGTAATTAGCTTCACATGCTATTTCAATAATGAGCAGGTATTTTACTGTCAAAGATTTTAAGAAATATATAAATATTGTCGTTTATATGGTAAAATATTCTACATCCACTTTCCTGATCCATTAGGCAGTGTAGAGTGTTAACATTATGTTGACCATGTCAATAATAGGTGCACTCTCTGGCTGTTGATTGAATTACTTGAAGAAATACAGCAAGAAGCTAATTTTGTATAGCTTTACTTACGTCAAGACGTGTTTCGTGGTTTCACGTATCTTCAGTTGGCCTCTTAACATACACACCAGCCAATCAAAAGCATCCAGACACCTATTAGTGAGCATTTTATTGGGTGTGTCCACCTTTAGTCTTAATGATTACTTATTGTGCTGGAGTTCCTTTCAATGGAGTTGGACCACTTGTAGGAAGTGGCACTTGCACAGAGAGGCACTTGCACGGAACCTGGGGCTATTTAGATTGCAAAAGGAGAGTAGAGGAAACTAATAATTCGTTTTCTGTCTAGCGGTACAGCATAGAATGCTGTAGGTTGCGACACATGTTACTAGTAATTAGTCTAAATACATGGTGAAAGGTTAAGTAAAACTGTACCACGACGTCCTCAGAGGGCGCTCACATATGAATATTTACATATAAGCATATTAGTTTTCCATAAATTGTTGTTTCCGGAATCTCTTATAATATCAAAAATTCTAAGATCAAACGTGGACAATGTATTTGACTAATTACGAAGGAGATATTCAGTCCACTTTGTGTCCTTTCCATGTAACACCACGAGCAGGTATTCTCTTTTCTTCCTCCATTAAATTTATTTACAATATTTACGAGATTGTCAATTAGTGTGATGTGTATTACTTTATTTTCCGTACATACATAATTTACAGTGACTGTGACATTTTCTTCACCACTATAATTTCTGTGGATAGGCCACACAAGTTAGAATCGATCTTATATTACTTCCAGTTTTGGGTGTTTTAAGGCCATTTCAGTAATCTTGTCAGTTTTAATTGCTGACATCATTCTTCTTTTCCGGTCGATAGTTAAAACTAACCGAACAAACTGGTGGGTGTGGTACTCTCTATCTTCTCTAAAGAGTAAATATTTGGATGAACTTTTGGTATTAATGTGTTTAATCTTCGCTTTCATCCCTCTATGACATTTTTAGTGTCGTGGCGTCTTCCACTGCAGTTCCATATATTTCTTGACATATGCTTGTTATCGAGCAACTGGTCCACAAAAGAATCTTAGAAGTCCTAAAGATTTTGATTTTCAGGTGTGTCTCCTTAATGCACAGCCAGCCGTCATCCAACATTTCGAGAGGAAGAAGTACTAGAGCTGAAGACGTTCTTATGTGACAGTGAATCTTTTCATTCTCCTCATAGGCAGGAACAAGGCCGCCGCACTGAACTTGTTTGCACAAACACCGATTAAAATGGTTATTTGCATCACACATTCACTATTTCAGTAAACAAACTTGATGCTAATCGGATGATGGCAATTTTGGAATCCATCATGAGAGGCGTAGGATTCCATCCAGCCACCGCGGATTTTAAAAAGAAAAAAAAAAAAAAAAAAAATCATATTTTTCTCGCTTTCTGTCCAGCAAGTAAGTGTAGACAGCTGGATTAGTTGTTGTTCCCTTCCAAGTACTTATAAAATCAGCGTGAAGTCTCAGAAACTGTAAAATTTGGAAATTTGTGGTAAGTGCCTGTTGGACCAAACTGCTGAGGTCATCGGCACCTAGGCTTACACACTATTTAATCTAACTTAAACTAACATATGCTAGGGACAACACACACATCCATGCCCGAGGGAGGACTCGAACCTCCGACGGGGGGAGCCGTACGAACTGTGGGAAGGCTCCTTAGACAGCATGGCTACCCGGCGCCGCCTCAGCATCTGTCCGAACTGCTTGCTCGAAGTCTTCTGCGTTCAGTTTACAAAGGATGTTTCCAGCTTAGTAAACAAGATTTTCCCTTATCGCTAGCTAACACCAACATTCTGTCATTCGGTTCTCAGTTGTCACGTGCAAGTAAAAATTTGCTGCCACCGTTTGTCAGTAAATTATTTTCTTGAAAGAATATTGTTCCAGCAACAGTCAGATTTTGTGTAGGTCCCACATATTTTCCTCAATGCGATGCTGCGATTGTTTTCACACTTCTGTGTGACGGAAACGATGTTACTAACTCGTAGCCGAGGCTGAACAGCCGCCCTACTTGTTGTTCAGAGTAAACAGCTGCTCTACTTGTTGTTAAGCCTAAACTGATTTAGTGTCTGTTTCTTTTGCACGTTCTTTTGCACTTTCAGAGTGTTTTCACATTTCATTTGGAATGCAGACATGTCTACATTCGCCTGAAACTATGGTACTTTTACTGGATAGTCTTCCTCTGCACTTACTCTTTCTATAGTATGCACAACCACAATATGTAACATTTTCATTGTTGCTATAATCCACAAATACTGACGCCCATTCTAAACCAATAAAATCTTATCTTTGGTGGTTTCAGCGAATTCCATCTTCACGCCACTAAGAAGACGTAACATTCCTTGCCAGTTGGAGACTAACTACAGAACTGAACTTGGGAGCCACGCAACACAGCCGTTTTGGTTTGTCGTTAAACTGACGATCGGACATGGTTCTTGGGGCAGGAAGTGGACTTTCCCAGTTGTAGGGTAGCAGGCAGCAGCTGGCAGGCCGGTGTATCCTACTTCTGAACAGAGTGTTCCGAGGTACCACTACCTGAAGTGCTTTAGAATCCGTGGAAATGTCCACATGTACCATCTCTGTGCAAGTGTCACTCAGTGCGAATATCGCAAACTATGTGTCTGAACGTCTGTGGAGGAATGAGAGCCCATTCTTCCTTAGGGGCCGAAACCAGGAAAGGCTATGATGTTGCACACTGGGGTCTGAAGCTAAGTCGACGTTGTAACTCATCCTGAAGGTGCTCCATTGAGTTCAGGACAGGACTGTGGTTAGGCCACTCCATTTCAGGGATGTTATTGTCCACTTATCATTGCCTCACATATAATGCTTTACGCAAGGTGCATAGTCGTGCTCATATAAAAAAATCATCGTCTCCAAACTGTTCCTTTACAGAGTCCTGTGAAATGTGTTGATCGCCTTTGTCATTTACGATCTTCTTAAGAGCAATAAGGGAATTACATCCTAACCACCGAAAACAACAACGTGCCGTAACACCAACTACTCCGTACTTCACTCTTCGCGCTACACATGATGGCAGGGTTAACACTCTTCAGGCGCTCGCGAAACCCAGCCCCTCCATTGAGTTGCCACAGGATACAGCAATACAGCATGATTTATCTCTTCAGATCACTCGTTTCCATTCATCCACTGGCCACTGACGTCGTTCTCTACACTACCTCAAGCGGCACTTAGCATTTATTTTAGAAATGTGTGGCTTATGAGGAGCTCCTCGACCATTATACCTTATTCCTTTTAACTCCCTACGTGTAGTCATTGTGTTAACTGCACTGCAAGTAGTGCTTTGGAATTCACCAGTGATAGCTTCCGCTGATTTCATGTCATTCCTCATAACCACCCTACGCAACATTCGAAGGTATCTGTCCGTCAGCATATAACGTCTGCCGGTTTAGAGTAGGCTGTGGTTGTCCCTTCTCATTTCCACTTTCCAACCACATCAACCACAGTCGACTTGCACCGCAGTAGGAGTGTTGAAATGTCCCTGATGGATTCGTGGGAGTCACTGCCCTCTCCTGGACGACACACCCATCTGTTTCTTCTTCTTTGTTGATAATACAACGCTCCCCGCCTCCTTTCATACTGGCGGGTCCGTCTCTTGCGACACCTATAGGTGAGTTTCACGTCATCTACATCTACATCTACATGGATACTCTGCAAATCACGTGCAAGTGCCTGGCAGAGGGTTCATCGAACCACCTTCACAATTCTCTGTTATTCCAATCTCGTATAGCGCGACGAAAGAGCGAACACCTAAACTTTCCGTACAAGCTCTGAATCCCTTATTTTCTCGTGGTGATCGTTTCTCCCTATTTAGGCCGGTGTCAAAAAAATATTTTCGCATTCGGAAGAGAAAGTTGGTGATTGCAATTTCGTGAGAACATTCCGTCGCAAGGAAAAACGCCTTTCTTTTAATGATGTCCAGCCCAAATCCTGTATCATTTCTGTGACACTCTCTTCCATATTTCGCGATAATACAAAACGTGCTCCTCTTCTTTGAACTTTTTTGATATACTCCGTCAGTCCTATCTGGTAAGGATCCCACACCGCGCAGTAGTATTCTAAAAGAGGACAGACAAGCGTAGTGTGGGCAGTCTCCCTAGTAGGTCTGTTACATTTTCTAAGTGTCCTGCCAATAAAACGCAGTCTTTGGTTGGTCCTCCCCACATTATCTTCTATGTGTTCCTTCCAGTTTCAGTTGTTCGTAATTGTAATTCCTTGGTATTTAGTAAAATTTACGGCCTTTAGATTTGACTGATTTATAGTGTAACCGAAGTTTAACTAATTCATTTTAGCTCTCGTGTGGATGACCTCACACTTTTCGTTATTTAGGGTCAAATGCCAATTTTCGCACCATTCACATATCTCTTCTAAATCGTTGTGCAATTTGTTTTGATCTTCTGATGACTTTATTAGTCGATAACGACAGCGTCATCTGTAAACAACCTAAAACGGTTGCTCAGATTGTCCCCCAAATCGTTTATATAGATAAGGAACAGCAAAGGGCCCCTAACACTACCTTGGGGAACGCCAGAAAGCACTTCTGTTTTACTCGATGAGTTTCCGTCAATTACTACGAACTGTGACCTCTCTTACAGGAAATCACAAATCCAGTCACATAACTGAGACGATATTCCATAAACACGCAATTTCACTATCAGCCACTTGTGTGGTACAGTTTCAGAAGCCTTCTGGAAATCCAGAAATACGGAATCAATCTGAAATCCCTTCTCAGTAGCACTCAACACTTCATGCGATTAAAGTCCTAGTTATGTTTCACAAGAACGTTTTTTTCTAAACCCATATTGACGGCTTGTCAATAGACCGTTTTCTTCGAGGCAATTCATAATGTTCGAACACAATATATGTTCCAAAATCCTGCTGCGTATCGACGTTAGTGGTATGGGCCTGCAATTAAGTGGATTACTCCTACTAACTTTCTTCAGTATTGGTGTGATCTGTGCGAGTGTCAAATCTTTGGGTAGGGATCTTTCGTCGAGTGAACGGTTGTATATGATTTTTAAGTATGGAGCTAATGCGTCAGCACACTCCGAAAGGAACCTAACTGGTATACAGTCTGGACCAGAGGACTTGCTTTTATTACGCCATTTAAGTTGTTTCACTACTCCAAGGATATTTACTTCTTCGTTACTCATTTTGGCAGCTGTTCTTCATTCGAATTCTAGAATATTGACTTCGTCTTCTTTTGTTAAGGCATTTCGGAAGGCTGTGTTTAGTAATCTGCTTTGGCAGCACTGTCTTCAATAGTATCTCCATTGCTTTCGCGCACAGAAGGCATTGATTGTTTCTTGCCGCTAACATACTTCACAAACGACGGGAATCTCTTTGGATTTTCCGCCAGGTTTCGAGGGAAAGTTTCGTTGTGAAAACTGTTATAAGTATCCCGCATTGAAGTCCGCTCTAAATTTCGAGCTTCTACGAAAGGTCGCCAATCTTGTGGATTTTGCGCCTGTTTAAATTTGGAATGTTTGTTTAGTTTGTTTCTGCAACAGTGTTCTGACCAGTTTTGTGTACCAAGGAGGATAAGCCCCGTCGTTTGTTAATTTATTTGGTATAAATTTCTCAATTCCTACCGATACTATTTCTCTGAATTCAAGCCAAACCTGATCTACGCTTATATTATTAATTTGGAATGAGTGGAGTCTGTCTCTCAGGAAAGCGTCAAGTGAACTTTTATCTGCTTTTTTGAATAGATATTTTGTTCGCTTGTTTTTCGAGGGTTTGGTGATTACAGTTTTCATTCTCGCTACGACAACTCTGTGTTCACTAATCCCTGTATTCTTTTTGATGCTCGTTATTAACTCAGGATTATTTGTTACTAAGAGGTCAAACGTGTTTTCACCACCGTTTATTATTCGCGTGGGCTCATGAACTAACTGCTCGAAATAATTTCAGAGAATGCGTTTAGCACAATTTCAAATGATGTTTTATGCGTACCTCCGGAATTAAACATGTATTTTCGACAACATATAGAGGGTAAATTAAAGTCACCACCAACTATAATCGTATGAGTCGAGTACGTGTTTGAAATCAGACTCAAGTTTTCTTTGAAACTGTCAGCAACTGTATCATCTGAATCGGTAGGTCGGTAAAATGATCCAGTTATTATATTATTCCGGTTGCCAACAATGACCTCTGCCCATACTAACTCACAGGAACTACTACTTCTATTTCGCGACGAGATAAACTACTTCTAACAGCAACAAACAAGCCACCGCCAACCGTGTTTAGCCTATCCTTTCGGAACACCGTTAGATTCTTCACAAAAATTTCGGCTGAGCTTATCTACGGCTTTAGCCAGCTTTCAGCGCCTATAACGATTTGAGCATCAGTGCTTTCTATTAGCGCTTGGAGCTCAGCTACTTTCCCAACATAGCTACGATAATTTACAACTGTTCTACCGATGTTTCCTGTACCTACGTTCTTCCTGTGTTCGGCCTGCACCCTTTGTGACTGAAGCCCTTCTTATATTTTCCTGAGACCCTCTAACCCAAAAAACTACCCAGTCCACGCCAAACAGTCCCTGCTACCCGTTGTAAGATGTATGCGCTATATGCGCTGCCTGCAATAGGCAAGGCATAGGAGAGTCTCTGACCAGAGAGTAGTATGTAGTTAGTTGTTGCTTGTCGCTAGTCGGCAGTAGTCTGCAGTAGTCTGTGTGAGTCGGCGGTAGTGTGCAGTAGTCGGCGCGAGTCTGCGCTTGTCTGCAGTCTGCTCTGATCGGGAT
Organism: Schistocerca americana; assembly: GCF_021461395.2. NCBI lineage: Eukaryota > Metazoa > Arthropoda > Insecta > Orthoptera > Acrididae > Schistocerca > Schistocerca americana. Next base: position 320,423,958 of record NC_060120.1, on the reverse strand, counting down.
TCTGGACGATGAGTATTATTGTAGAAGGTAAAGAAGCAGCCTTGCGCATATCTAGTAATGTATGTGAACTGTCATCCAATTTCTTTTTAAAAATGCCCCAATAATAATTTTTATAATATAAAGTTTTTTTTTTAAAAAAACATTTATTTCAATTTAAAGAATTTATCCAATGCATGATCATTCCTTTCACGAATCACAAAAGTGTAGGCCAGCATTGCACGGATCTGTGGGGAAAAAAAAGAAAAAAAAAATTATTTTTAGGTAAGATCAGATATATTCGCGGTTTTTATTGAGGTAAGAATTTTTTGCTTTCTTATTCAGAGTACAGGGCCGTGGCGCAGCGCTGCTGTCGTCGTAAAGTTTACCAGGTTACTGAATATTTTTATTTCGGGGTTTAGGAGTTTTTCTGTTTCAAACTTAACATTAAATGAGAAAAGAATTTTGTGAGTACATTAAATGTGAATGCATTTCTGCACGGAGATTATAAATGGGAACCAATTTTGTTCAGAGGTTACAATATTTAAAATTCATTTAATTATTATTTTTGTGGGGAGGTTACACCGTGTAGCTGCCTCCTGCGTATAGTGGACTCCTGATCTATTCAGAGGAACCGGAAAGCCAACCACCCTTTGGCGCAGGTCGAGGAATCTGCAGCGTACACGGTCCCAGAACTGTCTGAGCCTCTGATTCAGACCCTCCACTTGGCTCTGTACCAGAGGTCCGCAATCGGCCCTGTCGACTATGCTGCAAATGGTCAGCTCTGCTTTCATCTTGCAAGCAAGAATGGCAGCCTGTTAGCCGCTCCAAACCAGAGTGAATCTCTTCTGATCCAAAGTGACACACATCATTGGTACCGACGTGAGCAACCACCTGCAGTTGGCTGCACCCTGTGCTCTTCATGGCATCTGGAATGACCAGTTCCACATCTGGAAAGATTGCTACCAGTATGCACATGGAGTGCACATTGGTTTTCTTTCCCTTGTTGGAAACCATGTCCCGAATGGGCCCCATAACGCGCCTAACGTTGGAGCTCCCAACTATCAATAATCCCACCCTCTGTGATTGTCCCGATCTTGGAGGCTGAGGGGTTTTCTCTGAAACAGGACAGGCGATAGCATCTGGCCCAGCGACTGTCAGCCACAGACAGCACCTGGAACCTGTTTGTCAGACAAACCAGTGAGGCCTTACGTGCAGCCGCCTGGGAAGTCTTTCGCCGCCTGCGATGCCCCAGGGCGACCTCCCACTCGACAACAGGTAAGGAGTTAAGCTCAGTGCGAGCAGTAACTGGGCTGGCCACCGGTGAGGACTGACCCGAGGACTCGGACGTGCTGGACGTCCGTTGGATCCCCACGGTCGGCCCACAACAGTGGTGCCCAGCTACTGCAGCCTCAAGCTGTGTAACCGAAGCCATCACAGCCTGAAGCTTAGAGTGAAGTGTCACCAACTCGGCTCGCATCCGCACACAACAATCGCAGTCCCCATCAGAAAAGCGTGCCTCGATACTTTTATCTGACGGTGTATATCTTCAACATTTCTGACGTACGCATTTTGAACGCTGCAGCTACCACATATTGCATAATTCGTAGCTCCTTTTTCCGTGTTTGTACGTAAAGCAAGAAAAGCATTTCTTCAGGTAACCGTACGGCGTGTCCCCCTCGTTGTGCCAGTTGAGTTTGGTGCACGGGAACAAGACTGTTGTTAAGAGACTCAGTGTGGGGCCGAATCTCTCTAACGTGATATTTTCACAAGACATTTGACTCTTCTAGGAACGTACACGCTCGAAATATTAATTATAAACCACAATGTGATTCACAGTGCCGCTGCTGTAGTGCCTGCCACTGGAGTTACATCGGCATTATTTAAATCCAGTCTAATTTATTTACTTCCTGGACGCATTTGAGTGTTATGAAACATGCCTCATCAGGTAGATTTATGTGGGTTAATACGACACGTATGTATTCTCCTGCGATTAAGGCGTAATCTGTGGCTCCGACCAGTAGAAGACGACAAAAATTAAACACCATTTCAGCACATAAGTCATAGTTTCTTGGTGTTCTTTTATTGAAAGGATGAACGAAAACATAAATGGAAGAGTAGACGTAAAAAATAAAAATGTTTCCATTGGTCATAAGCTCCACTTTCTGTCGTGTTGCATCACATGCACCGTCACATTTTGGGAACATTAAAAGCAGGAAGAAGGCGTTTAGAATCTAAGAACTGCAGAGAACATGTAACAAAACAAAACTCCATTTTGGAACAAGTCTCAAAGCATTGTGGAGAGCTTTGGTTGTTAAGATGGACAGAAATGTAAATGTAAATACAATTCTTCTCTGAGATGTTTGCATAACTTAATACTTTTCACGCCGGACGTTGTGGCCGAGCGGTTCTAGGCGCTTCAGTGCGGAGCCGCGCTGCTGCTACGGTCGCAGGTTCGAATCCTGCCTCGGGCATGGGTGTGTGTGATGTCCTTAGGTTAGTTAGGCTTAAGTAGTTATAAGTCTAGGGGACTGAAGACCTCAGATGTTAAGTTCCTTAGTGCTCAGAGCCATTTCAATACTTTTCACCCATTAATTAGGATGACTTGTTAGAAGCATTAGCTGTAAAGGACATACGAAATAGTTTTGTTGCCAACAGCAGCAAAATTTATATAATAGTTCAATTATTATTGCACTATCCCACTGCTAATTTGTGTGTGTGTCTGTGTGTGTGTGTGTGTGTGTGTGTGTGTGTTTGAGTGTTTCGGGGCGTGGATGACTGAGGCTGAAAGAAGTGAGAGAACGAGGGGACAGTTTTTACTATGACAGACGTGTGGGTTGTTAAGATTAAGTCTATTACAAGAGCTTGCTGAAAATTAACGCCTCCGATTTTCTTATGCGAAAACTCTTTAGTTTTCTGAATAAATCGTACACAACTAACACTCTACATATTTATTCTTCTTGTCTACGTGTTTGTCCTTCGTGTCTACACATTTCCAGCTCTCTGCCGCTACAGGGCTCCGAACTGTACGTGTAACTATCTCTCCTACAGCATGACGGTGCCAAAATACACACGAGCACTGTGACATCTGCAACGATCCGATGTTCGGGGTCCACCGCCATCGATGATCCACCATATTGTTCCGCCTCGTCCCCATACGAATTTCATCTGTTCCCAGAACTTAAAGAACACTTTCGAGGACTTCAGTTTGACAGTTACGAAGCGTGCAAGCTGAGTTGAGGTTTTGACTCCGTCAACAAAAGCAAACCTTCTACAGTGACGGTATCAACAGACTGGTCCCTCGTTAGCAAGAATGTGTTCGTCACCAGAGCGACTATATTGCGAAATAAATGTGTAGATGTGGAGAATAAAGATGTAGAACCTTAACAACGTTTGTTCTATTTTTTTCGCATACAAAATTCTGAGGCATTACTTTTCATCATGCCATTGTATGTGCTGTGTCTCACCAGTGACTGGGAAATGGTTCAAATGACACTGAGCACTATGGGACTTAACTTCTGAGGTCATCAGTCCCCTAGAACTTAGAACTACGTAAACCTAACTAACCTAAGGACATCACACACATCCATGCCCGAGGCAGGATTCGAACCTGCTACCGTAGCGGTCACGCGGTTCCAGACTGGGAATGATCATAGTTTTGGTTATGGCAGAGTTGTGGGTAATTGGCTTATATCAATTACAAGCTGCATTTGAGCAATGGTGAAAGTCACATAGGGACTATGATTTGAATAAAACGTGAAGGAAGCCGATATTAGACCACTTGTATATTTTGTTAACTGAACACTTTATTATGTGTTTAATGGAAAGCGATCACAGGCCCTGCAGACCAGGCGCTGCTTCCACAAACTATAGTACATACTATCGAATATACTATGGAATAATCTACTCGTTGTACACTTTCATCAGATGCTATTAGATTTTGAATATCTACATAGCTTAAAGGCGTATAGTTTAAGATTTCCCTGTTTAACGCGTTATAACATGGAAACTAACTACCGCAGGAGTACCAAAGTTGGTAGCATTAATGTCCAGCGTATGAGGTGCATGATTTCCATGCGTCACAGCGCCACCATCCAGTTCCAACTTAGGCCACCAGGTGCTGTGATCAGTCATCGTGATTCATAGTGTCACACACTTGACCAGTCGCAGTGTTGACGTGTCGACATGAGCTTGGACAAAACGGGCAGGGTATTATTGATGAAGCTGTATTACCAAAACTACAATAACGCTGCGTCTACACTTCGAAAATATCGCCGGCTGAAAGGATTACGGGAGGGTCTTCTTTCTTCACCTGCTGTCCGGAGCATGATGAAGAAGTTCGAATCAACTGGAGAACTGGGCGTCGCCGGCCGCGGTGGTATAGCGGTTCTAGGCGCTCAGTCCGGAACCGCGCGACTGCTACGGTCGCAGGTTCGAATCTTGCCTCGGGCATGGATGTGTGTGATGTCCTTAGGTTAGTCAGGTTTAAGTAGTTCTACGTTCTAGAGGACTGACGACCACAGATGTTAAGTCCCATAGTGCTCAGAGCCATTTGAACCAACTGGGCGTCGCTCCAGGAAGAGGCCGACGACCGGTTGCACCACGGATGGTTGATGAAATCGCTGTTGCTACGGCAGACAACGCTGCGCGTAATTCGCGATCGTCAGGCAGTGCGACTGCTGTGTCACGACAGCTGAACGTCCTGTGGTCCACTGTATGGAAGGCGCTTCGAACCATTCTCAAATGATATCCGTACACGATCAATATCGTAAAGCAGCTTGCACCACAGGATACACAACGACGTCTTGACTTCGCTCTCCACTTTCTCGCAAGGATTGAAGTTGACGAGGGCTGGCCCTTGACCATCCTATGGACAGGCGAAGCTCACTTTTTTCTGACGGGTGAGTTGAATACACAGAATTACCGAGTGCGGGGATCTTCACCTCCAGTCACTGTGCATGAAGTTCCTCTGTATGGTGTGGCTTAACGGCTACGTTCATCATAGGCCCATTTTTTTTTCTTTTTTGAACAGGTTGGCGCTCAAAGACCAAAGACGTGCAATGTGGCTGGCAAGCGTTACTGCGATATGCTTCGCCAGTATGTCATACCCGCCCTACAGGAGAGAGACGCAGTGAACGGAACAGTTTTATTGCAAGGTGGGGCCCCACTGCACATCGCTCGTGAAGTTCACCTGCTTCTCCGAAACACATTTGGAAATGATCGAATTATCAGCCGATCGTTTCCAAATGCTTGGTCGGCACGGTCACCTGATCTCACTTCCTGTGATTTCTGGTTGTGGGGCTACCTGAGGGACAGGGTTTAGCAGGGGAACATTCACACATTTACTGATCTGAAGCGCAGCATATCAAGAGACGTAGCCAGCGTATGTACGGACATGCTTCTGCTGTGCAGAATGCCGTACTGCTCTTTCAGACTCTTCTGGACACTGGTCAGCGCCATATTGAGCCCCTTTTGTAGTAGTAAAGATACCGTATGTAATGATAGTAATGATGTACCGTAGCAGAACATTAAAAAGGCTGCAATTGAATTAATTCTGCATTATTTCTCTTCCCCATGTCCTCAACATTAATGAAACCAAGTTTGGTACTCGTTCGGTAATTATTTTCCGTGTTAAATAGGGAAAGTTTAATTACAGCCACCAGATATGCAAATGATCCGAATTGGGAAACGGATTGCTTAATTTGGACCTTCAGTTGCTTAAGTTGGACAAGATGTTCTAACTGTAGGGTAAATAAGAACCGTAATATTTTAGGGGTGGTGTATTTCAACATTAGCGACCTTCTTGATATGTAGGTAGTTAGACATTACTACAAAAAACCAGTATTTTTTGGAGTATTCAGCACCAGGAAGATATTTATTTTGGTTAATTTGGGGGAAAACTGCTTCGTCGTCGTGAAGTGTTCAAAGTAAAACAAAAATTGAACAAGAAAACGTTCTGCATTGAAAAATATATAATATCTTGACACACTGAAACATACTACCACGCCTAGAAACTGAGATTAAGAATGCGAAGTCATGGTGAAGTCGAACTGTAATCTGAACAGAAATTCGAATATGTCTTCAGATGCGTCTTCGCTGGACATCAGGGCTCAGTTCGATCCGGGACTTCTCACTGGAGACGGTTCTATTCCAGTCAACGGGATTCCAGGCCGAAGACGTGTCTGGAAACGCCCCGGATAGCAATGGGATATAAACCTGTCGCTCACAACATGGCCCCACAACCTACGGTGCTATTTCATCTCATAACAGGAACGCTATGATTGTCATCCACGGCGGCGTTACATCACAGCGTTACGTTAGACTTTACTCTACAGCCCGTTTTGTTGCCGTTCACGGCAAGCCATCTTTGGCTTACATTTCAGCGTGGTAATCCCCGTCCATACACAGCGAGAGTTTCTACTGACCGTCTTCGTGCTTGCCAAAGCCTACTTTAGCCACAAATGTCGCTGGATCTGTCCCCCAACAGAGAACGTTTGGAGCATTATGGACAGGGCCCTCCAACCATCTCGGAATTTTGACGATCTAACTCGAAATTAGACAGAAGCTGGCCCGATACCCCTCAGGAAGACATGCAACAACTATGTGAAGGAGGCGCTTGCGTAAGGACCAGAGGTGGAGCAACGCGTTTTGCCTTGCTCAATTTGCGAAACTCTTTCTCCTGAGTAAATCATACTATTTTTTCGAAATTGTAGTCATTTGTTTATCACATCTACCGATATCCGTCCCATTCAGATAATTCCTCTGCGGTGCATTGGCGGCAAGCGCAACGCCAGCGACTGTGTCAGCCACGGGAGGCGGCCCCGTGTGTCAACACGCCTGCGCCTAGGGGAGGCGCCAGGTCGGGTCAGCGCGGCAGATTGCTGGCCGGAAGGCGCGCTGTTTGGGCGCAGCGCTCAATTGCCGGCTCGTAATGAAAACCGGACGCCGCCTCCCTGTCAGCCTGTGTGAGGCGGCCGCCCTAACACTGAGGCCACCCAACAGCTCGCCAGCCCCTGCAAGGCCGAAGTGGATATTGGCAGTTTCTGCGTGACTGTTTGTTTTCGGTGTACTACTAGCACTGTATCTCGAGAACTACAGTGGACTTCACATTCGACAAATGTAAGGATTGAGCCTGTCGCGACAACGCCGCAACAGTAGAACGACTACAGCGCCGACGTTTCGACCACCTTTGGTGTGGTCGTCATCAGGAGGAGTAATCTGATGGATTCTGAATGCACTCATCACTGTGTTATACTGTATCGGTCATCAGGTGACGACCGACGTCACGTCCTGGTATGTCACTGGATAGTTCGAAGTCGAGATGGCTGTGAAAGGGCACTGTACGGTAGACTGTGCCTCTGTTACACTAGCACCTGACACAAGCAACAGTCCACCGTACAGCCGCCATTTCAGAGCCATCCTGACTTCAAATGGCTCTCAGCACTATGCGACTCAACTTCTGAGGTCATCAGTCGTCTAGAACTTAGAACTAATCAAACCTAACTAACCTAAGGACACGACACACATCCATGCCCGAGGCAGGACTCGAACCTGCGACCGTAGCGGTCACGCGGTTCCAGACTGAAGCGCCTGTAACCGCACGGCCACACCGGTCGGCCATCCTGACTTCGAATTATTCAGTGACATACCAGGACGTGACATCAGTTGTCACCTGATGACCGATACAATACTTTATAACACAGTGATGAGTGCATTCAGAATCCATTAGCATACTCGCCCTGAAGAAGACCACTTCAAAGGCGGTCGAAACGTCGGCGCTGTATTTCTTTCAGTGTTTTATAATGACGGGGCATAAGAGCAAAACTAATTTTATTGAAAGACGTCTTTTAGCTGGTTGGATGATGTGCTCCATCTTACATTGTCTTAAGCTAAACTTTTCACCTCTACGTAACTATTACATCCAACCTCCCCAATGATATGTTCTCGTATTTTAAGCTTCCTCTACCACTAATACTTTTCTCCTCTACTGCTCATGCTAACGCCACGTTAAGTACTACTGGACACCTTATCAGGTCTCTCACCAACTTGTTAATTTTTTTTGAGAAAGTGTTTCAGTAAACCAATCCACATTTCATACACTACTGGCCATTAAAATTACTAGACCACGAAGATGACGTGCTAAAGACGCGAAATTTAACCAACAGGCAGAAGATGCTGTGATATGCAAATGATTAGCTTTTCAGAGTATTCACACAAGATTGGCGCCTGAGGCGACACCTACAACTTGCTAACATAAGGAAATTTTCCAACCGATTTCTCCTACACAAACAGCAATTGACCGGCGTTGCCTGGTGAAACGTTGTTGTGATGCCTCGTGTAAGGAGAAATGCATACCATCACGTTTCCGACTTTGATAATGGTCGGTTTGTAGCCTATCGCGATTGCTGTTTATCGTATCGCGACATTGCTGCTCGTGTTGGTCGAGATCCAATGAGTGTTAGCAGAATATGGAATCGGTGCGTTCAGGAGGGTAATACGGAACGCCGTGCTGGATCCCAACGGCCTCGTATCAGTAACAGTCGAGATGATAGGCATCTTGGCGGTAAAGGATGGTGCGGCCGCGTCTCGATGCCTGAGTCAACAGATGGGGATGTTTGCAAGACAACAACCATCTGCACGAACAGTTCGGCGACGTTTGCAGCAGCATGGACTATCAGCGCGGAGACCATGGCTGCGGTTACCCTTGACGCTGCATCACAGACAGGAGCACGTGCGATGGTGTACTCAACGACGAACCTGGCTGCACGAATGGCAAAACGTCATTTTTTAGGATGAATCCAGGTTCTGTTTACAGCATCATGATGGTCGCATCTGTGTTTGGCGACATCGCGGTAAACGCAGATTGGAAGCGTGTATTCGTCATCGCCATACTGGCGTATCACCCGGCGTGATGGTATGGGGTGCCATTGGTTACACGTCTCGGACACCTGTTGTTCGCATTGACGGCACTTTGAACAGTGAACGTTACACTTCAGATGTGTTACGACCGGTGTCTCTACCCTTCATTCGATCCCAGCGAAACCCTACATTTCAGCAGGACAATGCACGACCGCATGTGCAGGTCCTGTAAGGGCCATTCTGGATACAGAAAATGTTCGACTGCTGCCCTGGCCAGCACATTTTCCAGATCTCTCACCAACTGATCGTTAATTAACGAAATTCTCTTTTAAGGTAACGGATTAACTTTTAAGTTAATTAAAAAAACGTTTTCGGGCTCTTTAACTTACGCTAACTTCCTTTGACTACGTTGATCGTTAATTAGGTACCTACTACCTACGACGAAAATGACGCCGTAGCGCACGCTAAAATCGCGTTGTCACCGGTGCAGGTGGGTGGCTGCGACGGGGAGCGCGTGGTGGATGCAATCAATCGAATGCAAGCGAGAATAACTAGGTGGTGGCTGTTTATTGTTGTCTTTTTATTGAGGTCACGTTAAATACTACTTTTTGTTAGTGGATCGACTGCAAATTAAATCATGGAAACGAATCCTGGCTATACCAATGAAAATCTGTGGCGCATTTAAGAGATTACGCTAATTTTGTATCCAGACCAGGTGAACAAATAGTTTTCGATTTTATACTGTGCTTGTCTAAAAAGCCAACAGTTGGGGATGACACTTACAGACTTAACCGTTTGAAACAACACATAAGGAGAGCATATGAATTGCGGTATTTACAGTCTGAAGAAATAGTGAAGGCAGGGTCTGGTCGAGGAAAGCCAAAAAGAAGAATCAATCTTAGGCATTCAGATATCGGCAGCGGAGAGCGGAGCCACTAGTAGTAAATTCATTTATTAAGTATTATACCCCTATACCCTCGAGTACTGTATTCGAACGACTTTTTTCTGTGGGCATATTTTGTGTCCTAAAAGAGAACTACTCCCTGATGAGAACTTTTTTATTTATCTTCGATGTCCTACCTAAACTTCTTTATTTAAGCAACGGTAATACGTTAGATTCACTTGTTCATTTCACTACACGCACAACATGAAATTTACTACTACGAGTGAACGATTAAATTCAACTTCCAATAGTACTGTTGGAAACTAACGTTTTTACGCTTATCAAAGTTAACTTTTTCGGTAGTGCATTGACTAGCGACGTTAACTTTTTGATTAACGTTGACCAGTTATGTTTATGTATCACCCTTTGTGCGGTACCCAGCTTCAAATGCGTATTGTATGCAGTTCTCACCGCAGTGTCCACCCGGCAAGTGGTCGAACTGGATCTGCATTCGCTGACAGCAGGAACTGCTGCCGGGTTTTAAAACAATTGCCACTGACAATGATTCAAATCCGACTGCAGTCCCTGCCGGACGGGATCTTCTTATGGCCGCTGGTCTTAGTTTGCGTTCCAGTGCTGCCAGACGTACACATTATAATTCCATGTAGATACCTTGTAAAGTCCGAGTTGGTATACTAACAAATCGAGCAACTTCATTCATGGTGTCGTCATGGGGACGTCCGAACACATCACGTCTCTGCCAGTTTGTCACGTCTCCACTTTGATTGATCTTACTCCTCTGATTCTATCAAGCGACTGGCACATACGCACTTAAGAAGCTCGGCTGACGTTAGCGGCTGTGACAAGACAAGTCTTTCCTTCATTCCACGGACATGTTGTCACCAATAATGATTACAATCAAGTCGCCCTTTTCCTTGTAAGTAGGCTGTTCATTTTATGTTGATAACGCCACGTAGTGATCTGTATGAAAATCGCTGACTGGGCTGTGTGCAGTCTGTGTCTGGTTAGACTCATTGTTGGAATATTCGCTTGTGTAGTGTTGGGCAGTTGGATGTGAACAGCGTGTAGCGTTGGGCAGTTGGAGGTGAGCCACCAGTAGTGGTGGATGTGGGGAGAGAGATGCCAGAGTTTTGAGAGATTACTATGTGAGCACGATCTGGACGTGTGTCCGTCAGAAAAAGGAAATTTGTTTAATTGGATGTCACATATTATGACTTTTGAACGCTATTAAGGTAAATACATTGTTTGTTCTCTATCAAAATCTTTCATTTACTAACTACGCCTATCAGCAGTTATTGCCTTCAGTAGTTAGAATCTTTTATTTAGCTGGCAGTATTGGCTCGCAGTTTTGCAGTAGTTCGAGTAACGAAGATTTTTGTGAGGTAAGTGATTCATGAAAGGTATAGGTTATTCTTAGTCAGGGCCATTCTTTTGCTGGAATTATTGAAAGTCAGACTGCATTGCGCTATAAATATTGTGTCAGTTTAGTGATGATCAGAATAAGTAAAGAGAGAAATGTTTGAGTACGTTCAGTTTTACTCAGCTGATTCTGTATCAAATAATGCAAGAAGTTTTCCAGGACTATCATTCATAATTTTTCAAAGGGGACGTTCCATATTTCGACCCTTAGCCGAGGATGCCTCACTGGAATCTTCTGATTTTTTTCTTGTAGTTTGAGAAATTAGTGTAGTTGTTGTTTATTGCTAGAGTGTAATTGTAGACAGAATTTCTTTTGGAGTTGTAGTTTTTCATTGTTGTACAGTAAAACAGATGTGACACGCATGTAGACTTGCACCAAGTGTTTCACAGCCACGCTTTCAATTAATTGGATATTATTTTCAATGCTATTTAAAGTGTTTTCTTATTTTGCTCTTCAAATTGTGCTTTTCTGTGTTATCGTGTGAAATATTGTGACAATTATGGCGTGTGAAAAACGTAGTACTAGGCTCAAAGTAAACTCAGAAATGACAGTGAAGGCGAAAGTAGTGTGTTAGTGCCACCGTGCAATGAATTAACAAATATTCAGAATAGTAATTTGGTAATTGTGCATAGGGAAATGGAACACGTAATAAATAATGTTGTAGACAGTGAAGCAATTAGTGAACAGGGAAGTATTGTCGATCGATCTGTCAGCTCGCCTCAGGAATTCGAAATGACAGGACAAAATCTTGCAAGTACTGCAGATTCAGGTTTTACGTCCTTACCCCTTTCTCATTTAATTCAAGACTCACTCTCTGAATTTCAAAATGCGAATGTTGCCAGTGAAAATGCACTTCTGAAAAGCACAAAGGAACATGTTCGAGACACTAATACATTATTATCGCAATTCATGCAACGAATGGAACAAAATCAGGAACGAACACAGCAACAACTACAAAAGTTAGACACAATGGAACAATATCTTCAAAAGTTAAACACAGTTGAGCAAACGCTGAGTTACTTAAAATCGAATCTAAACCTCGAAAAGTATTTGATGAGGTAAAAATTCAAATTTGTGAGCAATTTCAACCCATTTTCTCGCGTCATGAAAATGCGTTACACAATCACGAAGCAACCATAAAAGAACTGTAAACTATCGTTCATGAAAATCACGACACCTTGCAAGCTAAAATTGACTCAGTTGCATCTACCGATTCGGTTACGCAATTTGCAAAAACTCAGGAAAACTTAAAGGACAAGGCAGATACTCTAAAACTTGGTTCAGAAAGACACACGGAAGAAATCAGTTCATTATCAGAGAAAGTAGTCGAACTTTCGGATCAGCTAAATAATTTATCTACGAAGCTAGATGATGATCTGAACGACACAAGACCAGAGGCGTTTATTGACACAGAAGAGTACGAACAAATTAGAAAATTCAAACAAAATCAGAATCAAATTAATACGCAACACAAATGAGAAATCCGGGAAGTACAAGATCATTTGGAACAAGTACCACAAGAATTACATATTTCAGAGGACACTCACGCTCCAATACGGGAAGAAGGATTTAGAAATACCGAAATGCCACAAAATAATAACGAAGGGCATTTTGGAAATTTTGAAGGAAACTGGCAAGGTGCACCGAATTTTGAGATGAAACCACCGAAACGACGTAACAATGACCGATGTGTGACTCGCCGTCATGATGACTTTGACTATAAGCTGATTATTCGTCATCATCATCGTCAGCCAATTCAGTTAATAAATGATGTGGGCTCTTCGAGTCGTGGATTCAGGTAGGCTTTCAGCAGTCTTCTCGAAGTGGGACGGTCTTGGGCAGTTCTCTGCCAGGTGTTACCAGCGATCTTCTTGATGTCTTTGTCCCATCTGTCTGGTGGTCTTCATCTAGGCCTCCGGTGCTCTCTCGGACTCCACTCCAGTACTAGCTTCGTCCATCTGTTGTCTTTTCTTCTTGCGACGTGGCCAGCCCACTGCCATTTCAAGGAACGTCCGTTCTGAAGCAAGCGTGGCGATTATGCTTTTCACCTTCGAGTTACGTTGTGTGACATTAATGTTAAATTTTCCAGAGTAATAGCTGATTATTACTACACGTATATTCAAAACATTTATGAATTCTGGCAACGACATTCATCCACAATCATGGCTTCATCAATTCTCTCATTGGTTTCCTCCCAACTGGTCATTAGAGCACAGATTAGAATTTATGTGTGGCTGCTTAGAAAATGTGATCGATCATTCACGATTGTCACAGGGAAGGAAAATTTTATCATGCCTTCCTCTCAGGATATTGGTCTCAAGCTACTCAAGATCGCATAAAACATAGCATCATAATGATGAAACACTTTGAACAATCTGAATTTTCCAGTCTTGTCAAATATTTTGAAGACATGTTGCACAAGAATCAGTACCTGTCAAACCCATACAGCCCCATCAGAACTCATCCGCATTTGCTTAATCAAATTGCCTGAACATTTACGACATATTATTTTGGCAGGACGTTGCAAAGATGGCATTGAGGCTTTTCGAGGACTATTACAAGAATTGGAAATTGACACTGACAATCGCAGGACGCGAAACCGGGAGAACAATAATTACAGGTCACATCAGTCACAATTCCGTGACAACAGGCTATTCTTACAAGGCAAATCGTGATCAAAACAGAGACCACACGTATGACAACCGTTGGCAGAGTAATAATAATGACAGGGAAAGATCACCTCTCCGTGGTAATAACTATGAAAGAGGCAATCATGGGAACAGACAATATGGCAACCAAAATAATTATTATCAAAGGAGACAGAATAACTTCAGACGCAATGGTCCTCCGCGCAGTTACGATTAAGGGAGAAATTCTCCACCACTTAACCAACAAGAAAGAGACTACAGAAACTACAAACAAGGCAGGGTCCTCTCGGCAAGGTGCATTTGTAGAAGTTAGATATCCAAACACCAGTAATGACGCGCAACAACAAAGAGACAATAGACAATGACTCGCACTGCAGGCAGCCACGTGGGCTGCCGACCCTGAGAAAAATAACACAGACGCTAACTTGAGAAAAATCTTAGCATTCTTTACCGACGTATACCACATGATAATTGCATTGAAGTTGAAACTCTGTGTACTAGGAAGAGTAAAGGTTTACACCACATGTCACATGTAAAACCGTTTATTGAGAGATAATTTGCTTTCTGAACTAGTCGTTGATTCTAAGATTTCTACTTCACGTTACGAGTGCGCTTTGCCACACTTAGAAACTGTTAACATGCACCAATGTTTAGCAGTTAACTATCCAGTCAAGAACCTAGTGAACTCATTTAGACAGTAATTACGAATGCATTACTATAGTGACCAGATGACACAGTGTTACTGTGTGTACATCTTCATTGTTAGTTGCACACTTACGCAACGACTATAATGCTTACAAACTTAGAACATATACTGCTAATGACACTTTAATGCAACATTTTAGGTTTACTTGAAAAGACCTTCTTTATTTAAAGTACTTTTTGTGAGATTAGAGATGACTTAGTATTTCGTTTGTTTGACAGCTACACGATTACATCACGACGCTACTAATGAATGACACAATTTACATTGTTGCTTTTGCGCTGTGTCTGTTTTATATCTGTACAGTTTTTCTGTATTCTTCTGGAAAGTAAAACATGTTTTAGTAGTAAATTTTGTGGTAGAGCTACTATGAGACAGCCTTTTCCATAGCACAACAATACATTACAGTTTAGTACTTTCTTGATCACAGCAATGAGCGTAATAACTACGATATCTATACGCATAGCATTTCACTTTTGTTTATGACGAGGTCTGTACATTGACTATTGCAGAACTTTGCTTGTGGACAACGACAATTACGACACTTGGCACATTTTTACCGTTATGTGATGACAGAAATTATCTTTCAGAAGACGCACAGTGTAGCGCAACAGGACATGCATTTGAGTGATTAATTTTTGAACTTAAAACTTTTTTTAGAAAGATTCTTGAATTACAAGATACAAAGAAGGCTTTTGAACACATTTCATTCCATTGCTGCAATCTGTAACACCTGAGGGGTATAATTACATTAATCGTCAGGGGGTACACGATTACTTTGTGTACTAAGCATGAGGCAAGCGCTAGGAACCCTAGCTTATATGGTATTTACTTATACAACATTGCACATAGGTATCATATTTCTCTAACACAGAGTTACACAGCTATCCGATCATTTAAGAGAGGCAAACTATTTTTACCATGTCAGTGACACATATTTACGTAATTACACAGTTAAATTAATTCACACTTATGAAACTGTATTTTTTTGTACTTTGTGAACTGTTCATAGCGTATGCACGATATGTGAGAAGTTAAAAAAAGGGACTGTTAGTGTTCGCATGTGTGTTGATAATTCAGTAAGAGACTGGTTAACAGCACTGCTGGTTCTAAGGACGTTCCAAAAAGTTTGTGAGTGCACACTTGGTGGTTCATGGACTTGCTATATTATCCGCAAGACTCTTTGATGGTGATTGTGCACCCGCACAGTTGCAATGGACGGCTGCCAGCCATCTCTACAAGGACTACAGTGGGTCTGCACCTTCGATGGACCACCAATACCATTATCTCTACAAGGACTACAGTGGGTCTGCACCTTTGGTGGCCCACCAATACTGTTATCTCTACAAGAAATACTGTGGGTCTGCTCTGTGATGACCTACCTACCAATATTCTTCAAAACTTCGACTGACTCTGCTGCCGGTTCGCTTTGTTGTGGCCCATTATCTGTCTGCAGGTCAAGAGTCAGCAGTGTCTTCCTGTTCGAAGGACAACACTACTTCTTCAAGACTGCATGGAAATCCACTACATACTGCTCAGCCTTCGTGCAAAAAATAAAAATAAAAAAAACTGCAATTGATACTGTGATAAATGATCAGGACTGTCTTTATGGACTGTGAGGACAATTTTTGCTTTTGACCAAGAGTGTATCAATAATTGTGTGCATTTGATATATTTTTTAACGTTAATATAAAAACATTTTAGCAAGTAAGTATTGGGCACTACTCAAAACAATTTGTAATTTATTTTATAGAGAGCCTGGGGGCTACGTAAGTAGGGTGTTCAGAGTTTTACGCTGATAACGCCACGTAGCGCTCTGTATGAAAATCGCTGACTGGGCTGTGTGCTGTCTGTGGCTGGTTGGACTCATTGTTGGAATATTCACTTGTGTAGTATTGGGCAGTTGGATGTGAAGAGCGCGTAGCGTTGGGCAGTTGGAGGTGAGCCGCCAGCAGTGGTGGATATGGGGAGAGCGATGCCAGAGTTTTGAGAGATTACTATGTGAGCACGATCTGGACGTGTGTCCGACAGGAAAAGGAAATTCGTTTAATTGGATGTCACAAAATTATATATATATATATATATATATATATATATATATATATATATATATATATATATACTCCTGGAAATTGAAATAAGAACACCGTGAATTCATTGTCCCAGGAAGGGGAAACTTTATTGACACATTCCTGGGGTCAGATACATCACATGATCACACTGACAGAACCACAGGCACATAGACACAGGCAACAGAGCATGCACAATGTCGGCACTAGTACAGTGTATATCCACCTTTCGCAGCAATGCAGGCTGCTATTCTCCCATGGAGACGATCGTAGAGATGCTGGATGTAGTCCTGTGGAACGGCTTGCCATGCCATTTCCACCTGGCGCCTCAGTTGGACCAGCGTTCGTGCTGGACGTGCAGACCGCGTGAGACGAAGCTTCATCCAGTCCCAAACATGCTCAATGGGGGACAGATCCGGAGATCTTGCTGGCCAGGGTAGTTGACTTACACCTTCTAGAGCACGTTGGGTGGCACGGGATACATGCGGACGTGCATTGTCCTGTTGGAACAGCAAGTTCCCTTGCCGGTCTAGGAATGGTAGAACGATGGGTTCGATGACGGTTTGGATGTACCGTGCACTATTCAGTGTCCCCTCGACGATCACCAGTGGTGTACGGCCAGTGTAGGAGATCGCTCCCCACACCATGATGCCGGGTGTTGGCCCTGTGTGCCTCGGTCGTATGCAGTCCTGATTGTGGTGCTCACCTGCACGGCGCCAAACACGCATACGACCATCATTGGCACCAAGGCAGAAGCGACTCTCATCGCTGAAGACGACACGTCTCCATTCATCCCTCCATTCACGCCTGTTGCGACACCACTGGAGGCGGGCTGCACGATGTTGGGGCGTGAGCGGAAGACGGCCTAACGGTGTGCGGGACCGTAGCCGAGCTTCATGGAGACGGTTGCGAATGGTCCTCGCCGATACCCCAGGAGCAACAGTGTCCCTAATTTGCTGGGAAGTGGCGGTGCGGTCCCCTACGGCACTGCGTAGGATCCTACGGTCTTGGCGTGCATCCGTGCGTCGCTGCGGTCCGGTCCCAGGTCGACGGGCACGTGCACCTTCCGCCGACCACTGGCGACAACATCGATGTACTGTGAAGACCTCACGCCCCACGTGTTGAGCAATTCGGCGGTACGTCCACCCGGCCTCCCGCATGCCCACTATACGCCCTCGCTCAAAGTCCGTCAACTGCACATACGGTTCACGTCCACGCTGTCGCGGCATGCTACCAGTGTTAAAGACTGCGATGGAGCTCCGTATGCCACGGCAAACTGGCTGACACTGACGGCGGCGGTGCACAAATGCTGCGCAGCTAGCGCCATTCGACGGCCAACACCGCGGTTCCTGGTGTGTCCGCTGTGCCGTGCGTGTGATCATTGCTTGTACAGCCCTCTCGCAGTGTCCGGAGCAAGTATGGTGGGTCTGACACACCGGTGTCAATGTGTTCTTTTTTCCATTTCCAGGAGTGTATATATATATATTGAACGCTATTACGGTAAATACATTGTTTGTTCTCTATCAAAATCTTTCATTTACTAACTACGCCTATCAGTAGTTTGTGCCTTCAATAGTTAGAATCTTTTATTTAGCTGGCAGTATTGGCGCTCGCAGTATTGCAGTAGTTCGAGTAACGAAGATTTTTGTGAGGTAAGTGATTCATGAAAGGTATAGGTTATTCTTAGTCACGGCCATTCTTTTGCTGGGATTATTGAAAGTCAGACTGCATTGAGCTGAAAATATTATGTGTCAGTTTAGTGATGATCAGAATAAGTAAAGAGAGAAATGTTTGAGTTCGTTCAGTTTTACTCAGCTGTTTCTGTATCAAATAACGTAAGAAGATTTCCAGGACTATCATTCATAATTTTTCGAAGGGGAGGTTTCATCCTTTCTACTCTCTATTATATCCTTTCTATGTGCTCTGTTCATGATAAAGACATTCTACGTGCTATTTAAGTCGTCCATGCGTTTCAACAAGTCTATTGAACTTTCGCAACATACGTTGTCTGTTCAAAACATTCCGGAGCATTTGTAATATCGATGTCGTAAGTTTCATTGTTGTATGTCTCTCAGTTATTGTTCAGTGCTGCATTGAGTAGAACGTTGTGTCGCACAGTTTGCGTATTTCGAGGTGGCAGGGTTAGAGGAGCAATGCGACTGTATTACGTTTTGCGTGAAATTCAAGAAAGCGTTTGCAGAGAGACACCAAATTACGCAGGAAGCCTACGGGGACGAGGTCTTAAGCCGTGCCAGTTGTTACGGGTGGTTCATGCGGTTTAAAAATGGCCCGACAGAAGTTAAAGGTGACTCTCGCTACAGGACGCCCTTCGGCGTCTACCGACTACGCTCATGTCAGGCAAGTCAACTTAATTGTGCGTGCGAATCTAAGACCGACTCTCCAAGAGAGTGCAGATGAATGTAACATTTCAGTCGGAGCATGTCATGAAATCCTGACACAGCATCTTGGAATGCATCGCGCTGCTGCCAAGTTCGTCACACGGTTCATGAGCCAAGACTAGGAAAAAACCTTCGCTTCGCAATTGTGAAGAGATTTTGGATCGTGCAAATGAGAACGAGATGTTCCTTAATGGAATTATAACTGGTGATGAGACGTTGGTCTACGGTTGTGATGATAAGACCAAAGTTCAATCTTTACAATGGTTCGGGAAAGGTTCTCCAAGACCAGTAAAAGCTCGTCAGGTCAGATGAAATGTCAAAGCCATGCCAATAGTTTTCTTTGACCTTGAAGGATTAGTTCATCATGAATTCGTTCCACAGGGACAAACTATTAATCTGCGGTACTATCGGGCCGTGTGGCGACGCCTGCGGAAAAGGGTGAGAAGGAATCGTCCTGAAATGTGGAGACAATTCATGACTCTTGCAACTCTATAACGCACCCGCACATTCATCCCTGTTGGTGCATGACAGTTACACAAAAAACGAAATCCAGAGTCGAGAGCCCCGTTGAGAGAACGAAGCTTTGTAACGATACACGAGATAGAAGAAAATTCGCAGTCGGCGCTTCGCGCTATCCACCAAACAGAGTTCCAAGACTACTTCCGGGAGTGGAACAGGCGTTGAGAGCGGTGTATCAATTGTGGAGGAGCGCATTTCGAAGGAAACCGTCACAATAGGTAAAAGGTAAGCGTGGACAAAGTTGGAGAATTTTTTGAACAGACCTCGTATATCCAGAAGAGCTATAACATATGCGAACCACAACAGTGATAATTTTTCCCCTTGAAATATTATTACTCTTCTGAAATTATCTTTAATTTTCATTGTTACTTCTCCGACATGAAAACTGAATAACTTGTAGTAGGCTGCAACCCTTTCTCGTTCCATTCTTAACACGATTTGGTCTTTCGTGACGTTCCACTTTTATTGTTCCCATTCGGATTTAAAAATGTTGTACACAGTTAATTAACCTTCGGCTATCACTGTGTTACTGTCTGTCGATGTCGACTTGCTTCTGGAAGGGGATTATCCTACACGGTTATTATTGTGATAAATTTTTTTACGTAGTATGTTGGGCTTAAAAGAGCAAATCATTTTTGTTCAAATTATGGTATAACTTTCCTGCTCTTTATGCCAGCTAAGCTTGACAATGGTCACTGGCCGCAACCAGTAGCGAACAGTGCAAAATAAATGACAGTTGAAGGTTTCACCATGCATTTTAACAATTAATTTGTATCTGTACTTTCGACTTAATCTTCTAAGAATTGTGAATATCTTATTCCACAGTACATTTTAGAAAGCTTTCTCTAAAAGCTTGAGAGGAATCTGTATAATTTGTGAAGAGTGGATGTGAAAATCATGAACTGTATCTATCAAAATTTTGCGAAAAATTAATGATTTTAATTTACCGCACGGGTGCTGGAGTTCTCTCATCAAACTAGAATGTGCATTCTGTTCTCAGTCAGGCAGTCGATCTGTTCATAGGTAATGTACTTTATGAAAGTGAAATCTTACTTAACATGCAATTAAACAAACAGTCCTACATGAATTGCACAAGGGACAAACGCTGTAGAATGTATCCTATGAAACAGAGATTGGGATATGTGGAATAAAACATTAACAGTGAAATTTAATTTAAACTAGATTTAACATTTATTTTACTTAATCAAACTAGAAAAGCGCTACACTTATATATAAAAACATAACGGTTGCTGATGCCTGCTTTAAATAACCACATGAGTGCAACAAGTAATCAAATACCTTGCCTGATGGGCTCGTAAATCATTAGTGCCTCATAAAATAGGAATCACTTTGTAGTAAGGAATCATACGCACTTCCAACTCATACTAATACCACACAGTAGATAGAAAAGGAACTACAAGAACTGAAACACCCACCACAAACACACGTAGTCGGAAAAAGGTTTGCTCCACAGGCCTAACCCAAAATATCGAAAACTCAAGGCTGTGAGTTGAACGAGAATTAGGATCCGAGATGCAGATCAGATCGGGAATGTCTGTAAAGCGCAGCACAAACGTGAAGTCAATGTCATTTAAGCCCTAAAAGTATAGAATAACAACCGAAAACCGACGAGCTGAAGGCTCGTTCGTTTTCAAACATGTGGCCCTGGCCACACAAAGTCAGACAATATATATATATTATTATTATTATTCACGTTTGGGCCCTACTGGACCACGCGAAGTACAATCACGGGGCATTCAGTTATTTTCTTTTAGACTTTCTCTCTGCCCAAATTGTTTTCATTCTCTCGGAATGAGCTCTTTTCCTTTCATCAGACCATGTGGTTCCAGTTTTCTTTGGTTTTTCAGCTTGACCAACTACCCAGTCATGAATTTTTTGCCCAAATAATTTTCTGTCTTGAATTTCATCTTGTTTTATATCTGCCTCTTTCATGTCCTCTTTTATAGCAGCAATCCATTTTATTGTCTCAAATTTAGCTTTACTTCGATTTTCGTAGAATTCCACTACTTGTTTAGTTAGTCTGGTAGCATCCATTCTTTTAATATGCCCATAAAATTTTAATCTGCGTTTTTTCATATCCGAATATATGCTGGTGTATTGTTGAATTTCACTATTTGCTCTTAGCCTGTATGTTCCTTCTTCAGTATATTTTGGACCTAGAATTTTTCTGATTACTTTTCTTTCTCTTTTTTGGATTTCTTGAATGTCCTTTTTTCTGTTTAAAATTAGCGTTTCAGCCCCATAAAGGCACTCTGGTTTTATGACCGTGTTGTAATGTCTCAATTTAGAGTACCTCGAGAGACATTTTTTGTTGTAGATGTCTTTTGTAAGTCTAAAAGCTGTCTCCATCTTTTGACAACGAATTTCATTTCCAATTTTTTCTAGACCAGTCTCTGAGATTGTTTCACCTAAATATTTGAATTGCGAAACTCTTTTGATTTTTCCATACTTAGTTTCCAAAAGTTTGGGTGCCAGTTTGTTGCTAGTCATATACTGTGTTTTTTCAAATGAGATTTGGAGACCTACTCTTTCTGCTGTTTCTTTAAGAATTTCTATTTGTTTCTGAGCAATTTGGATGTCCTGCGTTAGAATAACCAAGTCGTCTGCAAAGGCCAAACAGTCTATTCGAATATTTGTTCGTCCTAATTTCACTGGTTGGTCAATTTTGAACTCCAATTTTCGTTCGCGCCACTCTTGTATTACTTTTTCTAGAACGCAGTTAAATAGCAACGGAGAGAGTCCATCGCCTTGCCTCACGCCTGTTTTTATTTCAAAGGATTCTGAAATTTCTCCTCTGAACTTTACTTTTGATTTTGTACCAGTTAGCGTGTCTCTGATAATTGCCGTGGTTTTAGGATCCAGGCCTTGTTCTTTCACAATTTGGAAAAGAGATTCACGATCCACTGAGTCATAAGCCTTTCTAAAATCTACAAAGGTACAAACTAGTTTTTTATTGTAAATTTTTTGATGTCTGAGAATTAGTTTGAGGACTAAAATCTGTTCTGGGCAAGATCTATTTGGCCTGAAACCTGCTTGATATTCGCCAATTTTCCATTCAAGTTGTTGTTGTGCTCGG
Source organism: Schistocerca americana (assembly GCF_021461395.2). Taxonomy (NCBI): domain Eukaryota; kingdom Metazoa; phylum Arthropoda; class Insecta; order Orthoptera; family Acrididae; genus Schistocerca; species Schistocerca americana. The sequence goes on along the minus strand of NC_060120.1, from coordinate 320,401,364 downwards.
TTCAGAAGACATTGAGAGAGGATTTTGTATGTGACTGGAAGAAGAGAAATTCCTCTGTAATTATTAACATCAGTTTTGTCTGCCTTCTTATGAAGTGGGTGAATCAAGGCGGTTTTCCATTCATCAGGAATTTTTTCAGTTTGCCAAATGTTTTGCATGATTGAAGTAATTTCTTTAACGGTTTTTGGACCAGCTGCCTTTAAAAGTTCTGCAACAATTCCATCTTCACCAGATGCTTTGTTGTTTTTCAACCTATGAATTTCTTTAATGATTTCCTCTTCATTTGGTGCAAGTGAAACTGGATTGCATTGTTGGGGAATTTTTGGTGGAAATCTTTCTGTGGGCTCGGGGCAATTTAGAAGATTCTTAAAATATTTAGAAAGTTCTTTGCAATTTTCTTGGTTGTTAAGAGCCAACTGTCCATTTTCCTTCTTGAAGCAAAGATTCTGGGGTTGGTACCCCTTTATTTTGGTTTTAAAAGTTTTATAAAAATTTCTGGTATTGTATTTCTGAAAATCTTCTTCAATTTCTAAGAGTTGACTATTCTCATATTGTCTTTTTGTTTGTCTAATTAGTTTTGAAGTGTCTTTTCTAGTTGTCAGGAATGTATCATATGTGTCTTCTGTCTTGTTGCTATTCCATGGTTTAAATGTCTCTTGTCTGGCTTTGATTGCATGATCACAGTTTTCATTCCACCAAGCATGTTTCTTGTGTTTTCGTAAAGGAATTTGATCTTGAGCTGTTTTGATAATCTTGTGTTTGAGTTGTTCCCAATTTTGTGCACTTGTTTTGTCAAATTCGTTTGCTAATAATGATGGTTGGATTTTACTGGTGTCAATTTGGGGATTAATGGTGTCCTTTTGTTGAAATTTTGGGGTTTTAGCTTTAGTTTCACACGGGTTAAGTAATGGTCTGAGTCAATATTGGCGCCTTTACGAACTTGAACATTTAAAATTTCTTTGTGACATGGATACGAGATTGCAATATGGTCAATTTGGAATTCACCTATGTCCTTGTTAGGTGATCGCCATGTCTTTTGTTTTGAAGGTTTTTTCTTAAAATGACTTGACATAATTTTGAGATTGAAATTTCTGCAAAATTCTACCAGCCTCTTTCCATTTTGATTGGTCCATTTATGTGCAGGGAATTCACCGACCGTTTTTCTAAATTTTCTCTCTTTCCCTAACTGTGCATTAAAATCACCCATTAAAATCTTTACATAATTTTGAGAAATTTTGGAGACTGTATTCTCTAACACTTCCCATGACTTATTTACTTTTTCTGGATTTGTTTTATTCTCCTGGTTGATAGGCATGTGTGCGTTAATTAAACAGTACATTTTATTTGCACATTTCATGGAAATTGTCATTAGTCTGTTGTTTACTGGATTTACTTCGATTACGGAGCCAAGAATGTCTTGCGAAATTGCGAATGCAACACCCAGATGCGGAGTGTTTTTAAGAATTCTTTTGTCTGTTTTACTTTTAAACAATCGGTAGTTTCCAAAATCCATGGTATTCTCATCAGGCAACCTTGTTTCTTGCAGGGCTAAAATTTTGATATTTTGTTCTTTTAGTGTGTCTCCTAATTTATAGAGTTTTCCTGGTGTCACGAGAGAGTTAATATTGATAGTTCCAAAAAGTGTTTCGACCTTGGGCATGAGTCGGTCAAAAGACTTCGATTTCCTCTGGTTTGGGATATAGCGTTTCAGCCTAGTCTCCCCAGAATCCGATAGACTAGTTGCGCCACTGATGGCGGAGGATTTGTTACCACCTGGGGTAATTTTATAATTACTAAAACGCTCCATAATAGTACTTAGAATCAAAGGGTTGAGCTCAGAAAAGCTCAGTGGTTAAGACTGGAGTGGTTAGTTCCAGAATTTGTATTACGGCCGCACCTCTGGTGAACAGACGCCGACCACAGTGCCGCTTGTTACAAGTCTGACGCAAGGTGGATTTATTGTATTATGTGCCTCTTCCGCTAGTTCCACCGTACCGAGATTCGTTCTCTCCGCCTTCACTACCGTTGAGGTCTTCGCTGTAACCCTAGCAAAGGGGCCCTGACAGAGTACTATCACCCGGGCCAGGTGAACTCTGGTTTTTTAAACGAGGTTGTTACTCCTCCCCCTCCTCCTTCCTCATCACTTGCATAATGAGGCCCCGGGCTTGGGACCGGTACAGCGGAGTTAATATATATATATATATATATATATATATATATATATATATATATATATATATATATAAGTTGCGAAAAATCCTTTAATCCGTGGGAAGAAGTACCAGTATAATTAAATTATCATGAAATAATTGCAAGATGAAGCAGATTCTGAGAACTGAAGATTCTTCAAAACAATTACGAATAAGTGGAACTGAGCAGACAAAGGCACGCGCATTAACAGATAGAAATTGCGGAATACCGACGAAATTAACAAAACAGAAGAAGAAATAACATAAGAAGCATATTCACGCTAGGAAACACTAATTCTAACGGAGACTAAGCAGAGTTCGCATACCAAAGTAACTACTAGCAAAATCGAATAATTACAAACAAAAAAATTACCACTTCCCATTCCGAATGAAATAAATTGCAAGACTGTAAAGATCTGAAGCTAGAAAAGGAAAGGATTAAAACTTTGACTTGGCTGAAACTGACACAGACTCAGTACCACACTCACTACTGTAGACGAGCAACCACTCTCTTCAAAATCCCAGGACCGAGTGTCCAGCACCCAGGCTGAATTGGGGTCCCCACACATAGGTAGAGGGTGTTGTCAGAGAACACCGTTACCGCATCTTGCCAGCTTAAGTACAACAGCGCTTCGAATAGAAGGGAACGAAAACTCTTTGCCACTCTCTTTGTTTACACCAGAGTTCGCTAAACTGGCACAGTAGCCGACAAAAAGTTTACCCTCCACCAGACGTTCTGAAAACTCCGTATAGATATGCATTACTCAATCTGTCTTTCTAAGATGGTAGAAATGGAAAAGAAGTACAGCGGTACATTATAAATGCATTGTAATTAATTGTGAGGAAGGAACAGGAAGCCTACGAGTAGATGTGCGATAAATCAAACCATGGATATAAAATAGACGTAGATAAATATGAATTCAGCGAAAGTATGCAGTTGTGGCTGACTGGAGCATGCTAAACTGCCAACTATTTCTCCTGGCATGTTTACTGAATACACCGGAAGTATACGTTAAATTTTATATAAACATTATGAAGGGGCTAATATGGAGACTCTTCAAGGTACATACCTTCCATGCAGCTGTTAAATATCTAAATATAAGGGATTTGAATTCTGTAAGTTGTGGTCTCTGTGTGCTAGATGGTGCATGAGACGCTATCGAACGGTGGCTGCGTACTTAAAACAAAAGCCTCTATTGTAGGCATGCTGGGGGTCACTTCTATTGGATAGTTGGGTCACTGCAGATGACAGACATAGACGGAGTAGTGTAGCGTCTTGGTAGTTGCTAGCTGTGGTAGATTCCCAGTCTGCGTTCCAAACTTTAACCCTAATAAACTATCAGATCAGAGGTGTCTGGATACTCATTCGTAATATGGAAATGACCACTAGATACCACGAGAGGCAGACCAGCCAATTTAAAAGAAGACAGAGAGTAGAGAAGCGGTAGCAGCCAGCCAGGAGAGGTCAGTAACTTAGACCGTGGACTGGTCATTGGATGCCGTCTCAGCAACAAGTCCATCACTGGCATTTGAAATCTTTTATAACTATCGATGTCGACTGTTGCTGATATGGCGGTGAAGTGAGAACACGAAGGAACAATCACATATAAACCTAGACCAGGCACAACTTGAGTAGGGGACAATGCTTTATCTTAAGGAAAATGTGTCTACGAAGACATGGTATTTCCTAGTCGGTGTTTCACTGTAGTCACCGATTTCAGACTGACTTGTTGGGATTGGTGCAAAGACTGCCTCAAGCTGTTACCGGCATTTTCTGCTGTTTTCGTTGTTGTGAGACGCGAGATTGCATTTTGAGCAGCACTTGTACGTATTTTTTGTGGCACGCGTTTAAAAACTGAATAATACACTGAAGCTGAACGGTATCTATTATAATCGGCCATCTTCCTTACGTTCTGCTTTTTTTCCCCTCGTGAGCGACCTTTGCTGCAATTCCCATTGTAAACAGATCGATTTCAGCGTATTCACAGTTGCTTCGGCTACACGGTGTGTGTACTTGAGGTCTTTGAAGCGTGTGTGGCTTCGGACATTGTCTACCAAGGGAATTGTCGCCACACATACCTTGCTTGCTTTAGAGGGAAACAAGGGGCCATGCTTCGGTCTATTCCTTTTGGGCTGCTCTGGGATGAAGGCGTGTTTTGCTCGTGAGTGGTATGGTGTGGTAAAACGTGTGGTTGCATTAACATATACTGAGCGAAAGTGAGGGAGCCATCCATGAAAGCCGGTCGGGGTGGCCGAGCGGTTCTAGGCGCTACAGTCTGGAACCGCGCGACCGCTACGGTCGCAGATTCGAATCCCGCCTCGGGAATGGATGTGTGTGATGTCCTTAGGTTAGTTAGGTTTAAGTAGTTCTAAGTTCTAGGGGACTGATGACCTCAGATGTTAAGTCCCTTAGTGCTCAGAGCCATTTGAACCATTAGATTGGTAAATTAGTTTCAGATCACGGATGAGTCAACATGCACTTTGAAGAGATTATTAACTAGACATGGTTTTTGACAGTTATTTAACTTGTCTGGTGGCGTCCATCCTAACTAGAAATGTGGACACAAATGTGGCCAAAGAGATGGATATTGCAGACGTATTCACACTCAGTTTAATCATCTTGAATTTTCGTTTCTATAGACGAACAGAAGTGCATCACAATGGTAGAGTTCCTCAGAACGAGGGACTGCACAAGTTTCTCTTCGTGTGGAAATAACTACCAAAATTTGCACAGAGCGCATAGGATATCTTGCAATCTGTGCCTAGTGAAATTTGCACCGAGAAAAAGTTGAGAAAAGCTCCACTAATCCCCCTGTCTGAACTCCACAACTTGCCGGGAAGATAGAAGAGCTGAGGGCTCTTATGTAGTACAAAGGAAGGGAGCTGCAGGTAATCGAACAATAAGGGTATTTCCAAAAGCTTTAAACAGAAACGATCATAATTTATTTTATTTTCTGTCAGAAGCAATCAAAAACTTTTACTTATGACTGGATCTTTAGAAGCTGCAATGAGAAACATAAAAACCAAATTACACATACGGAATTAAAAAATCGTGTCTTCTACTTTATAAAGCGTATTTCAGAATAATACAAAACAAATTATTGTCCATACCTGTAAATCAGAATATGGTACATGTACTAAACGTATGGTGCTTTATTATGTTAAGTAAAAGGTCAGGAGAATGCATGTATATAGGCCACATTACCTGCACGTAGATTCTCTTCCCATTAATAAACCTACATACGAGGGTTCTCCGTATGTGACCTCAAAACATGAAAACAGTTTTGTCGTTATTGCTAAGTGGAAGGATCTATGAACATTATATAAATATACATTAAGAAAAAGTAAGATATTTCGCAAAAGAACGTAATACGCATCATATCTTACAGAACTGCAAAGAAAGCGAGAATGCGTAACATGATTTTTTCTGTTGGGACTGAGTATACATCATAAACCGCCTCAGTGAGCGAGTGATCGGCGTAGAAGGCCGGCATGCACAAGACCTGGATTTAATTCCCAGTACTGCCAGGGAGTTTTCCTTCTTGGAAAGATTGGTATGGGGTGTACTCAGTCTTCTGACGACAACTGAGTAGCTACTTGACTAAGTAGTGGCCACTTCACGGTGTGGTAAGTCTGTAAAACGGCCGGGAGAGCGGCGAGTTGACCACACGTTGCATCAAGCCGCGTCCGCATGAAGCCGCAAGGTAGAGGATGACACGACGGCCCGTAGATATCCCTTGGGCTTTCAAGACCTGGTGAAGATCTTGCTGAAATACAGCCTAAAAGAAGCAAAAAATTATTTAAACGTTAAACAACTAGAAACTAAGCAGTATATGTAAATAAGAGGGCACATCATACAAGATTACGTTGACCATTGGTGAAGCTCTTCTTCGGCAGCAGGATGTTTACGTTACTGGTCATCTGCATGGCAGCGTAGGCAGTTAGGACTGGTATCTTATTTTATTTGTTGCCATTTTCAAATGGCCTGCCACCTAATTACTTACATAGCTCGAGTTTTCACCATCTTAAAGTGTATATAAACAGCATACGTAGCGTGTTTGATTTCTTATTTTAATAAAGTTTAACAGTCTCGCAGTTTTAAATACTTCCAAACTTAAAACTATTTAGAAATCGGAAATACTTAGAATTAACAACTATGGATTATAAGGGTAAAAGAATTACGAACACATACAAGGATTTAGATTTACAGAACGTCACCACTCATGCTGTCCAGGAGAGAGTGTCTCAGAAAGATACTGATGTCCGAGTGCACCAACGTCAATTAAAAGTTAACCACAGTTTAAGAAAGCATCTAACACTGTTGAATGCAAAATTCTGGTGCAACAACTTCGATCTAAGTTAAACGAGGGAGTTGGCGGAGGTTACATTTAACGGTGGTTCAGAAAAGCTCAGTTTCGCAGATGAACAGACGTTTGATTACTTTACAGGCATATTCAACTGGTGCATTGTACATTGTTATTCGGAACAAAAGTAATAATATACATTCCACATCAGCACATAGTGTGTAAACCTAGGGACCGATTCCCTCAGCAGTTTGGTGCCATAGGAACATACCACACAAAATCATCAATGATATATCGGACATCATTGCATCCTCGCTTTATAAAGCTTCCTTCAATAGAAGTCCGCTCTGTGAAATATGACTTTAGTCAACTGCACGAATTTCCTGGTTTTCTTGGTACCTTGGATTGTACCCATATAATAATTCAGTCTCCTGGAGGACATACTGCGGATCTTTTCCGCAACAGGAAATCATATTTTTCCTTTAACTGTCAAACCATTAGTGATCACAATTTTTTAATAAGAGATATCCTCGCTCGATGGTCGGGGTCTGCGCACGACAGCACCATATTTCTCAACTGCGCTCGCAGAGCTCAATTTGAAAACGGAGAAATTCCACAAGGTCACTTATTGGGAGGTAGTGGTTACGCATATAGATAGCACTTGTTAACTCTAGTTTTAAATGCGCAAAATTAAGCATAACAGCGATATAACAGCTCTCAGTTTAAAACTAGGAACACCGTTGAGAGGAAATACAGCTTTTGGAAAAGAAGATTTGCCATTTCATCAGCAGAAATAAAATTTTATCCACAGAAAACAATGTGAATAATTATGAGTACGGCTGTCTTGCGTAACATTGCCAGGAGTAAGAGGAAAATGGTTGAAATGGCTCTGAGCACTATGGGGCTCAACTTCTGAGGTCATTAGTCCCCTAGAACTTAGAACTAATTAAACCTAACTAACCTAAGGATAGCACACACATCCATGACCGAGGCAGGATTCGAACCTGCGACCGTAGCGGTCTCATTGTTCCAGACTGCAGCACCTAGAACCGCACGACCACTTCGGCCGGCGAGTAAGAGCAGTGAAGCACTACCAGAAGATCTAGAAATTGTTCGACTTTGGAATCAGTTACGTGGTGAGAGAGGCCTCGACATAGGAGATAAAGAACCGGTGCTCTCTGGACAGCAGATGTACCGCGATGACACAGTACCAAGAAGTGCAGTTCCTCGCGCTATAATTAATGAATGTTTTCAGCAAGGTAACTGTTAAATTCAGAAATCGTTCAGAATAGAAAATTACGATTATAATTACCGGATTTCGCCGTATTTTTAACTATTCCATTTATTTTAGCATGTAATATAGTTTTCTTCTGTTATCCACTGAACGTGAACGAAAAGTACTCACTGAACTGCGTGCATGATGAGAAATTTGAGGTTGTGGCTTGCCAGGGAGAGGATGTTCAGCCTACGGAATAATTACGGACCCTTAATTATTTATTAAATATGTATTTCTCATGTCACATTGGTTGTGAAAGCAATGCAGTGTTCTGTTATTTATATACATGTTCAGTTTCTGAGTATGCATTTAAGTTTGGTAACGAGTAATTCCACTGCATTTAGAGAGAGTGTGAGTATGAAAGAGAGAGGTGGATAAAATGTAATGGGGTAGTTTTGTAGTATGTTCACTACAGATCCTAAACATCTGTTAATTTTCTACTAAAACAACAAATTTGTGAATATCCAACAATCTAACAATATTAAGAGAGCACATTACTTATAATGAGATGCTTTCGGTTTTGAGAGTACTTTATCACACTTCTGCTCTCTATCAATACAGTCTTATTGCGTGGATTAGCTCAAATGTGTGAATATGTACAAGGCACAAAATAAATAATCAGTTATGTAATTACATAAAATGTTAGTCTGGGATTGTTTATTTATGAATCACTTTTCTTTGTTTACAGTGTAATTTGCTTCAAACCTGTGGGTGTGCTGCTGTAAGATTGTAGACAACTAGAAAAATGTTGATGAACGGCAAAAAATTTGTGCAAAGAACTGATTTAAAGTATTATTTGTTCTAGCCAGTGATGCCTGTAAAGCACTTTTCACAATATTATGTACGACTATGCGTAGTATTAGAAAACTGGAAGCAATTTAAGAAAAAACTGTGCATATAAACTGCCACAAAAAAGTTAACATTGTCACAAAAGATATTGGAGTTTTACGGGTAGTAACATTTAACATGAGCTGTAATTACTTAAGGAGTGTGCTATTTCAAGATATTAAAGTGGAACTGTAATGCTAGTGGGCTTTCTGTAACAAGTATCATATTTTAAGTTATTATGGAGGAGAATACCTCCCGTCACTGATTTTGATTCAGTTTTTTCATTTAATGCTCACGTTTTGAGAAGAGCGCTCCCCATCACAGCAAACTGCGACGAAAAAATGCCTCAATATAAATACTGTTGTGATAAAAGTTATCGGTCACCATTATAAACATTAGCAGGTACACAGTATTGCTAGAAAAGGCACATAATGCTATGCTAACTATTGCAGAAAAGAGTGCCGTATCATAACAATTTGTTACTGAAAACTATCTCACTACAAATACTGTTGTGATAAAGGTTATTACAAACATTAGCAGGTACAGCGTACTGCTAGAAAAGGCACACAATGCTATGTTCACTACTGCAGAAAAGAGTGCATCATCATAGTCATGTGTTACTGACAAATGTGTCGCTACAAATACTGTTGTGATACAAGTTACGGGTTTCCATTATAAACGTCAGAAGAGCCAGACTAGTGGTAGAAAAAAGGCCCACACGAAGTTATGGTTTGGAGCACTTTCCTTCATAAAATAATGTGTTAGGATATTTTCGGTGTAAATAATGCACAACCTGACTACAATGGATGTCACATAAATAACTGTTACTGTGTATATATAGTGCATATCAGTTTCAGTTTAATGTTAGAGTGATAAACATATCTTATTACTGTTATTTTTTTTCATCCTTAGGTAATGTAATTAGAAACTGGCCCCTCACATTATGGGTACAAGGCTGCAAATGACTTGTAGCTTACAATTGCTGACTTACGTAAACAGCAGTGTTGCTAACCTGCGCATTATTTATGGAATAATCCTGCACACGCGCCTAGCAAATACTTAGAAAGCTGCACGTTAATTAGAATGGATCTACCCTTGAGCGCACAGAATAGCCGACATACCTCCGAGTGACGCTTTACAGGTCCATCACATACAAGCTTCACTGGTAAGAAATCTGATATAAGATAGCTGCAAGGAGTAACATCCTTAGAAAGCTGTACATAAACCAAAACAAACCTGTAGGCTAGACACAGGATGCATGAAGCCTACTCCACTGGAAAATTTCTGCGAAGCTTTTTCGGTTTCAGCAGTCCCTAGTCTTGTAGGATAGCTCATGAATATAACAAGCGTTCAAATAGAGGTCTGATGAGCGCCTTCCACTGTACAGTAACCTTTACGGATTAAAAAGACTGAAACAAAGCTATCAGTTGTCATTTAGAGTTTGCATGAGCCCCCTGTCTGTTACCTTACTTCAGAACGGTCACCAAATGTCGTTGAATGAGACTGTAGGTCATGGAAAATGCTAAACCGTATCAGAACTGGTGTAACACCTTGCCAGTCTGATAAAACGAAGCCTATTACAAGCTGATGACGACAAGTGCGACTGTGGAGAAATACAAAGCATGGAACATCTTCTCACATGCCGATATAGTCCTGCACGCTGCTCACTAAGTGACCTCTGCCAAAGGAAGCCCGAAGCTTTTGACTTAGCCCAGTACTGGGCCGAAAAATTTACAGCTCCAGACACGAGGAAGTAAAGTAAGTACGAATAATCGTAATTTTATGTGGTTGGATGACACTTACTTCAATGTCAAATAAGCTATAAGTAAATATTAGACAGGCAACAATCAGAATGATAGCAGTTATCACTAATGAGATAAACACAGAGAAACAATCTGAACCGCGAGACAACTCTATTACATTGTGATACCACACAACAGTAAAAAAGTTTTAAAAAATTCAATGTCACACAAAAAACTCACACGTTATCGGCATTTTTGTTCTTCCAATATCTTGATATTTTTCTTAGGGTGAGATTCTTCGAACTTTTTATTTTCAACTCCTCCTTATGTTCTGCCTTCTTCATATATAATTGTGCCTGCTGTATTTCTACTCTCTTCTTGTACACATTGTCAATTACAGTCCCAGAACCTGATGGTCCTGTTTTTGCAGGCATCCTGCGATATAACATTTAGTTAAAAGTAGTATGGCATTAGATTTTTCAATTTAAAACAAACAAAACAATTCTAATGATGAATGTAGATAGCCCTACATATATTTCAATTGTATATCAATAACACCTTCCAATTTAAAACTAAAATCTGAAGTACACTCACACTCAAGGCATCGTGTACCGTTTGCTATACTTACGGTGAACCCAGAAAGTTCATCCATTTCTGACCACACGTAAAAAGAGTAGAATCAAATTATGCCTTCACATGTGACCAAATTGCATGTTCCTCTTGTAAACTGCAGCCGTCAGTTTTATATTCAAGAACAGATGAATATGACCCCACCAGTTCAAGATCTATCTCTTCAAGATATTAGGCGTTCTTCTTTTATTTTACATTATTCGCCAAATAAACGAACGGACCCCTGCGTAAAAAAAAGGTAGGTATAAACACTTGTGCTTGTTGACGGAAAACACGGAAGTGAGAGCATGTGACAAAGAAGTCACTCACCAGCGATTGTCCATGCAGTTTCATGTCTGTTAATAACTTTGCATCTCCAGGGCGCTTCCCATTGCAGCACACAGAGTCTACCGTGGTCAAATGCACGGTTGACTGAAGACGGCTTGCTGACTGTTGTCAACGTTGGTGCACCGCAGATACACGTTAAAGGCTGTTTATTTTTAAACGGGATCACGGGACTGTGGTTATCTTGGCTTTTGACTGGGATTGGTGTCCTTGGCCATGGGCCTCTCGCCCGTGGGGAGCCTCCACCCCATCTACGACTACTGGCCATTTGAGGGCGAGTGCGTCAGCAATAATTTGAGCGTCTCTACATCAATTGCAGTGATTCTACATCTACTTTAGGTTAGTCTACATAGCATCAAATGCTGTCCTCCATTTCTCTCACAATGCAGTATCAGAGTGTTAAGAACACTTGTCTTCGTCACACTTCTGTTACTTCACATTGGGTCCTTATTCTATGTTTGTTTGTCTTTACCTGTGGCGTTGTCGTTTGACCTGCCACCGCTGCTACTGTCATGTGTCTGGCTGTTATTGTCTGTGGAGTCATTGTCGCCTGCGCTCGTTGCTGCGCCGCTGCAAGCACTCTTTACGCAGCGCTTTAGACACCCTGTCTGCACAGTCGTTCGGAACGGACCACAATGTCTGATCTCTAAGCGATTAAGTTACATCGTCGTGTGAGCGCGATAATCGTCTTTCCTGCGCCCAGCGATCACAATACAAAAGTTTGTGTTCTGCGGTATCTCTTTCTCTACAGACACAATCAGCACTCTGACCGAGACTTACATGCAGCTGATGAATGGATTATGACACGAGTAGAGTATGGTCCATGGCCGGTTAAGAGATGAACCGTGACCCGGCTGAGATCCTCATCCAGAGCTACAAACTGTTCACCGTTTACTGTTGCCGTTTTGGGGTACCGTCAACAGGAACAAGGGGCAACTGATGGTGATACTCGTGAGTAACTTCAGACGACACAGTAAAATCACTTGGGGCGTCTTTGCATTTGGTTTGGAGCCCCCATTTGGGCAGTAATTACAGATCATTACTCATCAGCACGATATCTTCAGGCGTCACGCACCAGATGAAACTAGAAGTTATATGTATAGAAATTCTATTCACGGGAAGACAGAATTGTCCCGTTGCATCTTGTGATGTAACAAAATAAAAATGATGTTGTTATTCAATGGAAAAATTGGAATTTGAGATTTCGCTTGCTGTTTTATCAGTCACAATTGGCGTAAGAATCATGGATTGACCATTGTCATAAAATATTGCATTACGAAATGTGAATAGTCTTTACTTGCAGTTTCGCGTGGCTTGAAGCAGTCACAGCTAGCGTGCTATTGATTAAGAAATTGCATTATCGTCTTTCTAATTACTTCATGATCGTAGATACGATCATACGCGGTTGTGAAGTTATTGTTATGACAAAACAATTTCCTAAGGGTCCAGAAAGTTCTTAAGGGCGCAAAAACAACTGTAACATCACACAAAAGGGAAATTCAATATTAAAGCTGATGCAAGAAGACGATAAAAAAGTTTTCTTTTTGTCAATGTAACACGCACATTGGACTGCTGATCTTGGTGTCTGTAATATTAGCAAAATGCATAGTTAAAATGAAAATAATACTGAGGAGATGATAGGAATGAGCACTGCTAAATGATTCAGTATTCCCGGAACAAATATTTATTATATCTAAAACATACATCGTACCTTATGCTTAGTACTACAACGACGGTAGATTTTTATGTCTGTTTCATGTCCATTGAACGCTCTTTTATATAGCCATTGTCCTCTTGAGTCGCTCGTGCGTCGTCACGATAAGTTATAACAGTTCTTCTTTTTACACTTCACCCAAACTTAGACGGAACACGTTTTTATTTATTTAGTAAAAAATTAGATCAGACCGCCACAAATCTGCTTCCGTCTTACTTAAGAAAAACAGTACAAGTGTTTAGCGCTCAAGGCTTCATTTGTTCTCCAGCGCCGGCCGGAGTGGCGGTGCGGTTCTAGACGCTACAGTCTGGAACTGGGCGACCGCTACGGTCGCAGGTTCTATCCTGCCTCGGGCATGGATGTGTGTGATGTCCTTAGGTTAGTTAAGTTCAATTAGTTCTAAGTTCTAGGCGACTGATGACCTCAGAAGTTAAGTCGCATAGTGCTCATAGCCATTTTGTTCTCCAGCGAACAAAATAGTGAAGGGTCGCATATTTATCCGTGTTCCTCTGTTTATGTTGCCGCCCAAAAACGACGAATTACATTATTTAGGAAATTCCACCGTCGCTATGCGACGTGTTATTATACATTAGTCATTCTTTATAAACAAGTATTTGCCTTCTGGCTGAAAGTATTAACTAATCGCTGTTTTAATGAAGTCAAAAATAGCGAATATCTCAATCTGCACTAGCAAAAAACAAAACTCATTATATGGACGCTATACTTACAGGCTCCCTCCTTCTCTTTCTTTTCTTGTTTCAACAGAAGTTCTGTGCCGAAAGCGAGCCGGCAGAAAACGTAGTATTCTCGCTCTGGAGAAACCGCTACCCTCTAAAAACACCCCTAGCGAAACAAATACGAAGCAGTAAACTTGTAAGGGGACGAGGGTAAGGATGTCGGTCTGTTGTTGGGGAAACTGGCTGCCTGTTTCCTAAAATGGTCCGCAGACCGCCGCTTTCACAGAGGCACATTCCGTCCACCGACGACAGGCAAGCTTTCGGCGGCAGGTAGTCACGGTTGAATGACGGGAGGAGCGGCAGCGACTCCCTGGCCGCCATAAATAGTTTCGCGTCCGGCCACAGCCGGCCGCGAGGGCAGCCAGAGCACGCGGTTTTTGTCACGTCGTCGATCTGTCGCAATGATCGCCCGGCCATAGGCGGAGCTGTTTCCAGGAACAGCGGCATAAGGCGGCAACCCCCTACCGTCGCCGATGTTGCTAAACGTCGCTCCAAACTACACATGCGGTGTTGGAAACAGCAAACACATGTGTCGGGGTGAAGAGAATAAAGCACTCAATTTTTCGCTACAATATTTCTCATTGCAGCTGTAATTACTATGAATACCTTTCGGGAAAAAAATGATCCAATAACTACGGGATCCCATGATAGGGTAATAGCGAAAATAGGTGGCACCTTACCATTGGCAGATTAAGAGTCATTTCCTGGATCAAAATTCCAGACCTTTACACAGTATCCTGCAAAGAGAGTACATTCGTCTCTGTCTCTCTCCCCCCTCTCTCTCTCTCTCTGTCTCTCTCTCTCTCTCTCTCTCTCTCTCTCTCTCTTACGTTGGGTTTCTATATGGGATCAGCATCGTTCTCATCAAGGATATAGTACCATATCAGGTTATAAACCCACCTTTTCTTGTTCTCTTCGTGCTTCTTCTTCGGTCTAGTTTGTACTTAACTTTTAGGAAAAGTACCTTTCCCTTTCATGCTTTTTGTTAACACAATCGGTTTTTATAGATAGCGTTAATACAAGTTCCAGGGAGCTAAAATCGGATTGTCTCACTTTTGCATTTCTTAACTTGCCCATGAGATTTTAATATTCTCATTATACTTCTATTTTTAGTCTTGATTTTTTCTAACGACATATCGCTATCAAATACGGTAATTGTTATAGTATCGAACATTTTCAATTGTTAAAGTCGTCAACCCCCCATGAACCATGGACCTTGCCGTTGGTGGGCAGGCTTGCGTGCCTCAGCGATACAGATAGCCGTACCGTAGGTGCAACCACAACGGAGGGGTATCTGTTGAGAGGCCAGACAAACGTGTGGTTCCTGAAGAGGGGCAGCAGCCTTTTCAGTAGCTGCAAGGGCAACAGTCTGGATGATTGACTGATCTGGCCTTGTAACAATAACCAAAATGGCCTTGCTGTGCTGGTACTGCGAACGGCTGAAAGCAAGTGGAAACTACAGCCGTAATTTTTCCCGAGGGCATGCAGCTTTACTGTATGATTAAATGATGATGGCGTCCTCTTGGGTAAAATATTCCGGAGGTAAAATAGTCCCCCATTCGGATCTCCGGGCGGGGACTACTCAAGAGGATGTCGTTATCAGGAGAAAGAAAACGCGTCCTACGGATCGGAGCGAAGAATGTCAGATAATTTAATCGGGTAGGTAGGTTAGAAAATTTAAAAAGGGAAATGGATAGGTTAAAGTTAGATATAGTGGGAATTAGTGAGGTTCGGTGGCAGGAGGAACAAGACTTCTGGTCAGGTGACTACAGGGTTATAAACACAAAATCAAATAGGGGTAAAGCAGGAGTAGGTTTAATAATGAATAGGAAAATAGGCATGCCGGTAAGCTACTACAAACAGAATAGTGAACGCATTATTGTGGCCAAGATAGATACGAAGTCCACACCTACTACAGTAGTACAAGTTCATATGCCAACTAGCTCTGCAGATGACGAAGAAATTGAAGAAATGTATGATGAAATAAAAGAAATTATTCAGATAGTGAAGGGAGACGAAAATTTAATACTCATGGGTGACTAGAATTCGAGTGTAGGAAAAGGGAGAGAAGGAAACGTAGTAGGTGAATATGGATTGGGGGCAAGAAATGAAAGAGGAATCCGCCTGGTAGAATTTTGCACAGAGCATAACTTAATCATAGCTAACACTTGGTTTAAGAATCATGAAAGAAGATTGTATACATGGAAGAACCCTGGAGATACTATAGATTATATAATGGTAAGACAGAGATTTAGGAACCAGGTTTTAAATTGTAAGACAGTTCCAGGGGCAGATGTGGACTCTGACCACAATCTATTGGTTATGACCTGTAGATTAAAACTGAAGAAACTGCAAAAAGATGGGAATTTAAGGAGATGGGACCTGGATAAAGTGAAAGAACCAGAGGTTGTACAGAGTTTCATGGAGAGCATAAGGGAACAATTGACAGGAATGGGTGAAAGAAATACAGTAGAAGAAGAATGGGTAGCTTTGAGGGATGAAGTAGTGAAGGCAGCAGACGATCAAGTAGGTAAAAAGACGAGGGCTAGTAGAAATCCTTGGGTAACAGAAGAAATATTGAATTTAATTGATGAAAGGAGAAAATATAAAAATGCAGTAAATGAAGCAGGCAAAAAGGAATACAAACGTCTCAAAAATGAGATCGATAGGAAGTGCAAAATGGCTAAGCAGGGATGGCTAGAGGACAAATGTAAGGATGTAGAGGCTTATCTCACTAGGGGTAAGATAGATACTGCCTACAGGAAAATTAAAGAGACCTTTGGAGAGAAGAGAACCACTTGTATGACTATCAAGAGCTCGGATGGAAACCCAGTTCTAAGCAAAGAAGGGAAAGCAGAAAGGTGGAAGGAGTATATAGAGGGTCTATACAAGGGCGATGTACTTGAGGACAATATTATGGAAATGGAAGAGGATGTAGATGAAGATGAAATGGGAGATACGATACTGCGTGAAGAGTTTGACAGAGCACTGAAAGACCTGGGTCGAAACAAGGCCCCCGGAGTAGACAACATTCCATTGGAACTACTGACGGCCCTGGGAGAGCCAGTCCTGACAAAACTCTACCATCTGGTGAGCAAGATATATGAAACAGGCAAATACCCTCAGACTTCAAGAAGAATGTAATAATTCCAATCCCAAAGAAAGCAGGTGTTGACAGATGTGAAAATTAACGAACTATCAGTTTAATAAGTCACAGCTGCAAAATACTAACACGAGATCTTTACAGACGAATGGAAAAACTAGTAGAAGCCAAACTCGGGGAAGATCAGTTTGGATTCCGTAGAAACACTGGAACACGTGAGGCAATACTGACCTTACGACTTATCTTAGAAGAAAGATTAAGGAAAGGCAAACCTACGTTTCTAGCATTTGTAGACTTAGAGAAAGCTTTTGACAATGTTGACTGGAATACTCTCTTTCAAATTCTGAAGGTGGCAGGGGTAAAATACAGGGAGCGAAAGGCTATTTAAAATTTGTACAGAAACCAGGTGGCAGTTATAAGAGTCGAGGGACATGAAAGGGAAGCAGTGGTTGGGAAGGGAGTGAGACAGGGTTGTAGCCTCTCCCCGATGTTGTTCAATCTGTATATTGAGCAAGCAGTAAAGGAAACAAAAGAAAAATTCGGAGTAGGTATTAAAATCCATGGAGAAGAAATAAAAACTTTGAGGTTCGCCGATGACATTGTAATTCTGTCAGAGACAGCAAAGGATCTGGAAGAGCAGTTGAATGGAATGGACAGTGTCTTGAAAGGAGGATATAAGATGAACATCAACAAAAGCAAAACGCGGATAATGGAATGTAGTCGAATTAAGTCGAGTGATGCTGAAGGAATTAGATTAGGAAATGAAACACTTAAAGTAGTAAAGGAGTTTTGCTACTTGGGGAGCAAAATAACTGATGATGGTCGAAGTAGAGAGGATATAAAATGTAGACTGGCAATGGCAAGGAAAGCGTTTCTGAAGAAAGGAATTTGTTAACATCGAGTATAGATTTAAGTGTCAGGAAGTCATTTCTGAAAGTATTTGTTTGGAGTGTAGCCATGCATGGAAGTGAAACATGGACGATAAATAGTTTGGACAAGAAGAGAATAGAAGCTTTCGAAATGTGGTGCTACAGAAGAATGCTCAAGATTAGATGGGTAGATCACATAACTAATGGGGAAGTATTGAATAGGATTGGGGAGAAGAGAAGTTTGTGGCACAACTTGACCAGAAGAAGGGATCGGTTTGTAGGACATGTTCTGAGGCATGAAGGGATCACCAATTTAGTATTGGAGGGCAGCGTGGAGGGTAAAAATCGTAGAGGGAGACCAAGAGATGAATACACTTATCAGATTCAGAAGGATGTACGTTGCAGTAGGTACTGGGAGATGAAGAAGCTTGCACAGGATAGAGTAGCATGGAGAGCTGCATCAAACCGGTCTCAGGACTGAAGACCACAACAACAACAACAATTAGAACATTTCTAATCGTTCAGCAAATTCCAAAAAATGTAATTAGTTCGCTTTCAGCAGCATTAGTCGTTATAAGTTTAGTACGTATTCAAAGCCCTCCACGTCCGCTGAAGTCGACAAAGTCATAGTCTAAAGCTGACAATAAGTTATTTCAAGGAGCTAACCATTTTACAGAGGTGTTCTTGCGCCTGGTCTGAAACCAGAGGAAAACGTCACTGTAAAGAGTGAAGTTAAATATGCATGTATCATTTTAAGACTATAGTAAATGAGGCATTTTGTAAACGAAAAGGAAAGGCTAGATTCCAAATAAAGGTATTTGTGTGCGCAGCTCAACAGACGTACAGGGTGATAATTATTGAACTACATGTAACACAATAGTCATAACTTCTAAAAGGTTTGCATTAGGACGTTCAAAATGCGCGGTTGGTCACGGGAAATGATGGGAATTAGTATGAGTATTGTTATTTGGTTTAGCGACAAAGCCCACTTTCATTTGGATGGGTTCGTCAATAAGCAAAATTTGCGCATTCGGGGGACTGGGAATCCGAATTTCGCGATCGGGAAGTCTCTTCACCTTCAACAGGTGTCCAGTAACGGAATAACCGGTGTGATATTCCCTGATGGCACCGGTGACTACCGAATGGTACGCCTAAGTGAATGTTCTGGAAGATGATTTCATCCCCATTTTGACAAGATGTGGTTCATGCAAGACGGATCTCGACCCTGTCGAAGCAGCAGAGTGTTTAATGTCCTGGAGGAGCACTTTGAGGACCGCATTGTGGCTCTGGGATGGCCAAAGGTCACTGGCATAGGCGTCGATTGGCCGCCATATTCCCCGGATCTGAACAAATGCGACTCCTTTTTATGAGCTACAGCAGTAACCCGAAAACCATAACTCAGCTGAAAACAGCCATTCAGCAGGTCAACGACAGCACAGATGTTCCGACACTTCAGCGGGTCATGCAAATTTCGCTATTCGTCTACGCCACATCTTCGCCAATGATGTTAGGCACATCGAACATGCCATAACCTAAATCCGAATATCTGTAGTACGTTTACACGTTGTATAAAGTGAGTGCACGCCATAGTTTGTAACTAATTTACTTTTTTCGTATAAGTCAATAATTGTCACTACGTATTAAGACTGTGCTGCTTGTTATAGCATAACATCCACAAATAATATCAATTTCATTGTCTTTCTCGTGGAATGCGTGTACCTTCACACCACGAGTGATTTTGATTGCTGTCACCGAAATCTGTTTTCAGCTGTGTTACGTAGCGATTCATGGCTGTTTCCTTTTTTTACATCCTTTTTCGTCGTTTTATGCTTCATGTTGCGCTTTTCTCGTCTAATCTACGAGAAGACAACAAATCACGTCAGTTACATCGTACGTTGCTTCACTTTTGGTATATTGTGTCTAATGAATCACAAGCTATTCGCTGCCGTCTCGTGTTTTCAGCTTCGGACGAGAGGTTTTATTGTGTTTATTTCCCTACGCTGATAGTCGTGGCGAACAAGCTGTTTTTGCAGCATTTGCGTTCTGCGACCTACTCATGTTAATTACACAGTGTGTAATAAGGATATAAAAACAACACGAACTACTAACCATAGCATAACAGATATCACACAGGACGAATTCATACTTTAAAAACACTGTATTATCGTTAATGAATAAGGAATAACGCTATGAATAATTCACAGACTACATCTATTTTAAATTTATCGGAGCCCAGGTAAGTTCCAGAATGTGTTGCGAAAATGTTTCACTTTCCTCACCTAAGTAACTATATGGCTCAAATGGCTCTGAGCACTATGCGACTTAACTTCTGAGGTCATCAGTCGCCTAGAACTTAGAACTAATTAAACCTAACTAACATAAGGACATCACACACATCCATGACCGAGGCAGGATTCGAACCTGCGACCGTAGCGGTCGCTCGGTTCCAGACTGTAGCGCCTAGAACCGCACGACCACTCCGGCCGGCTAAGTAACTATACTCTCTATCAACTGTACATTTGCATACAGAGCGATCTTGTTGAATTTTCCATGACCAAAATTACGTAATCAGGTCCTCTTTTCTCCGTAATAATGACGAACTGAATTAATAAATGCATTGCGAGTAGCGTAAGATACTGAAAAATTGTGGCAGCAAAAAAATGATACAAATGGCTCTGAGCACTATGCGACCTAACATCTGAGGTAATCAGTCACCTAGAACTTAGAACTAATTAAACTTAACTAACCTAAGGACATAACACACATCCATGTCCGAGGCAGGATTCGAACCTGCGACCGTAGCGTGTGGCAACACTACATAAATTTCGGATATGAAACTTGTAATAAGCAATGTAAATTCATTGAAGATTGAAAATTAAACTTCTGGACAAAACAAGCTATGAAGTAATCCTGAATAAATTAGCAACTGCTTACATAATTACTCATATAGTGAAATACGTCACAGGTGACTCTAGATTTCTCGTGTGAAGAAGAGACGGGTTAAGAGGAATATATTACTTTGTGGAAACTGGAAGCTGTTGAGGCAGAAGAGTACTGCTTGGCACTTAATTTCTGGGCACGATTTCTGAGTACATAGTGTTTCTCGATCCCAGTTTAAAGAAAAACGGTTAGATACATTTCATTATATAACATATTCACTTACCTTTAGATTATAACTGCCTTTGGGGACGAGTAACTAGTGCCACACGGGTGCCCGTGCGTGCGTGTGTGTGCGTGCGTGCGTATGTGTGTGTATGTATGTATGTGTGTGTGTGTGTGTGTGTGTGTGTGTGTGTGTGTGTGTGTGTGTCTGCAAGAACGCGAGCGAGGCGCGCGCTCGCGTACACACGCGCACACAAACTCGCGCGCGCCCGTGTACTCACAGGCGCAACGTTGTTAGGTTCAAGGAAACACACAGATACAGAAACACACTGGACGATAGCAGACGCTGCCACAACCATCAATACGAAACAAAAGGCGATCACATTAATTATAACTAAAAAAACAGTACACGAACTGACGCAAGGTGGATGTGCATTTATAAAAACATTAAATCCAAATGAATGTAGTGTGTCAGTGCAGTGCAGGGTGCCAAATATCTGAAGTCAGTGAGTAGCAGAACGCATGGAAAATATGTAGGTGCCAATGAAAGTTAGTAATAAAAGCAAGCAAAAAGTGAGAGCTGTTTATGACCTCACTTAACCGATTTGTAATAAAAACCACGATTTTTGTAATGACCAGTTAAGCTGCCTTAAACTAAGCTTCTGCTAAACATATGACTTATATTACACTCGTAAGAGACGGAAATTGACATTATTTGTATGTTTCATGAAATTTGACTAGGTATACATAATTTTTTCTCTTCGTCGTCGTTTCATTGAGGAAACCTTTTTAAATATTTTAATCTCACAGTTTTGTGTTTATTGTCAGAAGATTGTAAAGGTTCGTGCTCCTAAAACCTTTTCTCGAGTTTTACTGGAAACTTCGATGATTACATGTTTCTGTATGACTCAGTTATTGCAATTTCAAGTAAATACTGCACTGAAATCTAACAAAACGTTCGCCTTTTGAACTGCAAATGTTTGGATAATTAAAGTATCGATATTGAGAAACATGGTTTCTATTCATAGATAACAACTGCAGGATATAGTTTCTGATGTTCATGTTATTGTTTCGATTTTTACTACAGCAAGCTTTCTCGTGATAAACGCGGACGATTTTTACCACAGCAAGCTCTCTCGTGATAAACGCGGTTTATTAAATTTTATATTATGGACTTAAATGCTATTTATTTGGTCTGGAGAACAGGAGGACAGGCCAGTTCAAATGGCTCTGAGCACTAGGGGACTTAACATCTATGGTCATCAGTCCCCTAGACTTAGAACTACTTAAGCCTAACTAACCTAAGGACATCACACACATCCATGCCCCAGGCAGGATTCTAACCTGCGACCGTGGCGGTCACGCGGTTCCAGACTGAAGCGCCTAGAATCGCTCGGCCACACTGGCCGGCGACAGGCCAGTCTTCGTGGTTATATTTGAACTGAATCTGAGAAGAAACAGTCGAGTGAAAGGGTAAAATCAGCCATTAATATCGTAAATGGATAAAAGACGCATGAGAATTGTATACACACAATCGAGTCACTTTAATTGGACCACTTGTCAAAAGCCTGAACAACCACCTTTTGCCGCGCGGACGTGCGGGAAGACATTCAGCGTGGTTCTTGTTTTGCTATTGAAGACCCATGGCACCAACCGCCACCAGCCCCATCATGATGATCCAACGGGCAGTGGAGTACGGTAAACTCTTCTCAGTGCACTTCCAACCATGAAAGTACACAGCGCACTGTGTGGACGTTGCTTTGTCCTGCTGGTACATGCCATTGTGCGGAGCAAATACAATCTACATATAGGGTTGGATGTGATCCCCTAGGATAGGTGTATATGTGCGTTGACGCATTGTGCCCTTCAGAATGACGAGATCGCTCAGGGAATGTCACGTACACATCCCCCAGGTAATAGCTCTTCCTCCTCCGGCATTGACTCTTCCGACACGTCAGCAGCCATCTGTCCAATGGATCATAAAATGTGGTTTAGTCTGAAGAGGCCACTTCTCGGCATTCAGTGGACATCTAGTTGTGTCTCGCTCCCGCGCCCGGGTTCCCGGTTTCGATTCCCGGCGGGGTCAGGGATTTTCTCTGCCTCGTGATGACTGGGTGTTGTGTGATGTCCTTAGGTTAGTTAGGTTTAAGTAGTTCTAAGTTCTAGGGGACTGATGACCATATATGTTAAGTTCCATAGTGCTCAGAGCCATCTGAACCATCTAGTTGTGGTGTTTACGTGCAAATTCCAGCCTTGGCCATCGATGGACAGCAGTCAGAATGGGTGCATGAACCACGCGCCTGTTGTGAAGCCCTATACGCAGCAACGTTCACTGAACAGTCTTTCAGGAGACAGTCTTGATAGCCCCATGGTCCATTTGGCGGTCAGCTGTTCAATAGCCGCACGTCTAGTCCACACCACTGCAGCAGTTGTTCACCCCTGCCATCTAAGGCTCGCGGTGCGCCTTAGTTGCCTCGTCGCCGGTTTTGGATAACGCAATTTTCCCATGCACTGCATGCTTTAACACGGCGGCACTTGAATAGACTACAGGCTTACCGTTTCAAAAATGCCAGTAATTACGCCCATTTAGATTTCAGGTAAATCGCCCCGCGACAGCATTACTGTTTTCCGCGTCCAATCAATCGACCTTATACAGGGTGTTACAAAAAGGTACGATCAAACTTTCAGGAAAAATTCACACACAAAGCAAGAAAATATGTTATGTGGACATTTGTCCGGAAACGAAAATGGTTCAAATGGCTCTGAGCATTATTGGACTCAACATCTTAGGTCATCAGTCCCCTAGAAATTAGAACTACTTAAACCTAACTAACCTAAGGACATCACACAACACCCATACCCGAGGCAGGATTCGAACCTGCGACCGTAGCAGTCCCGCGGTTCCGGACTGCAGCGCCAGAACCGCACGGCCACCGCGGCCGGCTGTCCGGAAACGCTTACTTTCCATATTAGAGCTCATTTTATTACTGCTCTTCAAATCACATTGATCATCGAATGGAAAAACACAGCAACAGAACGTACCAACGTGACTTCAAACACTTTGTTACAGGAAACGTTCAAAATGTCATCCGTTAGCGAGGATACGTGCATCCACCCTCCGTCGCATGGAATCCCTGATGCGCTGATGCAGCCCTGGAGAATGGCGTATTGTATCACAGCCGTCAACAATACGAGCACGAAGAGTCTCTACATTTGGTACCGGGGTTGCGTAGACAAGAGCATTCAAATGCCTCCATAAATGAAAGAGGGTTGAGGTCAGGAGAGCGTGGAGGCCATGGAATTGGTCCGCCTCTAACAATTCATCGGTCACCGAATCTGTTGTTGAGAAGCGTACGAACACTTCGACTGAAATGTGCAGGAGCTCCATCGTGCATGAACCACATGTTGTGTCGTACTTGTAAAGGCACATATTCTAGCAGCACAGGTAAAGTATCCCGTATGAAATCATGATAACGTACTCCATTGAGCGTAGGTGGAAGAACATGGGGCCCAATCAAGACATCACCAACAATGCCTGCCCAAACGTTCACAGATAATCTGTGTTGATGAGTTGATTGCACAGTTGCGTGGGGATTCTCGTCAGCCCACAAATGTTGATTGTGAAAATTTACAATTTGATCACGTTGGAATGGAGCCTCATCCGTAAAGAGAACATTTGCACTCAAATGAGGATTGACACATTGTTGGATGAACCATTCGCAGAAGTGTACCCTTGGAGGCCAATCAGCTGCTGATAGTGCCTGCACACGCTGTACATGGTACGGAAACAACTGGTTCTCCCGTAGCACTCTGCATACAGTGACGTGGTCAACGTTACCTTGTACAGCAGCAACTTCTCTGACGCTGACATTAGGGTTATCGTCAGTCGCGAGTCATATGATGGAATGTTCCGTGCTCCCTAAGACGCCGATCAATTGCTTCGAACGTCTTCCTGTCGGGACACCTTCGTTCTGGAAATCTGTCTCGATACAAACGCACCGCGCCACGGCTATTGCCCCGTGCTAATCCATACATCAAATGGGCATCTGCCAACTCCGCATTTGTAAACATTGCACTGACTGCAAAACCACGTTCGTGATGAACACTAGCCTTTTGATGCTACGTACTGATGTGCTTGATGCTAGTACTGTAGAGCAATGAGTCGCATGTCAACACAAGCGCCGAAGTCAACATTACCGTCCCTCAATTGGGCCAAATGGCGGTGAATCGAGGAAGTGCAGTACATACTGACGAACTAAAATGAGCTCTAACATGGAAAGTAAGCGTTTCCGGACACATGTCCACATAACATCTTTTCTTTATTTGTGTGTGAGGAATGTTGCCTGAAAGTTTGGCCGTACCTTTTTGTAACACCCTGTACAGTATACCCTGAACTGCTGGTGCCGCTATCCGCCGTCTTGCATTTTGATGTCGAACATAGCCGGTGCTCGCGTTAATGTGTATGTCCTGATACGGGGTATCCCTGGGATTTTTGCCAGGATCCAGATTTCCTTTTCTCCATTCCTACTTCAAGCTCTTTGAAGATATGGAACTAGAAATTATAATACATCATATAGAATGAAAAAGAACTAATTGTTTTCGTTTCTGGTTTTTATTGTTTTGAGTGCTTTTGTAGTTTTTTACGTAATACAGCAACAAAACTTCAGAATATACCACATTTTTCGTTTTTTGTATATGTGTGTTAAGGGCATGAACGTTTTACTGATGTACCAGTTCGTGAAAGGGCAACACACCATTGACCATGCGAAAAATTGGACTAGCTGTCCAAATGTCCCACTGTCGTAATTAAATCCACTCTGGGGAAGAAAACATGATAGCACATTTTGGCAGGAATCTTTACATTATACAGGGTGTAAATTTTAAGATGACGAACCAGAATAACAAGAAAAGTAACTTCACACGAGAAAATGAGTAGAACTCAAAGTTGATTATTTTCGAGTGGCGCTAAAATTAGCCCGCCACCCCAGAACCTTCGGGGTGGGGTGGGGGGCCACTTTAAAATTTCAAATGGGAACCCCCATTTTTTATTTTCATTCTTGGCAGTTGGCGCTGTGTTTCAAGAAAATCCATGTTCTCATTTTTGCTCGGAAAATCGTTACGGTTAATAAAAAATACTTATTTAATTCGTAAATTTTGATTCGCTAAACTAAAGCTCTCCCTCTCTCCCCATAGAGTGGGGTTTGTGAGAGAGGAATTAGAGTTTTACAAATGTTGACCCAAATATAAATTTTTCCGCGCATTCGCATAAGTTTCGTTTGTTTCGTGATCATGAGGCCACACTGCTTTTAGTTATCAAACAAATGGGGAGAGAGGGAGAGTTTTCGTTCTAGCGAATCAAAATTTACGAGGTAACTAAGTATTTTTTATTTATTCGTAACCTTTTTCCACGCAAAAATGAGGAAATGGATGTTCTTGAATTACAGCGCCAACTACCAAGAATCAAAACAAAAATGGTTCAAATGGCTCTGAGCACTATGGGACTTAACTTCTGAGGTCATCAATCCCCTAGAACCTAGAATTACTTAAACCTCACTAACCGAAGGATAACACACTCATCCATGCCCGAGGCAGGTTTCGAACCTGTGACCGCAGCGTGTTTAAGACAAAATGTACGTAGTTTTTTTTATGTAGAATATGATTCTGCAATAAAAAAAGAGGGTTCCCATTTGAAATTTTAAAGTTGCCTCCCGCCCATCTCCCAGGGGGCTGAGATGGCGGGCTAATTTTAAAATCAGCAAATGTCCCCCTCGAAAATAATCAACTTTGGATTCTACACATTTTTTCGTGTGAAGCTTATTTTTCGAGTTATTCTGGTTTGTCAACTTAAAATTTGCACCCTGTGTATACTATCGTTATATATGACGTCTTAATCGTTCAGAGAATCGTTCTAATCCCGGTAATAATTAGTGAAACGCACGTGCAGGCGATCATGGTAAACTTGTTCTGAACGTAAATAAGTTTCAGCTTATCTGAATGTCGGACCTTGAGCCTTCTTTGTCGTTACTGCAAGCAAAAGTTAGAGACGCATGAATTCAATGAGTAAATCGGTATACGGAGTAGGAGTGAAACCTCTGCATATGCTGGATTTCTGAGGATAGATTGCGTAGTATCACTCTAATCATAAGCCGACAAACCGTTATTATAATTTTCCTAATATACATGTTTTATCTTAAAACCGGTTGCTAGGGAAAAAAGCGCCTTGTTGTGCATCCGATGTTTGTTTAATATTATATTTGCGGAGAAACAATATGTATGGAAGTAACATTTTACCTATTCTAATTAAAATCGGCCGCGGAAAAGAAAATACATACTTTCACAGCACACAACAGCATTTTCTTTTGTGCAGTTAGTTAACAGAAAACTCGTAAATAGTTGTTAAAACAAGATATAACCTATGTTTGTCAGAACGTGTGTTAAAGTATCGTGTAAAAATTTGAAGTACATTGGTCAAGAACAATTCTAGTTCTGCAAACAAACTTTCCCCTTTATACAGTACATAACTACAGATAAGAAGCTTTGACGTGCAGAAGGTCGGCAACGCGACTGACTTGGCTCATGCCACCGCATCACCTGCTTCTGCGGGAATAAATAGTGCCGGCTAAGTTATGAACGGCTAACGTCTATTAACCATATAGAATGAAATACATAGATAAGAGCTATGTGGTGGCTCGGATGTCGCGGGTCCAACTGCAAACACAGTCGAAGGATACAGGATGAACGGATTTCTGTTGACTGGAACACTCTCTTTCAAATTCTGAAGGTGGCAGGGGTAAAATACAGGGAGCGAAAGGCTATTTACAATTTGTACAGAAAACAGATGGCAGTTATAAGAGTCGAGGGGCACGAAAGGGAAGCAGTAGTTGGGAAGGGAGTGAGACAGGGTTGTAGCCTTTCCTTGATGTTATTCGATCTGTACATTGAGGAAGCAGTAAAGGAAACAAAAGAAAAATTCGGAGTAGGAATTAAAATCCATGGAGAAGAAATAAAAACTTTGAGGTTCGGCGATGACATCGTAATTCTGTCAGAGACAGCAAAGGACCTGGAAGAGAAGCTGAACGGAATGGACAGTGTCTTGAAAGGAGGACATAAGATGCACATCAACAAAAGAAAAACGAAGATAATGGAATGTAGTCTGATTAAATCGGGTGATCTGGGGGAACTAGATTAGGAAATGAGACACTTAAAGTAGTAAATGAGTTTTGCTATTTAGAGAGCAAAATAACTCATAATGGTCGAAGTAGAGAAGATATAAAATGTAGACTGGCAATGGCAAGGAAAGCGTTTCTGAAGACGAGAATTTTGTTATCATCGAGTATAGATTTTTTGTGTCAGGAAGTCGTTTCTGAAAGTATTTGTATGGAGTCTAGCCATGTATGGAAGTGAAACGTGGACGATAAATAGCTTAGACAACAATAGAACAGAAGCTTTCGAAATGTGGTTCTACAGAAGAGTGCTGATGATTAGATGGGTAGATCACATAACTAATGAGGAGGTATTGAACAGAATTGGGGAGAAGGGAAATTTGTGGCACAACTTGACTAGAAGAAGGGATCGGTTGGTAGGACATGTTCTGAGGCATCAAGGGATCACCAATTTAGCACTGGAGGGCAGCGTGGTGGGTAAAAATCGGAGAGATGAATACACTAAGCAGATTCAGAAGGATGTAGGTTGCTGTAGGTACTGGGAGATGAAGCTTGCACGGGATAGAGTAGCATGGAGAGCTGCATCAAACCAGTCTCTGGACTGAAGACCACAACAACAACAACGTCTTTCTATCACTTTTCGTGACATTCTCGTTGGTTATCACTTTGTGCATGTGAAAACTGTCATGATAAATCGAGCTTCCATATTAAGCGCTATTTACTGATGGGCAAAACAAAGAGAGTTACCTCGTATGGTGAGCCACTTACAGACATTGAAGCTGCTTATGGCTCAGGGGCTACAATGGGACCATTGTGGTTCACGTTACACATTCATGACATAGCAGGTACTATTACCGGTACCTGCTATCTCAGACTTTTCGCAGAAGATGCAGTTATCTCTTACGAAATTCTATCCGGTAAAAATTCTAGTAACAGACAGTTAGATCCCGACAAAATATGTGTGGTGCAAAGACTGGCAGCTGCGTTTAATGTAGAGATATTCAAAAGTGTGCACTTCAGGAAACGCAAAAGTGTAATACACCATGAATGCAGGAATTATGAGTTACAAAATGGTTTAAATGGCTCTGAGCACTATGGGATTTAACTTCTGAGGTCATCAGTGCCCTAGAACTTAGAACTACTTATACCTAACTGACCTAAGGACATCACACACATCAATGCCCGTGGCAGGATTCGATCCTGCGACCGTAGCGGTCGCACGGTTCCAGACTGTAGCGCCTAGAACCGCTCGGACACTCCGGCCGGCCAATAGCGTGTAAGAACATGCAGTGCAACAACTACGTATGCTGTGTTATAGGTAAAATTCTCGCTGGAAGAATACTGGAATATTTTATACACCTATATGATCCGTATTTAAATAATATTCAAGAGTATATCATGTTGGACTAACAGGGCACATCGGTCATTTAAGAATAAGAGCGCTCCGAATGGTCACAGGTTTGTCAAACTGGCGATAGAGAGTGACTGAAAAGTTGTAAAATCGTACATGGCAGACAACTGAAGAAAGACACCGTACGCGTCGCCCGAAACTGCTTTGATAACTTTAAGTCAGGGCAGGAAGTAGGAATATTCTGGAGCGCCGTATATAATCCGTAGAGGTTGTACTGATAAGAGTACCAAAACAACAGCTTGCACACAGGCATTCATTTCTCCCATTACCATTTCTAAATGGAACAAAAAGATATCTTAATACATAATGCGTTACAAAGTGACTCCTGCCATGCGCTTGACTGTAGTCCACAGACTATACTCTGAGGCACCAATACTTACGGCGTAACGATATGCAAATATTCGAATGGCGGTAGTATAGCATATACAAGTTATAAAGGGCAACGCATTGGCGGAGCTATCATTTGTGCTCTGGCACTTAATGTGAAAACGTTTCCAACGTTATTATGGCCAGTCGACAGGAACTAAAAGAGTGGTAGTTAGAGCTAGACGCATGGGACATTCCAAATCGTTAGGGAATTCAGTATTCTTGGATCCACAGTGTGAGTACGGTGAGAACACCAAATCTGAGGCATTACCTTTCACCACAGACAACGCAGTGAACGATGGCCGTCACTCAAAGACCGAGAGAAGTAGCGTTTACATCCAGTTGTCAGTGCAACAGATAAGCAACAATGCGTGTAACAACCGCAGAAACCAATATCCGACGTGCGACGAACGTTTTCGTTAAGACAGTGCGGCGAAATTTATCGTTAATGGGCTGTGGCAGCCGGTGAGCGACGAGAGTACCATCGTCGAAAGCACGACATCGCTTGTGGCACCTCTCTTGAGTTCGTGACAATATCGCTTGGACCCTAGAAAACAGTTGTCTGGTCGAATGAGTCCGGATTTCAGCTGGTAAGAGCTGACGGTACGGTTCGAGTGTGGAGCAGACCCCATGAAGCCATGGACCAAAGTTGTCCTCAAGACACTGTGCAAGCTGGTTGTAGCTCCATAGTGGTATGGGCTGTGTTTACGTGGAATGGTCTGGGTCCTCTGGTCCACTGAAGTGATCATGGAATGGAAATGGCTATGTTCGGCTGCTTGGAGACCATTTGCATCCATTCATGGAGTTCATGTTACCGAACAACGATGGAATTTCTAAAATGACAATGCTCCATGTCACTGGGACATAACTGATCGCGACCGGTTTTAAAAACATTCTGGACATTCTGATTTTGCCACCCTTCGAATATTTATGGGACATAATAGAGAGATCAGTTCGTGCACAACTTTTTTCCTTCGACCATTATGTATTCCACACAATAAAAAATACACAAATGAAGTATTGGTAATTTATATACATACCCAACTTTGCACGTAATCTCTGTCCCATGGCCTTCCTGTACAGAGACGCGAGAGCGTGTGTATCCTGTCAGCAGTAGTCCTTCTGAACACGGAGGCATTTCTTAGTCATTTATTCTCAAAAGGCGCAAATATTTTGTTGTGTGTTGTATGCTAATTAAATATAATGACCCCTCAGTCGTTTTATTTATGTTTCCTCTAGCATTTCCGTAAGATTACGCCACCAGCACCAGGAGGAATTATTTTAAATTAATTTGAGATAGAAGTTAAGGTTTTACAATTTTCTGGGAAATCGGTGGCACTTTCCGGAATCAGAAGGCTAAGTCAAAATTGTCTCAATACATGGAATCATATTTTTATAGTTATGTAGGTGCTTTCAATGTATAGGTGCTGTTTGTTGTCACAGGCAGATTTTGCTAGTTGTACTTATATTATTCCAAATTAAGCTCGTACCAGTGTTTGCCGTCAAAGAAATCTCTTTTGGAAAATATTCTGCCTTGGTCTAATATACACATTGTTTCTCTCTCTCTCTCTCTCTCTCTCTCTCTCTGTCTCTCTATCTATCTTTGTGTGTGTGTGTGTGTGTGTTTGTTTTTGTGTCATCCATATATCCATACACCAACCCACCCATCGACCTACCCATCCCATCCACACACCAACCCACCGAAATACACACACACACACACACACACACACACACATACATACACAAAGAGTTAAGACAATCTGGAAAACACAAAAGTAAGTAAAAGCAAATTAACCCTACCCCCCTCTCCAAAAAAAAAAAAAAAAAAAAAGCGTATGGAGTAACACGTTTTTGCGGCCTATAAGCAGAAAACAATTACAGTCAAGAAAAAGGCAGCGCCCTGCGGGACCCTTCCTTAAGTACAGAATGACTAATGGCGGATAGCAGAAGACATTCCGCTCACGTTGGGCATCGGTCACGTAACCGCCCACGCCATCATGACAGAGCGTCTGAGGATCCGGACAATCTGCGCGCAGTGCTTCCTCTCAGCCTGACGGAGGAGCAGAAGTTGAACAGAATGTCGTCACTGCCTCAAACGCAACGGTATCACGACGAGATGAAACGTGGTGTCGTCAGTCTGAGGCGGAGAGCAGGTGTCAGAACCAACAGTGGAACACTTGGATTCACCCCCACCGAAAAGATCCAAGCACGTCAGCTCCAGAAAAGTCATGATGACGTTCTTCATTGTCTACAAATTTCAAATGGCTCCAAGCACTACGGGACTTAACATTCGAGGTCATCAGTTCCCTAGAAATAGAACTACTTAAACCTAACTAACCTAAGGGCATCACACACATCCATGCCTGAGGCAGGATTCGAACCTGCGACCGTAGCGGTCGCTCGGTTCCAGACTGTAGCGCCTAGAACCGCACGGCCACTCCGGCCACCGTTGCCGTTCACTTCCACCAGTTCAGCAAGGGTTAGTAAGGTCTGACTTTGTTAGGTGATAGAGAAAATCGGCACCCTGCATTGTGTATTTCTAAAACGTAAAAAACTTTTTTCGCTGACAATTGTCTTGATAGCAAAAAATATATTACATACAAGAGGTTACTACAAGGGGCAGACAGATGGAAGTAAGTGAATAAACTGTTAATATTTAGAAAAGTAATCGCCATATCTTTGCGGGATGCCTACGAAACCATGATTATGCGTGGATGTGCACCTCTTCGTCCAAAGCAAATCGACGGTTACGAATGTGTTTCTTCAGAGCTTCAGAGTTACAGGAACCACATTGGGAGAGACCCGGACTGGAGACCCATCGACCATCATAGTCGAAATAACTTTGGCAACTCGTTTGGACTAATGGCAACATTTCCAGAGTGACCACGCAACACTGTGGGTTAATTGTGGCTCCGTGTTCCAGAATGTCAATGGGCATCGGCCTTTGTAGCCGAGCGGTTCTAGGCACTTCAGTACGGAACCGCGCTGCTGCTACGGACGCAGGTTCGAATTCTGCCTCAGGCATGGATGTGTGTGATGCCCTTAGGTTAGTTAGGTTTAAGTAGTTCTATTTCTAGGGAACTGATGACCTCGGATGTTGAGTCCCGTAGTGCTTGGAGCCATTTGAAATTTGTAGACAATGAAGAACGTCATCATGACTTTTCTGGAGCTGACGTGCTTGGATCTTTTCGGTGGGGGTGAATCCAAGTGTTCCACTGTTGGTTCTGACACCTGCTCTCCGCCTCAGAATGACGACACCACGTTTCATCTCGTCGTGATACCGTTGCGTATGCGGCAGTGACGACATTCTGTTCAACTTCTGCTCCTCCGTCAGGCTGAGAGGAAGCACTGCGCGCAGATTGTCCGGATCCTCAGACGCTCTGTCATGATGGCGTGGGCGGTTACGTGACCGATGCCCAACGTGAGCGGAATGTCTTCTGCTATCCGCCATTAGTCATTTCCGGCGGCAGCATCCACCGCAGCAGCGACAGAAGGATAATAACATAACGAACCTATCCTGCCCTGCTGCTGTCTTTCGATTATACTCGACCTTATCTAAATCGTTTATTTCACGCAAACACACGTGCACATGACCTCATGCGTTCACCATACGCAGCACACATTCGGGGATGAATTTCGTGACACTCCTTCCACAGTCCGAAATTGTGCTACGCCTCGCTGTTCCTATTTCTCGGCCACCATAAGCAAGTCCGGCCCGCACAATAGTTCACGTCGAGTGCGTCTAACAGACAAGTGCCACAGCGTTTGGTTCAAATGGCTCTGAGCACTTTGGGACTTAACATCTGAGGTCATCAGTCTCCTAGAACTTAGAACTACTTAAACCAAACTATCCTAAGGACATCACACACATCCATGCCCAAGGCAGGATTCGAACTTGCGACCGTAGTGGTCGCGCGGTTCCAAACTGTAGCGCCTAGAACCGCTCGGCAGCCAGTGCCGGCGCCACAGCGGTGAAGTTCGTGCTGTTCCTCTGATTCTCAACGGGGAGCACATTCCTTCGCACACCTACCTGCATTACCAACGTCCGCGCCATGCTTATTATGCAGTCTGTCTCGTTTGCATTTGACTGCCCCTTATTGTTTCGGATGCTAAACAAAAATCTTCGATGTGACTGCATACGCTGTAGGCTAGAACACCATCAACTGCTATTAGAGACCGGTACATGCTCAAGAATGAAGCAACTTGCAGTACAGTATTTACTATGCTAACGAAGTTACAGAGTGCAGTTCTGAAGCACGCTCATTAATATGTCTCCTTGTATCTGAAGTTCACACATCCTCAGGAACTGTAACTTTTCTCTATAGAAATATGGAATGTACAAGTATGGAATGTTGGTCAAGCTTCTTTGTTGCCAGGTGAAACCATTAGAACACTAACCACCCGCATTGGTTATTGCAGCTTTATTCCCCTTCAAGTACAGAAAGTGAATCTTCACACAGTTGCCGATGTTTTCTATTTCTTGCTCCATCTTGATTTGGTTCCTGTGGTGATGTGCTTTGATAGACATTTCGACATATATCAAGACTGAGGACGTCTACTAGCCACCAAACAAAGAATTAATTACACATCATTATTTTTCTGAGGTGATGATTAAAATATTGTGCATGTAGTACGTTGGATTTTGCACCTCTCCAGTTTCTGTTACGTGTCTCAAAGCTTTTGCGAGGAGCTAACTCCTCGTACCCCCAATACTATATTCTAAATTCGTTTCCTCACATTCCTTCGGAAAGTTATGGTTACGATTTTTATGGCGTATATTTAGACGGGCCTCCAAGTCGTTCTTAAGACAAGTGATACTAACTGATAAATTATCAAAGCGACTAGGATGACTGCAGTCTGCGTTCCAGAAATTGCAACCTTCTAACTAGAAATGGACTTTCAACTGATCTGACGATGCGTGTTGACGGCCTCTTAGCAAAAACTGTTCCGGTACATGTATTCCACTTCAGAGATGTCAAAACGATTTTCGCTTGTAACTTTCGACTCAGTCGTTTCCAGATCAGGGTCCCTAACCTCAAATCGATACGTGTCGTTTTCTGCATCGTCCCTGAAACAATTTTACATTGCACAGAATCATCCTGTATATACACTGAAGCACCAAAGAAACTAGTATAGGCATGCGTGTTCAAATACAAAGATATGTAAACAGGCAGAATACGGCGCTGCGGTCGTCATAGCCTATATAAGATTACAAGGGTCTGGCACCGTTACTTGACCGGTTACTGCTGCTACAATGCCAGTTTATCAAGGTGTAACTGAGATTGAGCGTGGTGTTATAGACGGCGCACGAGCGATGGGACACAGCATCTCCTAGGCAGCGATGAAGTGGGTTTTTTACGTACGACCATTTCACGAGTGTACCATGAATATCAGAAATTCGGTAAAACATCAAATCTTCGTACAGGGCGAACAGAAAGAAGTTCCTTAATGCTGAGCATGACCCATCTCGTGACTTTGACAAAAGTAAAAGTTTGCTTAACTTCTCAATTTCGAAATGTGTATAGTTCGCACGCATCTCCTGTGGGCGCTACGTGAATCTAGAGCACGTTACCCTAGAATACGATCAAGTTGCGCTAGACATACGGTAAAAAAAAAAAAAATAATAATAATAAAAACATCTGTGGATTGCACGCCGAATTTTATATCCGGTATGAAAGTGGTCTAACTCGTTTTACAGTGCGCGCACCCATCTTATATCACCGCTTTAGCCCTTGGTATGTTGCTCTTTTACACATGTCGAAATTCTACGTTGCAGCGGCTATCTTCCTCTTGGAGGCACGTTTTACAGTTCTCGTGCCGCGCGCGGCGTCCTCGAGGGCGAAAGAGCGGGCACGGAGAGGCAGTATTTTTATTGCGGGGCCAGGAAGCCCGGCAGGTCGGGTCGGGAGCAATCGATGGAGCGGCGGCTGGGCGCGCTCCAGGCCCGGGCGCGGCAGCCGCTTCCAGCGGGGTTCTTGTTCCAGCTCCAGCTGCGAGCTGATTTACAGGCTCGGCCGAGGGGGGCCGCCACGGTAGCGCCGCGGGGGCGGGCAGAGCTCGGCCGGCGTGGGAGAGGCGGCGGGTCGCGGACGGGCGCCCAGTGGAGGGCATTTGTCCGCGCACCTGTTCTGCATGAGCGTGCCAAAGACCGCCTCCCGGGGATGGGTGTCGCGTCAGCGGGGCGCGGAAGGGCCGCGGCCTTCCTGGTACACTGGCTCCCCTACTCTGCGATGAGAAGGTTTCTCGTCGGGTGACCAGGAGGCTCTCTTGACACTAAAACCATTCGGATCACTCGATGACAAATGTAGGACAAAGTACCGTCAGGCAGTTGTTGTTACCGTAATCAGTTATAAAGTTTATCTAAAGAACAGCATTTTAGCCATTAGCTGTGCAACTTAATCTCTGTTCTCCACCGCCTTCATCACTCAGACTATCATCAATGGAAAACTATCAACAGAATGAAACGTTCAATACACCCATTATGTCCAGCGAATAATGTACACGCGAAGGTTAAAGAGAAGTATAAAAGTACTTACAAGGGCAAGCACACTAGATGGAAAAGCAGTTCATCTTTCTCTCAAATGTTTCGCAACTCCTCAACGTTACAATGACCATTTATTATCTATCATGACATTAAAGATTAACTAATTGGTCGTACAATAACAATCGTCTAAATGTAAAGAAACTATAGTGTAGGCTAATCCCACTGGACTAGAAAACAACACGGATAACGTATTTAGTAAGAACCAGTAAATAATATAATACAGATTATGTCATACCATATTCAGTGTCGATTATCAACAAAGACATAAACTGTCAGCCGTCAAAAGAATAGAATCAATATAATGTATCTTACAAAACATTGTATTTACACTGCAGGTATGTTGTAGTCCTTATGGATGGTGGTGGTGGTTAGTGTTTAACGTCCCGTCGACAACGAGGTCATTAGAGACGGAGCGCAAGCTCGGGTTACGGAAGGATTGGGAAGGAAATCGGCCGTGCCCTTTCAAAGGAACCATCCCGGCATTTGCCTGAAACGATTTAGGGAAATCACGGGAAACCTAAATCAGGATGGCTGGAGACGGGATTGAGCCGTCGTCCTC